>NC_060878.1:24891673-26329044 GCF_021901495.1 Neodiprion virginianus | reverse complement strand
TTTTTCAAAAACGCCAGTATCTCGGCCTCGTTTTTCAAGCTTTGCACACACACGTCGTCGGTTGAAAATTTATGGACACAGATACAGGCCCATGGAGACGATCTGCGCCAATGTCGTAATCCGAGATCACGTCGTTGATGAAAAATTCACAAAGCACGCGAGGAAACGGCTCCTTTTTTTTCGCCCGTCTCTCTGTCTCTCTCTATTCTCTCTCGTAGTAAACAAAAGCTTACTCTCAACACACCGACGCCCGCAACTCCAGCTTATCGCGGTCGTTTTACCGATATCGATGGTTCAACAAGTTCATCAAATTATGCACTAAATCTTAACGGACCCGTGACATAATCCCACGCTTTGTATCGCTCAGCGAAACAGGTTATCAATTCGCTCGATAAGCTTCCGGGGAATTATCGTTATTCTTTATTAGTCCAGGGAGAATAAGTCTTGATTGGAAATATTCTTGACATGGCTGAATTTTCTGCAGAAAACAGAAAAGTTTGACGTTTTTTTACATTTTCATCGAAAACTGCATTCGGTAAATGAAAAACAACTTGGCTGACTTGTTGGGCGGAAAATTCTACATCGAATTATGTCCTCGTACGTATGTAGGAAACGGAGTCGGATTAACAAATTAAGAAATGAGAAACTATTTCAGCAACATTATCCTGATGCCGTCGATAAGTAGAATTTTTATGCGAGTTTACACTAAATTTACCAACAACGTTCACTTTCGAATTTCAAATCAAAAGCCGTTTCGTAAGATTTTGTTAAGGGTTCAACATTTTGAGTTCCAAATTTAATCCATCATTTTGAATTCTTTTTCCAGTATGCGAATAAATTTCACGCAACTGTTACAATCATTTTTTTTTCTTCTTCACTCCAATACTAAACAATACTAGCCATTCGTATTGGTCTTGATCCTATCGAAATATAACCTCAAAATTTGTGATATCGAGTTGGGTATTTTTCACGATACGGTAAAAAAAAACACTGATCTTGTACTTAGAAATAAAGTATAATCGTATTTAGTGAAAGGTGAATGAGATTAGAGAATAAAATAATCGGGTAGGAAAAACTGGACGACAGAAAGTTTTCTAACAATAATATCGAAAGTGGGATTATTTTTTGATCACTTATTTATCTTCTCGTATCACGTTGGTTTCAAATTTCGACTGTCTCAAAAATTGTGTTTCATGTACTTCTTTACACGTTACAAGACTGAAATTCAAAATTGAAACGCCTGCAACTTGAAAATATTTTACCGTTGGTTAAAACAAGATCGAAAAATCTTTCCATCATGAAAACGATAAAAGCCTGTTCCCGAACAATTACCCCGTAAATGAAATAAATTTATAATGATGTGGATACAGAATTGGAGTAAGTTGTGAGTACGTGATACAAACAAGCTTGAACAGTCTGGATACAAATTGCGTAAAGAACTTTATCTTGATGGTATGAAAACTATTCTTGTTTCAGCTCGTTTCAAGTAGGTTCCGTAATTACTGGAAGAAAAGAGTTCGTTCCGAGTTTCGTTCACTCCTGATCGCTAAAGTACACAAGTTATACGCTATATATATATATGTATCTAGACACGTACGTTCCTTAATTAAAGTGTCGCAGCTGTACATGTAACGGTCTAATTTCAACGGGTCTGAAAGAAGATCCGTAATGCATGTGCTTTTTCTTCGAAAACACCGAGGATGTTTATTTAAAAAACTTAGAACTTATCGGACTTTTGGAATCATCAAAGTAGGATGCAGGATAAATCGGCGAATCATTTAAAATAAATTGCCTTACGATTTAGCAATGTGACTGTCACGCTGATTTAATTTTCACATAGTGTCTGTGAAATATTTTTCATAACAATATTGATTCCAAGTTTTCAGCCGATCACATTTGCCACGCATGTACTAAATAAGCAATAAAAACAAATGGTAAATGTATTTTTTCTGATTCTTTATAACTTAATCAAATATTTAAGGATAAATCGGCTGGGCCGTCGGAATCAAAAGTTGGGGAAATGAAAACGACCGATGAAAAAATCTCTAACAATATTATTCGTCACCGATGATAGTGAACACGAATGAAAAAACTAGCCTATCATGCGATAGAAACGATTCAGATTAAATTCGACGGAGACAAGCTAATGCATCACAGATTTGTGAAACGAACATATAGAATGATTAAACTTTTGTGTATTTTTTTAACGTTCAATTACAACGTTTTTCAGCTTATTTCGTTCATCGCAAAGATTCCCAAAAATCTCATCAATTCTTTTTTCACGTACACTCATTTCCAAAGTGGATAATATTAGATTTGTGTGGTTACGTTAAACCAAACGTTCGTCAATAATTATATCAGCGCACTGTAACTTTACTGGGATCTAAAATCACTCAAATGTTTTTGAGGCAATTTTTGGTGATCTGGTCAGCGATTAAAATGACTCCACGAATACTCTGATTAAGAAGAATCTGATTAAATATACCGGAATTGATTAATTTCGAACCATACAATTATAAAAAGATTTTTTAAATTGTCAATTCCTCAGCTTGTGTTATTCGAATCCCCTCAGATTCATTTCCATCACATAGCCGGGATATTGTTTCATTGATATTCAACAATATCATTGGCGCGAATAAAATCTCGTGGAAGATTTTTAAACGGTATTTTTTTTTTTTTTTTTCTTTCCAATTTTCGATTATTCAATTCAATTTTCGACATACTTTTAAACCCGTCATCCGGACAAGCCTTTTCTCCGCAATCTAAGAGGTCATTTCTTCCGCGAAAGTTGATCAAATATTCTCGGAAAACAACAATTTGTTATAATTTTACTAGTATGTAATTTCGCTTTTGGTCTAGACTGGTTTCAAAATTACAATAATCAAATATGCGATATTTACTCTTACACCTGCACGTATGACGTCCTGTTTTTTCGGTAATGTTTCAAACAAGTAACACTGAGAGAAATTTTTGGTTCCGGTTACCGCTCAGTCCTTAAAAATATTACCGTACTTTCCAATAAACATGATGAGAACTGCCATCATCACGTACGAAAACACAAATTTTTTCAAATTTTTCTTCTGTCCAGCTATCGAGTAATTAAGCATTAAAGCAGAATTCTTATGCCCGGAATATATACTTACATACATATGAAAACGCTATGCTTATACACGTGAACTTCAATGTTCAATTACTCGAGAACTGGTTAGAAGAAAAATCTGAAAAAATTGTATTGTCACATATAATACTAAAGAATGTATTCACTAAATTTTATGAAATTCTCTAAATTTTGACATTTTTTATGTTTTTAACGTGGCTTAGCATGGCAACACTGTATCGACGCTCACCACCCTCCTCAAAGCATTTTCTAAGAGAGCACGGTAAAATTTCTCCGCTGTCTTCAATTTATTTCCGATGAGACCATAAATTTTTCCGCGGTCGCAAATGCAAAAATTTGAAAGCCCGAATTTTTAACGTGCTGCATTTGAAAAATTCGCCATTGCATTTTAAATTCAATGATTCTGAGAGATATTTTTTTTTTTTTCTTTCAAATGCGTATTATATTTTTTGTGAGAGCAGATGAAAAATTACAAGGTTCACATTTTTACGGTGCTGGATCAGAAAAATGCGTCGTCACATTTCAAATTTTGTGCTGCCGAAATGCTTAGTTTCCAAGCAATTAAGATAGTAATTTTTTTCACCAAAACCCGTAATTTTTGCAACACGCATCAATAAAAACTGCATTAGGTGTCTTTTACATCACGATTATAGTAACAGCAGGGTAATTTTTCTCAGATGTTTCTCTCCGTGTATCTCGACTGATAAAAATTACCAAGTTATCACGAAGCGCGCATCGTTTACACGCAATGTATGCATTGAAGTTTTTCTTTCTCCTTGTGGATTTGTTTATTTTACTTTTTCGATCTTCTTTTCCCTTCCTTCTCTGCACACGTATAACGTGCAAGAAAACCGAGAGGTAGCTGGTTCCTACAGCCATTGGAGTCTCTATCGTGATACCCGTCGTATCTGGTCTCTGTCGAAACTGGCGAACCGTGAAATAATTTCGATACTTTGCTTTGAAGCATCGCTCACACTTCTTAGAGTTACTTCTTTTTTCTTTTCTTCTAACAGATCGGTACTCGCGTTTTTTTTTGTCAATCGAAACTGGGCTCGGCGTTTCACACTCACTTGCACACACGCATCGATCGTTTCAACTCTGTGCGATGCATCTCTATGAGTAAATTCTATGAGACACAGAATTCAGGCTTGATGCGAGTCTGATGATTTCAGGCCGAAAAAATCTCTTCACTAAGAAAGAAGGAACGAAACGGTCCGACTAGATATTATACAATTTTTATTTTGGCGTATGTTATCACACATCGATTCGGGTAAATTCTGTCCAAAATGTTCACGAACACAATTATTAAGGACTTATATACTCTGTTTAACTATAAATGAAAAATTGTTAAATAGTTAAATTTCAAATAAAGTTTATGATTTTCGGTGCACAAAATGGTAAGCGTGAAAGTAAATAAATAAAGAATCGATAGATCCACGTCAACTGAAATATTACCGATCGTCTACTGCCAAACAAATTATAATTAGCTCAGTAATAAAATTTTCAGATTTTTTTCAGCGATGTCTGGTCGAGTGTGTCCAGAAATGCGCGACTTGTTTCTGAAGTCTCGAAGTAATTACGTAGCGGAATCTTAAGCGGAGTAATAGAATCTTACGGATTGGTATAGCGCTAAGTGCGTAGGAAAACGAAAAGAGAGAAACAAGGAAGGGAAGAAGAAACTCGGAAACCGGAAACCGGTTTGGTGCACGAGAAGACAGTTGATAGTAACGAGTTGCTGTTAGTTGACCATCATTATTTTAGGATATCAGGCTAATCACCTGAGTCAAAATTTAACGCCTACATTTCACGTTAACCAAAGTTCACATGAACCTACTTTGAAGGACACTGAACCTCGAAATTCTACATTGAGCCTTTAGCTCTTGAAAATTTGTAAATAAACCTTAAATTGAACCTCCAACTCCTAAAAATCAAAGCACCAAAACCTAATTTTACGCTCTTAGTTGAAGGTTAAACTTATTTCAACGTTATTTTATTCGACTTTCTTGCGAATATAAAAACACTTCTAGTTAATATAAATACAGATTCCACAATTTATTCATATATTAAACATTGAACTTTACCTGTGGAAGGTTGAAGGGGCTCTTAAACAAAGCCTACTTTGAGTCTACACTGAGAAAAATTTCATTTGTTGTAGTAACTAGAAGAATTCAGTGAAACAGGTATCGGTGAAAAAACTGTTTGAATGTTGTTGGAATTACGAAAAACGAGGTACGCGTAAACATTTTGCTCTGTTGTCGATCCTTTTTTGGTTATTGCAACGCAAAATCAGTTTCTGAGGTTTACTCCGCTTTTTTAGTTAAACAAGGCTTTAACGTCAATTTGTTGTTCCACAAGCATTAAATTTTCGCAACAGTTACAAGAAAATATAGTAACAGTGATCGTAGTGAGAAAGAATAGTAACGGATACTAGACTTTTCGGTGACAGCTACAAAACTGATTTTCATTTTGTACCTAGAACTATATTTTTCGATTTTGGTAAAAAATGAAAACAGTTAAGGACTGAGCGGTAACCGGAACTAAAAATTTCTCTCACTCTACAAATATCAAACCAATTCAAAATGACCACTCAAAGATCTTACAGCCGATTTTACTGTCAAATATCTTACTTCCCGCAATGCTTTTTATTATATTTCTTCTCGTCACTAAATAGAGAAACTCTGAATTCGATTTTTTCCTGTACAATTTGATTGATCTTTTGGCTTTTTGTGCCGAGATGTATTCTTTGCACAGTGAATCTGAAAATAAAAACAATAGCATTAATCAGATACCGTGATAAAAGCGCAGTTCGAGAAGCAGTTTGAAATTCTCGAGTCGATCAAGAAAAATTGTGCCAGACGCAATTTTTGGGTTCTAATGGCTAGTGGAATGAATCATCTTTCGATCGTACACGAATCCTTCTACACAGCACATAAATCGCACCGAATAAGAGAATGAACCCGAATGATCACGATGCACGACCTGAGCCTTCAATAAAACTCGACTGATTACGCACGTAACCATCATTGAATAAATAATAAGCTAACGTCAATTACATCAATGTTTAAAATCAGTTCGCTCGACGAACTTATATCTTTTCTAACGGTTGAAGAGACGTGTCATTTGATTAGATCAGTCCTTGTGCCGACTTCACGTTTACGCAGACGATTTTTCGCCATCGTCAATGTTTGTAAACCACGCCGGCCGAGACTGAGCGTAAACGTTATCAAACTTATAGTCTAGTCGATAAGCTCAAAATGGTCTAAAATAAAGATACATAAATTAATTGAAAAATAACATTATTTATAAATAAACAACTGCAACGTTAATATATTTTATTACTTATCAGAATTACCTTGAAGGTCTAATAACCGTATCTGCATTATTTTAAAAGTTCGAAGTCATAAAAGTTCCAAAAACATCGAAAAAAACATCAGTTTTTATAAACAAATGCGCATAACAACAGATTGACAACAAATACAAATTTTTTTTATAACTCATTTAAAAGATCGTTTAATTCTTTATAAAATCGACTGGAATGTTCATTTTCGTATCTGTAATAGTTTAAAAGTTATATTAGTTTCTCAGTAGACAAATGAAGCAGCCTCTGCAACTTTTGTGGCGCGTGTTTTTTAAAATAACAATAAAAAATTGAAAAAAAATTTTTTTTTTTGTTACTTCACAGAGGACTTTCAATTATGATTTTTAAATAAAAAATAATTTCTTAACTAATTATTTAAACGATAGAAATATAAAAAAACGATTATAAACAAGTAAAAATTGTTGTTAAGAAGAAAAAAATTTTTTTTTTTAAATCATAACATTTTTAATATAATAAAGTTGTGAAAAAAAATTTTGAAAAAATATTCAAATAATCAATTTGTTTGTAAAAAATTTATGAACAAATGGCGGAAAAAATTTTTTTTGCAAGTCAATTGATATTTTGTATTGATAAAAAAAACGATAATATCATGATTAAGAAAAAAAAATTTTTTTTCAACAGTATTACTTGGATTTTTCATTTTTTGTTCGAGAACAAAAATTATTATAAACAAAGTATGAATATTTCTTTAACTTTATGGCGTGATATTGTTTAGTATGTATATAAGAAAGGCTCCACGAAGCGAAATATTTTTGCGACAATTATTTAAACATTTTTTTTCATTTACAACGAAGACGGAAGTTGGAGAAAATTTCGTTACTTAACAATCGTTTCACTTGTTGAAAAATTAACTTTAAGTAAAATTTCCAACGCGGATAAATTTTTTGAAGTGTTCAAAATACGCCATAATTTTTTCAAATTTTTAAAAAATATTCAATACCTTAAAACAATTAATCAACGTGTCGTACTCGCTTTTGACGCCGCGCACGCGACCTAAAAACGGAGCTTGGAGACCCATTTTCAGGGTTAAATTAAAATTATAAACAATGGAGATAGAGTTCCAGAAGCCAGGAGTTTTTTATTGGAAATTTCTTCCTCTTTAAGAATCTTTTTTTAAAATTTCAGAAATATGAACAGTCTATTAGATATTGGCGAAAAACGAAATGCCTTTTTTTTCATCGTTAATTGCTTATAACTTTTGCAATTTTTTATGTGCTGATAAAATTTTTTAGTACATTTGTCCAGGCGTCATTCCGAATCCACTGAGCTATCGCACGTAATTTTAAGAGCAGTATCTCTATTTCAGACCATTTTGAGCTTATCGACTAGACTATTATGCGTGCATTCGAAGCCAAAGCAAGCCTCGTTCAGTTAATAGCAACGACGCCGGTTATTTTCGGCACTGACGAATTCTTGCCTCGTAAGGGCAGCCTCACTTGGGACGAAGAAGAGAAGCACGAATCTTTTCTTAGCCGGGCGCCGGTTCGGTGATTTCAATCTTCCTATGTGTTTATACGTACGAGTCACATTTTGTCTTCATTCAATCTGGCCCCAGGCGTTCATCCTCAAAGTCTTTTGATGCCTCGTGTTAGGTAAAAAGAGTTCAGATTCGTTCGATTTTTCTGAAACGTTGATCGTTTCAAATTTTGACAAATTAATAAACTGTCGGAAAGAAATGGAAATTATCAAATGAATTTATTTGTTGAACGAAAGAATCTTTCTTTTACGCAGCTCTCCTGGTCGTTAGAAAATCGAAAGTCATGCTGTGTATAATTATACACTGAGAAAAGAGTGTTGTTATAATGAATAAATGTATTTCGTTGATTATTTTAAGGAGCCATTTTTTAACTGTTAACAAAAATTATTAACGTGTAATAAGTATGGGTGCTGTTTCAACTGCGATCGAAATTTTGTAGTATTTGCAGCAAATAGAATATTAACTTCTCATTCTAAAATTGTGGCAGATAAAGCGAGAATTGATTAAAATTTTGTTTTTCTCTTGCTAAAAAAATTAGCACTAGTTGTAAGAAATTTCACACCGTGTTATCCCACATGACAAGTTATAACAGTTAAAAAATCTTGTTTGAGGATTCGAAGCTCGTAAGCTCACCAATCGCACGTTCCAAGCACGTTCTTTACATTTTGCACGCAATTCGCAGGCCGAGCGGTTGATATATAATAAAAGCCAGTCCGACAGTGCGACAATAACGTTACGGAACTGATATAACAATCTTCGGACTTATCCGAGCTTCTTCCAGCGTTTAAATGTCAGTGCGGTGTGTTTTTGTTCATAAATTCCTGATCTGGATACGCGAAGTTACGTCTGAAGTTGGGTGCGTGCGATGTAAGATTTATTTCCTACTCGCACGGGGAAATTCGGACGTTCGTATCACCGATTCCATTCAAACGCACGCTACGTGATCTTCGTGCCCCAAGAACGACGTGAGCTTTTCGACCGTTCCAGAGTGACTCGGTTTGGAAAAAGTGACAGCGGCTTCATCCGTAGTACGGTAACGAGGCAACGAGTATGTACTTTGACGTCACTAAATACGACTTTCAATAAAGTGGACGATTGATTAACTGTTAACAAATCTTCATTCGTTACCAATATTTAAGTAGTTGAACATTGTGTTCGATTATTTTATACAACAGGATACTGTTTCTAAAGAAACAGTTGACTTATTAACTATTAACTAATCTTCATTTCACACAAAGAAGTATATAATACAAATCCCCGATTTCGTACCTATAGCAAAATACCTATTTCACCACATTAAAATATACGATTTGTTAACAGTAAATAAATCCTGTTCACTATAAACAAGACTCTTTTCTCAGTGTACATGTAACGAATGGTCTTTGAGTGTTCGACGGTTATTACGATTCATTGATTACAGTTAGCTTTAGGAAATATTGAATGCTGGAAAAACAATTTTGCTACTCAGCTTTGCGCGACCAATCAAGCTTTTCAATCTATGAAAATATCGTTTTTCCATGCGATCAAAATTCGTCAACGTAAATATTCGTTCATCAAAATATCGGCGGTAGGAGACGAGCTGAGATAAAATGCGGCCTGTCGTTCGTTCGCTTTAGTCAAGACGTGCGGACGCGTCCATAATTCCGTAATTGAGTACATAAACTGAAACAGACGAGAAGCGTTAACCGTCTAATGGTAAAGAGCTCGAGAAGATTGTCGACGCGTGTCACGGTTATAATGTATGCGACAACAAGCGTTGAAATTTCAATTAAGAAGCGGCTTTAGACTGGCCATTAGCCCGTTATCACACTGCAAGCTTTAATTTCATAGAGAAAAAAAAGAATAATATCCAGTTTGAATTTCGAACAAAAATTCAGATTCGTGATTAACGATTTTAAATCTCTCGGATACCATATTACGTCAAAATATGTGTGAGGATTTTTTGTATTTTGAACCACTGTAACGGATCCACCATTACAAATTTCGCAAATCTGACCTCAGATTCGTGATAAGCAACCTCAAATTCTAACGGTACCAATTTTCATTCGAATCCGTTTATCGATTCTCAAGATATCATCATGTTCATTTAATTTTTTTTTTTAATTTGTTTTTAAATGGCTGAAAAAGTACAGAACCGATCAAAACCAAAATCTAGTCAGTTCTATGTTTGAAAATTCCGCGTCAATTGAGACCAAAATCATTGAAATCCGGTGATTTGTTCTCGAGATATCGTCGGACAAAACAAATTATCACATACACTGAGAAAAATTTCATTTGTTACAGTAACTAGCAAAATTCAGTAAAACAGGAATCGTTAAAAAAAATGGTTTGAATATTGTTGGAATTGCGATAAACGAGATACGCGTAACCATTTTGCGTAATCATTTTCGGGGTAATTACAATAACTTCCGTTTTTCTTTCCAAACAGAGAAACGGGAAGTTAAAAATAATCACCATAAGCGTGGCGTTCGCAAAATCTCACTTCCCATGCAACTCAAGTGCGTTAAATGTCAACGTGACTGGTAAGGAGTCGTATTTTTCAAATTGAAAAACACACGCAGAGGCGTGAGATGTCCGTAGTTTTTTTATCCGGGGAATAAATCAGTGCCTCAAAGAAAAAAGACATTCCCGAGTGCAATTCGATCAGACAAATATCGCCCATACTTGAGGACAAATCACTCTGACGAAAGTGAGATGAAATCCGTTCGTCACTTGCTATCGCGATCCTGAACGAAACCCTCGAAAGAAATCGTCGAGGATTTTAAAACCTCACCTTCAACGCTTCTTTGAGAATGATCGAAACCTTCGCTCGGGAAAACGAAACGAATTTTTCCAACAGTTAGAAAGTTAACAGACATTACATTTGAGGATGTACGGAACGTACAGTTCGATCAAAAGTTTATCGAATTAAAAATATGACACCTCAAAGTTTCAAAAAATAAAACTGATGCCGATCAAGTTGAATAGAATGTAAAAAATTTGAAATACCTAATTTCAAGTGTAAAAATCCTGTCATTATCAACGTCAGAGAAATCATATCATATCGTTACTTTCCTTTTTCTGTTGAAATCTTCTTTTTGTTCGTCCAATTTTGGTAAAAATTCCCTCAGACAGTTTCTTTCTTAAACTCGTCGAGTGGAGATAAAAATTTGATACGCAGAATCTTTATAATTTACATTCTAGTTATTTAAAATTAAACTTAGATTATCTATGGGGAATTAATTTACGAAGAAAATGATCTATTGTTAATCAGAATCGTATAATCAATACCGATTATTTCTTTGAAGGAGTTAACGTAACGAAGTATTTACATTTAAAAATTAGCGTTTCCAAAATTTTTTACGTATACGTAACTAGACGATCAACTCAAGAGGGAGACTTTCCGAGCCTTTTGTGTTGTCAAGTGTTTTTTTTGACTTGACAGCGCGTCTCAGAAAATCTGAACAAGCATGCCCAAGTCTGTGTGCTATCAAAAATGTGAAATCTCACTTGTTCTAATCCTCGAAAAGAAGAAAATCTGCGTATATAATCTAATAACGGCGGTAAGGTTCAATATATTCCCGGTTAAAATTGTTTCCTTTTTCGAGCTGATCGAGATAGCGAATAACGGGCCCGAAGAAAGGGGAAATATACGTTCGTCTGAGAATTACGGTCCATTTTAAAGGGTTGCAAGAGGTCCGTCGATATATATCGAGGAGGGTCGAGGCCTCCGGAATACCGTCCCCTCCATCGTACGGCTGATATCACGTGTGAATTCCACCCCGTGACAGTATTCTTTATCGTTGTATGACCATAAATCGCATTTGTACGCCATAAGTTTTCCCGAGGCTTGTTTTATATTCAGCGGTTAAGCAGCTCTCCCGGCTCGGTTCGTTCGCCTTGTATTACGTCATAAATTACATCCTGAGCTTTCACACACGTGTATAACCACGCGCCGCGCTTTACGCGGTTATCAAATATCTCAAATACGGTATATATACCCGCGTTATATCCTCTGACTTATGCCTGCGGGATTCTATCGCCCTGAACTCGAAGACTCTTCGCCACCCCGTGCCAGAAAGGTCACGGGTCATAGTTGATGGAGAGTTCGAGATGAAATTGCCCGCGTTTGTTTGTACGAGGTTCGAAAATATCGGACGGCTGTTGTTCATTCGCCGATGAGAAAGCCTGATGTTACAAATCAGAATCAACCCTGTTTAATCTGCCAAACGAATTTTCCATGGATTTTACTTTAAAGGGTCTCGGGAATGCTTAGACTATCCGTTCGGAAATATTTCTTGGGTCATAAAACATGTGCCCGGCGGTTCGTGACTCAATTATTTCCTCCATCCTCGACGGGAGTACAAAAATTGACATTTTATGCAATCGATTTTTGGTCTCAAGATTCGATTCACGGATCCTTATGAAGAAAACGATGGGTATGCATTAGCAAAAGAGCTTTTATGCAAATTGGTTTAGGCGCAAGCGGCCATTCCCAAGGTTTCGAAAAAAATTCGTAAAACTTAAAAATCGTTTTATTTCGAAAGCTAATCGATGCAACGAAAACTATTTTTTTGTCGTTTCATTGCTTTACTTGTATGTTAACTTCCACGAATTATTACAGATTTTTCTGAATGGCGCGTGTCTTTTTATAGTTATTTTACTATTTTCAACCATGTGTCGAGAAAAAGTTGTCTGAATAGCCATCGAATATCGAGATTTGCCTTCCAAATATTATTATGCATAACATTCAGCCTCACCACCCTGTATATGTATAAGAGCTTTGAGTCGTAACAATTTTTTTACGTTCATTTTTTTAGTTCATTAACAAGTCAAAGTCAGATTTTCTGAATAAAATATAACACTGGTGATAATTGTGATTAAACAATGTATGGAATTCAAAGAAGGGTTTATTCTCAATTTAAATAAAAATCCATACAGACAAAATTACTTTCAACGACAGTTCCAATAAATCGTCTTTAAGCAATGTCACGTTCACTTCGATGACTTCCAATAATATTCACGAGAAATCTGAAAATTCATACGATTTAAAAAAATTGCATCATACTTATTATTTTCGTCGGATTTAGTTTATTTCATCTCAATAACTTTATCATGATAATTATCATAGAATTTTTCTGTGACCATTTTTCTTTTAATTTCCCAAAATTAAATAATAATATAATACACCGGTGATAATTATGATTGAACAATTAATGTATGGAATTCAAAGAAGGGTTTATCCTCAATTTAAATATAAACCCGTACAAATAAAATTACTTCCAACAACAGTTCGAATAAATCGCCTTCAAGCAGTCACATTCACTTCGATGACTTCCAATAATATTCACAATAAATCTGAAATTTCATACGATTTGAAAAATTGCTTCCTACGAATTATTTTCACCGTCTTTATCCTCGACCGATTAAACTGCGGCATAAAACGTGAGTGGGTACATTTACCTCCTCGAGTAAACGTCATCGCCTCAGTTTCGTAGCCCCGTGCGAAATTCCGAAAAATTTGTTTGTCTTTGGAAATCCGATCTTCTCTTGCGCCATACGAGTCCGAGATTCTAATATCAGATTCCCGGGCGTAATGCCAGGGATGTTAGATTAGTCGACACTGTATCTCTCCGGGGATTCACACACACAAATCCATGCACGCACAGTGTGTACACGTTAACGGCGTGTTCCCTGCCTGGCGCAATAAGCGTAACACGGGATAAGTTTCAGGTGAAGCGTCACGTTCCTGGCGAACGGTCGCGTTAGGAGGGATCGTTTACGACTCGGTTTCCTCGTTTTAATTGCTCGCATATTAAATTGGCCCGTCCATGCATGGATACGTGTCTGAGTTTACAAGTTGCATCCGTAACCGAATCTGAAAGCGATTATTTTTCTCAGTTTCAGCACTTTGGTCATCTTATCGGCCGTTTTCATCACCGTGCGAAATCAGGCGTTCGATCCATTCAACGAAAAAAATGGTGAGTAGACAAAAAGACAAACAAAGCAGACGAATTATTCCGCTTCTTTGCAGACATTGATTTTCAGATTTTTGTTCATTTTGCGTCCCATCAATTATTCATCTTCAATGTTACCTCTGGTTTCCAAGCGTTCTGGATATTTTCAGTGATTTTAAGATCGAATTGGCTTACAGAAAACTACAACAAATCACTCGATGTTAATGAAAATTGCTTGGTAATTTGACAATATGCGAAAGCACAGGATCGGGCGAAAGTTCGTAGAATGAAAACGAATGAACGTTCACCATAAAATTCACGACGATTATCATGATTTCTGTAACTTTCCAAGTGATTTTCGATCGTTCCAGTTCTCTTTCTTGACTCGTTATCATTTCACAGAATATTACATTCATCCAATATAATCTGATTGATAATTTGATAACCGATCAAGTTGACTTTCCTTAAGTGAAACGTGCAGTGACGCGTACGTTCAGACTGCGCTTTCAACAGACATTCGATCACGCTTCAGGAATGTTCTTCGTCATATTTCGTTGACGCTATTTAACTCTGCTCGCTGCAGCTGCGAACACGGCTGAGGAATAATACGCAGAAGAGACGGGACAGAGAAGAAAATAAAGGGAAAAAGATAGGGACGAATGACTGATCGGACACGCCTATCTTAACGTTGGCCTTCGTCTATGGAACTATCGCTCGCAATAGTCGCTTAAGATCGTAATACCGATTTCGTCAGCTCCTCCGCAGTCACACATATAAATAGTCGTAATTTTCAGACTGACTGACAGTGTACCAACTGTACACCGTTCAGATATAGAACGACTGGAAACGAATGCCGGTATGCGAAGTAACTCTTGCGCCGAACGTTCATGGACTATTCTTTGTCGGACGGTGAACGCATCAGAATCGCGGTAGAATTTTTCAAAAAGCCAGTTTAATTTAAGCACTCTGAGAGAAATTTTAACTATTTTCATTTTTCACCACAATCGAAAAATATAGTTCTAGGTACAAAATGCGGTCAATGATCTCACCTGCGTGAGAAACACTCGTTACATCAATTTTTCTTTCGTCAGATCGTTCGGAAAGCTTGCCCATTTTCACATTATTTACGGGATTGAACGATTGTCGAGAAACGAACTTTCAGATGCTGGGAGATTTAAACACCATGGAAAGAAAATCGTGAAACGAGAACCGAGTCGCACTGCAAATGCACATCTGGACGCGGTGTCTAGAATTCAAAGCCTCTCAGGAAGCGGAGTGATTTATGCAGTTTACGTTTAGATTTTTATTTTAGGCTTCTTATAAACTCCCCCCCCCCCCCCCTCTGTCAAACCAGTTCAGGAATTATGTCTACAGGGAAGCAGATTGTGAATACGTACAAGTTTGTTTTCGGATAACGTCATGTTTGTTTAATAGGTGCAGTCACCCTGACGGCTTACGTGCATTCGTCATAGTCCAGTAAAAATAGGCCTGAATTAAAAGTTTTCGGGATACGGCTGCATTTTTGTGTATGGAAATTCTCGACCCTCGCCAACTGAAATCTAAAGTCATTTTTGAACGCATAGACGGCGTTTTTGGGGAGCAGCAAAATTTTACGTTTCTTGCGTTTTTCTCAAAAACTGCTGTCGACGGATGAAAAATTACTTGACCATTGTGTAGAGCGGAAAATTCTGCATCGAATCATTTCCTCGTATGTCGGAAACGGAATCGGATTAACAAATTACGGATTTAGAAGAAAGAGGTAGAAGATATATGGGATATTCCATTCCAAATCACCGAGCTTGGAATCGCTTACTATTTTTTTTTTTTTTTTAACTTTCGTATGATATATAGTTGCCACTTTTGTTAGTATATGACTATACGTATAAGAAAAATATCTTTCGAACTATATTAATTCTTTTGTGTATTACTCAAGCTTTCTCAAAACCGACGTCGACTTAATGATTGGAAAAGTTCACAAAGGTTATACAATTTAGAATGATAATTTTAATACCGAAATAAGAAGGAAATTTCGGTTTTTAAAATTTTTATAAGCCGATTTAAATATTTCGTATCAATAATAACGTCTTAACTGGTCACGTTTTCGTTTTTGTGGCATATTATTACTATTTAATTTTAACAAATCTGATGAACAATAGTCACAATAAAATTCCATGATTCATTATGTCGAAATTCTTTAGATGAAATATTCAAATCCCGCCGTACAAATATGAAAAAATGAAATCTCACGGAATGCCGCATACTTATATTTCTTGACGCAACGTCTCAGTGACAGCCAAATATGGTTGTCTAATGAAACAAATGACCCTATTTGACAAGAAGAAATGGAAACTGCGAAGACTTGGGATTAATCATATACCATATCCGTGCTTTCGTCAGCCTTTGGTTTCCATATCTCTCGTCGGAAACGGTGACCTTTGATATAATTGCGGTTGATCTTAATTATCCTGCAGCTAGTCGCGGCGGTAACATAAAATTAAATGTAGAAGAGTTAAAAGATTGCTCGTAGTTTTATTGTATCGTCAGTCACTGGTAAAAAGTATTATTCGTTCGATCAAAATAAGGAGCTATCACAGCGATATGTTACAATTTTCTTCCATTTTACTGTCAGAGCTGTCTAATCACTTTCTTACATTAAAACTGCAGAGCTATCTGATAAATTGCTGTCATTGTAGAAGCAGCATCGGCTCTCTTCGTACACAGTCGATCCAAAAACTTTGTCAAGAAATTTGTTTCAAAAAATTTGTCTAAATTGTCACGATATTTAACAAAATCCCACGCAACTCGTACAAACAGAATCAAAATTCATTGTTATAATAGTGTCACTTTATTTTATCCTCTTGGATCTGTTCCACAATGAGAGGAATTTTTAGTTCCGGTTACCGCTCAGTCCTTAACTATTTTCATTTTTTACCACAATCGAAAAATATAGTTCTAGGTACAAAATGAAAATTAGTTTTCTAGCTGTTACCAGAAAGTCTAGCAAAATTTAATGCTTGTGGAACAACAAATTGACGTTAAAGCCTTGTTTAACTAAAAAAGTAGAGTAAACCTCATAAACTGATTTTGCGTTGCAATAACCAAAAAAGGATCGACAATAGCGCAAAATATTTACGCGTACCTCGATTTTCTTAATTCCAACAATATTCAAACATTTTTTTTTAACGATATTTGTTTTACTGAATTTTTCTAGTTACTGTAACAAACGAAATTTTTGTCAATGCATAATTGTTTATATAGTAGTACTACTTAAGGGTACTCTCTGTGAATTTTTTTCAGATTTTTTTAATTTCCTCGTATCGGAAATGGTTTTTTTTTAAACCCGTATATAACGGAACATTAAAGTCGGGTAAAAAAAATATACATAATATTGCATGAATTTGATTAAGTATGTAAAAAAATTGTGCTCTTCAAATTTCGAATAACTACTTTCAGCTTTCAGTCGGTTGGCTTACTTTGTACTCACTCATTTCGACTCACGTTAAATTTAATTTCAATTTAAATCACAGAACATCTTTTCTTTACGACATTATTTTAATCCCTAGTTTTCGTTCAGCGACCTCAACATTGCATAAAAAAGTCCCGCGATGGCTCATTTTATTCCCCATTCTTTTCGGAATCGCTCAAAGTATCTCAACTATGCACTTTTTGGTCCCTGAAATGCGGGAAAAAAAAACCACACATTTTTTTGACGATTTTTGGGATACGAGTAACTTTCCTGAATTCCGTTGCAAAATCGCCGTGCGTCGTCAAAATTTGTGCCCCTTCGGTTCCTTTATTTAATATAGGAAGAAAAAGGGTGAGCTTGCTCGGTCGGTAAAGGTAGAACTACAGCATGATCTCCTTAGATAGACATCCTCGGGCCGCGAACCTCGTATCGGTCAGTTGTTCGCCCCGAAACTATTTGGAAAATTCTCATTCCGCAATTACAGGTCAAGTGGGGCTTAAGAGATTCTCCGACAGGGATTCTCAATCAACGGCCATGCCTCGTTGTCCTAATGCCAGAGGCGATTTGAGGGCGTTGTCCTCGAGGTTCCATTCCGCTGCCATTGCTGCAGGCTCGAGTTTGGCGAAGCGAGGCGAGGTGAGCAGTGTGTTCTCTTATCAGAGAGGCTGGGACGAATAGCTCCCGCAGGATAAGCGATAACGTTCATCCTCATTTCTGCCCTCATTTGTATCCGCCCTTCCCGCGTCGCGTTTGCAACGTAAAAACAAATAAGCTAAAAGTAGAACCGAATCTTCCAAATCTCCCGATATTTAATACTCATTGAAACCACACTGAGGAAAATTGAGTAAAACAGGTGTCGTTAAAAGAACTGTTTGAATATTGTTGGAATTACGAAAAACGAGGTACGCGTAAACATTTTGCGCTATCGTCGATCCGTTTTTGGTAATTGCAACGCAAAATCAGCTTCTGAGCTTTACTCTACTTTTTTAGTCAAATAAGGCTTCAACGTCAATTTATTGTTGCACAAGCAACAGTTACAAGAAAATATAGCAACAGTGATCTTAATGAGAAAGAATAGTGACGGATGCTAGACTTTCCGGTAACAGATTGTGGTAAAAAATGAAAATAGTTAAGGACTGAGCGGTAGCCTGAAATAAAAATTTCTCTCAGTGCATTCCGTGAAACGTTTATCCTCACTGCAAAATCAGTCGCCGGAAGTTTCTGTTTTGATATATTATTTTTCGAGATATTTCAAACAATTTTCTTTCTCGACTTGTGGCCGTATTTTTCTTATGAAGACGTTGCTGGCTGGATTCAGCCGACAGTTTAAGTCTTCACAATCACCGCTTCAAGACTGTGTAATATTTCACACGCGTGTATCTCGCGTGTGTAGAATATACGCGAGCACGGAACACGGGCCACTCGAAACGACGATGAAATTTCGTTGCCACCTTCGTCTGGGCCGCCGGAATGCGTGGAAACGGCCGAGTCATTCGGCTGATCCTCGACCGAGTCTAATCACTGAATTCTAGGGCCAGGGGCCCTCATCATTTCTTGCGTTTCACCTTCGTTATCTTCTTTTTCAACTTCTCGATTCGACGAACTCGTTCAGACTTGCAGTAAAGATTGTCGCGATAGCTGATTGCGGATCAGGGGAAGAAAGGAAGAAATTAAACCAACAGGACGGGTCATGCGGAACCGCTAAAGTTTTTTACTGCCTTGGGCATCGTCGCGTTAAGGAAATTCTTGCGTTATTTAATGGGTTTGAAAGATAACTGTAATCTTATCACGTCGAAAAAATTATAGGTCTAGTCAATGAGCGAATATTGAAAAGTTGGCAAACTATTCCGGCGAATGCAGTTGAAAATCATAAAAAGTTACCATACAAAAATGCATCCCATGTACGTGATTAGAATAAGAAGACTGAACCAGGAATTTATGACAATTCG
Source organism: Neodiprion virginianus (assembly GCF_021901495.1). Lineage (NCBI taxonomy): Eukaryota > Metazoa > Arthropoda > Insecta > Hymenoptera > Diprionidae > Neodiprion > Neodiprion virginianus. The sequence continues at coordinate 26,309,719 of NC_060878.1, read as the reverse complement.
TGTACCTGAAAAATTTTGATCGATCGATAAATAATACACGAGTAAATCAATGTAACATTCAGACACGATTTCACTAGTTTCTATACTCAACTGAGTACTCAAGTGGTCATTACTTCTGAGAAATCTATTATCGGGTAACAGAATTAGCTACAACTCGAGGTTTTGATGAATTTTGATTGATTCCTACGACAGGTGAATGACCATTCCCACCGAGAAAATTGAGTTTGAGTGATTCATGATCTAAACATTGGCTCTAGTTATTTATTTTATCAACATTTTCACATATGACTCAAAAAAGCAATATTTAGATAGAAAATTCGATTTTTTTTTTTTTAATATCCAAGTGCTATCAATGGATTTAATTGAACCTAATCTGTTCGGACGAAAGGAGCAAAAAAAAAAATAAAAATAAAAAACATGATACTTTGTTGTTCCCGCCGTAAGAGTGTTCCAAAGAAAAAGAAATTTATTTTCTTTCAAACGCGCGTCAAAATTTCGGTAGAGCATCTCAAATAGAATATCTCAGGCAAATATGAGCTCTTAATATTGATATTTAGATGTGCCTACTTAATTTTTTCCATCTTCCATTTAAATAAGACCCAAATAAAATTCGACAATTTTTGAATTATTTTTCTCGTAAACGGCTTGACTTATAAACTATCTAAATACAGATTATTATAGAAAATTTCACGCTTTATAAAAAAGTATTGAGATAGAATTTTTCTAACTCTAACCGATTAAGAGATATTTGCCTATAAACATTGAGTCGTCTCAAATACAATACAACAATAACATAAAAACTAAAGCCAATATAACATAATCATGATTTAACCTGTAAGTTCTACGTTCTCAAATACCGAGGGTGACGGAAAAAATCGGGGTAAAAAAAAAAATTGTTACTCAATGATTCGATCACAGCTTATGCAATATAATTTGAAAACGCGACAAAGATCATCGCGGAAAGAAAACCTGCGTAAACATTTTTGTATTTAATTTACTTAATTAAACACAAGATTGGAAGTTTGAATAATGATTTTTTCACATTAAGACTAATCTGAAGAATTTTTCACTATCCTTTTTACGTCCTTTAATCGATGTCATCTTCATCGAAGAAGCTCAATACATTTTTAGAAATCGTTCAAAAATCGAGCATTTCGCTGTTATTTTAAACATCGAAAAATTAACTTTTCATAGAAGATAAAAGAAAAAAAAAACAAGGAAACAAATTAAAAAACTCAGATCGCTCGGGCACGGTGAAGAAACCAGGCAAAGGAATATCTGAATTAGATTAGTTTAGTCGTCTGCCTGCGGCCGTCAGTCGTCAGTCAGTCTCAACGAGGCGTTTTTGCGTTGGAAACAGCCGTCGAACGTAGCCTCCGTTCATCATTTTGTTGCCGAGAAAAAATCTTGTCAGTAGCTGTCAGCGAAGGATGCTGCCTTACAAGTGTGTTACACAATTTGCAGGCTAGCGTTGATGAACGAGTTGGAACTTCCAAATTCACGCGTATACTCCCGAGGCTCAAGAATTCGGTGGAAGTCGCTTAAACGATTTGAAAAGAGTAATTTCGTCCCTAAATAAAACTGGTAGAAGTTTAAACATAAACTTCCCTCGTATTGTTCAAGTACAATTTATAATTCAAGCAATCTCCAGAAAATTCATCTTCGTACACTTACAAAATCAGTGGAAGTGTTTAAAGATCGGCAAAATTTTAGATTTATTCGATGGACAAAATGATGAAAAAACTATCGATATCCATCACGATTCTCGAGATTCTTTTTTCATTCAAAAAAATTTCTTGTTTTCACGAACTATGTTCGGTTTATCTAAATCTCAGGAGCGTGTATTGCCTAAATTGATAGAATGCTTGAATGATTGGAAGAGTGGTGATTGTGGCCCGAGTAGTGTGTCAGATGTCGAAAACCGTATTTACGTATGGAAAGAATATTTACATGCGTTACTTTATAGTTTTTCAATAACAACAGCATCTGATCGATTCGAATTTTCACGCTAATCACCGAAAATCAATCCAACTCTTTGAGCAAATTGATAAATCTGTTTAAAATATGAAGACTTGCATTTCTAAAGTCTAAAAATTTCCGCGAGGTCTTCCGATATTGTGTGGACCTACGAATTCGTTTAACAAATTTCTCTAAAGCCTGGAATTTCTCCTTTTTGCGAAGGAGAATTTTTTCACGCAACAACCAACCATCGAAGAATCTCGACCGTTATCACGCGGAAAAAATCTGCAATGACCGTAATAATTATTCGACCAGATATTACCCGAGTAACGAAACGTATTTCGGAGGGTAAATACGACGCAAAAAATAATGGAGCTGTAGACTGTATCGCTCATTGTCAGATCGGTGGATTACATTTTTTCGATCAATGTATAACGTACGCGATACGTTGTTGTAGCCATGTGTTATAAAACATCGACAGAGATCACCGAGGGTCGGATAAATAAAGGAGATAAAATGAAGTAAAAGAACAAAAACGAATGCAATAAAAAATAAATAAATAAAAAAAAAAAAAACGGAAATGGAAGCGAATGTTATCGCGATTCCAATGACTCGGCTGATTATTGCCAGATTCAAGCTTTGAACAAGCTCCGGTGACCGGTTTCGATTTGAGAAGCGTCAACTTCGACCAATCCACCGTAACGAACTGTATTACCTACGCAATTCAGCATGAATGAACCCGGCCACAGGCGCTAAACTAATTTCAGGGTGTGCCATTGCGGACGCTAGACTGTGAATCCGGTTCCACCTCGGCGTCAAATAACAACTTGAACTTTAACAAATTTAATGCTTGTGATTCTCCTGAAATTTCAACTACAGCAAAATGAAGAGTCGCGCGGCAGAGCCGAAGACTTGAAAATCGCTGATGAGATACAACTTTTATCGATGTTTTACGCGTTCGGTTTCGAAGTATGGATATTCAAATTATCGCAAAGCTCGAACGGTGCTGTTTTAGCCGTATTTGCTTAGCCTTGAATAATGAAACGAGTTTTGGAAGGATGTTGGAAACAAGCCGGCGAACAGGTAGCGGAGATGATAATTAATTAGACTCCGACAGAGATACAGCTTTGAAAGTCTGCCTGAATTAATACAGGGGTTCTAGTTCTGGTCTGAAGTCGGCTGAATCGCTCGAAAATGTATTCATGCCCGGTTTGCGTGTTTTCAAAAGCTTCGAGTCGACGTGTCACAATAGATGTACACACTGTGTACAGTTAGTAGAAAAGCAAACATTGTTGTTTGTTCCCAGTCAATTTGTGTGTTTTTTTTTTTTTTTTTTTTTTTTTATAACAGATATGCGAATGGTGAAAATTGGAAATTGTGAAAAACGTCACTTTCGATAACGGAGATTTATTTTCAAGGTATTCAGATTGTTCTACTGTAAAATGCACGGTTTTTGAGAAATCAGATTCATTACGGAGAAAAATACCCAGCGAAACATTTTAGTAAAATTTACAAGTTCAATTTTTCATTGAGTTCTATCTTCGAAAAAAACTTTTGTTTGTCGTAGGTAGAATTTTTTTTCCTCCGTAATAAAGAAACCGACGAAAGTGTAATAAAACTCGTGATTCTCTTTACGGGGAAGAAACCTTTTACATGTGCCTGTAAAGAAATTTTCTACAAAATTCGAATCTTCAATTTCACTTGAATTCTGTGTTTGACACAACATTCGTTTCTCTCATAAATATTTCAAAATTTTATAACTAAAAAGAAACCCACTTCCAAGTTCAATTTTTTACTTCAAACACGAGTCTTGACGCGAACATCGATCAAAGTATGAATTTGGGTAATTTTTTTTTCTCGCGCGCGTTCCGCGGCCTGGAATAAAACCGAAACCCGTATAAATAAGAGCAAGAAAAAAACGTCTGCATGCAAATCTCGGTATCTGTATAATACGTCTCGTAAAATCGTTCGGTGGTTGGCGGTGGGGGGAGTGAAACTCCGTGAAAAAGAGAGACGTACGAGTGTAGAAACCAGCCGCAGACCGCCATGACTCCTTTACGAATAAAAGGTTTTATCTACAGCCGAGACTTATGGAGACAATCACGACTTTACGCGCACCCTGAATTTTAAGCAGCCCTCTCGCGTGTCATATTCGCGTAAGTGCGAGGCTGGTCTCTTCGGGGTCTCTTCGGAGAACGATGGAGGGGGTGGTCCGGGGCCACCACCCTGTAATGGCGCGATACCCACCCTCGTCCCATATCTTTCCCATGGGAATCGGCGCTTTTCGCAATCATCGGATTGTCTGTCTGTCTGTTCCTCTCCTCCTCCCCCACCTTCACCATCTTCCTACTATTTTCCTCCCACCCAAGGTTCTTCTACCAATTTTTCGTCTGTTCGATCCAACTCGCGTCATCGAGTCATCTTTCAAGCCTCAAGGTAAAGTCTCTGAGAAACTCCGGGACGCTGATGGGTCTGAATTGAACATCCAGAGAGAGGCCAATTTTCGTTCCATCAGGGGAGAGGTTGATGGATTTATCTGTAATGTCTGTGCTACAGCGGAAATAAGATATTCCACTCTGCTCAGGGAATGGATGTGTAATATGTGTATGTAATATTGTGATGAGAATTAGTACAAATGATCTTTCATAAATAGACAGAAATGAAACTAATTAGTCATCACGAAGGAAATTTTTCAATTGTATTTTAGGTTCCGCCTTGGAAAAGCAATATCTTAGGTATGTGAAAAATGCATATTTTGTTTAATCGTTCACTTTTTTTTAATGAAATTTTAATTAAACCCTATCACGTATTTTGTATGAGGGGGCAATTTCAATTGGTATCAATCAAGATAGGAAATCGAAATTTTGTATTCGATCCACAATTTTGAATATTCCAGTCCTAGTAAAAAATATAGCCTTATTCCCTTTGAGATTTTTTTTTTTTAACAACCCTTGCACGTGAAATATGAGTTGATTTCTCGGTTAATTTGCGATTTCAGAAGCGTCCGTTTTTTTAAATTCGTACATGTCAGAACAATCTTGTGAATTGTAACAAAACTTTTCAGCTGCTGGTAAAAATGGAGTTTTATTTATACCACAAGATAAGTAATTTCGAATAATAATTACAAATATTTCCAAGTGGTAAATATTTGATGTCTCAATATATTCATTACTTCGTAGTTTCCAAAATTTTGCTCAGATCTGAGAAACCGCGTGCCTCGGAAATACGAAATTGAATTGCATCTCAGGTGGGGGTAAGAAACAAGAAAAGAAAAATCTAATACCAAATGTAACAATCCAATGCACAGATATAAATTCGCCGTATCCCACACGGTCAGCTTTCGCAAGTTTTATTGGCTAGTTTCCAAAGGGAGTGTCAAGCAGCCTGGTAATTGTTGGGGAACTAAGCTCCGACCTAAACATGTAATTAGGCTTTGATTATGCCGTCAAGCTCGGACCGGCGGCCTGCCAGGCCCGATTTAATTAAAACTCGGATTCGTACGCAGGCGTTCGTCCCTCTCTCTGGTGGATCTTCGCATGCATGAGACTAACGTCGGGATCACCGGGCTGTTACTTAATTGTTCGTGGCAGACCCTGTAGCGTCGACTCTGCAACCCTCGAGGGATCTGATTTCTGGCGCTCTCGGTAACGAGGAGGCATCAAGTAGGCACCAGAAGCATCCCAGAGGGACAAACGGGCGTGTAAACGGTCCCGCGGGACACACCCTCTTGTTTTTTAACCCGTGAAAAATATTTCGCCTGTGTGTATAGTATGGTCTGAAAACTTTTTTGTTTTTTTCTTTTTTATATCCTTTGTTTCTCCTTTTACGGGAGGCGATATAGCCCGGGCAAAATTAGTTGCGTAAGAAATTGAAAAAGAAAGAGAAACTTGTCCGAGAACGAAACTTTTCAACCCTGAACCCCTGGATTTGCACGAAAGTTTATCCTTTATAATACAACTAAACCAATTTCATTCAAGGATAATTTATCACGACTTAAACTACTTTGATGAAATTTCGTGCTGAGAGTTTGGGGAAAAAATTTCAAATCCGTTAGATAACTGATGCTCACAGTTTTGATTCTTCCGTTGGTTATTTACGTTTGTATGATTTACTGATCGCATGAAATTCAAGAGTGCGGTGAAAAAATGTCCAAGTGAGTGAAAATATGTCCGAGTGAGTGGAAGAAATTCAATCCAAATGATTACTACTCAAAACAATTTGCAATTTTGTATTGAGAATAGAAATATAAAACCTAGTGCGTTACAGAGTGCAAGGAAAACCGATATGCATTTGGTATTAACACCTTCTTTTTCCTATCATTACTCAATGCAAGTTATATGGATTACAAAGAAAAAAAAAATAAATATATTCATCTCCGAATGGGATTGATTTAAAATTCCAAAAAATCTACAGAGATTATTTCAAGTACCGCTAACTATAAAATGTGGAAATAAACGTCTAAGCTAACTGAGAAAGTCTGGTGAATACTTCTTCAATTTTTAGATTCGAATATTTTCTGAAGACTTCCTTCATTAAAAGACTACAATAGAAGTCATAGAATGTTATTTTTAAAGAACTAATCGTCGCCATAACCACGAGTATTTACAAAAGAGCTGCCTCATGTGAAGATCAAAATTAACGACCATGCAAGAATCAGTTCTTCATGCACCTTGAGTCTATTTGAAACAAATATTTTCGAGTTTTCCATCAGATTGGTGTTCGAATGAACGTTCTTCTCGGATTGGTTTCACTTTTGCAATGTTCAGAAAACAATCATTACACTTATAATTGTTTCCAAGTACCACAAGTGGAGGTAGCCAACAGGAAGAAAAAGACAAGAAGTAGTTTGATAAAGCTCTGGAAGCTGCATTATTCCTGTTCCAAGCATCGGATGTTGAAACTCTGGATGGAAAAGTAACTTTATGTAGTCAACCGGAAATGCGCTCCAGTTGCAGAATCGCGACACTTTTTCCTCGTTATAAACGTGATGGATTTCGCAGAAACATGTAAGCAACAACTCGAATGACTTCAGAACTGTTGGGTCTGCACATGTCTTGGTTCTTCTCATTTCTGATGACCCTCGATCCATCTTCCGCCCTCTTGAATACAAGATTATCAGGTTGAATGATAGCTGGTCTGTTACATTTGTGGACTTGGACTACAGGGGATCAAAGATATAGTCCAAGAATTAATTACGCAGCTCCAGGCGATGCCTGACAGGTATAATATTAGCCAATTCAAACTGGTAATTCGATCCCAAGATCTGTTTACACCAAACACTTCTCTGCGTTGATGCAAAAAACAAAATTTATCAAAAATATTTAGAACAATTCTGCATCGTCGTTGTTAGCGATTTGCTAAAGTATTAGAAGAACGAAGAGTGAAGTTCTCATGTTTTTTAATACGTAAAAAATTTCTACACCGTGTTGAAAAAAACTTTTGAAAGACACGGTAATGATTATATAATATTATTCTATACCTTTGCGTATAGTACAAGGTAGTCGAGAAAAAAAATTTAATCAGCTCCAGGGTCAAGATTCTTTTGGATCCAGTGCCAGAATAAAACGCGTGAACCCTTCGCGTAGTGAAAAAACCAATTGGACTGCGAATAATAACCCACAAAAAAAAAGTCATAAAGTTTTAATAAAGTTGTAGATAATCAGAAATATATAGAAAAAAGTATGTAGAAGTGAAATATTGCTATTTTTCTAGAATCACGTCACCGAATCAAAAATGTCTTACTCAAAATTGAATTTCTCAAGGCTTTCTTCATCGATATGTGTTGCATAATATCTTTATTGTTAGCCTTTGGATTGAAAATGAAATTATACAAGGCAAATTGTTGAGGAGGTTGGTGAAACAAAATCAATACTTTTACGCTCACTTCATTACGAAATAGTCGGACATTGAGGATTTATCAAATTCATACATCCGGAAGTTACGGAGATTATCTTAAAAATTGAAGAAGAAAATCAAAATCATAAACCAGAGCTTGGATATCTTCTTTCCATTTTAAATCACTTCAAAAACAGTAAAAAACTTAATATGTATATTCCTTTGACTTCGTACGGTGATGGCTTATTTTGTTCAGAAGATTATTTTCTACAGTCCCACTAATTGTATTACACTCTCTTTCTTCTTCCTTTTCTCATGAAATCTTTTCATCATGATGCTTTCAAAAAAAGTTCAATTTTTCAAAGCTGTACTGACAACGACTTCGATTTAAAAAATAGCAATATCTCAACCATCGTCGAGTAAAAGGAACAAATCTACTAGACTTATAACTATGAGCTTAAATTGATTTGAAACGAAAAGTTCCCGTCCAAGCTTTTATTTGCAATTTCACTACGTTTTTTTTTTTTGAATAAATTTTCTCCAAGCTTGTTAAGAACTAGTATTTTTTCAGAAAAAGGAGGGAAGGCTCTTCGTTTTTACGTAAATCGACTCACTCAGCCAACCGCGGCTCTTGGAATATGTAGCACCGTAAATAAACAGATGAGCATGAAATGGTCCACAAAATCGTAGGGGAATGATGATGGCACGAGATTGTTGTTACTGCGGTGTGGTCGCAGTCAAGCCAAGTAATGAGCGTGACCGTCTAATTGTAGGTGTGCTACGGGTTGGACTAAGTTTCCAGGCTCTCGTTAAAAGAAGTCACTAACCTTTCTGTAGCCTTCTCACCTTTCGTGTCGTTCCGGCTTTTGCCTCATGCCCTAATTTTCGGTCAAAGTCTCCGGAGATACAAGTACGTGCAGATTCGCCTTGTTTCTTTAACGAACTTTAAGGCGGCTGAGCACCTTCAAGTTTGACTCATGCCTGGAGCTTTTCATGATTTGTTACTAGTCTGAATGGCTATTGCACAGATTAAAAGCGCGTGGATATTCCGCGGGGTGGAAAGATTTTAGTATGAACGATATTCAAATATCCCAAAAAAAGGAAACTTTTTAAGCACAACGTTAAGTAAAAACTCGTTCACATCAATTTTTATAGTATTATTACAAAAAGTGAGTATTTGTTTGTGTTTTGTTTGTTTTCCATGATTTCAAACCAATTTGCTCGACCAATTTCCGTAATTCCTTTACCATCGGAAAGTACATTTCCTCCAGAGAAATACAGGCTCTATTTTATTTCACTCACTTCTCAGTAATCGCACGGAAAAACTAATATACTTTTTATACGTTGACGCTTCGCTCGAGCTATAAAGAATATTTTGATGCCCTGTTGAAATCGCAATTACCATTGATAAGGGTTTTTCAAGAAAACTTCTTATTACTTTGAATTATTAAAAAAATCAAAGATTTTCGACGCTTTTTGGATGATACCGCAAGATTTAAGAACAGTTTCAAAAAAGGCAAGAAGATTGGTAAATTATCTCGGTGTGGCAGAATTCACCCCTAACCTTACCAGCAAACATCACGCTCTCAAAATCTTTGTAGACTTTTTTTTCAAAATGTGTAACAGTTGGAATTATTGCAAAATTTAATTGCATTCAAAGAGAATCGCCCATATATTTCAAGTATATGTTTCACTATTGGGTTTCGTAATTCAGTTGAAAATTTTATGCTGTGTTTTCCGTACTAAATACCATCAACGAAACAATTCTTTTTCCGCTACTTTCGAAAGTGGGAATTTCGAAATCTGTGAAGCGTGCATAAAATGCCCCATTTCCAAACTGTGCGGTAAAACAGCGATGGCGCATGCGCCCTATTGAAGTGCTCGATCTTACACAGACGAGATTTATTTGGCGCAAGCGCAGTTCCACGTAACTCAATTTTACGCACTGTGTCATTGAGCGTAAGTTACATCACCGATGCTTCTCAAATCAATCTTTTCTTCATAGATGTTGCAAAAACAGCGTGTGTTTAACGTGCCGATGGAGGCCTTTTCGTCTAACGTTGCAAATTTCACACTCATCGAAAACCACCTACTTTCCACACTTGTAACACAATATACCATTATTTTTGTAGTTCGAGTTCAAATTCATTACGAAATTTGGGATTAGTATTTAGATTTGTATATTATGTGTCATATCCGTAAACTGAATGTTAAAAAACAAAAAAAAAAAAAAAACAGATTACGGGCGAGCCGCATATTATATTTTTTCCGGCAAAAGATTAAAAGTCATTTTGACACCAGTTGAGATCCGAGCGTTGGCCCACGCAACAGCAGTCAGAACTGCCGTATAAAGACTTTATCAGTTCCGAAGTTGGCCATATAAAGTGACACCTTACGGATCGAAAACATGCATCGAAAAGTGTCTTTTTCATGCCTGTACCGGAAAAAAAGCATTTTATGTCGCATTATACTCAGCGGTGCTCAGACAACTATTTTGAACTTTCATATTAGTCGGAGTCACGTTTCAACAAACCTACAACCCGTGCGATCTAAAACGAACTGCAGTGATTACGTTTCACGACACTTTTGCAGAATAAGAATTTCAGTGGAAAAATCAGGCATAAAAATATTGCAATTGCATAAAAAAAAGAATCGTCAATTCCTACACGGAATATCGACGGAAGTGAAAATCCTGCATTTTCCACAAACAATATCCAACATTGACGGAATGGGAGGGGGGGGGGGGGGCACATGCGATGAGCGAGGAGAATGATCGCCGGTGATATTTGGTCAAGATGGATCGTAATATATCCATAGATATAAGTCTGAAACATAGCGGGAACAAGCATCACAGCGGCAAACCCTGGGGTCCGATATGACATCTGCGTCTGCTCTAATAAAACCTCGGATCGAATAAAAACGGGATGGCGTTACCCACGGGATTCCCCCGGGCTGCACCCCGGAGGCACAGCATCCGCAAGCTCTCAGGCAGTCCGAAGAAGATAACCTCTCCAAGCTCAAGTTTATGATGCTGAGCGTGCAGATATGTCCCGCGACATACGTGTAACTTCCCTAAAACCAGAAATATCCTCCACTTGTAATTCTCCGTACAAGGATCATCTTATGCCCGATTAAACGTTTTTGCTATAAAAAAATATTGGCTGGAGACAAATGAAGGTATTTATTCGTCTGGAGGTAAATCAAAAAGAGTATTGCTCGCACGGTAATTCACATTAGGATTCAAATATTTAAACGGGGAATTTTCATCGGGTTTTCAGAATCCTTTTGCTCGAATTGAGGCTTTTGATGGAAAGACACAGAATTCTAGATCGAAACTTTGATGCATTTCATGTGATCTTATTTTGCTGGGGACTTTAGAAGGCTTTAGTAAACTTCGTGGGATTGTTACGATCTTACAAATCATATAAATAGACTTCAGGTGTTCACAGAGTTTGATAGAATTCATGAATTTTCTGAACTCTTAAAGATTTTGTAAAATTTTCAACTGTATAAGATTTTAAGTGGTTCTTTACAGTTTTTCACATTCCAAGAACTTGAATGAGGTTTGTTGCATCCTAACTCTCACGGATCTTGGAAAATTCTTTAACATTTCGAAAATTCCATTCCGTGAGTTGTCAATATATTTTATATCAAGTACAAGATTTCTTGAGGAAACCGAAAGATTTTATCGGATTTAATAGATTCCATTTACGAACTTACTGAAGTTTCCATTCGTTTGGTGAAAAAAAACCTACATTTCATTGCTACAATTATTTTATTTTATTAATCTTTCCGATTCTGCAAAATGAAACATTCGTATTCACACTTTTCGTTGCGTTGTAATGTAAATACGACTGCCAAACGAAATTAATTAAGACAATCGATATTGCCGTTCGTACCGTATCATATAGTGTGTATTTTCCACGAAAACAAACGAAATGTTCAGAAAAATCAAAAGAGGCCTTTTTCAGAAAAACGATTCTTTGTTTTTGTTTGTCTCTAGATTTCTCGCAATTTTGCAAAATTTTTGGACTTTGATATCTGATTCGAGGGACGGTGAGATTCTACGTATTCCAAAACAAAAATGTTTGGTAAAGCTCGAAAATTGCAAAATTGGTGGTTACTTTCAGAAATTCTACGTTAAACACAGAAAAAAACTATACTTGACTCGTAATTTTTAAAAATCGTTATCGTGTGTGATAAATTTATTTGGCTAATAAAAAAATACACGTGTCTACATATTTTGGCTCAGGAAGAATATACTTCAATTACGAGCAATTATGGAATATGATCTCCACTGGCCTGCATGATTCGAGATAGATTGAGCCTAGATCTATTTGCGTCACTTTCTTGCAAAGACAGTATATCTTACATTGTAATACTTAGAATAACTATAGTGTGAACTACGTGACATAAAATCCGCCATTGATCATACATAGTATTAAAGTTCGAAACCAATGTTTGGATGTTCGGCTGTTCGGATGTTCAGAAAGTGACGTCACCCAAAATTTTTTTTCTCGTGACGTCATCGATCTATAGTAATCGTCGGCGACGAAAATCAGCTAGCCAAATTCCTCAGTCTGGAAACAACCGCGCAGTAGGGAGGACGTATGAGAATCGCGCTCCGCAAATTGCGAGTACCGGGTTCTATACCTCCTGGATCCTGAGTTCTGAGTCCGCTTCCTGGTGCAACTTGACTTCCAAGACAGCTCCAGAGTTCGGATGGTACATCTTACTAATGTTCACGGTTGGGAAAATATTTTCAACGATGACTAAAACTGTTTAAGCGGCTGGTTCGGTATTTTGAACTCCTCCCTGTATCTTTCGGTAACACATTTAGTAGTGCCCGCGATATTTCAAAAACGGCTTAACTTCAAATTTGAAACTGTTCTTGAACAATTTACTTTTTGCCACGGTCGGTTTTTTCGTTTTCAGCAAAATAGCAAAGACCCGAAGTTGGAATTCGATTTATCGCATAAAAAAATACGGCTATTTCATCCAGTCCACGAATAAAATATGACGAATGAACAGAAATAAGATTGCCGCAAAAAAGACAAGCAATCCAACAATTTTCATTCAAAATTGTAACTCAATCAGTTCAGCCGTTATTGAGATATCCTGGGCACTGCGAAGGATGTCACCGAGAGCAATCGCTGACGATATTATCGATAACAATACTTTCTATAAATTAATTCAACTGTAAAACAAAAAAACAAATTTTTGAATCCACCCAATCCACATGCCTTTACGTAAAGAGAAACCTGATCGAATTCAATAATCCTTCGTCGAGACATGAATTTTAAAAATTGAAGCCAATTTTTAAACCCGTAGGTACACTTTTCGAGGTGCAGAGAAAATTTTTACCGATCATTCCCATTGATATCACGAGATCGAGAACTTCCGGTATCATCTCCCTATCACGGGATAAGCCCGTTGCTCAGTCAAGACGCTGAGAATTCTTTGTACCTCAAGTTTGCTTGTAGTTTCTTACAAACATGGAAGAATGTAGAACAGAAGCGCAACTCGGAAGGGTAAGACCAGTAAGAGGAAGTTACCGCTTAGGCGGATGTTTGCCCGAGAAGTCATGCCGAAGGTAGTACGCCTCGGGGAGTTCTTCCCCTTCCTCCTCCTCTTCTATCTTTTTCTCCACCCCCACCCCCTAGCCCCTCAACTATGCCGCGATTTCTGTCGTTCTTCGAAGCTTTCTTCCTCGTTTTCCCCACAGCCCTTATTCCTCTCCCCTCTTTCTTCCGTGCCTACTCTTTTATTTCATTCTCATACCCCCCGGTAGCTGGCTGGCTTTCATCCGTGTCAGGAAATCCTCAGGGATCATCGCTTGGCCTCGCGCTCTCTCGCAAGCTTCCAGGAGTCACAGCCAGTCAGACTCAACCGTAACTTTGTCCCCGCGATTCTCTCCACCTACACGCCACATATATTCACCTGCATATTACCCACGGCTCTCTATACCTTCTTCGGCAGCCTCTGTTCAAGACCCTGTTTGACGACGCGGAAAAATACCTCAGCCAACTTCACCCGCCGATCCAAGAGCTCATTCACATTCTCCACATTTTAGACATCTCACCTTCGGCTTCCAGCTGTCGTTCGAAAACTCTGAATACTCCATAAGGCGCAGAGACGGCGGTTAAAGTTCTTGCGAATAATTTCTTCTCGCAATTTTCATTGACGTTCGTTTCATTCTTCGGAGAAATGAATTATACTCTCAGAAATGTTTATCGAAATGTATGTGTGAATAAAGGAGGGGGAAATAACGAATTGATACTTGTTGGAAGTTTTACGAGCATTGAGTCAATAATTCTGTGCATTCAACGAGATATAATATCCGTGTTTCGCATTGTGTCAAGCATCCGCTTCTTCTGCATGCAAATCAAACCGTCGAACCGGAGGTAAATTTCACGCGTGAGAAAGTGATCAAATTACATATCTCGTTAGAAGTTTTCGTTGAGCGAAAAGTTTTCCGAGCGTGTGCGACGCAGTGACTAGAAAACCGTCGTTCGTTGCATTCTTGGTGTATACGGATTAACAGCAGCTTGCAGAAACGCACGAATTTCATGTTCGGAGAATTATTGTTACCATATTTTCAACTGGCGAGTTCATTGAGCGATAACATCCCCGTACTTAGTTTTGCACCCTTTTCACAGTTCGTGATTCTAATTGCTTGTACGAACAGAAACGAGCAGACGATGTTATTGTGAATTTTAAACTGAGATATATCGCCAATTCTACGCTACCCAGAATTTAGCCGGAAAATTGGAGAGTCTGGTGCTAAAGTATTCAATTAATTAAGTGGACTGGTGATGGTATTGATTGTAAATATAAAAAATTCATATTTCGAATGATGCTTCAAAATTTGACGAAGGTTAAAAACAGATTGCAAATTATTACATGTTGATGCGTCTGGCGATGATTTTTTATCATAAAAGTTGTTTCAAAATACTTCGAAATTCTAATGAGATTTCTTCGAACTTCCATAAAAAAAAAAAAAATAATCGTCATCTGCAAAGGATGCAGGGACAAACTTTCGATTTTTCTATAAATTTGACGTTATGTAGTCTGTACTGGTGTGTAAAAATTCTGTAAATTTAAGACATCTAGCTCCTTCATGTTGGGATACGTTATCACGTTAATCGATTTGTCAACTTTGAATCGATCCGATTTCAAATTCGAATTTTTATCGAATCTTAAACACAGAAAAACAACTATTTTGAATTAAATCTACGATATTTCAGAAATAAGTGTCAAATTTGAAATAAAAATTTGCGAATGTTGAAAAAGACAGTTTTTGTGAGAAAAAACGACATCTTCACATTTCTTGAGAATCTAGAACCAAACGAATATCATAATCGAATAGACGAATCTTTTCTACTTCAAAAAGATTTTAGAAAATACTTTTTTCGCGCGGTAAGGCTACGCAAGAAATTCTAACGCGTAAATCAATCTGTTCAAAGTTAAAAAATTGATCAACGATTCATTACGCTAAACCGTAGGAGCCAGATGTTTAAAAAGTGCAGAATTTTACCATCTCAATACGTACTAGAAGATGTCAAAATTGCAGACGAATATGTAGATTTCGGTTCCGAATCGTTCGTCGATATATAATCGGTGTAACCTCGCTTCACTTCTAGAATTCCGTTCCTTTCGTTCTGGTCGATGAAAAAAATGAACAACGTCGTAGAAAAATCAGAAAAAGCCGTAAAAATGGGATTTCGAAACGATGTAATAATTTCTGTCAGTTTTCTGATAAAATCGGTTCTTTGGCAGCCTTTTACAGTTTTACATGCCTATAACGCGGGCGTATGACTGCGTGAAGTTGAACGGATGTCGGGGGTGGGAGTTGGACGCGATACATCAAACGAATTGGCTATCTTACGCGGTGCACATGTGTGTACGTTACGGTGAAGGCAGCCAGGTCCCGACTTCCCTAGATGACGGATCCGCCTTATCGGCAGACATTTGTTCCGTTCCTACAGGCTTTTCCCCGCAAGCGATTCCCGGGAAGCCGTTAGGGTAAAAAATATCACCCCCGCTTTCTGTCTCAAAGATAATCGCGAACTTTGAATATATAAAGAATTTTACCCGGTACTATGTCGCAAAATGGGAGACTGTAATTTTCACTGAAAATATTGCACCCGCGTCTTTCCGAATTTCACAAGAAATTCTCTATTTCCACATAGATATGATAGTTGGTATAAAACGGAAGTAGCTCAGGAGTATTCAAGGCATTAAATAAATGGGTACGGAGTTCATTTAATGTACTACTAAGTTCCCGTCCCCACTGAGAAAAATTTCATTTGTTACAGTAACTAGAAAAATTGAGTAAAACAGGTATCGTTAAAAAAAACTGTTTGAATATTGTTGGAATTAGGAAAAACGAGGCACGCCTAACCATTTTGCGCTATCGTCGATCCTTTTTTGGTTATTGCAACGCAGAATCGGCTTGTTCGGTTTACTCTACTTTTTTCAGTTAAATAAGGCCTTAACGTCAATTTATTGTTGCATAAACATTAAATTTTCGCAACAGTTGCAAGAAAATATAGTAACAGTGATCGTAATTAGAAAGAATAGTAACGGATACTATCCTTTCTGGTAACAGCTACAAAACTAATTTTCATATTGTACCTGGAACTATATTTTTCGAATGTAGTGAAAAATGAAAATAGTTGAGGACTGAGCGGTAACCGGAACTAAAAATTTCTCTCAGCGCCTAAATATAACAGTGATGAAATGCCGAGACTGGGATCGATCTCGACATTATTTTAGAAACGGAGCTTTCCAGTCGCTACATTTGTCCAATTTTAGTTCACGACGTATCATAATGTAATAATATGTGAACAGATGTTTGATCGAAACGTTACTACAGCATAGGTGTCACAAAAAACAGCGTTCACCAGACGTACCGATGGGGTCTTTTTTTCTCATGCCGCAAATTTCACACTCATCGGAAACCCCTTACTTTCCACACTTGTAAAACATTTTACCTTCTTACCATTGCAAATCACATCAGCAAGTTTTCAAAATAGTCACAGTAACTTCAATTGAATATCACGTGCTCGAAAATAAACACAGAATTTCGAGAACCGTAAATATCGCAAAGGACATAAATTTGAGCGTGAGATTTGAATCTGAATTTGAATTTGAATTCGCAAATGGCGTGCATGAGTATTAGCCAACTAATTATGAATAATTCGAAGCAAGTAGAGCGCGGCTCTGGGAGAAGGTGCTACGTATCAGCGTGCATAGATACATACACGTATCATGTACATACCTACCTACCCATAATGTACAGGAAGGATCCATCGTAAATTATTTATTCCTCTGAATTATGCAGCTGGAAGAACACCAAACTTGTCCTCTCCTTGAGTCCCGAATCCTGCTCTTTGCCATCCCGGAAAATCATCGCATATATATATATATATATATATATGTATATATATACATACTGGGTGATCCAATAAAAGGGATCAAGACGATCGTCTCAAGAATTCATGACCCTATGTTCATGTTTCAGCAGCTATGCCTTGTTACCGAGGAAATCCGGGAAACCGGAATGTATCAGGTTGCGAGAAGCAGACATCTTTTCGTGAATTGCCAAAATAAAAAAAAAACACTTTACCCAGTTTCTACGTAAGTCTTTTAACCCTTTCAGTCATAGTGGGACCGGTACGGTCCCACCTTTTAAAAAATCACCTCAGAGCTCTAGTATTGAACCAAGGCCTCTGAAAATACGTATCTAGGGGTTTTTTGAGTCGTTGATCACGAATATGAGGTCAGATTTTGAAAATTCGAAATGGTGGATCCGCTAAAGTCGATCCAATTGGGAATGTGACAGTAAAAATTTCAATCACGTAAAATCTTACTTTATCAGGAATATTCCTTCAAATATGCATTACAAATAAATATTTCAGTTAATTTGAGATGGAATTTGAGATAATTAAAATCCGTGGTTTCTCATCATTAGCATTGATGCGCGTGCGTGCGTCATAATAGGGATATTGAAAAAAAAAACAAGTAGAAGATAAAAACAGTAAATAAACAGGAAAAAGCAACAAAAAACACAAAAAAAACAGGAAAAAAACCAAAAAACAGAAAAAAAACAAACAAAAAAGTGGAACTAGATGCTCTCCACGTCCTCGTCGTTAGTTCCGGGTAGGGCTAAGAGAGAGAGAGACGAATATAGACAAAGAAAGATAAGATAGCATTTGCCATATTGGGTTTAGAAATTCCGAAGTTATGATTTCAGATTCGTGATCAGCCATTCCAAAATCCCCCAAACGACTAAATTCAGGCCAAAATATTGAGCAGAAAAATATAAGTTATAAAACTTGATATCCACCATATCGGATCCGCCATTTTGAATTTTGAAAATCTAATGCCGGATTCGTAATCAGCGACCCCGAAAATCCCCGAGTACTAATTTTCATCGAAATCGGTGCAGATGAAAAATGCATGACCGGAAGGATTAATACATGGTGAAAGAGAGCCGATGCAAAGCTGTGATTAGCTAGGTAGATTTCGCTGGTAGGACACAAAGAATACACAGAACTCTAGAGATCACCTCACGAGACTTCGTCAGATTTCAGTAGATTATATGAGACTTCGAAACAAATTTCAAAAGACTACACAAGCCTTTGATAATTCTATGGGACGTACTAAAATATCCGTTCAGAACAGAACTTCAAGATAGATCAGCCTCAAGAATTCAAAGACTTGTTACTTATACCTATATGAATATCTAACCGATCTTTGAATTCGCAAGCTTTTTACTCGCAGTCAATTTTTCTCGACGTAAAAGAAACTCGATAAGACGGATGACTCGTCTAATTTTTTTTTTTTTCACATTTTTTCTAATTTCGTAATTCATTCTGACCGGTGAGTCAAGAGTTATCGGATAATGGAATTTTACTTGGCGAAAATATCGCGGTGTATGTTTTCTTGTTATTTGTACGTTTTATGTACAACCCGTAGTCTTGTTTCTCGTCTTTTATTGTAATGGAATACAAGGAACTCAGTAACACTAAATGAAAGAATAACACGGACAAAAACAAACAAGAACTTACCCACAGTAAGCATTTCAACTTGAGCGAATTCGAATACGTTTCAGCAGCACCCTTAACGATAACCGGTGTTCGAGTTTGGAATAAATTATGCGAAGGCGTGATGCGAAATTAATGCTTATACCCGTGGGCCGCATGCGTTTACAGTTGTTTACTCGGAAGTATTGGGAAACTTTTCAACCGTGGAGGGTTAACTATAAATTTGTTGAAAAATTCAATACCTCCACCGAGGCTCCGCTTCCTCGACAAATAAAACCCGCACGCCCGTAAAGTGTTCTCCGTTTTCCGAACCGAATGGGTTTCGAATTCCACTGGAGATTGTAGTATACGTCACAAAACGTTGCAATAAATTTATTCAATAAATGGACGCTGTACTCGTGCGAGTTTCACCCCAGTGGAATCAAAATATTTTGCGTCGATTTCGATCGGTCATGTGTGATAATTTCCTCGGTCCCGTTTTCATTCCGTGCAATCCTTGCAGCCCCTTTTACGTATTCCAGGAGTCCTAAGCCAGCAGCGGCTCGAGCTTGGAATCCCTGAACGCTTTTCATCGGGGACCTTTTGTACCACAGTGGCATCTAACAAGTCGGATAGACTAGCCCGCATTTGCCACGCCGCCACAACTCCACCAGAACGTATAATGCAAATATCCGCTCTCGGATCTTCCGAGGAGTTATATTTTATTTGCTTGTAGTGCGCGCGGCTTTTGCAAACAACCTTCGACCCTCGGGCACATTTCACATCGCAGTAATACTAACACGGAATTCTGGGTGAAACAATCGTTCAGAAATATTTCATACAAATTTTATCCTAACTTAAAAGAGGATTGGGACGAAATCTGTGAAAAACGGTACTTCGTTCTTCTATAAATAATACCAGAGTGTGATAAGATACTGATAGTCTATGAAGCGAAATCGACCTGAATCTTACTTCTTATGAGTCCTGACTATTTCGGTTGCCTGAGAATCCGTTCTTTTGAGAAATGATAACGATTCAAATATCGATCAATTACTCTTCATTCTTTAATATTTCCTTGAATTGGAAATCTTTCACTTGAACTTTCACAAAACGAATGTAACAAGGTACGTATCATTTCGCGTAAACGGGTGTTAGGCATTGACGCGAGGAATTCCTACATTGTAGAATTAACGTTGTCCATCTACCCGTTGGGTTCCATCTCTCTTTCTCTCTCCTCTCCCTCTCTCCCTCTGGCTCGCTTCCTGATTCGAAGTTGTTGCTGACTGCGTAGTCTAGCGTAAATTCATCATGCGTATAATGATATGAAAACCGAGGGCAGACCCTGGAGATTCGCAGATGAGTATATCCACATACTCAAGAAGTTCTCGGGGTCAGTTACAGCGCGTATTGTACCGTCGCACTGACCAAATATGCCGAAACTCATCACCGGGAAAGCGTTGTGTTACGTTGAACATTTTTAGTTTTCAACAAATAATTGTCAGACGAAAAAGAGAATGGATTCGGTTCATATAGTCATAATTTGGACCTCCAACAAACTCGAGAATCCCCGGTGACAAGACCTCCTCATATATCTGTGGTGTCTTCGTTCACTGAGATGCGCTTCCGGCCATACAAGCTTCCAGTATTCCGTTGGTGGGTTCTTTAACTTGGCGAACAGTTCACGATCCGTCGAGGGAACCAGGGTGCCCATATTTGCTCAATTATTATCTCCACTCTCCGAATTCTGTCTAGGGGAACAAGAAAAACATACCGTCCTTCAAAGTTCCGTATAGCTGGTGGCTGTGCAACTGGAACGGACGATACATCGACTAACGCATTTATTTCCGCTATTATACGATTGTGAAAATGAAATCGGGGACAGATATTGACGATTCGGTAAATTTAGGAGTCCTTGGCATGAAAGTAATAACACAGTTTCACGTAGTGACCATTTAAGTTTTACTGTTTTGTAATCCACTTCTAAATAGCTTATCACGTTTTCATTTCGACCATTGCACAATTTTTACGGCAGGCTTGGTATTTGTAGAAACAAAAACACACAGCTTCCTCATTTAATTCCATTTGTAATATTGCAATTCGACATTTCTGAATGCTCGAAGAAAGTTTGGAATAAAATTCAATAGAACCTCTTTGTATTGTGAATACAGGCCTTCCGAACTTTTGAAATTGAAACACGTAAGGTATTTCTAACAAAGCTGTGACTTCAAAGCTAAAGCTTGACCAACAATAAATTCCCCAATGTGCTCGTTAATACTTAAGTGTTCTCGACTCACGTGTATAAAGATCTAGCTCGCGGATCTTGGTGTGTTAAGTACGGACTATCGTGAGTCTGGCAATGCATTCATCAGGGTGTCTTAACTACGAGCAAAATCCATGCGGGTAATAACAGAATCTGTCTTAATTGGTAAGTCAGGAACTCTGTCCTCGGTTTCACAGTAGCTGCCTTTGGAATGTCTCCAAATATCACAGAGCCGAACTGCTCAGCAAATTAGTCTGAAGATTAATTATAAATGGGATTCGATTCGGGACTTGAAGACTTCGTCGAACTGAATTCAAATTCTGAAATCTAACCTGGTTGTGGTTCTAAAATGGCATTCATTGGTCACATTCTCTGTCAAATTTCGCTAAGGTGACGTAAAAAAAAATTTCAGCATCCCACCGCTGTCACCAGTTTAAATTTAAATCGACATAGACACGAGACTCGATTCGGTTACAAATTGCAAATATTTTTAGATGACGGTAAGCCAGTGCCAATAAATTATTGAAAGTTAAATGATTGGAAAGTAGACGTCTTATTGTAGGAAAAAAGTTTACTAACTCAGTGAACTTCTTCAATCCCACACCGGGGAATCGAGTCTCGTGAATCACATCAAATAACGTTCAGCGCATGTGGATATGAACAAGGTAATTTGATCGTATTGCGTATCGCGTATCCTACACTTGACTGAAGAGGAATCTAATATGAGATCAGATATTGAGAGGGCATTTCAAACTTTAAAAACGGGCCCGGCGGTTGTCATGGGAAACTTGATTATCTCACTCTCATCCTCCCTCCTTCTTCCTACATCCCTCTCCATCCACTTTTCCTTAGGCATTGGGTTTCTGTATACCGACTGCTGTTTAAAAATAAATATACCGCTTTCGTTCTACCCGGCGCAGGAATCGGAATAGCAATAAAAGTATATTCGACGGGGGAACATTTGTCCCTGCAGGTTCTTTCGCAGAGGGGTTCAATACATGCAGATAGCAGGTTATATGCAGACAACGTCGAAGGCTGCCTGTGATTTCCTCGTATTAGCACCAATTTTATTCCCCTACACCCTCCGCAGACCAAGCGTAACAAAGTGGTGAACGAGGCGACGGTTATTTCGAAATTATTCACATCGGAGGTTTAACTTTGGTTTACAAATTGCAAATAAATTAGGAAAACGTTCCTGTTTTGATCTTGAAACCTGATTTGGCTCCATCCCTACTCGGCAGTATTTTTTTTTTTTTTTATTTTATAACAAGAGCCACGTTTAGTTTTCACGTTTTAACTCCAGGTACAAAAATCCTACGTCTAACTACTGTCGCCTCGGTAAAATGAATTGAACGTTAATGGACGCTGGTGGGACTTGGCTGGCAGTGACGGGGGGCAGTAAAACTTTCCTGAGATTAAAATAGTTCTTCGGATGGATCGGCCGGGGGGCGGTAGTTGAAACGATTTTCAATAATGGACCTTCAAAGTATAATTTGCACTCGTTTTACGGTACAATTCCAACGGCCGCGTTATTCCCGCTACTAACCGCTAAAGTTTAAGATACATACTCGAATAAAAGTGGCAGGTGAAATAAATGGGAGGATACGCCGCAGCGTTCGGAGCCGTCGATAAACGACGGAGCGACTTCGCAACATCGATTTGCCGGTAAGGTTCGGTGATCACATCCCTCCGTGAGAGAATTAAGGGTGATAGAATCCGTAGAATTCCACCTCGTTCGTCTCGACTTATCCTTGTTTTACCTACATATGTAAACACCTCGCCCCTTCTTCTTCGTCTCAGAATCGTCTGTAAGGCAAAGTCGATGAAAGAATCGACCGATTCTTCACTCTCTCACATTGCTTTCTACAGTTGGATAGAAGTTGGTCTCACCGGGACTAAGAGATAAAGATAGTTGAAGGAACGAGGGTGTATAAAATAAGAAACAGTAAGTTGAGCATGTCAACGATAATCTCGTATCAAGCAATCGCAGTAATTCTGAAGAGTCTCTTGACTGCGTTGCGAAGCCAAGAGTGGCGGGAAAGTTTGCACACATGTCGCATGACTTTGACTATCCGTGGGAATTTCTTGGCGTTACTTGTACGAAATGAAGATAATTCACCATACTTTTTCTGGAAAAACATCCGACCGGAGTTGAAATGTATCTCGAAACAATTCAATGGGGGTGAAACGTAATTGGAAGAGATCATTTTCTTGGCGTTCCTCACGGTTTTTGACGGTCAAAACATTGCTCATGCAGTTGAATTCCCAGAAATTTCCATCGAAGAATCCTTGGAATTTTATAACTGCCAATAAGAGGTTGTAAAAATGTCTTGATACCCATCTAAAGATGCCTCTTCTTCTGAACTTTTTCATTTTCCAAAATTGAAAGAGATACAGGAATTTCTGTTCAGTGGTTCGATCAGCGCCAGGTGTATCAGGTAGTATATGATGCGTGATGTATGAGCGTGATTTGTGCCTGAGGGTGAGGGTTCCGTTCCCCCTGTGATCGCTCACTCGTCAAACAGAAGTTGAATCGAGAGGAGGGTGCCAGGTGAAATTGAATATCCATGGTTACAAATTAACCTCGGTAACGGGAGCCTCGAAAGAGAGACTGTACGGGTGTATGCGTGACGGTGAAGACGACGAGAGAATATGTCGAGACTCCACTCAGACCAGCCTGCAGGCTTGGCGTAATAAACAATATAACACTCACCCGGCTTTTGTTCATCTCGGAGCAGAGGTGTGGGTTCCTATTTTCTTTTCCTTCTCATTTTATTCTCCTTCTTCTTTTTCTCCCGTTTCATATCATTTCTCACATTCTACGACAGAGTAGCTGGTTGCCCGTAGGGGGAACAAAAACCGGCTAGACGCAGCTTCTTCCAGACGACGAAGGTTCTTCCGGTGTGAATAGAACCAAGCTAGACGCTGGGCGAAGCTAATTCGTGTCACTTCGACTCTCTTTATCGTGCAATTCATTAGCCTGCTACCATGGACAACGTGATTCTCCATGCATAAAGAATCCTTTTCTTCTAGCTCACGCCGAGCCGCAGCTGTTCATGTTATTCACACTTGCGCATCCTGCACCCTGCACCTGATGTGGATATTGCTACGCTCAACGCAGCTACAAGCCATGTTCAACAAGTTTTGCGCCCAATATCTAGCTGCGTTCACCATTGGCACAGGTGCGCCTGTAAAATGTTTAGCAATTCACCGCAGCCTGTCACTCTGTAGGTGTAACGTCAAATGAACCGTACAATCGTTTTGTCATTTGACCTCTGTCGTCTCTTCCTTTTCCTCCTCTCTGCCCCTCAGCTTGGCATCCGGAATAGAAATATCGACTTCTGTTGTACACGTTGACACTTCACTTCCGTTATGGGACAATAAAAGCCATGGTCTTCAATTTTTTCGACTCACAGTTACGGTCAAAGTTATGGTCGTATGGATTTAGCGAACACATTTGTAAATTCACTTGGAGTCAGGAGCGTGTTCCATAATTTTAGCTGATCAAATTATCAATCTCTCCGTAATTCATGTGTATTCCAAGGAACATGTGCATAAAAATCCTGGAAAAATCGACAACGATGTTGTTAAAAATGGTCGATTGAGACTCAGCTTAAAGTTTCGGTGGATGGAGACATTGCGGGAAAAGGTTTACGACGAACAAAACGGCAATGGCGTCGGTGTTCGCATAATGAGTCGAAAGACAATTTTTTCTCCCTTGTGTTCATGGCTCGTTGACGTGAAAAAATTCACACCCCAGAACCCAGCCACACTCCGTGTCACCCCGGTACAGTGCGTGCGGAGCTATGTTTGCTTAGAAGAAACATTTGCCAGTTTCTGATTGGCTATTTTCCCCGGAGTCATGGGATGTACCGTGAAATGATGTAGGTATTACAAACGATGCGAAGTTCTTTCTCACTGGCAAACACCAAATCAAAAAGTAAGAGTCTCCATCTCTCATTCCGTAATATCCCGACGATGATCTTCCGAGACGTAGCCGAGAGGTGAGAGGGAGAAACTTGTCTGCGGAGAAGAAAACCATATTATTATCATAGATCCGAGGATCTGTACGTTTCTATTCAAGTATTCTCCTCCCGCGTTCCTCTATCCTGCAGCGACTACTTGAACCGAGAGAATTTTCACCCTCTCTCACCTCTCTCCTCGTCTTCAGATGCGGTCGATTGGTTCTACAGCAAAGAGCCACTTTGTTACCTGTAATAACAAACGAAATTTTACAATAACATCTTCGCTATTTCGCTGGGTACTGCTTATTGCAGTCGATTTCGATCACACTCTCTCTCTCTCCCTCTCTCTCTCCTTTATCTTCCAGTTGACTTTTTTTTACAAGTCATTAAGCCACGTGCCGATGGGCGAAGTAATAAACGTGAAAAGAATAACAACGTGCCGCACTCCGGTTAATTCATCCGCTAAATAACGGACGCAAGTGGTAACTAAAATTGGATGGGTTGAGCTTCAGCCTCCGTTTTAGGTCCTCCCTCCGTTGTTGGGTAGGTGAAGCCCGACGCTTCGACGTTCACGGACGTCTTTTGTTTAGGTTTTTCGTTATTATTTGTCGACGTGACGTTGGAGGAAATCCGAGCGATTTTTCATTGGTGAATTGATGACATGATATTGGGGGTAAATCTTGGTAATTATTCTCCTTTTCTTGGCCCACTTTCTCTTTTGTGGCAGTTCCTCATCCCTCTAGCTTCTCTTTCTCCTCAGCCTTAGGCAATGTGGACCGACTGATATAAAAGAGCAGCTGCAGGCTGCTATAAGACGATAAATAACGTCGTGCCAAAGGCTTCAAAATGAATTAGTCTAAAAACAGACTTCCTCGCCTTGAAAGGACCAGTTCTATATCCTCTTGCTCATCGAAGCCAATATCCCCGAAGAACAATACAAAAGCGATTCTTAACTCGAGGTATGAAATCAGAAAGTACCGACGTTCAAAGAACGGAAATTTCTGAGAAATGAATTTCTCTAATATAACAGGTGAAATTCTCATCTTACACGCGGCTCCGTACGTGCTCAAAGAGCACGTCGGGTACTTTTCAGAAAGTCAAACAACAAAGCCAACATTTACCACAGACGACCACCTTCCTTTCCAGCTTCCGAAGTTTTCTGATTAAATCTCACTGAGAGGCGGGCGGAGGAAGTTCAGACCTTACATCTGACCAAAGACATCCAATCCGCGATCTTGATTTATTACCGTGCCCTGCGGGGGTCGTTGGCTTAATCTGCACAATTTATTCTCCACGTTTAACACGAGGCAATGATTTTATCAGCATTTACATATCCGACGCGTGTGTCCTGTTCGTTTCAATTACAGCCATGTACTATTATCGATCACATCTACAAAATGGACCCAAGGATACCGCAATCAATAACCTCGGAAATTTCTTGATATCCTGTACAAAGATACTTCGGATCTTCCTAACTTTCCGAATCATTGGGGATACTTAAAATCACGTCGAATCTTTGCTATCCTGTAATATATAAGCGAAGATCTACATTGACTGACGATTGTTGATCGATCAGTCATACGGTGATTATCAATTCCGATGAAAACAATGCATGTATGAACAATCGGATCTCAATTTGCCGAATGGACCTCACCGTGCCCAATGAAACGGAAAAAAATATCCGCCAAATCGCGGGCGCTGAATCAGTTGAAAAATTGATGTCAACTTGACGATCAGGACTAACTGAGACATCATAATTCATTGGGCAATCTGTCATAAAGTGACGGTGTTTTACATCGCGTACACACCTCCGACGGCCAACGAGAAGGTTGGATGAAATTGGGAAGTTTATGCAACGCGTACCCGCGAAGCTTCAATGTTCCAGAGTGTAAAGTTGACGGCGGAGTGAAAGAGAGAGAGAGAGAGTTAGAGGAAGGGTGAGAAGAGGGACGGGGTGCCAGAACGGATGGATTATATTGATGAACGCAAGGCTCTCGTATTTCGGAATGAAACTGAGCCCTCACAGCAGGACCACCTCACGGTCTGGACAAAGCCGAAGCTGAGGGAGTAGAATGATTATTATAAAAGCTGCAGTCATATGCGTCGGTAAATGTGACAGCGTCAATGCGCAATTGAAGATGTAGATTGCAGATCTCGCGGTGGTTGAAAACAAGCTTACAAAAGCTCAGCAAGCGATCATGCACAGTCATCGTCATCGTCATCACCGCGCGTTCTCTTCGCACGTGACGAAATCCGCACGCCAACGACCCCACCACTCCAATTACACATACAGTTTCAATTAAGATTTCACACCCTCTGTTCGCCTAAGGCCAAGGGAGGAGGGGGGAGGATCCACAGCTGGATTATGCGCGTCCTCTTTCAATGCTCAAGATATTAAAAAGTCAGCCTAAATCAACACCGTCCTTCTCCCTCGAAATCTAACCCTCTCGCACCACCGCAAAACGCCAAGGGCTACCCGCCACACACCCTTGTATGTCTTTGGTCGCGACCCTCGCTCCTACGTCAAGGACGAGGTTCGCGATCTTCGGCTGGGTGACGTAGGAACCGATATTTTTCGACATGATCGAATATTCAGTCGCGCACTGCGGTGTTTTTTCATTACCTTGTCGTTTCGACGTCGGATGTTTTTATTTTTATTCACTTTTGTGGTTTTTGTCAAAATGTTTGTTCTTGCACGTTTGAAACGATTGGATGAATCTCTGTAATTAGGTTGGAAATATTGTCTCGGATTTGATAATTTTGTGTGAGCTACGGTGTTTCGGAATAAAAAAAAATTTTCGATTTCGGACGGACAAGCTTCTCAGGGTGCAAGGACTAGCGAAATCAAAGCTGTTGTATTCTGAAACACTCTATTGTACACTAGAAATAAATTAAGGTCGGTGTTTTGACTTGAAAAACAAATTCGAGATATTTTCTACTGGCACACTGTTTTCATGAAAATTAGATTCCGGTGAACACAATCATTCTAACTCGCGTGAAAAAAGTTTTCAGTTTCATTAGATTATTTATTTATTTTATGATAACACTCGCATATTTTTTCCTTTCAATAGATATTTTTCATCATCGAACATTGTTAACTTTATTACATATAGTACTCATTGATTCGAATTACTGATTAATGACCAGAATCACCAATTAATTAATATTTCGATTCACAGATAAATCGATCAATTGAAAAGACAAGCAATCAAAGTCTGCGATTAATCAATTATTCGCACGGACCTAAATCAAACCGAAAGTTCGTAGATCCAACGAATTTATCGGGTCAAACTTAATCCGATTTGAATCAACCGAAGCGTGACATAATTGAATGGATTAAATAATGAGTGGAAGTTGAAGCAATATACTTTTTACGAAAGAAAAATTAAAGAGATGTCTACAAATCACTTCTCAAGCTGCTAAGGGGTTAAAATGCGTTAGTCTTCTGCCTTTCTGTTTACAGTGTATAAAAATCTGAAAACCAGAAGGAATGATAAACATTCGGTCTTTTGCCCGCAACCCGCAGGCTGCAATGAGCGCTTCGGTGCTGCTTTCCGCCTCTTCCTCCTCCTCCCCCTCCTCCTCCTCCTCCTCCTCCTCCTCCTCCTCCTCCTCTGGAGAGAGATATTAAACTTTGAACCGGAACAACATCTCGAGGGGATTTAACAGCCCTGAGTTAATCAACAGTAAACCCCTGACTCGTACGCGTTCTGCGAAAACTGACTACACGTGACCCGGCAAACGACCGAAAGTTTTTCTTATCGGCGTCAAGAGCTTTTGCGTACTTGTACAACACCCTTAAATACACGTACGTTGTACAATATTTCACCCGCTTTTACTTACAATCGATGCTATATATGAAAAAAGTATCAGATTTTAATTTTCAATGTCTTATTATTTAATACAATAATTTCATTGAGATACAAGTTTTATCGGTACTCAGGTTCATCAATTTCGTAAAGCGTGGACAAAAGCCACGAAATAATTCATTTTTCTCTTTGATTATAAATTTTTGTAGAATTCAACCACTAATTGCATGATTTTTGGTCGATTGTTAATCAATTTTCCTCCACGCAATGATTATTTTTGTACCGACAAATATTCAAATAGAATTTTGTTAGACAAGGAAAGAGTAAATTTATTCAGACGTTTATACGGTAATATATATAATATCTAATCAAATTAATTTAATTATACATCGGCAATATAACAGGTCACTTGTTTTTGTATCAATAACTTACGAGTTTTATTACCGATATTTTTTATTAACACTCTGGTACATTGAACTGATAGTTTTTTCGTAGTAGAATAAAGAAGTAATTTTTCGACAAAAGAAAGGTTCAACAATAATTATATTCATTAAGTTTATCGATAATTACAACAACAATTTACAAATCATACCTAATCTTTACTTTATAAGTTGCTAATTTTTAACTGCTTGACAATAAGTCACAATCATCGATTACTTTATTATTCAATTACCATCATTAATTAACAAATTAAATTTCACTCGACTATTTATGACTTTTAGACACTTTGTCGAAGCCTGATCAAACTCACCCTAATCACAGATGATTTATGAGACGAGTGATTGAACTTGACTCGATTACTGCGTTACTTGTGTGCTATCTAATTAAACTTAACCTGATTAGTCGCGTTACTTATTTTTCTTAAATATCGCATGGTACTGGGTTCGATTAAAAAAAAAAAAACAAAAATAGGGATAGTATTGAGAAATGCAATTTCAATTCAACGTGCGGTTCAGCAACTAATGTTAGATGCAATCAGGTAAATAAACGCTTCGCGTTATTGATCGAAAAAAATTCAAACCTCGGTAAAACAATTTTTTACAACAATTTCAGTTCCGACTTGTACTGTTATTATTTAATTACAATGATGACTTCATCGTTCCGGTTAAAGAAACCTAATTTTCCGAGTTGAAAAGAAGCCTGGTGCTTGTTCTGGCGCGGATTTCCTTAATTAACAAAACGGGCGTAAAAGTGGCATCAAAGTTAAGAAGTTAGGCGTGAACCTAACCCAGAGGAATAGGGCGAGCAGCACGTGTAGAGAGGTGTATAAACCCGTTGGCCAAACAGAATGAAAGAAAGTAAACGAACTCAAACCCTGCCGTGAACATTTCAAATGTACTCGAACACGTTTACCCCATTTCGGAATTTGTGTACTCGAGTATCCCGCCCGGCCTGTACTAATAACCCAACTTTCACAGTTATGATTCACATCAAACAGCATTGATTGATTATCGTTTACCTAAATGGAATCATCGTGTTATTCGAACCCACGCGGAACGGCGTTTCGGAAAATGATGGAATAGACTTTCGGATAAAAATTTCTGCAAGAAGAGTTTTTAATTTTACAATTACGATGAGAAATAAGGTACGGCAAATTTATCGAAATGTCCATAACCAGGTTGAAATATTAACTTGACTCTATGGTGGCTTGAAATGAATTTAATACTATCGTACATTTGGTAGGATAAATTGAATTTTACTACGTCAGATGAATAAACTAATCAGAAAAAAAAAAAAACTACGAGCTGTTGGAAAATATTCGTCTCGGTTGTACGAATGATGTAAAATGAACTGTGTAGCCAGCCTCTGAAACGTGTGCAAACTGTTTTAGACACTTGAATCGTAAAACGCGTTGAGTAACAAAAATCAATTCATTTACATCGCGATTGCCTGAAATTTGTTTCTACACTGATACCAAAGTGATGACATTTAATGTGCGCTGTGTGCTGGGCTACGAATCAAACATCCAAGTGAGAAAAATTAGACTGTACTGTTTTTTTAACCTAGTTAATTATGTTTTCATATTTTTTCCCGAGTCCTAAAATCAACAATTTTTCAGGATTCAACCTTCCGTGTAGTTCGAATTCGCTGCCCCTTGGGTTCCAGTTTAACGTCACTAGCTGCCATCTGCGTTGCGAACCTGGAACTTGTTGCATTTCCGACTATATCGTCCGCGGAAAGAAATCCGCACTGCTTTTTTCGCTCGTTCATAGTCAAAGTCAGCATTATTAACTCGAATTTTTTTACATCAAAGGACCATAGACAGATCATTGAGTCAAGTTTTGTTTCTAAAGAATACATAATTCTTCTTTGGCCACGGATCGACAAAAATGTTTTGTTTGTTTTTTTTTTTTCATTTCAAATCTTTCAACAATCATATATCACAGCTATTGATTCTCTGAACTGAAATGTTAGATCGAACAACATTAATAGAATTGACAATTATTAATTGATAAAGTGGTTTGCATAGTAGAAAAAACAATTATGTAGCATTTTAATTGGGCCTGCTAGCGACGTGATTAACAGTTTTTTTAATTTTTATTAATAGCTGAGTAATTGAGAGAGTCGTCTCGGCTTACAAGCGTGACTCCGTTACTGTAGAATCAAACATCAGGGTCACATTTTCAAAGTCCTCCCGTTCGTAATTGAATCACTTTGTTTGATATTTACTGAAAACTTGACACTGATTCTCTCTCGAGATTCTTGTAAGCGATAATATTTATTTCCAGTATTTCGACAAGGAATTAGCCCGACGAATTTGGTAAATGAACTTTGTTGAAATTTTCAATTTACAGAGTTCAATTCTGGGTATTACGTTACTGTCGGAGCTATTGAAAAATCACCATGCGACGTAGTAAAAGCATAGGAGCGTGTCTCGAGGACGTAAGGGATGTACAGTCAGTTGAAAAACGCGTAAAACAGCATGACTAATTGTAAAAAAAGTTGTGACACACGAGTTGATTAAATTAAGGATAAGGAAAAAAATTTCGGAAAGTGAATTTTAACAGTAAAAGTCCCGTAATCAACAACGTCAAAGAAATTGCTCTATTGTAATTTTTTCCAAATAATTCACACTGTACGTTTGAATAATTCCCTTAATTTATTTTGACTTCCTTTCACTTTGACTAGGTTTGAGTCAGCAAAATTCTCACATTACTCGTCAACGTGAGAATAAAGAGAAAAAATTCGAAGGCTTATATCCGACACATTATCGGCACTGTACCGATAAATTGTACGATAGTTCTAACAATCGTTTTACCGATTCATGTTGCAGCGATGTCATGGGAATTGTTGCGGTCAGTGATGAAAGCGTTCCCAGAAGGAAAATTCATACAATTTACTTCCGGGTTGGACAAGCTTCTGGCCTACAAACTTTTACCCGGATCGGACATCAAGAGACCCCACAGACTTCATTTGCCGGACAAATTACCCAAGGAATTTACGCTCGTCGCCTCTTTCAAAACCCTCCAGCGTAGTGGACCCAGTTATCTCTTCGCCGTACTTAATCCTTTAGACACCGTCATCCAGCTGGGTATCAAAATTTCGGTAAGTACCCTCAGTATTATCAAATTATCATTAGCGGTGAATTCATCGCTTGCCACACCATTGGTATTGTAATTTTTTCTCAGAAACAATGATGTTGCAGTCAATTTTGTCCGAACATTAACGAACACTGAGAGACATTTTTAGTCCCGGTTACCGCTCAGTCCTTAAATATTTTCATTTTTTTTACCACAATCGAAAAATGTTGTTCTAGGTAAGAAATGAAATTTATCTCGCTGAAGTATAAGTGAGTAAATTTTTTAACTGAGAATGGCAAAATGTTCGTTAAGGTAGAAGCTAATCTTCCGTCGTTAAATAATGTGAAACGACAAACAATCCGCTGCATCGCTATATTTCAAATTTTATTCAAATTGGTTCGTGCCATAATCAAACAACGTTAATTGGTTGGGTTAACGGAGTACGAAATTTTGGGAAATTAATCGATGATACGTAGATATTCAATTACTCCTGGTGTAGACTCAGGTAATTATTTACAAACAGACGTAGACATTTCGGGTCCAAGATATTTACGGGCTTCCATTTCGTTGCTCATATATGTTTATTTTAAGTGGGTCTAAGACGAGGTCGAGATGCTTTCCTGAGGGTACAATGGGGCGAAGTAAGAAAATTAATGAAATTCAAAACTATTACTTCAGAGCTCCCGGGATTCGGTTTCCATTTATTTAATTGCATGTATGCTTAATAGCTCAAATTCTGGGTCTAGAAATGTTTCTGAATAATCCAGAACAGAAAATTTTGTAAACTTTGAAGCAAGAAGCAAATCGTATGCAGGTTTCGTCACGTGAACATGATTTTCTAAATTACTCAACTTTTCCGGAACGATAAAGACATCGACGATACGATGCACCGCTTCCTGAGATATTGATGCGAACAACGTTCAAAATTATTGTCATTCTTACAATTTTTCTTATCAAAATTCGAGATAATTCCATCCTTGTTAAACAAAGAATAGGAATCCTTATTTACGGATAGGTGCAAATCGCAATCCGCTATTTCATTATTAACTATAAAATTGTGTTACTTATTTGCTGAAGAAAGTTGGAATAAAAAAAAAAAAAAACAATACAAATATCAGAATTTGATATGGAAATCGTTTTCAAAATTCAATCTTTCTGAATTGACTGAAAATATATCTGAATATTGATAGTTTCAAACGAGTAGCAGAAATTCTTATTTTGTCATCAGATTGAAAATTGAATGCCAACTTTTGTTGTCCAAGACGGTGAGATATCGGTGAAATAATTACAAATCCCTAGGAGCAAAAATAAGACGAGAGCTTTTTAAAAATCATGAATTTCCGACTTTGTGTAAACCAATATACAAGAACTTGGAGAATAGGATCAATCCAAACAAACAGGAAAATACTTGTTTCGTGAAACTTTACCGATGGCTTGAATTCAATTTTCAAAAAAAAAACAGTTCAGAGTTTCACCGACGTGTTCTCTTCGATTAGGATACAGAGCTGTTTTAAACAAGGGAAAAATTCTGACCGCAGGAAAAAAAGGTGACAACCGTGCGAAACTTAATCACCGTTAAATAGAAGATCATATTTTTGAATAGTGCAAAAATCTGTGATTGAATCAGTTATTAAATCTGTAAATGCTCTGAGAAAATTTTTTAGTACCGGTTACCGCTCAGACATGAACTGTTTTTATTTTTTACCACAATCGAAAAATGTAGTTCCAGGTACAAAATGAAAATTAGTTTTCTAGCTGTTACCAGAAAGTCTAGCATCCGTTACTATTCTTTCTCATTACGATGACTGTTAATATATTTTCTTGTAACTGTTGCGAAAATTTAATGCTTGTGCAAGAATAAATTGACGTTAAAGCCTTATTTAACTAAAAAAGTAGAGTAAACCTCAGAAACTGATTTTGCGTTGCAATTACCAAAAACGGATCGACGACAGCGCAAAATAGTTACGCGTACCTCGTTTTTCGTAATTCCAACAATATTCAAACAATTTTTTAACGATACCTGTTTTACTGAATTTTTCCATTTACCGTAACAAACGACAATTTTCTCAGAGTTGAAGGTATAAATTATATAATATATACCTTCAACAATAAATTTTCTCGTAATTAATGATAATGCATATCCGCATTTCAATTATTAGACGGTCTTTGACTGTCTTACGGGCTTCCCATCAGAAGCGTAAGATTCCAAATTGTAAACATTCCTTACATACATTCATACATATGTTGCCTAAGAGGAAGAACACTTTCTATTGATATTTTCTCAGAGTGATGAGTAAGACGCGAAATGTCGGATGTATTTATTTACTTGTGTACTTAAATATCGGGCAGGCTTACAGACGTAGACGTGGGTTCACCGAGCCGAGATATGCGCGGTTAGTGACACTTGATCAAGTATGTAGGAAGCGCACACAATACGGGTATCTAATTTCGCACACAGATCTACGAGCCAACGGAATGCTAATTTGTAATTAAATTTAGCGCTCCAACGAGTTTCCGTCTACGTAATTGTTATAATGCAGACGTAATATACTACAAAATTAGTTAAACTGGATGAACTTTACGCCGTACATAATTATCATCGTGCTTTGTTGTAATTAATTACGAGCATATTGCCCTTCGCTGAGTATTTCGAAACGGATTATTCCCTTAAGCTACTTCATTTCCATGACTATAATACGCATACTTGGACTAAATTCTATTCCAACTCCAAATTCGAATGTAAAGAGTTTAGTTGATTCTTTTTACAGATTTACCGTGCAACAAAAAGTCACATACTTCGAATCGATAGCCACTAAATATGTCGCGTAAGCTTCTGATTGAAAATGACGAAATTGATTCAAGATTCTCAGAACGTGACGAACTGCCCCTATTCGAAAATCAAATCGAAACCGAAACTGCCGAGCTACGTTTTGTGTATTAAAACTGGGAATGACTGAAAGCTGAATTGATTTTCATTTTCATTTCTCTCTTTTTCCAGGACGGCCCCGGAACCAATCAGAACGTAACGCTCCTCTACACTAACTCAGACCAGCATTCTCTGTCCGACGAGATAGCGACCTTCACGGTTCAACGTCTGGTCAATAAATGGACTGAAATTGTCTTCAGAGTCACGACCACCGACGTCACACTCTATGTAAATTGTCACGAATTCGGGAAGCAGAAGGTAACCAGAATTCCGTCGGAGCTCATCTTCGACACCGCTAGTAAACTGTACATAGCACAGGCTGGTCCCAACATTAAAGGAAACTTTTACGTGAGTATCAACTGGCTTTTTATCCATCGAAAACTATCATTAATCAAAGAAGGAAATCAGTTCTTTATTCCGCACGTGTGACTCAAAGACTGACTTTCTTCTTTTGGTTTAAATCTAGCACCTAACGATAACATTTCGCCAATTCGTTAATTTAGTCAAGTATTATCACCATTCGACGAGTCTCGCTGATAACATATTGAATAAAGTTTAAATTTTAACACGCGAGCCAGTCATTTGATACAGAGTGCAGGTATGCTAGAATACAGTAATGAAATAAACAGTTAACTTACGTTTCAATATCGTCTCAAACTTTGATAGAGGCAGGTGAAAAAGCGAAGAATTGCCTGCAGGAATGAGAATGAAACGCCTTAGGGGGAAAAACGCGTGTGTTGTGTAAAAAAGTGCAAGGCTCGGTGTACTTGAAACTAGCAAGGAAGATGGCGGGTCTTAAAATATTCGATGAAATTGAAACTACGGCGATAAGCCGTCGCTTGAAAGAATGCGTTACATAAAAGTTAACGCTTGTCAGTAACAAATATGCCATGGGTTTTAATAAAACAGGCCCTTTGCCCCGGCATCTTATAAATCATACGTACAGCGTTCCGTCGGGTCAGAGACGGTTTGACCGTTTATTGACGATTGAGGAGACTTTCGGCTAACAACCGGAAGTTAATTTGAAGTTCGAGAAAGGGGATGGAGGATGTGGAACAACGAGCCGCGATTTTATTCCAAGTTTATAAAAGGCTTCGGATGGGCGGAAATATACGCGTTTGTGTGTACGCGGATTCCGCGGAGAAGTGGAACAAGTGGAACTGTGGGAAAGGCGAGAAACAAATTGCAAAAATAAGGGAAACAAACGGGAAGACAGTTTGTAAATTTATTCCTAATCGATAATCAATTTGCCTTCGAAATTGCGAGACCCAAACGGAAACCGTATTGCACAAAAAGGTAGTCGCGTTATGGCGATACGATGATCCGACCTATCAGCATTTAAATTTGTTTGTCACGGGAGGAAAAAAACTGACGAATAAAGAGAAAAAAATATATTTAATTATACTGCAGATTTTCGTACGATATCCGTGTGTCGGGTTGTTTTTTACGCTGGAAGATGATACGCAATTTTATAACGCGTTACACGTTGAGATGCTCAAAGAATGGACGGTTTATTAATTATTCGTAATTTTCTCCTTCTTTACGTTATATTTATTAGGCAATTTCACCGGAAGATCGATTTATTAATGAGAAATAGAGGGCTCAAAGTAACATCGTATTTTTCTACGATATTTTATTCCACGTTTTGCACGTTACATTTTTCCAGTCAATTTGCTTTGCCTCTTCTTTTGTAGATTTATTTATAAAAATGAGTCAAGAAATAATGCCAAGAGCCAGTTTGTATGAATTTTTCTCCTTCTTCCTGGACTGCACCGAGAGAAATTTTTAGTTCCGGTTACCGCTCTGTTCTTAACTATTTTCATTTTTTAGCGCAATCGAAAAATACAGTTCCAATTATGTAATTACAATTATGTAATTCTTTACTTTCAGAGAGATATTCTAGACGTACGTCTACCTCGTAAAAGAATTCCCTAAAAAACCGATTCCTTGCGAAACAACTTGTTCAACCTGCGTTTGTTGTCCAGGTACATTAGAGTCAAAGTGATTACCGTAACGAATAAAGTCGCGGTCTGCCCAATGCAATCAGGTGAAATTTGATACGGCGTAGCAGCGCCATCGCATCGCCCCAAAGCAGATTACTTCGTTGCATAAAATTAGTGTTTTTTTCACCGGAGGTCCGCGATTGCCGCTGGAATTCTTAGATATTGTAATTTTCTTTGGAATGGAATTTTTTCCACCTACTTTTCTAGCAGCGTAATCTAGCCAGTGGTCGTCAACTTTACCTTCTTCTCTTCGAGCACTCGCACGCGTCCTTCGGACTTCTCGGTTTCCTAGTTTGCAACTTTCACGTGAGCATTCAATCGGCTCTCTCGATTTCCGCCGTTCTTAATTTAGGAAACTTCCTCCGGCGTGGGAATATTTTCACTTTCATCCAGCCTAATCCAATAACAATCGCTTCACCGGGGACTTCTTTCGCAATCAGTTCAATTCCAGTAAACTAACAAATCACCAATTCACTTCGTTATCGTTCTCGGTTACTTGTTGATTTGAAATATGTCAACGAAAGATCGGGGAGCCGGTCAAAACGAAGAAAATCCCATCGTCTGGTTCTAATTTTAGTAATTTCACCCTCAGGCTGAAGCTTCGTAGTTGAGAATCGACAGTGACACTGCACCGTCAAACCTGCTCATATTACCCTGAATTCTCGAGGAAAGTTCCTTCTCTCGTTAAATTCTCATCATGTCCCGTAGGTATAATAAGAACAGGCTGTTAAGTGTTCGGCCGGCTTTCCTCCCTCGAATGCATATGCATTTTATCACCGGAGAACCTTTCCAATTATCGGGTTAATTCTCTTTTAAATTGATTCATTATTTCTCCTCTCTTTCTCACTCTCTCTCTCTCTCTCTCTCTCTCTCTCTCTCTCTCTCTCTCTCTATCTCTCTTTATATTCGAAAAGAAACGATGACTCTACATCTCTCAGAATTCGATCTCTCGAAACCCGCACTTTTGACCTCGTCTTTCAATGCCGGTAATTTTTTCACCGACTTCACCTGTAAGGGAATTATATAGTGTTTTTACACCAAGTGAAGGTGCGACAGATAATTATACTTCGAATTTGTATCTGTTATTTGCCCGCTCTTTTTTTTTTTAACTCCCAGTGACGTGGATCGTAATCTTTACTACTATTATTAAATTAGATTTATGCGTATAGATGTACGCATTCACTGGAATATTTACTAGGATACAGAATTTACTCTTGTACTTTCCGGTTTTGGAAAAGTTTGGCCGGAAAGTTGCGTTACAAAATGTTTACGACATGATATGACATGTGCTGAAATTTGGAAATGAGGCTTAAAGAATCGCACATGATTTTTAGAAGATTTGAGAATCGTTTTTGCTATTGCAAATGTCTATTTATGGACAATGATTCGAAAGATACGTAATTTTGTAATAAATAATAATTGAAGATTCAAATAATTCTCACCACGAATCAAAAAGATTTTTGCATTATATATCATGACCGAAATCGAAACCGTATTTGTCTGGACCGACAGAATCCTAATTCGTTACAGAATTTCATATATTTTTTCCATCGATTTCTGCGGCATAGAATTATTCTAACAACCATTGAAATCATTTTTGGCTGTTTAGATAGTTGTGAATAAAAACTGAGACATTAAAGGACATGAAAAATTGAAGACAGATCATTTCGTTCTGAGGTGAGAAATAACGAACTGTCATATCAAACTACCGAATACAAACGCCTGATATGTAACTGAAATTATTTTTGCTTGGGATGCGTGAAAGAAAAGTAATTGGTCATGTTTTGATACATGGATATATTAATTAATAATCATGATTGGATAGTCAGAAAGTAATGATTGTTTTTGGGAATCATGTGGAACCGCCAGGCAGTGCGGAATTTGAGATGATAAATTGACCGTTAAGTCTGCTCAGGGAAATGTATAAAGTTCGAATAATAGTACAACATGGATGTACAGAAACCCTCGAGGACGAAACGGGACGCTGCATTTCCCCAGGCAATAGAGATCGGGGAGCGGATAGCGAAGGAATACAGGATACAGGAGTGCAAAAGAAGGATTAAATAGCAGAAAATGATTTACTGTTACTAAACCGACCCGCTCTCCACAAAACTTTTTATCATTTTTTTTTTTCTTTACGAGATAGTCAAACATTCAATATTATTAAATTATTACATTGTTATAGCTGCCAAGAATTCTTTGAAAGTGCAAAAATACAAAGTACTATAGGTATGAAGAAAAGCTTGCAATTAGATTTCTACGCTTTATTTCAAATCGCTATAAAATAGTTATGAATCTAGTCAATTTGTTTCTTGTATCTTTTTCGGAAGATTTTTTTCAAAAAATTTAGTGAAACATATTTTAGTTTTCTCCAGTAGTCAGTTCAATTGTCATTTCTTGGTTACAATCAATATCGGTACAATGTTGTAAAGTTTATTACTTAATGAAAATGAGCAATCCTAGAATAAAATTTAACGGAATTAATAAAAGTATCTGTATTAGACTTGGCCAAAAAAAACGAAGAATTTTTTTTTAATGGTACCGTAAAAACATTGTTCACGACGGCGGATAAAAATTATCCTGAAAGTTTGAGCCCTTAATATTAATATTAAGGGGTGTACCGTTACAGCTATTGATTTTTTAAGCCAAAATCCGTCAATTATCAATCTGAAAAAATTTATCAATCCATATTTTAGAAGGAAATTAAATTTCCTACAAAAAAGCTCTCTTACTAAATTGACGTAGATCGAGCCGTTTCCTTGTAACCGTGCCTTAAACATTGATTTGTTTTTTCAAATTTTTGTTTGAATTCTTGATTTTTGTAATTACCAGAAAAATCAATATTTTCATAGATTAAACCATTATTTTTGTGGGAAATTTGATGCTCTACAAAAAAGGTCTCTTAACATTTTTCATGAAATTCACTCCTTTAAAAGTTATTCGACAGTGAAATTGTGTTCAAAAGTAATTTCAATAAGGGCTCAAACTTTCAGGATAATTTTTATCTGTCGTCATGAACAATGTTTTTACAGTACCATTAAAAAAAAAAATTCTTCGTTTTTTTTGGCCCAGTCTAATCTATATACTGAGCTTTTGTTTATAATTGTAGTATTCTTTACTCTTGTAATTTTTATATTATATTCTTTGTTCCTTGCAAATATAATAATTCGATAAATATTTCACGTTCCACCATTTCGATATGAAATCGATACAATCGAATATCGACTTTCGGCCAAGCAGCTACCTTAAAAATAATCAGCAGCTGGGAATCGTAGTCAAGGGGAAAAAAGTTTCGTGTCCCTCTGTCACGGAGAAGAATTGTTTAGACAAAAGATAAATCCCCAGTTTCAACATTTCCCCCTTTTTTTTATGTACCAATCAGGTTTAATCGTTTGCGTCGAAATTTCCGAGTCCCTTTTCTTTTTTGCACCCAACGACGATGCTGACTTTTACAAAGCGTATCTATCCACCTAGTAGGCTTCATCCACTTTTGGT
The DNA here is from genome assembly GCF_021901495.1 of Neodiprion virginianus. Lineage (NCBI taxonomy): Eukaryota > Metazoa > Arthropoda > Insecta > Hymenoptera > Diprionidae > Neodiprion > Neodiprion virginianus. The sequence goes on along the minus strand of NC_060878.1, from coordinate 26,268,916 downwards.
ATTACTACTCCTACGGGAATTCCTGTATCTATATGGCCAATCGTAACAAAAAATCTGACAGGCTTGCGTCGGTTGAATTCATAAAAAAACCAAGTAAAAAAACGAAAGAGCAAACACGTTCATATTTTCATGTCTTTCGATTCTTATGATTGTGGTAAAAAATGAAAATAGTCAAGGACTGAGCGTTAACCGGAACTAAAAATTTCTTTCATTGTAGATCTACCGAACCTTCTAGAACCAATCTCGTCTCTCTCTCCCTCTCTGTCTCTTCTCCTATTTCCGATACGCGAAAAAATACGGTCAACGATCAATTGCCAGCCTGTTTGCATTAGTTTAAATTTTTCCCACCAGACGAGGCATTGCAAAATGACAATCACAATAGTACGATTATGTTTTACATAATTCGATGTGTAATTTACCGTTTACCAAGTTCGGAATAATCGTAACTTGTGAAATTGAATTCTTAAGCTTGAAAAAAAAACATTGTTGCGTTGACATTCCGAACTTCAACCCGCTAAACAATCTCGGATTTGGTGAGGTTTCGGCATACAGGAGCGGTCTGATACATCCCTCGTCGATAAATCGAGGGCGGCACAAACTTGGTGGGCCGCAAATCCAGCTTTTTGGAAAATTAAACCCCTCTAAATCGTTCCTCTTTCCCTCCCCATCCTCTCCTCTCTGCGGCACCACTTTCCAACGTTACCTACCGTTTCTATTTATTTCCCATTCCACTGTCCCACTGTTTTATGGGCTTTCATAGGAAGACGCGACCGACCGAACATCCCACCGTACCAAACAGACCTGTATGAAGCATGGAAATACTGCTGCACCTGCCGCTCAGGCTGCATCGCGGCATTGCAATATACAATCTATGCGTATCGACGTGGTTTGAATTTTTTTTTCCTTCCGTTAGTTTTTCGTTTTGTTCCTTTTCCTTTTTTCATCTCATTTAAATCCTTGCTTCGAACGAACGATTACGAACCGCCTTGCTTGAATACCTCGTCACTGATTATGTGAAATAATTTATGCTAATGCGCGCATTTTATTTTGTTTCGTGTCGTAAAATACGTGAGAATATAGTTTCGACGATTGTAAATTCATTTCTTTGCACCTGCGGGTGTCGGGACTCTGATAAATATTAAGTGGGTCGTCTGGTGTGAAGGCTGTTTTTTTTTTTAAAAGTTTTTCGAGAATTTTTTTTGCGTGCAAACCATTGAAATAAAATTTATCATGATTTTCGCGAGCTAAGTAAATGCAATTTTCTCAAAAATATTTAGTAAAATACAAACTACCAAAGCAATTACGATTATCCTAATTTACGTGATAGGTATAGGTTTAATAACGAGGCTGTAAAAATTTGAGAATGTCTACACTTTTTTTTCACATACGGTCCTATCGGGCAGCATACGTTAGGTTACATTCAATATTTTGTTTGCCAAAAATATTTAAATATATATATAAATTTGTTTAGATGTCAATAAACATAATTTCAAAATTATGATGCTTTTATTTCAATGGTTTGTCTTAAAAAGATACTCCGAAAATCTTTATAAACAACCTTTACACTAGACGAACCCCTTAAGTTTCAAGCTTCACGAACTCTTACGAATTGAAAATTTTTACGAAAAAATATTTTATAACCTGAAATTTATTTAAGGAATTAATTGGAAATCAAAGTTTGGAGTTTAATGATTCCCTAAACAATAAATATCGAAGAATAATAAAACATTGCGCACGTTGAAGTTCGGAAATTAGCATTCGCTTGAGCTTGAAATCGTTGGAAAAGTTGAGAATCTTTTAAAAAATTGATCTCTCGAGTTCAAAATTGTGAAAAATAAAGTGAACAAATCTTAACAACAATTTGAATAAGTTATTCAATCAATCACCCTGTAAAAAACATAATGTATACTTTTATATCATGGCTGTATTGTTATAACATTTTTATTCCGAATAATGGAAACAATTTTCGTGAACTCTGTACAAATCGGACAATTCTACAAGGTTTTCAACAATTTTGGAGCATTTGAAATGATGCATCGATACATTTTCGGCTTTTGTTTATAATTCGAGTATTTTTTTTTCCGAGTGTCCTAAAGAGATCTTCACAGTTTGCGAGTATAAAAATTTGACAAATACCAAATTTACGACCATCTCGTGATAAAATTAATATAATCGATTTATAGCAAACTAGCCATCTTAAATCTTGCACAAAGTTTGGCATTTACGTCACAAGTTCAGTAAATTTGAGAACGATTCAGGTTTCTTTGCCAACGAATGACTTCGGTCAAGTTGAGAATTATTTTTATCCAGTCGATAAGCCGTCCCAAAATAATATGCGAACTTTATAACCGTGGTAAGCTTTTACACCGCAATCCGAATGGCGATTCCAAAAACACCTTCTCAGTAACGCAACTCATTCGTGTCGAGTGACGACGATCGGTGACATCGGTGCATAAAACTAGCCGAAACCCCATGACAATACAATCATAGTGAAAGTCCCAATCCCCGCTTCTGCTGCAGGCTTTAAAGCTGTAATTTCATGGCTAGAGACGTACGTTATTTCGCGGGAGAACCTCGAATCGCATAAAGAGTTTACGAGAAAGAAAGCGAGACGAAGAGGAAAGGGGCAAAGCTATAGCCGTGGATCCCATGCGCGCAACTCTGATCTCGAAACAATTTGAAAAAATTGGATTCCCTCCTATCGCCTCCCCGAGTTTCAGGGAAGACTCTTCGGGACGAAGAGAGAGAGAGAGAGGGAGAGAGAGAGAAACGCTCAAAAAGCTCGAAAAGCTTTGGCTCCGGGCGCTCGATGTCGGTTATCAGATCGCCGGTTAAATAAATCCCTGCAATCAAAAGATGCCCATCTAAACAGTCGCGTCTTTGTGGCTATCGCTCTGAGATCCGCGAATCTTCGGCCCTTGTTCTCGTATATATATATATATATAAACAACCGCGTGTATAACCTTTTGCCAAAGAAAGCCGTAGAAAATCGATCGTGAAATATGAATGACGTGATAATTAAACGTGACGTGAAACCCGCTGCTCAACGCCGGTAAATAGGCAACCACAGCTTCATTTTCTATTCCTACATGTTGGAAATGTTGCTGCGGTTGCCTATATCTCGGCGTTGAGCGGCAAGTTTCACAGAAAACGGATTAATCCGTCAAAATCTTACGTGGGAAATTTACGAAGAATTAATCCACTTGATTTCGTTCAATTTAAAGTACGTTTCACCGATATTCGCCTGTTTTTGGCAATGGGAAATACATTTTACCGATCGCTACTTGATTCAGTGTTTAGGACTAATTGTACGGTGTATCTTGAATTGCGTAAATAGAGGCGAATCTACTCTGAAAATGCCTCTATTATATTTCCAGAAAATAATTCAGCACATCTATGGATAAAATTCAACGCGGTCATTACCGGTTTTATGCACCTTCTTTTTTTCTTCGTCTTCTTAGATTCATATTTCATTTTTTTTTTTTTTTTAAGATACGTTCAAACTTTTATGACAACATGTCGTAAACCTGACGAAGTTACTCAGTGATTTTTTCTCGTGAAGAATTGTTACTTGGTACTTTTCGGGGGAGTTTTTATTCATTTATTTTTATTTTATTTATTCGGCCAAACACAGTTGAGAATTCTGAAGAATTCTGCCAATGCGAAATTTCTAGAGTTTAGTAAGAAAATTTGAAATATATGTAAAAATAATTTAAAAATATGTTCTGAGTCGAATTCACCCAGGAACGTCATTTAGTGTAAATACACTGGACCTTATCAGTTGGAGGGCAAAAAATTTAAAGTTATGAATATAAGAGGGAAAAGATTTCATCCGATTGACAGATAAGCGAATTTATTCCCATGTCACGTAGCTGCGTTTTGCCCTCTATCGGGTGAATTTTCGTTTACCGGACTTACACTCATGTATACATCGGTTTATGAACACATTTACCAGACTCATCGCGGAACACTCGACCGCTCTAGATAACTTCGTTAATAATAAGTCTAATGAAAAGAAACATGAAAGACAAAATGTAGCAGAGTTATCATCGTGCAACTTTAAAAAGCTGTGTGGAAATGGTTATAAATTCGAAACCTTGAGGGTTGTTGAAGGGAAATCAAAACACAAAAAGGGTGGAACGAAATTCAAAACAGCAGAAATACAGGAATTAAAAAAGAAAAAAATCTTAACGAAGTGTAAAATAAACAGTGAGAATCTAAGCGCTTCGGTGTTAATTGATATACAATTTTGTATATTTAGAGAACTTTTCAACATATTTCTTTGCGGTTTTTTCCTATTTCTGATGGTACAATAATAGCTTTTTAATATTCGAGAGTAATTATTGTGATACAATGTAAATTATGATTGTTAGACACAAATTGATTGAAAAAAATCGTGAAAATTGAAGGAATAATTCATTTTCGAGAATGCTACCCCTCTACACATAAACATGTTTTACATAAATTAGAATTAGATACGCCATCTTGAGTTTTTTAAATCCGATTTCAGATTCGTACTCAAAAACACCAAAAACTATATAATACTATTCTGTTATAAAAGTTGACTCGGCACAATAATCTGTGATTCGAAAGGTTAAAAATTCAAAATGCTCTCTTCGGAATTTTCTTCAGAATAATTCAGAAGTTAAACATCCTTGACTCTGATAAAAAAAAAAAAACTTCCGACTTTGCTCTGACTTGTTCTTGATCAACAAAAAGCCCAGACGACTTCTCAAATCTTCCTAGCCTCGAAATCTCGCACTGAGTTCAACTAAATGTCGCGCAACAAAAACGAACGGTAAGAATAAATAAATGAAACGCAATTTGAAATAGCGACGAAATGTTCTTTCACCCGTAAAAATCGTGCTGAAAAAGTAAACAACCCAAAATGATCACGTTTCAGGAATATCTTAAACGACCTTAGAGAGCAGAACCAGCTACATTCGTTCCGTGGATCATACGTGTCGGACGATCATGCCAGAGGGATGAAAAAAATCGTAAAACAGGTTTAGGAGCGTGTCGCGAAGATTTGACAAACCCTTTCGGAACTTATAGCCTTTGGGGATATCGAGAAAATATCACAAGTCTGATCATCGGACGGAACGTCGAGCGAATCGAAGGATGAATCGTCTCGCAAAAGTACAATCAGTAACATAAAAATACGGGGGGAATTCGGAACGGCGGGCGTGGGATTCGAGTATGTATCGTAATGCATCGTATTATCGGAAAATAATAAGAAACGCGAGCCTGCCAATAATTGATTCGCAATTATTTAAACGGTGTTTTGTTCAGATCAAGTTAATTTTGATGAAATTCCTGTATTTCCATTTATCTTGTGCCTAAATCTCAGGAAAAAAAAACGATTTCAATTTTTACATTATACAGGTCGATGCTTATTTAACTAATTCAAATTGCGTTTGAATGGTTTTTGCATAAGTTTCATTTAGAATTACTAAAAATATTTCGATGAATTTGAGATACAATCATAAGTAAATGCAAAGGGTTAGTTTTAGGCAAATTTTTCGATGTCTTTAAAATCTGTCTTTTAGCCCCCGTTTATATATCTTATTCTCATACCAGTCAGATGAATTTAAACAGTTGCTGGGGCTGGAAAGTAACCATAATTTTATACATTATTTTTCATATTATGTACCTCGTTAGTTTTTTCCGCTAACCGGAAATGTTTCCGAGTGTAAGCCGTTAATTTCCTACACGAATACAAAGTTTACCGGATTAATTTTATCGTTACGCCTTTTTTCATTTTCACTAGAATTACATTTCCGCATCAAAAGTCCATCGAATACTTCTGCAAATATTATATTCTTTCGGAAGTTGGTTCATATGTGCTCTTCGCAAATAAATGAAGAAAATAAAAGTTTTTGCCATCCGATTTCTCCAGCATCCTATTTGATTCTCTGTAATATTTCGTTTTCTCTTGTTTTTCAACTCTCCGAATATTTGATCCGGCGGTATTTCGTTTGTTTTTTTTTTTTTCGAAAACTTAATTATTTTTCACCAATCTCTTCGTTTTCCGTACAATCTTCCCACGTACAGTTATCATAAGATACATTTTTCGTCATATTTGCGACGAATCTAAAATCTGAGTATAAAGCCAGGTAAAGAAATTGCTTCTTACACCGAGAAAAATGAATACTAAAACCAATTGTTATCCAATTTTATTTATTTTTCTTTTCATGTATGATACACGTTGTATTTCCATATCCTGCGGAAGTGTAAAAAGATCTCGGCGAGAGACACAAGGTAACGAAACATTAAACTGTCCACTTTTTCGGTACCCTCGTATGCAGAAAAAAAAAAAAAAAAATGTTAAGCTACAGATTAGCTGAGGATTTGCTTTGTCAGCGTCTGATGTGAAAAATTTGGAATATCGTCGAAATTTTACCAAGATTCACCGGGGAGTCGAAGCCACGGATTTTCGCGAATGCCGCAGCGTTGAAATGGACTTGATTTTCAAAGCTGAATGGATCTATCGCCGCATCGCTTATATGTACGTGAAAATTTGTATTCAGCGTAGAGATAGAAAAAGTGAATAGAGAGAGAGAGAGAGAGAGAGAGAGAGAGAGAGAGAGAGAGAGAGAGATAAGGCAAGAAGGAGAAAAGGATAGAGTAAAAAATAAAAAAAAAATCGCAAAGTGGAAAAATCCAAATACCGCAAGTGAACAGAATATGTTACCCGTCATGCTGGCAAATACCGATCGAAGACGTAAAATCCTGTACCGTTAAAAGTCATTCCACAAGACGTGTGAAAAAGAAATCCGATCGTCGGTTCATTAAATACATTCACGCGAATGAATGAGTGAATTATGGGCCGAATGGAATGGGAGTTTATCGATGAAGATACATCGAGTTAATTAAATGGTAAAAAGGTGGAGTGATTGAACGTGAAATAGAACGAACCCAGTATGGAAATTTTGTCAACAGAGGAGTAATTGGTAATAAGGAGATAAACATGAGAAGAGAAAGTAAATTGAATCGAGGGGTGGTTTGATCCTAGCGGGGATGAAAAAGTGGTTCGATTTTAGATGAGGTTCTTGTGACAATAAACGAAAATGTTGACTGATTAAAATTTCTGCGGCGAATCGATTTTATACTGTTTGGGTTTATGTTTTCAAAGAGAGAATATGATTACAGTGTAAAGCTAATAATTTTAATAATGGATTATTAGCAGGGGTGATGAAAATTGAATTAATAATATGTGAGAAAAATGGCACGGTTATGGAGAAATTTGCAAAAAATCAAACCCCGAATTTCGACCGTGATTGTTATTTGGTTTTATCTTGATACGTGAAGCTTAAAACCCAAGTCGTAGAATAGGGATAAGGTATTACATTCTAACCCCACTTGCTGATCGATAAATTATAATTATATCAAGAGTTATTTAAATTTTAATGTCTCTCCTCGAAGATTCATTAATTTTTAACGAGCGACATTTGTCCTACTTAATTCCGCGAGATTGATAATTTGATTAAAGAATAAGAGAATGGAAGAATAATTACGAACATTTTTGTCACTTAAGGTCTTATTTTTAAACTTTTACTTATTCCATGCGGATACTGCTTTCTTTTCACCTTTGATTTTAATGTAATTCGGGATAATTTCTAAATCACAAGTTGTAGCGGTAAAAAAATATTTCGAAATTCATTGGACCCCAAAATTTAACCGCAATTTTTAAGCGGACTGTATGCAACATCTACAGATATTGAAACAGCTTTGATTCAAAATATTTCGAAGCATACACAAGTCGATTCTAATTACTTTTCATAGTTCATATCAACAGCCTGAAAAATGAGGTAATTATCGCTTCGAGTGAAGGTGAAAACGAAATCATAAAATTCTTTTGGCATAAAAATATTTTATCAGCCTAACAGACGCAGCAGAAATCGACTAATACATGTTGAAAATAAATTGAAAAGCCTTCCAATTTCGCGCACATTAATTTCAAGTTGGATATTAGAAACAATGTGTGCCTTTCGAATTTCCTTGCTGGTTGATTCTGACTTATTCTTCTCGTATTCATATTCGAGACTAAGATAACAAAAGAAATCACGTAGACGTGGAAAAGTGAATAAAATTGAAATAAATAAACTTACGGTCATTTGTTAGTGAAAAATTTATACTTTTTGGTAATTTTATTCCGAGACAGTTGAATTTCAAGTATTCACCGGGTGATTATATTTGTAAGTTACGATAGTCTTTGAAAATACTCAAAGAGGACAAACAGATACTACTCTGATTGTAAAAAACTCTTGAATATCGATGATTGATTTCAAATCACTTGAAAATCGTTACGAATCTAGTGGATTTGTACAAATTCACTCTTATTTTGTTCAAAACACTTTTTTCGACAAACTCACTGAAACACTTGCTTTCAATACGTTGCGTCATAAAGTATTTAATTTTACAAGTTGGCATCGACATGTCGTTGATGATTAATAAAATGGAAATATTGAATTGGCTTCTGAAAGAAAAACGAAAATTGGTTCGAGTAAATTCGTAGAAAATATTCTTTCAAATAAAATAAATCGTCGAAGAGTGAAATCGAACGAATTCACTAGATAGATCTTGAACCATTTGAAAGTGATTTAAAACTAGCCATTGACAAAGTTTTTTTTTTTACGATTTCGGCATTCGTCATTTTCGTATTTCCACTATCTCTGTCACTTGCCAATAGTCAAATTTAAGAAATTTTCAACATATGATCATCTCGTAATAAAATTGACGAGGAAATCAACTTTTGTAACAAGACATTGTTCCATGGTTTTTAGCACCGCTGATTACGAGTCTGAAATCAGATTTTGAAAATTCAAGATGTTAGATCAAATTTGATGAAAGAAAATTTCAAACTTGATCAAATACGCCCAAAAAACTCTATCCACGAGTTTTTGCGGTCACTGATTAGATTATCTATACTGAATTTTAACATCTGATTTCAGATTCGTAATCAACGACCCCAAAATCCCCAGGACAGACTTTTACCTTCGCATTTGATCGAATTAGAATTTTCCGTCCGGCATATTGGATCCGGCTTCTTAGGATTTTTAAATACGATTTCAGATTCGTAATCAGCAGCCCGAAAAACTTACACTCTATGTAAAACATTAATTATATGTGTACTGGGGTAATATTCTAAAAAACGGCCCGTCACTTCAATTTTCACGATTTTCTTCATTCAATTTATTACCAACAATAACAACTTACATTACACCGCAATGATTACTCTCGAGTATCGAAAACCTGTTAGCATGCTATCAAAAGTAAGAAGAAAAAAAAAAAAATCCGCCATGAAATATGTCGAAAACTTCTCTAAATATCCAAATAAAAAAAACCAAAAAAAAAAAAAAAAATAAGAAAAAATACAAACAGATATAAAATAGCTGGTAAAAATACTTACCGCTACGACTCTCGACGGGGTTAAAAAAAAAAAAAAAAAAAAACAACGAACAATATCGTAAAGCCCGAGTTGTAAGCAGTTAAAAATTAGACTCTCGATAAGTTTCCAGCTGGGCGCAGATCAAATGTATCAACGGGAATCTCGAGAGGTCCACTTGCGTAAAATATACAGGAGCTGCCACCCCGTCGATCCCACTCCAACACCCCCTCCCCACCCCCCTAGATAGACGCACCGGGGGTTGCGCCAAAGCTGCGGGCTTCTGGCCGGAGAGAAAAGCGTCTACGTTAGTTCATCGGCTAGCCGCGAGGCGGCAGCAGCTATCCTATCGCGCGCCCTTAAACGAACCGCGATGAAGATATCCGACATTCATTTCGAAAGGTGTAAGGCTGGGTGGTCTTTAATTTTTAAAAATTTTTTTTTCGATTTCCATTTTCCCGAAATTATGCCGACGACACGGTTTCGATCCTCCTGTGTATTACAGGGGATGTAACTGCGTTGGATTATTTCTCTCGGTGTGTCGAACACGCGTTTGAAGTGACGCGTTCACTGTTCGAAAAGTTTCGTCTTGTTTACCCGAACTCAGAGGATAATTATAACTTGATTGCACGGATATTATGCCTAAGCTCATTATTCAACTTCGCGGGGCTTGGTTCGGAGGATATAATATTCCTGGGAGTTGTTTAGATATTTGAAATAAATTTCTTTCTTTCTTCTTTTATTTTGTTACGGATTTTTTATTCCGTCTCGTTTACGGCACATGCGCACCTGAATTTCACCATACGGATTAAATTATTTTTTACGCATAGTTAGTGTCTGATTGGATTTAACTTTATGGTTATTTACGAATGTCTGATCCACGCAGGGGAAATTTTTTTTTCTAACACACTAGTGTAATTTTAAAGCAAAATAAAAATAAACCTTGTCAACCCTGTTGGTAATTTATTTTTCGAGAAGCATAATATCTTGGATCAAGTTAAGAAAGGGAATCAGTGATTTGAATGAGGGATAAAGACTTCCAAGAATTGTTTTAACAGTTGATTTTTGTTTTGTCAGCAAGATTCATTAATATCATGTAGATAATCGTGTTTAGATATTTTTATTTCTTGGAAAAACTACCGAACTGTTATAACTGGATTATAATTTAGTCGGTGGTATTATTTGTTGAAAAAACAATGATCTGTAGGCAATTTTTAGAAATAATTCAAATGAGAATTTAATTATGAGCGATCGAGGTTTTCAGAAATAGACAGTAAAGAAATTCTTCTTTGTAACTTCACGTTTTCCTAATGAAATAATGAAGTATACACTGTGTAATTGAATTAATGAAAAATTGTGAAAACTGATGTCATGTGCCGGTGATTATTACAGCGATTCGAAAAAAAAAACGAATTCCAATCTCAAGATAAGAATCTTTAAATTTGTTGATAAATTCGTGATTACCGATAGAGTTTTCCTCATATCTTTTTAAATGCAAATTTTTTTCGAATTATTGAATTGAAAGTAGAAAAATACGAATCTCATTAGGAAAAATATCACTGACTGATAATTTCTCAAAAAAAAAAAAATGTTTATAATTCTACAGCTGGTTTCAAATATAATAATTAACTACATTAAAAATACGTATTCTTAGATAATTATTTCAGCAAATTACAAAATATGTGATCGGATACGTTTTTCCTCTGCGACAAATTCAATTTCCAAGAAACTGTCGTAGCGTAAATATGCAAGAAGAAAAAACTGATCGGATTAATCTTTACAGTTATAATTCAAAAGCAATGCCAGCGATCGCAAGTATTCAAAACTTTTTCAATTTTCATCTTAACACCCTTTGAAACAAAGTATTCAATGGACCTTTTTTCAAGGTAACAGGAAAATTCGTGCGGATATAATTCAGTCTCGTATAAATTGCAATGGAAATCCTTGAAAGACCTTGTAATACCAGGTACCATAGATTACTCGAGGCTTCAGACAATATATTGGCTCGATGCAAATAACCGTGTGCAATTTTCGTCTAACGCGGTAAACTTGATTATACAATCAGAATAATGCAGGTAGCTGCCACTGATTTAGAATTTTAGCATACCGAACTCGATTAACATTAGGTTTAAACCGTCAACGAAACACTTTTTATTATTTTATTTTTTTCAGATTATTCTCTTTTTTTTAATATCATTATTTTTATCCAAAAATAATGAATCTTAATCCGGTGAAAAGTGTATCAAATTCAACGATTTTTCCATCAGTAATATTAATAACCAGTCTACTCTTGAATACATGAAAACTTTTCAAGAGTTCGCAAACTTTCGTTGAATTGACAATTGTGAAAATATTTCCGAGAGTTCGCACGAACACAAATTGTATAATTAAATTCAGAAAATTTCCGATTCCTAAACAATTAATTACACACGAATGAATATCGTTGGTTGAAAATACATTCGCTTCGAGTATGATATTCAAGTGGCTAATACCGCAAGCTTTGATGGTTCATACACCAATAAAACAAGCATGTAACGTATCCTCGACTCCATGCTTCTGTAAAGTGTACGAGATTGCAAAATCTTGCTGCGGGCGGATATGAAATGAAATTTTGTTCATTCTTGGTGATGTTGAAACGGTACGGGAACACTACGCAAATTTTTTTTTTTTACCGTCAACCTTTTTTCGCTTCTCTTTTTTTCCATTTTTGTTCATAACCGCCGAAAAAAAGTATTTTACAACCTCGACTCCGTTCGATATAGCGAATAAACGAACGCATCCGTAAATGAAAAAATATAATCAACGATTTAGCGTGAGAGAGATTTTAAAGTAGGAACGTTGGATTGAAATGTTGCAAAAACTTTGGATGAAGTGTTAAAAAAACGTTTTAAAAGTGCGTGAAATTGACGGCAGAGAAACTTAAGTAATGTGAATTAAATAACCGTTGACTATTTACAATCACGCGAAGAACGAGAAATATTGTGGACAGATGATTGACTGCTGCATACGTTCGTATATTGTGGTGTTAATTAGCACCCGGTACAGTGAATTCCACAACCGGCCGCGTGAATTTAATATGAAATTATATAGATCTATTGTTAATCTTGTTGCCTCTGCCGCGCGTTTCGTTTCGCTGAACAACGTAAAAGCTCCGGTTCCAGTTGAGTTTTCTCCGAGGAGGAACGAATTAACGCTGCAATGAGTACGAATCCGATTCGGCAAGGCTCGCTGCAACATGTGGCCAATTTATGAATACACAAATATCGTCAAGCTATAATTAAATATTTTATCTCCGTCGAAGTAATTTTTTTTTTTTTTTGTTGAGAAGCGGCTAACCAGACGCATTGTCGACAAAATCAAAGATTCAAAAACCGGATAAAGAACGAGTGAAAGAAGAGGAATCCTTCGAACAAAAATCAAGATTCGACCAGTCAGTATGGCTATGGTAATTTCGCCTCGGAACAAGATAATGACGCTGTGTTTGCTGATTGGTATAATAGTGTTAATGGCGTTAATTGTTACCGGGGTAATTGGCGTGTGGCAGCAGAACAATGCAAAACCGCCTTCCGGAGGCTCGAAAGTGATCAGCAGTCGGCTACAGCAGTTTACCGGCTACACAGCGAGCAAACATGTAAGTTGATTGTTGAACAGAGCAGCTCTGACCTGGGGGCGAACAATATTCGCGAGATCTTTTACGGCGAGGCATGATTAAGCTCGTTGAAAAACCTGAAGGGCGTAATTTTGCAGTATCAGGTTATTTGTGTACCTAATATAATTTGGCATTATTATACTCGTCGCATTAAGTGTACCTATTCATGGGTAAAGCCGGAAATTTTATTTTACTAAGGTTCATAATTGGACGACTCTTTTATTACGCTTTACTGCATGGAAAGATCTTTACGCTGCTACTCTGCTCCGAGATTCTAATAATTTCGAGATCCTGAGCGGTTAACCTTTTTACCAAGCCGTATGAGTTTGTGGATGCAAATATTTGAAGCCGCAGGTTTAACAGGTTTCAAAATGACTTCCGATCAGAACTCTTCGATAGTTAATAATTCGGGCAATTTTTATGCATCTTGCATTTCGGTGCACGGATTTTTTCAATCAGGAAAATCAGCATATTTTTCCGTAATTTTTCACAAATCTCGGTGAAATTTACCCCTTCAATTTTCGAAAACTTAGCGCCAGTTTGAATACCTTCCTAATTGACAAACCTACTGAAAAAGTATTCGCAGGAAGTGAGTCATATTTTGGAAAATACTTTCGTTCAAAAGAAAACTAAAAAAGTTTTTCGTGCCTGTTTTCCGTGCACAAAGTGTCCGTTTTTATGACTTTATCGTATCTACGAAGCACAGGGTGAATCTGCGAACGCGCATGCGCGGAGTTTAGAAATGACCACGTTTAACTCCTAGGACTTCAAAGTTGTCATTTCTGCACCGCGCGCATGCGCTGTGGCAAACAAATCGGACATTACACGACCCTAACCTCAATTTTGCATCAAGGTTGCATCGCCTCGCGTATTATATGCTATTACACGAGGAAAAACCAGCTCTATTAACTACGATATTCTATATAACTGAAGGAACATCGACATTAGCTATACGGCCGGATTTCTCGCTCCTCGTTTGAGGTTTCCTCAGACTTGATACTCGCAACAGTCACTCTCGACCTAGGAGACGTTCAGGGTGCAGGGTGTAGGTAACTGCAGTTTGCCTGTCGAATTGTTGTTTTCATGCGACCCGCGAGGATTCCAACTCTACAGATGCCCCCGGAGTCGTTTAGCGTTCGTTCAGAGTTTCCAGCGTTTGATTGCAGTCCTGGATATCTCAGTCCACATGACTTCGCCCCCTAAACTTTTCACGATACCATCGCTTCAGATTTCCTTCAGCATTCGCTGCGCTAGGTTGAAAAAGATTTACGAAGAAGTTCGCTGCGAGTACGTTTTCAAAAATTGAAAAAAAAAAAAAAAAAAATTCCTCGTAGAACGAAAACCGGTGAAATTCATTCCTCCACGCACTATCTGTATTTGATTTAAAAAATTCCAGATCGATGTGCCGCATATTGGCAATAGAATTTTATTGAAAAATACCTACAGGCAGAGTTCAGGTACGAACTTATACGAAGCTGCTCGTCGATCCGCTATCAATTATTGTCCCAATTTGCGATTCTACGAACCGTCGTAGAACGTCGCTCGGAATATTTTTACGCACCGTTGAATTTCCCTTCTCACAATGAATTGGTAAAAACTTACAGTTCGCGTCCCAGAATTCCTTGAAAATCATAACGAAAAGCCTTGATGCCCCAAAAAAAAAAACTTGTCGTAAATAACTTTAAATCAACGATGCGGAAATGGTGTCCAGTAATTAAATCTGCACTTACGAATCGAGTATTTTTGTACTCTGCGAACGTCGTGTAATAACAGCAACTAACGTGACAGATTCCACCTTTATAGAGCAAGTTCTACCCGCGTTGATCAAACGCGTTCTTCAAATAATAATTGGCGCGTTACTCTACGTTATAGCTACGCTGCAATAACTTTCAATCGTGCATTCTAGACTCTTTGACAAAATATAACTGAAGCACTGGCAGCACTCTAGATTCTACATTCCGTCGAGTAGTCATGCCTGCAAATCGAAGCGTGTTAAATTCCTATACGTGCCTTCCGCGCAGCTTCAATCGGATTCATCTGATGATTTGGTTCTGTATTGACCTACAGACACGTAATCGTGTTTCTTCGTCAAAGGATCCTCAATTATCGGTCACGATTATTACTGTTTCATCGAAGCTGTATTTTGCGTTTTTTTTTTTTTTTATTATCGTGTGTTCAATTTATTACACGTTAGTTTCCTCGCGTAAGGTTTGAATTTTCGTTTTTTATCGAGAGGAGATCACACGCACGAATGATGAGGAACGGAAATCTGTCAATTTTCTGATAATTACTTTACCTAAATTCGTCGGAGATTGATTCGATCACGACTGATATTTTTTCGTGTCATTAATTCGGGTATCCAAGTTTCGACGATCCTGAAAGTTTGTCAGCTTTACGAACTTTTTGAACACACCTATATTCGCAAAAATAAAGCAATCGATGCACTGCTTCTTAGTTTTATCCTGATCGGCAGCAGCGTGATAGAAGAATTCGATAGCTGCGGTAAATTTGCATACATTGTATAACTCCGATAAAAACAGTCGTGTTATTTTTATTTAATATAAAAGTTTCGTAAATCTCTGCGAAACTTTTTACAATTATACCCACATCAGTGTGGGCATAACTTTCAAAATCTAACTGTTGTGATAACTGTGACGGTTATTCATAAATTGAATGATGGATGGGCAGAGGAATTTACTTGACACTTGGAATCTTTTTCAAGTTCCCTAGATTCTTGGAGTAACCACAACTACACTATGTTATTATTATTTTAATGTGTAACATGAAAAAAAACAGCGAGTAGAGAAGCTTTCACGGTAATTAATAAGCCTGCATACATGTATATATGCGTGTTTTCTTGTATCGCGACCTAGAAAAAAAATGTAAAAAAAAAAAACGTAATCAATGAGGGCAAAATCCTTCTCTGGTTATTATTAAAATCGCCATTTGTCTTCGTACTGTCGAATATATTCCCCGTGTAACTTGATGGATTGTATTGATGGATGGAGCTTTTTTGAATTCCCTGTTCTGCGGTGTTGATAAAAATAGAGAAAGCAAGAAAGGAACACGGCTAAATTAACTCGCAGTTCATGAAAATCCGTACCGCTCGATTTGCACTCGAATTTAGTGGATTAAAAGGTGTGTCGTTATTTATTTATTTATTTATATTTGTTTTTTCCATAACTCATATCTACACTAAAATTAGCCGAAAAATAAAGTAAAGGTAAAAGACCTTATGTTTGATGGAAATTTCTTTTTTGTTTGTTGTCGTGTAAACAAAAAATGGATATTTTGGAGCATTTCCTAAGGTTTTTAGTGTAATGGAAATGATATCGTAATAAAATGGGTACAAATATTCGAGTGCTACAAAATATATATTCAAAAAATTCTTATTCATAAATAATGACCCCATTTTTGATCCACTCTTACGAAATTCAAAATTTGCTCCAAAGCATCTATTCTTTCGAGCAAAAAAATTAAAAGAGTTATAGCTCAATTGATATATTTTTCTTTTTACATATATATATATACATACATTCATATTTTTGTGTATACCTAAGAATGTAGTCCAGAAAGACCATTCTTTCATATTAACATGGAGAAAAAATTTGTTTCATAACTTTTGTAAAGAATTCCAAAGGTTCGATATTTCTCGAACAGTTACGCAAATTTAATCATGCTTCAATTTTCATCTTGCTATGAAAATTTCTACTCCTTGAAACAGAAAAAAGATTAAAAATAATTTACTTTCTGGATCTCTGCATATATACGCCACTTGAAATTTAAAAGAACCACCGTGTATATTGGCACGTATTCAATATCCACTTCAAAATTGATTTCATTATCGGAGAGTATATTTATACAGTTATAAATCAGTGTACACTACAGAATACATCCAAATTTCTTTCAGTAAAGTCTTAAAATATTACCCTAACAATCCGGCCGAAGGTTCGTGGATCTGCCAATATATCAGTAACTCGAGCCATATTATTTTTCCCGAGGATAAACTTGCAATTCGTGTTGAAGAATGAAAAAAAAAAAAAAAAAGAAAAGAAAAAGTGTGGAATATAAACCGCTAACAATTCGTTGGTAACTTCTTCAGATTTTCGCTCGCGTTTCTAACGCTGCAGGTGTTGCGAACGTCAATAAATAGTGCTTGAAATCGCGATCGTGGCGGATGAGGAACAATTATAAGTTAAGAGTATTCTCGTAGAAACGTCTTGCACAGGTGTAGGAGTACGGCTAGCCGAGGATAGACGTAGAGATTGGCCCGATTCATCCATAGCTGCATGTATCAGCGGTAACAAGCCCGTCAGTAACTTGTCAGGATTTGACGAGGCACTGATTTATAATCCAAAGCAGAGCTCGGCACGCCAGTCCAACAACGTATGAAACTTAACTTTCTGTGTATACAGGTATCATACCTGTATCACGCGATCGTTACGCAGGCATTTAATGGGTAACAACGTGAGGTGAGTGAGCGAGTGAATCCCTCTGAATTCGATTTTATGCAGGGAGCAGAAGTCGACGCTCGACATTGAAGATCGATAAGAATTTTATTGGAATTATTTAGGAATATCCTGCGTCCGATAGATGTATAAAGTTCCCCCAAATATTTTTATTGGTATTTAGTTTCGAAAACACTGATCAGACACTTCGCTGAAAATAATTTCATTTATTATGGTAACCAGAAAAATTCAGTAAAACAGGTATCGTTAAAAAAACTGTTTGAATATTGTTGGAATTACGAAAAACGAAGTATACGTTACCATTTTGCGCTATCGTCGATCCTTTTTTGGTTATTGCAACGCAAAATCAATTTCTGAGGTTTACTCTACTTTTTTAGTTAAACAAGGCTTTAACGTCAATTTGTTGTTGCACGAGCATTAAATTTTCGCAACAGTTGCAAGAAAATATAGTAACAGTGATAGTAATGAGAAAGAATAGTAACGGATACTAGACTTTCCGTTAACAGCTAGAAAACTAATTTTCATTTTTTACCCAGAACTATATTTTTCGATTGTCGTAAAAAATGAAAATAGTTGAGGACTGAGCGGTAACAGGAACTAAAAATTTTCACTCAATGTTGAAAGAAATCTCTACGCCACTCAACTGGTCTAGTTCTGATCCACTGTTTAGAAGACTTTTACCAAATAAAGTTATTTTGAAGAAAAAAGATCTTCCCAAAAGATGAGCCGTCTAGCTCAAGTTTAATAAGCCGCTATTTCGATTTTTATTTCCCATTCATTTAACGTGGGAAAATTTTACTTTTCGTTAACGGTTCAAACACTCGTAAAGTCTTCAATATTTTTGAGATTCATGCATAGATCCTTAAAGCTGATTTTTCAAACTTTCCAAACCTCTATGACAAAGCATAGTTATTGTCATTAGAACACATATTACAATTATCTGAAAACTATCGATTTTATTTTTTTGATTTTTTAAGCACTCCAACGCTTCTACAAATTATAGTGTCCTTAATTGAGCCAAATTTTTTATAGAAATTTTTACGAACATATTCAAATTTTGTGAAACTTAAAATACAAGTAAACGAAAATCGAAGAGAAACAAGTTATTGTCAGAATGAAATTTCGGAAACTTAAACTAAGTTCGAAAATGCGCACATCGACATCTCATTCAGATTATGTCGGAGAAAAATTGAGTGAAAGACTCATCTCTGGGAATAAATCCCTCTTTTAGGAATTGGAAATGTAGGATACGTGTCTTGCAGTGTACTCAAGGTGTAACTTATGGTGCTACACAGGGTCCTGTAAGGCGTTGCTGCATACGTACTGCCTGATTGTAAGTTCCGAATAGAAAGAACTAGTAACGCCGGCTATCTTCTCCGAACTTCGTCTCGTGCGTTGAAATATTCAGATGCCAATGTCTCGAGTTCTAATAATAGCCCTACCCGAACTTCGGATTAACTAATTTTCAATCAGCTACGGAAACTTAAACCAACACTGTCTCGAAAATGGCAGCAAGAAATGAAAATCGATTGGTTTTATCAATGAGTAATTGGGAAATATATTTTCTGCACCCACACTGATTGTGAGAGAAATTTTTAGTTCCGGTTACCGCTCAGTCTTTAACTATTTTCATTTTTTACCACAATCGAAGAATATAGTTCTAGGTACAAAACGAAAATTAGTTTTCTAGCTGCTACCTGAAAGTCTAGTCTCCGTTACTATTCTTTCTCGTTACGATCGCTGTTGCTATATTTTCTTGTAACTGTTGCGAAAGTTTAATGCTCGTGCAACAATAAATTTACGTTAAAGCCTTATTTAACTAAAAAAGTAGAGTAAACCCCAGAAACTGATTTTGCGTTGCAATTACCAAAAAAGGATCGGCGATAGCGCAAAATGGTTACGCGTATCTTGTTTGTCGTAATTCCAACAATATTAAAACAGTTTTATTTACGATACCTGTTTTACTGAATTTACCAGTTACCGTAACAAATTAAATTTTTCTCAGTGTATAAATCAATCACAATCGACATAATTCGTATTTTCTTTATGCTATGGCCAAATTAATAAGAAATGAAATTTGGACAATGATCAAAAAAAAAAATGGGAGGAAAATAACGTCTAGTTTAGACCGAGTCTTTCCAATTACACACAATTTTAAGAGGTTGGCCAATGTAAACTATAATCGGCTATAACGAAAATTTTTTATATTCAATGGCGGAATTTGGGTATTGTATTTTGGAGTAAATTTATAACACCTGTTTCTACGCGTGGAAATATGAAGACAGAGCTTTTTTTAAGTAATATTTTTGTTTTATTGTTATATTATTCATAGTTCGTTTTGAACGACGTTCGGTAGAATTGTTTACAATTAGTCTCACCGAATGAGAAGTTGACTGTTCTAAAATAATATTCAGAAAAACAATTAGTTTTTCAGTAAATAACCCGTGTTTTATTAGAAACTCATTTTGGATAGACAGAAATAATGAATCAAAATACGAAACAGTTCAATGTCGATTTAGTGTCTCTATTTTCGTTAAATTATCACGTTTGTATCCGTCAATTCGATGGAATCTTTTCGAAATTAGCAAAATGAAAAAAAAAAAAGAAAAAAATATCTAAAAGTCTTGATGAACTTTCAGTATCGATATTGGTAATTTTGCAATGCTTTCGAGAGTCGGAAATTTCTCTTACTCTCTGACTATAAATTCGAGTGACAAATTATCATTTTGTTTTCTAAAATGGGGCTCGTTTTATCGGATGATTTTGGACTTGATCCATTAAAGCCCAAGAAAAAACTGGGTCAGGTAACATCAAATTAACTATTCTATTCGTAGCAAAATGGAAAAATGAAATATACTTATTTTTTGTCTAATGTTATTTGCAATAGTTCATAAAAAAAAATACTCAAAGAAATTATACTGAATGTTATTATTTTCAAGAACTGACGGCACGAATCGATTCTACGGGAAAAATCACGAGGAAAACTTGTGTGACATATTTTTGTCAGAGTTAGTTTGTCGGTATGAAATCGAGCTGAATAAAAATTCTCCATAATTTTCACCATAAAAACTATAACATTAACAAATTGAACTCTGACGAAAAAATGTCACTCAAGTTTTCCTCATTATTTTTTCCGTAAAATCGATTGACGCAGTCAGTTTCTAAAAATAACAACTTTTGATATAATTTGTTTAAATAATTTTTTTTTTAGACAATTGAAAATAACGCAAGAAAAAATATTTATACACTATCTACCCGTTTTGTGTGAACGAAATAGTCAGTTTGATCCTATCTGACCCAGTTTTTTCTTAGGTTTTAATGGGTTGATCTAAACTAAAATACTAAATACGAACTAAACAAATTTTGGATTTTATAGGTATAGCAATTTTTGAGTTATTCCAGTAATAAAATTAAGAAACAGAATACTTCATTCGTCGATGTTTTATGTGCTCGAAACGCGTCCCAGGAAAAAGTTTTCGGTCCAGTCCGATCCAGGTCAACTAAATCAACCACATTTCCTTATTTTCCGATTTTCTATGCTTTTTGAGTTTGTCTACTTCGTGCGTCCGTTATATTTCACAAGGACAAATATATTCTCAATAAATATCAGTCTCCTCCTCTGGGATTTATGTGTAAACATACGGAAAGAGTTCAAGTGAATTGAATCGGAATTGATATCGTGTATACGTGTGCATATAATATAGAAAACTATCGTAGTAATATCTTCCTTTGCTATATAATGCTGCATTATGTACGTCTACTTACTTTCCGTACAGCAGAAGATGCAGGGAAACGATCCAATAAATGTTTACTTCGGTACTAGAACAATATATTTTACATTACACGTGTCTGCAGAGTTTAAATAAAAACGCAGAAATCCAACGACCTTGTCTATAATTATTTAGACGAATCGATCGACCTTATTGATATTCGTGTGTGAAATTTTTTCTTGGTATCCAAGATCGATGATGAAAAATATCTGCAAGATTTTGACGTTTCAGCCTCTTGTTGGGGGTCCTCCTCAGAACTATTTATTGCGAATATGTTATATTTTATACCGAAATGTACCTTAATTCAATTTTCTCGGTAAAATATTTTTTCTACTCGTCCAGAATCTCGAGTGCCACGATGCCAATTTTTTTTTACACATTTCCAATACACTGCCGGATAGCCTGTAAAATTTACAGCGAAGTTAAAGGATCACGTTGGAAGAAAAAAAATCAACTTAAATTGCGTTTTTTGATGCCATTCGGTGAAAAATATGACATGTATTGCATTAAATAGTTCATGGAAAAAAATAACGTTTTACGTTGAAATTTTTTTTCTCCCACTTTCGGTGGGCTCTGAAAATAAAATAAACGATTAAAAACCAATGTTATACTCGCTAATTTAGCATAAAGGACTCCTTAAGGTCAATCGCTGAACCTGCTTCTGCCTTTTAAATGTAAACAAACCCAAAATCTCTGATGTGAATCATACCTATCGTTACGTTCGTTAATTTTTTTCATATTGAGCTTAATGATAAAGTTCCTGACGTCATGCGTCAGTCGGAAAGGGAGAAGACTAATAAGCGCGGAGAAAAGAATTTTGCACAGAGTGATATAGAAAATTGTACCTGAGACGATAAGATCAAAGCTTTTATTGTATACCTGGTGTAACGTAATTGGAACTCTTCTAAGAGTAACGTAAAAATTGGAGAAAATGAAATTCCGAGGCTTTGTACATGCAGTATTATATTCTATAAAAATAATGTGAACAAACTTGAAAAGAGTACACTGAGAAAAATTTCATTTGTTATAATAACTGGAAAAATTCAGTAAAACAGGTATCGTTAAAAAAACTGTTTGAATATTGTTGGAATTAGGAAAAATGAGGTACGCCTAACCATTTTGCGCTATCGTCGATCCTTTTTTGGTAACTGCAACGCAAAATCGGTTTCTGAGGCTTACTCTACTTTTTTTAGTTAAACAAGGCTTTAACGTCCATTTATTCTTATACAAGCATTAAATTTTCGCAACAGTTACAAGAAAATATAGTAACAGTGATAGTAACGAGAAAGAATAGTAACGGATACTAGAGTTTCCGGTAACAGCTAGAAAACTAATTTTCATTTTGTACCTAGAACTATATTTTTCGATTGTGGTAAAAAATGAAAATAGTCAAGGGCTGAGCGGTAACCGGAGCTAAAAATTTATCTGTGTAGGATATTATATAAAATAATTTCAGTTGGAAAATGCATTTTCAACTTTGCACGATTTACGATGTTGTCCGAAAGTTAATTCAAGACACTCGTATAGAATGAGTCGATAATCACGAATGGATTCAAGAATAAAAATCGTCATCACGGAGAATAATATCTCACAAAATTCAGTATAGTCCAGTAAAAGGAAAGCAACAGAAATAGGAGAAGTTTTCTTATTTTCAAGCAACGAAGCCTGCACACGTGAAACGGTGCCAGAAAAACAAAATTCGTTACTTTGTAAGAAACGCGGGGAAACTTTTGGTTGATAAGAAGTAGAGAAGAAAGAAGAAACTCGAAACAAAAAAAAAGGAACAAACGAATCACAAAAAATACACGTAATAGACATGTATGGAGCATGCCATGCTAAATTCGGCATGTTGATTCGGTAATATTGTCGACATTTTTTCGCTAATAACAGTCGCAATTCGTTTGAAAAATATCTTTTTCTGCAACGACATGTGCATTCAAAATACAAATATACTCTTCCTAAGTCCTTGAAGGTGTTTATTCATAAACTTCTTAAGGTTCTGTCTTTTTTAAAATTTTACCAAATGTGATAATTATTTCATTTTCTGTTTAGACAGCTTCAAGATTAATCCCGTGATGTAGTGATTTATCTACTTTCTTGTTTTCTCGAGCACTCCGGATAATTTTTGCTTGATAAAAACGAGCGTTCAACGCGTTGAGAATTTTACTCAGAACAAACGAAACTTCGGACATGTTTAATTATTTTTCCGCATCTTCAAGCGCTATGATTATGTTAGTTTACAGCTTCGATATACCTTTGAAAATTTTTGGGAAAAATCAAACGAATTAACAATCGCTATCTACATAATTTTAACGTAATCTTAACAGGGTAGAAAATATATTCCATTTATTTTATCTCTCGCTATATGCAGAACTAAAATTTTTAAAGCGGTTGATCAAATATCGAAACAAATCAACTTGACGTCTGAAAATGATTGAAGCTAAGTATTAAAATTTGGAAAAAGGCGATACTTTGAAAAGGTTTTTAATATCTATGAATAAAAAATAATCGCACAAATAAAAGATTCCGTTAATAAATCGAATGTTTTTCAGTTGATATTGTGATATGAAATATTTTAAACGAAATCAAAAAACGTGATGGTAAAAATTGATTCATTTGACCCGGACTGCCCTGTATACTGAATTTAAGACATCCATGGTGAATATAATGCACGTATAATATTTTCAGCAAGTATAATCTGCGAAAGCATCGCGCTGCCGTTGTTGCAGAATCGGATCAGAGGCAGAGATACGCATCGCATATATTTCGCGCGTATAACAATCGGCCAATTTGAGTCGAAGCTGTGAAAGCTCAGGGGAAAACAATGGAACAACACGCAAAAACGTTGCCGGAATGTCACTGCGCCATTGTGCAGAAATTTTATTCGCACCTTCGGCTTTCGTTGAGAAATTCAAATTTCGTTTCACCGGCAAAGTTGGATAAGTGAAAAACGAGAAGAAGGAAAATTATCGCTTGGGCATCGTTGCCCACGAAACGCGCGAATTCTAATCAGAAATATATCGTTCCTGTATGATTCTTAGGAATAAAAATAATCACGTATCTTGATTTGAAATTTTTCTTCTCTCATCTTCGGATCAATCGAAATTTTCACAGGCATACACGCGACACGTAGAACAGGACGGTGAAATATTTTCCCACGTTATTAAATATACTTGCGATGACCAGAAATTTGTTGTAAAATTCGAGACTTTTGGAATGACAATCATAGACTCGATTTCTTTCTTTTTTTTTATCTCTCTTCGTCATCGTGATCTTCTCGAGGTACACGCGATTAATCGATCTTTTAAACGATCGATCGATCGTTCCTCTGACTAATCGATTAATCGGTACATCCGACGTTTAGTTTTTCTCACCATTTCCGTTATTCGTTCCTTTCGATCGATCGATTATTCCGCCTTTTCGATCCAACGACGGTTTTCCGATCAATCATACTGTCCAATAAATCGGTCCTTTCAACTAATCCCACAGCCCTGATACTAACGTCTATCAATCTATATTAATACCGACAACAATTATGACGAATCGATAGCGTCAGGCGATAGAAATATCCGTGAGGCTTGTACCCGACGACAGTGACTGTGAAACGAGTCTTGTAAAGAAGTTGAAGTACACACGTGTATTTCTTCTTCTCCTCCCCCGCTCAATGTTCTCCACGATGCAGCAGCTTGGCCTGCCGGAGTCAGAATACAGGAGACAGTCATCTCTTGGCAATCGTTCGCGTCACTCGGTTGAATTACGACAGATATCCAGTAATGATAAGTTATCGGAAAAGGGTCGGTACCAGCAACAGGTCGCCATCGGCCTAACCTGATATTCTATCTCGCTGCACGTGATTTTACACGTTTGTGTATCTTTGTGTATTTTTATTTATTTATTTATTTTTTTGATCATTGCTATCCCAATATCAAGCGAAAGAGAGTTTTATATTCGTTGGCCTGATGTCGTTTTTGCAGATGCCTGTTTAAGATTGAACCAAAAACTGTGCGCCTTTTGTCTTGATCATGTAACGTAATGAATGACATACTGTTTAAAAGTTTTGAGGATTTATTCTGTCGATAATTTTTTTTTTTTGAATCTTTATATTTCTAGCTACACGTGGCTGATTTTTAAACCAATCACGTCGTGAATAGAGATTTGAAATTTCAGAGAAAAGGCTTTGAGGACCCAATCGGGTGGGTATAATTTTTAAAAGGGACCGAAGAATGAAAATAAATTGAGATTAGTGTAAAGTTTGACGATTTATTAACGATCTTTGATTACTTCCATTTCCTCATACAGGAGAAGAATGGGAAATGAGAAATTCGAAAATTGACAAGACAAGCGGTAAGAATTGGAGGGAAATAAATAAAGGGACAGTAATTAGGGAGCATTGCACGGACGGAACTGAAATTTATGACAGTGATGAAATAATAAATAGTGGGTATAAAAATTGAATAACAATCGACTTCGAAGTTCGAAGGAATCAAGGTGTGGATTATAAATCAAGGCTAAATACAGAGTGATGCGTAATAGAAAAAGCGTGCCCGCCAGCGTTGCGTACCGGCATTAATAATCGCGAATTCAAATTAACAGTAGGTACAAGAATCTGTGTCCTCAAACCTGCAACTCTTGAAATCCATTTTTGCGTCATCAGGGACGTTAAATTTCCGTGTATCATACGTTGCACGAATACAGAGTTATACGTTGCGCGTATCAGCGAGACTCGTCGTCGAAAATGGTGAATATTATAAACAGATTGATATTTTACTACTATTTGGTTATGTCTTTGAAGGGGATTCTTCAGTCGCTCGACTTGTACCAAGGAACTGATCCGTATTTGGTTAAATGCAACATCGGAAATGACGTAAGTATACATTTTAATAAATTCATTTTTCTCTAATATACCCACACGTATTACATTCACGGTCAGAATATTGGGTTATTTAATATTTACATTATGTTATTGTACGTAGATTAGAGTGTGTTTTTTTTTTGTTTTTGAAACTTTTTTTTTTTTTTTTGCTTACTTAGATTTTAGTCTCAAACACAGCCTCGTGAAACCGGAACTCGGTGGTAAAATTCCAACGGGTGCCTCATCCGGTTTGAATTTTTCAAACGCTCTATAGATCCGAAACACAATCTCGAAAACTGTACGAGCTGGGAAATTATTTTTGATTCTATTTTGTGGTTAGTCAAGTTTTCTGTACAAAAAGTTATCTGTAAAAGGTATCTTGTGTTCAATTCGAACGTTTAAGAGGAAAAAAAGTTAAAAAGACAAAAAAATAACACCACTCTTACGTGGCTGTAAATGAAACTTGGCTGAAAGTTATCTTGAAAGTAAAATAATTTGGAATTAAAAAATTAGCGATGCCATTATACTGGACAAAAAAGCACGATAATAATGACAGTGTGCGTAATTTCAAGGAGAAATGAAAAGTGAAGTAACAAAGGAAAGAAAGAAAAACGTCGTCCTATCTCAGGCGGGTCGAAGCGAATTATGGATTTGTTTTTAACTCGGACGGATTTTTAAGACTCTTAATTAAATTCTAAGGGATCATTTGTCGTATTCAATTAGTTTTCAAGGAAGAGATATATTTTAATGACATTTAATCTGACACGGTACGGATAACTGTATAAATCAACTTTTCTTACTCCACTCTACTATATACCTATAATTTATAGATGCGCCGATATACACTCTTCAAGTTGTTAAGAAAATGAGAGTGGAAAAGATGCAAAGAAAACTTTCTGAAATGACGTAAAAAAGATTTATAGAAAATAGAATATTCTTCGCTGCGATTCTCTTGCCTTTTTAATTATAAGAAAGAAACTTTGTAAACTGTTTGTTTATTTTTCTTCAGGAATTTTAACTAGAAATTTGCGATCAACCGAGATTTTTAATCCGTAAAGATGAAAAACGTCAATTGTAAAGACATAATAATAATGATGAAAGAAAGTTTACGTTACTTTGAAAATGAACACTTTTTTCTTCAAGTTTCGTGTAGAATTCACCAATAAAATAACAAAACATATTGCGCAATTTTAAAAATAGAAAATAACAAATTTGCGATATTAGGAAGAGTGTCGAAGAACGTTAATTTAGAAGTGCGCACACCACAAATTAATTCATCACTCTGCATTAATTAGCAATTAATGTTTCGTCACGCTTATTTAAGCAGAGCGATGCTAGAAACTTATTTCTTTTATTTGTAATTTGGTTCATTTACGTTTACGCGGTACATCGAATATAAGTAGTTACTTCCAAAGGAAATTATTAATTACACAGGTCTGCAAAATAAATAAATAAATAATACATATATGAAGTTTTTAATGTGCCGAATCTATATTTGCTATCCATTTTTTTGTTCTCACGTATATATCACATACTATAATTTTTTTTTTTCAATGTTGAAAATTCAGAATTTGTCGTATTTTTCTGTTTTTCGACGATTTTAATCCTTAGACTTTTCAACTTTGTAATATTTTTACAAATATTGTTGCTATCATTAGTTTTTGATTGTAATTTGTGAGAAAAAATACCGTTTTACTTAAAAAAAAAAACTTTACATGAAAATTACATGTGGTACATATTTTTTGTTACTATATTTTGATTCAAGAGCGTCAAATCTGTCGTAATTGCATATAATAATAAGAGAGAGAATTCGTTAGTCAAAAGAAATTCGTTATTTGAGTAGTATTTAATCCAGATTTTAATCGTATAGTTAGCATCAAATATTTATCAATTTTTGGATTTGAAACCATCTTTATACAATAAGTAATACCGATTTCTACAGTAAAATTCAATCAGGCTTTATGTTAAATTGTTCGTTACATTGACGGAATTCACAACTCTAACTTTGAATCAATTATTTAGATTATTTAGATAAACACAATTATAAATGTCGAATGAAGTTAAGAAACGAGAAATACGGTCAAAGATACGAAAAATACGGAAAAAGGATCGACGATAGCGCAAAATGTTTACGCGTACCTCGTGTTTCGTAATTCCAACAATATTCAAACAGTTTTTTAACGATACCTGTTTTACTGAATTTTTTTAGTCAATGCAACAAATGAAATTTTTCTCAGTGATAGAATAACACAAAACCTAAAAAAGATGTCAGTCGAGCAACTAATGCACTTGTGCTCGCCGTTATGTGGACCCATTATCAGTTATCCCTATTTGACCATGTAAGAAGTTCTCGGTGTTAATCGTAGCGTAAATATAAGAAGGGCATTCCTTCAGATATCGAAGGTAAAACATACGCTGCAAGCAATGTTTTACCGTTATTCCAAGTAACTTAATTGCATTGCCATTTCACTTACGTACGTATGTGTGCACACATGGGGCATTCCAACTAAATAAACGGTTGAGCATGAGATTTTTTTATTTTACCAATGATTTTTCAATGTTGGTACTGCTCTTGGAAACGGTACAAAAAATTCACACCTTTTGGTCACTCGTCTTTACTCGATCATTTATTAAACCCATCTCAAAAACACCGAACTCAATTTTTGAGAATTATGAAAAAAAAAAAAACATTTATACCTATTCCAAATCTATTATAATGCATATCACATCTTCGATATGGTTATTGAATTTAAAAATTTTCATCTAGTCCGCAAAGATATTCACGATTTAAAAAAAAAAAACTTTTATTCCACACTTCTTGCGCTATGATGTTTTTTTTCTACCCACATGTCACCCTCTATTTAAAAGAAATTTAAACAATGGTAAAAAAAAAACGGAAACAAGTGTCCTTCCAAAAGATGTTCTATTTCGCCAACTAAATGTTTTTTCTTGGTTCATAAAAATCAATTTACGTATTTTTAAGATGTTTTTAAGGATCGTACTAGCGTAAGAAACATTCTTGATGAAATTGAAAAATCTCCCGGTCAACATTTTACTGATTGTCGTGTAATGCATCATACACATTGTAGAATACAGAAAATAATGCACTGGTTTTTCTTCCTTGGGCCTTAAAAACTGGGAAGAAACTTTCTAAAATCAATAGAGTGTTTTTAAACGCGTATTTCAATCTTTTCTAAGTTTTGGGCGTCCCACTTCTAGTTCTTTTTAACAATGTGTCAGGCTGAGCTGAATTTTTATTTTCTTTTTTTTTTTGGTTTCTACGGTAATTCTTACGAAAAACTCTGGGAATCAGCGTATTTTTATTTTTTATTTTCTCAAAGCCCCAAATTTGAGAAACGAATTGAAAACGTAGGTTTTGCCTGTTTACTTGTACATTTTCTGCCCAAAAATACCTCGCACGCACACTTTTACTCCGGAAGATTAAAATATCTTTTCAAAAAATATACTATCGTAATCTAAATTTTGTTGGAAACGAATTTTTGACCACATCTTGTTCGGTCGTTTCAAAAACGAATAAAACTCGGTGTTAACGAAATTTCACCGGAGTCCCTCATTAAGAATCAATTAAATCAATAAAGTCAGCCCTGTAAATTTTTTCCAAAGGTCAGAGAATTCATTTAAAAAGAACGCCTGCGAGTTGATTTCACATTTGGTGGATCTCCATCATTTTCGGAAAAAACATCCCCGTAGCTTAAAAATGCGATAATCTGTAAAAAATCCAGGATACGATCATTCGATAATAAAATTGGTAAACAAATATCGATTCTCAGCAACTCAACTTCGCTACTTAATGAAGCGTCGTGACTCAATCAACCCGGCTGTTCACTGTCTGCCCTAACTCATAGTCAGGGATAGTGTGCAGGATCTAACCACCGGTGTGTGTATATATATATATATATATATATATATATATACACATATATATAACACGGTCTGCATTTGTTCAACGGGGAACCAATTTCTGCCCGGTAATTTATACGGAGAAGAGACGTCAACACGTGGTTATTAACTGCTGACCGAACTCGACGAACCTCTGACCTACCTACCGGGTGGCTGGGATAAATCTCATTCGGACCGGCTTGTTTCAAATTTAAAAACCCAATCGTTCATTCGTGTAACAAATGCACTCGTGCATCTAATGAGAACGAAGCGATTGTTTCAAGAAATTGGTTTCGACATCGTGAATGATTTATTTCTTCTTCTTTTTTTTTTTTTTTTTGGAAAACAGACTCATCAAGTCAATTTACTGCTTTTTGCAGTCCTTCGTTTTGATATGAAAAATTTATTGTCTCAGTGATAGAATAATTAGGCTGAATGTAAATATTATAACAATTACGTTTTTTTTTTTTTTCTTTTTCTTTCTTCAACCGATGATCGATTCCTTTTTATAAACATATTAAAATCCATACGTGCGATATGATAAATAAAATGTACCCAATATTGAAGCAAAACGATTTCTTTTGACAGATACGATTCGAATATGAAAAGCAGTCTCGACAAAATTGAACTAATTGTTATGTGCGTAATTCATCCAATCTTGGCTCGCTCTACTTTTTTCATATTACTATATTTCTTTCGGTTTTATTCTTCACGTACAATCCAAGAGTTGTTTTTTATCTTTATGTACTGAAAAATATTCAAAAAAACAAAAGACCAGAAATGGAATGAAATATAATTTCGTCAATCGCCAGGATCGAAACGAGCCAAAGTTTTAAATTTATACAGTCGAGTGTAGGAGGCGATGATGGTTATTGGTGGGTTATATGATGGGTTTTGGGTCCACTAACCGCGGGGATATGTAAAAGTGGAGTTTGAAAAGTGGGCGCGACTCCCATCATTTAAGTCTTCTCTCTATACTTTTAAGGGGCCAATTTTCTCACCTGTTCGAAAGGATAGTAATCTTACTATATCATGTTAAACATTTCGATGCTTTGTAACCTGAAATTTATTCATGCCTCTCTACCAAAGTGAGTTTCTTTACATCCAACACGAGCCATCAGTTCGAACCAGCTAAAACAATTCATCAGATTAAAGACACGATTCTTTTTGAAAATTCTTTTATCTCTGTTATTTTCTCAATTCCAGTTGAAATATTGAAGTGGGATATGTGAAATTGACGTGCATTTGAAAATGCACAATTTTTATACGTCAGAAACGATTCTGAAATATTTGAATCGTTTAGAATTTGTGCACCGGAATAAAAAAATAAAGCTCAAGAACGAACAATTATTACGATTATTTCTCTTTTATATATTTTTCGATTCGGTAAAAATATGTACGATTTTTTGGTTTCTTGTTTTTTGGGGTGGGGGGTTGACAATATCATTGCGCAAAAGCATTTGGCGAATATTAGTCCACACTGTGTTTTCTCCGATTTCATATTCTAATATTCTTATACGAGTCATTCCAAAAAAAGATACAAGCTTTGCATTTTCACACTCACTATGCAACTTCTTGTGACTTTACCTTCATTGTCCCTCAATTTTTTACAATTTTAACGTAATTATAAATCAGTTATAAAAAATTCATTCCCTGTTCAACTTTTCATTCATAATTTAATGGATCCGTTTATACGATGATCATGATTATAATCAATACTATCTAATAGTAGATTTACCTAAGCGTTTAAGAATGCGGTCGAAGACTATTAACGAAAAATTTAAATATGCATAAATTTTTTCCGCATGAGTCACACCGCTGCCTCAAACCAGCTTGAATTCAATGTTTAATCCATGACATTGGAGTCGGTGACTCCAGGAAAATCATCATATATTGTATATCATATCAGACTGTTTGAATTACGGTTAATAGATACATGTATAGATTTACACATACCATATAATACACATCTTATCGTTAGACTTCAGACCAAAACCCTAAGCATTTCCAGTTCAGCAAAAACTGTTGTTAGACATTTATCCGGCAGAAAAAAAAAGAAAACATTGCCGTAATCTGGAAAGGTCTAATATGTAAATGCAATGAAGTAACGAACCGTAAGTATTTTGTTTACTTACGTCTCATAAACGAATTTTTGGTTTTGCCGACATCGTAACTATAAAACAGAATTACCCATAGTCAAAACTATGTAACTCAGTGTCAAAAATAATTTTTTTATCCATTGAAAATCTACATTGTGACAGGAAGATGTCTCTCGAATTTACATCTTCCACTTTATTTTATTACGGTTATTTGATTATTTGGTTCATTACGAAAAGTCTCATCATTTTATCTCAAGGTAAATTGGTGATTTGTTTAAGATAGTTTCTTTTAAGTTTTTGGAAATTTTGAAATCCTTAGCTGATGGTTAAGTCCCGATATTTAGTGCTCTGGAAGACTTTTCCTTTTAGATAAATTAAAGTTGCCAGAATCTTTTTAATAAACTTTTACAACAGAGGTAAAACGACGTAAATTGAATAATGAATTCAAGTAAACTATTCCACAGCACTTGACGATACCAGCGATATGAAATTCGTACTTGAACTTATTTTCCATCAACGAAGCATTATTTACAAATCACTCTAAATTAACTTAGAACTAATTTGCAAACTATAAACCAAAGAACAAGTATTTCCTACACAACGTATAATTAATAACTGGTCGTTCAACAATACGCTTATATTCCAGAATAAAAAAAAAAAGTACTCTTCCGAGAACGAGTGCATTCTATTCGTCAATATTGTCTGTTTTATGCATACTCGCGAAATTATCCGATCCGATCCGATTAACATCGAGTAAAATTCTGTGGTTATAATTCGTCGGCGAATGTCTAGCCGATCGAGAGTATTATAAAATAATCCCGTGTCTCATCACTAGAGAAAAAAATCTGTGTTTCCATAGCTTCAACCGTTGAATACGGCATGAATTTAAAAATAGACCGCGAAACGAGATGTACGAATCATTCGAGATGCGCGCGCAGCGCTGCGTCGCGGCCTTTTTACGAAGCTTATCACTCAATTTCCCTCTCAGACTCTCAGCCTGCGCCCATCCGAGAAATCAAACACGCGGGGCATTGGAGACGATGAAGAAGATTTCATTTCATGGAACGTTAAGCTACTCAACAGTTTGAAACTGATTATACACACCTTCCGATTTTCGACTATAATGCAAGTTATACGGCTGTAGAAAATTTAAGGTCTAATCGGAAGGGAACGAATTGGGATTTTTCGCCATATTCGATATCCTGTTCTCACCTCTACGTATAAGGCATTCCGTGTCAAATCGAGCTCGGTCTGACCCTTAACCTTTCCGATTTGGGTCAGCATTTTTTATACGATTGTTTTGACTCTCGAAGGCAGGAATTTCGAATTCTTTTTTTTTTTTTTGAAATTGTTCAAACTACTATATTGATCGACAGAATTTTTAAAGGTGAAGTATTTCTGAAAAATCATTTGTCCGATGCAAAAAATTTTGAACTTTGAGCCGCAGTTAACTGGCGTTTCATTAAAATTTTTTTCAAGTTTGTATCGAAAAAATTATTTAAAAAAAAAACTGAAAGGAAGTATCAATTTGCCAGGGGTGGTTGCTCAAACATTTTTATATCTAGCACCAGATTTTTAAGAATTGTTTAAGATTTTCGTAAGCTCATTAGTTATTTGAAAAATTTAAAAATCTCAAAAAATTCCTTCAAATCTAGCGTTACATATACTGACTGACTTTCCCTTATAATTTGAAAGTTTTTTTTTCGGATACTTCTTCTTCATTAGAAAGAAATTCAGTACACTAGAGGCTGTTGTCTGAAACATACTACACCCAATTTTAAACAATTTTTCAGATCTTTGTCAAGATATTTTTATGCCTCAAGATGAAAAAATTTGAGACAATTTTCCAAAATCTGGTGTCCCATATGAAAATGTTTGAGTAACCATGTATTGTAAACTGACTCTTCCTTTAATTTTTTTAAACGATTCTTCCAGGAAAAGTTGGAACAAAATGTAAAGAGGATCCGACCTATTTTGGCTCTGGGTTAAAAAATTTTTATATCCAACACATGATTTCTCAGAATTATTTCAGGCTTTTAAATTGTGTTGATCAATGTGGTCGTTCTCAAAAATTTTCGGAACTGAAACCGATTCGAAAAATTTTGCAACAAAAATGATAGCCTTCAAGAGTTGAATCAATCATCAAAAATCGCAGGTCGAATCGGCGAGATCAAGGGTCAGACCAAGGTCGATTTGACATGGAATGCCCCGTGTATAAAACTAACTCTATCTGGCGTACATTCGCTTATAACTCCAGACATACCAAACTAATTTCGATTATCTTTTTTCTGTGGGTAGTTACAACGTCTAGGAAGGTTTTAGACTATATTTCGCTACAACTAGATAAACAGTTTTGGCGATATAACGATATTTGTAAACCAAGTCAGAACGACATCACACACTTATGCGAACGCTGATTGAACTCTTTTAGGTTAGGTTGGATCGAGTTAGGTTATGTTAAGTCAGGTTAGATCGAATATTATAAGTCTTCATTCAAATATACTTCACGGTAAGCAGGATTGTTTCATTTGAATAGAATTTTCATGTTATTACATTAAATTTGGATGCGAGCTAATTGGATATAAACAAAAGAACTTCAATTTTCGGTTGTTTTGATTTCGATTTCTCCCGCGCCCGTCTATCCAGCAGACACGAGAACGAAATGAAACATGAAATCATTCACTCCTTTTTTGCGAACACTGAAGAGCGGATGTTGAATACGCCGTTTTAATCAATCTCTAGACTATCTGTAATGTGGAATTGAAATGTGATGTAAACTCTGACGAGAACAGAAAATTTGGTTTCCAGTTCAAGATAAATTTCCCATCTTCCATTAATTCCCTAGCAAATTTCGTTTCCTCGTAACTATATGCCTATCAAAAACGGTAGCAATACTAAAAAGGGAGTTGGCTTACGATCACGATGTAAAAGTTTAAATAGAAGCCAACTTAAAAATCGAGATTCCTGAGCTAATTGTGTCTGCAACAGCTGCGGGGCACTTTGAGTCGCTGCCGCGATAAGAAGGCATATAAGTTGATATCTGAAGAGGTTGCAACTGAGAAAAAACGCTACTCGTTCTTAAGTGTCGCGGTAGCATGAGCTGCATCTGCAGGCAAAAGAACACCATTGCGCCTTGCCTCTTCACACTGCATTCTCCAATTTAAATTATAAAAGTGACGTGAGTTCTCGTTGAAAAAAAAAAAAATTTGTTTCTGATTTTCTACCTATACGACTCTCATATTTTATCCTACTTTCAGTTCTCTAATTCTTTGCTTCTCTATCATTTATGACTAAAATTCTCTGTTTATTCAGTTTCTGGTGTTCTGAAATTTTTATTGGAAATTGGTCAGCTAGATCAATTTATAAGAAGTTGATTTTAATTCGAAATATACCGCCTCAACAAATTTGAGTAAATTTTTTCTCTGTTTCAAAATTACACAAGCTAGTTTTACAATTTATATTTATATTTACCCAGATCTATAGTTTTTAAGTTGCAGGATTATTCGTTTACTTTACGGATATTCTGAAATAAATTTCATTTATTCGGTAATTTAGGAGTGAAGGAAAATAAAATGTAAACATTCAAAATATCAGTCACGATAATACACTCAATTTACATATTTTCATTCCATCTGTTTATTTATTTCATAATTGTATGAGAAAATATAAATATTACGAATATTTCGAAATCAGAAAAACAGAAGTTTGACAGAAAAAAAACTTTATAGCAAGTGAAGAATGCTGTTGCGGTTTTGCATCTAATATCCGGTAAAGATAAGTGCAACTATTAGTTGCTGTACAGTTTAAATTCAGCGGTCAGAATTAAGCCGGCGCTTCCAAAGAGCAACGACCTATTCGCCTGGAGAAGTAGAATCTGATCAGATAGATAAAGACTGACACGCCAGATTAAGGCAAGTTTTTTTTTTTTCTTCATTATAATCGTTACGCTCTTATTTCAATTTCCAGGTGAATTGGTTCTAATCTTATCAAATTCTGTGATATTCTTCTTTTTTTTTTTTTTAATTCGATCTTCTAATCGTGGTTCCTTTTTTTTTCTTTTTTCATTGGGTTAAAATAACTTAGGTGCGTGTCTAATACAATGCTAAGCTAATGTTGCAATAAATAAACACTGACAGATTGATAAACAGATCTGTTGTCAATAAGTATGCAGTTCACATTTGATGATAAAATTAGTTTGCAATCCGAAATTTCGCTGATTTGTATTGCACGAAGTTTTTTGCGTTTTAATATATTTGTATCTGATACGATCAGTTATTTCTCAGTTTGATGCTATATTGTTGCTACAGCATAGCGGTGGATTAGATTTCAATCTCAGCAACCGTAATGAAAAAAACAAGACAACGGATATGGAAAATATGTAAGTTTATCTGATTCGGTGGGAATTGTACATTTCCTTTCCAACGTGTGGACGGATAACTTATAACGGATTTTTGAGATATACGGTTCGGTCAAAGAAGTGGTTGACTCAAAAAAGTGTTGAAACGAAGGCTGGGATTGCTGGGAAAGTCTTACTTGTAAAAATTAAGCTACGTACGTGTAAATCAGAGATAATCGTAACACAGGAAAAACTTTGAAAGAGCTGAATTTTGAATACGAATATCTCGTTATGTCATGAGCTTCAGAGAAACAACATTATTGCATGATTTCTCGCTTGCCCAATTTTTATTAACGATGGCGTATTTTATTCGGGAATGAATTCTGCATAGATCTTCCAAGTTAAATTTGTGGTGATGCATTCATTGCTAAATCCTAGATTTCTGCAGTTAAAATTAAGAGTTGATATTTTTTTTTCAAGTCATATTTAACTTTGTGAGGTTCAATTATACTTCCGAAACCTTTGATTACTCACGTTTTTGTTTCTGCAAATTTTAAACCGACCGCACATTTCACACATCTTCAAATTAACTCAATATTAGAATAACGTGATTCAACACTGAGAGAAATTTTTAGTTCCGTTTACCGCTCAGTCCTCAACTATTTTCATTTTTTATCACAATCGAAAAATGTAGTTCTAGGTAGAAAATGAAAATTAGTTTTCTAGCTGTTACCAGAAAGTCTAGTATCCCTTACTATTCTTCCTCATTACGATCACTGTTACTGTATTTTCTTGCAACTGTAGCGAAAATTTAATGCTTGTGCAAGAATAAATTGACGTTAAAGCCTTATTTAACTAAAAAAGTAGAGTAAACCTCACAAACTGACTTTGCGTTGCAATTACCAAAACAAAGGATCGACAACAGCGCAAAATGGTTACGCGTACCTCGATTTTCGTAATCCCAAAAATATTCAGACAGTTTCTTTCAACGATGACTGTTTTACGGAATTTTTCTAGTTACTACAACAAACGAAATCTCACTCAGTGAACACTTCCTGCAGCAAATCGTAGATCGTTCATCGATTCCACATTTATAATTCCGCGTTACCTGCGTTTGACGTGCGAATCCGTGCAACGTGACGTAACAAATCATAATCAAACGATTGAACGTCAATGCAACACGTTGCGAACCGCATGCATATATTACATGCATGTATAGGTATACAGGATATACAACGCGAACATTCCGGAACATGTTTTGCAGCCCCATTCGGTCGCTAATGGTTTGCGATCGATTTGCCGCTTGCATAATTGTCAAACAATTGATCGTCGAACGCGTGCGGACAATTTCATCATCGCAGTAGACGTTATGACGACCAATGCATTGTATTGCAATTTCTTACTAATTACACTTTCGATTGAATGCGATTTTTTTGCACGGACTCGATCCTCTGTTGTCCCCAATTAACTCGCAATTTTTTTGTTGTTGCAAAGTTGGGTTTATATTACACGCATCATCCCATATACGTTGAATTCTGCAAATGAACGCAATCTTGTGCTAATTTTTCCTACGATCGCTAAAAATGTTCAGAAACTTTTTTAGATTTGGAATTGCACTTTTAACAATGAAAAACGTGTACAATATAAATCAAAATCTGTAGTTCAGGTGAACTTGCACAAAAAAGTGGAGGTTTTTTCAAAGATACTGGAATTATGTTGAACATTTTTCAACATGTCGGTGAAATATCGTAACAATATAATTTATATTTTTGCTGATATGCGTTTTTTTGGTCAATCCTTAGGCAAATTCATATGATATGCAACACACGTAAAAATGTATAATTTCCAATAATAGCACACTTTTATCTTTCATTGTCTAATTTTATACTTTTCCTTTGTAGTTTCATTTCCCAGATGCCGAGGGGGGGTCAGGTAATGATTCAGATTTAGCCTCATTAGTCGACGTGGAACATTTATTCGTGAGTTTCGTGAATTTTTTTATCACCTTTTTATATTTTACTTATTATCATTCAAATTTTGTATTGTACAATTTTTTTGTGCTTTATTTAATTATTATCACACCTGCCATTTTTCTTTTTCTCATTTTTTTACGCACTTCCAAATTCTTACCTTCGCGCCGCTATTTCAGGCTTAATTATTGGCACCTACGGGTGACGATTGTTATTGTCATTAAATCGTTTCCAAATTTTATGTGCTATCACTGTACATTGTCTGCTAACAAAATGCATATATTTATAAGTTACACCGAATCAAACAAAGCTGTACTACGTGTCCAAAAAATTATTTCAATCAAATATACGCATAAATTTATTTGCAAACCAGCTGCTTGTTTCTTACGAGTAACTAACACAAAAATTATATATGTTCAGAATAATCATTGTAATAATAATAATAATTTGTCATGAATCACCTACGTATAGCAACATGATTTCTTCATCTCAGTACATTTTTCAAAATGAAATTGCGTTTCATTTATCGCCCTCGAAATGAATATTATATTTTTCATGTTATATGATTTCTTATCTTGATCTTATGTAATAAAATAACCGCTAGTGTGAAGAAATAAATTATTTTTCCAATTGTATGGCCTACCGTTTTCTTAAACTTTTTCTTTGTACATCAATGCATCTGAGAAAATCTCGTGAAGCCTTTGCAAACAGGCCTAGCAAGATGCAAAATGACTCAATATTTGTTTGTGTTTGTTTTTCTCATGCTGCAAAAAGCTTGAAAAATTATGTTTCGTGTTCGTTTGGATCTGAATGTATCGTACGAATCTGCATAACTATATAAAGATGGAATGTGTATTAATAAAAGATAAACTAACATTTTAAAGTTAGAAATGAAAACGATATTGATTATTTTTTACAAAATTGTGATATGGATTCAATATCCGATACTAATAACCAATATTTTGCAGCGTGCCTAGGGACAAGAGACAATTTATTTGTTTTCCCATTGTTTGCCGTCAAACGATCAGAAAATAATAAGAAGACTGTGTCGTTCAGCGTGCTTTCAAAATTTTTAAATTTCCCATACAAGATGTAAATATTCGCGTTCGATATCAGTAGGAGAAAAAAATTTATTCCAATTCGCAAATATTTTCATTTTTTATTTTGCGACCGATGTATTCGCGATGGA
The DNA here is from genome assembly GCF_021901495.1 of Neodiprion virginianus. Classification (NCBI taxonomy): domain Eukaryota; kingdom Metazoa; phylum Arthropoda; class Insecta; order Hymenoptera; family Diprionidae; genus Neodiprion; species Neodiprion virginianus. Next base: position 26,229,294 of record NC_060878.1, on the reverse strand, counting down.
ACGAAAGCAAGTTTACCTAAATAATTTCGGCTGATGTTGCGGTGAAAAATTACGGGTGTAACCTTGTTTGCTTTTTCAAGCACTCAAATAAAGCGAAGAGAAATATTGTAATATTAATCGGCTGAAGATGGTGTTTCGAATATCGAATAATAGACGAATAGAATTGAGGCAGTTGTTGGTATTGGCCAAAATCGATACTGTTTATTTATTTTATTACGAGATAGTCGTACATTAATTACGAAAATCTCTTTAAAACACAAAAATAGAAAGTATTGGAATTATCAAAAGCTTAATTATATCCATGCTTCATTTCAAATCGCTTCGAAGTATGTCAACAATTTAATAGATTCGTTAGATTTCACTCGGCCATAGTTCATTTTATTTGGAATAATATTTTTTACAAATTCATTGAGACCTTTTTTTCAAAATAAAGATGAAGAAAAAATCTGTTTCAGTGACTTCGCAGAGAATAGTGTTTTGAATAAAATCCGACATAGTAGGATGAAATGGAACGAATTTACTAAATTCTAAGCCATTTTGAAGCGACTTTAAGTCAAATATCAACTTCTGAACTTGTTTATTAAAATACCATCATAATCTACGTTTTCATCTTGAGAGAAATTTTCGCAGCTTACGAGTATAACTGGAAAAAAAACTAGACCTTACAAAAAAGATATTACGAGATTTTGTTGGGCGCCTGGCGTGGTCAACACGCCTCGAAATCTTTATCTTCGCTTAGCTTCGGCTAATATGCTCGGTAGCTCAGTACCGCGGAGAGGAGAGGGGTAATTTTGGGAGAGAGAAAAAGACACTCGATAAACACACGCTAGTTAACAAAATTGATATAAAAGAATATATTTTGACATGGCGGTGTTACACAAAAACAAAAGATAATCATTCACCAGTCGTTTTTCGCGATAACAAAGATAAGATAAATAGAACAAAAAAAAAAAAATAACATAAAATCACGAACAATCAACTATCCAACAGATCTTAATCCTACTTGCGCTAGCCGCACTCTTAATGGTAAAAAAAAATGGTAAAATGGTAACTAACCGCGATCGTCCTCGACTTAACTACAGCCCGAATCGTAACATTGATTAGGGATAAGGAATAAAGGATGCAGAGGCTGCGGAGGGAGAGCAACCGCAGTTTCTTGTATCGATATATCAGTGGCCATGTCCTTATTATGCAATATCATAGATGAAGAAGTTTATGCACAGAAACCAGTTATAATGGACGGCAGAGTTGTCAGGATAGAGAGGGACAAAGGCTTTGAAAAGCTAATGCAATTTCACAATGACAACAATGAATAGAGGTTGGATTACAATAAACCAGATCTTTCGATCTGAACTAAAACTATGCCTGGGACGAGCTTAAATACTACTGCAATCAAGACAAGATTTCCTGATGTTTTACCTCCTTCGTGATCCTGAATATAGAAAAGTTTGGGATACATGCGAGATTGAGTCCAAGGATATTGGCTTTTTCAATCCCAACAAATCGGGGTTTCAATCTCAGATTTCTTGTACTATTCAATGGCATACCCATCGCCTTTGAAGAATAGATAGAATAAAATTCATTTTGCATTGTTCATGGTTGGATATTAGGCACGAACAGCTCATCGTCAATCATTCTGTTTTTCACAAAGCTTATCCACCATGGAATAATTACGTCAGAGCTACATCTTATATCACAGGATGCAAGGTAAGCAATCTTTAATGGAGGTGGTAGTGAGTTGGGATATGCATCTCATACATACCCGCACGGAAAATTATCGGTATGGCTAGCAAATGAAGGCATCGACATATTCGCACCGAAGATGGTGCAAAAATAACACAAAGCAGTTGTCGGGTATCCAAGTTGGAAGAGTCTACGCAGAGTTAGCGACAAGCAATGGCATTTTTCAAGGCAAATCAGTGCGTCTTGAATAGGAATTGCAGGTTCCGTGAAATGAATAGAAGAGAGGAATTCCAAAAATATTCTTGACGGAGAACCAGAACTAAAGGAAGCGCCCAGCAAAGTGATTAAAAAGTGATTAACGACTTGTCTTTTCGTTGTAGCATTTTTACATGTGATGAATACTAGGATGGTACAGTCTCGTTCTATAGGTGAAGTATTGATGTCCATAACAGGACATCGTCAGGTTGAGTGATGCACTGGGGAAAGTCATGTGTAGAATTGATTTAGCTCTGAATAAAATAATATTTCTTGAGCCTTAAAGACTATAGTCTAACAGAATGTTAACAATGTTAACAACACTTCTAAGCTCGTATTTAATATTATATAAGTTTTGATCAAGACATTCTAGTCCAGTTACTTCAAATAAAATTAAGAAAATAAAAATAAATAAATTCAAGAACAATCAACTATCCAAGAAACGTTAATCTCACTCGCGCTGGCCACACTCTTAATGTTAAACAGAAGGGCAAAAACTTAAAAATAAATATGACACAACGCGCTAACCCCCATCGTCCTTGACTAAACTACAGCGCTAATCGTAACACTTATTAGGAATTAGGAATCAAAGATGCAGAGGCTGTGGAGGAAGAGCCAACGAAGATCCTTGCATCGCGGGAATCCAAGGCGGACGGCTGGCGGTCAGTTGGGCTATGCCGTTTTTTCGAAGAGACGTAAAACGTTTGTTCAGTGTATATCAGTGGCCATCTCCTCATTATGCAATATCGAATGTGGTAAAGGTTATGCACAGAAACCAATTATAATGGACGGGGGAGTTGTCAGGATAGTGGAGGATAAAGACTTTGAAAAGCTAAAGCATCTTTACAATGACAACAATGAGCAGAGATTGGGATACAAAAAACCTCATCTTTCGCTCTGGATTGAAACTGTGTCTGGGACGAGCTTAAGGACTGCTAGAATGAAGACAAGATCTTCTGATATTTTACGACATACTTCATACGACCTCCTTCACGATCCTGAATATAGAAAAGTTTGAGATACCAGCATGATTGTGTCCAAGGATATTGGCTTGTTCAGTGAACACTTCCTGCAGCAAATCGTAGATCGTTCATCGATTCCACATTTATAATTCCGCGTTACCTGCGTTTGACGTGCGAATCCGTGCAACGTGACGTAACAAATCATAACCAAACGATGGCATTTTTCGAGGAAAATCAGTGCGTCTTGAATAGGAATTGCAGATTCCGTGAAATTAATAAAGGAGAGGAATTCCAAAAATAATTTTGTTGGTGAATCAGAACTAAAGGAAGCGCCAAGCAAAGAAATTACGACTCTAGACAGTGATTAACGACTTGTCTTTTCGTTGTAGGATTATTACATGTGATGAATACTAGGATCGTACAGTCTCGTTCTATAGGTGAAGTATTGATGTCCATAACAGGACATCGTCAGGTTGAGTGATGCATCAGGGAAAATAGTGCGTAAAATCGACTCGATATTCTTACACGTAATGAATACTAGGATCGTACAGTCTCGTTCTATAGGTGAAGTATTGATGTCCATAACAGGACATCGTCAGGTTGAGTGATGCATCGGGGAAAACGGTGCGTAAAATTGACTTAGTTCGCAACGAAACAATATCTCTTTCGCTTCAAACAATACAGATGTACACAATGTTATCAATGTCGATAATGAATCTTCTGAGTCCCTAATTAACATTATTTGAGTTTTGATCATCAAGACATCTTAGTCCTGTTATTTCGAAACAAATAAAAAAATTTAAAAAAACAACATAAAACTTGCGCTAGTCGCACGCTGAATGGTAAACAAAAGGGCAAAAACCAAAAACAAAATATTTATTCGACGCGCTAACCGCGATCGTACTCTACTAAACTACAGCGCTATTCGCAACACTAATTAACATCCAAAATGACACTTGTCTTAACCTTAATTTAGCGAGGCTTATCGCAACGCATCCGAAACTCAATCAGTATCACCACCAACCCAAAGTTAAAAAGTCGTACCGCCAGACCGAGCGCTCACCCCCGACAATACGCTACCTACTCGAGAGGTGACACTGTAAAACACGATACCGCATCTCGACCCTGTACAGCGAAATTCAGGCTGTACGTAATTTCCAAAAGAAGAAAGAATCGGGTCAAGCCCGTGACTCTACACAACATTCTCGAATACTCAAAATCTTCTCAACCATGCTAAGGTCACTGAGCGAAAGAATCGGCAAACGAATTCCGAGTATTTTTCGACACGCAAATTTCAAAACGGCTATCCTTCATCCGACGAGCCTTCGCTCAATCACTCTCAAAATTCGATCGCAAGAATATCAGCAGCGCTTACCGTTCAACATCCAGAAGACGAAATCCCCCATCCCCTCGCGAATCCACGCCAACGTCGTGGGAACAAAAAAAAACCAAAATCGTGATCGCAAATTGTCTCGCGCCACTATTTCGCACAATCGTGCAATAGAGTGATTTTTGAAATCGTCGACCAGCCGCAACACCGATTTCGTTACGCTACTTCCTATGTGACGTCATATCCGCAAGAATACGCAACAACCGATCCGTCATCGATTTCGTATATCGCGCAACTCGGCGCGCACATGTCGTAGCATCGCGGCGCAGAACTTAGGGCTGGATCGCAATTTCGTTCTCCGCGCAGCTCCATGAGGTCTTGGCGGTGAGCGGGGTGGTGCTCCCTCGTCGCTAGTCCGTCCTTTGCAGATTCGTCGGTCAGCTGTTGGCGGGGCGAGCGTGCGAGGCTGCGGCGCGCCGGCCGCCAGCGGGAATCGCGTCCGCCTTGGATTCCCGCGATGCAGGGATCTTCGTTGTCTCCCCCTCCGCAGCCTCGACATCCTTCCTTCGAAATCGTTGCTGTTCCGACGCTCCGCAATTTCCACGACTTGGTTGCTGACTTCCTGCTGGATGCCGTTGATACTCGAAAAACAAAAAGAAACAAAAAGCCTGAATTATCTTAGTCGCTATTCGCTACAATGTCCCCTCTCGGAATTTCGGATGCGTGACTCCAGTTCTGGCGCTCTTTTGCGAATATTTCGCTACTCAATCTCGGAAATCCCTTACGTGTGATTCTGCCCAGGGTTCCGGGAGCCACTTCTAACGGGCATCCAACATTTCTCATTACAACTCCCGCCTCCCTGGACGGAACGTGGGGTGTCAGAGCGCCAGCGCTGCATCCTGCGAGCCGAACTCCGCGAGGTGACCACCAGCTTAAGGTAACTAAACGCCATTGCGCTTTATTCAACGATTCAAAGTGAGCCCATAAATGGAAGAACAAAAAAAATTATGGATCGACCATAATATCTATGAGACGTATACCCAGTTTCGATCCGTTGACCACTGGTCCCCTTTCCAACGCCAAGTCCGCCGAGGTGAGTGCTCAGTCTCGCTATGGTACCTGAAATTATCTAACAAGGCTCCAGGGAAAAAAACACAATCATCGATCACAATCGGTGTTGACCACGAAGTTTGGCATGATTCGCTTACCCCATCCGGGAGCATACGATCCATCTCTTCATAAATCGCCTCTTGTACTTTTCGAGAAATGAGATAATACCGCTGATCAATCGGCGCGCTTCTCTGTACGTAAATCGAGTGTTCCGCGAAGTAGGACCCCAATCTTATCCAATGAAATTGTACGGCGCGCGGCGCGCGCATCGCTAGCCGATCAGCTGACGCGGCCGTATCTCGACTTGCTCGCGCGCAGGTTGCTTCGGCGATACCGATTTACCGATTTCATTTCCGGACTGCTACCGCTACCTTCTTCAATCTTTTCTCTAGAACCTTTATCTGAGTCTCGATCGACTTCTCCATTGTCTGCGCCATCGTCTTCTCTACGTCCGGTTCGGCAATTGCGGCTAATCCTGCGGAACCTCGGGCTGCTGCGGGTTTCTATCGACACGCTAATTCGCTAATGAACGATTCTTTCGGCGTGGGTGGAGAACCATACTCGCAAAACAGCGTGAGATTTCGTTCCCGCTCGATTGCGAGGTAGATCGATTCGTACCAATTTCGAATTTCCCTTCTCCTCAGGACTTTGTGGATTTTGGGACGCAAGTTTTTAAACGCTAAATCTAGCAATTGAACAGCTGAATTTCCGCCATCTTGTAGGGAAAGTTGTCACAAAAAGCGCGCAAGATTTGAATTGCGTAATATAAGCTATTTAGATCCAACGACATATTCGTCACAAAAAAAAAAATGTTTTTGATATGTAAAATAACGTTTGATGCGTTAAATGAAAAATAAAACACTTTTTCGGAAGTATAATATTATTTACAATTATATGATGCAAAAGATCATTTACTAATATGACGAAAAACTTGTATTTAAGCCGGATTTTTCTTGATATTCAAAAGAAGTTTTCAGTTCGGAGGAGTTACCGTCCATTTTCCTTTATTCTGTGATGGGCTGAGTTCCGTACGGATTATTCTAAAATTTGTATAACACTAATTCAACCGTTAGGGAATTACAATTATAATAAGATCGGTTGATAATTCAAATATTGTGAATTTTTACTTACACGATTCGTACGCTATAATACTCGATAAATATAATTATTAAACAATTTGTATTTTGACATAACCTCTACAAGTTGTCATTTGCAAAACGCTTCAGCATTGTATACTCACTTGTGAAATGATCGTCCATAATCTTTTTTTTTCTTGTGTTGCAAAAAACGTATCCAGCTATTATTGTCACAATAATTTTCATTATAAGTTTCCATCTTAACAACAATTGAAATTACTCCTAACTGTCCGCGCTCACGTGAACTTTGATTATATGTGTGTAATTGTGTATGTATATTATATATATCCGAAGTGACAAGAATCTCTACAAAATGGCTACCGCTTAATTGGTCTCGCTGCACCGCGATTATGTCCAATCCAGTGTAGTTATATATCAGTGACGTCACCCAACTATTCGTCTCGCATCGCAACTCGATTATGGGATGTTCGAGTCCGTGTCGCTAACCTAGAATCGGGGAAGCCTCTTCCCAGTTTTCCCTGAAATCGGTTTACTGTGGAAAATGGAACCGCGTTCAAGTTAACTTGAGATACGAAATCGGTTGGATTTTCTCAGTCGTGTTCCGCACGAAAAAGGAAATTAGTAGCAAAAGGTATAAGCACGCCAAGTAAAAATTAATCCCACGGTAAGAAGGAAGCCGTAGGTAGAGTCTGAACGCAAGCGATATTACACAAGATGGGAACTCAAAAAAAAAAAATCATTAGCTCAATTCGTTATCAAAAGAAAGTATCAGCAGAAAGTGGGAGGGAGGTGATTACTCGCACGAATGCAATTGTTATTACGAGATTGCAAAAATCAAAACTAACCAAACAAAAGCATAACCAAACTCAAAATCATTCAAACAAACAAAGCTAAAGGAACTTAAAAGACTCGGGCTGAAGAAAAATATTGTTTCACCCGTGACAAAAAAGAAGTCAACCGCAATGCTGAAAATAAGATAACAGAAGAAAAATAGAGAGACCGCGGAAAACGTAAAAAAAATATCAGAAGGCAATATTTTAAACAAAATCAAAAAGCAAAAGAACACGCGATAATTGCAGACAATCTTATGCTAACGTAAGCGGAAAATGGCTGCGCGACTATAAGCGGTGTGTTTATTTACCAACCGGTACATTCGTGACATCGTAGCTTTAGTTGTAAGCCGCAATATTCGGTGTTATTTTCCACCCTTTGTATACAATTTTATTTCTTGCTACGTTTAAGAAATCGTATTGCTGTAATCCCATGACGTCGACAGACTGGACCGAGGTGTGTCGCGACCTTTCTCTCCTGTTATTATCCGACCGCTGTTGTGTACTTTTCGTGACCGCTATCCGTTACCAACCCGAAATTTTGAAATTTTCGAAGCGCACAACGCCACTATCTTACTCGGAAATTTATAACGGAAATTTCCAATGGCCCCACGTTTGGCGCCAATTTGCGACGGGGATTTTTATTGCACCTCAGCCATCCCCGGAAGTCACCGAGAACTCACCGCCTTACGATAAATTGACGGCCCGCGATGTAAACTGGAAAAAAGATGGACCTTCAAAAAAGATATCGCAAGATTCTGTTGCGAGCCAGGCGTGATCAACACGTCTCGAAATCTTAATCTTCGCTGAGTTTCGTCTAATATGCTGGGTAGCTCAGTACCGCAGAGAGGGGCGGGGTGATTTTGGGAGAGAGATAGAGGCACTCGATAAATACACGCTAGTCAAAAAAATGAAATAAAAGAATACATTTTGTCATGGCGGTGTCACACAAAACCAAAAGACCATAATTCACCAGTTTCTCTTCGCGTTATCGAAAATAACAAAAAAAAAAAAAACATAGAATCAAAAACGACCAATTATCCAAGAAACCTTAATGTGGCCTTACGGATGCCCGTTACAAGTGGCTTCCGGAACCTTGGACAGAACCAAGAAATAAAGGATGCAAAGGCTGCGGAGGGAGAGCAACCGCAGTTTCGTGTCTAGATATATCAGTGGCCATGTCCTCATAATGCAATATCGCAGATGAAGAAGTTTATGCATAGAAACCAGTTATGATGGACGTGAGAATTGTCAGGATAGCGGAGGATGAAGACTTTGAAAAACTAAAGTAACTGTACGACGACATCAATACGAGGACGTTGTTAGATTACAATAAACCAGATCTTTCGATCTGAACTAAAAAAGTGTCTGAGACTAGCTTCAGGACTGCTAAAATCAAGACAAGATTTCCTGGTGTTTTCCCAGATACTTTATACGACCTCCTTCGCGATCCTGAATATAGAAAAGTTTGGGATACACGCATGATGGTGTCCAAGGATATTGGCTTTTTCAATCCGAACAATGACATCGGGTACTGTTCAATGGCAAACCCATCGCCTTTGAAGAATAGATAGAATAAAATTCATTTTGCATCGTTCATGGTTGGATATTAGGCATGATCAGCTCATCGTCAATCATTCTGTTTTTCACAAAGCTTATCCACCAAGGAATAATTACGTCAGAGCTACATCTTATATCACAGGATGCAAGGTAGGCAATCTTTAATCGAGGTGGTAGTGAGTTGGGATATGCATCTCATGCATAGCCGCACGGAAAATTATCGGTATGGCTAGCAAATGAAGGCATCGACATATTCGCAGCGAAGATGGTGCAAAAATAACACAAAGCAGTTGTCGGGTATCCAAGTTGGAAGAGTCTACGCAGTTAGCGACAAGCAATGGCATTTTTCGAGGCAAATCAGTGCGTCTTGAATAGGAATTGCAGATTCCGTGAAATTAATAGAGGAGAGGAATTCCAAAAATAATTTTGACGGAGAATCAGAACTAAAGGAAGCGCCCAGTAAAGTGATTAAAAAGTGATTAACGACTTGTCTTTTCGTTGTAGGATTATTACATGTGATGAATACTAGGATCGTACAGTCTCGTTCTATAGTTGAAGTATTGATGTCCATAACAGGACATCGTCAGGTTGAGTGATGCATCAGGGAAAATGGTGCGTAAAATTGACTTAGTTCCTCATGAAATAACATCTCTTTAGCCTCAAAAAATACCGGTATACACAATGTTATCAATGTCGATAATAAATCTTCTGAGTCCGTAATCAACATTACTTAAGTATTGATCATCAATACATCTCAGTCCTGTTATTTCGAAACAAATAAAAAAATTTAATAAATCAACATAAAACTTGCGCTAGCCGCACGCTGAATGGTAAACAAAAGGGCAAAAACCAAAAAAAAAAAATATTTATTCGACGCGCTAATCGCGATCGTACTGTATTAAACTACAGCGCGAATCGCATCACTAATCACCATCTGAAATGACGCTTGTCTTGACCTCAATTTAGCGAGACTTATCGCGATACGTCCGAAACTCAATCAGTATCCCCGCCAACCCAAAATTAACAAGTCGTACCGCAAAATCGAGCTCTCACCCCCGACGATACGCGAGCTACTCGAGAGGTGACACTGTAAAACACGATACCGCATCTCGACCCTATACAGCGGAATTCAGGCTGTACGTAATTTCCAAAAAGAGAAAGAATTGAATCAAGCCAGTGACTCTACGCAACATTTTCGTATATTCAAAATTTTCTCAACTTCATAACGCGTAACTCAGGCTACGGTCACCAAGCGAAAGAATCGGCACACGAATTTCGAGTATTTTTCGACACGCAAATTCCAAAACGGCTATCCTTTATCTGATAAGCCTTTACTCAATTACTCTCGAAATTCGATCGCAAGAATATCAGCAGCGCTTACCGTTCGACATCCAGAAGGCGAAATCTGCCATCCACTCGCGAATCCTCGCCGCCGTCGTGGGAACAAAAAAAAAAAACCAAACTCCCGATCGCAAATTGTCTCGAGCCACCACCTCGCGTGACCGCCAGAACTGGAGTGATTTTTGAAATCGTCGACCAGCCGCAACACCGATCTCGTTACGCTATTTTTTACGCGACGTCATACCCGCAAGAATACGCAACAACCGATCCGTCATCGATTTCGTATATCGCGCAACTCGGCGCGCACATGTCGTAGCATCGCGGCGCAGAACTTAGGGCTGGATCGCAATTTCGTCCTCTGCGCAGCTCCGTGAGGTCTTGGTGGCGAGAGGGGCAGTGCTCCCTCGTCGCTAGTCGGTCCTTCGCAGATTCGTCGGTCAGCTGTTGGCGGGGTGAGCGGGGAAGGCTGCGGCGCGCCGGCCGCTAGCGGGAATCGCGTCCGCCTTGGATTCCCGCGATGCAGGGATCTTCGTTGTCTCCCCCTCCGCAGCCTCGACATCCTTCCTTCGAAATCGTCGCTGTTCCGACGCCCCGCAATTTCCTCGACTTCGTTGCTGACTTCCTGCTTGATGCCGTTGATACTCGATAAACAAAAAGAAACAAAAAGCCTGAATTATCTTAGTCGCTACTTGCTACAATGTCTCCTCTCGGAATTTCGAATGCGTGACTGCAGTTCTGGAGCTCTCTTGCAAATATTTCGCTACTAGATCTCGGAAATCCCTTACGTTTGGTTCTGCCCAGAGTTTCGGGAGCCACTTGTAACGGGCATCAAAAATGCCACGTTACAATTTTCATATAGCGTGGTTTATTCAACGAGTGGATGTAAGCCGAAAATCAGAATAACCAGGATCCCGAACGTAGAAGTATCGAAAATCCAATACAAAGAAAGATCAAAGTGGTAAAATTTCACCAAGCCAGAAATTTAAAGAGCTGAAAATCTTTGACCTTTAAAATTTCGATGTTTCAGATTTCTAAATTTTCTTGCCTTCACACTTTCCGAACTTTGACTTTTCTGAGTTATGTCCTTTTGGCATTTGAACCCTTCGGAACTTTGTGTGTCGGGTTTCGCACCATTCGAAACTTTGATGTTTCGTCAAAATTGGATTTCTTCATTTCATGTTTTATCACGCAAAAATTCGGTGGGTAATCGGCGCTTTCAGAACTTCTCAAATTCGGAATTTCAATCCCAGCTCTAGATTCCAGCTTTCGGTATGTATAAAATATCACGTTTTATCTGTTTGGATATCGATTGGTAGGGGTGTTTTACGATAACTCAGTGGCCCATGGAACCAGCATCCCTTTATTTCATTCTGGAGTGAAATTATGGCGAATACCTTACGGCTACTGTGCATAATTTGCAAATCTCCGTATCAGAGAAACGCAGTAAAGTATCGATCAACGCTTTACCCTCATTTCACATTCGAATTCTTGGTCAAGTTTTTATCATATTCTTCGATTTGAAATTGATACTCGTGATTTTTGCTTTATATTTTAAACTCACGTAGTTTCCGAGATATTTATTTTTCAACGTTCTCTGTTTCAACTAGTCGTTATAATACTTTTAATCAATCCAAGCCATGTATCTTGGAACATTCTTTTGTAGAAATAATTTTCAAAAATACCGTGTATGAACACGTCTATAGTGAAAAATTTATGCTTCAACGAAAAGAAATTGATTGTATTTTAGATGAACGTCTTGTAAAAAATTATCGATTGGCTTTAATTTTTCATTTGATTTTTTTCAAAAGATTTTCAATTGATAACATTGTTCAATTCGCATGATTGAGAAAGGTGTTCGTCTTTAAGTGCGTGAGGAACTGGTGTAGGTTATTGTATACAGCAAAATCCACCTTTGTATTTCACACAATATCATATAGGATATGTTTTGTTTTAAATGTATACATCGTACTGGTCAGCATCATCACCGACTCATGGAATCCTTTGCTACGGCTTATGTACAGAGGTCAATATATGACCAAAACGGCCTTTACGCACACCTTATGTTTATATTTTGTGTGTGTCTCGCGAGTTTACTTCTTGGATTTAGACATGGCATATCATGTACTGGAATCAATGTTAATGTATTTCGTACTTCAACAATTCGATAACAATTTTACACTGAGAGAAATTTTTAGTTCCGGTTACCGCTCAGTCCTTAACTGTTTTTATTTTTTACCATGATCGAAAAATATAGTACTAGGTAAAAAATGAGAATTGGTTTTGTAGCTGTTACCAGAAAGTCTAGTATCTCTTACTATTCTTTCTCATTACGATCACTGTTGCTATATTTTCTTGTAACTGTTGGGAAAATTTAATGCTTGTGCAACGATAAATTGACGTTAAAGCCTTATTTATATAAAAAAGTAGAGTAAACCTCACAAACTGATTTTGCGTTGCAATAACCAAAAAAAAGATCGAGAACAGCGCAAAATGGTTACGCGTACCTCGTTTTTCGTAATTCCAACAATATCCAGACAGTTTTTTTTAACCTGTTTTACTGAATTTTTCGAGTTACTGTAACATACGAAATTTTTCTCATTGTCAGCGTGATTTGTTACATTATGTTTAAACATCTGACTCCTTTATTGTGCTCTGAGTATAGATACGAGGGCATAATATCCGCTTCGAAACGTCCTACAGGCACAAGCTAGCGTAACGATCATAGACCAGCGTTTCCTAGGTACTGTTTGTGTCAGTACACACCGAAGTGGAGGTTCTTCGGAACGGTCAACCATAGTCACACAATGCGTGATTGTCATCTCCCTCTGAGTAGACTCTGGACATAAACACAAAGCTTCTCTGTACATAGAAATCCGAATAAGCAAGCGAACACGGTAACGCGATTTCCAGCAAATAAATATCTTCATGTTCACTTCTATCGAACAATAATTCCTCGCAGTGAGTATTGTGCATCTTTGGTGTCGGTAGAGGTATCAGAATTGGGTAGATAGTTAGCGGCAGAAACTCCGAGGCGAATGATACAGCTCTAATTATCACAGTATCGTCGTAGCATCTCTGGAATTGGAAACGGTGAAACTGGGGGCTGATCATTAGCCAGTTGTAGTCAACCTCGTTACGGTTGCGACAATCTTCGATAGTTGAAAGTGGCAAACTTGATCGGCGGGTTGCTTTCATGCGCTTCTTTAGTCACGACTATTCCAACTCCGAGTGTATTGTAAATAAACTTATAAATAAATTTAAAAAACGAGGAGTTTAAAACTACCCCAACATTTCCTGAAAAAAAGACACACAAATCAAGGATAGGTTTTCTTAGGAACAACTTTACAATAGTAGTTTTACCATGCCTGAAGAGAAATTTTTTAATAATATTTGTTTTTCTGTTTCCTAGCTGCTTTCTTTTTTTGGAGGGGGGGGGGGGGGGGGGAGGAGCCAGAAAAATGGCACATCATATTGTATACTCGTATAATCTAAGGAATTCGTTCATTCATTCGATTATTTGTACTTCGGATTGATCAAGTATTTAAAAAAGTGTATAACATTGAAATTATTAAATGGAAATTGTCGCTCGATATTTCTTTTATTTTTAAATAAAGTTTTCTTACGATTGGCTTAAATTTGATAATTGTGGTTCGAAGGTCTTTAGTAGACGTATGTCAATAATGGCGACTTGTTCGTTACGAAGCAAGGATCCACGCTCCTTTTTTATTTCGATGATATTCCGATCGATTATCGTCGTGATTCTATTTTATCTGTTTACACTTATTACTTACCGTTAGAACCTTCGTTACCATTTATTGTTTTCGATTTTTAATAATTCGTCAATTATATTCAAGAGTTTTAGAAATACATTAGTGAATAAATAAAATTAACACATCGTGAATTAGGAGGTGTATGTGATTAGCCCTAAGAGTCGATTCTAATTTTAATAAGCTGGTATACTTGAATCGTTACACGATACTCATTTATCACAAATTTCTGAGTACGTCTGTGTATGTGCGTGCATCTCGTGTGTGCTTGCCTGGAAAATTCGGGAGAATAATGCTTGAGGGCAATTTTGGGCGGACTACGAACTGCTAACCATTCTGCTTGACGGCTCAATCGCTTCTAACTATCTCTGCGAGCCAGAACGTTGTCTAAAGGACGACTTGACATTAACCGAATTAACTCCGTGGCTCTGATATTATGTGTTCATCCGCGTTCAAGTGACATTGACGCTTCTTGCTTGCTGTTTCACGCGAGCTTAAAAACTGAATCTACACCGTCTGATCAATTCTTTTTTGAAACAGGACAAAAACGAGGATGACGATGATGACGACAGACAGTACCCGATCATTCCTCCACCTCCACCGCCGCCGAATATGGATCGTAAGTTCATTTCTCAAAAGTTTCAGTCCACGCTAACGATATTGTGATTATTTCACAACAATGCCTGAGAAGGCAAAACTCAACTTATCAACAGATTCTCAAGATTTTAGTTAATTGAAATGTTAGCATGCGAGGAACAACCTGCGATAATTTTCAGAACCTCGAAATCATTATAAATACTTTTCAGACTAGATTTCTGAACTTAATAAGTCAATATTTATTTGTGTCAACTTCAAATCTTCCAATTATTCATTTGTACAAAATGAAGATCTTGATTTCTAAAGGTGCTGATCTTTAATGTGACTTGCGAAATCTCTGAAGCAATAACTCTTATCTTCGATCAACGAAATTACCCGATCACAAATTTTTTCTAAGCTATAGGGACGATTTTTTCCATTTATTTCAATATCTGATACTGCAAACTTCAATTATCAAACGATCACCTTTTTCTATGTCATAGGTATTCTTTGAATGTCTTGACTCGTTATCTGAAAAATTCTAAATAATGACGATTTAAGATTTGTCCAACATTGAAAAAAATTGTTATTTGATGGTTAATCAAGATACGAAATTTATACCATTTGAGATTCAGCTTCATTGAAACTGTTTCTTCTCACATCACTCGCAAACATCATTACTCAAATTTACAAAATCCTCCAACTGTGCCTCTGAAAATCACGATCGCATTGGAATCCCCTTCAATTAGTCGTTCTCGATTCACAATTTCCATCCGAAAGCTGTTGTCGAAAGACCGAGAACCATGAAAAAATGTACCTGCACAAAATTGTACGACTCCTACAGCGCATAAGATATCTTTCGTGTCAACTTCAGCTCTTTAAATCACCGTTCCTTTTCTTACCACAGCGAGGGGGCAAAAGGGGGATAAGGGAGACAAAGGGGAAAAAGGTGAGAGTGTCAGAGGTCCACCAGGACCCACGGGACCACCGGGACCTGGCTATGACGGCGATCAGAAGGTATCAGCCATTTATGGAATGAATTTAAATAGAAAATATTAATAGTGGACAACGTGAAAAAACAATTTTCTCCTTGCATAAAAAAAAAAAAAAAACTTGCTATTGTTTACCCTGCAGATTCATGCATATCTCGCTGGATCTAATGAACTCGAATTCAACAATAACGACTTGGCTGTATTGCGAACTTCAGAGCTTAAGCTTTTATTACGACTGTGAATAAAATAAGAGTGCATGAATTTTACGGGCTTATTTTCCAGGGAATTGTTGGCCCTCAAGGTGAACCTGGAGAGAAGGGAGAGCCTGGCACATGTTCGTGTAACACAACTGCCCTCATGTCGTCCTTCACAATGCCAAAAATGATGCAGGGGCAAAAGGGTGAGACGGGTGCGTCGGGGGCAGAAGGAAAACAAGGCTTACCGGGATTGCCGGTGAGGAGAAAACTGTTAAGGATTAATGTTCCGTGTCAGGGAGGTGAAAAAGAACCGTTCGAAAAATCTCCAAAAATGTTATTTATGCCAATAATAGTCAACTCGAATGAAACTGTAACGATTTTAGTTTCATCTAAAATCCACGAAATAAAATCAGAAAAAGACACAAACACCAAGAGATTTTTCGATTTTTTTTGTTCTATTTCTTCACCTTTCCTTAAATTCGTTATTCTATGGTTACAATATAAAAGTGACACTACTCGTCGCAGGTCTAACGAACTTAGCCTGATAGTTAAAAAAAAAAAAAACACACATAACAAATAACAAATAACACACATATGTATGAATAAAAGGATAAAACGACGAGTGAGGAGAAAATTGTCCGTAAAATAAAATTTAGACAAGAGAGGTTTTTCGATTCAGATATATAGATACATGTAGAAGACGGTGAAGATGTTAAAAATAAATTTAAAAAATTGCGATTGAAGCCTTTATATTCTCGGTCCTATATTCAGTTAAAATTTCTACCTGGCCAGGACTCACGCTTCAACTCACTGTTGTCACACGTCTTGTATTCTTGAACTACGTAGATCTAATAACCCCTCTCGACCCAAATTCGTCTCTCTCTTTCTCTGTCTCTTCTCCTATTTCCACTATAAATCGTCACAAAACCAAATTGTTGTTACTTAATAGAAATAAATCTGAGTAACTTCGAATTATAGACGGATATACAATACGTTTAGAAAATATTTTATGTTTAGAACGTTTAAGATTAACAAACTCTGGTGTCTTTTATACAATTCTGATATTTTAGGCCTATTTTATTCACCGTAAATCTCTGCGGAAATTGCCTAAAATCATTTGTCTCACAAATATTTATATTCACAGTAAATAACTGGCTGGATGAATAAAAAATCTTAACTGTTTGGTAATAGGTAAGATCGGCTGATCGTCTTTTTAGTTCTCAATAGCTCGAGATAGTTCGTTAGATGTTCGAACTAGGAGAGACCGGAAAAACTATCGTAGCAACGCAAAAAATTTCGAAGTGTTGAACGATACCGAGAAAGAAACAGACGCACGTAAAAATAAATTTGTTGATAAAACTTTCTCTCATCCTCCGTGAAACTCTACAACTTTTCTCTGAAATATTCTTCGGTACAACCTATCCTATCATTCCCGAGATATTCGACTATTTCACCTGACAAAACATAGAACAACATTCGAATTGAAAACAAAAGGTCGTATACCAAATTCTAAGAAAATTAATGAAAATTCTAGAAGTTGTGGATATTTATGAATATAGAGAAGTTCCAAAAAATTCGTTTGAATCTCCGTCGAATTGTTGATTATTTTTCCGAAATTTTAATCAAATCGTCCATGTATTCTAGAACCGATAATTCTCTCCGGTTCATGTGCAAGATTTCTCAAAATATTTGTAACTATAAATTTTTTCCATACGAGCGTCACGATTTCACCTTTTCGTCAGAAAAAATTAGGACTCAGGCGATGAGTTTCTTTCAGTTTTTCGTGACAACTGCTTCTTCGAATAAAACGTCTGCAGCTCTCGGATATGAATATGACTAAAAATTGTTCTCCGTTTCTTACTAAGGGCGCCGCAGGGCCTCCTGGTGAACGGGGCCAACCGGGTATGAAGGGCCCCAAAGGCGACATGGGCATAACAGGAGCTGATGGAGTGGAAGGTCCGCAAGGTCGGAAGGGAGAAGCAGGCCGAGACGGTGTTCCTGGAGAAAAGGGGGCCACAGGTCCTCCAGGTCCCCCGGGAAAGGGAGAGATTTCCGGATACGACGTAAGTAATTGATCGCCTTACTTGACACGACTTGGTTAAGGGGGGGTATATCGTTAAATCGGTAAAAAATAGACACTTTTTTAAACATTTTTTTACAAGATACATGCAATGTATTTTGAATTAACTGATTACGGTATTGTAGAGTAAAATTTGACGAATATTTTCTGAAAATTTCAGTGAAAAATATTAAAAACCAAGCCGCTGGCAACAAATCTCCGGAGTAGTCTTGAAAAACAAGTTGTTTTCTATTATAATATTTTACCCTAAAATTTTCACAAAATATTCTTGAAATGTTACTCTACAATACCGTAATCAGTTCGTTTAAAATATATTGCCTGTATCTTGTAAAAAAATGTTTAAAAAGTGTGTTTTTTTCACCCAATTAACGGTACCCCCCCTCCCCTTAATGCGTCGCGAAAATACTCCGTAACGCGAAGAGAAGCGCAACCATAATTTTTTATTTGCGTCAATAGAATGAGGGAAAATTTTGTCATTTTGACCTAGATAATGAAAAAAAAAAAAAAAAAAAACTGGTTTACACGTAAAGCAAAAGCTGTGAATCGATTAACGCTTAGTGACTGGTTAATTGACTGGTGTTTTATTGAAGTACGTGGTACATAAGACGTGAGGCGTTCGTTTCATTTTCCGAAACGATAAGATGAATGGTTTAAACTTCGAATGCTTGCGTCGAAAGTGCCCTGCTGATCATCATTCACTCCGAGATTAGCTCAGCCGCTGTTTGAGTATCTATTCCTGTAAGTGTTCTCTCATCTCGAACCCCATTACGGTTAGTCTAGAGACGATGTATCGACTAATTCCGGAACTTAAGATCAATAAACTTGTTCACTTCACAGATTTGGAGTAACATTTACTTTGCCGCGTGTGTAGTAGGTGTTATAGTATTGTAAATGTGATTTATTTACGAGCAACAGGTGTCAGTTGGCCGCGAGTCGAGAGTCGAACTGTCCGTGGGAATTTCTTTGGCAAATAATTCGAATTTCTACGTTCCTAATACTGCAGGTGATTTCCATCGATCGATATTTAATTCGTCACAATTATGATTCTAATATGCGTTTTATTATTTTAAAATTCACGTAATATTCGTCGGCGATCAATTTTAGGAGAATATTGGTTGCGAGATTTATTCGTTGAAGTCGAAGAAAATATGCAGAAGCTGATAGTATATGTAATTTGTTTATTTTTATTTGTTTATTTAAGGAAAAAATACCCAACAGGGGAACCCAGGGAGGGCAAAAGTTATCACATGTAATCCAATATTAATATTATAGTAGAATATACAATATACGTAAATGAGTTTGAATATATGTAAATAGTTTGAAGCATTAAAAGTAATTAAAAAAAAAAAAAAAAAACAATTGCACAACGAAACAGATATCAACCAAAAGAAACGAGAGTAAACTAAGGTACACATGAAAGAATACAAGACAAGCCTGAAAAAACGTACGTGCTAAACTCAGGAATAACAGAAAAAATGAATTTAACATATTTTTAATCGTTTCCAAATCGTTTTATACAATGCAGCCTAGCTGGAAACCTAGGAGCATGTACAGGGTGAGTCATCCAATTTATACTGTGTCGTAATATTGCAATGAACACAGTGAAAATTGTTGTTTATAGTGCACTGTAATTTTGCGAATGTAAATGAAACGTAAAAAAAAGAAAGAGAAAGGTTATCTATTTCATCATAGAATTTGACAGTGTAGAACGTCGAAATAACAAAAATTGGAGATGCATAAACAAAGACAAATCATATGTGAATCGTCAGAATGAGTAAAAATATGCTTACAATTAGGCACAACGTAGAATAGTCATAATTCTGACTTCCTTATACACATATATTCTATACTTTGCCTCTCCATATTTTCACTTTTCGATATTTCGACTCGTTTTGAAAATTCATTCTACATTCTTAACCCCGTCAGAATTCGACTCGTAATATAAAGAAATTAAAAGCATTATCAAATTTGACATCTTTGATCTTATAAAACAATCTCTTCAAACGACTCAAACGATTATTTCCCAATCAGATGGAAGGAATAACGATGCGCCCCGGACTTCCGGGCCACAAAGGTGATCCTGGTACTCCAGGAGAACGTGGGCCTAAGGGGGAACCTGGGGTGGCGGGTGCGAAGGGAGTGAAAGGCGAAATGGGTCTGAAGGGTACGAAGGGTGACCACGGAAAGGACGGCTCATCAGGGCTCCAAGGATTTAAGGGAGAGCCCGGATCGCCTGGAGCACCGGGAGTTCCAGGAGCTCCAGGAGCAAACGGCACGCCAGCTGAAAAGGGCAGCAAAGGAGACGCTGGTCCCGAAGGAAAAATGGGACCTACCGGACCTCCAGGGCCTCCAGGACCCAAGTCGGAAGGTGGAATAAACGTTGGTGATATAGGTACAGTTTTATTGATATTTTTGGGCGATGAAATTGGTGTGATCAGGTCCAACATCAGCCGTTCATTCTACGGAATATAAAAAATATTTATTTGAATTAGTGGTTGATATGTGTTGCGTGGATTTACCCTTGGAAAAAAAAATGCAGAATTCAAAACGTTGAAATCTCGAGAAGGAAATTTGACGATTATCAAAGATCCTCGTGGGATTTTTATTACATCCGATGTAAGCTTGTGAAATTCAAACAAAGACCTTCGACGCGTATATATGAGAAAATATTTTTCGGAGTTCCCGAGACCCACGCGAAATCGGTGAAATTCCATCAAGCTGTGTGTAATTATGTTGAGATTTTTGTGAAATTCTTGAAATTTTCGTAAAGTTCTTTCAAAGAGTTAAGGTTTTCCTATGACCTCTCTGAATTTCTCGAAAAAAACATTCATTTTAATTGAAAGTCTGTCGTAGATGTATAACGTTGAACGTGATGTATGATTTTCTTGCAAAGTTAATCACAATTCTTGTTCAATCCTTGAGAAACTCTTCATATTCGACGAATCCTTCTAATAAACGTTTTGAAGTTTCATGAAATTGATAGGATCCCTATATAATCCAGGAAAGTTTGTTAAATTTCATTAAACTGTGCTAAAATCCGGCAGAAACGTATCTAATCCTTCGAGAGTATAAAAATTTTTGGCCAAAGTTTAAGTGACATTCAAGTTCATTTTAGTGAAGTTTACCAAAGATAATTAATATTTACTTGAAATCCTTGTCCAGTCATTTAAAGATCTTCGCCATCGAAAATTAACGAAGTTTCTCGGAAATTCTTTTGCGATCTTAAAACCTTTCAACGAACATAACAACCCACCTTCAAGCTTCGATAAAAATTCTGCACAGTCCATTCGCAATTTATTTGCTATTATCTTCTAGCATTCTGTTACCCCGATGAAAATTATTCGTAATAAAATCCTACTGAATGCCGAGAGTCTTGTAATTACTAACTGAAATCCACGAGCTTTTCACGACCCTAAAAAATCTTTATAACATCTCAAAATTGTTGGTGCTCTCGAAACCTCAACTGAAATGTAACATTCCGAAAAACTGTGGAATTACAGATCCAGGTGAGAAGGGCGACAAAGGAGACAAGGGTGATCAGGGATTCAAGGGTGATTTCGGCTCGAAGGGTGAGAAGGGTGACCGAGGGGATTTGGGTCCCGCCGGTATTCCCGGGGTCAACGGAATCCAGGGTCCCCAGGGCAACAAGGGCGAACCAGGAAAAGATGGGCTGCCCGGATCCAGCGGGACTCCCGGGACGAAGGGCGAACGGGGTGAGAAAGGACCACCAGGAGTGACGGCCATTGCGGGTCCTGGGGATTACGTGACCATCAAGGGCGAAAAGGGCGCTAGGGGAAGGAAGGGGAAACAAGGATCGCCGGGACCGGCTGGACCTCCTGGACCCGCTGGGAAAAATGGCGCGACTGGAGAAATTGGACTGCCGGGCTGGATGGTGAGTCTTGAATACTACTGCTGTTTCATGCTTTTTTGACACCCCGAATTCTTGTTGGTACTCCTATTTTCACCAGATAACTGCATTTCGCTAGAAAATTTCAAGGACTTGATTAAATTTTGGTGATAAATTTTGTGATAATGAGAATTTTAGACCGGTTTTCTGATTTTCGGATTTAGTCTGCAGAGTTTCAATTTCGAGATTTTGGACGATTCTTTCGTGTAGTATTTTTTTATGAAAAATTACGCTCGAAATTAGTTTTGGAAAATTCGGTGAGAATATCGGCGTATCTATCTGATAATGATTGTTACTTCCGGAAAATAGCGATTTTAATAGGAAAACATTCGTTCCTGATGAAATTTGACTTCAGTGCTTTATAGTCTTATGGTTTTTCTGTGGGAAAAGATCTGAAACGTTTGAAAATTCACAGAACTTAGGGATTCCATACAGAATTAAAATGGTTCTTTGCGAGCTTCATTGGCCATTGATGTATTTTGAGTTTCACGCTGAAAATATTTTGAATACTGTATAACTACTCACAAAATACGTTCACATGCTTACCAAAGAATGGAAAGGTAAGTGGCTTTGATGTTTAGCTAATTCGATTTGATAACGAGTGAGTAGAATGATCTTGTGTAACGCAATGGTAAGATTGTCAGGTGCTAATCCATATAGTCCATTACGTTATAACTCTCATTTGTATCGGACCAAAGATTTTTTACGATTACTATTCGCAGCTAATCCCAGTAATCGAACATGAATCGGGATAAGATTGCGAAATTCAATAATGGTTGACAATGTGTCAACAGAAAATTCGTTTTCAACACCGGAAGAGTCCAGCACTGATACGTTGTTGTAAAGTTGGACGCTGACTTCACTTTCATCCAGTAGCCGGAGATTATTTTACTCTCCCACCAGCTGAAAACTATATCTTAGGTTTTGGTATAAGAACTCTGTGCGCGCTGTCCGTATTATTTGACATGTTTTAGCATGTAAACAAATTACAGCAATAGTTTGTTACAGCGATATAGTGAGAATACAATTATAATGATGACCGTCAAACAATAGTAGCATTCAAACGATATTTGGTTTCACTATTGCTTTGGAGCGTTACACTTGTTCAATAAATATCAGTAAAGTTGATCTCATTTAATATTTTATCGTCCATTATCGCCAATACGTTGACGCTTTCAACATAACTTGCATGATGCGATTACTAGCCGGTTTATCTCTCATAAAATCAAGTTCGTTACTTCTACTAGGTTTTATTCGTTTTTATTTGATATTCAACGCAAGTATATACGACGACGAATAAAAAAGAAAAAAATACTCGCATCAACAAACGGTAGAGAAGTGCGGTATTTGCAATATGCCAACGCCTGCTGATACAGACAATGATGATGTTCGAGTTTGGAATTGACATGCCGAAACATGAATACGCACTTTTCTAACATTACCGTGGCAATGATACATCAAACAGTCATTCGTATTGATCGGAGTATAAGTGCCAGCTTAATTATTACAGATGAAAATATGACTTATATTTCAGGTGTGCTCAACAATTCGAACAAAAAATTATGCAGGTGAGTGAAAAAATGTAAAAGACTGAAAATACGCATCTGGACGAGACCTATAACTTTGATAAACACACGTGTCGCCAGAAATTTATATTTATGAAGGTATTTGGCGAAAACAATTTTTTTGTTCTGAAAAAATGTTTCAGAAGTTGTAAAAATCGATTTAAAAATTCGAAAGTTCTTTTGTCAGGAACTTTTTGTAACATTCTTCACAAATAAGGGCATGGAATTTGCGGTCGGGCAATTCTTTCGAAACAAAACTGATAGAAATTGTCTGAATATCTTAGTTTTCGGCGGGTAAGTGGGCCCAGGTGGGCGTGAGAGAGTAGGAGGATTCTGCTCTATCGACTCTACCTAACGGGCTCGCACCGACATTCGTAGCAGCCAAAGTAGTGTCGGTATGAAAGCTTGAGATTGAGTCGGTACAAAGTGAGTACGTAAGACTACGTGTCGACTGCGACGTAGGAATGTCGATCAGCTCGATCATTCCCGCGAGAAGAAGCGTAACCGCGTCCACTGCCAACCACACCGAACTATCTCCGAACTCCTCCAACCACCGTCAACCACCTCCGATCACCTCCTACGACCTCCTACTACCTCCAAACACCTCCTACCATCTCTGTCCACCTCCTACCACCCTCAACCACCTTCTACCACCCTCAACCACCTCCTACCACCCCCAAACACCTCCTACCAGCTCCAACCACCTCCTATCATTTCCGAACACCTCCAGCCATCCCCTAACAACCCCTGCCACCTCCTACCATTTCCGAACATCTCCAACCACTTCCGACCATCTCCAAACACCATCGTCCTCCTCGTCCACCTCGTCCCACTCCTCCTCCTCGTCATCCTTGTCGTCCTCATCCTCCTCGACCTCCTCCAATCGCCGCCAGCCACCTCCAAACACCTCCTACATTGACTAAAGAATATAAAGACAATTGCCCCTAATAAGCTTCGGTGTGACAATCGTCGTGCGCTTGCGCTCCCTGGGATGTATCCAACAATAGAGTTAAGAACTTATTGCAGAACATCAGGGAGGTACCGATTTCGACATGATGCTGGCTGCATTCACCTTCCGAGTTACACAGTCTTCGCAATGGTAAGCTCAAGCCAGCAATTAGCCTGTGTGTACTTACCGACTTGCCGGCGATACAAGCAATTATCGACACGCGCTCGATGTATTCCATAACATTAATATTCATAATTATTCCAACAACCTTTCATTTGCTCTCTCGATCTCGAATTTTCGTAGTCATAGAATCGAAACGCTGTTTTAGCTGGTCGCAAGTGAAGCATCTGCGTTGGGTGGAGGAGCAGAATTGTTTTTCGAAAAGTATTCGGATGGAAAAAAATTCAGAGTAACTGTAATACATCACGGATGCGCTAATTTTGAACGAGATGAAATGGATGCTTCGTATATGAGACAGTATTTAACGCTGCGTAGTGATTTAAAGACGTAGAAAGGTGATAGGGAGAGAAAGAACGACGCTTCTTAACACTTCGAGTGTATTTTAACACACATTTGAAAGATACGAGCGAAATTTTTCATCATCCTACTGTCGCAGAACGGCAGCGTTATTAGCCGAGCCGTTCACTGAAGAATATATCTGCAGTCAACGGCTGACCATCGAAGGGACTAATCGCTTGAGTCTGGAATCGGCAGGAGAGATAAAGTGTGTATTTCTTGTATGAAACGTGAAAACTGAAATCATTATACATCATATCATATCATCATACATCATACATCATACATCGTACATCGTGCATCGTACATCATACATCGTACATCGTACATCATACATCATACATCATCATACGTAGTATTACAGTTCGAAACCAAAGTTTGAATTTTCGGATGTTCGGAAAGTGACGTCACCAATCTAAAATCGGCTAGCCGAGTTCCTCAGTCGGGTAACAACCGCGCAGTAGAGCGGACGGATGAGAGTCGCGCTCCGCAAATTTCGAGTACCGGGTTCTCAACCTCACGGATCCCGCGCTTCGGGCCGCTACGTATTTCGAGTACCGGGTTCTCAACCTCCCGGATCCTGCGCTTCGGGTCCGCTACGCGGTGAAGCTCGACTTCCAGGACAAGCGCTCAGTAGTTCCTGGTTCATGTTTACAATAAATTATTTCAATTCGTTTTTCGCGCAAGCCGAAATTCAGTAGCTGTCAGTCCGCTAATAAAATTTCTCGACTTCCAGGATAAGCGCTCCGTGGTTCCTGGTTCATGTTTACAATTAATTATTTCAATTCGTTTTTCGCGCAAGCCGAAATTCAGTAGCTGTCAGTCCGCTAATAAAATTTCTCGACTTCCAGGATAAGCGCTCCGTGGTTCCTGGTTCATGTTTACAATAAATTATTTCAATTCGTTTTTCGCGCAAGCCGAAATTCAGGAGCTGTCAGTCCGCTAATAAAATTTCTCGACTTCCAGGATAAGCGCTCCGTGGTTCCTGGTTCATGTTTACAATAAATTATTTCAATTCGTTTTTCGCGCAATCCGAAATTCAGTAGCTGTCAGTCCGCTAATAAAATTTCTCGACTTCCAGGATAAGCGCTCCGTGGTTCCTGGTTCATGTTTACAATAAATTATTTCAATTCGTTTTTCGCGCAAGCCGAAGGTCAGTAGCTGTCAGTCCGCTAATAAAATTTCTCGACTTCCAGGATAAGCGCTCCGTGGTTCCTGGTTCATGTTTACAATAAATTATTTCAATTCGTTTTTCGCGCAAGCCGAAATTCAGTAGCTGTCAGTCCGCTAATAAAATTTCTCGACTTCCAGGATAAGCGCTCCGTGGTTCCTGGTTCATGTTTACAATAAATTATTTCAATTCGTTTTTCGCGCAAGCCGAAATTCAGTAGCTGTCAGTCCGCTAATAAAATTTCTCGACTTCCAGGATAAGCGCTCCGTGGTTCCTGGCTCATGTTTACAATAAATTATATCAATTCGTTTTTCGCGCAAGCCGAAATTCAGTAGATGTCGGTCCGCTAATAAAATTTCTATAACTTTATAATTTTCTCATAATCTTTCTGGTAGAATATGTCGATAAAAGAATTATATTAAACCTTACACATTATTTTTGATTTGTTCTCATGCTGAAAATATTTATTAGTATTCGAAGTATAACTCGAGGTGGTTGGCGGTGGTCGTGAGAGGTGGTTGGGGGTGGTTGCGGGTAATCTCAGTGATTCAGGAGAAGGAGGACGAGGATTTGTGCTGGGTGAGTAAAACACTTTTGTAACATTTGATGGCAATTGTAATTATATTTTATCTGAAATATTACAAACTTGTCACGTTTACAATAAATTATTTCAATTCATCTTTCGTGCAAGCACATATTCAGTAGTTATGAATAATCTTATACAGTTTATTATATAATTAATTAATTGATTAATTACATGAATCCTTACACAATATTTTTGATGTGTCCCTATACTAAGAATATTCATTACTATTCCAGGTATAACCCGAGGTGGTCGGAGGTGGACGAGGAGGAGGACGAGCTGGACGAGGAGGAGGACGAGCTGGACCAGGAGGAGGCAGGGTGGGTCGTGGGAGAGGAGAGGAGTGGCAGGGAAGGGGGGAAAAGGTGGGTGGGGAAGGGGAAAGGGGGAAGGGAAGGGGGAAGGGCAGGGGTGGGGTAGGGTTGGGAGGGGAAGGGCGGGGGGGAGGGTAGGGTGGGTGGGAGGGAGGGAGGGCGGGGGGGGGGGAGGCCGGGGGTGTGTTCTGCATTAACTTTAATTGGCTCTAACTGGCATCCGTCCTCCACACTCTACCCTCCCTCCCTCCCCCGCCCCCCCGACCGCCCTCCCTCCCTCCCTCCCTCCCTTCCCCTCCCAACCCTACCCTACCCCTTCCCTTCCCCCTTCCCCCTCCCCCCTCCCCCCACCTCCCCCCCCACCTCTTCCCCCCCTACCCTTCCCTGCCACTCCTCCCCTCTCCCACGACCCACCCCGCCTCCTCCTGGTCCAGCTCGTCCTCCTCCTCGTCCACCTCGTCCTCCTCCTCGTCCATCTCGTCCTCCTCCTCGTCCACCTCCGACCACCTCGGGTTATACCTGGAATAGAAATGAATATTCTTAGTATAGGGACACATCAAAAATATTGTGTAAGGATTAATGTAATTAATCAATTAATTAATTATATAATAAATTGTATAAGATTATTCATAGCTACTAAATATGTGCTTGCGCGAAAGATGAATTGAAATAATTTATTGTAAACCCGACAAGTTTGTAATATTTCAGATGAAATATAATTACAATTGCCATTGAATATCATAAGAATACTGATTAATCAATTAATAATATAATAAATTGTACAAGATTATTCACAGTTACTGAATATGTGCTTGCACGAAAGATGAATTGAAATAATTTATTGTAAACCCGACAAGTTTGTAATATTTCAGATGAAATATAATTACAATTGCCATCAAATGTTATAAAAGTGTTTTACTCACCCAGCACAAATCCTCGTCCTCCTCCTCCTGAATCACCGAGATTACCCGCAACCACCCCCATCCACCTCCAACGACCACCGCCAACCACCTCGAGTTATACCTCGAATACTAATAAATATTTTCAGCATGAGAACAAATCAAAAATAATGTGTAAGGTTTAATATAATTCTTTTATCGACATATTCTACCAAAAAGATTATGAGAAAATGATAAAGTTATAGAAATTTTATTAGCGTACCGACAGCTACTGAATTTCGGCTTGCGCGAAAAACGAATTGAAATAATTTATTGTTAACATGAACCAGGAACCACGGAGCGCTTATCCTGTAAGTCGAGAAATTTTATTAGCGGACTGACAGCTACTGAATTTCGGCTTGCCCGAAAAACGAATTGAAATAATTTATTGTTAACATGAACCAGGAACCACGGAGCGCTTATCCTGGAAGTCGAGAAATTTTATTAGCGGACTGACAGCTACTGAATTTCGGCTTGCGCGAAAAACGAATTGAAATAATTTATTGTAAACATGAACCAGGAACCACGGAGCGCTTATCCTGGAAGTCGAGAAATTTTATTAGCGGACTGACAGCTACTGAATTTCGGCTTGCGCGAAAAACGAATTGAAATAATTTATTGTAAACATGAACCAGGAACCACGGAGCGCTTATCCTGGAAGTCGAGAAATTCTATTAGCGGACTGACAGCTACTGAATTTCGGATTGCGCGAAAAACGAATTGAAATAATTTATTGTAAACATGAACCAGGAACCACGGAGCGCTTATCCTGGAAGTCGAGAAATTTTATTAGCGGACTGACAGCTACTGAATTTCGGCTTGCGCGAAAAACGAATTGAAATAATTTATTGTAAACATGAACCAGGAACCACGGAGCGCTTATCCTGGAAGTCGAGAAATTCTATTAGCGGACTGACAGCTACTGAATTTCGGATTGCGCGAAAAACGAATTGAAATAATTTATTGTAAACATGAACCAGGAACCACGGAGCGCTTATCCTGGAAGTCGAGAAATTTTATTAGCGGACTGACAGCTACTGAATTTCGGCTTGCGCGAAAAACGAATTGAAATAATTTATTGTAAACATGAACCAGGAACCACGGAGCGCTTATCCTGGAAGTCGAGAAATTTTATTAGCGGACTGACAGCTACTGAATTTCGGCTTGCGCGAAAAACGAATTGAAATAATTTATTGTAAACATGAACCAGGAACCACGGAGCGCTTATACTGGAAGTCGAGAAATTTTATTAGCGGACTGACAGCTACTGAATTTCGGCTTGCGCGAAAAACGAATTGAAATAATTTATTGTAAACATGAACCAGGAACCACGGAGCGCTTATACTGGAAGTCGAGAAATTTTATTAGCGGACTGACAGCTACTGAATTTCGGCTTGCGCGAAAAACGAATTGAAATAATTTATTGTAAACATGAACCAGGAACCACGGAGCGCTTATCCTGGAAGTCGAGAAATTTTATTAGCGGACTGACAGCTACTGAATTTCGGATTGCGCGAAAAACGAATTGAAGTAATTTATTGTAAACATGAACCAGGAACCACGGAGCGCTTATCCTGGAAGTCGAGAAATTTTATTAGCGGACTGACAGCTACTGAATTTCGGCTTGCGCGAAAAACGAATTGAAATAATTTATTGTAAACATGAACCAGGAACCACGGAGCGCTTATCCTGGAAGTCGAGAAATTTTATTAGCGGACTGACAGCTACTGAATTTCGGCTTGCGCGAAAAACGAATTGAAATAATTTATTGTAAACATGAACCAGGAACCACGGAGCGCTTATCCTGGAAGTCGAGAAATTTTATTAGCGGACTGACAGCTACTGAATTTCGGCTTGCGCGAAAAACGAATTCAAATAATTTATTGTAAACATGAACGAGGAACCACGGAGCGCTTATCCTGGAAGTCGAGAAATTTTATTAGCGGACTGACAGCTACTGAATTTCGGCTTGCGCGAAAAACGAATTCAAATAATTTATTGTAAACATGAACCAGGAACCACGGAGCGCTTATCCTGGAAGTCGAGAAATTTTATTAGCGGACTGACAGCTACTGAATTTCGGCTTGCGCGAAAAACGAATTCAAATAATTTATTGTAAACATGAACCAGGAACCACGGAGCGCTTATCCTGGAAGTCGAGAAATTCTATTAGCGGACCGACAGCTACTGAATTTCGGCTTGCGCGAAAAACGAATTCGAATAATTTATTGTAAACATGAACCAGGAACCACGGAGCGCTTATCCTGGAAGTCGAGCTTCACCGCGTAGCGGACCCGAAGCGCGGGATCCGGGAGGTTGAGAACCCGGTACTCGAAATACGTAGCGGCCCGAAGCGCGGGATCCGTGAGGTTGAGAACCCAGTACTCGAAATTTGCGGAGCGCGACTCTCATCCGTCCGCTCTACTGCGCGGTTGTTACCCGACTGAGGAACTCGGCTAGCCGATTTTAGATTTGTGACGTCACTTTCCGAATATCCGAAAATTCAAACTTTGGTTTCGAACTTTAATACTACGTATGATGATGTATAATGTATGATGTACGATGTATGATGTATTATGTACGATGTACGATGTACGATGTATGATGTATGATGTATGATGATATGATATGATGTATAATGATTTCAGTTTTCACGTTTCATACAAGAAATACACACTTTATCTCTCCTGTCGATTCCAGACTCAAGCGATTAGTCCCTTCGATGGTCAGCCGTTGACTGAAGATATATTCTTCAGTGAACGGGTCGGCTAATAACGCTGCCGTTCTGCGACAGTTGGGTGATGAAAAATTTCGCTCGTATCTTTCAAATGTGTGTTAAAATACACTCGAAGTGTTAAAAAGCGTCGTTCTTTCTCTCCCTATCACCTTTCTACGTCTTTAAATCACTACGCAGCGTTAAATACTGTCTCATATACGAAGCATCCATTTCATCTCGTTCAAAATTAGCGCATCCGTGATGTATCACAGTTACTCTGAATTTTCTTCCATACGAACACTTCTCGAAAAATAATTCTGCTTCTCTACCCAACGTACATACTTCACTTGCGAATAGCTAAAACAGCGTTTCGATTCTATGCCCACGAAAATTCAAGATCGAGAGAGCAAATGAAAAGTTGTTGGAATAATAATAAATAATAATGTTATGGAATAATCGAGCGCGTGTCGAATAGAACCCTGTTTAGAAATGAATAATTCTTCTATTTTTATATTATAGACGTATTATTGTAGGTAATCTAGTTTGTCCAATAGAAAATTATCAAATTTGTATTATCACGTATTCATCGTAAATGGATCATATATCTTAATATCGTAGTATACATATATACTTTTAGGTCTCTGCATTATTATTACATCTGATTTATTATTTATTCATGATTGATTGATTATTCATGATCTATTATTATTCATGAACAATGAACATTCTTCTCTCGGGTACCTATACTTTAGTTAAATCACTGTTTTGCTCCGAATCTTGGAAGAAATTCATTCTCATTAATAATTCCTTGTATCGCCGACAAGTCGTTAAGTACACACAGCCTAAGTATTGGATTGGACTTACCTTTGGGAAGACAGCGTTGCTCGGAAGGTGAATGCAGCCAGCATCATGTCGAAATCGGTAACTCTCTGATGTTCTGCAATAAGCTCTAAACTCTATTGTTGGAACATCTCAAGGGGCGCAAGCGCACGACGATTTTCGGTTATCACACCAAAGCCCATAAGGGCAACTGTTTTGATATTCTTCAGTCAACGCCCATGGAAATCCCGTACCAACAAATCGATCTATGCATACAATTGGAAACGTATGTTCACAAGGATATACTAACACTATAAAACAATGTAAAAATAATCGATAACTTCGAAATACTACACCTCAATATCAGAAATTCAAATAAACACGCCGACGAACTATTAGTCCTTCTAACAGAACTTGTTCTAGACCTCGACGCCATCGTCCTCACTAAAACATGGAACGATGCCAACATTGATCTAAGAGAGTTCTAATCATGCGAGAATTAACATTCAGTTTTCGATAAAATTTGGCAATTCAATAGATTTATGTAATCCAATCACCAGATTAAAACTAGACGACAGATATACTATGTTCTAGTTCTCTCCGTCATTCAATAAGGCATCATGGCTTGGGGCAGTGCTTTTAAAACACATCTACACCCTCCAACCAACTACAGAAAGCAGTGATTAAAGCCGCGTCACATCTAGACAGCAGATACTCGTTGGGCAAATATTTCCAAGACTACAAAATTCCTGTTATACACTAATAGTATCTAAAGGACATTACAGTAAGATTCCATGAACAATCGGATAACATCAATAAACAAATAATTAAGCACAGGCACACAACAAGAGGTGGTGTTGTACTTTCCTCTCTGCTTTCTCGCATGCAAGGGCAATAACTGTATTCCAACTAACGGTGTTACACAGTATTTCTGTAATTTGTTTATATTTTGAAACATTTCACGCAATACGCACAGAGCGCACAAAGTTCTTATACCAAATTTTAAGATATATTTTTTAGCTGGTGGGAGAGTAAAATAATCTCTGGCTACTGGATGAAAGTGAAGTCAACATTCAATTTTACAGCAACGTATCAGTGATGGACTTTTCAGATGTTGCAAACGAATTGTCAGTTGGCAAGTTGTCGACCATTATTCAATTTCGCAATTGTGTCCCATTTCATGTTCGATTACTGGGATTAGCTGCGACTAGTTATCGTAAGAAATCTTTAATCTCATCCCTCTATGGTACACACACATAAAACTAGTTTGAAGCCATTGGAAATTTCCTTAAATGCGGTTCCCTTGTGTCTCCAATTTCGTCAAATAATCATGGTCTTTGACGACTAAACTGTCCATTTTGATGATGAATTACGTGGAGATGTAACAAAGATGAACAAAAAATGTCTTCTTTACTTTTACGGAAAAAATCTCATCTTCTATCCATCACAGAATATCAGTTATCATCCTCGCTATTTGAATCCAACAGGGTCGGCCTGGTCCAGCAGGAATTCCCGGTAATCCAGGTGGGACGGGATCCAAGGGTGATAAGGGCGAACCAGGCGCTCCGAGTCCTTACGGACTTTCCGTTGGGGTGAGTACTTATAATGTGAATTTGATTGATGCGATGAACCGATTCATTCCGACAAGACTCGACTCGACACTCGTTTCGATTACCCAGGAATTTTTGAAATAATTTATGCAATAATTCAACAACCAGGGATTGATCATTCTTTGGTCGGACGTAACTACATCAGAACTGTTGACTTTACATCTACAAAATGATAAATAAAACGAAAGACGTTACGTATGAGAAATAAATTTGTGTCACTTCAAATGACTTCACGCAACCTTGAGTGCACTCACAGTAATGCTCGCCAATAGCGCTTCTTCGATTCATTCCACACACAAGCCTACGTGCATCAGTTAGTTAAATTTTTAAAGTGCACGCGGACTTTTGGAGTCTCTTCAATGGTTAGAAATCATACCAAGCCTTTCAGCATCCTCTAATATCCGTTAAAATCTTCGGAAGTTCAAGTGGTTTTGAATCGTCTTTTTTACTCCGTTTCGTGTCACTTTCATCTCTCTTCTACAGGATAAACTGTATTCATTTCACACTCGTGATTATAAATCCCTTCCAAGCTCTAACCACAATTGAACTACAACGAAAATAGGTCAAAGGGGACAAAGGAGATGCCGGAACACCCGGGACTCCTGGTCAGCCAGGTCGGGATGGTCAGCGGGGTCCTTCAGGACCACCTGGTCCCGCAGGTCCGCCGTCGCTAGGAAAATACATTCCAGTTCCTGGGCCACCAGGACCTCCGGGTCCCCCAGGTTCACCCGGATTATCTTTCATCGGCCAGAAGGGAGAACCTGGCATCAGGCGAGGTCATATCTTTATGGACCGGGGAGACAGCCGTTACGGATCTAGACAAGGTATACCTACAACATTCTGTGGAGTGTCTCATTTTTTAAGGAAGTGTTTTTTGTTCAGTTCCAATTCATGTAACAGTACCTAGATGCTGTTGGATTTGAAAACTGATGTCACTTGTCACGTTCATGCGTGTTAGAAAATTTTTGTGCGAAAGGTTGATATATGGCATCATTTTTCATTTGTCTTACTGTTAGTGCCCAAAGTTGACGAATCTCACTTTTTTCTTTCATCAAATTTTATCGATGATCGAGGCCATCTGGCGTTTACGCTTCGATTCAAGTCGCTCTAAACCATACCATCACTGTTTCATGCTACATTTCAAGGACCGAGAAGCAGTTTGGACGAGATAAAGGCTCTCCGAGAGCTTAAACAGCTCAAGGAGCTCAAAGAACACTACGGTAAAGTGTTTAATTGATTGCAAGTACGGTATTTAATGCGCAATGAAAGAGAATATGTAGTATTGGACGATCTGCCGTTGAGTCCACGGTCGAAAAACTCCATCAGATATCCAGTTTCTTTGGAATAGCCAGACATGCGATAGAACCGATCTGCTTATCTTATTTCACGATGTCTTCATGCATACTTTAAGAAAACCGAATACCATGTGAAGTTAGTTAATATGCAATTTCACCTCCTAACATACTCGGATACCGGGACTTGAATATATTGGTTTTGGTTTTCAGGATCCGGTACCGTGTCAACGCGAGGTCCACCGGAAAGTACAACAAAAATTGTTCCTGGTGCTGTGACATTCCAAAATACAGAAGCCATGACCAAGGTACCGATACTGGTTGCATTAATCCCTAGCAAAAATTATCGTCTGCATAATGAAAATTTTCCCAGAATTCTTGTTGTTTTGAAGAAACAAGTTTTAATTACTACTTCGTGTAAAAAAAGATGTCTAAAATGTTTCATATTCTTGCCGTCGTGGTGTTAATAACTGCGAGTTGAAAAAAACAAAAATACAGGTAACGACTTATCTAACAATGAAATATAACGAATCATTTCGGGCAATGAAATGATTATCAAATTAGCTATGTTGTGTAAATTTAGATGAGGGCGTAAGAGAATTGGAAAGTAATTTGGATGACGGTGAAATTATCGTGACTTATAATACCTACTCACAAATACGTAAAATGTCCCCCAATTTATCCCCAATTTATACACATGCGTGTTGCTTCCACAGATGTCAGCAGTCAGTCAAGTCGGCACATTGGCGTACATAATTGACGAAGAAGCTCTGCTTGTCAGGGTGAATAACGGATGGCAATACATCGCTGTGAGTATACCAGTCAAAAATAACATGAAACATTGCTTATGCAGGGCCAAACCTTATCCAATTGAACACGTCAAAGATCTCACAATAATCCCCCACAGTTTCTTACCTAAGTTGTATATAGAGTGATTTCCTAACGACTGCATGGTGCGTCGTTTACTAAAATTCAATACGCACGTGCTACAGTCCGAGAGCTACTATTTCCCTGAGCGACCAACTCTCTCTAACTTCATAAATTTTGACAGTTATGAATCGGGTACAACCGGCACCGGCAACTGTAAAAGATTTCAATTGTACAGTAATATCCATTAATAGATTTCGAGCGACTCACTATATTTTTTGGAATGAATATGCAAACAAGCTTTCTTTCTACAGAAATTTTATGTATCCATAATCAACGTATCATTTGTTTCTCCTGGCACTTGCGTCGCTAGTTTTCGGCATATAAAATTTGCTTCGAGAAGAAACTCGTTCCAGTTTTGATTCCAGAAAAATAGTGAGCCACTGAGAACCTATCAATGAACATTACATCGGCTAAATTCATGACGGTTGGTAATCCTGGCGAACAGTTACTCTCGGATTGTAGCGCGTGCGCATTTAATTTTAGAAGACGACGGACCGTGCAGTCGTTAGGAATTCACCCTGCATATTGTATGCCTACGTGAAGTACATATTGTTTTCTTTTCAAGCTCGGATCGCTCCTACCAATCACAACGCCAGCCCCGCCAACGACGGCTCCACCCCCGATAAAACCACCGTTCGAGATTTCAAACTTGGTGAATCAAATCCTGTTGAAGACAGACGGTACAGGGGTGAGTTTTCAACAATGCAATCAATCATTTTGTTAATTAATAACTCACGGAATAACATGACGTCACACGGCTTTATTGAATAACGTAAACATATTTACATCCCTCGTCCGCTGCTCAGTGGTACCCGAAAATGGTAAGGCTGAATTCAATTATAATATCAATTCTAATGTCACGATAAATTGTATCATTGACAGATAGTCATCGTTCTTTTTGATATCGAAACAAAAATTTGCATCGTTCAACAAAAACGGATACAGCAAAACCTTTGAGAATTTAAAAATTGTTATATCGTTTAAAAAAGTCTTCCAAATTTTGTTGAAATAGAATTTCACAACATTTATTTGTATTGCATACACGAATGTCTGCAGTAAATTTTTCAAGAAAATAACAAAATCAAAACGGTGCAAAAAATAACTTCGGACTCATTTGAAAAATTTTCATAGTAGAATGACAAATATCAGAAAATTTGATATCGTGAATACCGTGGAAATTTATGACAATTCGATACTTTAACACTACATCTCAAGAGGTTTATATAAATTTGTATCGTAATCTTTGCATAAGAAAAGAAAAACTGAAAAATTAACAATTCGGAGCTCGATGAACTGCAGCCACAATTTCCAGATTGGCAATTTGGTAATAGGATTCATAATTATATCAACGACAATTCAATCTCACAGCATTATTCATTCGAGTACATTCTTTTTTGTCTTTCTGAAAAACAATGGCCCAAAAAATTAAAATAATTGGGTTTTTTTTTTTAGCTGCGAATGGCTGCACTAAACGAGCCAATTACCGGTGACATGCATGGAATTCGGGGCGCGGATTATTCCTGCTACCGACAATCGAGGCGAGCTGGCTTCAGGAGCAGCACTTTCCGGGCGTTTTTGAGCTCAAGGGTACAAAATGTGGACAGCATTGTCAGATTCGCCGACCGAGATCTGCCGATCGTGAATACCAAGGTATGACTATCGCTTGTAAGCGGCTCCATAACCGGTAGCTTATCAATGCGAGAATATCAATTGATCAATAATTATGATTACAATTTCAGGGAGACGTCCTGTTCAATTCCTGGAAGGAAATGTTCAATGGAGACGGCGCCTACTTTTCGCAAAGCCCGAGAATCTACAGCTTCAGTGGAAAAAATATCCTGACAGATTTCTCTTGGTACGAGTATTTGAGTTATCGATTTCGAAAATTCCTGGAGTTAATAACGAATTGTTTATCATTTCACATATAGGTATCAACATTCTAAAACTTTCGATTGAACTCGGATTGGTTTTCGTTACATTCAACTCTTTAAATCAGAATCATCTCTTTTTTACAGCCTCGCCTTTGTATTTAAGATTTTAAAACCCGCGTGAAACACGCTTTCGAATGAATCGATTGTCAGTTGCCTCGGACTTTTTTAAAGCAGAATTTGAACGTCAAAATGTTTAAAAATTTGCTTCGATAGGCGGAATTATTACGAAAATAACACATTTCAATATTCCAATTCGAGCAATCAATAAAAAGGGAAGAAAAATAGTTTTTTCTTCCTGTCAAAATCTGTAGAGAAAAAATTTAAACTTATTCGTAGCTATGCAAGTTATCAGAAGTGTTAATAATTCCTAAACCACTGTACGGATGAAATTCAAAACTGAGGTAATTTGAGGCGAAGCAGAGCGTTGTCGACTGAGACCAGAAAATTTTAAACTTATTATTAACTGTTAGCCTGTTTTAAAAAATTCATGTGCGAGATGTCATTTTTTTTCAACTATCTTTGTTCAAATAACTTTAAAACTGCTGAGCCAATGAAATTCAAAAATTAGTTCATCTTAAACTAAAGAAAACCGCGTTGATTCAGACTAAAATCATCAAAATTCGACGAACCATTTTCGAGATATCGTAATGATTATTTGTTTTTTGATGTTATGACAGATGACATTCAAAATTGAGTCAATTTTGGGTTAAAAATAGCCGCGTAGATTTCGTCCGGAATCATCAAAATACATCAAACTATCTGGAAGACAATATCCTGTTCATTTTTGATATATTTATTCTAATAACTTAACATTCACATATACGTCGGAACGAAAACTTTCATTTCTGGGGTGATTATAACAACTTCCTGCTCTTATTTTTTTTAAATAAACTTTTAAAAAACATCTTTTCATTCAAAATTGAGAATTTCGCATCGGATTCATAGATTCAGAAAATTGTACAGAATACTAAAGTTGAAGCCCAGTTCTTGAAAAGAAATTATAAATTATATACAATTATACATACTCTATTTCATTGTTTACAAGAATGCTCTGCGAGTTAGTGGGGAAAATGGGAATGTTGTATACACCGTAAATTTCATACAGTATTATATTTTTAACAATAGATTCTAAATCTACTGATCGATTTTATGAGCTACAAAACAGTAACGGATTGAAAACGTGAAAGATGGCTACGAATTTTCACGACACACAATTTATTTTTCCGAAAGCGCGAATTTTTAAAAGGAATACTTCCCAAGCCGATTCACAAATCCTTCTGAAAACTTCTGTCGGTATGCGTATAATATAAGATGTCAAAAAATTTCTTTTGCGCAAATAAATAAAGATCCTAAAACTGAGTGAAGAAAAACAGATTTATCGCGGTTTTTTTCATCAGCATCGCATGAAAAGAGAAGAATCTGTCAGTGTGTCCGACAAACTTCTGCGATGATCCCGAAAACGGCCGAGTAGAAAATCTGAAACTGATAGGACTTGAGAGCCAAATGAATAAGTTTTGAAAGAAAAATTAAAAAAAAAAAATTCCGAAGAACAAAAAATTTACACATTTTCTTTCTAAATAAATATATAAACAGGGAAAAATATAATCGTTTATTCAGAAAAAGTAACGAGGTCGGTGAAATATTGAAAATCGATTTATTTCCGGTAGAACCGGAAGTTCTAATTAAACGGGACATGGCAATTTTTCATGCCCGTCATTTCGTTGTAAAATGTTATAAGTTTAACATTTGTTCATCGAGGCGTTTCTAAGATCATCGCGGTTTGTCGAGTTTGTCGGACAAACCGAGAGACCATTTTTCTAGAAAGCTGTTTTTCGGATTCTATAGTTCCGAAAACGTTGCGATTCGTTGAAATTATAAAAACTTTTCGACCGAAAACAATGCTTTGCTTATATCACCGAATATGACGAAAAGTAAATACCTGCGAATTTATTCCAGGCCTGAAAAAGTCGCTTGGCACGGATCGCACAAGTATGGCGAAAGGGCGATGGACACTTACTGCGATGCTTGGCATACCAGTAGCTCGGATCGTTACGGATTGGGTTCTCCGTTGAACGGAGAGCGGCTTCTGGAACAGATCCGATATTCGTGCGATAGTAAATTCGCTCTATTGTGCGTGGAGGTGACTACACAGACGTCTAGACGTCGCAGGGATGTAGATAACGAAGAGCAATTTGACGTTATGGAAGATGACGATGTAGAATTGTCCGAAGAAGATTACAACAGACACTTGGCGGAACTGATGGAATATTAATCCTAGAAATTTAATACCAGGTAGTTACCAGGAAGAAAGAAAGAAGAAAGAAAGAAAATTATGGAAACGTCAATTCTAAGTTAAAAACTGTACAGAACTCGTACTCAAGAGATGAGAATATCTATTCATTACAACGAGAATCGTATATAAGTTATAAGTATGCGGCGAGATTATAGTAGTGAGTTGAAAAACGAGGAGTAAACAGAAAACAAAGAATCTAATCGACTGAAATCTGTTCGCATATTTAAGAATGTATCAAAGATTTTCTATAAAATCGGAAATCATATTGATTTTAAGCACTGGAATTTAAGAAATATTGATCAAATGAAGAAAAAACACGTTCCGTAAGAGTTTGCATTTCAATTTTGCATTGCATCTCAAAAATTGTTGAAGAAAATTTGCGAAATAAATCGAAGCACACAGTCTGGTAAAAAAAAATAATTGGAATACATGTTAGATTTGACGAAAAACGTGATGAAAAAAAAATTGCAAGCGCAAATTATTTTGTTTAAAACTTTTTGAATTCGGTTAGAGATTTTGACCGCAATGGGGAATCTGGAATGAAAAATATTTTGATGCTGGATAAAAATGAACGTCGTTGAGTGCGAGTTCTTCGCTGATAATTCGATCTATTTCGAAGAACTAAATTAATACGCAAATAACTGTCAAGAATAATAACCTTAATCCGCATAAACAATGTCGCATGAAGAATAATAATCACATTTGAAAATGATCAATATAATCTAAATACATAGCGAGTATGCTTTCTGAATAATTTCAGTTTTAAATAAAAGACTGATCGTCTCAAAAATAATTTTTCAACGTGTCATATCAGCCATCATATCAATAAATTTACTCGTGTAATCTTTAATCGTCGGAAATTACTAATCCCAGGTCTTCTATATAACTGTTCGACTGCAGGGAAATAGAAAATAATTCCATTCACTGTCAAGTAAATTGAATTCCGACATGTCGTTATTATACATACTAATGATACGATATGAATGTTGCCTAATCACATAAAACGTCCAGTATGACATAGTTATAGCATGGCAAGAAAGACGTTAAAACGAAAAAAAAAAAAAAAAAAATTGATAAAAAAAATAAAATAAAACAAAAATCAATAGTAATTGTTGAACATTGTTTGAGTCGGCTTAGGGAAAAAAATATTAACTACTTATGCACTACCGTCTGCATATCTACTATGCATAGGTTTTAAAAATTAAATATTTATACCATTATACATATACGTAATTACCATCGATGCATTTACATGTTACAGTCAATAAAGTATGCATGAATGTTCATGTTTTAAGCCATAGTTAAGTGTAAGCATAGGTGACCCCACTTGCATTTATTTGAATCACAGTTTACCTGACTATTAAGCTTTAGATTCGTTTAAATTAAGATGAGAATTGAGTTAAAGATTTATGCCAAATTCATTTCTCGTATGCAATCTATAGCAAATTTTACTTTCAAGTTATAAAAAACGGAGTTATCGGATATCACACTTAATTTAGTAGAAAAGTCATGGTTACGTTTTGAAAAACCAAATCTACAATGCAAGTCATAATTTTTTTTACCGATTATGTTCTCTTACTTTCCTTCAATTGACTCTTAAAATTTATGTCTTTTGTATAAAACAATAAAATAAATAAAATGCAAAAGTACCTACGTGTGCTTGAAAGCAATTGATTCGGAGGGTTGTCATAATGAAAAATAAAACTAAGAATAAGAATTGAAAAGACGGGTCACCTTTAATTAAGAAAAAAAAAAAAAAAACTACTCGATATGCGGATATCAAATAAAATTGATAAATTGTATTTAGGCATTTAATGATGTTTAGATTTATGCTCTGTCTGTATATTTATCAGTTTTCCACATTAAGGAAAATTTTCGAGGGGAGCAGTAGTGGAACAAGTAAATTTCTGTAACAACGGCAAGGCAAAAAAATTTGTCACCGAAAAAAGGTTGAACATAAAAACATCTGATTCTGACCATCATACTTGTGAACTTATCCAAGAATACAATTTCATAAACTGTTCAACCTTCGATAACGCCAAACTCTCTTAGAATATCTTTCAAGATTAAAGATCTAGACTTTTGAGAGTTTGCGCATGAAGCTAGCTTCAAATTTTATTCTAACGATTTTTTTTTCTGACAATACTTTGAGCAACTTTACAGCTTGTCAGACAAATTTTATAGTATATGAAACTAGTCGAAGGGAAAATATCAGGCTTCAAGGGAGTGTTTCACATTCAAAGTTTGTAGAACCGATTGAAACTAGTCATGATCACAACTAAATAGTGAAATTTTCAGACACAATTCTTCAATTCACCTATTTTTGTTTTTTAATTTTTGTTCAAATTACAGCTACAAAATTTGTATAAAAATCTGTCCAAAAATTTGTTTCAGTAATTTTGCAGAAAAATAAGTTTAGATTTCTCTTTTGTCTGTCCCACAAGCGTACAATTTAAACCTGTCAGCTAGATTTCTTTTCTCCATGATGAAAAATGTGGCCCAAGTTTTATACTTTTGAATCGCATATACAAGATTTCTATCCAGAATTATTACGTATTACAAGAATTCTAGTGGCTACTGTAATTTTGTCAACTTTGCTTTGAAATGAATGCTTAAAAGGTCCCAACGAATAAGTCATTTGAAAAAATAAGACGGCATATTTAATGTTACCTGACACAGCTAAAGTATAGTGCATATGGCTATAGTGAAAAAAATAACGGGTAATCTGGATTATTTTATTGAAATGACTTGTCGATGGGTGAATATTAATAAATCATCTTCACCCCAGCTGCAAAGAAACCAATCGATGGCCTAAATTGCAGGCATCAAATAGGTGTAACTGAATTGGTCAAGTGGCAAGAACGTAACGAGTGTATTCATAGATTAAACACTATTTACTGTAGCAACATACGTATAGTAAACAGATAATATTAAACTAGTCAAGCAGCGTTGATTCTAGAGGCTCAAAGTGAATCCAGAAACGACTGCCTCCACATAACAGTCAAAATAACATTTGTTACTATCGTAGAAGAATACTATCATCGTTAATCGTCTACTTGATAAAATTACCAGCTCCAAACCAATATCTGTAACGTAGGAGTATACAATATACACGACAAGAAGAAGACGAAGAAGATGAAGAGGAATCGCAATGACGCGTGAATTATTTATTAGTTGTACGTATCGCTGCATACGTGCGTGAGTATGTGTGTGTGCGTGTGTGTGTGTATGGGCGAGAAATACGATTTGTATACTTGTTCGAGGATATTGTATTACGCATAAAAGATTCGTATTATACCACGAAAAATTTTACTGCAGTGCCCAATTTATTACCAAGTGAATACTCTTTAGATCTGTATTCACGTTACGTTCATTTCATTTTTATATGATTTATATTAAAATTACTTTAATTGTGATGTTCATATTAATTCCATATACACTACTATTTTCATTTGGGATAAAATACAAAGAGAATTTTACGAAAAAACAATTTTGACGAAAATTATTCTCAACCTCTCTAATCCGCTCGATTGTTCTTAGTGTTTTTGAAAATTTAAGAACAAACAAATTTTCTCCTGTCTTCAGCCACGTAAAGCAGCTGCAGTAGTCCTCGATAGTCCTCGATCAGTCACATTGATTACACTCTAGAAACAGATTAAGAACATGTTTTAGCTCTTCAATACAGCAACTGCCTCTGTAAAGCCCAATCCCTCGAGGATGTAAGCCAAATTTTCGATCGATGCATCCTCGTCCTCTTCGGCCCAGATTTCTAACATACTTT
Organism: Neodiprion virginianus; assembly: GCF_021901495.1. Taxonomy (NCBI): domain Eukaryota; kingdom Metazoa; phylum Arthropoda; class Insecta; order Hymenoptera; family Diprionidae; genus Neodiprion; species Neodiprion virginianus. The sequence continues at coordinate 26,186,199 of NC_060878.1, read as the reverse complement.
TACACTGTTCGTACTGTGTTCGTTTCTTCTGAAAGAATGCGATCTGTAATAAAGGAAAATTGGAAAGTTGTTTGGGTCTCCGAGTTTCGTCAATATTAAATTTATGCCAAGGTGCTCACTTCGTTGGCATGGTACCCGAATTTCGCTGCTAGATCTTTCCAGTTCCCTTTTAATATATCTGACAGTTTCGCAACAATATCGGCCGTCACTTTGTTGAATTTACTGAACTTTGTTGTTGATGCATCAACCTCAACTTGTTCGGTCTCTTGTTTAAGTACGTCCTCGTTGAATTCGGCCTCGTTTCCGTCGGTGGGAATTTCTTCGGATTCTGTTTTTATGTCCGACTGCGTTTGCTAAGAAAATGAAATGAAGAAATGAAAGAGACTATGATGATATGTTCACTTCATAATAATTAAGATAAATATTTTTCGAGATTAAGCTTTGTTCAAAGACTACTTAAACTTCTATTAATGTACATTTTAGCAGTTAGTTAATATCGCGAATATTACCGGTCGATCTTTGGCGATTTTCTTTATCATAGCTTCCAAATACTCTGGTAATTTGTTGATGGGGTTATTCCCGTGTACAAAAAAATGAGGACTCCGCCTAGCGAGTAATCGCAGTGCTCTCCAACCAAAGTTACCATCATTTACTTTCCTGCAAAGGGAAAAACGAATATAAAACTTTCTCGAAACACAAAAATGGGTAAGAATCAGGAAATACTTCGTCATACGTACTTGTATTCATCATCGACCATCGCAGCTGGATCCAATTGCTCTATAGCTTCGGCGAAATAAGTTTCTAGGGAAGGCAGGAAGTCTCTGTCCATTGATTTACAAGCCTCCAAATTGTTGGGGCACAAATTCCATAGCTTTGTCAACTCAGGACTGAAACAATGAGGTCATTGGAATGAAATTCATGTTAGATTATCAAGCTTTAGGAGAAAATGATGCAGCTACAGATAAGAAATTAGAAAAAAAATGGTTAATAACAAAGTTAAAAACCAATTTGAATCATGAAGACTTTACCATCATGAAAATGAATAAAAGTATGTGTAATCAAGATTAGAAAGTGATGAAGTCATTAAATCATTTCAAATAGGTACTTACTTTCCTAAATGATACTTTTTTTCATCTTCGGCAGCTCGGATTACGTCACCGATCCGTCTTTTTTGTTTTCTTGGTTCTTCTCCCTCAGAGTTGGATTCAAGAGCAGGCCTCTTAAACGGTGGACATCCATGATTCTTCCAGGCATTCCAGTGTTCTTCTCGTTTTAAAATGTTTTTTACAGTTTCCGCAAAATCAGATCCATTGGGAGGTGTTTCAGAGAGTAATAAATACACTTGGTCTGTTGTTGTCTTGACCCATTCGACTTGATCAGGTTTCAGCTCGTGTGTTTCGCTAAACGAAGACAGTGATCACAAAAAGATTAAGGTCAGAAACGAAATTGTTATCGATTCAAGAACAGGCAAATGATCGATGTAATTCATATAAAAATACAAACATCGACATGAATTATTCACCGCATAATGTTGGGATGCAATATTGGCCTGGTTTGGATCCGATGTGTTTTTTTAATCTGTATAACTCTACTTGAAATGTAGCTAAGGGCTCCACAGGCATATTGAAATATTCTGTATACTGTGGAGCAAGGTCTCAAGGGACTAACAGCTAGTTTAACACTCATCAGTAATACTTGTTTGCAAACTTAAATTTACATAACATAAATGCAAGGATGCAAGCAAATGCTAGCCATATTTCTTCTTCATTAATTCACAAAAAAAAGAAACAGAAGAGAGGAGAAAACAAGTAACAGTCTACTTTTTGACACATTCAGGTTGCGATGTGGCATTGGACGGTGAAATTATGTCTGACTTGACATGTGGAATGAGCGTTATTTTGAAGTTGCAGTGAAATCATGTATAATTTGATTTTTATAATGAATTTAGTAGAATATGAACTTACGCTTTGAACTTTACGGCGCTGTTGAGGTACTGAAAGAGTATCAGGAACTGAAGTAGTACGTATCTCCTAAAGTTCGAATCTGACAACTGCAACTCTAACAGCTTCTGATTAGTGAGATACTTTGCGAAGTAGTGAGTTTCCTTGTAGTTTTCCTCCGACGAAGTGTCCATCTTTGTACATTTTGTTGGAAGGCTACGCTGCTCTTCTAATTTGAAAGACGTGAACGCTGACAAGACGTGCGACGTATGCTATAATCAATTGATGACACTGATGCAAACAAGTATAAAAATAATACAGGTCTGCGAAATATAACTTTTCATTTCCCCCTCAAGTAATAATGCTTATTGTTAGGTATTTACGTATTTTGAATTAAAATATATTAATAATTTTTTTTACTGCATATCCAGTTTACTTTATACCTAAACATTCAGTTTTATGTTCATTTTATTTCTTTCCATAAAAATAGTTCAAAAATACATCTCGACTCGCTGTAAAAAAAACTAGCGCTATATTTTAATTCATTATATTTAAATAACTAAAAAAAAGGATTATTACTTGAGGGGGATATTAAAAGTTATATTTCCCAGACCTGTGCAATCTAAATGGAATAATGGTAGAAATGGATATTTACAGCAGAGAAAACCTTCCAATGCATTTTATTATAGCACTGATTTGGATTTCTGAAAAAGTCTTGCAGCGCCCAGAATTTTCGGTACAGATTGTAATCTATTGGAATTTTGTTCTCAGTATTGTCGCCATCTTCTACGATCTGCTCAAGCACTTCTTTCTCTGATTTCTCATTGCCAAATTCTGTGTGATTGTCGAGATTAAATTCACTAACTATGTTCAACCCTGACCTCTCAGAGAATGGGAAAAATTTGGCAAGGAATAGAAGAATCCTTCCACAAAATACAGTTTGTTGAGAGCGAGAAAGTCTTCTGAGCAGATCGTTGCACATCCTGAGTAAATTGTTTTTACAGGCACTGAAAAATATCTCTTCTTTCCACACAACAACATTGTTCTCAACAAACGTGAATAACTTTTCACATCGGTCCAATGTCATGCAATCAAATATGTCACCGAGTAATATGACTGGCATGCTAGCCGTTGTTAAATCTTTCCTACATAATTCGATACAAAACGTTATGTAAGATTCAAGATGCTGTACGTTTCCCACAGAATCATCCAGCAGTACAGTAAGCAGCGTATCTCGCAGCGCTTGATCGACTATTGACTTTCTATTCGAGACATTTGTGTTCATTTCCAGACACTTTTTTTGGAATCCGGATAAATCTGACAACTTGAAGCATTTTTCCAGGTGGTTCTGAAATATAAAATTAAATGTGTTGTTATTTTCAACTTTACAGGAAGTGTTATAAATCAATGAAATTAACGAAGCACTTATTTTCGGTGCTTGTCAATCGCTCAGCAACTATGCACATGCTCTTTATTTTGCACAGTAGTTGCGTAGTATTTTTTCCCTACCTTTCTCTACCCGTATGGCTTGAATTACAGAATTCAACAGCTGATCCCGAGTTTGAACTGATCTTTAGTTAAAATTTACAAAACCAAGCTGTGCAACACTACAAGTTACGAATGAACACGATAGCTAATCATCATCGATCTATGACAATAGACACTGAGGGGAACAAATCGGCGGATGAATTAGATTGCGAAGCAAAGGTGCAAAAAACTTAAACATTCATCAATATTGCCTTCGGCTAAATTTTGCTAACTTGAATTGAATTAGTTGAGCTTCATCAATCTACAAACAAACTTAATTTGTACTAGGTTCAGTTAAGTTAGGTTATGTATTAGTAAACAACATTGCCGCCTGCTTGAGTCTTATTTCTAACTGAAAAAGCGGCCTACTTACGTTGTAATCATGCCTCAGTGTCTCGAAAGAAGCCATCGTCGTGTTTCGGCGGTACGCTGATTTATCAATATCTTGCAACTATCAGCACTATCAAACACTTTTCACTTGCTTCTCACAATCACCCACCGCTTGTCTACCCTTCGATAACCGCTGGCTCCACTTCACTCCTCTGCCGAGAAGAAAGAGGTTAGGAAGTCAAACACTGCATGAAGCGCCGAGACTGCCTAGCGGAAAGCTGGCGAAGCTTCTCGTAACGCGTCTATTGATGCATGTTTAGTTATCGATGCGTATTTGAGTTGCCTATATGCAGGCGTCCAGGCCTGTTGACGTTACGGAAAAAGTCACGTGACCGCACTGAAGTCACATGACCACACTGATGCGTGAACGGCACCGATTACAACTGATTACTACCGTTGACTGAAGACTGTCAACGTCACTACATAATACATCATTGCCTAGAGATCGGTAATGAGCGGAAACTGACACGTGATTACGTTTCGTTGTTGTTGCACGGTTGCACGGTGCAACGTGCAAGTTGGCCGAATCAAATTACTGGAGCTGTTTTTTCACGTGCAGCAGACAGCTGGATGCAACAGCAACAAAAATACACTAATTCGTCAATGATTCTGGTGTTTTTTTTTCCAGCTTTTTGCAGTCATGAATATTGCTGTTTAAAGTAGAAATAAACCTATTTCTACAGCAGTTGGTTTTGCTGCATGCAACAGAAGTCCCCCCACTACGTACGTAGCAAGCAGCCAATGAGAGCATTTTGCTGTTGCTGCATCCAACTGTTTGCTGGACGTGAAAATACAGCAAATACAGAAGCGGGGTTTTTACTTCATAGTGGAGTTTGCTGTTTGTGTGTAGTGTTACTGGTTGCATTCGAACAATGTCGAAGTTCATCCGCCACGTGCGTCGTTATCACGATTAGAGTGTGTATTTTGTATATCTTCGTACAGGCTTTTATCGCGAAGAATAAACTTTGAATCCAGTTTGAGGTTAGAAAATTGTTTCCCAACTCTTTTATAGGTGATTGTTTTCTTCCTTTTGAGGTTATATTTCGAAGACTCATATGATAATTTATCGGTCTTTAGCGGAGCACAATACACTTTATAACAACAAAACCATCACATCACAACAAATTTCAGGCCGAACTAATGTTTTCGTAAATACTCTCAAAGGGGTGTCCTAGTCGATTTTGAGGTCGTATATACCTTCAAATATCGAAGTCCACGTATCGAACGCGAAAAAGGGCTCAACAGCCTCCAGTCTATACACAATTCTGAAGAAAGATATTCAAATATATTTTCATTCGACGCAGAAATAAAGAAAGGGCATGAATTCTACGACTTTACTATTGCAATTTCTTAGAATCCATGGCATTTCTTTATTTATGCGTCAAATAACAATGTGTTGGCGTGTTCTTGTTCAAACTTACGAATCGAATGGAACTATTAACCCCGTTTTCGCGTTTGAGATACGTGAATTTCGATATTGGAGATCTATACGTCAACGTTGAAATATCGAAGTCTATAAACCGCTCGTTATTTCTGAACTACAGGCTTGTCTGACGATGAAATCCAGTCAAAAGAATGCTATGACAATAAGTCAGTCTTCGTCGATCATCTGTGGAAAATTTACAAAAAAATGGTTTTTCGTTGATATATCCGTATGCGTTCATCCTATACCAAAAATTCTCAAATTTAAAATGGAGCTTATCAAATTTCTACAACCGTGCAAACACCAGATAAATTTCGGCGACCACGACGCGGCGTCTGGCGTGGATAATGTAGAATTCTGCTTGAGCATTGTACCTATCGAGCTAGTAATCAGATTTTAAGTTTTGAACGAATTTATTTTCGAAGAAAAAAGCAATGCAGATAAAGCTTTTTGTGCGATTTCGTTACATTGAAAACCTTCGAAGTTTATAAGTGGTCAAAGTTTGTACTTTATGACCAAGATTTTCCGTACTTTTTTGAGCGAGCTGCGAATACTTCCCGAATCGAATACATGTAAGAATTTCCGTCTTGTATAGCCGAAAATTCTCAGTCCATAATATTACTTACCATGAAATTTTTATCCAAAAATACATCTTGCCGCTGACAAGTGGGGTGCGTGATGGTTTTATGGCGCGTCATCGATGCGTAAAATCAGTTTTCCGCAAATGTCTTCCTACCTATTTATTCTACGATGAAAAATATATCTATACATTTTTGTCGTAGGACTAACGCATGCGGAAGTATCCAAGAAAAACCATTTTTTTTTTCAACGCTTTCGCTCATGATCAACGTAAAGCCCGGTACAGAGATGCGGGGACTTTTCAGATTTTGTTTTTGATACGAAAATTAACGTATCCTTTTCTTTTTGTTTGGTTTTGTTTTCTCTAATTTTCCTGGACTACATGTATGGAATTGCGCTGAAATCGCTGTGTTCAGGTCAACGATATATACAGTCTTCGATTAAATAGCCAAAATCCGTGAAGTTCAACGCAGGCATCCTCTTACTTCTAACGAAACAAAACCAACATACTAATTTCGCAGTGATACCATGATTTTGAAATTCCAATATCTTCAAACTCATTTGAAACTTGACAATAGTGATTTTTTGTGATTTCTCGTTATATTATCGTTATATTATCGTTACCAACTTCAACCTCGTAATAAATCTTACACTTCGCATTTCTCAATCATAGACTTACAGTGATAGACTGTGTGCACTTACGGGGCTGCTGAAGACACGATCGAAAGACAGAGCTAGTCCTGCAGTGTTTTTTTAATAAGCCTATATGTGTTTTTCTCGCCAAGCCACTGATTAGAGTGAGAGGAAATACCTGCGGCTGATGTTTTCTCTGTCTTGTCACAGCTTCAGCTCGCTGCACAGCGCGCACAGTCTATTTCTACTGCGTTAAACGTGGAGACATGCCACGTTGGCGCCTAGGCATAGGCAACCAAGCGCTACATTTCATTACTGATTGTGAGATGGAAAATTGTAACTCCGATTAGCTATGTGTAGGTGCTGAGGTGGCTTGCTTCCACGTATAGTATAGGTCTAGTAATAAGTCCATGGTTTTAATACGTCATCACGCGATGTCCTAAAGGTGGTAACTTCCCGATATTTCTAAAGATGGCATGACCATTTGAGCACAATCGATCAATATCTTTATAGAGATTTAGTGTTTTTTTGCTGCTCCAGTCGTTTCGGAGGAATCAGGAGCGATGCCAGGTTGGGAAAAATTGGTATTACCTCAAGTACAATTTTTTTTTTTTTTTCAATGATAATAATAATAACAACGGTTTACTTCGTTGTTACATAGTTGCTTGAATTTCACGTCAAAATGAATTTTAAATTATTGACACTAGCTTGGAAAACTCAAAGCTATACCTGGTATAGTAAAAATACGAAATTACGGGAAATATCCTTTATTTCAGAAATTACACGACCGATATCCACTTCTAGAATTAGTTTCTCGGAAGAACCCCACTGCACGATTTTGCTGATCATGAACTCCACGTTCCCCATAAACGACTACTCTGAAATATATGAAAAAACTTTCAAAGTAAGAACCAGGCGGTTGAGTCGAACTACAAGCTTGGCGAACATGGAGAGTCATTTAAAAGACCCTCCAGCGATTGTCTGAGCATAACCATGAGCGATGAGGACAAAAAAAAAAACATACCTAATTGAGGTCTGCCATTACTGAAATTCTTCCGAGTCGGGTCTAGTCGGGTGTTATGGGCTGGATTTCAATTGGCTATTATTTATTTACGGAAAACCAAAATTCGCCACAATAAATTAACGCTCATGCAAAGACAAAATTCCTAAATACGATTTACCTGAGATGGACGCGGAGTTTTCCTCTTTTGGTTGAGTTTTCAAAATAAAAGCTTTCACTCACCCTTCGTTGATCTTAATGATTCGAGCTGTGAACGGCTCTGCGTGATCGACGATGACTAGATATGATATGAATTGACAATATTTAGGCACGATTAATCTGATTGCGTCAGCTGAATTACTAAATGTATGAAATGTTTGCTAATAATTGTCTGCTAGCACTTTAGAATCGATCCCTACACTTTAAAGCTGTTATCTAAAACGGGGTCTTGTGAAAGGGTTTTCAAAAGAAAGAAGGATAATTCACGAAGGCCAAACATGGCGCCGGTCAATATACTAAAATGGGTACGGAGATAGTTTGGTAAATTTGTCAGTTTGATTTACTTACGTTGAAGGTAATTAATTTGATTGATTCACAAAATAGATTAAACACAATGATTAAGTTTATTCAAATTTAGTTGGATAAAGATTATAGCGGTTGAATGTTATTATTAAAATAATGATATTCAAATAAAAGAAAAGTACGGAATTTCTTCAGAGTTATTTAACTTGTCTTGATTCTAAGAGATTGTGTGAATCACTCTGATGTAATGATGGTTTGGACTGACTGCTTGAAAGGTTTTCGATGAACTGCTCTAGTTAGACGACGTTTCAGAACTATTCTGTTAAAAGATTTTTGTTGAACCTGTCTCGAATAGAAGGTTTTGAAGAACTATGCTATTTTTGCACACTGCGACGCTCTTCTGAGTTCATTCTTGAGCTTGCGGTTTTCTAACGTGCTTCCTAATTCGGCCATTTATGGGAATTTTTGGAATTGAATTTTTTTATGGGAAGAGGACCAATACGGAAGATTTACGTATGTTGAGATGATATTTTGGGCAATTTCCGTACTTGCTGAATTCCGTACGGGTTTATTACGCTGTACGTGCACGTCAATTCCTGCATCTCCGAAAATATCATAAAGTGATTTTCGGGCATCTGGTTTGTCTTTAACGAACTGTCGTTGAATGCTGAATAGTTTTTTCTTAAGTATTGGTGGGATGAATAGTCAAAGCCATAAAAGGTATTAGGACGGCGAAAATGCTTTGACCGTTAGCTTGCGATCTTGAAAGGATACCACTCGTTCTCCGGTGTGGACCTTCTGGTACGTACGTGCACGTAAGTTTGGATTCAGACTGCCGTTAATATTAATTGACTTTAAGGTTAACATAAGCAAGAATGAATGTTTCTCAAGGCGTTTAGAAGTCAAAAGAAATCATATGCATGCGAAGCGTACGGAAATTTAAAGCAAAATATAATGACTTAAAACCAAGTTATAAAGCTTATAAGTATAGTATGTGAAAAGAATGTATCAAATTATCAATCCGTGGAATTGAATAGGTGATGCAAAATGAGGCAAATATTTAGGGGCGTTTGGGATCGAGGACGGGTACCCGAAAATTTCAGATTACCACAAAATTGTGGGTATGCGAAAATCTCGAGTCACCAAAAAGTTCCGAGTACCTCGAAAATTTTGGTTTTGCCGAAAAGTGCGGAGTTTTCGAAAATTTTATTCACGACTGTTTTCGCTTCTCCAAAAATAACGGGATTTTAAAGTCAACGGAGACTTTTAAAAATTTCGAACTTGTGTCATTTCCGAAATCTCGGACAATCTGAACGACAATTTCATAGCCGTCTGGAATTGTAAGTCGTGGAGATTTTATTCTCGAAAAGTCAGAATAGAGGCTCACTGAAAAATATACTCTCGAATTCTTTCATATCTGCTTTATTAGCACATTATCGTGAAATAATTTTATTATCGACTAGTAGAGGTGTGCGGGTACTGAAATTCTTCGGGTCGGATCGGGTCGGGTAGAATGGATTACTTTCGAGTTGGGTACTCGAAGATTTTCGGACTACCCGAAGATTTCGGGATTGCCAAAAAACCGGAGTTGAACCCGAGTTCGAATATCCAAATTTTCGGATACCCGCAAACCCCTAATATCTAGCAAGTATGAAGATGACCAAAGGAAAAATTGAAATTTTTTACCGAAAGAAGGTGAACAGAAATTCACGATGTAGTTTTTTTGGAACAACTCATTCTAAAAGTAGATAGCAGTCGTGTAATTGCTGAAATGATCAATATTCCGCGCAATTTTTTATTTTAACCACAGCAGGAATACTTTTCGAAGATGATTTTGACAATTTAAAATCTATTTTGATGTGAAATTCAAGCAATGAAATAGGGATTTAGAAATATGGTGCTTACGGATTTGATGAAGAAAATCCGTAGATATATTTTTCAGCAAAAAAAAAAAAAAAACACTGAAATTGATGAGATGTAAATGATATTATAAATAAATCTGAATGACACGTGTCTATGTTTTTAACAAATACTAATTCGTACCGACACATGTACGTACACGTACAGAAAGAACCTGCTTCATCCTGTTTTAGGGGATGTCTTCTACTTTATTGAATTATTTTAGTGGTCTACGGGTATTGTCGAAAAATACATGAGAATGTTTTTTTTTTTTTTGTGGAACTCTATTACCGAATAAATAGAAATTTGACAAGCTTACTTCCCCGTATCTCCGTAAGCTTGTGTATACTCGAGCTTGAATTTATTCGTGAATATTGAGGTATCGTAAAGTATCATTTGGCCTTTGTTTCGGAAAAATTCACAAAACGGGCAATTTATGGGGAGGCTCTTTGAAAACGTGAATCGTGAATCAATTGATAGGGGTACACAGTTTTGGGGCTTCGTGTTTTGAATTCGTTGTTTCTGATGCGAATCCTTCACATAAATTCTATGGTACTTTTAAAAATGATTGAAGCTGAAATATGTACACACCAATGAAACATGATTCATAGGATAATTTCGTGCAGGAATCACGATGATGAAGAACATGTGGATTTTTGGCCGTTCCAACAAGGTGGTGATCGTAGTTTTCACGGGAGTTTTGGCCACAGAACTATTATGGCAATTGTATAAAAGAACTCGAAGTAAAATACCATCAAAGAGCATCAACGAGGTTCTTTTTTTCTCTGAAGAATCATCCAACTGTCGGATGCACGCCGTCTCTAGAACACCTTGCGACCGTTCCAACTGTTCGGTTACACAATTGAGGTGAGAATCAATCGAGATAATGCGATAGGAATATCGATGAAAAGATTTTTAGAGACGTTTGATGTACCTTGGGTGCCATACTAATTTCGAGATCAGGCTTTCACGTTTAATAAAGCCGAAAAAGACAGTCTAACTTTGTCGAAAAACCGATTGAAGTAGGCTCCTCATTTTGGAAAAAAAAAATTAAAATTTTCGACCGTTCTTGAATCTTCTCAAAGAGTTCTAGAGTTCCGGATAATTTTCAAAAATAGTTCCGGTCAATTAGGGTTCAAAAAATTAATTTCAAAAAATGGGGTGCCAACTTCGCTGATCACTTCGTTTTCGAAAAAATAAGTTTTTGCTGCGAGTTCTGGATGGTATTCGAATTGTTCTACAGTTCTATGCTCATATGAGAAATAGTTCTGGTTATTTACCACTAATAAAATAGAAAATAAAAAATAACAAAAATGCTAGCACTCCGTTATTTAAAACCAGTAATTTTTTTTTTCAGAATTCTAGAGTTTCAGCCGATTGAAATTTTTTTATTTTGCTTCGTTACCGAGATATCGAACAAAATATCCACGCGCATTACTTACAGCGAAAATTAATTTTAACCATTCCCGAAGTTCCGATGAGAGTTTCGCATATACGAGCGTGAGTTCCGTCAATCATTCGAATGAATTTTTCCGATTCAATCAGAATTCGAAGAGTTCTCGAGCTTATTCTGAAATCGTCTTAGAACTCGAAAAAATTGCCGTACTTTAATTATGGGGTGCTAGCATTGTTGTTATTTTTTTTATTGTTTATTATTTTCTTACAATTGGTGGTAAACAACGAGAAATATTTCTCATATGGGTATAGAACTGTAGAACTATTTGAGCACTATCCAGAACTCGTAAAAACGAAAACTTACTTTTTCCAAAATGGGGTACCAACTTCACAGAGATAATTTCGCAGCTGTTTGAAATTCAGCAAACCGTAATAAAATAGTGATTATTTCTCAACGTTTCGTTACAATAACGTTGCTAACTTCAACCTCGTAGATTTTATAACCCACCCTGCTACCAACAAACGTCATATTTCGTAACAGACAGATCACAAGATATCTATTCAATTCGAAGCGTCGAAACACCCACCCTGGAAATCTTTGCTTCAACGTCGTCATGTTGCTTTTAGTATGGAAACGGCCTGTCTGCTGTAAATGATCCGCTACGATATATACGACTTGTGAAATACGTTTTCTTTCTGCTGTAGGAAACTATGCGCATATTTGGAATCTGCTCAGCAAAATCTAGATGTTTGCATGTATCTATTCAGCTGTGAGGATCTAGCAGCAGCGATAGCCAAGGTGTTTTGTCGCGGAGTAGTTGTCAGAATTATCGTCGATGGATCAATGGCGGAAAATTCCGCCTGTGAGCGTCGTATAAGAGATTTTCGAGAACGAGGTAAGATTTTACTTAGTTCAAAGCGATTCAGGCTCTTCAAATGGCACGCGTATCATTATCTAAATCACTCCCAAACAATTTGAATAACAGGATTTCTCAGAAAGTAAGGCGATTCGTCACCATTTCGCGTAGAATTTCTAAGTCAACTTTTAGTATTTGCAGTTGATACGGTAAAATTCACAATTAATTTACTCGGAACAACGTTTTTCGACACTCTTCACGTGATATCTTGATTCGAAATAGTTTGTACGATATTGATGAAATTTCGTAGATATTCTATGCTGTTAGGTACATAGTTTCTCAAGAACTATACACGTCCGAATTAGACTCTGTAATTTAAAAATTAATCAAGTACCGAAAATCGAAGAAAATTCGAACAACGTACTGAAAAAAGAATCTGTCGTGACGAAATCAGGGTTTTAAGTTTCAAGTGCAATTACAAGTGTGTTGAACGTGAAAACATGTTTTTTGAGTTGATTAATGCATGTCGTTTAACAACGTGAAATTTATAGGGACCTCGAGAATTTCGTTTATACCCGCTAAAATCACACAATTGTAGACCATTTTTGAAATTTCAAATCTCAAAGTAGAAGCAAAGCTAGTATTTCTCACCTGTATAATCACTGAGTATTTGTGAAATTCTTCATGTAAATAGCAGCGATACAAAGTTGAATCAAAAATCAAAATAAAGGTCAAGCGAATGATGTTTAATCATTTCTTGTATAACCTCATCGCCAGGTATTCGAGTGAGGATGAAGAAATCGGAATACTTGATGCATCACAAGTTTGCGATAATTGATAGGAAGCTGATTTTGACGGGGAGTACAAATTGGACGATGCAAGCGATGCACGGAAACTGGGACAACGTCATAGTTTCGAATCAACTCGCCCTAGTCAAGCCGTTCATTGCGGAATTCGACAGAATGTGGATTTTGCTCACCACAGGCGAAGACTGATGAATATAAACTCATTTGGTTCAAACGTATACCGCAACGAAGTACGGAATAATTTGAAAAAACACTTTGATGAATATCTTTAAACAATTCTTTTACAACACTGGTTCCTAGTCGTTCTAAGACTGTATTCCCTTCTGGGAACGAAGCCGCCGTTTACGATTGATGGACCGCTTTAATCTGAAGTGCATTACGCGTTTGAATACACCGAGTAGCTATTGACGATGGTAAATTAGTAATATTCAGGAAATATTTCGAGGGAGGTTATTTAAACGTATTTCGATTCCGATTCGATACTCATAGAAATAATTGTAAGTGAAATGTTGTTCAAGACATTAATATACATATACTGTAGAGAGTCAGTGCGAGGGATTATGAAAATTGAAAGAAGAGCATGGGCATACGAAACGCATAGATTTACCAATCGATTGGCAATTTCCTGACTCGAAATACAATTCTTTGTATTTCTGCGACAAAATCTATCAAACTATCAAATATTGCGGTACATACCCATGCAGCCTAGCACACAAGTAGAGTCTTCGTCCGAACTCGATACAGATATGGCGATGACGCCTTTTTCAGTATTCACGAGGAATCCAGAATCGTAATTTATCGTCTGAATGATGCTTATGACGTACGGTCGTGATGGAGCTTTAATGCATGCGTCTGCGCTGTGACGCATGAGGATGCCGTGACGTGCGGCTTTATGCGTTGACCTTTTCATCTGAAAAATACCCCTGACCTTCAGTATAACTAGTTGAATTAATTAGCTGTTAACCTATGTCACCGCGCTGATTTGGCACACGTGCACAATCTGAACTTGTATAACACAGAACTAAGTGCAAAGTTTGAGTATTGTAATTGAATAGTCTTCCAACAGAGAAATACTCACGAAGAAGTCGTCGATATTTAGCCGTTGAAAAAAATCAGCATTGCCGAAGTGAAGAATGCCCAGGCAAAATTTTTTAACTGTACAGCTTGTGTTCGTAAAATTTTTTAGCTGTACTCGTGTACTTTGAAAATGTTCGGCCATCGAATGTGAGGTAAATATATCCAACACCTGAATAAGATCGAAATATCTATCGATTGTTTGAGCAAAATGCTGTATTTTTTAAGACTAATTAATTTTCTCAATCAATTATTTTAATGCTATTAACTTTCATTAAGTTTATTATTCTTATTACGATTTCTTGACGTTCTCTTTCGAGCAAATTTTCCAGTGTAGAATAAGAATGAAACTTCCATGATTTTCAACATGCCGTGTGTATACAAGATCCAAACGTCGAATCATTGTTATTAAACAGTATGATGAATAAAAACTTGTGCAATACATTTTTTTTTTCAAATCCCAACTCAACATTTTTCCAGCAACTGTTTTACAATACCTCTCAATAAAGTTTTTCTGTCAATGAAAAATCCAAAAATCCTCCACTCATTCAAACATAACATAAATCCGATGTTACAAAATATCATAGTTATTTAATTACGCATCGTAACATTCTCCATCTTTTTCTTTAAAGTACATGCTATAATTTCTCCGAGTCTATATTATTAGAAAAACGAACTTCGTATGATTTATTCCGAAACATATTGGTCGAGGCATATATTCCCAACTATTATACTGGCAGATTCTTTGAAATTGAATGAATATCCCAACAAATGAAAACTTCATTGAGTCTGCATTGTATTTTCAAACACATAAACGACTTTCAAAAATATTACGTAGAATTGAGACTCCATGAATAATTCAGAGACGGAAACGAAAACCGGTAATTAAACACCGACGATGAGCTTTATTCCTCGACTCAACTAACCTTTTGTGGGAGTTGCCATGACGATTGTGACATCATCCCCAGTAAGCGATCCTCAATTTCACCGTATCGCAGAACTCACTCACATTGCTTGCAAGCACGATGTATGTTCAACTTATGCTAATACGGATTATTCAGATCGCGTTGCCTCGCAATTTGTCTTCGTTTCTTAGTAGACGCAAGTATCAGGCATGCATACGTATACACAGACGATAAATCGAAATGTATCTGTCTTTGCCTTGACTATGCTTCAAAAATAGATGGACACTATAAATCTCGTCTCCAAGAATTGTTATAACTATAAATTACTGCCGAGTAGTTTCACTTACGAGATTGGCGCGATATCTAGCGGTAACCGCTAGAGCTAGAATACCGTTCGAGTATTTCTTACTTCGCATAGTATTTTGAATCCCATTCTCGTGAAGCTTCTACCACTCAGACGGTCAGATATTTACAGATCGTCTATTTTACCCTCATAATTGTCGAATTGTATAATTCGAAGTGGTAGGAAAGAATATCGCTAGTTTATATTTTCAATTTATGAATTACCATGTGTAAATCTAGCGCGAAGCCATGAAAACGATTTTACATTAGTTAAACATGATGACAAAATCACACAATCACACGATCTTACTGTACTATTTTTTGTACTTCGTGATATTTTTCATAGGCTGTGAAAATGCAATTGTACGAGATGATAAAGTACGTTAAAGAGATACTTTTGTCCGTGCACTTTTTTAAAATGTTCCAGGCTTTCAAGAAATCGGAAAAAATTCACGGCCTCTTCTCAGAGTGTTAACTACGTTATCCAAAAGTTGGCAAACTCAGAAATTTCGAAGTATTGTTCATAAAAATTGATACTTACAAAACGACCGTTCCCTAAAAGACTAGTGTTTGCCCGGAGGCTTAAGATAGTTTTACTACTTATAAGTATCCTAGTCTCGGCATATCACATATCACATGTCATGACGCGTATCATATTTCCAACATCGACTGTGTTTTCTGATTCATGTTGCGTTCAAAGATCTTCGTATAATTCCATCGCAGGATCAGTCGAACGAGTCAAACGCACAGGGTGGCCACAAAATTCTTCCAAAAAAAGAAAAAACCCCCAACATTTTCCCCGTTCTAGTAAGTTACCAAAACCTGAATCGTTTAGCTTATTAACTCCTATATTCGGTTCAAATTCAATTCGAATTGAAAAATGCACAAAAAAGCCAGTATAAACGAATTTATTTTCTCGACGAAAGAAAGTAAACTCGTTACCTCAATTTCCGATTCCCTTGACAGAAAACTGATATTTTTTCAGCTTTTTCCATGACCAATCAGTGTGGCCACCCTGAAAGTATCTACGCAGAACGAACTTGACAACCACTGCAATGCTTCCCCAATGCCGAGTTATCTCGACCTTCGACCCGCGCGCTTTCGTCTGTGACGTAGTCGCCCCACCTCGACACCGTCACAGGTGCTTGTCCCCTACTTTCCCCGGGCCGTCTCCCTTCTCTATCCCTTCCTCACTCTCTCTCTCTCTCTCTCTCTCTCTCTCTCTCCTCACGCACGCAGTCGCTCTGTGACGTCATACCGACGATCGATGCATCGAGCCTCCCTCCAACGTTTCGTCACAGGCCTTCACCCGGCGTCCTTTGGCATTGTGCTGTGATATAATATAAGGTTGGCGAAATGGTTGATTTTGAAAGGGATAATTGAATCCGAGGACCGCTTACGCATTTCTCTCGACTGTTTTTGTTTTCGTATTTTTGACTCTGCCGTGAGTCGGTAATCGTGAAATTACCTATGCATTCACGCGACCTACGTAAAACGGCCGGTATGTCGCTTACGGAGGGTTAGAACGCAAGTTATTGTCGAATCAGAATTCTTAGGGATCTCCCTCCGCCTTTGTGCGCCAGCTTAATCGCTCGAGTTCGTGCCAAGGCTCGGACCGATTTCACGTAAAACTATAATATTTTCATTCTTCATTGTTACGGAACGTTATACGACGCCCCTTGAACTTCACGGCTTTTGAACAAGCTTGAGAAGCAATTAAGCAGGAATTGGACTCTGTTCTTGCGCGATGCATTGCATAGCATAAAGTACTTGGTGTTACGAAGAAAGAGAAGGAAAACCGGACTCGCCGCGTTAACGAAATCACCGAGAGTTATTCTTGCTATGTTTGAAATATTGACGACTTAAACCCACTTCTAATCGTAGCCTAAATTCTGAACATTAACCTCATCAATGTCAAGAGCTTCTATTCAAAGCTGCGTAAGATTTTCCCCCACGTCTTTACAATGCTGTTTACAAAAGTCAAACTAAACCAGAAACCGTTATTCTTTTATGAATTTCTACGACGTGGTTTCATCCGCCCCTACAATAGATCACGGTACTGTAATGTGTCGCATGCACAATTGATTTCTCTGAATCGTGCTTTGTTTTCGTGCGTACAAGTGTCAAATACATTTTCGAGAAAATTTAATAGATTTTTTTTTTGTGGAGTCCTGAAAAAATATCCTCTACACGAAATTCGCAAGCAATATTTGTACTTGGAACGCTGTTCTGCAATTATGAACTGGTTCAGAACTAACGTGATGTGCTCGAAGGATTTTTGTCGAAATGTTATGTCTTCACAAGTACGTGAAAGGAAGGTTATTGACTTGGTTTGCTCGTCTTTGCTTTGCTAAACATTTTTGTTTTTCACAAAGAATGCACTGTGTATACCTATTCAAGTGAAATCAGTTATGTCTGGTAGTCGTTTTGTTTCACATGATTTTTAATTCTAGAATTATAGCAAAGCTCATTTAAAACAAATGCCGATCCTTGCGATTTGCGTTTTATTTGTGACGCCCTACAGTGTATTAAAAAAAGAAAAAAAAAAAACGAGGGCCATGTCCAACTGGTGAAAATGGTCTAGAATGTCCCATGTGTGACGAACATTGTGAAATTACATGAAATTATTTCCGAATCCATCGCGAATGTCCGTGGATAAAATAAAAGGAAGTCGATTTAGATTCTTTAAAATTTAACCCGGTTCAGATGAACTTTGGATGGTTCCGCATCGTTGAAGTTTTAATCCTGCTTGAATAAATATTAATTTACAGCCAGTTTTGTGTGTGAGCTCAGATCACCGTCGAGACGTTGATTGACTCGAAAAAGAATGTCTATTTCATGTCGAATTCTAGCCGCAGGCTACAGATTCTGTGAGTTTGAAAACACCCGAGGTACAAACAAATAGCGTGAACAAAGCGGAATCTTCTGACTGTATACATATTATGTATGTAGTCATCACAGTAACGCTGCGGCTGAAGACCGAATAATACAAACGTCTGGTCAAACGTGTTCAGAGCTTTTTGACTATTTTTCAACATAGGAAACCAGCGTAGAAAAGACTGGGACAAGTTGTCGTACTTACGTGTGGAACATGATTACGGTCATTCAAGCGGTATTTTAACTTTCTACTCCTTTATTTTTAAAGGGCAAAAGAATACGGAAAGTTACTACAATCACTCCGACAATAGATAGTTGAGTTTTCACGGGATCTCGATGCTTCAAGGTCTAGAAAATCACCTCGGACCATTATCGGATGCACGTCAGGATTTAAATTACATTCATGTCAATCGACGCAACTTTTCTTAACTTAAAAGTGATCAGATTATAGATTTCATATGTTATACAGATTTTGAGTTATTTGACCAACAGGTTTAAAAAAAGTTCGATTCGGTACTGTTTCATGGGCTGGCCAGCTCAAACTGGGAAGAGCACGTCACTTTCTATTCGAATGGTCTTGACCAAAAATTCGCATGGCTTGTAGAATTTGTGACCCAAAATGTCGCGTTATGAGCATACACTGATAATGGATCCTAGCACTCCTAGCAAAGTTTGGAATTATTCACCAGTCCCTGTAGAAAGTTTTCGACACCATTACGCACTTTGCACAAAGGAAGAAAATTCTTTCCTGAGGTCAAAAGACTTTTTCATCCAAAAAAAAAAAAAACTATTGGTTTTATTGAAACTTGGTTTCGGTAGATTTCCGAGGTCACTGATTTCGAATGAAAGATCTAATTTCTAGATTATAAACCGGCGCTTGGAAAAGAGTAAATGAAAAATGAAGAACGTGACTAACTCGGTTTCACAGTTTCGTATTTGAAAGATTTTGGGCTCCTGATCATGAAATTGAACTAATGAATCGCAATTTCTTCGGTAATTTCAAACCGAACGATTACGTAATTAGTACCTCAATATCTTGTAAATCATGAGAATAGGGCATAAAACATATTTTTCAAAACGTGTTAAATCTATACCTCAAAAGTATATAACAAAGCTCGTCGTGTCAGAGTACATAATTCATCTCCGTAGGACTACGTGCCTGTATGGAAAATCCTTCAATTCTAATATTTGTATTTAGTATTATTTGAAAAGTGGAAATACTAATTGCTTTTTAGTGAGCCGGGAGAATCCAAATTCTGATGCTCCAAACACCTACTCACGTATCTAACTACGTGCTTAGATCAATTTATTCAGGCCCCGGTATTGATTTAGTATTTTTAGATCACAGGGCATCCCGCAGCTGGAGACCGCTGTATAAGCATGTGAAACATTAATCTTTAACTCAAGCAAAACCCACCTTACCTCTACATAAATACAGTCTAGGTACCACCGTCAATTGATATAATTCGCTTGAACCAGACCGTCAAAGCCGCATGGAATCCCGCCCAGGTTACGGTCGACCCATCATTTTCATTATATCCTTTCATGAGATATTTTCGGACGGATTGAAGGAACGACCGGCCCCTTAACTGTATTCCCATCAGTTTAGAGCGAAATCGTTTTGAAACTTACAGTTCCATGACATGTCTAGTTTCTCTGTAACATAAGCGTCGGTAATTAAATTTTCGAGCAGAAAAATGGCGCTGATATCGCGAGGTGTTTCGACAAAGAATTGTTCAGTTACAGGCGAGACTGAAATATATTTTTGCGAGAATTTGATGAGCGCAAACCGTATGTTTAGAGTGTTTCAAACGAGCGAAAAACATTAGCTGTGTAAGCAGCGAAAATGATGTTTGAAAACGCGAGGTGAGACACGGGAATTTACTAACCTGTCCTATTTTTATTTATAACCCTATTTCGCTGCGCGTTTATCGCTCAACCTATGAAAATGGGCTCCCAAGTCCCACTCCTGCTCCAAATAAATGCTATTTCGTGGTTGAAGGATCGAAAAATAAATTTGTTACGATAAAATGCTCGGTAAACTTTACTTGTCGTGCCGCCATGTTGAATTCGGTGGAGGCAGTATACGTTGACCGACAATAATATTTACCCTTGATTCAGCAGAGTTGAATGTCTGCAGACGGCGATGTCCTCAAGTGTCGAAATAAAAGTTGCCTCGCTAGTTTATTTCGTGCTAGAAAACAAAACAGTACGAGAACGTCGGCGGATATGAACGATGTTGTTTCAGGTGAAAATTGGCGTGAAGCTCGTTCTTCGCTTATTCGCATTGTCCCGATCATCCCGCCCGCCAAGTTGGGAAGCCTGCATGCACGGTGGTCGGGTGACTAAACTTAACTAAACTAAACTAAACGAAACGAAACGAAACCACGTGCGTCACAGCCAAATGCAGCGATCTCGCAAATCACCGGTAACAGCCGACCCGAAAATAGATGGTAATTTTGCATCCGCGGATCAGCCGGCTGGGTGTTTAACTCTCGCTAAAGCGAGGGAGAGCGTGATGAAAATAAGAAAAAATAAACAAATGCGATGTATAAAAGAGGAGGAAGAAAAACAAATGAAGTGGTGCGTTGTAGAAACTGTTTCTACTGGTGAAATTTTTCGCATTCGGAGTGCACTGAAAGCCTGCATGCGCCGCTTGTCTTGCTTTTAAAAAACTCAGAGAACGATAAGGATGCCCGACTGTAACTTATACCACAGGATTAAACTTGTTGTGAGGTTAGGAATATTTTAAAAAACCTCTGATTATTTCGGTCTACAATCAGTCTGCTCACGTGACTCCGATCGGCCACATGTGGATTCCGCAAACACGGGCCATGCTCCCGACAGTAAACCGTCCAGGTTGCAAATTTTGACTTTTATCTGGATTTTCATCGAACTACATTACTACATTACTTACTAATTCCTTTTTTTTTTACCGTTTTTATTTTTTCCACTACGACTTGCGGCACGTTTGTAGTCGCATCGTTTGCGTTCACGAAGCACGAACCGAGTCGCAAGCACGAATATACTGTCGGGAAACATTGCGCAATTTCTTGGTGCCTCGTAAATCCGACGAATAGCAGAATTGTGTATTCGACTGAAACTCGGTAACGGGTGTATGTTATAGGTGCACATTTATCAACGCTAAAAATAAGAAGCTTCGTAATACATCGGCTTATAGTCTTGCAACCCTTAGTTTTCAATAGAATTTCTGTGCCCTGTGATACTGTGCATAACATAATAACATAATAGAACTGTGGAATGCGGAGCTAAACATTATCAGGACGTAATCAACTATTAAACTATTTTTCACTTTATCCCCAAAGACGAGGATCCGCTGAACGAAGCATCCATAATTTATCTTTTTCGTTGGTAATTTCGTGCGAACTTCACAGCATGGGTGTACTTTCGCTCGTTGAAAGCGTGCTGCTATCTTTACCCGGAATCGCTTTTACACCGCAGCGAAAGAACCCTGGTATCTGTACACCGATCGACCCAAAGCGTAAAGTTCCAGACCGTACTCGCTCTCGAAATTTCTTTCAGTATATTTTTTCTGCAGATTCTAGAGGCTAGAAGGCCGAAGTTTGTTTACATCGAAGTTGGGAAGAAAATTTATCAATATCGAATCAAACGCGAAAATAGCATTGCACCTGTGACGTGTTGTACGTAGCAGAAAAGTGGAGGATTATGATACCTGCAGGTTTCAACGGATCGTAATTTCTGATTTTTATTCTTTCGAGGCAGGCTGCTTCCAAGTTCGTAACACGTTATTGATTCAGAATTCACGTTATCACTGCGGGCTGGATCCGGCGCATCTACGCGTTTGTACCCTGATGTTGCGTAGCTGAAAAGCAGCAATTTTTTTCTAAACCAGCTTCGACTAAATAAAAGTCTTGGGGTTCCACTTTCATCGTGATAAACTCGGCAAGATCTGAGACTCCCGACTAGAAAGATCGTCAGAAAAGTTTATTTAACAGAAAAATTGTGGGGGAAAAAACTCTCGAAAATTTGCTGCAATAATAAACTCTGCCCATGCAAAGCTTCCAACTTTTCTAAATAGTAATAAATTATAGAACGTCTCAGTTTTGTGCAGGTTGATCTCGTATGTGTTACTAACTTCTCGTGCAGGTGGTAAAGATTTTAATTCAATCTACTTTTTTTTTCTTTGATTTTTGAAATCTTACCGGTGGAATATTGCCTAGTTCTTAAATTACGAACCAAACTGCATACAACCGAATATTCCATTCCTTAATGATAGGTTAAGTTGATCCTTTAGGGCATACACCTCAAAAAATTCTCAAAATTGGTTACATGAATTTGTATCTAGACGGCTGTTTCCTGCAGATCAGCCAATACGTTTTATCGCAAAAAAAAATCATCAATCAATATTGCCTTAACAGACTGTAGCAGGAATTGAAATGTACTTATTTATCTAGAACAAATTTCTATTAATCTGAGATCTTTGAGATATTGAATCGTTTACATCAATTTACTAGATTCGTGATTTATTCTTAATTGATACATGTCGTGAATTGTGTTATTTCCTCGAATATATTTTGGCTATTCTCGACACAGGCTATCCCAATTCAAGACATCTATCAATTTGATTAGAAAAGAATTCTAAAGTTATTTTATCTCGAGACTAAAGCATCTAGTTAGATCGATTATGTTCAACTCTTCAAAATTTTACACTTTACGAAATTTTACGATGCCTCACAATTTACCCAGGTCTTTTTTGACTGTTCAATACCGCGAAATTCCGATAAATTTCGAATAAATTGCATCGCAGTTTCATCTCAATTTGGCCAAAATTGTGGAACAGGTCCTTGTGACGGACTCGTCCGTTCTCTTACCATGTGGAGGCATTGACGTCATCAAAGAGAGGGAAAACGAACAGCAGAAATGGCCGTGCATTACAGTGGCAGATAACAGAAATACGGCGCCTGGCGTCGCCTGAAACCCATCAGGTTATAGTGGTTTGTTCGTGCGTTGCTGTCGTTCGTCCCTACTTCGCGATAACTAACACCCACGTTTGCTTGAGCAAGGGTCTTGGGATTTCTTCGGCGTCACAAGCGACTGATGCAACTGGAACATTGTCAGTATAAATAGCATCACTCCAAAGTAAATATAGATTCGAGAAATATTCACGTGCACGAAGTGCCTACCTGCAGAAACCTCGAACTACACTTGTGCAAGAGGCGTGTCTCTGCTTTCGTAAGATTGGGCCTTGGACTGGCTGCAACGGGGCTTCCATGTTTAAGGATTTCTCAACGATAGCCTGATTACGACCTGGTTGCAAGTTTATTAGAACCAGTTGTTCGAAGAAGTGATTTGGTCCATGAACTTAGATTCGATCTAAGTTTGACCCTTATACTTGAAGTTTTGTCTTTGTAACGAGACAGTTAGAGCGGTTCTGTTATTGTACCAGAAATCGTACTTCAAAGGATGAAAACTGAGTTCACTTATTGCACCGTAAATCAGGGAACAATCCTGGTATCCTGATAAGAGGTTGGGAAATAAGTTAATCGAATGTCACTAGGACTCGGTGAAAGACAGAAGATTAAACGGGCCCCAACCACTGTCCAAAAGCAATATCAGTGTAAATCAGCTGAGATGACTAGTTGAGCACCGGCCATTTCATAGTTATCGATAATAAATCGAGGCTGATGTTGTTTGCGAAGCACCTTAACAGGCACGCAACGTGTGTTATTTCAGCTATCAAGAATGATGAGTACCTACACGCTCACTGAAGTCTACTAACGAACCAAAGCGAACGGCTTCTCCGACACTGTCAACCATCGCAAGTCATCTTGATCAGTGTATTTTCCCGCGGGCCTGGCTCGCGAAGCTTGTCAAAACAGACTCTAAAAATATCCTGACCAGTCTTCAAATAGCACCTCACCCACGGAAATACACCAACAAGGGGGGCTGGCCTCCGCCGTTTTACCACAGCTGTGTGAGATTCCTGACACTATATATTGAGTATATAATGTGACGTATTCATTCGAATATTTCACGTCAGCTTACATCTCTGTGATTGCGTTTCATCCGCTCAGCTGGAGTCGGGTTCGTTCCAACAACGCGACACTCAAGCCTCTGCAGACACAATGCGAAGAAATAAGAATTAATGGGAATAAAAACGAGCCAATCCCGATCGATGTTCTCAGCTCTGTACAGAAGTTGTTCGCCAATCAGAGGGGTAGCTTTACAACTTTTATTTTCTATCATATTACAGCGCGTCTGGGGCTTTGAACCGTGATTAATGAGCACGATCCGCGAATCCATATGACGGTATATGAAATATCTCTGGTATATAGATACGGTATGGTAATCGAGAGTAGGAGACTCTGAACAAATCTCAGTCGCATCACGGTACTGAAAATGAAATGTCTTAATTGTTGGACTGAAAACAAAATAGTTCAATCCGAGAAAATACAGTGCTCGTTACAATGTTCTTGACTAAATGTGTCACGGTTTTGAAATGGTTATACACATTTCGGGGAAAGAATACATTTAAAATCGTGTTTGACAAACTGTGAACAATATCCTAACTATCGACAGTAGGGTCTTTTCGCTAATAAAACCAGCTGATAGTGAGCGTCGCAGATCCTATCGTAATTAGTTATAATTTTCTTCATCAGATGTCGAGACGAAGGCCACGCCCATGTAACGCTTTCCATATTCTTGAATCATCATTTCATTTCATTTAGCCACGACCATTACGAGTAAAGAAACTTGACACCCAAACGAGGTTTGTCCGGCCTTTAAAGCTTGAAAGCTAAATTGAGATACTACGATTATGCACGATTCTGATAACTGAACATTCGAACGTGAAACTTCTTGCAAGTAAAAAGCAGACTGTACGGTCTATTTTCATTTTATCTGTTTGTAAAAATCGAGTAAATTTTCTCGGAGCCTGGGTGATCTGGACTAGACACGTGAAGGATCTGACATTAGGTAGTAGGTGACTAGCAGCCTGCGTCAGAGGAGGCGAACAAGTGCCTTTTAGGGTTTACTGCGAGTTGACTCGGAAGACAATTGTTATTCAAGCGTGTTGAAAACGGTGAAATATAAAGGGTCTATTCTTAGGCGTCTCCATTTATGTCGGAACGGTATAAGTATTCCCATACATTACGCCCACCTCGCTCTGCAAGCGGTAGCGTATGTTTAATACGTTGACGCTCGGTAAATTACCCTTCATTCGCAAATGACACGTCGAGTGCTTTCTATTTACCTTGTATCAGTAGCACTGTATTATTGCCGTTATGGGGCTGCACCGAGTTTTCATCCACATACAAATTTGGAGGTCGTTGACGTGGGGCGAGGGTGTCGGACTCAGATATGACGTCGTTGTCGACGCGGTCCGGCTAAACCGGATCGATGAACCCCTTGACGATGCCGGAAAAGTTCCAAGGGATGTACATCAAAATTGTTTTCACTGCTCTAACCGCGTCTGGTCTGTACTAAATCACGTGTCTCCGTGTCTCGTATGGTAGTGTATTTTATTGTCGTTCCAAAAGAAATTCAGGAATGATGCTGAGCAAGCTTAGCCAGGCGAAAGAAGAGAGGAAACTACGCTAATGCTTTCAAGCTCAAAGTTTTACCGGTGAAACACATCGATGAATCCGTGCCGATGGTTATTTCAACGTTGTTGTTGTATGTAAAATTTTAGGGCCCAGAATATAAGTAGGCGAAGAATCGAATTTCATAATTTTCTTTGTGCAGTGGTACTAAAATATACCGAATCCATGAAAGATTAACTTATTTTACTTATTACTTATTTACCATCATTTATCGAAGCATCGCGTTAATGTTCCAATTCTTGACCACTCGAAAATCGATGCAACCTGGCTTTTGTATAAAATTTTTCGAAATAGTGAAAATACACGCAATATGATTCTGAAGAAAAACGCACGATCCAAGGCTGAGGTGTGTATAACAACGTTAATACCCAGCGGTTATTGTGCTTCTATTTTGGTTGGTGTCACGGTCGTTACAAGGCGCGGTAAATCAAGACTTCAAGGATCCCAATCCTGTTTGCAATTCTTCTTTTCATCTTTTTACCGTGGCTCTGAAAAATGGAAGTATAGGCGAATTATGACGGAGAATCGGGCCATTGTGTTGACGAAAATAGGCAGAAACGAAAGTAACGTACAACGTAACGGAACACACGCATACCCATATCTATGATTGGAATTGTGAAACAGTGACCCAGATTTTACCGCGATCCGGTATAGAATCAATATCTAAAGTTGTTTTCGATCAACAAACTTATCGATGTTCCAACCGGCAAGTTTCAGGCAATTAATTACGTATCCGGTCGGTAACGAAAACCATCCGTTGCCTGCGTATGTGTGCGAAACAGAGACCCGATTTTGCAGGCAATAATAGAAGCGCCAATATTCGTTTGGGGTGAGAGTCGATGATGCAGTCAAGGATTACTCGCCGCATTGAAACGAGTCTACGGTCCTCGAGAGGATGCTTCAGATGGCTGGAAATTTCTACTCCATCGACACACCGTGTCAGCATCTTTATTATTAAGACTGGCGGCTTGGAGAGGGTGACGGTCATCGATTGTCTCATATTACGTTCTCGAGGGGTGTAATAAAAATCCCTCATTTCTACTCCGATCCACCAACGAGTTTTCCACAAATATTTACTTCCCAATGAAGCGCGGTGAGTAGGTGAGGACATCGCATGCAGGTCGATGCCGTAAATCATTCGCGTGGAAATGATCGTGGATAAGTTTTCCCTCAAATTTACAACTGGATTTCACAGTCGGACAATCTTCGCGTGATTCGCTAATCATTTCGCTGATCCAGGGAATTTAGGGAATAAGGACCAGTTAATTGGGCTTTGTTATTATATCAATTTTCCAAATTCTTTTCCTATCCCAGGATACTTGGGATCATTTTTTCTATGGTAAATTTTACACAATGGTTTATCCCACGGTAAACGTTTTAAATTATTTCATTTCGAAGCTGGAATTCCAAGTCACCACCGCATTCTGAACTTGGCATATTAATAATTCTGATTTCGTGCGAAGGTGTTGTAAACAACTTTAGTGAGATTGCAATCCTAAGTCGACTTATTTGACTCTAGAATTCTCAGCAACTTCACTCTAATTGTAAGCTTTGCTTTTGCATTTCCACACTATACGCTATCCCGAGAATAAGACGTCGAATAATTACTGTCAACTTTGATTCAGTTCGTTTGATCGATCAATTATTTTATTTCCACTCGGGAATGCTCAACAGCTGTCTTATATCCGTGTTCGCGTTTTGAGTCGTTTCATTTCGGAATCTAGTATTATTTTCAGTTTATTATCAATCATGATGATTTCATTCTGAGGTTGCAGTATTTTCGCCAATTCGTTCTAAATCCAGGAGTTTGCATTTTTTATGAAAAATCTGATTGTGAGATCCCAAGTTCTTTCATTCTCATTCCAAAATTCGTAACAATTTTGAACGAAGGTCAGTATTCTGAATCATTTCAGTGTGAAGCTAATGTATTTCGATTTTTTTATTCCCAGACTTGAATGCAAAACTGTCTAGTTTGAAAGTATAGAATCCGAAGTCTTTTCACCCACCGTCCTAAAATCGAAATATTTACATTTCTAAAGTTAGCATTTGTAATGATTTGATTCGAAGGTTGGTGTTTCAAACCATTTCATTATAAACTAAGCAGTTTCAATTTTATCATTTGAAAGCCGGCGTTCTAAATCATCGTTTTATTCCGACGTTTTTAATAATAATGTATTCCCGGTACGGAATGATAAATCATTATATTTTATAATACCAATATCTTACCTCATTCTATAATCAGACCAAAATTATGAACTGTATTACGTCATAGCTATACGTATTTTATGAGGAACAATTTGTTTAATACCGATCGTTACGCAGTAATAATATGCATAACCTTTGTAACATTGTAATGGCTAGAATGTCACTTCACTATTCCAATATTTTCAATAATAACTACAATATTCCAATTTTAATTTGTAATAGTGTAGTAGTATAATTTATTTATTCAGAGAAATATTTGTTTTTTCATTTCTCACCAGAGTAAAAACATAATTTTCAAGAACGCGAAAGCCCATTTCACATAATTCGAATATATACACAGTCGAAGTGTATAAAAGTGAAAATACGCGCAAAGGTAAAGTAATGAAAACGAATCTCTGATTTGGTTTGCTATATTCTTATTCGTTTTGACTTTCCACATTGAGACCTTCCCATACTTCAACTTGCTACACATTAAATTCCCATGGGACAAATTTTTGCGTTTTCGAAAATTCGACTCTGTGCAATCCTTCTATACATTTTATTGATCTTCACCCCCGCTAGCAACAGATATTTCCTTGTATTCGTGCCCCTACGGAAAGTTGTTAAGGCGAATCTACGAAGGTGATAACGTTAAGGGTATTCATCGAATTACCGAACCCTCGAGCGACCCTCGAAGGGTGCAGAGCCAGAAATCAGCCGCTGATTTCACCACAGGGTGTTAATTTCCGACCTTGACACGGAGAAACGTGAAGTCGAAAGCAAGATTAATCAAGACCCGTTACAAACATGCAACGTAGCAGTCGTCTATGCGTCCGGATAGAAGTGGCCGTCGGATGCGAATCTCCAGAGGCTGCCTGCCCGGTTTTCCACCCCATCGATTGGCCGGACGAGGGTGGGTTGCGCCTCGAGCTTTCCAGGGTATAAATAGCTTTCCTCGTTTCCCGCATCTACGTCTTCGTCGATGCCGCACCGCCTTGTCAAGGGTCAGCATCGCCCACGCCAAATCTCCCGTCCTCCGGTCCGTCAGCCCAATGCCAACCCCGTAATCCAACAAATCCAACATCTCGGAATTGGACTGTATCCGACATCGTGTACCAATTTATTCCAGGAAAAGAGAGCGCTGGAATCACCGATGACTGAACGAAGCCACATTCGGGGTGGAATAATGCGTCAGGGTCGAAAGCCCCAGGAATCTGATGGTTGGAACATGGAGGTACCATTTTAAAAATGGAAAAATCAAGTTCACTTGAGTTCACTTACAAGGAACACCGGTTTGGTATCTCCCTTCGAATTTTTCGCAACTCACGTATGTTGTAGAACATTATAAACTAAAAAAGGCATTTTTTTATTATCGGCGTAAAAACGGTTTACAGCGGTGAAAACGACCCCCAAAGATGGGCACCCAACGGGTTAGTTTCTCGATGCGTTTGATGCATTTGAACGGGACCAAAACAAAAATGTTTCTGTTGATGAATGAAACATTTCAGCGTTGGTTTCATTTAAATACATCAACCGCTTCTATCCGAAATTGAGAAACCACCCAATTGCGTGCCCATTTTTGGGAGTCGTTTTCACGCTTTTAAACTATCTTTCCACGGATAAAAAGAAATACATGTCTGTTAGTTTTCAATGTTTCACAACATATATGAGTTGCAGAGTAATCGTAGAGTGACACCGGATTGGTGATCCTTGTTAGTGCATGCTTTAAAATTCACCCAAATTGGTTTATGCGGAAAGTGCGTAGTCGAAGAGTCGCTTATTCAGAATGGTTATCGACGTTTTGAATTCCGTAGAATTCAGACATTATAAACGCAAAAAATAGTTAGGTACTTCCGAATGAAACGTTTTGAGAAAATGAGAAAAGCTCACTCGACTTTAACTTCCCAGAGAATTATGAAACTTATGAAATTCTTTCATTTTTATACACGGATTTTTGCATTTTTCAAATTTTCTCTATTCTTCTATTCAGACTATCGGTCTTTCTACTCTTTAACGTAAAAAAGATTATGGTCCCGTCTGAGAAAACTACCTTTGTGGCGTCCATGTGTGGTTGAAGAGTATAACCCAGCCTCTTTATTTCCATCTCTCGCATAGCTCGAGTGTCCGTCAGTCGAGCCTCGTGTGCGCAAAAGGCTTTCATGTGAATACACACATAAATCCAATGTTTTTCCTCGTAAAATCACGACTCGCGAGATCTACGAGACTCTAAAACGTATCACGTGAAAAACTTGTTAAGAAGTACAAAAGAAAAAGCACTAAAAAAGGAATGAAAAAAAAAAGAAGAAGAAAAGAGATGAAAAAGGAAGACGTGACAAGAGGGCAAGAAACTGAATACAGAAAACCGATTCACCGACCGTCCAGCTGCCTTTTGGGTTCAAATTTTTAAATGGAATAAAAGTACAAGTTGAAATTTCTCACGGTTGAACTCAAGTTCACCCGATCATTTCGTTGCAGCACTTTGTCAAACCTTCACAGGATTAAAACTATTGCATTATTCCGTACGATCTTAAATAATAAACGCATTAGAGAATTAAGAGATGCGAGTTGTTCTTGATTGAAAACAGTATCTCATCACGAACATTGAAATGGTTTGATAGTTCTAGAAATTAAGTTATGTAATCGATGATCAAAGTTTTTAATCCAATATTGAAATTAACATGTTTAATCAACCACGCTAAGGAATGATTTAGTTCCTATGATCAAACTTGTCGTTGGATAGCCAGAGAAGTTGTTGGAATCAGATGATCATTTGCAACACTGCGCGCAACAAAGAAGACATTTGGTGGAATTCTATAAAAAAAAAGTATGCTTGGTGGGTATAGTATTTACAGAAGAGATATTCAAACCGCCTGCAGCACAGTTTCAAGATGTCTCTTCAATGAGTCCCCTAGGACTCGGCATGATTACGTATGGAGGTAAAATTATTACGTTGGGTTGTTTCGTTTCTAACTGACAAACTTATTGCAGGCAGCTAAAAAATGCTTTTGAAAGGATATCTCCCAGTCCCATGTTTGAAAGATTGATTCGGGACGTTGGTGTTTCCCGATTTAAATAACGTATGATGTAATTTTTTTTAAATTGTTACGACTCGTCGTCAGATGTATTTGATGATACGGACTTGACCCTGGAAATAATTATTAGATGATTAAAGCTTTTTATAAAATTGTTATTACAATTTTTGTTGTAAACTCAATAGTTTAGCCACTAAAGACGTACATTAATTTTCACATTAAAGTTTCGACATTTATTACTTCTTAGCCGCCGAAGCTTCGTGCTTTAATACATGAATATTTTTTATAGAGAATTGGATCACCCATAAATATGTCACGTGAATTTTTGTTATAAAATCAACAATTTAGTCATTAAATACGTTTAGAGACAAATATTTACATAAGGATGACTTTTGAGTCCCGTCAGTTTTGAAGCGTTATTTAGTCACGGATAGCACAGTTATTGTTGGGCATCGACAGCACAGATAATATCCATTGTTTACATTTCGATCGGAAAGTGTTATTAACTCTTGACTGCTACACCGGGGTCCAGTTGGCACCGTCCTATCTTACCTACAATTCGAAAGTGAATCAATGCAGAAGTTCTTTCGTTTTTTATTCATACTTGATTATCATTTGAAACTAAATAAATTTAGGGTCTGTCTGACCCCAGTGTGGCAGTAGTGTGATTCCTCAGAGGTGTGGAAGCAAAGAGTCAAGTTTCAATCCTACTTTTATTGTGAATTAACAAACATGTACTTGACAGTAGTGTGTGATTTTCATTTTTTTTTATTACCGATGAGAATATTCATGTATGCTGTGTTTTTGTGGAACGTTTTTGTTTTTAGTATGAGGTGTTTATATGCATATATTTTTGATCGGATAAACTGTTTTTGTGGGTAATACTCACATTTTTAACGTACTTGCCGAAAGATTTTTGTACCACAGGTGCTTTTTAGGGAGATGAGGATTGGTCAAGGTATTATGTTCATAGCTATTCGGCAAAGTTATCAGATTCGATAATTTTTTGATATTAGAAGATTTGCGTGCGGTAACAATAAGTCTAGTTTTTTGCTCTAGATTTTCGCTATTTCCAAGGACTACAAAAATTGCGATTTTCGGACGCACGCAGTTTGGATTTTCGGAATCATATGGGAAGAATCCAAAGGAACACAAGTTCCATTTTCTTACTCCACTCAGGATAGACAATCGTCCGTGCAATAATGAGAAAAACGCCTGTTCTCTGTGCGTAAAGAGTGAACTTTGACACAAAGAAATGTACAGCAAAGATAATATCAGGAAAAGCAGATATAATCAAGGTCGACGCTCTTGTTTAAAATCTCAAGACTGACTGTTTTTACGATGATGTTCGTTTGCTCACAATTAATCTAGTATCCGTTAATACAATACATGAACAAATAATTGAACCACCGATGATAGCTTGATGTCAGCGGCATCAGGGTGCCAGGGTGTATAAGATGCGTGAACACAACTTCGTTACAACATGCAGTTTTTGTTTCGCTGCCAAAAGTATTACTTTCGTTGTTTTGATAGAACTCACCGGGTCTTACAAAAATGTATGACTTAATCTGATGTATGTATTGAAACAGATATATGAGGCAAATGTACCTTTCTGTTATAGGAGAAAATTATTTACAGAATTATATTTTATCCAAGTCAAGTGACAGTTTTTATTACCAACGCGATAGTCTTCGGATTTGCGAACAAAGCTGATAACGTCATCTGCGCTTGATGGAAATGTCGGAGTAAGCCACAAAAACCAACGGAACTCGATGTGGAACACAACTTCGAGATATCTCGTTAACTACTTTGTACTAAAAATACGAATTATCAGCAGTACACAGACGTTGTGAAGATAAAATTATGTCGCAGAAGACCGTAATATGTTTGACCGTTGGAATACAAAAAACATATTATTCAATTTTCTGAATATTTCGTATAAATCTTGTAGCTTCGAGCTTCCAAATTACACCGCTTTGCCTGCCGTACTTGGAAAATAAGGAATATTTTTTTGGTGCACCGGATATGGGAATAAAAAATAAATCAATTCCGTTATTAGATTTTTCTTTGACGCACGGATTGTGAAAAAAACAAAAGTTCACACATATTCTTATAATTCAAAAACAATTATCAATCAATTTAGCATCGCCCTTGCTGATCATACTTTGGGCGACATATGAACCCACACTGAGAGAAATTTTTAGTTCCGGTTACCGCTCAGTCCTTAACTATTTTCATTTTTTACCACAATCGAAAAATATAGTTCTAGGTACGAAACGAAAATTAGTTTTCTAGCTGTTGCCGGAAAGTCTAGTATCCGTTACTATTCTTTCTCATTACGATCACTGTTACTATATTTTCTTGTAACTGTTGCGAAAATTTATTGCTTGTGCAACAATAAATTGATGTTAAAGCCTTGTTTAACTAAAAAAGTAGAGTAAGCCTCAGAAACTGATTTTGCGTAGCAATAACCAAAAAAGGATTGACAATACCGTAAAATGGTTACGCGTACCTCGATTTTCGTAATTCCAACAATATTCAAACAGTTTTTTCAACGAAACCTGTTTTACTGAATTTTTCTAGTTAGTACAAAAAATGAAACTTTTCTCAGTGCAGGGGCAATCACTGTTGTGCCAATATAAATCGAATGAAGGATGGACTGTAAATTTGTAATTGTTGAGATGAAATACGTTTTCTATGCGGGTTCGAAATTCCGCTGAGCCAATTTTGATCATAATTATTCAACAAAATTCGATACTGGTCTGATCCAAAAACACTTCGATACAAAAAAGTAGTCTCATTTATAAGACACTAAGTACCCAGCAACGGTATAATCAAATACCGCGTTAATTCAAATGTACTATAGGAAAATTTCCATTTTACGGTATATTTCCCAGTTTCCATTCTTTCTTGTTATTAACCAATTTCATCGGTGCGTATACCACCGGTATTCTAAGACGGCCTATCAACTTGCTTAACCTTTGCGATGTGTAAACGTCTCACACTTCAAGCTTTGAATCGTTTGGGTCTCATAGTTCTGTATCTGCACGGAAATGAAAATGGGGCGGGCAAAAATTCAGTAGTTTTATATGAAATGATCTGGAAATCGTAACACATATGTGAAATTCACTATGAAATTTTTTCCATTTACTTCCATACATGTCATATATATATATACAGAATGATGTGAATGTTCAATTGGTGTGAACGAAATTATTCAAGCGATATCGTAGACAGATGTGTTGTTCAAGAAACTTACCTTTGTAGATAGGGAAAATTGTAATTTTTCTCTCCATTCCAAATCACTGCAGTCCGAAAAAATGTCCAAGCGTTCCTAGGCACGATGTCGATTATGTGGATAATGTGAGCATTCCCGACACTGAGAAAAAAAAGTTATTGGATTTAATAAGTATAAATTGATCCAAATAATCTGTGCGTTTGTACAATCCTGAGAGCACATTTATTCAAAGCGATACTTTATGTACTTGTCAATTTAAAAAAATCCGTATTTAGGACCAATAGAAAATAATTTAAATGAATTGAATAACGATTTAACGGCATAATTCACTGAATTGCTCTGCTGGTTTGATATTTTTATCCAAACGCAGCAGCTTCATGTCAATAAAATTGTTCCTTCACTCAAATAATGTTTACAAAGTCAAATGGAATATCCTTCCGATAAAAGAAGCTATGGTATTGTACAGAAAAAATTGAAATCACGACTGACCTCGTATTTGGATGAAGAATGTATTTAAATAATTCAATCATTCTTTCAGTATTTGAGCATAAATGTCAGTTCTTGGAATACGTGATGTACTGCTCTATGATATATACCTAAATGTAGTGTAAATTTGCTGGGTTACGTGATCGTTTTAATTTTTTCAATACGATATGCTAATGTTATCGACTGTCACCAAACAACTATAGTAGCATTGTTCCAATATAGTTCTTGGATTACACGGTTCGATCAATTCACGACCCAACATTCCGCATCACGAGTAATTGGAGGATTCGTATCAATCTTCGCTGAGGTAATGGGAAGAATTCGAGTATAAACATCTTTGGAGCTACTTTTCAAGCGGGAAAACTTGCCATCTAGTGACCAAAATTGGTACTACTTTGAATGAATTGTAATTTTGTTTCAAAAACGTGAAACATGCAGATCTAAAACTCAGAAGATTTCTGAATCAAAAAAAATTTTATTTCAATAAAATAATATTTATTTCTTAGAGGTAATGATTCATTTATAGCAAACGCTTATGCAATTGTATCGAGAGTTCTTGAAATCAATTTAAAGTGTATGTTTGCAATTTTCAACTACACATGACTATACAAAACTAAGAAACATTACATTTCATTGTATTTGTTAATAACTTGAATTAAATGTGAAACATATAGCAACTTAAGAACTCTTTCTTGGTTGCACTGAAACATATCTTCGTTTACTTGGATGGAGTTTTTTTTTTTGTTCGATGTAGCTATATAATTTAATGGACAAAATAATTTTCTTAAATGAATATCAAAACCTGTCTTCGGAAACAAATTCTTCTTTCAACATATTACACATTTCTTTGATCATAGTTATCATTGATTATGTCGGACAAACATCACATTGAGGCAAATATTATTATTAGTAGGATTATCATTTCCAATCTCTTGGTACCGTTCAGCCGATGTGTTCAGCGGTTAAAGTACTATTCTTTCGTGAGCTGAATGAGGTTTGTCGATTCGAGTAAATTTGTCGTTCCAAAATTTCTCGTTTAATCCTATGAAATCAATATGTACTTGTTTGAAATATATTAAACTCGAAAACATACAGCATTCAAATCAAAGCATCAATATTTTTTTATAACTAAAAAGTCACCGTGTTGAGTGAGGCATTGTTTGAATCAAATAAACTGGAAGTAAGAAAAAAAAAATAGTTATTTGGTTCCATGACTTTTTTTTCTCAGTTCACTTTAGAATATTCCGGGTGTAGAAATCTATGTAGGAAATGGGTTAATGAATTCTGCTTATATTCTGTTATCTTATACTTTTATTAGATGTTCCTCGTTCGAGGTATTAGATAAGACTGACGAACTGAGGGGCTGTAGAAGAGAGGATTATTCATTCGTACCCATTGCTCTAAATACGTAAGAGCGTAATACGAGTTTACAAATATCAACAGATTAAAGATCGACATAAGACATTTCTGTATATGGACTATAGAGATTATTTTAGTATACACAATAATATGAAACCAACAATCTACACCACGAGATCTCAGATGTTGCATGAAACATGTATTTGTGGTATTGGTAATGACTGAAATTTTTTCAACCTAAACTATTCCACCCGTATCATTCATTCTTCGCGAAACGCTTAAAATGATAACGTGAGCGTCAAAAGTATCAGCAGGAAATTTGGAAAATCAACATTTTTTCGTTGAAATTGTAATTATTTGCTTGTAATTCATTGAATATTAAACCTTTATCTTCAGAATCAGAGATATTATTGTTCATGTTTGTATTGGACCGAATACAGATAAATTGATGGTGTGACATTACGATTCGTTAATATTTATAAATGTAGGTATGATCTATTATATTACCCTGAATTTCCTTTGCAAAGAAAATCGACATCCTGAGAACAAGGATGTGTCCTTTCTAGACTGTTTAGTAAAAAGGGTATATTTTAAGTTGGTACGACGTCGGTATATAACGCAAATTCAAATATCGGCATAATGTTCAATTACTTGCTACATCTTCAGCCACGATACGCATGGTCACCGATTTAATCGCTGACGCAGAGCTGCCGTTTCTATCCGCACGGTGAAGATCTAGAGGAAAAAAAAAAGTCAGTAGCTCAATTTCATCCCAACAAGAAGGAGATTTCGATGAAATTTCGTACATTCCGCTTGGATTTTTACTTTCATGCAAAAAGATCTCTGATTAAAAACACTTGTCGCAAATTTTTTTTCATCATGTTACTGTGCGTCTCTTTTTTGAAGGATGAATTTCAAAATTACTTTCTGAAAGGATTTCTTGATCCGACATTCTGTCGTACGAAAACAAAAGTAGAATCGAATATTGAAATCTCCAGGAAAGTCTTTCCTTGAACAATTAAGTACAAGAGGATTTAAAAATCATGTGTTAATTGGGCGAGGCATCGTAACTGAGAAGTTGACTCTATCAAACGTTCTGCGTTCATCCAATCCTGTCTTACTTTTCCCCACACGAATGTCGCGAGATATCAGACCGCAAGGCTCTATAAATAGCACTGAAAGCTGATAGCATGTCATTAGTGAATCTGGAGAGTTAACGTTGGAAGCAAAGATGGCACCGATGATATCTTATACGCTGCCTGCGATGCAGCTCGTGTGTAATCTCGTCATCCCGGGATCTCCAGGCACGAACATCTCAAATTTGGATTCAAAACTCACGTCGGTTCAATCAGAAAATCTGAACGTCTCCAATGCGGAAAACTCGGCTGACTTGTTGCACGACACAACTCCGACTTCAAATCCATGTGTGACTGAATCATCACCGAAGGGAAAGATGCTCCCGGATGGCTATGTAAGGTTCCCTGAACTCGGAGTAGCCTTCAAGCATCATCGTGACGAAGCGGTGGAGTGGCCAATTGCTGCGAAGAAATGCGTCGACGAGGGTGGAAACTTGGCGGTGATTGATTCGTGGCGCAAGTTCGACGTCGCCCAGTCAATTTTATCGCCCGATGAAGACATCCACGTAGGCATAACTCTCATGTACGAATTCCAGGATTGGGTCGACTTCAGAACAGGTAAGCTAATGAACGAGACTTGCAATGGCCTTTGATAATTTTTAAACACAGAGTCGGATAATGTCTAACGTCTACGAACATTGGTAATTTAGGATCGATCCTGTCGTCTATACCCTGGGAAGCAGGTGAACCTAACGGTACAGGCTTCTGTACCGCGATGGCCCATGGCACTCGAGGACTGGAACGTTCCGATTGTAGACACTACAGATATTTTATGTGCGAGATTGAGATTTGAGCGAAAATTGACAAGCACGTAGAGTCACGATCGTAACCATTAATTAGTTCATAACGAAATACTAAAAGTGTGCTATTACAATATATTTCGTCATTTAGTACTTATTGTTAGTACAAGTACTTATCGAAGAACTGATGACGTTTTAATTGAAAAGGCTTTGAACAATAAGTCAATGGATTCATCTCTAGTCATTCGAGTCAGGGATTCCATCATCCCAAAAAATGCGCCACGGTTCAATTTCAAGTTACAGAATTTTCAACAAATTTTTCAACACGAAAACAAATTTGCGCATCATACGTTGCGAGTTGATTCGAAGAATGCTTGACAATATTGTAATGATTCAAATATAAATGCGCGATGAACACGGCACGAGTGGATTAGGTTGGACCCAGGGAGTGGGGAACCTGGTCACAAATTTGAAAGTAGAAGGTTTGGTCTACGTCTCTCCAGGAGGAAGGAGGTGCGGAGGTGTTCCTCTCTGAAATGAAATCGTAACTGATCGAAAATCGACCATTTAAAAATAATAACGGAAATTTAAACTACGGGGACAGACCTGTTAAATTAAAAATTAAAACACTCGAAAAGCCAAGCAAATTTAAAAAGAGAGACGATAGAACGAGAACATTAAAAGTGCAATAAACAAATATAGTGCCTCGACGAAAAACCGTTATTGACAATACATCATAATTTCAACGATATCCACCCATTTTAACAAAATACATTGTTTTTAACCATATACACTGATTTTAACAATATACACCGTTTTAACTAAATACACCAGGAATGAATGAATGATGAATGAATGAATTTTAAAATTAATGACTGCTCATGTGTAGTCATATTTATAAATAAATTAAAATGGTCACTCTACTAATCATAGTTTGATAAAAGATTGTTAATATAGATTTCGCCTCATTGTTAATTTTCAAATATTATTATAATATGAGCAAATTATGAAACAAATTCGAAATAGCCGGGGGTGTACTTCAAATACCCCATATTATAAATACATCTCCCCAGAAAGTATCTCTGGTGCAAAAACCTTTCGTCAAGTACATTAAAAATGTGGTCATTGGCCCCAAAAATATCTGCTCTGTTAAAAAATGTATGCACATGATCACCTCACGCAAAAAAAAAAAATTCTCTAAATACTCTCATCCTTCATAAAAAAAAAGAAGATTCAAATCACATACTACTGCCAAGTACATGTCTGTTAATTCACAATAAAAGTATGATTGAAACTTGTTGTAATTTTCCAAGCGAGATAGAAGAAGTGAAGATTGATAACTGCTACCTAATGAAATTGAAAATCCAGAAAAGAAATTACATTTGTAAGTGGTACTTGGCTCGATTTCATACATACATGTATATATTTACATATATATATATATACTTATACATAATAATAACAACTACAGCAACAACAATAATAATAATAGTAACAACAGCAACAAGAACAACAGAATATGAATTATATATGTATATTATACTTTTTAATTAAATGTTAATAAAATAAAAAATTTTGTTTTACCAATAAATTTTACAGAAAATAAATTATTCACCAATCTGACTGGAATGAACATAGCCTGCTGACATGCCGGGGATTCTTTTCAGTTCTTCTCTTTGTCTCGTTTAGAGCGATTCTCGGTGCAGCTACAACAGCCTGCACTGAGAGAAATTTTTAGTTCCGGTTACCGCTCAGTCCTTAACTATTTTTATTTTTCACAACAATCGAAAAATATAGTTCCAGGTACAAAATGATAATTAGTATTCTAGCCGTTACCAGAAAGTCTGGCATCCGTTACTATTTTTTCTCATTACGATCACCGTTACTATATTTCCTTGCAACTGTTGCTTGTGCAGCCATGAATTGACTTTAAAGCCTTATTTAAATAAAAAAGTGGAGTAAACCTCAGAAACCGATTTTGCGTAGCAATAACCAAAAAAGGATCGACAACAGCGCAAAAGGGTTAGGCGTACCTCGTTTTTCGTAATCCCAACAATATTTGAACAGTTTTTTCAACGAAACCTGTTTTACTGAATTTTTCTAGTTAGTACAAAAAATGAAATTTTTCTCAGTGCAGGGGCAATCACTGTTGTGCCAATATAAATCGAATGAAGGATGGACTGTAAATTTGTAATTGTTGAGATGAAATACGTTTTCTATGCGGGTTCGAAATTCCGCTGAGCCAATTTTGATCATAATTATTCAACAAAATTCGATACTGGTCTGATCCAAAAACACTTTTCGATACAAAAAAGTAGTCTCATTTATAAGACACTAAGTACCCAGCAACGGTATAATCAAATACCGCGTTAATTCAAATGTACTATAGGAAAATTTCCATTTCACGGTATATTTCCCAGTTTCCATTCTTTCTTGTTATTAACCAATTTCATCGGTGCGTATACCACCGGTATTCTAAGACGGCCTATCAACTTGCTTAACCTTTGCGATGTGTAAACGTCTCACACTTCAAGCTTTGAATCGTTTGGGTCTCATAGTTCTGTATCTGCACGGAAATGAAAATGAGGCGGGCAAAAAATCAGTCGTTTTATATGAAATGATCTGGAAATCGTAACACATATGTGAAATTCACTATGAAATTTTTTTCATCTACTTCCATACATGTCATATATATATATACAGAATGATGTGAATGTTCAATTGGTGTGAACGAAATTATTCAAGCGATATCATTGACAGATGTGTTGTTTAAGAAACTTACCTTTGTAGATAGGGAAAATTGTAATTTTTCTCTCCATTCCAAATCACTGCAGTCCGAAAAAATGTCCAAGCGTTCCTAGGCACGATGTCGATTATGTGGATAATGTGAGCATTCCCGACACTGAGAAAAAAAAGTTATTGGATTTAATAAATAATAATTGATCCAAATAATCCGTGCGTTTGTACAATCCTGAGAGCACATTCATTCAAAGCGATAGTTTATGTAGTTGTCAATTTAAAAAAATCCGTATTTAGGACCAATAGAAAATAATTTAAATGAATTGAATAACGATTTAACGGCATAACTCACTGAATTGCTCTGCTGGTTTGATATTCTTATCCAAACGCAGCAGCTTCATGTCAATAAAATTGTTCCTTCACTCAAATAATGTTTACAAAGTCAAATGGAATATCCTTCCGATCAAAGAAGCTATGGTATTGTACAGAAAAAATTGAAATCACGACTGACCCCGTATTTGGATGAAGAATGTATTTAAATAATTCAATCATTCTTTTAGTATTTGAGCATAAATGTCAGTTCTTGGAATACGTAATGTACTGCTCTATGATATATACCTAAATGTAGTGTAAATTTGCTGGGTTACGTGATCGTTTTAATTTTTTCAATACGATATGCTAATGTTATCGACTGTCACCAAACAACTATAGTAGCATTGTTCCAATATAGTTCTTGGATTACACGGTTGGATCAATTCACGACCCAACATTCCGCATCACGAGTAATTGGAGGATTCGTATCAATCTTCACTGAGGTAATGGGAAGAATTCGAGTATATAAACATCTTTGGAGCTACTTTTCAAGCGGGAAAACTTGTAATCTAGTGACCAAAATTGGTACTACTTCGAATGAATCGTAATTTTGTTTCAGAAACGTAAAACATGCAGATCCAAAACTCAGAAGATTTCTGAATCAAAACAAATTTTATTTTAATAAAATAATATTTATTTCTTAGAGGTAATGATTCATTTATAGCAAACCCTTATGCAATTGTATCGAGAGTTCTTGAAATCAATTTAAAGTGTATGTTTGCAATTTTCGACTACACATGACTATACAAAACTGAGAAACATTACATTTCATTGTATTTGTCAATAACTTGAATTAAATGTGAAACATATAGCAACTTAAGAACTCTTCCTTGGTTGCACTGAAACATATCTTCGTTTACTTGGATGGAGTTTTTTTTTGTTCGATGTAGCTATATAATCTGATGAACAAAATAATTTTCTTAAATGAATATCAAAACCTGTCTTCAGAAACAAATTCTTCTTTCAACATATTACACATTTCTTTGATCATAGTTATCATTGATTATGTCGGACAAACATCACATTGAGGCAAATATACTATCTGGCAATAACGTTGATATTTCAGCAAACGTAGGATTATTATTTCCAATCTCTTGGTACCGTTCAGCCGATGTGTTCAGCGGTTAAAGTACTATTCTTTCGTGAGCTGAATGAGGTTTGTTGATTCGAGTAAATTTGTCGTTCCAAAATTTCCCGTTTAATCCTATAAAATAAATATGTACTTGTTTGAAATATATTAAACTCGAAAACATACAGCATTCAAATCAAAGCATCAATATTTTTTCATAACTAAAAAGTCACCGTGTTGAGTGAGACATTGTTTGAACCAAATAAACTGGAAGTAAGAAAAAAAAATAGTTATTTGGTTCCATGACGTTTTTTTCTCAGTTCACCTCAGAATATTTCGGGTGTAGAAATCTATGTAGGAAATGGGTTAATGAATTCTGCTTATATTCTGTTATCTTATACTTTTATTAAATGTTCCTCGTTCGAGGTATTAGATAAGACTGACGAACTGGGGGGCTGTAGAAGAGAGGATTATTCATTCGTACCCATTGCTCTAAATACGTAAGAGCGTAATACGAGTTTACAAATATCAACAGATTAAAGATCGACATAAGACATTTCTGTATATGGACTATAGAGATTATTTTAGTATACACAATAATATGAAACCAACAATCTACCCCACGAGATCTCAGATGTTGCATGAAACATGTATTTGTGGTATTGGTAATGACTGAAATTTTTTCAACCTAAACTATTCCACCCGTATCATTCATTCTTCGCGAAACGCTTAAAATGATAACGTGAGCGTCAAAAGTATCAGCAGGAAATTTGGAAAATCAACATATTTTCGTTGAAATTGTAATTATTTGCTTGAAATTCATTGAATATTAAACCTTTATCTTCAGAATCAGAGATATTATTGTTCATGTATTGGAGCGAATACAGATAAATTGATGGTGTGACATTACGATTCGTTAATATTTATAAATGTAGGTATGATCTATTATATTATCCTGAATTTCCTTTGCAAAGAAAATCGACATCCTGAGAACAAGGATGTGTCCTTTCTAGACTGTTTAATAAAAAGGGTATATTTTAAGTTGGTACGACGTCTGTATATAACGCAAATTCAAATATCGGCATAATGTTCAATTACTTGCTACATCTTCAGCCACGATACGCATGGTCACCGATTTAATCGCTGACGCAAAGCTGCCGTTTCTATCCGCACGGTGAAGATCTAGAGGAAAAAAAAAAGTCAGTAGCTCAATTTCATCCCAACAAGAAGGAGATTTCGATGAAATTTCGTACATTCCGCTTGGATTTTTACTTTCATGCAAAAAGATCTCTGATTAAAAACACTTGTCGCAAATTTTTTTTCATCATGTTACTGTGCGTCTCTTTTTTGAAGGATGAATTTCAAAATTATTTTCTGAAAGGATTTCTTGATCCGACATTCTGTCGTACGAAAACAAAAGTAGAATCGAATATTGAAATCTCCAGGAAAGTTTTCCCTTGAGCAATTAAGTACAAGAGGATTTAAAAATCATGTGTTAATTGGGCGAGGCATCGTAACTGAGAAGTTGACTCTATCAAACGTTCTGCGTTCATCCAATCCTGTCTTACTTTTCCCCACACGAATGTCGCGAGATATCAGACCGCAAGGCTGTATAAATAGCGCTGAAAGCTGATAGCATGTCATTAGTGAATCTGGAGAGTTAACGTTGGAAGCAAAGATGGCACCGATGATATCTTATACGCTGCCTGCGATGCAGCTCGTGTGTAATCTCGTCATCCCGGGATCTCCAGGCACGAACAGCTCAAATTTGGATTCAAAACTCACGTCGGTTCAATCAGAAAATCTGAACGTCTCCAATGCGGAAAACTCGGCTGACTTGTTTTACGACACAACTCCGACTTCAAATCCATGTGTGACTGAATCATCACCGAAGGGAAAGATGCTCCCGGATGGCTATGTAAGGTTCCCTGAACTCGGAGTAGCCTTCAAGCATCATCGTGACGAATTGGTGGAGTGGCCAATTGCTGCGAAGAAATGCGTCGACGAGGGTGGAAACTTGGCGGTGATTGATTCGTGGCGCAAGTTCGACGTCGCCCATTTACTTTTATCGCCCGGTGAATTCATGCACGTAGGCATAACTCTCATGTACGAATCCAAGGATTGGGTTGACTTTAGAACAGGTAAGCTAATGAACGAGACTTGCAATGGCCTTTGATAATTTTTAAACACAGAGTCGGATAATGTCTAACGTCTACGAACATTGGTAATTTAGGATCGATCCTGTCGTCTATACCCTGGACAGCAGGTGAACCTAACGGTTCAGGTTTCTGTACCCGAATTGGCCATGGCTATCGAGGACTGGGACGTTACGGTTGTACAGACAAAAGATATTTTATATGCGAGATTGAGATTTGAGCGAAAATTGATAAGCACGTAGAGTCACGATCGTAACCATTAATTAGTTCATAACGAAATACTAAAAGTGTGCTATTACAATATATTTTGTCATTTAGTACTTATTGTTAGTACAAGTACTTATCGAACAACAGATGACGTTTTAATTGAAAAGACTTTGAACAATAAGTCAATGGATTCATCTTTAGTCATTCGAGTCAGGGATTCCATCATCCCAAAAAAT
This sequence comes from Neodiprion virginianus, assembly GCF_021901495.1. Taxonomy (NCBI): domain Eukaryota; kingdom Metazoa; phylum Arthropoda; class Insecta; order Hymenoptera; family Diprionidae; genus Neodiprion; species Neodiprion virginianus. The sequence continues at coordinate 26,141,493 of NC_060878.1, read as the reverse complement.
GCGCCACGGTTCAATTTCAAGTTACAGAATTTTCAAGAAATTTTTCAACACGAAAACAAATTTGCGCATCATACGTCATACCCCATGTTATAAATACATCTCCCCAGAAAGCATCTCTGGTGCAAAAACCTTTCGTCAAGTACATTAAAAATGTGGTCATTGGCCCCAAAAATATCTGCTCTGTTAAAAAATGTATGCACATGATCACCTCACGCAAGAAAAAAAAAAAAAAAATTCTCTAAATACTCTCATCCTTTATAAAAAAAAAGAAGATTCAAATCACATACTACTGCCAAGTACATGTCTGTTAATTTACAATAAAAGTATGATTGAAACTTGTTGTAACTTTCCAAGCGAGATAGAAGAAGTGAAGATTGATAACTGCTACCTAATGAAATTGAAAATCCAGAAAAGAAATTACATTTGTAAGTGGTACTTGGCTCGATTTTATACATACATGTATATATTTACACATATATATGCTTATACATAATAATAACAACAACAGCAACAACAATAATGATAATAGTAACAACAGCAACAGGAACAACAGAATATGAATTATATATGTATATTATACTTTTCAATTGAATGTTAATAAAATAAAAAATTTTGTTTTACCAATAAATTTTACAGAAAATAAATTATTCACCAATCTGACTGGAATGAACATAGCCTACTGACATGCCGGGGATTCTTTTCAGTTCTTCTCTTTGTCTCGTTTAGAGCGATTCTCGGTGCAGCTACAACAGCCTGCACTGAGAGAAATTTTTAGTTCCGGTTACCGCTCAGTCCTTAACTATTTTTATTTTTCACAACAATCGAAAAATATAGTTTCAGGTACAAAATGATAATTAGTATTCTAGCCGTTACCAGAAAGTCTGGCATCCGTTACTATTTTTTCTCATTACGATCACTGTTACTATATTTCCTTGCAACTGTTGCTTGTGCAGTAATAAATTGACTTTAAAGCCTTATTTAAATAAAAAAGTAGAGTAAACCTCAGAAACTGATTTTGCGTAGCAATAACCAAAAAAGGATCGACAACAGCGCAAAATGGTTAGGCGTACCTCGTTTTTCGTAATTCCAACAATATTTGAACAGTTTTTTTAACGATACCTGTCTTACCGAATTTTTTCAGTCAACGTAACAAATGAAATTTTTCTCAGTGAGTCTCCAAACTTCTAATATGTCTACCAGCTGCCATCAACGTCGCAGACCATTTATTGCAGGTCACTGATCGTCGTTCTCAAAGGAGAACGTGGATTCCACCCCAGGGACACGTGATTTTCGTAAAGCAGGGGCTGACTGCGACGATCACTGCGACGTTCAATTCAGCGAAACGCGCAATTTAGGGTGAAAGTCACTTCTGCTATTCGATGTAGAACGAAATTGAATCTAAATTCGGCTGAACATATGTTCGGCTCTAACACCTTCGTCTTTGAACTGGAATGTTTGAGGTGTTTTTTGCTTTTTGGATTAGACTAAATCGTATCGATGTATTATATTTTTATACTCACAATGTGGACTATCACGATTTATAATACTGCGAAACAGATGATTATCAATCACAGATTGAATGGGATTTTTCCCCAGAAGTGGTTTGAATGTTATTAAGAAATAAGCAACAGATATAATTTTCAAGGTAATATTTGAAAATTAATTTTGCGATCACGTTTATCAAATTGAAAGCTAAGTTAAGGCGTTATTTTTTGTACAGGAGCAGTGAAAAACGATTCGTTATCCCTTTTTGGAAGTTTTCTATTTGGCTCACCGCCAAAAACGTTTGTGCGTTCTGCCTTGAAGGAGATATCCAACCGCCGACAGTGGATGGTGTGAAAATCGAACACTGAATTGTCTGCGAGACGAAAATCTTATGTGCGTGAAACCCGATTTACTCAGCCAACATTTTCAAAAAAAAAAAAACAGAAAATTAATGCGGATTGATAAAGCGTTCTGAAATGGTGCTTGAAGTTCGTTTTTCACTTTCGTGCAAAAATCAAATATTATCTTTAAAATTTTACAACCTAGGCGATATTTGACTAGCTTTTCAATCAACTAACCTTCATACAGGCGGAAATTCTCAATATAGTCTTTGCCTGTGATCAGGACTCAACATATGTTATACATAAGATAAAAGCACAACATTTTGAGACCTTCTAAGAGGAATAAAGCTCCCAAAATCCCGGCAGTCTGAAGGTTGAAATAACAGTTTTGCTTGTTTCAATATCTGCAAGTTACTGTCGTTCTGAATCGTAACATCCGACATGCAAGAATATCGAGACGAAAATACGGAATAACAGACTCGAATTTTTTTTCCACGTAAACCGCAAAATTATTCAAAGTCAGAAATGACGATTTGACGAGCCATTTTTTGCCATGCTCCAACCAAGAGTTCCCGAAGGTTATTCACATTTAAGACTGTATTATCTGCAATTAACCAATCTCGTAAATACTGTATAAACGAAATTTGAAAATATTGAAATTCACCGCTACTTTAATTCTACTTATTTTCGAATGAAATTATGAAATCAAGCCCGGTTGCATAAATACACTTTAAGGGGTATAGCCACTGTAAATTTTTTGAAAAATCGATTTTTTTTTTATTGGCTTCAAAAATAGTTTAAACCCTCTAGAATAAGGAAAAAAAGGTCCCGTGCGAGAAAAATTTTTTTTTGGCCCCCAAATCATCTTCAAGCGGAAAAACTGTCTTAGATATCGCGATGGATATCGCTGTTTGCACATTCAATGGCAGCCTTACCAACGTCTTGCAAATATTCAAGATATATATACAAGATATTCACATACAACAGCACAAGAAAACAAATTTGAACTATCTGGTGATGAGAGGAATTAACGACATCAGAGTCAGGGCGGCTAGGTGGTCTAGTGGAGTAAGGCTCCGGTAAAGCATCGCTAGATACCAGGTTCGATTCCTGGCTCCATCGTTAATTTTTCGAATTTACCAGTTTTTCAAATTTATATCTTCAAATATTCAAGATGTTGGAGGTGGAAATTGGTGTACAGTTATATAATTTCTGCATCGAAGCCGACGCCAAACGCATTACGCACGCGGAGACATCTCTGAGCGACGCGGAAAAAAGTGCGCGCGCGCTCCAAAAATCCACCAGGAAAGTCGAAGAAGACGAAAATTTGGCCATTGAAGGACAAATGTATGGTGCTGGGATTGCAGACTAACGGTAAAATTTTTTTTTACCTTTCTTTTTTATTTTTTCCAATAAAAAACTATTCGCAAAACTTTAAACGCGTTTTTCTCGAAACACGGTTTTTCAAAATGGCACGCAGCATCACTCGAACAATTTTCATTTTTTTTACTTGAAATTTTGACCAGATGTGAACATTAACATTATCTTGAGAATGTCGATCGGGATTTTCAATAACTTTATTTATTGATTTTTTATTAACAAAAAACTAGCCGGTTTTTCGTCAAAAATCGATTTTTTTTTTCAAACGCACGCCAAATCCACAAAAATTGATAATTTTTAAAATCCGATCGACATTCTCTAGCTATAACCCTCTAGATTGCTGGTTTTTTTTTTTTTTGTTCTAGATTCAAAAGTGCACTAGTGGTGCTGCGTGCCGCGGAGCCCTGCAAGCAAAACATGCCCCGGGAAGATGGCTGTGAAACCGCCATTTTGTTTTTTTTTGCTGTAAAAAAATTTGATAACAAAGTTTAATGTATGCCCGATAACACCCTTGAAAGTTTTTTTTCAATTACTTTCAATTTTGGAAGCAAAAAATTCGGGAAAAAACCTTTTTTTTTGGACCGTTACAGTGGCGTTACCCCTTAAAGATGAACAACCACGTTTTGATTGGTGAAAATAATGTGCGAAAATTTTATCGTTCATAAAAAAGAATCAACGTACATGAGGGCTAAATGAAAAAGTGATTCTAAACTTCGAATGGCTATAATTCACGATTGCATGGATTCCATGAGAATCAAATCAATCCATCGGGGAAAATCTGTATTAAATATCCAAATCCTATCAGTAGTGTTGGAAAATCCATTCGTCAGCGATCGATTCTCGCATCCACGGCCTGAAAACTAAATCCATGGTACACTGAGAGAAATTCTTAGTTCCGGTTACCGCCTAGTCTAAATTGTACGCGTACCTCGTTTTTCGCAATTCCAACGATATTAAAACAGTTTTTCAACGATACCTGTTTTACTGAATCGTTCTAGTTACTGTAACAAATTTCCGGGATCAAAAATTCATGGAGTAATTCATGCAACACGAGCAAAATTGGCCCTACCCACACCTGAAGCCGGAAATGACTTTTTGCGTCGCCCCGGGTGAAGTTGGGGATTCTCGTGGGTGGTTGGTCGGGAGCCCGGGTATCCAGGCTGCGTCGTCATGGCGACGAGACTTTCCCCAGGCATCCCCAGGGTCCGGCTCGACGTCAGCCGTTCAAGTGGTTCTTGCTTCGGTACTCTAATTATTCCTGTACCCACGCTGCGACGAGGCGTTAGGGAGCTGTGTCGTTTTTTCCCCGGCTTGATGAACTTTCAAACACCGTTACTCGTTAATTTGGTGGACGGGATTTTTTCTCTCGAACAAGAAAGACGATCGTTTGTCGCAAGGAATTGCCCCGAATCTTGAAACGTATCGTATGAAATTGAATAAAATAGAGGGAAATTTGAACCTGTAAATCTTTTGGATATTAAGTTATTGTTACGAATATAATTTGGTCTAAAATACCGTGTTAAACGGCCAGACTTAAGAGGATGCTGAAATCAGTTATTACCGACGGAGTAAGACGTCAGTCTCTTTGAATATTGTTAAAGGCTGCGCGGCACCGATGCAGTAAAAATGTCGCAGTCAATGCAATTTCACCCGTGCGACCAAATTTTATGAATTCTTGCGAAAAGCCTTTGGAAGCTCAGGATTTGATCTAACGATTTCGCAACCGCGCTTCAACCGAATAAACGAAGTGTTTTCTGATGAATTCTTTTCGACTATGATTATCCAGAGACGAATAGTTTTGCCGACTGAATGCATTTCAGACTAGGGTATGGAAAGAGAAAAATGAAAATGAGGATTTATGGTGTTCTAAGCATTTTCGTTATACAATATTAACGTTTATTTCAATTATATACAAAAACAATGAAAACCCGAATATGTATTGATGTTTACCTCTCGTCAAATTATTCGTACGCACGTATGTATTTACGTAGATATTTTCAATTAAACTAAGCCCAAAACATTGTCAGACCACTAATCTCGTTTAATAGTTTATCGTGACGTACACACTGTACATTATCTTACTTATAGTTTTAGGATAAGGCCAAGTCGTCGGATGGCAACCAGCTGTTTATCTTTTTTTAATATCTGATGTTATCAAACAATATTATACACAAAGTATCTAAACATATGCTCACTTCGCTTCTATATAAACGTATAAATATAGAAACGTGCCAGTTGCGAATTCGATTTATTCCTACGTTTCTCACAGCGAGAAATCACTGCGCGATGAATAAATTGAATGATTCATCGATCAATATAGAATAAGTGATTGAATGAATGAATGAACGAATGAATGAATTATGGCTAAACAATAGTTGTAAATTAAATTATCGCTACGATTATAAATAACCCATTTCCTCGCTGTAAGTGCATATATATGTATATCACTTCCGCTATCAGCTAGTCACATTAACATACCTGACTAGAATCCCATTCAATCTACAAGTGCACCAGAATTCAATTTCACTCGACCGAAGTAACAAATTAATACGTATACCTCACGTGATTCTCATATGCAACATGAAATACGATACACGTATATAAACATAGTCCAAGGACATTGTTCAAGTCACGGTTTTTTCCGTGAATTGCAGCAGTTTCATTACTCTTTATCTATCGTTTGACTTTTGCATCTACACATTTATGCGCGGATCAAATTTTGATTAACAAATGCGACAAGTCTCCGAATTTGATTAATCACCGTCTTTATATACGTCTACGTATTCATACACTCGCGTATCAATAATTTATCGTTCACAATTAATTATATACACCGTTTTTTAAACTTATATGATTCCTAAACATATATCATTTATATACATGTATATAAATATGTAATATACACGCTACCGCATGTGTCTATAGTCTATACACATATATATATATATATATATATGCTGTATATATCGTACATGAATATACATGTATTATATATTGCCTAATTCCTAAGGGCATCGTAAATTACTACAAGAATATATGTAAGGCGAGGAAGTCGCCATTGTTCTGGCTATAAATGCACGCCTTAATTTATCGCACTTGATGCAGTTGCCAAATAATTTTTCTTCACTTCTTTTTCTACCATATTTAGCTCTATTAGACACTTTTCCTATACGAATACGCTACTCGCACAGTCATAGTAATACTCTGCTTTCAGTGGGTAACGTGTATTATAGTTTCTAAATCATCGTGTAGTGTATCAGTTTTAGAGTCATGTACGTGTAAAAGTCACCGTTAACTTGACAGGGTAAATTTTTTTAACAAAAAAAAAAAAAAATCGAATGAAAACATATCGATTTCCTTTTATTTTTTCACTCTTGCCTAACCTTGTCCCCCTCTATTTTTCTGTTTTATTTTATTTAATTTCCGTAGAGTCGGATGACTGAGGATCGAAGCCTTGCGTGCGTAAAGCATTTGCATGTCGAAAATTGTTGCTGTGTTTGTGGAATTTTGATTGTTGACGATTAAACGATTTCTAATAAAATACCGCTACTACCACAAATATTTCTGTACACTAACGCGACGATTATTATCATTGCCGTGACTACGCCTATTAATGTTATATTGTATCAATACGATTATCAATGTTATCATTTATATCTATTATCATCTTAGAAAGTAAATTTCATGGAAATGTTATTTATTGTCTCTATCAGTCCGACGTCGGTAGGTACGCGCTCCTTAGACGCCGGACTTTTAATACATTGACAAAAATACCTGTTTGTTCATTCGGCCGAGGAAGTGAAGAATACACGAGGAAAAGTGGGAATGTTCCCATCATTTCATTAAAAATAATAACCATTCTCATCGCGGTGTCGCAAGACGATTCACGCGTGAGAAGACGTCATCATCCGATGCAGAGTCAACCAAGTTCGTAATATCTATGTACAATAATTTTAAAAGTATAATTGAACGTTGGTGCAATTCTACTCGTAACATCAAACCGTCATTCACGCATCTACTTCTGTATTTCGTTATTCAAAGATGCATAGTTTGGCAAACGACCGGAGCTACCAAAAAAACTCCTGTTAACTTATCAATCGTAACGACGAAGTGGTGCTACATCATTGTTACTGACATCTACTTGAATTTATCGGTTCGAATGTTTGGCGTTTGGTAAAAATTTGGCTCACGGGGTGGAAAGCAATGTTTCTCAAATTTTTCCGAGCGAATTTAGAAGCCGGAAGGTGAAACAAGATGGCCGCCATTGCCACACTAGCGATTTTATTTCGAAGGTAAGCTTATTTCCAGACCTAATTGGCTACAGCGCGTTTTTTGCTGCTCAACAGAATGACGGCAAGAACAGTTTGGTCACAATTCCATCTAGGCTGGAAGCAGGAGAACTGAAAATTCAGCTTTTGAAATTCACTCATACTTGAGTCACGTGTCACTCACGGTTCGACCCAATTCGGATCACTTCGAATAACTCGCGGCACGTTCGCCAACCCAGCAATTTTAATCGATCGTAACTATCAAGCTGTAGTAATAGACGACTTACTCGTCCCCTACCACGCATAATTGACAGCTGTTAAAAACTACATATATACCAAGTTTTGTAGCGACAAATGCGCTGGAGCAATTGTGCTCTGATACCCCTCGACGTACTTGTGGTACTTGATTTTCGTTCTGCCCAGACTGGCAACAACGAATCTCTGCCGTTCGCGCACGTTACGACTCGACTCGATCACAGGCACCTTCGCGTCAACCCTGAGGCTGGGTTCGCTGACCGATCTCGATGGCCCAGCCAGCACTCACATGGGCTCGGAGTTCAGTCCGCCGATCAGCCCGGGCTCACCGATGTTGGAGTCGCACTGCATGACCCACTCCCAGATCCGCTTGGTGACGACCTTTTGATCGACGGTGGTCTCGAGGCCGTAGCTGTTGAGCAGTTTCCTCAGTTTGTTCTTGTTCTCGTCGATGTTGTTCTTGTCGTCGACGAGCGTATCGAGGTAAAGCAGACTGTCGCCCCGCCTCGCAAGGCTCTCGCTAACGTCGACGGAAGTGGATGTAGCGCTATGGCTGAGCTTGTTGACGCACCAGGAGTCCTTCAGGTACTTGTTGATCTCGGTGACGTTCGCCCGCTTCTCGGGCTTGTGCTCGAATGTCCGCCTGAAGTACCGGAGCAGCCGGGGTGTGAAACGCCTGAACGTAGCGGGGATCTTGGTCGTCCTTCGCTTGAGCCAACGCTGAAAGGCCGAGTAGTCGGGGTCCTGGATAAGGTCCGCGCTCTGCCATGGTGGGTTTCCGGTCAGGCAAACGAAGAGCACAATCCCGAACTGCCAGCAGTCGGCGCTGCGCTTGCAGGTGTACCGCTCGTTCTTTATCACCTCGTAGACTTCCGGTGGTAAAAACGGCACCCACGTGCATCGTATCCTGTTCACCAGGGTTCCCTCCTTCTTAGTGCAACCAAAGTCGCAGAGCTTTATCTTCGACATGTCGTGCGTGAATACCAGGATGTTCTCCAGCTTTACGTCGCGGTGCGCCAGCTGTTTGGAGTGTAGGAAATCAAGCGCCGATGCCAGCTGACCTCCGATTCTTTTGCACACGTCCTCGGACAGGCCCCCGGCCTTAACGTTCCCCGAGAGGTCGCCAAACGGCGCGTACTCCTGGGCGAAGACGTAGCAGTTCTCGGCTCTGAAGGCCACTGCGTACGAGCTCAGGATGTTCGGGTGTGGGCTCAGATGGTACGAGTAGTGGAATTCCCTGTAGAAGTCCTTCTCCGACGTCAACTCCTGGTGAACAGCTTTCAGGACAACCCGGGTTTGCGTTCGCTTGTGCCTTGCCAGAAGCACCTTCGCGAAGCTACCCTCGCCCAGCGTCTTCTCCACGTTGTACTCCTTAGTGAGGTCCAAGTCCTCGAGGGCGACTTCCTGCACGCGGTGAATACCCGACTCTTTTTTTTCGTGAAGCTTCATCTGCAACGAGAAGTATACACATTTATCTCCGGCTGGTCTTTTCTGGTCCACAAATCGTTCGGTCTGTTTGTTCGAAACAACGAATACTTAACTTTGACAAATCTATGATTTTACGAAATGAACATAAGGTTTATATATGTCGATACGTAAATTCATGTAGATATGTGTCAGGGTAAAACTATTTCGCCCATATGTTTTGACAATATTATAAGTACCCAGAAAAAATGAGCCTCAATCACGTATAATATATCCATTTTGCAGCAATGTTTGAGCTCGCAGTGAGTTTTGAATACGTTACTAGTTTCGTCTCAAAAATTATACCCGAATCAGGAATAGAATATTCTTGTTTCGCTTACAAGAACCCGTATTTATCAATGAACAATTGTGTTTCGTTTTTAAAAATCTTATTAATAGCACCAGATTTTTCTCCACAGTTTGTATAATGTTTTTTAGAATAAAATTAACCGAATACAAAGATTTTTTTCAGTAAAGTTGAATATATTGGAAACAATTAACATTGGAAACAATTTCGTGAATTAATAACAGAACCAATTAAGTGCACTGACTCAACTGACGTAATTACGCTGAAAACAAGTCCAATCTCATGTCAGACTTCGCGACAAAAAATTCTTTTACGTAAATTATAGTATCGAATGATTTTTTGTGATCAATTTAGTATACAATAACCATTCTGCGAATTACATGTAACGTAAAAGCTAGTTGTAAGAAATTTTCTACTCTTTATTCAATCGCGTTATTCTTGAACGGAAAATACAATTTATGCCCTGATCATGAATAATTTATTATCATTTGAAGGAATATTAACCCTGAAATGGAACTGAAATCATAGCTAAACCGGACATATGATGTGCCTGATTCGTGAATCCGAGCTTTGGGTATAAAAATAGCCTTACCACATCACAATTTTTTTCTGAGCAAAAGGTGTAGGTATCGAAATTTGGTTTAGGTACATCAATTGCCATAATATTTTCTCCTTGGCGTGTCAATCAGACCACGTTCTTACGTGCCTGTTTAATTTGTTGCGGTTGTAACTAAAACGTGTAGTTTCCAAACGATTCACAGAAAAAAAATATGCAAAAAACAATTACAAACACACTGACACCTGTCGTTTTCCGTTCACTTGTTTTGCGTGTATCATTAAATCCATTGCAGATCGTTCATCTCCATGCTATCTAATCTACACACATGTTACCGAATTGTTTGCGATGAATTTGTCAATAAAAAATCTTCTACTCTGACGATTAATCGGTAACGGCTAATCTTCAGAAACAGCTTTGTGAATGACTGATCTTATTGCGAAATATTCATGCCTTCGGATAATAATTTCAAACACGAACATCCGAACCTTGAAGATCCCAGAAAAAAATCCTCAATATGATACCGCGTGTCAGAGCTTTAGCATTGAAAAAATTTAATATTCATCTCATAGAGCCGGGTTTGCTTCTTCGGAAAACCAGACACAGGTCGTTTAATATGTCGAAATGAGATACGAGGCGACACAATGCATGGCAAATGAACCAATTTTCCAAGTATAAGGCAAGAATTGCCGGCATGTGCGTCACGCTTATACATTTTACGTTCAGCTGTGTGCGTTTGACGCACGCGATTGTTACACGATATCGATTCCCAGTCGAAGCGCGAAAGGACCGAACAGACTTTTGTCAATACATCACGAGTAGGGTAACGAAATTTTCAATCGTTGTGACGTCATGAAATCCAGCAGCCGTAAAGAGTGAAAATAAAAAAAAAAAAAAAATATGGGAAAGCGATAAAATCCAGACAGACCACGAGCACGCAATGAAATATATTCCGACAATGATTGTTTATAACGAGCTTCTTCATTCTGCGGCAAAAACTTGGCGATATGTTTGTTATTCTATCTTACCGATGTGTGTGAAAAAGAGATGTATGTATGAAAAAAGAAACACCGGCACTGTTAAATCGTACGGAAAAAAATTATTTATCGCCGTACTTTGATCATTCAAAATATTTTTATGCTATGAGCGTATGTTTTGTCTTAAAATAGCGGTAATAGCAGATACGCGTGGATACGTAGTGATGTCGTCGCAACGGACGAAGACAAAATAAAAAAAGGAAAGAAGATTTTACATCTTTTTTCCCGTTCATTGATCGGCCAAGATATAGAAGGAAAGTAAATCGAAAGCTTTGGCCATTATCTGCACGCTTTACATGTGTTGAATAATAAGAAACAATTTTTTTCAGCCTTTTCTCATCCTTCTTTCCTCGACCGCTGGAAACTCTGTTTTGAATGTGTTCGTTGATGAATTAAAATTACATAGGTAATTAATACCGGAATTTGATTAGACATTTATTTTAAGAAATATTCCGTGGTAATAAAATGTGAAAAAACGGTTGTTTCATTTGATTCTTCTCATTGAGCCTAGATGAAAAACACCGTGGTAATCACCGAGAAAACAAATTTGTTTAGGGTTCTACCAACAACATCCTGTAACCCTATCCACGTCATTTGTTAAAAAACAACAAGCCTTATAGCTAAATTGGCAATGAGTTTGGATCGATCCGAAGAATCGTCATACACGCAATTATCATGGCTGAAAAACTTCCTTTGACATGTCAACACATTAACACTTCTTTTCTGGCTTTTCAACCTATCAATATTATTTTAACATCTGATGTTACTCACTCCATTTGATAAAAAAAAAAAGAAAATCAACGGAAAAAAAAACATTCGAAGACAAAATAAATGCGAAACAACTTGAAACCTTCGTAAGATGAGATCGAAGTAAGCAAATCGTTAATATTCGTTTTACACAGCTATTGGGCAAATGATTGAAGATCGAACAAATCTCTCAATTGAGAAAGACGTCATCGATCGATCGGTGGTCGTAAAAACGAGACGATTCCATTTCTGGTTCGATTCACACAGTTCTTGCTATCGGTTATTTTTCATAATTTCGCAACGCTGCAGAGCGTTTAACAATTTGTAACGAAGCCTGAATTAATGAAGTCTCGATTAAACACGTTCCCCGAACAATTTCGAATTCCTCCAATTTTCGAAACTCACCCCTAAATGTTTTTCAGTCGTAAAACAGCTGGCGTTAGATCCAATATAGCGATCGTACTTGATTAAGCTACTTTTGATTAATTAATCGTATCCCCTCGTACTATTAATCCCAAGAGTTGAGTAATCGGAGCTGTTCAATTTTTTAATTAAAAAATCTCTGTAATCGCAATTAATTTCTTAGAGATTAAAACTAAATTAAAATGAGAGCCGATAGGATTTGTCCGTAAATATCAGACACGGTGAGGTTTAAAGGGTCTTCAATAAATCATGAGGTAAGTTAATTCACGAAAAGATCAAGTCTGTTAAAAAACTTCGCTTATGAGACCGACGGAAAAACGTCTGCAGTCATACGAATATTAAAAATAAAGGTTTATTCGCAGACTTTCTGAAACTCTTTTCAGCTCACCGATCGCTGTAAAAACATGCTACTTGCATGCAGGAGGAAATGAATAAATTACAATCTTGCAGTTACGTACGGATTGCATCATTGGACTGATTAAATTGTCAGGATTTGCAACGGCTTTTTGAAAACAGCGCATTTTCCGCATCAGAGAGAAATCTAGCGCTAACAAGTAATGGAAAAAGAACTTCGAGCGCGGAGAGGTAAGTTTTTTGCGACGTCAGGTGGAACCTAAAGTCGGAAAAAAGTACCCTTAGCTCATCCGAGGGGCGATCAATGCTACTTCAACTCGGCTGGCTCTCGTTTGTTGAGCTGGACTTCAGCCAGCGTGCACCCTTACACTTTTCCACCCTCCTGCCCCCCTCGGCTGGCTTATACCGCCACTTCCAACCTCCCTGCAAGTTTTACAGTTCAAACTCGAGACCTTTGCACGGGCGTGGTCGATAGAAAATACCCAGATGGTCGCCTGGCTCGAATGCCATCCTTCCAGACTTTGAAAGGACGGTGAATAAGGTGAAAGAAACCGAAATATCTAACCATATTTTGTGTTTCAACTTTGAATGACGGGTCTTTCGCAATTTTGAGTGACGTGAACGATGCGAGAGCCGAGTCTTACTCGGCTTGAATTTCGAGGAAACCCCAACACGATCATCAATAACGTTGGACGCTTCACGAAGATGATTGATTTTCATCCATTTATTCGACCAGCTCCTTCAATGACCTCCCATAATGTCAATGGCTCGACAGTTATGACTCTCGTCTGACCCAGGACAGGGTTGGTCGATTCCTGGATGTACAACTTCTATTTATAACACAAGTCTGACGTCGGTATAATGCGATTATCGGACTGTATTACCGAATCTAGATGCGTCCGAGTGAAATTTCTGCAACTTCTAAACGTCACTTAATGCCATTTCCAAACTACCTTTGGTGCCGGCGAGTCGATCAACGCCGGCTCGCATTCTTCACCGCAGTCACCCGAAAATTGAACAGCTTTCGCGGTCTGTTCAAGACGGTGAAAGAAATTTGATCATGGTGTCGTTGGTACCGAAAATGTAATGTTCACGTATCGAAACGTTGAAATCAAAATTCTTATTTCGCTCCTTTGGAATCCCTGAAGAAGTTGAATTTACGAAATCTGAGCTTTTTGACGCTGTATTAACAGTTTACTAAATTTCGAGTGATCTTAAAGTCGTGAAATAACGAATTTTTCCATAGATGCATCATTGCAATAACCTTACAAACTTTAGCCTATTGAAAATGGAACCTTGTTTTGGTTACGGTAACCGTGTAAAAGAGCGAATATTTATCTAGGACGAAAGCTGATCAATCAAACTACGAAGAGAAAAAACGGGCTTGGAGTAGAAAAATTACGCCGACTCGATATTCGTAAACAACTTATAACGCAGAAAAAAGAACTTTTGCGGTGTTTTACTAACATCTTAGACTTCTTCGTGACGAGACCAAATCTCTCTTGTTTTTCGCAAGTTGCAGTTTCAACTTACGATAATAATAGCGTTGGTATTGGCAATCCCAACTCACCTTTGAATAGCCTCTTGTCGACGGGGTATTCCAAGAAACTGCACTGATATTAGAAACAATTGATTTACATTGTCGACACAGGTTCGAGTATAAGCGCCTCGTTTCCTCAGCAATCACAACCGGCCCCGGGAAAATCAGTTTTGCGGATAATGTTCAATCACACGTAACGAGTGGTTTGTTTGTAGATTATTGTCCGAATTATTGCTCGTTTAGGCGAAAATATAATTGTGTCATCGGACGCGATTATCGATGGTAAAACTGTCACTCAGAAAATCATCCCGTCACTGTGTTTACCTGCCTGCCAGCTGAGCTTCGGCATCGCATTTTCATTGGTGCGCGGTTCCCAACGTCTGACGGCGTCGCGACGCTCGACGTCGTTTATATAGACCCGAACCGACGGCGCGACGCGCAGACGTACATTCGTCCGATATTGCGGAAAATTTTCCGGGCCCGATTTCACGACCACCCTCGCCTCAATTTTTCTAACTCGCGTTCCTCTCGCCCCCCAGCTTAGATCCCAAAAATCACGAATTTCGTTCCTAGATTAGTAAAAACTTGTAGGACGCTCATTAACCCCGAACGCGAGTCATCGGAAATACAGAAACGTGTGCGAAACCGAATAGCTGGCGATAATTTACGCCCATGCTACCCGCCGCTTGCTTTTCGTGTGCTGCAGATCCGACGGAAGAGAGAGAGAGAGAGAGAAAAAGGATGAAATTATACGTACAAATGAAGAAGCACGTAATTTCTGGAAGGCGTTCAATTCTTCTTTTCGTCTTCTGTTTTTCCCATCTCGCGCACGTGACACGCAACGTTTTATCGTACGAGGTACAACGTTTCGGCGAACGATTTTTCCTTCATTTTTACGTCGTGGTTTTCGTGTTCCTGGCGTATCTTCGAACCCTCGAAATAAGTTTGCACATGTCTTTCGGAGGATCGGTGCGACGACGTTGATCTTGCGATGCTGGACGAAAATTGAACTCAATTTCATCCAAATCCGAATAGCGAATAAATGATTTCTGAAAGAGACAAAGAACGTTTGAAAAAAGCTCACGCCAAGTGTAATGAGTAAATTATCTCAAAATAAGTAAAACATGAATCGAGAGTGACATATAATTCCAGACAGGCTGAATCGATCGTTAAAGCTCGACCTCAGTGGTTCCTGAAGTTAGATTAGCAAACGGATGAATGAAAGACCGCAATTTGAGAGGCAATTACAGGTAATGTAGTATCTCGGTCCTCTCGACGAGCGTGTTTGCGCAGGTACCGCAAGCACAAAGAGATATATCCAAAGATTGATGTAAGGGCCTGAAATTGAGAAATGAATGTGAGAAGTGGAAAGAGAAAGCGAGGGGAAGCGGAAGCGACGGAACTGTGGGTGGAAGGACAGAATTGGATTTCTCGTGACGCCGTGGGCGATCAGTGACTGGGAATATATGTATGTATAGGTGCGAAGCTCACCTATCATCTATTTATAGAATAGGATAAACTGCTTGGATTACAATTTCTATTGCGTTAGCTAAGATTTCTCGGAATTACGAATTCCTTTTTCAAAGTTGGCGTAACGCATTCTCCTCCAAATTACAGTGACGAGATTTTCTTTGGTACAACTCTGATCGTGAGAAAATTGAACGTTTTACCATTTACAATAATGAGGTTCAAGAATTTTTTTCCTTTCGGTGTACGTGTATTCCCGGCACTAGGTGTCACATCTGATTCTCAGCATCTTGGCTTCGCTTTGAGGATTCCGAAAATTATTTACAGTATGAATAATAACACGTTTTCTTCTCGGTCATGACGACAGACTGAATTATACATAAACGTGATAGCTAGAATTCAATTTTGCTTAGAGCGTGAAACCTGACATCACTTCGTCGATGAATTAAAAACAAACTTTATTTATTATGTTTGATTAATAAACGATATATTCTGATTTACAGCACACGATTATACAAGCTTAATTATCTATTTCAAAATCACAGGATACAGCACGAAAGAGATCGCATTTAATTAGATACAAAAATCCTCACACATGTAAAAATCACCGTTATATTCTAACAGGGTAAAATATCATATACGTTGTATTTATTCGATTACATATTTTTCGTTTTAATTCCCTTTCTTGTACAATCACAGGGAATCGAAATTTGATTATTACAGTAAATACACCGATCAATGACCATCATCAGATTGTTACTCTAACAAATTTTCAATTATCGAAAATGATCGTTTAAAATTCTTATCAAGTACTCCCGAAATCTTGGCAAAATCCGAAGCAACAATTACTCAGGCAGAAAGCCGAATTGATGTAGTCTGTTATCCAACATTCAATATCAAAATCTTAAAGCGCAATTTAAAAATTTCAGTCGGTACAATTATCGGATGACAGAGAATAAGACGCGCTTTTGGTGCTCGATTCTGACGACGAATCCGTAGTCGACGCGTCTGCAGTGTCTGAAGTTGAGCTGCTTTCCTCGTCAGAGCAGCAAATTGAACAGCTACACGACGAATAATCGGTTGTGCAGCTCTCCGAACACGAGCAGCTGGTTGAACACAACGAGGAGTTGGTCAAGCTCCAGGAGGAATCAGAATCTGAATTGTAGTCCTCGTTCACTGCAATTGGTGGCACAAGGTTATCGTCGTTTGCTGGTGTAGTAATAAACGTTGATGCTGCGACCTTCACAATCAGTTTTATGCTATCTAGAAATCGGTGTCGTATTGCAGTGAAATTGTTTCGCGTCAAATTTACGTAGGTATAATGAAAACAAATGGAAACGTAAAGAGTTGTATGCTTTTTCGAACAACGGACGTCAGAGTTTCGTAAAAACATTGCAGAATCTTAGATATATCATAAATTCAGATATTTGCACACACTTCGAAAATTTTATGCGATATTTCAGCAGAAGTTTACAGATTTAACGAACTGTAGAAATATTTCCTGAATCTTCTCACGAAGAGCCTGCGAACTTTACACAGATTTAAGAAACTTGATTAAATTCTTCGACGATTTCAAACGCACTTCATGAATTTCGAAGGACACGTTTGAATTAAATTTTTGAAGACTGTAATTTTTATACGGAATTAGTATTCAAAAGTATTCGTACGCGCAATGATTCCGTAAAAAAATTAGTTCAGACAGATTACTTGGCCTTGATCGGTCGATGGGGGTGAATTTCACCCCAGACATTTTTCAAACTTCTCGAACAGTTCAGAAATAAACTTTCATAGTTTGTTTACTCTAAAGAAAAAAAAAGAAACAAATCAGTATACATTTTTTTTTTTACATTTTACCTTAACTTTGCCGACGTTGTATAATATTTGAACAATTGATTTTGGCTATGAAAACTCAGAGAACTTTTTTTGCCATACTTAAACAATAACTAGATATTCTTTTCAGGTTCTTAGAACTCGTTGTTGAAGCAGGATATCTCTTTTTTGGAGCTGGGGTGAATTTGACCCCATGCGACCGTTATGCGATTCTATCGAGGTGTGACATATTGGGGTTAAGGGTCATGAGAATTTGGAGAACGATGAAACGTTTGAACGCAAGCCGAATGGTTCACGGTTTTTAAAAATATAACAACACTTCACAAAATTTTTTCAACAGTTTTCCATGAATTCTATAAAAAAAAAACTCACGCTATTTCATAACCTTCGCAACATTCATTGTTCGAAAACACCTATTTCAATGTAACTTCAGAACGCTTTTAGTTTCAGAAGATCCACTTAAATTTGTCTAGAATTACGAAGATTCAGTTGTTCCAAGAATTTGTATTGTTTTACAGATTTTAAATGGGCGTAGTGGATCTTTCTGATAATGTGCAGGTCATATCGAAACATTTTCAAAATAATTTGTCAAATAATTTTGCAGGTACATGCTGCACAACGTTATTCAATATCCCGCAGAACTCCCGAAAAGTTTCATTAATTTACTCATTGTTAGCGTTAGTTTTGATGCAATACTTATATCCCGCAAATGTTTTCACAGTTCTAAAGTTAAATTACATAATGCAGTATTTACCCGTCTTTAGTTAACAAAGCCAAATCCCCCATCACAATATTTAGATTCCCCAGCGAAAGGACGAGTTGCCTTAATGAGTTACATGTCTGAGGCTGAGCTAGGAGTAATTAGATTGTTAGAATTCGCGACGCGAGACTGCGTAGCTTTCAAGTTCACTCGTTTTTCTCCGTTGTACGTTTTCTATTCCAAGTCGCAATTAATCGTAAAATTGAACAACAGTTTCCACCTAGCATGAAATTAATGGAAAAAGAGGGAATATTTCCCGCAGATTGCATATTACGATGTTAATTTTTTTCTGCAGATAATCACGCGCTAAGATCAAACTGAATTTGAAAAATATTCCGAATTGATATTGATAATCGATTTTACGTTCTGACTGTTCTGTTGATTCCGTTTGTATTTTGAGTTAAAAAAAAAAACAAAAAAAAAAATAAATTATAACGTTAAAGAGGTTGATCACTTTGTAACAAAACTTGATGGAACTCATACTGAAATAGTAAGATTTCATGTGGCTTAAAACACTTTAACGGATTCTATGTGGTTTTGTAAGATTGCTGTGAAATTCAAAATTGGAAGTCATAGGTTTTTCAAATTTTCTTGAAACTTCAAAGAATTCACGTTATTCCAAAAGATTTCATCCGGCTTGAAGGAATCTCAGAAAATGGAAATAAATTTCAAGATATTTCACAGGGCTTCCAAAGATTTTACAGGATTGCACTCAACTTCACAATGGAAATTCACGATTCGTAAGAAATAAAAAATTTCACGGTGGTTTCATGGAGTTTCAATGGATCGCAGTAAATGTTGAAAGATATTACGAAACCAAGTATTACACATACATTCGAACTTGAAAGAACACCAGATTTTCAATTCCAAAACAACTTACGGTCAACGACTCCTAATTCTCTGGCTGCCGCCATGAATTTCGCGCTGAATTTTGATATCTTCTTTGCCAATCGCGCAGTTCTGCGATCTTCTTTCCTTGGTAGCTTCGGATCTTCGTCATCTGTAAGAAAGAAAGATCGTCACTAGATGAAAACTAAAATTGAAGCGCAGAGTAAGAAGGGATCAAGATGAATTCTGTGAAGTTTGAAGGCGACGCGGTTTGAAAATAAAAATTCCGCAGTTGCAATGGAAGATACAGAATACGATAGACCGATTCATTATTCATCCCTTCTTTCTTCTACATCCCTTCTTTATCTGCGTTTTTATTCCCGTTTTCATCGAGTTCCGATTCTCCTCCCTTACAAGCAGGCTTCATAGTTTTTTGAGTCGGTTCTTCGGGATCTGAACTTTTCCCGGCTTCTTCCTTCGTCGCTCGGTACTGTCCCGCATCCTTTATCTTCATCCTCTGAAGTTTGCCACATACGTTATGCACCATTTTCGACGTTTTCATCTGCATATCTGAGACTACGTTCGCGCGATCATCGCTCTTAGTCGATTGCTGAATGTTCGCGTCGATCAAATTTAGCCTTTTAATTGCGCCCTCCTTCTTGATGTCCTTCTCTGTCTTCTGACCGCCCTCTGCATCAGGATTTGTCGAAGTTTCTACGGGGCTCATCTTCTTCGGCGATGTCAAAACAACCGTTGACTTCAAACGCGGTCCTGACGACATGCTGATGTTCTGCACAATTGATCAAAAAACATTTCACTACTTTCTGAATAGTCTTGTTTTTGAGTTCTTATGCTCCCAGGTGCTCAAAAGCTTTCGAATTAACAACGAAAAATTGAAATTTTATAACTCGTTGAAGAATGTACCTAAAGTTATCGTAAATAAATATTTTCGTAAAGAAATGAACGCTCTACAAAAAGCTCTGATGCATAAAATTCGTAAATGAAAGCGTCGATGTGTTAAATAACGCTTAAAGTTCATTTAAATTCATACCGCACGAGGCTAATTTTCATATTTAACTAAGAAATTAGTGCAAATAAACATTTGGTCAGGGGATGAGAAATTTTTCACATCATGCACGGAATGTAATGATGATGAATCGGAAGTATTTTTAATATTGAAATACGGCGTTCGAATCATGTAGAAGATTATTTATGAAATTCTACCTAATCCTGATTGTACGATCACATTTTCCCAAGTAAATTAAAACATTTCGGCACTTTGCAATAACTGATTTACAAACAAACTCATGCGGATAAACTTAGCGGTGATCGAACCTAAGAATTCTCGAGATCTGATCATACAGTCTGATTATTTTTAGATATGAATATTTATTTCCAATAACTCAGTCATATTATTACACAGTGAAATAGAAAATTAGATTGGCCCTGATTTTAAAATTGGGTATTTCCTTAGATATTTGAGGCAGCTTTTTGTATCCTTACTTTTTTTTACACAAATTAAGGAATACCGTCAAACAAACTAAGATCAAGGTCACCGATATCGGTAACGGTTGTAAATCCTGTTATACGACTTAATTTCACTCGTATCAACGAGCTCTAGGCGTAGGTGAAAACTTGTTCGTTCGCCTTCTCACCGTTGACGTTAACGTCAACAATGTTACACAAGCCTGAAATCGATGAAACGCGCCACTGTTTCTGCGTCTTGAAAATAACGGGCCGCCTGTTAACGTCTGTGCAAAGAAAAAGATATAAAACAGCGTACGAAGAAACGGAAGTTAGTTTGATTGAGTATCAGATGCTAATGCGACTTTTACTGCGATTTAATGTTACTGAGGAAAGAATGTTTCCCTTATACCAAATTACAGTCACTGCATAGGTATAACAGTCTTAAGAATGTCGCAGCGGAAGAATTTTTCTTTTTTTCTTTTTATTTCCAAATATTATATGAGAAATTATCGAGAAAATTTCTCGGCAAAAAACTGACGGTGTTGATCAATTTTATTACAATGTAATCGCGCGTTATATTCGTACGCTGTGAAGCCGCCGTCAAAGGTGAAAAAATAAAAAAAATACCAAAATTATTTAAAAGAAGTTTAAACATCGATATCCTATTTTGAATAGATTTCGTAGACTCGTTTGATGTTACTCTATACGATGGGTTCACTTTATTCAAAAGACTACTTTTCACAAACTGAGTGAAATTTTTTGTTTTATATTATGGTAAAATTACTGAATATTTGATTTTACACACGGAGAAAAATTTCATTTGTTATAGTAACTAGAAGAATTCAGTAAAACAGGTATCGTTAAAAAAAACTGTTTGAGTATCGTTGGAATTAGGAAAAATGAGGTACGCCTAACCATTTTGCGTTATTGTCGATCCTTTTTTGGTAATTGCAACGCAAAATCAGTTTCTGAGGTTTACTCTACTTTTTTAGTTAAACAAGGCTTTAACGTCAATTTGTTGTTCCACAAGCATTAAATTTTCGCAACAGTTGCAAGAAAATATAGTAACAGTGATCGTAATGAGAAAGAATAGTAACGGATACTAGAAAACTAATTTTCATTTTGTACCTAGAACTATATTGTTCGATTGTGGTAAAAAATTAAATAATTAAAGACTGAGCGATAACCGGAACTAAAGATTTCTCTCGGTTCACCATCTCACTGATATTGATGGTGATCAACAAATGGCGATTTTGAATTGACTAATGGAAGAGAGGAAATTTTTCTTTCTCCGTCGATATCGTATAATCTGTATAATGTCAAAGGTTCTACACAAAAGTTCAACTGTGAACGTGTAATAAACACCGCGGATTCTTGTTACGTGTACAAACTTGCGTCCATTTGTGTGTTCAATGTGTGCGTAGAAGCAGGGATCGGGTTTATTTTCCTGCAAGACATTTCGAACGACGTATAGAACTAATCACTGGTACACGATTCAAAGTTGAAACAACATTCGTACCTCGGCTATCTTTCGCTGGCTGTAACGTTAACTCCTTGCGATTATTTACCTCAAACAATCACAACTTGTGGCCGTTGTGATTAACGACGTTGGATATTTTGAAATTGGAGAATAGCAGGGAAGCAGAATTTCTATTGTAACAAACCAACAGCGGACGATGACCCGGCGCCAAGAGGCTATTCACTTTTCAGATCGCTGGTACATGCGTGTAATATAATTTGATACCGTGAATGGATCTCGAAATTGCCACTTAATTGAGGCATCGTTTTAGATATCGAAACATTCCACTGACAATGAGATCAATTTGTGAATTTGAAATGATGATTATACAGTATTACGTGTGGCTGAAATTATTGGCGTTTAATTGTGGAAAAATTGATTCTACCGAAGCCTAGTTAAAATAATTTCAGAGTTATTATATTACTGAATTGTCAAATTTGTTCAACTTTGAAAGCGAATCGTTTATCAAGACCAATAACTGTGGTGACTGGTTCTCTTTGTACGGCACAACCTCTCAATAGTGCCGCTGCTGAAATACATGCATGCTTGTTTCACATCAGTGATTTCTAAGATCGTTATTAAATCGACTAATTTAAGTTGATTTTCGATATTCAAACTTGATTAATAAATATCGGTGGAATACTTTTCGGCTATCCGAATCAATCAACTTGATCATCGTGCGTTCAATTCGATCATATTCTTCGACATTTTTATAAAAATCTTCTCCCTCGAACCTCGTGGGTGGTAATTACGAGATATTAAAAAAAAACTGAATTCAAAATTTAAAAAACGTTTAAATCATCAATAATAACCAGATGAAGTTACTGCTCTCGCCGTTTTCTCTACTTCGGCTCTTTCTTTCAGTGTCTCACAGTGTTTCCCCGGCAAACGTCTTTCTCGATTCGAGATCGACCATAAAATCATGTTGGACCAAATAATATTGGCTACAGTCAACCAGCGCGCTTGTTACTTACAATTAGTATTAATATCGATGTAATAACTACAAGCACTGTTCTAAAGCCTCGCAAAATTCTTGGCACTCGCGCTATAAAAGCCAAATTTCGTTGCTCCTTGGCTCAGGGCTTTTTTCACCCTACTTTCTTTCTCGTAGTCCTGATTTTAATTGCACTCACCGTTTTCAGGGTGAACTTGATTCAACGGCTCGTTTCGGCGGCTCGTACTTTTACAGCAGACCGGGACACGTAAACAGAACTTGAAACTATAATCCCTCTTGAGTCTCTCGCACTTGTGTACTGACTGTCTGTCCGTCTTCAAAATATCTAACAGTATTGCCAATTATTAGAGGTGAAACATTTCGTTGCTGGAGTCTGGAAAGGGACGCCTAGCGTGACTTTCAATCTTTGCGGTCGAAATGGAAAACAAGCCGACTATTTTTGTTTTCTCTGATCCAGTTCATCCTCCAGGTAAACGCGGTGTAATCGAATTGCGATGAAATCGGCGAGTGACGGAGAAATTTAAATTGAGGGTAAGACTTAATTGCGGGTGAAAAAACCGACCGTTATTTCCAAACGTGAGTGAAATTGAAGAACGAGATTAGAATGTAACCAGAGGCTTCGGACTGGGATAATATTGAAAAGAATCTCTTGTTGAGCGCCAGATTCACCTGGTTTATCGAATTACAATCAATCGGATCGTAGGTATCGAATTTTCGTAACAGATATCGAATTCAACGGTTCTCTGAAATGTAATTTTCCATGGAAAGAAACAGGAAATCATAAAGTTGCAAGCGAGAGCTTATTGTTAAATATCAACGCTTCGTTTCGAATTGCTTCAAAATTGTTAAAAATCTAGTAGATCAGTTCGATTTCATTCAATGGCGGATAACTTTATTCGGAAGATTATTTTTCATCAATATTTCACTGAAACACTAATTCCTTTCATTACGTTGACAGCGTTGAATATCCAATTTCTCAACATTGCACCGATATTGATTCTAATCAACAAATGTTAATACCGAATTGTTACTGTAAAAAAAAAAAGACTCAGTGAATTATCCTCATCCGCGTAATACAGATGTGATAAATTTAACCAATCATTTCTGTGTGCTCCAATTAGAGATTTTTTTTCTCCTTTCAGTTTTCGATAGAAAGATGAAAAGAATGTACGATATAATTATATACCACGAAGAAATTTCCTCTGTTTTGACAACAAGTTTGTACAAATTATAGTGAATTTGTGTTCATCGTCTGTCTATCAATGAAAACTCTGTCTGCAATATTATGACTGCTTATATCTCTTCTTGAAGTAAAACTGTCCGGTACTAAAGTTCGAGAATTTGACTAATTTAAATTAATTCGAGGAAAGATGAATTACAGAGTTCCCTTGAAGTTTTCGAGCGGTTATATTTGACCCGGAAAATCATTCGTTGAATCTGACGGACACAAACCTTTAACGCTTCTAATTTTTGATTTTTGTTGAAAATGATTAATGAACTGTGTGTGCTGCAGGTCGGTATGATTGATGGTCTATAACGGTAGCACGAAGCACAGATACGGGGAAAAATCAAAGCCCTAGTTTATGAAGTTTCCGGAAGTCGAAAGTAGGAAATTCAGGTCAACAAGTAGGCATCGCGTATTGATATTTTTCACCTACGTACCTAGAATCTACGTTTCATTGTCAGCTTGCAGTTCTGGTAGGCCTGCGGTTATAGCGACGTAATTGGGGAGAAAGTGTTGGCTTCTTTTTCCGAAAACAATCTATTTCCACAGTTGTTATGATTATTTATGGAAACGTTTTATATTTTCGGTAACTAAATTTTGATCAATAATCTAATATGAGGATGATTTGTATAAACATTAAGCTAGCCTTTAATTTCAGGCTTCATTTCATTTGGAATTTTGTCTGATTACGATTACTGAATTGTTTATTACTGACTCGGAAAAGAATATACAGAAGAACACGGAATGGTGTATGGTGCATTCTCTATTAAGCAGAACCCAAAAATACAATTTTTTTAAACCTCTTTCGTGCTTTTATACTAATTATTTATATCAAGTGATCTTCTCTGAGATTCGTGAAAACTTTGGATTTCGGTAGTTCGAAAATTTTTCAGATCAGCGTAACGTCAAATCTGAATAACTTGCAGAAAATTTTTGCTGTTTATTGTAAAATTTTAATATTCGATGCCAAAAAGAAAAAAGAGATTGCCAATAAAGTGCAGTTCTTACGATCGAGAAGTTAGTAATACACGAATCATTACGAGAGGCATTTTGGCGCTATCGACTGGAATGTCATGATAAATATCATGGTACTCAGAATAAGATTGAAGACGAACCCAAGATTAAATTATTTCTCTTTGCCCAGGAAATTCCGTGATGAAATTCAGAATTCAAATAGCATGGCATTCGGAACGAAAATGAATAACAAACCGAAGATGAATGTCAAAGAGTATGTAAATACTTACAAGTATTATTACAACACACAACTTTTTCTTTGATACTCTTCTAGAGTTTATTATTCGTTTCTATTCTTGATATCATGCTGCTTGGTTTCTAAATTTAAAATGAACGAGACCAGAAAATTTCGCAGAGAACGGAAAAATTTTTGTACAACAAATTTTTTCCTCAGTTACTCAGATTCAACGTAAATCATGTACGAAGGCGAAAATATTGAGAGTGTTCAAGAACATCGGCAGTTCAATTCGATACGGATTGCCATTTTTATAAGTCATATAAATATGTGTAACGTACAGTAATAAATTTATATCAGCTAATGAACATTAAGGTCGTAAGTACAATACAAATAAGGATAAATTGATATTGAATTAAAAAAAAAAAAACGCCATCGATTAATGAATAACTATTACAGCGATAAGAAAACAAAAGAGGCAAAAATACGAATCGTTGAGTAAAAATGTCGAGATATCTGTTGTTGATTCAATTTTCCTTTCCAACAGCGGGGAACTACGTTCGTTATAATTATTTTAATTACATTACGTCGAAAAATTGATGACCTAAAGACGATTCGCTACCTTGTTCAGAGTTATAATTTTGGTCGAATCGTGTTAACGAACTCTCTAGGCATCCTCAATTAACCCCCGCCAGGAGAGCCAGAGCTATTTTAATCCGAACACGAGTTTTCCACATTTTTACCTACGTTCCATTCTCTGTATACCCTACACACAGTGTTATACATACAACAAAGAAAAGTCCGGATCTCAGGGCGTTCTCGGTAAAGCGAAACGAATGATAATAAACTTTGAAATTCTTATATATTTGCCTGCGTAAAATCAGAAACTTGTTTTCAATCGAAATTAATTATGTTCAAGATCCATTTCAACGAGTCTCACGACTACAATTTTCTTTTTCTCACGATAATTGAACTCTGTAAAATAATGTTTGCTCGTAATTCAGGAAAATTTATGGTCAGAATTTCAATCAAATGATACGAAGAGACGTGTTTTAGAAACTATATTGTTGACAAAATCACTCTTTCTTTCGAAATATAGTTTCTTTTCAATCTCAAAAATGCTCCATCCTTCTCTACCAACAACTAGAAATTTGAAGTTGAAGAGTATTAAATGACTTAGCTGACATACGTTTTGTAGAATAACTACATGAATGATAAATAATCGTGTGAAATTGATATCAGACAATTAATGTGGAAATATTGATAGATTTCGAAAGCAATTTTGAAATTTCTTGAAGCTGAAAAATACGAAGATGATATATACATCAATTGTTATCGGAATTCCACCTTTCCGATTTGGTTATAACAAGTTTTGAATCGTCATGGTTTCCTCATTACTTAAAAAAAAGTGCTGTGAAAATTTCAATGGCTATTCTCACGGTATTATTTCGTTTCCGTTGAATTTTTCTTCAATCATATCGATTTTCTAATAGCCAGTGAGATGAAATATGAAATTGAGAAAACGTTGAATCATATAAACCGTTGATTATGTCATCGTCGATTTAATCCACGAGTTATGGAACGGGTGCAAGCACGTGCTGTATTTTTAATGTACCGCGAAATCGAGACTCGCTTTTTTACAGACACTTAATAATTACATGTCCGTAGTGGCGTATTAATAGTTTCCATACGATGAAGAAGTTCGCGAGTTTGTCAACCTCCGAGTAACCGGTGAGCCATCATCCTTCCTGGATTCGGAGTTTCCGGAAGCCGGCTCGGCGTGGAACCTGGGAGACAGAATGTTGCTCTGAGAAACATAAACAAAGCACGAGTTGACAAACTGCGGAGAGTTGTTTCTATAGATACACTTTTGGCACCGTTCCCTGCGCCTTTGCCTCTGCATTGGATTCTGACTCCGAAGTTTTCCCGATGCAGACGAAATCCAGAAATCATACATCTCGTTCGGGTCGTCGAAACGAATTCGGAATTAATTGTACCGTTTATTTTTTTAAAGCGGAACTTTTACGGCACCGAGAGTAATTTTTAGTTCCGGTGACTATTTTCATTTTTTACCACAATTGAAAAATATAGTTCTAGGTAGAAAATGAAAATTAGTTTTTTAACTGTTACCGGAAACTCTAGTATCCGTTACTATTCTTTTTCATTACGATTACTGTTGCTATATTTTCTTGTAACTGTTGCGAAAATTTAACGCTCGTGCAATAATAAATTGACGTTAAAGCCTTGTTTAACTAAAAAAGTAGAGTAAACCGAACAAACTGATTTTGGGCTCCAATTACCAAAAAAAGATCGACGATAGCGCAAAATGCTTACGCGTACCTCGTTTTTGGTAATTCCAACAATATTCAAACAGTTATTTTAACGATACTTGTTTACTGAATTTTTCTAGTTACTGTAACAAATGAAATTTTTCTCAGTGGGTGAACATCAAATTTCGACTAACAATAAGTATCTGAAGTTAAGGGGTAATGCTGCCTTGTAATGTTTTTTCTTTAAAATTTTTTGTTACTGGTTTAAATCCTTCCTTAATTATTCAAAAATAATACCCAAAAGTTTGTATGTGAGGGAAAATTTCTTAAATCGTCTAAATACGCGAATTCTTGTATGAAGTCACGATGACGATTTTCAGGTGATTTAAGAGCGAGCTTCGACTGTTTACTCTTTCAATTTTGAGTTTCTTTGGCCCCTAATAACTGTTTTATCAAGAAAGGATGAGAAAGGGAAGATTGTTCATTCGGACGGACAATTGTATGAGCCAAGCATTGCAGAATAATGGTAAACGATGAGTTTCTTCAACAATTTAATATTCGAAACTTTGAATGCGTTTTTCTCAAATCTATCAACTAGCGCCTTTAATTTCCAACCGATCAACTCAAAATTTTGATTATAGTTTTATAACAATATTTTTTAGTGCAGTGGGTAGGATTTTTGCGTTTTATTGAATCATAACGATTATATGACCGATTTTTTCATAAAAAAAACAACAACTTTTCCATTCAAATTGACGCCATTTTTTGTAAAAATTAACATTTCTGAAAAATCGTACATGCTGTACTGGATTTCGGTATCTTCTTTTAAAATCTTTTTTTGCTTTTTGTTCTAGAATTAAAATTGCGACCTGCAGGTCGTCGCCCGTAACGGTCATTCTAGAAAAAGAAGTTCCCTTTCATCAGCCACTTCACAACCATTCTGTTTTGAAATTATTGAAAAAAAAAAAACATTTTTCTTGTACTTCAAGACTTATATTAACATGTATGAGTAGCAGAATCAAAATATAGTAATTGATGTTTCTTGAGTAAATTGGAAAAATTAACGCTTGATTGGAAGCAAGTTCCCAGATATTGATTTAAATTGCATTTCGAAAATTGGTGTTCTTCATAAATTTCCTTGCTTCACTCTTTTTATCCCATAAGAGTTTCAGATAATTCTGTAGATTTCGTGGTGGCGTGGAGACTGAAAAGTTGGCATCAAATTTACGATACAAAGATTACTTATAGAACTAATGTCATCGATTGAAAAAGTTTGGAATTTTTCGAATCGTTTTTCCACCAATAACTGTACGATGTGAAAGAATACTTCAAGAGCATCAATGTTCTAATTCGAAAGACTTGAAATTTGGCAAGTTACCGATAAATTGAGTTTGGTGAAGAATGAATTGAGTTGAGTTTCGAAAAATCTGAACTTGCGATCGCTAATTTTCCTTGTCTTTCTGACAGATATTGGGATTTTTAATATTCTTTTGCCCGGTACAATCCTGACTATATTTTCCCCATTTATTACGTTGTTGTTGTTAAATTGTTGTCTGGTAACATTTCTGAAAAACTCTAGAATTAGATGTTTCAGAAAATATTACACCCAAGTATTTTTAATCATTCTGAAGACAGGTCATTTTCAGAATTCGAAGGAGATCTTCATGTCCATTTTATGTTTGATGAGGAAAGGTTTTGCAGGGGTCACCAATTTCGCAACTTTATTGAGAAAATATTGATTCGCCTCAAGACACTGAAGCATTTTCTCAATTATTCACAATTTCTGAAAATACTCGGTGTTTATAAAGTATCGCTTAATTTCTGCTGGAATTTTAATTTTTTCTACTTGTCCTTCACCTAGAATAATTCTAAGAGACGGACCTTCTTAGATATTGAATAGTGAATTCCACATCGAAACGCTTTCTTGGAAATTTGAATCACCATTTTTATCACGGTTTTCCACTTCACAAGTCTATGAACCAATCGAACCTTCAACTTATAGATTACTTAAACCATTACCCCTTCTTTCTCTTTATATTTTCATATACTTTTTTACATTTCCATTTAAACTAGGTGATTCATTTGATTCGGTTTGTCGAAAAGACTTTCTTTTAAACGTTTAAAATCAATCGAAACCATTTGTTCTATCACATGCACCGAGTAACGTAGCCACTTGTTCCTCGTATTCGAAACATCTGTTTCGGCATCATGATTCAGAAAACGTAGCAGATGTCGTAGCAAATTCACAGAGTTCCAAATGTGAATTCCGAAAATTGCCCGAGGTCTTTTAGCCGCTGGCACCTTAATATCTACATCTGCTTCTGTCATTTATTTAACTAATCGTTGAAAATAGACACAGTCAAAAATTTTTGCACGCACAGTCTGGCGCGCGGTGTTCTCAAAAATTGCGCACCTAAACTGGCACGTCAGGCGAACTTGGCGTGAAAAGCGTCGCCTTTGGACGCACCAACGTGTTTGCTAATGTCGGTTTGAACGCACCGCATTACGGGTCGTTAAGTCAGCGGTCGAATACTCTAGACAACTATGTCTATGAGACAAGCATTCAGCCGGCGCAAATGACACCATAGATTCGAGTAGAGCTGTTGGAAATGTTGTATTTACATACCTTTGCAAATTACAGGCGTGAAAATTACATTCAGGAACCAGTAAATATTAATATGAAGGGTTCGATTATAACAGGCGTCTTATTTCCTCTTGGTACAATTTTTAAACACGGGATTTGGAGAAAAAATGGTGCGATTTTTTTGGACCAGCCTAGCGAATATATTTATGCATGTCTTCACTGAGAGATATTTTTAGTTCCGGTTAGCGATGCGTCCTTAACTATTTTCATTTTTTACCACAATCGAAAAATGTTATTCTAGGTACAAAATGAAAATTGGTTTTCTAGCTGTTACCGGAAAATCTAGTATCCGTTGCTGTTCTTTCTCGTTACGATCACTGTTACTATATTTTCTTGTAACTTTTGCGAAAATTCAATGCTTGTGCAACAATAAATTGACGTTGAAGCCTTATTTAACCAAAAAAGTAGAGTAAACCGAAGAAACTGATTTTGCGTTGCAATTACCAAAAAAGTATCGACAACAGCGCAAAATGGTTACGCGTACCTCGTTTTCGGTGATTCCAACATCATTGAAACAGTTTTTTTTTAAGATACATGTTTTACTGAATTTTTCTATCTACCATAACAAAATGAAATAATTTTCAGTGTTAAATTTTCCAGCAGAAATTTTCGCTGAGCGATTATTTATTCGAAATGACCGGAAAAATGTGAGCGGTTACAAAATGACTTGCGGAATTTCATGCCTTCGGTAATTAGCGTGATTTGAAATTCCCGAAATAGCTGCTATACGCTTGTGTAATTGCGAAGGGAGTGAGAGAGAGAGCGAGAGAGAGAGAGAGAGAGAGAGAGTATAAGAGGGAAAAGTAGATTTTTACATCGCCAAATTTATTTGATAATATGTTGTATTTTTTCGACATTTCTTTTTGATCACTGCATGATTATATGAACCAAAATGAAGTACTTAATCAATTTCTTCGAGTGAAATAGTACATAGGTTTGTACATCGAAGCATTAAATGTATACATTTCTAACTGTTGGAGATGATAATAATCGAGGTTCAGGCACTTTTTGATCGTTATGAAGAACGATTTATGTTTGGTAATCGATGAAACGAAACGTCGTTGAACCCTCTCCAAATGCGAAGATGAATCTTTCTTATTTGAGGCTTTCAACAGAAACTCCCCGGCAAATGTATCAATTTGAATCGATGTGCCAGCGCAATAATTCACTATCTACCTACATACTCGCTCGCAATAGAGAAACGCAATTCGCCGCTAAAAATACAACTTATTCAGTGGTAGATACAAAATTTGCAGAAAACAAACTCGATAAAAAACATTTATGAATATGAGAGACGAGAATGTTCAAACAAGTAACGATTTTTCCTGGAAAACGTTCATTTTTCAAACTACTTACCGTCGTAACAGCGAAAAATATTTGCCAGCGTGACTGTACAAAATTAGAATCTAAAAATATTGTCAGATTTGATTTTGTTGTGGTTGAGTGATTTGTAATTTCTTTGTTTACGAATTTACCAACGTATCTCAGTCTGTTTCGTCTTCAAATTCGTGTTCAAAGAATTTTTATCATCCATTCAATTTGAAGAATCTTCGGAATTTCGAACAAGCTTTTCAACTCTCAAAAATAATTCAACGTGTTTTTATCATTTCCTCTTGTTCGAAGAATCCTGTTGAAGATCGTCAAGGAAATGGTTGATCAGATGATCATTTTGAGACATCTAAATTGAGAGAATTTAAAGTCGAAGAAAACTTCGCAAAGGCTGTTGGACATCAATATAGCCGTAATAGATTCTCGTATGTCGAAACGCGGAATAAAAAAACGATGCTTACTGTTAAATTCATTAAATTAAATGATTATGGCTCAGTTTCAGCCGAGTTGCATCGCTATTTCCTTCTACCAAATAACGTAGATCGATACTTGTTTACCAAGAAGTCTTTCAAGCTGTGCCAAACAATGTTTTCCAACCCCTAAATCCGTATAGATCTGAAGAAACAAACGTTCTCATAATTTTCCACACAGATCAGAAAAAAAATCGCAGTGATTTGCTCTCAAGGAAAACAGAGTAACCAGTAATTTTTCCTCGACGTTGTTCTACATTCTCATAAGAATCAGGGGAATTCTGACGGTGTATCCACGGGACAGGATTAATGGAGGAGGAATAGTCAAGGGTCGCGGTTATTTCTAGCTCGGGACAATAATTCGTATTCGTATTATTCCTGATAACTGGTACTTTTGGTTTAGAGTAGGAATGGAAAAAGAAAAAGAAAAAAAGAAAAAATATGCGAGACTCGCATGATAGAATTATTATTGTAAACAGTTTATATCATCCCATGTATCGCTTACGAGTATGAAGTAGAGCTTTGTTTTTCCCGTTGATCTGGACACGAAGAATCTGGCTGCATAGTTCGTTTGGCGGTTGTAAAATAACGCTTATAGAATTTGCCGGTGGACTACAAATGCGCACTAACAATAAAAGAAATTTTTAGTACCGTTTACCGCTCAGTCCTCAACTATTTTCATTTTTTTACCACAATCGAAAAATATAGTTCTAGGTA
This sequence comes from Neodiprion virginianus, assembly GCF_021901495.1. Lineage (NCBI taxonomy): Eukaryota > Metazoa > Arthropoda > Insecta > Hymenoptera > Diprionidae > Neodiprion > Neodiprion virginianus. The sequence goes on along the minus strand of NC_060878.1, from coordinate 26,108,666 downwards.
AGAAATGAAAATTAGTTTTCTAGCTGTTACCGGAAAGTCTAGCATCCGTTATTATTCTTTCTCATTGCGGTCACTGTTACTATATTTTCGCGCAACTGTTGCGAAAATTTAACGCCTATGCAGCAATAAATTGACGTTAAAGCCTTATTTAATTAAAAAAGTATAGTAAACCTCACAAACTGATTTTGCGTTGCAATTGCCAAAAAAGGATCGACGATAGCGCAAAATGGTTAGGCGTAGCTTGTTTTTTGTAATACCAACAATATTCATACAGTTTTTTTTAACGATACCTGTTTTGCTGAATTTTTCTAGTTACTGTAACAAATGAAATTTTTCTCTGTGCGGATAGAATTTTGGGACCGAGGTAGACGGTAAGAGGTAAGGCAGGTGAAACGTTTCCGAAATCAAGAAACAATTTAAGGTTTACCCTCTGACCTTGGATAACTCGGAAACCAAGTAAATCGATTCGGTTATAAAGAGCTAGCACTTACTTCGTCGGCGTTCGTTTGGTAAAGCTAATGTAAACGATTGTGTAATCTTGATGGCTTGGCGTACGTGAATGCCTGCACAGGCCGTTTGCCGATTTCATGCTGATTTTCCGAGTCGGGAATTACTGTGTCTATATATACAACCGCCGCTTCACGGTCGGCCGTAATTACAACGGCTAATTGAAATCTTATGGTGGAAATTTATACACGCACTTCGAAGAGATCAGTTTAAACGAAATTTGCGTTGGGGTGGTGCTTCAATACTAGATGAGGAATAATTTGGGAAACGATGATGCGATGATTCATTTTTGAGAGAGTTTATATCGTTGGGATCTTACTGCGGTGGTAACAAAAACGTCTTGAAGTCAAAAAGTTATGAATATAACTTTTATTGAAATGATTTTCACCTAATGTAGGAATGAAAATTCTAGATTTGCCAATTTGCAAGAAATAAAAAAAAAAAAAAGTTTTTCAGATAATTAAATTATTCTACTTCTTTTTATCCCAAAAAGCGTTCCTTGGTCCAATTGTATTAAATATTAATTCTTCATGCCAGCGAATTATCCAAAAATTAACTGGGATAATTTTTTAAAACTCAGTTCCCTGTTTAATTAGTGATAAAACTGTCGCATGCATAATCATCAATAACTGGAATTATATAATTTGTGTTTATGATTTATATTTCTTTCCCATATCATTCTTTCATTTATTGCAACTCAATCAATTTTAACATCATTTTATAAGCTTCAATATGATGTTTTTTTTTTTTCTCTTTTTCAGATTGTATTTTGTTCTTCTAAATTGCACTTGTGATACGTATTCAATTCAATTCACAGTCATATTTCAAAGCGTGTTAGTAAAAACTTAGAACACTTAATTTCAGAGTGATTTGGTATCGGCGGTGTGATATTTAAGTAATAAATGTTGCGGAATGAAATATCGACAAGTAATTCCAAGGACCACGCAGACAAGTGCAGTCGAATCTGATGTTTGTCCATTAAATCGCAAGAAACGAAATTTGACGTTTTCCAAATTGAAATGCTCACCCGTTGACACGAAGATTTACAAATTTTAGCCAAAGAATTGTAAAGACGTGTTGATTTGAAAGCAAATTATCGACTTTGACTGAAATTTTATTTTCAACCTTCCCGGAGTCACGTTAAAGGTTGAGAAGTTAGCCGTCGCAACTATAAACCAACAATTGATGTTGGTTATAAATAATTTTATAACCGCCTGTTATTCTGGCTCGTTTTAATAGCCAACGTTTTAATAGATTCAAGATTACACCGTCTTTTCGTGTGCAGAAGAGAATTTTTATTTATGATGAAATTTCTTGCAAGTTTTTCCGCCAATTTTCCGTTTTCCATTTTTAGAAAGTCATCGTCTGTGGATAAAAATCAATCCCCTATCTATCCTTTTCAGTCAAGAAGGTAACTTTCTTGACAAATAAAAAATGCATATTGCGAAATCGGAAACGATTCCGTTCTTTTTTCTTCAATGACAGTGGAAAATGGATACGAAAACTCATCGGATCGATGACACAAAATCATTCGTGTGAATCTTGTAACAACATATTGTCAAGTATTGACATGTTTCCAGATTTTCGTTCACCCTTTTCTCTAAACTCAACGAAATTCAGTTTCATTAAAATTCTTACCATACCACCGTTAATATTGATCGCGCAAAGAATGTCAGAACGAGTTTATGTAGTTCAGAATTTACGGAATGTTCCCGAAAGAAATACGAAAGTCATATTCACCAAATTTCTCAGTTGTTCGGTCGTCGAAACGTTTCAATTATTTCCTTCTGCGTTCTGAATCATTTAATTGATCGTAAATTTTTTCAACGATCAGGGGTCCAGCAATTTGAAACAAATTCCTAGTATCGGTACTTATGTGGTGTTTTTTACTGATATGAAATGCCTGCGTTTTTCAAGTATACGTATCCGTAATTGAATTCTTTAAAACACTTGACATGTTTACAGTTGTTTGGGTTAAATTTAGCTTCTCGTCGTTTCAACGATTTCAACGACAGTTTAAAAAAACTATTCATAATTTTATTTGATTTTAAATTAATACTGCTTTGTCAACTGGAGTTTAATTTCACCAGAAGTTTCAAAATTTTTTCATTTATTGCAGCTGATTCAACGATAATCAATAACGACAATTACCTTAGGCCTTTCCACATTCGTATATATCAAGTTGAATGGGAATTTTTGATTGATCAATTAAATGATTTCACGAAAATTTACCTCGTTAATGCAGAGCTTGACGGAATAGGATACAAATTCTAATCGTATCACGTCAATTTGAAAATACTAATGGAACGTACGTTTATCATAGGTGAGAAAAAACAACCTGACCTCATATCATTGTTCTTCATTTCTTCATTTATACGTAATAATTTACTTTCCGTTTTATTCTGTTGATCTAGGAATCTTTTACGTGCCATGCCAGTCTGACAGCAATGAAATATGTAACATACATGACCTTGTAAACACATGCAAAATATTATTTCATCGATCTTGGAAACTTGGAAGTTTGTTTCTGATCTAAAAATTATAAACAACGCGATGAAATATATCTTCGAACAAAGATAAAATTTATTATCATATCGTCGTTGTGGTTACGTCTCTGACGAAAATCGCCATGAATTGCGATATTGCTTGAAATCACAGAAACAAATTTTCACCGTTTTTTTTTTTTTAACACAACGCAACTGTGACATCGTATACGTATTCGAAAGTAGGACTGTACAATTCAATAGGCTAAACTAGCCAAGAGGGTTAACCTGGTTAATTAACCAATGGATTGACCCGTTAACCGGGTAGATGATTTTTAAACAAATCAATTTTCAGCTGGTTTAACGATCAACCGGTTGAACCGTTTGACCATTTTGGAAGGTCAACCGATCTTTGCCGGTTGGCTAATTATAATTAATCAAATTAGACCAGCTAAACAATCCTGTTCTAGAGGGATTACAATAAGTTCCAATTTTAGTTTACAATTTAAGTCATGTTAGTTCAGTTGAATACTTTGGAATCCTACATTCCGTAGTCATAGCTTGTAGGAAAATACTAAAAAATAAAAAAAATACTTAAAAGGCATTCGTTTGACATCCGAATTTCATTTGAAAAAAACTAAAGGCCTTGAAAACGATTTACAATTCGTTCCAAAAGCTGTAGTTCAAAATCTGCAAAAATAACTTAATTATATTGTACAGATTTCGCTAAGAAAAGTTTCGTTCGCTTTATGCTTTCAAAAATGATTTTGAATATTGTTGGAATTTGAAGAAAATGTAGTAAGTGTTCCATGTGATAATAATTGTCAATACTACATTTTATTGATATTACAAAGTCAACTTTGTTTTGGCAATTAATTTTGTACATTATGTATATTATTTTAGTAAATCATATGAGGCATTAAACGTAATTTATTGTTGCACCAACATCAAACGATCACAACAGTTACAAGAAAATAAAATACGTGTGACCGTAATCAAAAAGAATAGTAAATGAAACTGTATTTTCTGGTTACAGTTACAAATTGATTTTCATCTTGTACCCAGAACCGTATTTTTCGGTTACGGTAAGGAAAGAAAACAGTTAAGAACTGTAAAGTAAGCCACAACTGGATATTAGCTTGAATCCCGAGCATCTTAGATCAACAGATAACAAATCTTTCATTTCCGAACGAATACGCAATAGAACTTATGTCAAACATTTACATACGCTATTCAAAAAAATGTTACGGTTATTCTTATTAAAAGGGACTATTGAATGAGAAACCTGCCGTGCGGTTTTAATCGTCCTGTTAACAATAGGACAATGATTTATGCCCAACTTCCTCGTTCATTTTTTAAACACATCGCGAGTATTATCGATAATAGATTTATCCTATCATTATGCATCCGTATTCGGATCCGGATGAAGTGGCAGTACAGTGTTTAATATAATACATTAGCTCGTTACGGCCACTGTATTTGATTCTTTTCTTTGAACAGGTAGTCATTGAATTTTCATATTAACCAACATTTTTGTTCATGTTTTGACTTTTCGCTTATTTCAGTATGAAATTGTACGGGTTTCTGTGTTCGATGCGAACCCTGTAATCGCTTTCACAAATCGAACGACTCTCTCAATAGTAACTGAACACCGGTGGAAGGTCATCATCAAGCTCGAGCAAAAATAAACCTAATATAACAAATAGCCGCGTTGAAGATCCTTTGGATTGCAAAACGTTCGACAGTGTAAGAAAGTCGGACGGAAATCGAATATAACGAATATTAGTGAAGGGATTGTGCCAATTCGGTATTTAATTATCTTTTCGACGGAATAGCCAAAGTTTCAAACTCGTTACGTACCGTACCTTCTATTACAGGATGTTTTACGTCGGACTGCCAAAGGGGCCGAGATATAGTCGCCTTAGTATTCCTCTGGCACCTGCAATTGGACTCAAAATTGAGTCTCGAGTCTTCTGCGCATGCAGGGATGTCTTTATGCACGCAGCACGTTTTTGCAACCTGCAAATTATGAAAGTGCTCGTTCGACCCGAAGTACGCAAGTTATTGTTCGTTCCGTCAAAAGTTTGTGTCACTTTGCACCGTGAAATAGATCGTTTCTGTCGTAACAGCGACGGAATTAATGATTGCTAAATTTCGTATATCGATGGTCTTTCCGGGATTCATTGGTGAAATTATACGCCTTTTTACAGTAGATAGACGTAAAAGTTGAATTTTAAACCATACTTCAAATAATAGAACTCATGAATGTTGTGAAAATGAAAACATTTGATTGAAAACACTAAAAGTTATCACCAGGCAATTATAAGTTCCGAAGATCGGGCATTTCGAATTCCTGATAAACACTGAAATGTCCTAAGAAACTGTGAATCATTTCATAACAGTACGTGTGACAACGAAGAATACGCACGAATGATTTTAACACGTCATTGTGACTGCCAGACAACAGAAAGGCCATTCGATTCCTCAATGTATGACACGTGTAACCTCATGATGTGCCATGTCATTAATAATAACCGAAAAAGCGAAGGGTATTACTAATTTGATGTTACCACTCGGCCGGATGAGTGTATCGGTAATCGACAGTGCATAAATGGGTCAAGTCATTAATTTCTTCGAATTTAGGATATGAAATTACGTGCTAGCGTCCGTGTACGTTGGAAGCCTCTCGGAACGATCATTACAGTAAGTTGACGTCGTGCAGTCTGAAGTTCAGGAAGGAATGCGTCTGTTTTTCTCTTATAATTGTACAACGAAACTTTTCCGTAACGCAAATTTGATACTTTTGGTGGCTAACAATTTGGTAAATTCTATTTTCCTCCACATGATGATCGCCGTGAACTTCGCTGCAGACGATGATCTATAATTAGCAAATAAGATCAAGAGGAGAGTTAAGGATCGTAGGAATAAGTTATTGCTCGTTCAGTTAGATAAATATATAAGAGAGATTTTAGCAAATCGGCAATAATTTTTCGGCGGGGTTGATTCGCAGCCCACTGTGTTCAACAAACCGCACCACGATTTTAAAACAAATAGTCAAACTATTAACAGAGCCCTAGCTAGCTGCTCTGGATCACCTTGACTAATTTATGCCAGGCGCTCAAGCTCTGTAGTGATAATATTTACATATTTTAGAATTATACCTGCTGATCGATACCGATGGTCTCTCCATCTTCTCAGTCCAAGCCATTCGTTTCTCACCTTGTATCTTTCCAAAATTCTGACAGCACTTTCTCAACCTCCTTTGATGGTTCTCCAGCACCTTAAAAGTGAACCTGTTCATAGTGAAAAGAGTTTCATTGAAATCTCCAAAACCAAGGCTGAAATGATCGGATTACTATGGGTACCTGTGATGAGTGCGTGGCAACATTTCAGGCCTATAATATCAACAGCATTCATCAAAGAACTTTGCGATTCTGTTAATGATTTGATGATAAAGAATTGATGATACGTAGTTTAAGTCTTTCATGCCCCTTAGACGAGTTCGAACAGCTTACAGTTTAAAGTCCCTTATAACCAACATCAATCAGTCTGTGTTGATGAAGCAATTTGAGGGTCAGCGTGATTCGGTCGGAAATAACGGAAACTCAAACAGATCGTGTGAACGGTATTTCTTGATACGGTTTCTGTAGAGATAGATGGAGATGAAGACAAAGAGGGAGGTAGAAAGAGAGGGTGGAGGTGCAACTTGCGGTGGGATGGTGTACGTGCAGGCATGGGTGAAGACAGAGGTCCCTGTCCAGCAGTGTCGCTGGCACATTGATACGAGTGTGATAAGTGGGCTGAGATCCTGTTCTGACAAAACAGAATTGAAAATTTCCCCGCGGGCAAAATTAATAATAAAAATAAAACGATCATCGGTGTCGTAAGTCCGGTATGCAGAGCTTATATATAAATGTGACACCGGAGTTTGGAACGACAGTCTTATTCCACACCCTGAGGAAAGATGATCAAGGTAGGTGAAACGGAAAGCACCATACCACTACCCACAGTGCATCGAAAATACAACTTAGTGTAATATTTTGTGAAACAAGGACCGGGGAACGTCCATGAAAGTACAAATTACGGCCGGATTCGCTCATCTATCTTTTATTTTACAGCTTATACTGTCCCTCGTTGCGATTCACGGGGCTCTGGGTATCCCGAGGGCGTCGACTCTGCGCTATGGAGTTCCCGCCAGAAATGCTTTTGAAGGAACTCGCGATTTCTTTAACACCGCGAGTCAGACAGCGGTGGCTGCGCTGCCCGGCACGAGGAATCTCGCGGCGAAGAGACAGCTGCCCAACTTACCTCCTATCCCAGAATTAAACCAGGATAATGCGGTGCAGGAAGAAGTCCTCGAGGTCGCCGTGGCTCCGGAGAACTCGGAGCTCCCGCAGCACGAGTACCACGACGGCTACTTTAGCCAACCCATCGCCTATTACCGGGCTAGTGATGTCCGACAGCAGCCTGAATACCGGGGCTACGACTATCAGAAGCCCGAAAGTGAAGGTTACGCCTATCAGAAGCCGGAGAGCCAGGGCTACGACTACCCAAAGCCCGAAAGTAAGGGTTACGACTATCCAAAACCGGAAAGCCAGGGCTACGACTACCCAAGACCCGATAATCAGGGTGGTGAGTCCCAGCAGCCGGAAAGTATAAGTTATGATTACCAGAAACCGTCCACGCAGACTCCGTACTACTACTACCCACCTGTACCAGCACCGGGTGCTGGTATACGGTTCCCACCGGAAGCTGGATCGAACATTTACGAAACTGTGATCGGACCGAGTTTTCCTCAACCAGAAAGCGGTCAGAACATCCTTTCTACTGGCATTGGTGCATCGCCTCTACCGACATCAAATAGTCAATCTCCTGTGATTCTTCCACCTGGGACCACGAGCAAGATCCAGGATAATCGTGGGCAGTATTCACATGGGTGAGTGATGTAACACGTACTTATCGTTAGTAGTACTGTAGATGGTGGGTGGTTCAGAGAAATCTTTGGATTCGAGCTCAGAACATCAAAGATATCATCCAGAAGCCAAGTTGCCGACGGATTAAGTCGAATATGCTAATTGTAAGATTTGACCTTCTTTACACATTCTTTTCTCAAGGTTCTGTATGTTACTTATGGTATCACATTAGTTATCCAAGAATCTGAACTACAGAGCTATGTTACTTTTGTTTTGCTAAATATGGACTTTGCTCACATTGTTCATATTATTCGGAAATTCTCCGCCAAAAATTCCCCCAAAATGGTTAAAGAAGTATTAAATCCATTCGGAGTTTTTCTTGTAACTCATGGTTTTCCAGGGTAGCTGTTAAAATACTGATTTGACATCGGCGAAATATATTTTTTCATTCATATCGTGAATCTTCATGATATTTAAACTCGAAACGTTGATACCTAAAAAATCGGAATATAGAAAAAATGTACTTTGTATAGGGCCAAAACTCGACTAGCAGTTTAGATGGTCAAAAATGGGGCAAATATGCCAGAGTCTGGTTCCGTCCTGGAATATTTAAAAGTGAAGTTGCCAAGGCTTGAATAACAGGAACACCTATTGTCCCGTGACTCTAACGCTCATCTCCGAAAGAAAACTACGTGACGAGAGTTGGTGGACAACAGAATATTTCCTGTTGAAATTACAAATCGTTAAACGTACAATCATAAAACGATTATTTCGCGGCGTGAGTTCGTTAACGACTTATTGCTCAGAACCGAGTTAATAATAACAGCATTGCTCGCGTCACCAGTTGATTATTTCTCCCAACAACTTCCCTATAATTTGTGAATCGGGTAAAAGCCTGGTTATCGATGTTTTTACATCGTTCCAAGTGTCATTAACATCACAGTCCAAACCATTACGTCTCATGTTCACATTATACCCCTGGCCAATAACCACGAATCATTAGTTACCTCTTCCTGGGCAGTCGGAGGCAGACCCATCGGTGTTTGCTTCAACTATGAACTTGTCCTTCAAGAGTGAATTGCTGTTTCAATCGATATGGTCAGCTAGACTGTACAGCGTGCATTTAAATAGATTATTTCCAGCTATACTCGATGTACGAGAACTAGGTTATTGAATCAAAAATTCCATTAGGTCCGTCAGATAGAATGCCGGAAATATCTGACACGCATTTTTTCTTTTTTCGATTCATTGTTCACTAACAAAAATATAACAGTTTGAAATTTATTCGTGACGTCACAATGTGCATAGGTACAGGTATGCGACATTATGACGTCACGCAACTTCGACTGGCTATGTCTTTGTTAATCCTTAGCGGCCACACGGGGTACCTAGTTACCCCGGGCTCAGAAAAAGTGGAATTAGAGGTTTAAAACCTTTGAAATTGATTCAAGTAACGACATCTGCCGGTTGTAGAGAAGTGTGATAAAAATCATTAAAAATGTTGAAGAACTCTTCAACAAACATGAAACAATCGCTTAGAAGTCTTAAAACACCCATATGTCTTGTACAACTAGGTTTTCAGCGTGGGGTAATGCGTTACCTCATGTGGCCGCTAAGGGTATTAATAAACATTGAATTGAAAACAAAAAAAAAAAGTATCAATTAGTTTTCGTCATTATATCTAAAGGGTTCAATGGAATTTTTCGGAATTTTTCATTGAACGACCCAATTTCGCTTCAAGAAAGTCCAATTTAGTTGGTCCAATTTGAAAAAAAAGCTTCCTATCATCATTTGATGATATTCGCATGGAAACAAACAAATCATCATTCTTGAGGAAAATATCAGCATTGTACAGCGTGAAAAAAGTCACAAATTTCTTCGACACTTGAGACATTTTGAATTAAATCTGAAATTTCGTGGCCGAGAATTTTATAATCAAAGTTGTACATCGGCGTAAGAACTTGACGCTCGCCCAGACGAGTTTCATAAAACAACTGCACTGCGGAATTGTTCATTCCTTATAATTAATCTGCTACCTTCAGTATCGGAAAAGACAGAATCTTTAAAACTCACTCATGCTGATCCACTGGGTTAACGACGGTTTTTTTTTACCGACGAATGAAGCAACAAATCAGCAAGTAATGATTTTTCTCATGCCGCTGTTTTACCGATGTTCGGCAACAGCGAGCTCTTGGTTCGGTATAACAGTCTTCTGCAACTTTCCATACTCAACACATGCGTCAATACAACTCGGCTTTATCCCTGAATCCAGGTTCTCAGGTCCAGACGGCACCCAAGTCCAGGAATCGGGTCACTTGATAACAACCAACGGTGGATGGGAGTACGTAATCGCTAAAGAAGGGAGCTACAGCTACACCAGTCCCGAGGGAATCCCCATCCACATAGGCTACGTGGCGGACGATAACGGATTCCGAATTACCAGCCAACGTTTCGGTCGGTAAGACCAGCGAAGATACCGTAAGCGGTAATGAAAGTTCCACCGTTGATACAATTTTGCCAAGAAGTTCGCTCGGCCCAATAGAATAGCGGTTTTACCTTCCTCGTTAATATTAGTACTGGTATTAACACCACTTTTACTTTATTTCTTTCTTATTTTGGCACAAAATTACTTTCGATAAAAAACAATAGCGAATATTATGATGGAAATAGACGGATTTTTGATGATCAGTGCTTACTAGCAATTAGTGTAGTTTCCGCCTACATCCACATCACGATATATACATATATATATATATCACATGCGGTATGTATTTTTAGTATAGTTTTTACTGTGGCAATGTAACGACTAAATTCAACTGATACGATGAGGAACTGGTCAGATTCGTCGTTGGGACGTCAAGACTATTTAATTTATTTTAGTCGCACAATAAAATGTCAGTAATATTTGTACAATCTTGGTTTTGAACGACATATCATGTTTGTCGCGAAGCCCTTACTCACCATACTTGACGGTTAATTTATTACTCCATAATGATTTCTCTTATCGATGACAGTTTTCAATGAGTAAGAATTTTTCTCAATAAAAATCAAGACGATGTAAATCTGGAAATAAAAATATTTTTGTAATCGTATTTACTTGGTGTACGATTACATGAATTATTTTTTTCATTCTTTTTTTTTTTTTTTTTTGTACACAAAGAAAACTAATCAAAATCAAACGGCAAGTTTCTTTCACGATATTTAAGTTTGTTCCTGTTTCATTCAATACTGCAGATATTTATTACATTGAACATTGAATGAATATATATTTTGGGAAGTTATGTTCGTGTGATACAATCTACCCGACATATTGTTCGAAAGCGTACAACGCGCTCGTCTCCTAAGAGCTGGAAAATTCTAACACTTTACTCGTGGAACGTTTCTACAGGACAGTGAAGATTGTTGCAAAATATTGCAAATTGGAAGCCTGCTGAATTTCTAGAGTAAAAAAACAAAGAAGTCCCGAGTAAATGCCTAATACGTATTCACGCACGGGAACAAACCTGTACAACTTTGAGACGATAATCTCTGAGACTGGTGCAACACAGTAGTGATACTAATCGATCGTGGTGATATTGCGCAAAATTTCTACGACCCAATCCTCATCTAGGTGGGTGTAATGTATCGCGGAGGGTTTATCAACGGGTCATATAATAATGCTAGAGGGGTGTGTGTGATCGTATCGCCGCGAGGACGTCTTAAATAATCACACGTCTGCACAGACGTACAAGGTAGGTGTAGAGAATGCTTCGTCAAACGGCGAGCCTTATTACAAGCAGAAATTAATATTCATACAGCATATCGCTACTATCACGCTACCTGTACACAGTAAAGATTAGAAATCGTGTTGTATATGCACGTATTCACGAACTTGCGTAGGTGGGTATACAACTGGTTGTAATATAACACGATATGGGCGAAATATGTTTCCTCGCTGAAAACTTGGCCCAGTCGTTATTTAATAGTAGACAGATTTGAAACAAATTATGCTCGAAATGTGCTGATTTCCTCGACCCACCCGTATCAAATATTGAAAGTATAAATTTGGTTATTTCTCTTACCGGTACGAAAATTGTTGTGCATCTTTCGATTATTTTATTTTCTCTCTAAAATATGGCCTAGTAACATGATCCTGAAGAATTACCGTGTTTAATGATTTCGAACAGGAGATTGTGAAGGATTTTAAATCTTAATTTGTGATTTACCTTGGTGAGAAAATTGCTAACGATGACAAGAATAAAAAAATATCACATTTGAAATCTTCGTCTGCTAAGTTTTATTTCACGAAAAATTTCATTGTGCTGAATATAAGAACGAACTTTGTTCTATATGGAATTGGTAAGTATGTCTGTGATTAAAAATAAATATTTATAAATAAATTTGTTAATTGACGTCAATACATCTAAATGAAATTACTCGTTTACTTACTGGAAATCTGTGAATTTATTTGACGTCATACGAAGTCATTGAAAGTCAAGCACTGCAGCAATTTAAATTCATTGGAAGTCTGAAAGAATTTTTTAAATCCTTTGAGTCACTCTACATCTTGAAGGAAGGTGTACCTAAAGTCTATCATTGAACGTTCAGCTCCTCGTCTGAAGCAGAATACCCTGAAAAATTAATTAAAAAATTAGTCTTGTCTCTTCGGACGAAAAAAGAATAAAAAAGCTGCGCTTTATAATAGTAAAATAATACGGCCTCCACTCTTCTTTGGATATTAATTCATCTGAAGATGCTAATTATTGATATTGTGGGTTATATTCAACAGATTTGCATTGACGCTACGCGATCAATTCGCGATGCGACGAGCATTCGATAAACCGTTTCGTAAATTCTTGCGAGAACCGAACGTCAATTTCGCAGTCATCGTATCATGCCGGTACAAAACAATTGAAACAGTCACAAAAATGTAGCCGTGGTAGCAGGAATTTTGTTCTCGTTGTAAATACGCGGATATGAATTTTCAGTCACTTTATTAACGGAAACTCGATCGATTGGAAAAATTCGTTTTACTGTACTTGTAAAATTTCTGCCTTCTTGATCTTCAACTCTTGGCTGTCTCTCGATATTAAACACGAATCAAGCGCACAATTCAATCGAGGAAGTGTGAAAATACAACGATGCAGCTCGTGTGTCTGGATTATTATCCAGTCGTCGGTGGGCTTGAAGGGGGCTTCACAAGGATTTAATAGAAACAAACCGAAAGCGGAATTATTATTTATATCCCTTATCCATACGATAGCGGAGGTGTTTTTATTATTAATTACTAATTTAGTCTTGAGTAAAATTGTCCAATATCGGAGGTTCAGTATTATCCTTGGATGTCCCAGCTAGTGGAAATGGAATGAATTATCCCAAGTATGCTTGCCTGTCCCAAGTACACAGAAAACTGTGCCAAGTTTCAAGCATCCAACATTCTTACTCTAACCCATCACGCATTTCTCCTATCCCCTTAATTATTTCAATTTACCTTAATTTTTTTTTTATCACATAAATTGTCTGACTTGTCTTGTCGTTTTATTGCCTACACTCATTTATCTAACCCAAGATTTATTCATAGCCCGTGGTATAATCCAAACGTCTTGAAAAGGATCTTGTCGCTCTCGGTTTGGTTCTTAATTATTATCACAGAAAACAATTGGCGTCCAATATCCATATTTTATTTTTTAACAAAGTGCACGTGGCTGAAGTGTCACAACCTATAACTTTTGACTTTAAACCCAGATTATGCTACGCAACAAGTATATACTTTTTTTCACTGGGCTTACAGTACGTAATTATGATTCCTCACCTTAAAGTCAATTGAAGTTTATAAATAACATTGTTACATCACGTCAGATTTCACAGTAAAAAGCATAAATATGAATTCGTTTTCATTTGCTTACTACGTATACCGAATGTGAATAACTATTCGAGATATTAGTAAATTTGTTTGAGTTGCATAGTGTTGTCAATAATATCCAAATAAATTGGATGGTTATATCATTTTCCTTAAGCGAAAAATTATACGATATGTCATGTTTTACAGACGATGTAACATTATTATATAACATGCAGAATCATCGTCAACTATGATTGATAAGCTTTCGATTTATTGACAAACATATATTAACGTTAAACAAAATTCATTTCCGGCGACTCGTGATGAATTGAGTAAGAATGAGATTACGGCATTAAAAAAACAAAACAATGATGAGATCATTTTGAAGTATCTGACAGATTAACTTTCTACATTTAAATTTACATATTATAATATTTATCTTTTTGCGGAGTTTAAAGAGACTCTTTCATCAAAAGCCAACTTAATCAACTTCGGTGTCACTCCTAAAATCGTCAAACAAAATATTTATTCACAATGCGACTGGACAAGAACAATAAAATTAGCTTTCTCGATATATTTACAACAGAATTTAAGATCATCTTTGACTGGTACCAATAACCAATGTGTTCGACGAGACATCTTAACAACAATTTACACCATTCTATACAACAAAAAAACAGATTATATGAGGTCGACTAGACAGCAATCAGCCTTGCTCACCAGCACTTCTACGATAAGAACATTAATCTTATCGTACAAGCTCTATTTACAAATTACCAATGATCATCCCTTTGCATCAACAATAAACATGTCAGCGATAGATTAGAGAATTTGAAGACTGGAGATTTCTATGACTCCGATCTAACACGGCAAAATCTTGACGATCAAAATAGTCGAAGAGTACTTGGTTTTTCAAATATTGAAGACATGTCACAAAAAATTACCAAAAACCTGCTGAAATTTAGTACACCGTGTGTGTTTAGAAGTGATAATAATATGTTGATGTTGTTTGAACTCCCCGTAAGGATAAAACGTCAATAAAAAAATGCTCCAACTTAATAGGTTAGATAAATTGTAATCACGTAAGGCCTGCGACGCAGGGCAAACTAGCACAAGGTTATAATCCAGAATTACCGAGGATCTCCACTAGAAGAAATGACGAGTTATTCAGCAAATCAATCTTCTTCGATATCACGCAACCAAGGTTACAATCGAGGGGAATGATTATTTGAGTCAAGTGATATTCGTTTTATTCAATCAAATGATGTAGTCTAATGCGGCGAACACAACACTTCATTGATTCAATAAAATACTTTTGTCGGACGAACTACTTGTCACAACTTGATACAGAATCGAATCAAGTCTTTGAATGAATCATGCTGAAAACACAAGTTTACTGAAGATAACACGGCGCGAGATTCTGGCGATAATATAAATTTTGTATCAAGAAAATGTGTGAACGTGATGACTTAAGACTTGATTGATCGCACCGATCGCCCCTCATTCGTTTTGTATTAAAAATACGAAATTGTTGTATCAAAAAAAAATTGATCTTGTTGTTATTCGTGTTTTGTTGAGTAAGGAACTGAATGTTTGAAGCGGGTGGTGAAATTTGTAGTTACAAAAGTCTTGCGCATCGACTGAACATTAGAGTTATTCGTTCGCACAAGACGTATTCTTCGATTCATATCATTTAATTTCAATGAGTAAAACTCGAAAACTTGTTTTCATACATATAGAAGTATAAATTGATCACGATTCAATACTTTTTTCATTTTTTATTTGTCGTCAATATCAATTTACGATGACTCGAGGCTTGGTGCTATGCTTTTTGTCATTTGTCATAGGTCTGATGACAAATTTATCTTACGATAGAGAGAGAGAGAGAGAGAGACCGGAAGAGGCAGAGGGTGTAGAAATGTTCCGAAAAGTCTGACCAGGTGCACGAAAAGGTGGGAAGAGAGTGGTGAGGGGGGAGACATTGCACCGCAGAGTTGCAACATCATCGCGGAGTTGGCGACAAAACTTGGGCGGGAATTCACCCGAGGGTTAATTCTGCTAACCACCTCGTTTGTCGCTATTCGCGTAGGCGTGTTTCCCGTAGTCGAGTCCACATGGTCCAGGGGCGGGGGCGCCCGTTTTCTGGTGATGAACGATGCTTATACATCATAATTAGCCCCACTGGGGAGTCGTACGTGGCCGCCAGAATCAGCTGTATCCGGTGCAAAGCATGGCAGTGGTATGGCCACACATGTAACAGCCGGCTGCAAACTATAGTATTGAGCTAACTGATAATAATTGCGGCTCGCTTACATGCCCGTTCCTTATTCTATTCACTCACATTCCGATCGTATCCACGGCTTTTTTCATCCTCGCCACGCCTGATTGTCATTTATCTACATTCAGGTGTGAAAGAAAAAAAAAAAAGAAAAATGGGATACACACGTGATGTCATTCGCCGTTTAATTAACCGTGAATCCCTGTTTCATGGGATTCTAAACGGGGAAATAAAAGTTATTGCATTTAATAAATATCAATTGATCCAAATAATCCATGCGCGTTTGTATAGTCCTGAGAGCACATTTGTTCAAAGCGACAGTTTATGTAGGTTTGGATTAAAAAAAAGACCAATGAAATTCGATTTGAATGAATTGAATAGAGATTGAGCGGCATAACTTATTGAGTTACTATTCTGGTTTAACATTTTTATCCAAACGCTGCATACTTCGCTCAAATAATGTTTACAGGGAACAAAGGGGACATTCTTCAAAATTGAAATCACAACGACTAACCCCGTATTTGGATTAATAATGTAATTGAATAATTCAATGATTCTCCTTTAGTATTTGAGTATTACGCCAGTTCTGCGACCATGTAATGTACTGCTCTAAAATACATAAATGTAGCGTAAATATCGCTCGGTTACATACTTTTTTTCACTTTTTTAAATACGATGTACTATTGTTATTGACTGATACTAAACGAGTATAGCAGCGTCACTTTAAAATAATTAAAACGTCACATCGAGCCAAATATACCATCTCGCAATAACTTTGATATTTCAGCAAGCGTAGGATTATTATTTCCAATCTCTGGGTACTTTTGGACCGATGTGTTCAGCTCGTTAAAGTACTATTCTTTCACTAATTAAATGAGGTTTGTTCATTCAAGCGAAGCTTTTTTACTTGTTTGAAATATATTCAACTCGAAAGCATATAGCATTCAAATCAATGCATCAATATTTCTGTCCGAACTAAAAAGTTGTTTTTTTGAGGGAGAAATTGTTCGAACCAAATAAAATGGATGTCAAAAAAATTAGTTGTTTGGTTCGATAACTTTTTTTTTTCTCACAATCAGTGTGGAGAATATTGTTTCAGGTTGCGTTTGGGCCTCACATATTTTTTTTTTATGTTTCGTAACAGCAGTTGCGATTTGGTTTTTAGAAAATTCGAACATTGTAGACAATTGTCAATTCGACAGTGAGTTCTGTTCTGAAATTCAAATAATCTCATGAGGATTATGTAAACAAGTCTCTATCCTTAAGTACATAAAGATGCGATTAGTTAAAAAATATTTCATTTTTTGGTTGTCTTCATTGCGTATTGATTTTTCTTAATATCGATTTGCTATTTTGTCACATCAGTTACTGTTATATTTTGTGTCTAAACAAATTAGTTGGATTTCACCGACATTGATTTTGCCACCTCACTAGATTTCTAAGAAACAATTGGAGCAAGGTTCTTGTATATAATTCCGTATAAATTAAATTAAGAGAACAATTTATACTGTAATCAGTAAGCAGTTTCTTTGAAAAACTTTGATATACGTCATGTAGTTCTTGTATATAAGGAACGTTCGCATGTTGAAAATCCTGCAGACGGAAGAGAACAAAAACGGCAGTTAAATAAGAGAGCGAAGAAATCATTCAATTCGGTGACATTGCTTTCGTGGAAACAAAGAGCGAGGGGTTAGAATATGCGACCGAAATGCCGAACGGTTGAGATTCGGCAATAAAGGTTTATCACGGTTGGAGATCGGTTCGGTAGATACAGTGTCGCTAAAATCCCAGCGGAAAATAAATCGACATAATAATAAAGGTCAGGAAGTCGTATCGGACTTTCTGTCGTGCGGATGTATATCAAAATAGAGCGAAGAAAACGATCAGAATCTGATCATAAAATAAGCTGAGATCTACTCGGTTCAGGCCCACCCGACTTTACCTTGTTACCTATCTTTCTATATCAAAGCAAAGATCACTTCTCTCGGCGTTCTGGTACAGAGTTTTCTAAAACTGATCGATACTTCATCCGAATTCAGAGGGTATAAAGAATGTATCATCCAGTGGACATTTCTTATGGTGTCTGTAGCACGTGTTTCAATATAAGTATACCTACGATAGACGGATTATATCTGTAGATACTCACTGTGAAACGGCCGATGAAGCTGGTAGTGTCATTTAAAAATTTCAACCTTGTCAAGTTTACACGAATCAAAGATCGATAAATCGAGCATTGGGTGGTTATGAAATTATTGTATTCGTAAGCTGCAAACATTCGTTTAAAAATGCGTAGTAGAATATGAATCGGAATGGGGAAAGACCAAAAAATAGTAATGTGATAATATCGAGTTATAAAATTGCGAGAGTAAATGAATGTATGGAACTCTGAAATTTATTCGTGTAGAATATGCTACGAATCAGAAAAATCAATGTACCTGAAAGATAAATTTTGGGTGGGTAATTTGTGCGGCACTTGTTGGAATCCGATTCGGCAAAACGTTGCGAATACGTATACTATAAAGGTAATGATTTCGAAAATCGATACAACAAAAAAATAACACGTCGGATTAATTGAAATTTCCAAATGTTCAATTAGCGAGATAGTGATTTTTTAATAAAAAAAATTCACCCTTTACAAATATCTTCAGCACCTGAAAGGCGCCAAATAATTTTAGGCACAATCAAAAACTCCGCGATTGAAAAAGTGGTATGACAAGTGATTGCCGAAGAGACTTTGACGCGTCAAATAGCCTGGAGTTGAACTCTCATTTCAAGAAACACATTATCACTCATTCCCCCATTTCTCGTGACATTTGAAAAACGTTGAACAAGTCGCGAGGCGTCACGTGAGTCTCTGAAGTAAAATGGACGGGATGGCGCGTAGATAAGAGGGTCTCATAGTGCTCTTGACGATCTTGAAGTTAGCTTTGAAATGCTGGAACCTGGCACTGTTTATCACGAGTCCTAAACTATGCATCAGTCGGCGTAGTGGGGGTCAAGCAGGTCTTAGGCTCTGAAATCTCTCTCGCTAAGGGATGGCATGTATGCGCTTCATACGTACAACATCTTCACACAGGAACGCGGATGAGAGTAGGAGACTATGGCGCTGCTTCAGTCCTTCACTTAGCGAAGGAAGCGAACTGCAACCTCGTTTCGAACAATGCGTTTCATACCCAAGGAAGCGTGTGATCCTATCCTTGAATCGTGCGTAGACACACTTTTTAGTGTCGATAGTATCTCGGTTGGTTGAGAAGCTGTTGTAACATTTCTGCAACAAGAATCGGCAGCATGTTTCCATCCATTTTGCGCCACCTACGTGATTTCAAAATAGCCTACAGTCACTCAAACTGAACTAGAACTGCACAATCATGTGAGAATACGACGGAAAATACCTTAGCAATGATTTTAAAGTCATCGAATTTGATTAGTGTCATTATTATCTTACTGGAACCTAATTTTTTGACATTCAATTTCGAATTTCATTCGAAAAGTGGATGGAAGTCAATCAACTTTGTTTGGTCTCTGGTGATTTTAAACTTAATTCAACCAGTCAGTCTCAAATGTCAGCCCATTTGTCAACACAGTTAATATACTTCCCGTATTTTTTCTTGACAATTTACCCACGCAACGTAAATTCAATTTTGACAAACATTCAATATTCATGAAAAATTTGTCAGCAATTCCTTTGACGAATAAACCGCCGAGTCGTGAGCCATGACAGACGCTGCACGACAGATATCGCTCCATCTTTTTCTTGCCAAGTAGTTTAGCCTGTTTCTTAAATTTTTCCTGCTGCCTCCACCTTCTCTCTTTCTTCATTTTGGTTAACCATTTTTAACGCCTCGACGTCGTTATTTTCATTAGCTACCTTATGCGCCAGTTGCGTGCAAAGGAGTTGAGTGCTTTGATAGCCGCTGGTGATAGGCGAACCCACTAGGGGCAGATTGGTAAGCCAGCAGCATGCTTTTTACTAAAAGTGTATGTCAAAACTTAAATTAACAATAGGAGGCCTAATTGTTTTCAGGAAGTAATTAGGCGAGAGAAAATACCTCCGCAATGCTATATCCGGCTTGACTAATATTATTTAGGTACAACTACCGTTTGAGGTAAGTTTGAAAGCAAGGTAGTCTTTCACTGAAGTCGATTGTTAAAGAAATGTGTCATTTTCGAGTACATAAAGTTTAAATCCAACTTCACGTACAAAACTTCATTTCGGACTCCCCCAAAAAATGAACCCAGCTTGTCACAGATCATGATGATTATAAATGACAAGAAGAAACGTTGGGTTGATGGTCGGTGTTAAAAAATATTCAATGTCAAAGACGAAGTAAAGGGTACGTTCCGTTACTTCGTGACGAGTTCTAAGAGAACTTCCGAAGCTGCGTCACTCTATGCACTTCAGTTACGGTAAAACATCATTCATACAACCAACTTGACAGCAACGACAGTACGAATAGTGAAGTGATTCTAGCGATTAACGAGCATCGGTGTAACCAGCGAGGAAAATTGGCACGACTGCGACTCGTTCAAATGCCTAAAGCGTCCGACATCTCACGGTGCATTCTCATTCTTTGACAATGGGTTAGCAGTCTTGTGGAATCCATTCAACCAGGGAGACACATAATTGTGTTTCGCATGGTTTTCCCTGGTTAAAAACTGGTTTCATCGACTTTATTGACTCGCATACTGCCTATATAATTCGCTCACGTAGTCGCCGGTACACTACTGTGGATTTCATTGGATCAGGGAAACGTTGACCGAAGCCACGCGAGTGTCGAGCTGCGTTGTTACAGTGGCTGAAAGTGAATTTCATAAACAGTGCTACCTGTCGTCTGAATACTGGCGTGGAATGGGTTGGAGGTACAAAAATTATACCTCGTAATCGGATTTTTTACTTGGCTGCTGGGTACATGTACATGGTAACCGTTTCGTGCACGGTTCATCGCATGTCATGCCACCGTATATACTTTTCACCGTACATTTTGAAAACAAACGTTACTTCTTATAACATGAGTTGAGAAATGTGGAGCAAGCTTATATGTCTCAGCAAAGATGACGAAATGAATTTTTTTCTAGAATCAGTTCACAAATCGTGGGATCAGGTTCG
Organism: Neodiprion virginianus; assembly: GCF_021901495.1. Lineage (NCBI taxonomy): Eukaryota > Metazoa > Arthropoda > Insecta > Hymenoptera > Diprionidae > Neodiprion > Neodiprion virginianus. Next base: position 26,087,557 of record NC_060878.1, on the reverse strand, counting down.
TTTCGGCTGTATATTGCAAATTTCAGATCCATGCAGTTGGCATTTCTGCACCGTATCGATCGCTTAACTCATTCATCTCCCAATGGTTATCCATTTTCCAACTTGACTCGTTATAAATATTTTCCTCTATCGATTAATCCAAGGTTATTCTCTTCCGTCCAGCGTAATATTCTCATTCGTTTACACCCAAAATCCCAGGTGGTGTATACTTTTTTCTTTTTCTTTTTTTTTTTTTTTACTTTCTCTTACTTTCCCCGGAGTTGCCTGGCGACCATATAACGGGGAATGATCTCGTCTCCTTATTAATTTGATCGTTTCAAGGCAGCTTAATTCCCTCACACCTTACTTTCTTCAGCGCGAATGTATTCGTACACGTGAAATTCAATACACGCGTAGACGGTATACCGTTTCCCCAGTATCCAGGGTTATAATACAGGTGGCAGGAAGGTATAAGTATTACCCACCTTATTCTGCACGATGAAGTTTAATAATCTGACGTGCAAGCCTCTGCGGGGTGCTGGAAGCTTCGCTCCGTTGTTTATTAGTCTGCTTCTTTTTTTTTTTTATATACACTTTCGCAGACGCCCGCAAGCCCGCGCACACAATCACACCGATAAATGTACGTAACGCGTTTTCTCTTCGTTCGCGATCATTAGCATTATACCCGTGTACCCCTCATATTCCCAGGTCACAATCCTCAGCCATTGGAGAGCGAGGAATTGGCGAACACGTTCACCACGCGCCTCTGGGAAACAGAGAGATGAATCTGTGACAGAAAAAAAAAAAAAAAAAGAAAAAAAAGGATCGCGGAGGCGATGAAAAAATGTATTAACATGCAGAATTCTATTTATTCTTACCGGATTCCACGGGGATGGGAGTGGAATAAATACGAAAACAGGTGTGTTACACGAAGATGGTTACACATGACGGCGTTTCTTCGTCGTGTCGCTCGTCATTTGTCTTGGTGGGTAAGAGCCGGGTTCCCCCGGGAAGAGTATTGATGTCGTTCTGCAGGGATGACACTTGGGGCAGGAGCCAGTTTATTGTTCGCCTAACACTAGCTGCGGAATTTATGCCCAAGATGCCTGTGCGTGACGCTTGTCCGTGACACGTGACCCTCGACCGAAAACACCCCGATAATCTTTGAGAATTTTGCCAAATTTTTTGTCTCTGAGATTCAATCTATTCGACGAAATAAAAAAAAAAAAAAAAAAAAAAAAAGGATCACGCGGTATTTTCAGACTTAAAAAAACTGAAACAGCGTAAACTTACAATCAGTCTGACCGCTTCGCGTGCGAATGATTCGCATTTTGTCGTTCGGTTCGTTTTTCTACAACCCTGCGAGTACTTTTCCCAATTGCACAGTGTGAGGGTACTTTTCACGTGGTTTGTTGACGGGCGTGCGAGTTTAGTCGTAAAAGCTGATTCCCCGCTGCGTGGACTTTGGTGAAAATATAGACTTCGCCTTGACGCGGCATAGAGGAAACGATTTAACGAGATTATTTTTACGATTTACCGACGAAAGTATATTGTTCCCTGAATTTTTTAATATACTACATTTTTTCTTCACCGCCCTTTACAGTGCGGTGCGGTACGCATTCGGGTTATTATTTTTTTAGCCCCATTTTCCACCTCTCATGAAAATATACCATACTTATTATTTAACATGACAATATGTCCGTAGTTAATTTTAAAAAGGTAAAATATTTTTTTTTTTTGCTGTTTAGGATTAAATTACTTATGGTAACGATACCAGGTTCCCCACCTTTAAAGCTGAAAATTTCGATCAAATACTCTGAATTGGGATTCGTGACCATGGTAGTTCAATTCGGATCAGGATTCGTCGGATATGATGAAATTTTGTTTATTTGATTCAACGTTTCGGGCCCGGCCGGCCATCATCGGGCTGTAATTAACAAAAGAAAAAACTAAAACCAGGAAAATATAATTTGTATATCTACATACCGTTATACTAGATTGATGGATCAGAGACAATAATATTCTACTGGTATAAGCTCCTTAATTTGGAAAAAAATTGCTGAATTTCGATGCAATTCCCGTCAAAATTATTGCGGCCAAGGTTACACGGTGTGCGAAAGTTTGCATTGAAAAGAATTTAGAAAATGATGAACAAGCAGGATAATTGATATAAATATCAGTACGACAAGTAGATACCCAAATTTTCCATCATAATAGTCAAGTTTCAAATGAAGAAGAGTAATATTACTCACAAAAAAAGAAGGTGAGAACTTGGACTAGATGTTATGTATTTGCCATGATGTGTAGAAGTGATAAATTATCAGATGTACAAGTCCAAACCGATTGAATATCGAAACCAAATATTGAGTTGAGATTAGTGAGATTACAGATCTATATAAAGATGGCGTGTTACTACTCAGGTGAAGTTAGCGTAGGCGGTATAAATTCAAATGTATAAGATATCAGAATACAGGTGACTCAAATTTTGTACATCCGGACATTTGTTGCAAGTATTATCAAGGTTCTGTGAAATGTGTGTGCGCATTTCTCCGGGTCTAAAGATCTAATGATAGATTTGTGATTCGAGATACGGTTTTTAAGACGTTGAGATGTTTGTCCAATGCAAGAATGATGATCAAATACTCTGCTGTATCTGAAATTATTCGGTATTTTGTGGTAATTACGTCATCTGATCGATGATTTTAGGATAAATGTTATTTTTCTCCATCTCCCAGACAATGAAACATAACAAAACGTAGATGCTCGGAGGTTACGAACCCGCGGGTGAAACCTGAAAGAATCCTCGAGTTTTATAATTTCCGCGACTGTTGTATATCATAATTGTATTTCCACAGAGCGGGATGAACGAGGGTGGTGTAGTGTAATCACAGAAAGAGTGGGTGCGGGGATAAGAAAAATTGTATAAAAACACTCGACTGCAGCCGGTCTCAATAAAACCGCGGAGAACGGCAACTAATTGTGCAATTAACCTGAAGTAGACTACTCGAAATATTAATTCCTAGCCGAGGAACACCGCACCTCTTCACAGCGGATACGTCCAGCACCCTTCCTCCACCCCATTTCCAACCCTCAGTCCAGTCTTCGGCGACCTCGCCGCGCGCCAATGGAATCGCATAGAGCGACCTCTCGTCTATTATTCTCCTAGAATAAAAACCCTTCCGCCCCATGAGGCAATCCGTAGGATACCCAGCTGCAAATGCGGAACCTTTCGTAACGCCCGGAGCTGCGACAGAGGGATGAGTAGCTCCTGATTATTCGCTGGAGTCACAGAGTCGTCCGGACAACCGAAACAATGATTCAGCCATTAATGCGTCCTCGCATTGTACTCGTTGCTGGGAAAAATGGAAATAACACATGCGCGGAGTACCAGAGATAAGAGATTTCTGCGATACCTGCGTGTTTCTGTACCAGAGCTTTCATCGTTTACATAGAATCTTATGAAAACATCAATTCGATCTTACCGAGTATTACCAGTTCTGATGGTTTCATGAGTCTGCTGCTAAAACATAAGAAAAAAAAAACTGTTGAATGGAGTTTCTTGACCTTAGTCCAAATTCATCTTTTTCCAGTTATTATTTTGACGTTTCGGCCCTATTTGGGGAGGGGGGGGGGGGGTATTTGTTGCAAATATACAATGCAATTGAGGCTTAAGAGATAATTGGCGATAATCCAAAAATAAGAAAAATACGCAAGCGAACATGACAATTTCAAATTATACGTGTACTTATCTCAATTACGATGAAAGACCGCAAAGACAGCGGTCAAGAAAAAAAAAACAAAAAATAATCGAATTGGGGATTAAAGCGAACATCCACTGTCAAAATCAATCCCGGTCACAGGCCAACGTTGTCATCTGTAACGACAGGTTATGAGGACCACGCACTTCGTAATTTAAGATAATTGAAAATTCCAGTTAAACAAGGGACTCACGTTCACCATCTAAGCAAACAGTTTGTTTATCCCGTTCCTTAGGAGCTATGATTAATATAAAATAAGCCAACAACTTTATATTAATCATGGCTCCTAAAGAAGGGTGAAAATGTGCAAATTCATTTGTTGCTAAAGAAAAGGTGCTTTTAAAGTGAAATTACATGTATTTCAATAATTGGTACCGACTACTAAATATTTTCCCACTTTCTCCAGATTTTACGACAATGTTTTTTCAGCATTTGTCACAAACTTTTGAGTAGCACCTTAAAAAAAAAAAAAAGTTAACAAATGAACCCTCTTGATGTACAGGTCCATTCTTCTAGAAAACCATTTGGTGGTCATTTGATTGATGGTCCACTATTGATCCAATTTGACTTCACAAGGCGCTGTTTTTTTTTTTTCCAAAACCTTCAAGTCCCATTTGCGTGTGGAAACCTGCGAAAATAATTCTGCAAATTTATCATCATCAGCTAATAACTATCGCCGTGCCTGATTATTTTACCTGCATTTATCATCTATTTTGTCGAACGTTTTTGCCCTAATTTCTTTATTGTAAGCCACTCGATCATTTTGCTACTTACAAGTGTTAGACGTCCATCTGTTCAATTTATATGTATCCACTATTTATATGGCCGTTTTATCTTTACACCAGATCTTTACTCGCTTTAAAGTTGCATAATTATTAATATTTAACGATCATTTTCTTTACGACTTGAATCATTTGGCTGTATTTGATTATATCCTTGAATTTAATTGTTTAACGAAATTTGGTAACAATTCCTGCTTACAATTTTGCTTTGATTCGTTTTTCTGAAGTGGTCACTGCTCCGTTATCGAAATAAAATCAAATATACACATAAACCACACAAAACGTTGTAAAATTCTGCGAGAACGTTCAGAGGGAAAACAGAATAATGATGTTAATCAGTGCGAAGGGAAAGTCACTAAATGTAGAGAACCTTGATGGGTTAAAGATTAAAGAATTCACAACGCAATTCTCGGAATGCTTAAAGAATTTCTCTCTGAAGATCCTTAGTCTCACTCAAAGTTTCGAATAATATCATCTACACAATGTTTAAATCAGACTGTCAGAGAAAATCGTGAAAACTGTCATTGATTTAGGTAACATTTCGGGTGCCAGATGAAAAATTAAATAATTATTACACCCCATTCATTGTAATTTTTTTCGTATGTGCTTCGGACTTTTAATTCATGATAATCTGTTCTCAATTTATTGATCGATCCGAGCACAAATATACTTGGTAACGTGTTCATGGACGACACAATACAAAAAATTTGGGGGATATTTCATGTGTAACTTGACTCTAAAATCCCGTTCACCCCTTCTTGTCGACAGTTTGCTGTCCAAGCTCAACACGCACGGCATTCTCCTATCAGAGATGGTTCCGTGAGCTCGCATTTAAATAAACCCTAAAATATCTCCCGAAAAACCAGGCAAGGAATTATACAATCTTGATGGAAAATAGGAATTTTATGGGGGCCTCCGGAAATCTGAAATTAATCTTATCCTATACCGCTTTTGTCTATAGAAGATCTATCTCACCCTGTAAAGTTTCAGACGCATCTTCATTTCTCTGATGGCACGTGGCCAAACACCCAAGATTACTCAATTCTAATATCAAACCTCCATAGGTTATGGAATTTTTCATAATATCAGTTTATACGCAGCTGGCAAACAAGGAACAATGAATTTCATTATCAAAACACCAACTGTGGCGATGAAAAATTTTCATCGGCTGTATACTTTGAATCATTGATCTTGTTTCATGATTTATACGATACTCGTTTGGTAAAACTATTACTTATAATTCGTGTTTTATTCAAAAACGTGTTGCGTTCGTTTGATGTGAAAAAGAAGTGAAGCACGGAATTTCCCTTCTAAAGAGAAAAAAGAAAAACTGAGTAAAAATATACACGCTCGAGTGAAACCCAAATCTATTTATCAACCTGAGATAAGAATCGTTCTACTGTAAGAAACTTACTATTAGGACTAACTTCTGAAGGCTTGAAACAAAGTACGCTTTCGGATATATTCCTTATACAGTACTCGTTAAGTTGTACAGGTTGAAATTACGGAGCGGGTTTATACGAATTTTTTTTTTTTTCACCAACAATAAGCTGCTTAGTGTTTTTAAGCGATATTCACATCAGCAGGGAAACAATTATTTTTTTGCGGCACCGTTTACGTGACATGAAAAAAAAGAAAGAAAACTAATTCGAGGAAAATTATTTCAATGATACCAGAAGAAAGAACCATGGTCACACTCCTGCCACCCGGAGAGTTGTCACGAGTCCAGGATTAAAGAGGGTTGAATGCTTCGAAGTTTGACGGATCGGTTCAGCGACTCCCTGATTTTAGAGAGTACTCGAACTGTATCTCTCCAATTTCCTTCATTACGTGACATATTGTAGCGCTTCGAAGAAAGTGAGACACTCATTTTATCACGTCCTAATTTCTTCGTTTGGGGAGTAAAAATCTCGGCATATCCCCGAAAACTGGTTCTTTGATAAGATTCTTCGATAATATATATTTTTTCCCGAATCAAGACATTACTCACCTACATTAAACGATAGTATGCGCAGTTTTCTTATCCTCAAGGGCTGCATCATCTCTTATTTGTCGAGGGTAAACGTCGGGGCTAGTTTTTTATCCCTTGAATGGCCGAATTAACCCTTTCAGTCACACACATTTTCAATCAATATTTTGGTCAGAATTCAATAATCTCTAAATCCAAGACAGCGGATCCAATATGGTGAATGCAAAATCGAAAAAAGTATGAAAATTCGATGATTTTGGCGAAAAAAAATTAGATTTTCACATATTTTAGTAATCATACGAAGTAACAAAGATCATTTGAAGTTATAAATAAACTGTGATAAGGTTGGGAAATGAAAATTTTTGAGAAGATTGGATGGAAGGGTTAATACGTCAAAAAAAAAACCTTGTATAATGCTTTTGGATGTAGGTACACTTGGGGACAATGAATTTGAGACGGATAATTTTTTACACCAGACAGTTATGTTGGCAACGCAGAGAAACCAACAGCGCCATAGTCGGCCAAGCGCGAAACTGACTCGATCTCAATAAACGTAACATAACCCATGACCGTCGAACTGACCTTGGAACACCGCGGGGATAATGACTTGTTAGATCGACACGTATTCTAAGGTTAGATTCGACGGTCATGGGTTATGTTACGTTTATTGAGATCGAGTTAGTTTCGCGCTTGGCCGAGTGTGGCGCTGCAGGTTTCTCTGCGTTGCCAACATAACTGTCTAGTGTAAAAAATTATTCGTCTCAGATTCATCGTCTCCAAGTGTACCTATCGTAACACGTCGCAGAATGAAGAAAGAAATCGGCGAAGCACACATCGGGTACTTTCTATCTAAGATCCGTAACGGGCGGTTTACCGGGGCTCCGGGTTATCTTCGGATCACCTCCGCAGTCATGCTGCTTCCCCGTCGCCCGTCGCCCCGGGGGACTCGAGGGCAACACGGTGGCCAGAGGGAATCAATAAACCACAAGAATACACGAGCTTACGGAGAGAGCATGCAGCCAGTGCCACGTGGCGGTCCGGATGTGTTGGTGTTCCGCCTTATCTCGCTCTGCATTAACCACGCTCTTATTATTTTATAATTTTCACCACCGACAGCGTTTTGCCTCGCGTTTCTCCCGAGTTATTAACGGGCGTATCGATTCGTCGTATTCACATATCACCGCAGCAGTTTTATACAGGCGAGTCTACCAGGCGACTGGTATCGCTTTTCTACCCTCAATTCTCCACCGATCCGGCCGTTCACCTCTAGGGGAAAAACTATTCTCTTATTCCACGATCCAGGGTCTCGTCATTCCATTTACTTTTTCACTTTGGGACGTCTCGATCTTCTTCTCGATTGTCACGGACTGCGTGATCAGACGCTGATTGTGTTACTGGCTGGACATTGACATTTTTATCTTCAGGCCTCTGGGTGTCAAGACTCTTGAAATTTTCGACAATTTCGACACTGTTCTGCAATTCGGATAAATGAAACCGCGCGTCTTTTTCACTTTGAGTTTAATCTTTATCGACGCGGTTTCAAACTTCGATATCAAAAATTAAATTTTTCACTTACAAACAAAAACTTATCACTCGCAATATCATTAATCGTATTTTCCCCCTCGCTTATTTCCAGCATCATAAATAAGAACAAAACATCACCAGCAGGCAAGTGAATTTCAGGTATTGAAAAATTGAACAAAGACGGTGTGCCAACCCACAATTGTCGTGACAAGGAATACAAGCGATAGAATGGTTAGGGATTTCCAGGATTTCCAGGATTTACATGTGAATATTATGATGCACGGTTCTCTTTTCTTTCCGTGTTAATCGCCGTCTCATAATCACCACGAGAAAATCTCGATTTATGAAACGGACACAAGGGGTGGGTGTGATTAATTCCTCGAACTCATGCACCGACTTCAAACGTCGGGGGTAAAACGCGAGGTGAAAAACTTTGGAGAAATCGAGTTTGTGGAACCCGGTGCTCAATTGACCGGCCACTTGTAAGAGTTGGTCCAAGTTGTTAGCTTGGTCCCCCCCTTCGCCCTCCTTTCTCGAGGATAAACGAGGTGTGCAAACACTGAGTCTTTTCTTCGCTCTGCACGTACCGGAAAGATAATGCAGAAAACTATACTTGGATGAAGAATTATTTCCCCTAGGGACGATATTGCTTCGGTATACGACACGGCAAATACTTGGGAACATTTTTCCGAGATATTTCTCCATTTCATTCATTCGTTCATTTTATACGGTAGTTTTTACAGTGTTTAATATCGTGAAACAAGAACAGCTTCGTGGCTGTAGAATCACACATCTAACTTGATTGCGGTACTATTCTCAATGGGATTCCTTATGGCTGGGAATAATCTCAGTTGGTTCAAGATTCTTTTATTTAAATATTGATTTGATTTCATTTACTTTACTTAGTTATACCTAGAAAATATGTAGTGAAATGGGGATAACGCTTTAAATATTCGGATTTTAGAAAAATGTGGTATAATCAACATGTTTTTCTTGTGGTCCTGCATTTTTTAATGCGAATTTCAATCTATTCGATTAGTTGAATAGATTTTTTTAGCCGAATAAGACCTTTACATCAATTCATTGTTGCATCAACATCAAAACATCGAGATATTCCGAAAGAATAATAATTAATAATAGATCATTTGGTTACACTGAGAGAAATTTTGAGTTCCGGTTACCGCTCAGTTCTTAACTATTTTCATTCTTTACCACAATCGAAAAATATAGTTCTAGGTACAAAACGGAAATTAGTTTTCTAGCTGTTACCAGAAAGTCCAGTATCCGTTACTATTCTTTCTCAATATGATCATTGTTACTATATTTTCTTGTAACTGTTGCTTGTGCAACAATAAATTGAGGTTAAAGGCTTATTGAACTAAAAAGGTAAACCGAAAAAACTGATTTTGCGTTGCAATTACCAAAAAAAAGTATCGACAATAGCGCAAAATAGTTACGTATACCTCGTTTTTCGTAATGCCAACAATATTCAAACAATTTTTTTTTTTAACGACAGCTGTTTAACTGAATCTTTATAGTTACTATAGCAAATAAAATTCTTCTCGGTGTTCGGTGAAAATAAGAAAAATTGTCTCGGTGTGACAGGGTTTTAAATACTTTCTTGATTATAATAAATTGTGTCGGTTTAACGTGTGCAGAGGTTCATGACGTGATTAGGCGCAATTTCCAGGTGACCGTATACTCCCATCTTCAGAACGAAATAAAAGGGGGAAAAACCGAGTATAACGTACATTTATGGTGAAGCACCTTAACTTATGGCCAAAGGTAATCAGAGGGCGGCAATGGCGGCTAAATTTAAACGTGCACGATTGTAGAAAAGGTCCTCACGTGATTTTTAGGAAAGGATATACTCGTAGGCCAGTCCCGGGTATGCCGACCTATCGATTAAACGCAGTCGCGTCTGGCTGTATAGGTATAACGTTAATTACAGAACGGGGCTCCGGAGTTCACTTCATGGAAGTGGATTATATCTTGAAACAAATTTAGGGGCTGATCGGTATCGCTTGACTTCCCGTGCGGTCTGCTACTTTCGGTCAGAAATTCTCGTTGATTCGGCATCAAGGAGTTGGCAGACTGGCCAGCCTTGACGATGTAGCACGTTATTCAAATCGATTCGCTTGTTCCATTCTTTTTTGTTTTTTTTTTCCATTCTGACGTTCGATTTATCCCCGCATCTAGATTTTATCCTGTTCGAAGAATGTGCCGAGTATTTTGAATTTTACGGAAGCTTTCGATTCGCGAAAGTTAAAACCGTCGATTGATTGTGATTTGACGAATTTTACATTTTGACAAAACGCAAGTTGATGGTCAAAAGCTTACAAAATCAAGCGAGACGATCGAAGTTTCGATTCGACGTACATTTTTCAGAATCCAGGCACGTTTTTCACGAGCGAGGTTGAAATTCCGATTTTGAAAAGATCCGAAAGCTCCAAATTCCGAATGATTGGTAGCGGAATCTTCAACCCCGCCTTGTTTTTCAATCCTTTTTATGGAACCTTAGAGTTCGGTTGTATTTCACGACTGTCCTATACAGTCTTCGCGTCTTCGCCGGCTGGTAATTAAATTCGAGACGTGAAAATTGATTATTCAAAAAATTCAGAAATTCCCGTGTAAAATCGTCTGCTGTAGCGGTAACTAAAGCTCGAATGAAGAGAGCTTGCAGACAACTTTTTTACGAGGGTAGCTTGTCGCCACGGCGAGTCTCTTAACTTTACGCGAAGATTACTCGACCTTTAACTCGACTTACAAAGTCGACACGTTAACCCCCGGGGTAGTTGAATCGCTTAATTTAAACCGCGAAAAAGTTTCGCGATCCGAGGAACATTTTTTTCATACCTGTTTCCCCGTCTTCAAAGTGATGATCAGGCTCTTCTTCACGCGATGTCTGCAAAATCGTTAAGTCGCTTTTTCAAGGTGTGAAATTTTACCCGTGTATCTAATTATTACCGCTGCGGTGTTACAGGTGTGTTTTACACGCGGCTTACTCTCCGCGTCGATCGATCACAGAATTTGAAACAGCTTCCGCGTTTCTGATGACAAGCCGGAAAATTCTCAATCAATTAATGTCAGAGGATAAACTTTGAGCCAAAGGCATTTTCAAACTGTGTCAGCAGCTGTAAAGTCGAGACTTTCATCTCTAATGGGGAAGTTTCGAGCTGTTGCTTCATCGGGCTTGTCGCCATACAAGTTAACTCAAGCGTCTTAATTTTCTGCCAATTTTCGTTTGGCTCGTTTTTTATACCCCTGCAGTCTCGGTCTGCGACTCTCTGTGATAATCGGGTCAACTTTGTCATCCAACTTCTTTCAGATTTTTGTACCCAACCGTTCTGGAGTGGCTTTCCGATCTTATTAATCGCTTTATAGTGAAAAATATGTAGATCAATCGCAACACAATGAACATTTTCGAATAAATGATCAAGATCAATTAATTAATAATAATTCATAGGTTCCTTCTGATTCTGAATCGTGAAAGGTTAGATCAATTGCTTACCTTTATTGATACCCAATTTAGAAGCCTTTACGATGTACTTTTCTGCCGCAATGTTACGTTCATTCCGATTAAGTTCTACAGAATTAACAATGCTTACACTTGATAAATTTTCTCATGAATTCAGAAAAACTCATTGAAACAATTATTTGATTTGGTCAAAGGTGTATATTGTATTTTTTTCTCACATTTCTGATAAAAATTACAGTTGAATTAACGATTAAATTGGATATTTTCCATTAACTTTTCATCTTATAATTACGCTCGCACATTTACGATATACTTTTCACCCATCGAACATTGGATCGGATTATATACGTAAAGAAAATTAAAATGCAATACATCTTCGGAACTGCATTGCACCGAGTGAATTTGTATTTGGTGAAAGGAAGCGCACACAGCATTTGGAATAATAATATGATACGCGAGTCTTGAGCCAGGAGATAATCTATTGAAAAGCTTTTGTGCCGTATGGCTCGAAGGGTTCTGCAATGGTAGTGGATATAAAGAACACGGAAGCTGGGAACTTCCGCAGGGTAGAAACGTTGGTTTTATCTCAGATGAATCACTCCGATACAATCTAGGCTTTATTCTTGAACATTGCACCGCGAAAGTCGTTCTCTGAAGTAATAAATAGAATAGGGAGAAAGGCAGGAAGCAAGGGAACGAAGGGTTGTAACGCCCGCCGATGTCTGACAATAGTTTCGAGAGCATGAAAACCGATAATATAATCACGATCAGACCGTCGCGACTCCGTAGCGATTATTTGTCTCCGTCACAGTTGGATGGACGGCCATATGCACATTATGCTTTTTACTCTGTTAATGGATATATCGCCTGGAGAAAATTCAGCCCGGCCTTCTCGCACAGCCACGTGGACTGAATAGATCGGAAAGTTTCGTGTTGATTTCTACTGCAGATATGAATTTAGACCTGTGCACGGCAAGGTATGGCGATCCCGCTTTTACATATATCAGCTTGTATAAAACGGTTTTGGCTTTAAACTACCTCCAGCTACCCAATTACCAATCCTCGGTTTAATTAAACGCTTTTATATTCTGTTCATTTAAACTATCCTTGTACACGGTTAGCTCGCTATACCGTATTTTACGTTTCTCCGCTATTGCAATGTCTTATTTCAGTCATAGTTATGCTAGGAATATCATTTTCACTCTACTGAACGCCCCTTGGCTGCGTTATGAATAAAGCGTATTCGCAATATCGCGCTTCAACGTTTCAATTCTGCGGATATAATCACATGGTATTCGCATCGATTCTGATGTTTAAATTTTTGCACAACCATTTAAACTGCTACAACTCAGAGAAATTTGTTATTCAATAGTAATGATCGTGTGATGAAATGATATTTTGAACGGATTCCAAAATCATCGTTTACATATTCTGCGATTGTCAGAATTTTTTCTCACAGCTGCTTTCTCATCTCAGTGTTTCACAAGTATTTTCAATATTGTAAAAGCACTGCAACATTTTACGAATATTGAAACATTGAAAAGCGTTGCCCAAAACTACAATCTATATGTATATGAAAATTAATGTTTCTTTATTTTGTTTATTTATTCCGTATGCGTTTCTATACCATTCATCCAGTTGCGATAATACTTTGGTGAGTTTTTGTGCGGACACTCGTAAAGGTTTCTGAATTGTACATATAATTTTTCAGACTTTCCTTCTCTTAGTAATAATATTTGATTGAAATTTTTCATAAGTATGATAGATTGCAACAATATTCAGATCAAAACCGTTTTGTCTTTGAAATATTTGATACACTGAATTATAACGTGGGTTGATTATTTACTTCCTAAATATTACACGACTAGAACGTTGCAAGAATGTTGCATAAAGTGCAAGAGTCTGAATCAATTGAAATATATATGAATATTGATATACAAATGATATACGAGAACATTTTAGTTTTCAGATCTTAAAATATTAAAATATCAGCTGTACAGCGTGAAATATTTCGATATTCCAAAGCTGCAATAATTTTGGTAGAGTACCAAAGCTTCCAGCAATAACGGAGCCTTTGACGTTGCTAAGTGATTAATGTCCTAAGTAAATTGCGACAAAGAAAAGCAAAGATTCACCGTAACTAATTATAATTGAGTTTTCCTCATATAGTTTCATATTTCGTTACACTGGGCTACATACCGCAGAGCTCTGAAACCCTAGGTGATTGTTGTGCTCGTATTTATCACAATACTTTTTTTTCCAGAACTACCAAGGTTACGCAGTGAGGATGTCGATTTTCTGAACACCGGTTAGCTGAATCGTTAATTATCGAAATAAAATAAACACCAATAATAGTTTTTGACCGTTAAGCCCTTATGCAGTCGCCGTACTAGATAATTTTTCCAATTTTCATTAGGACCAAAAGATCCCATCTACTAGCCCATACAACCTTTCGCTTTTAGTTGATTAATTTATACTTCAACCTAAGAAAAGGGAAGAACAATATATTCGACCTAACTCTTCAACACAGGATTTTATGGTTGAATAAGTAGTAGACGATCGTATCTATCAGTCCATAAGACCTTTGTTTTTTTACTAAACTGTTATTCAATCTCGACGTTTCTGGCCATTGCTTCACGATTTCAGTAGGAATACATTACCGTTGTTGTATATAGATTTCTACTACCGACACTTACCGACATCGTACCCAGACTCAAACCCTTCTCCGCGATGACGTCAGCGCAATCGAAATCTGCGGTACCGGCGTGAAAGTAAAAATCGGGCTGCCTCACTAAAACTCAGTGAGTTCGACAAAATTTCCGATTCTCAGTAACCCGATATTTGTGAAGCCAAGGTCCAATTGCCTCTAGTTCGAAATAAACAAAGCTTCGTGCGCGTATATTGCCCTCTGCAAGAAATCGAGGTGGGCAATGAAACTTATGTGACATCGTCGAAGGTGCGAGCGTCGTGTTGCGTGAGGACCCTTCCATTTTCCCGTCCCTCGTCCAGGTACGTTGATCCCTGGGGTACTGGGATCGTAAAACGCAATTCGCGCCCCAGTTAATGTAATTATTGCGTGGTTGCAGCGAGTACGGTTCCTTTTATTAATTACATAATCAATGAGTGAGCCGCGGTGGGGATGACAGCGGCCATGCAAACTCCGCCTCCCATTCGCCGCACGATTTTCCACCCCTCGAACCCCCGAACGATACTCTAGAAACACTATAAACTCTGACCCCCTGCAACCCCGGCGACCGAATGAGATACGGGACAAAATTTATACCCGGAGAGGAATCTTTTTCACCCTGTTTTATTTCGTTCACCCCCTCCCCTCTGTTTCCTCTCGCTATGCGCGTATGTATGCTGTACCTAATACTAAAACGTACTTAGGGAGTAACGCGCATATATAAGCTTATGTATATACGTAGTGCGTATATTTATACGGTCTCATGAGTTTTATTTAATCAAGTAATCCCCCCGGGCGATGATGGCATTAGCCGAGTGAAAGTTTTCCAGTGAATAAGGTCTGATCATTTTTTTCCCTCTTCTTCTTTTTCTTCCTTCCTTCCTTCCTTCACCGTATTTTCATCATTGTCCTTATTATTATTATTCTATTCTTTCGCACCTCACTGCATCACGCAGGCTTCGCACAGTCTCCGAGGTCAAAGGCCCGATTAGTTACGCCACACGGATGCCTTCCCGGCTCCCGAGGGACTCCGTATAAGCCGTACACTCTACGACACTTAGGCGTCTACCTGACGTTACACTTTGCAGGGGAAACCAATCTATTATATACATCCTTCGTACAGGTATCGTTAATCGAGTACCTCGACGTCTGTTTCCTTGACTTTTTCGTAGTGCGTATATGCATCTTCTCAGGATTTTCCCAAAATCAACTTCACAAATAATATTGCATTAGTTATTTGGAGTTCTGAACATTTCTGGAAAAACTCGGTTTACCCCAAAGTATTGATTCATTGTTTATTCACAAAATCGTTTAAAAACGGTTTTCAGATTTTGTTTCTAGTAGGTACTCTAAAAATTCGAAATTTTGGACCAATTTTTTTTTTTTTGTGACTTTATTTTTTTTTCGAATGAAATCTGCACTGGCAAAAGACTTTTAGTTGTGGTTGCTATAGTCATTAACCAATTTTATCTTTCATCTTGACCGAGAAATTTAGTTCTGGGTACGGAATAAAAATGAATTTTATAGGTGTAACCAGAAAATCTAGTATGTGTTTCTACTCTTTGCGATTATGGACACTTGTAATAAATTTTTGTTTTTTTTGGTGACTAATTCCATAATTTTATAGAGATGCCTTAACCAAATATTTTCATAGCCTTGTGTAATGAAAAACTATAGTAAATTGAACAAACAGATTTAACATTGTACTAACTGTAGAAATTATTGTTGTATTGATAATTATTATCGCAATGTATTGTTGTCTCTCCCAAATCTTCTTGTCATTTCATAAATATTGAAAGCATTATTGTAACTATGCTTATTTCAATAGAATTCTCTAGTAACTAAAATGAACAAAGTTTCTCTCAGTGCATAATTTTCAGCTTCATCAGGTTCTTTTAAGGTTTATATATATGATTTAACAATAAGTAGACAGCACGAATATGATGATTCATAATTAATTGAAGAGATTGTAAGTATAATTCAGTCTTGCTTTAATAGATTTCGGAGGCCAATGTAAACGGTATTTTGATGATTATTTTGGCTTTGAAATTACATCTGAAAAACGGACCCTACAAAGTGTACTGCTTTTTTTCGTTATGCATTACACTGTTATTCATAAGTTTAAATATTTCGAAATTCATATATTGCCTTGCACCAATTTGTAAGTTTCCAAATACCAGTGAAAATCCTTGTAATCGTGCAGGTTGGATACCAAATAACACGTCTTTTAATCACGAATAGTGACTGTTGGGTTATAGAACCTTATACTGGGACAATCTCTCGAAACTTGAAAATCAACCGCGCACGCGCGAGTTTTATCGGCTGTTCGTGCAGGCTGGCCATCCCGAGTTTCAGCCGTCAAACTGTTTCTGGTGGTGATGTAGCTGATACCAATTTTCAAGGTTAGAATCTTGAATAATTGAGGTAGTGACTCGGAAAGGTTTGGGAAGCATTTTTTATTGGGTCAGAAAGTTGATTCTTCAAAGAACGGTCGGAATTTAATGCTTATGCTCTTTGAAAATTTAAACGTACACATTTTGTGTACGTTGGCCCGCCTGCATCGCAGACAAGAATATCGCTGCGGGAAGATTTTGTCGACCAATGAGATCGAATCATTTGGCGCATGCGCGGTTGATTTTCAAATTTAAAGAGATTGTCCCGGTATACCTACCAGCAATTGGTTACTGGATATTATTTTTTTCCCGCAATGTCTGGCAACCCTATCAGCTCGGTCCGCTGTGTTATAATTGAGGGTGTTGCATGTTTAAGACGTTCAGATTTCATATCGATAAAGAAAGCCCTAATCATGACTTTAGTCGTGTCCGTGAGGGTTAAAATTCTTTTAATATCAGACCTCGGCTCACGCTTGCGAAACCTTCATCTCAGGCACGCCATAACCGCCTTGCAAGGCCGAAATGACTGGTTCGTGATGACCACTTTACTACCGGCGTAACAAACGCTGCGGGAAAATCGCTCTCACGATCTTTGTAATAAATCATGAATTCTTATATACGTGTAAACCGCTCCCGACGTATGATTACCCACCTCCCAGACAAGGAATTATGAAATCCATAGTTTTTAAATAATAATTATGTCGTGATTCTGCTGGTTCTGGTATATATACCGTTGCTTGTAACATTGTTTATATTTTACAGTTCTTACAGAGCGCAGAAAAGATCAGCAATAACGCCTCACTGAAAAATTCCCAAGTAAAAAAAAGTTATTTTTTCTAACAAATTACAATATGCAATTCATGGGATTGTTTTGGATGATAGTCATATTTTTTTCTGCTGGAACAAAGTCGAAGTCTGAGATTTTGTCGAACTGAAGACCCGGTATACTGCGGTTTAACTTATTTGTTTTCAGAGATTTTTTAGCTCACTACTTCGCACCGATTGCTATTTTTTATTCAATACTTGGTTCTGCGTATTGATTTTTAATTCAATGCGCAATCACACGCGCAATTTTTCATAGTCCATTTTTAACGAGCTACGGACATGTCGAAAATGTGATGAAACAAAGGATTAGAAAGACTCACTAGAGCTAATCTAGTTACATAAAACTAAAAAGTTTCCGTGATACAGTAAAAATATTTAAAACTTTGAATTTCAAACTTAAGCATTTCGTTTTTGTTACAACTTTAGCAAAATTACGTCATTTCACCGTTTTTGACCGAAAAATTTACATTGATTGTTCGATTCTGTTAAGCAACCACTCGTTTGATTCGTCAATGAATTTCATATCAGCGCTTTCAGAGTTGAATTTCACACGAGAATAATGTATTTATTTCTCAATCAAAATTAGCTTATCATCTGTAAATTGTTAAATATATCGGATGTTATTTTCTAACTAACGAGTTTCGGAAAAACTATATCTCGCAATGAATAATCTCTATGGAAATCTTACAGAAACATATTTTTGTCAGTTGAAGAGGGTGTTTTTAGGGGAAGATACCACCCTTTAAATTTAGAACACTAAAGAAGTACTCTTCAAGTTTCACATATTTACAGTTGAAAGTATAAAATGAACACAAACATAATACAATCTACGTTGGGTATAATTGAAATTATATTTTATATTATATAAGAGAGTTGAAATTCGCAAGAGTTGTAGGGGTGGAAGTCGACAAAAGTGCTTTAATAAAAAGAAACTAATAATACTCCTCTTTTGATCGGACGAATTGCATTTTGCAGAGGCAAAAAAAGGACAAATGTTTTTCTATTTTTCCAAAAATCTGCATCCTTGGGATAAAATTCACTATTTTCTATACTTTTTTCCCGGATTCGTTCTTACACTAATATTTTACATAACTCAATACCTTAATTCAATACCTCTCTGATATTCAAAATAAGTATTTTTACTTTGGTAAGACTTATTGAAATTAAAATATCAAGAGTATTTGGAATTATTTAGAATGATTTCGATTCAAAAGTGCTATAATTTACGTATAAAGATGAGTCTTACTAAATTCGTGGCGCATTACGACGGGAATCCGATTCATTATATTAAAAGAGGCGATATTTATTTATTTATTTTTTTTTCAATTCAAATATTGTGCCAATTGCTTGCAATTCTGTAATCATTACGGAGGTTTGGCATTTGCTGGAATACAAAAAGCAAGAAGGATCATCATATACCATACAATTATCTCGTACGCGAAACTAATAAAACTTCAAAGAAAATAGAAAATTGAGTAAACGGTTGGACTGTGGAGAAAAAATCGTTATTTTAGTGACAAATTTCCACGTTATTCAGGCAAAATAATGTTTGAAAAACAAGCGCAATTCTCTAAAATGAACAGTTTTTCTTCCTGTTTCTGTCTGATTAATTTATGAGCCGACTGTACGTCCCATGAATTTTTAATACCATAACGTTAAAATTAACGGTATAATCTCAAATTTATTACACGCGATACCAGTAAATGTTTAATAGCAAAATTTACACGTATTATGCGTCTTTCGTATAAACTCGTGTCTCGCATAGCTGCTGGAAAATCTGAACCTGAGCGATAAATGAATCATCCTTGAAACAGACTGACCATGTTTTAGTTTATTGATTTGCTTTTTTCTCCCCTCGGCAGAGAGTGGAAATCACGAAGAAGTAATTCCGTATTACAGATATCCGAGTTGCGCAACTTCATGCATTGGCTATAATCTGCTTCGTAATACGCACTTGCTGAAAGGCGCGTCTTCATGAGATAGATTAAGTGAAGTAGCACACGCCCTGTAAATTGGTTGGCATTTAATTACCAGTTAGGTAAGTAGTACTGGAGGGCAGACTGGATCCGACACGCCATGCGCCTTCCTTGTTCTCTCTCTCTCTCTCTCTCATTTTCTTTCTCTCTTTTTGGCTCTCTCTCCTTTTCTCGTTTCCTCTGGTTTCCCCTTCATTTCTACGGATACCTTTTCAACTTTACAGCGCACCATTTTACAGTGGTAAAGTAAGCGACGATAAAGTCGAACATTTATGGCGAAATGCAACCCTTCGTCGGTCACGCTTCGTGGAAGAAACGCGAGAAGCCTGACGACAGGACGCGTTCAGGTATCGAATCGTATTCACTTTACGACTGACTTTGGGTTTTTAATTTACTTTTCTGACGGATCGACGTCCGTAAGTCAATAAATATGAAAACCTGTATTGATGAAAAATTTAATCACGTAACCTTTGCCCCGATTTTACAGTGATTCTAAACCGTGGTTCTTGTTCCAAAACATCTCGAATGCAATAACGTGATTAGTTTGGATGTAAAAACTGCTTTCTGCGATCATACCGTCCTCTGATTATAACTCGGTCCTGCTTAGGGTTTGATCCATGATGTTTCATCACCAGAGAAATTTCGGGTGATAAAAAGAAGAATATTATTTATAATAAATACTAGAAAATAATAGTGAAATAGATCATAGGTATCCTTACAACAATGGTTTAAATAATGTTCGATTTACGGTTAATTAATATTTGTCCTACCAAAATTAAACAGACTGACCATTGTCAAAAAGATAGTACTAAAGCTAGATCTTTTTTGTTAATAAGTCGAAAACTCATCTATCCATTCTTTCGTGCTATGCTAGAAATTAAAAATAGTGAACGATTATAGCACAGTCATCACCACAACTGAAAATTTCACTCGGTGCAGAAATGAAAACAATCTCTTCTTTCTACTTGTATTGATAATGGTGGACATAATTTGACAGGGGCAAATTCTAACCACAATTACTATTTATTTAGAAGTTAGGCGCTGACTGCACTATCAGGCTTCAGAGCTTTTCTGCATCTTCTTTAAGCTAAAGCCTCGCGTCTTCGAAAAGACGAACGGTGATAAGGGCTTGAGAACAACGTCAGTAATTTTCTATTGAATTCAGCCTACGCGAGACAGAAACAACGTTATTACCTACCGAATTTGACATTGTTTGGTGAAATTTTACCTTCGTCCTGTTGACGCTGGACGCTAATGTCGATTTTTCACCGCCATTGTTCACCGTCCCTGGTTCATTGTTGCGAAAAAAATTCTCCAAGAGAGGTACTGACACCGCGACAGGTGCCAAAGGAAAAACGTTATCCAGCTTCTCTCCGGATATGAGCTGGACGTAATTAACGATCAACGAAACGTTCAAGGCTCAAAGGATCGCAAATTGCCTTGTAACGTGTTTCGAAAAAATTCGTCATCCGAGCAGCGAGGGCTGCACCATTGACCGGAGGGTTGCAACGGGTGCGAATCCAAAGTTTGACATTTCAGAGTATTCAAAGATAAATTAAGTCTTGTTTCAAGAAAATTATTAACTCCTAATTCGCTTGGAAATTTCTCTCTTACAGTAAATACATTAGTAGATAAGAAATTGCAATTTTCTAAAAATGGGGTAGCGATTATCTCATGCTGAAAAATTATGCACCACTGCAGATTGACAAACTTGTTCTAAAAATATTTTTTAAGCGACCAATTTTTTGCTCAGAGTTTTTCACCAAAATATATATATGTATATACATTTTGCAAACTTGTTTCGATTTCTATTCATCCGAATGAATCGCTTGATTTCATTCGAACTCTACTGCCTGATAGCGACGATATCCGATAACCCGCAACGCGGTTACATTGTGATTCGAAACGATTACATCAAACACTTGGCGTTTCTTAGAGTCCCTCGGCACTTCCACTCAGAAAAGTTGATCAGATTGGTTCGAAGTAGATCGAGTGATCCAACCCAACCAACCAGCGTTCCAATCGCGTAATAGAAAGAGCCCGAGTATCACGGATAGAAATATTCGTACACCGGTGTAGCGAAAAACCCAATGAAAATCCGACGCTACAGCGCCGCGGCGCTGGGAAGTCCGCAATTTATCAAAACTTGGATCAATTCGAGGACGTCGAGCCGAAGCGCGCTACGGAGCTTAAAACGGCGGCCGGAAATCGACGTTCCGTCGGTGCAGCATCCACGTGGCTATCAACAAGTGATGCCAACCTTTCGGGCTGAGCGTAGAAAAACTACGGCCACAGCCACGCAGGAGCCGTGTGACTCTGGTTCACCAATTTTAGCGCCGCTGCAAGCTGCCCCGTAATAAAGCTACTAGAGATAAGGAAAATTATAGTGGTCGAAGCCCCACCGCCCTGCGCTTAAGCCTGACCACAGGGTAAGCGGTTCTGAAAAACGCGTCTCTTATTTCGCATTAGCCGATGGGCAAGCTAACCTCACGCTCGGAGAATTAGAACTAATTTATTCCGGTTGTGTGACCCTGGTAAGGGTGAATCGCAGTTTTAGAGGATCGGGGGTGTTTCATGATTTAAGAAAAAAATAAACGAATGAAAAATTATATGTGCAGGGGATAGCTGGGTGTGTGAATAAAATTGGGGCGGGTTGAGATTTGAAATTTGAAAAGTTCCGATTGCGCCAAATTACGAATTTTTTGGTGGTGAAACTTGGAGCAAAGAAATCAAACTTGACGAAACGTCAACGCTTTGAATGGTTCGAAATCCGAAGACCGAAGTTACGAAAGTGCAAAAGGACTAGAGGACAAAATACAGAAAGGGCATAACCGACAAGTCAAAGTTCCAAAGGTGCGAAAATAAGAAACTTTAAATATCTGAAACATCGAAATTCTGAATGATCGTAGTTTTTCAGTTCAGTGAATTTCTAACTTGGTGAAATTTCACCACTTTGATGTTTCATTGTTTCGGATTTTCGATATTTCTTCACACCCACTCGTAGAGTAAACTACACTGTGTGAGTATATTTTAACGTTCGAAAATTTTCTTAATCGGAACTTTACTTTTCGGAACGTTGCTCTATCGTAACTTGAATTTTCAAAAATTTGCATTTTGGAATTTCGAGTCTTCGGGTTTCCGCCCATTCGAAACTTTGTTGTTTCGTAAAAGTTTGATTTCATTACTTCAAGTGCCACGTTCAAATATTTCGCGAATTAGCGCTTTCGGAACTTTTCAAATTCGGAATTTAAGCCCCGCTTTATAAATTTCCGAATAAAATTATCAAAGTTGGCCCAGCATTGGCAATGGTAACGTAGTGCGATAATGTGTAATGATAACTGTTAACGACGGATCTAGATTCAACCGTTGACCTACCAATAGACTCAGGTTAACAACGCGGAGAATAGATCACGCTAATAACTTAATAACTTTAAGCATTCAATTAAGAGTGCATTGGATTTACTGCTCAGATAAATTTATTCATCCACCGTCAGAGGATTGGATTCAGCGCCATGCATGCGAAGAATGGTGCCACGAAAAATGTGCTGATATGGGAGGAAAAAAAAGGCCCGTACATATGTGATTTATATGCTTGTAATTAATATTGATCGCATTATTCATTATATTCAAGTTTTATTAATGATTCCAAAGCTTATAGTGTTAAAAACATTCAATTTAATTACATGTTATTTATGATTCCATTCGCCCCGAGAATTGGGGCGATTCGGACATTTCTGTCTATCAAGTTTTCGGTTAATATTTTGGAGAATTTATCGACAATTCAAGTTTTAAAATGTTTATTGCGTAGCTGGATTGTTACCGATTACCATTGTGTCAATAAAAGTTACATATGTTTCACTTTAGTATGATTTTCATATTCCTAAAAAAAAAATTGATTCGATTCGCCTCGGTCTACCCTATTGTAGATATAGATAAACAGTTGCAGATAACCTCGTAGAGCCTCGTGGCCGTGATGTACGTTCACGTAATAAACCAGTTTTTGAAAAAATACAAATTCACAAACGAAAAATTGCACCAGAAAAATTAGCAGTAAGATTAAAAAAAAACTGTAATGGGATTTTGCCTGCGTCGATCACGTGCGAGACACTGCACTACTAGTCGATAATACATAAATTTATGTATCAGTGTCTCAAATGTGTGTCCCAGCTTAGGATTCACAGTTTTTCTGACAATTAATGAGCTCAACTTTTTTTGATGATAAAAAATAACTATTCTTGCCGCAAATTTTGCTATAAAAAAATGATTACATCTGAAAATGTTATGATATTTATTACTGCAAAAGATCGTGTACATATATCAAATAAATAATCATTTTAATCCTACGCGTATTTTTTTCGTAAAGAGAAATATTAGGTTTTAATGAGCATTGCACTCATTTTTGATTGATTAAAAATATAATATTGTTTACCTTCTGTCATAGCACAGCTGTTCGAAGCTACCTCTTGACTCTTTCCATTCTAACTTGATTGGCTTACTTACCCCAAGGTTGCAGTGCTCCAAGTGGTGGAAATGAGCACTAAGAATAGCCACACTATTTGAGTCACCCTCCACTCTACGAGTCGCCAGATCGGTATGGAAGACGGTGCCCAAGAGCCAAGCTCCGGGAATGTCACGGTTTTCATACCCATGCTAGTTTCCCAGCATGTCAACCAGCACGAGAATCTCCTCGCGGTTGCGAGACCCATTCGTGAAGGGCAGCCCGCGCCAATAATTTTCGCTTCCACTACCGATTCGCGGACTGCAATTTCCATCCGTGTGTCAACCACCCTGGCGTAACCCCTCGTATCGGGTCCCCAGGAGGCCAGCCCGCGAATCCCGTACTCCGCACAGACTCGCCCTCGTCTCATGGTTAGCAGCAAATTAATTTCATCATGCAAGTCGTCCCGATCGACACGCCGACAGCCGTTCACTCCCGCAATGCCACACTGACTGCGTATTTATGCCTAGACAAATTTTCCTTCAGCACTTACTACTTGCTGGCGCGCCGTTCGGAGCAATACTGAGCAGATATTGTCGGCTCATCCGGTTAGCCGAACGTGGCGCTGATTACATTGGTCAGGTCGTGTTTACGATTACCTACTCGGTTCTGAACCCTTTTTTCTACTATATACCATTCGTTCGGCCTACTCTCGCGGGCAACGGCCTCTCTTCAAACGAATCGAGTAACTGAACATAATTATTTTATTTTATTTGAATGACACATGGATGATGTAAATTTATGGCTAACCGGAATAATGAAAATAAACTGAAGTTCGTGTTGTTGGTTTCATATTATTAAGTATACAAAAATGACCTCTAGAGTCCGTGTATACAAAGGTGTTATGTCGATATTTGTATTAGTTAATATTTGTATACATTCGTATTACGCTCTCAAGTGCTTAGAGCAACGGGTACGAATGTATAATTCTCTGTCGTACAGCCCCTCGGTTCGTCAGTATTGTCGAGTACCTCGAACGAGGAACATAGTTACCTGTGTACTGTGTACTCACGCGTTAATCTAGTGTGTGACATTGGTGCAAAAGACAATGGAAAATTTAAAAGGAAAAAGGAACATTAAACCTTTTAACGGTGACAGATACGGTGTATGGAAAGTTAGAATACGGGCTTTATTAAATGAATTTGATGTGCTTCAAGTTATTGATGATGCAATTCCTGATCCATTGACCGAAGAATGGAAGAAAGCCGAGCGAATTGCTAAAAGCGTTGTTGTGGAATATTTGTCCGATTCTTTTCTTGGTTTTGCAAAGATAGAAAGTACTGCAAGACAAGTTCTATCAAGTTTAGATATTATTTACGAGCGTAAAAGTCTAGCCACACAATTGGCGCTGAGAAAGAGATTGCTTGGGTTGAAATTGCAAAGTGAAACGTCGCTGGTAAAGCATTTTACAACATTCGATGATTTAATTACGGAATTATTAGCAGCAGGTGCGAAATTGGATAAAACCGACAAAGCGTCTCATTTGTTATTGACTCTTCCTACATCTTGCGATGGAGTAATAACAGCAATAGACACATTATTTAGAAGATAGTTTAACTTTGGCTTTCGTCAAGATGGGACTCCTGGATCATGAAGTGAAACTAACAAACGAGTGCCGTGATACAAGTGCAAAGGTGCTTCAAGCCGTAAAGAGGCCCAATTTTGACATTACAAAACCATACAAGAATTATAACCAAATACGAAAAGGTTATCATTGCGATCGCCCGAGAATACCGCGATTCACATCCCAAAAGATGTCATCTAATGTCAAATGTCATCATTGTGGAAGGAAAGGTCACATAAAGAAACTTTAACTTTAACTAAAACTGTCTTCATTATAAAAGGACGCTTCGTAACCAAAATACCGAGAGAAAGAGAACTGTGCGAAAAGTCAACATAACTGAACCATCCACATCAAATGACACGTCAGGTTCTGCCTTTATGGCCGGAGACTATCAATTTGAAATTGCAGATGCAAAAAAAATACAAATCCCGTTCCTTCTGGACTCTGGAGCATCGGCTCATCTCGTAAATAGAGACGACTTAGTTGACAGTTTCCTCGATTTACAGCCACTAATGAAGATTTCCGTAGCGAAAAATGAAGCCTTCGTAACCGCGACGAAGAAAGGCACATTGAGAGTCATCAGAAACGTGAGAATCCAAGGACTCATAGAGAACGTTCTTTATTGTCCAGATGTTCCATATGATTTGCTGTCTGTCCGAAGAATGCAACAGGCTGGACTGACTGTTGTTTTCAACGAAAAAGGTGTTGAAGTCAGTAAAGGTGATAGGACTAAAATGACAGGTAAGCCTTTAAATAATTTGATTGGTGTTGAATTTTAGATCGCGAAAAATGTAGTCAACTCTATTGTTCGAGTAAATAATACCACAGGTGGTAATTATGAACTGTGGCATCAACGTTTGGGTCACATTGGAAAAACTAAATTTCTAGAATTGAAGAACAAACAAATGATGGATGATATTGTGACGATATTAAAAATTCAAAAGTGCCCGCGAAATTTTTCTTAGCACAGCCAGGGGGAGAAACGGCTTAGCATTTGAAAGAGTCTACAGGAAGAAGACCAACCGACCGGTTTATAATTCCCCGTAGTGGTTGTTTAATCATTGTAAAAGATAATTGAAATTAAATTAACACATCAACCTCGCCAGTAAATATCCGTACGAATCTTAACGCCTAAGTCAAAAATAAAAAAAAAAAACAAAACTAAGTTACGAGATCCAAGGAATCAACAATTTTTACAAACTTCTTCGCATTACGGAATCGCCGCGAAGAATCCTGAAAAAGACCGTGGATTCCAAATTTTTTCAAAAGATTCGCAAAATTACATGGACGATTACACGACGGAGCTGCTGTCGAGTATTGAACCGAGGGATAAGCGATTTTTAATAGATTTATGACCGACCAACTTTTTACATCGTCACTATAGGCGATTTTATAACCCAATGTGAATTCCGGCGTATTTTATGTTAATTTATTTGTGAACGTTTGGAATAAATCTGTAATTTTGATCGTTAGAACAATGGATGGGGTTTAAAGAGTTTTTATATGTTATTTATATTTTAGTTATATTTCATCTACATTTTATTAATATTTTGTCATATCAGGAAATTCAAACTAGACAAAATTCAGTGGGAGGAAGCCGTGAGAGATGAAATCAATTCTCTTTTAATCATCAAAACCTGGTCTTTGGTTCCGAAACCTGAAAATAAAAATATCGTTTATTGCAAATGAGTATTTGGTATTAAAAATGATGAATCCGGAAACCCATTGAAATATAAAGCTCGTCTCGTTGCTAGAGGTTACAGTCAAGAATATCTAACAGATTATCATGAAACTTTTGCGTCAGTTGCCAGGATTTCAAGCTTTAGATTCATAATAGCTTTTTCAAATCAATTTGATTTGTTAGTTCATCATATGGATGAGAAAACAGCCTTATTAAATGGTGTATTGAAAGAGGAAATTTATATGAAAGTTCCTGAGGGAATCATAAGTAAGGATGATCAATTCTGTAAATTAAATAAAGCTTTACATGGGTTGAAAGAAGCAGCGAGATGCTGATTTGAAATTTTCCAACACACAAATACAAATTTACGATAGTAGGCACAGTCCTTGAGGATTTTAAAAGAAATGTAGAATATTCAGTATTCGTTGCTATTTTTTTTATTATGGACACTTTTGGTTTTTGTAACTATATAGTTTTGTTGTAATTTGATATCGAGGCCTTTTTCAATTAAAAAAATTGGTTCAAGCTGAAAAAAAAAACAACAGGTTTGATGTCACAAAATGTAATCAATAAATGCGGTATTAACAACCACAATTACAGTCATTTGTACTCCTTTTTTGTAATACCAACAATATTTAAAGAAAACCTGTTTTATTAGAATCTTGTAATAGTAACTAAAATAAATCGATTTTTTTTTGTGCATTAAAATGTAAAAAATTGAGGGTTCACTATATCGGTAATATCAGATTTTCGAATTAAAAACCAGTCCGTCCCATTACAATAATAAAGAACATGCCGTATTCAATCGACCTAGCTTCGTGGACACAAGACTGACTACCATAAAAATGGTTTTTAAACTTTTTTGTTGCAAACGTTGAACGTAACAACTCAGCGAATAGAAGTGAAAACCTAATTTAGTGAGCGTCGATGCGCTTGCTACAAGTTCGAATAATTTTCATTTTTATCTCTAACATTTTGAAAGTATAATATTACTGTAGAAATGACCAGTTGTAATCTTGTTTTATGGACTCAATATCTTTGCAATTCGAGGCACGACCTGTCAGAATCATAATCCGTGATGTATGAAAGGTTAGTTTTTTTTTTATTCTTAAATTTCCTCCAATTTTTCTCACCAGATCAGTTCAGAAAGTTCGAGCTTTACAAATTTATGCGTGTAAAATTCATCATTCTTTCTAATCTGGCATTCTTTGTTTGACAAATAACAAGTATCGGATCCATTTCAGACAACGCCATCGTCAATGCTTTAAAATTTTTATAGTGTTCTTCGAAAACTGTAAACATATATTATTCCAAAAAACAAGGTGAGCCATTGGTATCTGAATTGTGCATATTTTTATTATCTGTGTCGGCCCTTCCTAATTCTGAATGCATCGTCATCGGGCAACTATGTTAAATATGGAATCAGGAGGTATTTTTGTAACAAACACCTCTGCTTTTCTTATCATTGCAATAAATCGTTATATATTGTAACATACATATTTATAATCACGTCAATTTCTTCTCCTTCCTCCATTCTCTTAGTTGAAAGCAGTGACAAGATCGAACCCAAAACTACAAATTAACATCTTGAGTAGATATAAAGTTAGCTTTGATAACCGCTTATCAGTACTAAACCTCTATCCACTAACAGTACCAGATATTTTCGGAAGAAAATAAATTCCATGCCATGAAAATATTGGCGCAGGAAATATTTTTCAGATTTCCTTCGCAGGTTGTGTGAGAAACATTTCCTATAACTACGTATTCATCATATTTCGTTTTTGAATGTGTAGCACCATGATTCGGTACTTTTAACTTATTCATACTTCTGCGCAATTCCATTGGTGTTTTCCCATAACAGAAAGCCCTTGCACAACAGTTTGTTCATCAACACTTACTCAGAAAGTTCGATTTTCGAAATTTTTCGAGTTCACGTAAAATGCTTCATTTCCGAACAGTGCGGTAAAACGACTTTGGCGCATGCATATCATCGAATAATTCCATTTTACGCACTCGGTCATTGAATATAATAACCCAACCCCAATATTACGGTACAAGCAAGCGTTAAAGTGTACTTGGCAATAACCTTAGATTTGAATACTTTTCGTAGATGAATAAGATATTTTTGCGTATAGATACTTAGTAATGGTCACCATTTTAATGTACTTGGTGAAAGGTTTTTACCAGTCGCTACTTCTGTATGTTCGATTTCTTACCCATTGCACTTTTACAAAAGTAATCACATATTATCGTGACGCGAAAACTGCAGAAGACAATCAGTTACTCTTTATATCATAATCTAACGCAAGGTTTTTTGATGTTACAGTCACTCTGATTCGTTATCGTATTTACCCTTTTTGGTAATCCGTTTTGTTCGAAGATTATTCAATGTTACCAAGTACATCGTGTACTTTATTTAAAAACCGTTTGTAATGTTTTCACAGAAAATCCTCCCCCCCCCCCCCTTAGTTATCTGATAGATGAAAATACCTAAACATCTTCCCGCTGCATACAGCGAAATAAATTGAAGGACATGAGAAAACGTAACAAGAAAAAATCTTACAGGCAATTTCTTCGCCAGACTGAACAGTTTTGATCACTACGCAACGGCCCGAATTGAAAAGGATGACGTGGTCTGATATAAACTTTGGTGAAGTGAGCTTGTGGAAACTCTGAAAAAGTTGACAAGAGATCGCTATCCGACTAACTTTGGTGAAATAAATTCAAGGAGTTCCAGCTATTCTCTGTTCGAGGGAATCGGTGAAACGTGAAGATTTCAGTCGATAGCAAATATTTACTGCGCGTATCAAATAACCGTGAAGGATTGAACGATGCTAGGTATATAAATTACAAGGTATCTTTCATACCTTCCGAAAAATTTCGAAGAAAGTCACTCGAAAATATCATTAGAAGCAGTAAAGACATGTACAAGTATCTTTTGCTCGAGTGAAAATTCCTTCTACTTACTTCGGCCGACCGTTCGAAGGTACGTGTGTCGAGTCCTGAAAGCAGGGTAAAATAAACCGTTTTTGTCAGGCCAAAGGACGTAAAAATGATGATGAATAAACACTCATTAAGCGAGAGCTTTTTAGTACGTTACGAAGAAGAATATTTTCTTGTAAGCAACGTGAAAAAAAAAACAAAAACTAATTTCGTTCTCAGATGAGAAAGGGGACAATTTATTTCCGCAGGCAAGGATATGGTGACAATTGAACAAGGAACTTACTTACAATCGGCTGTAATAAAATTTTGACAAAGTTCTGGTCAGTTTTCAAATTTTGATAATCGTTTATTCATTACGATTACTATTTTGAACTGGATAAAAACATTTTTACCGCCTCTCGAGTTACCGTCACTAAAAGGGTCTACCGTGTCCTTTGGTTTTATATTTCTTCGTGCCCCACGCTTACGCCCTCGAATTTGACTCTCGAAACCATGGCTCTTTACGTCTGCATGTCAAGACGAAATGGCGGTTCTAGGCCGATTCCCCTCAAAAGCAGGCGAAGCCTTGCACGAAACTTGCGAGATCCTGAAATTTTAAACAGACGAACGAGACGGTCGATTGCTCCTGAAAGCTACGATTGCCCCTTCCAGCCCCGTGGTATAACGATTCTCAGGGAACTGTATCCGCCCCGTACGTTATCCGTTACGTATCGCTATCCGCAGTGCTATTACAGTGAAATTGTTCGTCATCCTATTTTCCAAGCGGAAGTCGTAACTTCCGCTTTCCGGATAATTTGGCTGCATAATCAACACTGGTAATATATTGTGACGATAACAGCTAATTTGAATAGCGCACGCCGTAACATGATGTGACTTCGGTGTTACAAAATGTGAATTCGACCCGCCACGTCAAAGGGTGGGGCTAGGAAATCGGAAAAACCGAAAATCATAGGAGCCAGAATTCCAAATTTAATAAATTCGAATAACAAATATGAGAGAACAGATACTGTCAGAAATTTTAAGTCCCGAATGGTGCCCTATAAAAAGCTGCAGTTTGCTTAAAATTTATTTAGTAGAAGGTTCTATTATACGAACCCACTTATTTCAGAAAACGTTAATCCAAGAATTCAGAGATGCAGAATTTAGTAATGCATAGAGTCAATATTCCAAAGAATGAACTTTTAGAAAGTTTCATATTGTCAAATGTCAAAATATTATGAGAATAAAAGTTAGAACTTGATCACCTAGAAACGGCGGAAAACAGTTATACAGAATGTAGAAGGCTCATTATTCAGAATCGTACAATTCAGAAAGATCAGTATTCCGAAAGTAACCGTATAGATGGCTTACCACCAGAATTTCACGTTCCGAGTCTATCCTACTAATCTATTTTGACTTGTAAAATGTTTTGTATACATGGGAGGCCAAATCCCGAATCTTCGAGAGCGATGTCTAAACCCATCGGATCCATCGCAACGCCAATAACATCTGGTTACTCAAATTATGAAGCTGCTGTTACATTCGAAACATACGGATGAGTTATTTTTTATTTATTTCCGGCTCTTCAATTTTTCCCGATTATGTTATCTATGACAAACTTTACTTATATTCCGATGTATTTTAATGTGTGTATTTATTGTGATTATGTGACGTACGAATGTATGAATTTTGACTGTTGATGAATGCTTCCGAACGCATTAATGAAATAGTCTACTGTAATATAATGTAAACATATATTATAACTAAGAAGTAACGAAAGAAATGTTCTGATGATATATACAGAAGTAACGAAAGTTATAATTGATATTCGGTGGAATGATTAATTAAAGAAACGATCTGTCTAATTGTAAGTAAAATCTGTATTCCTCGTAATCCCGTCAACTTCCCTTTGTAAATTATAGCCACTAAATTTGTAATATTTCCACACAAATATATGTATGTTAAATCAAAAAAATATTTACAATATGTACAAATTTGAATTCCTAGCAATATTGAACGAGCAACCATCAAATGATTCGATGTTTTATAAGCGTGCAATTTTTCAAATGCCCTCACTCAATACACAGTTTTTAGTCAGAGAGAAACAATCAGACAATTTCTTCGGTTAGAATTCTACATCTGTCATTAATAAATAATGATTTATTGAAGCTTTTTTCTTCCCGAGTCTCAGAGACTTAAGTATTCGAACAAAAATCGACCTTCACAAGTCTGCTGATTTTTAATAGTTTCGTGAATTACACGTGTTTGTTTAAAAATATATTCCCGCCTACGTTGAAAGCAGCGTTTGAGACGCCTAAAGGCGATTACCATGGTTCCGGATGAATATAAGGAGCTTTGTATACCCAAACACAATTAAGGTGTTCCTGTTTATCCCGTACCTAGTTAATGTCGCTTATGTGATTACCGTGGGAACGTGAACCACATTTTTATTAGGGTGAAAAATAGATTGCAAAATAAGAGGTGATGCTTTTTAGCTTGACGTGAACTTTGTTTGACTCGACGTTTATGTCCACCGCCATGTTCCACAAGAATTTTTGAAATTACCGACGAAAGAAATCAACCAGTTGTATTATAATCATAAAAAATTTGTTGTCCATTTATCGGTTTAGGATTTTAACGTGTATGTGTAACAAAAGAGACGCCGAAGTTTGTAAATATTTGTTTTTGTTGTTTTTGTATATATTTGGATTAGTGTGGGAGGTAAAAACAAATGTAAATAAGGAGACGCTTAAGAATTTGAGTCTACGGTCAAATATAAAATGGACAGTGTTTGACTGCACTTATCCTTTCCTTTCCCATGTCCGCCCGCGGAATCTCTACCGTTAATCGTGAAAGATGGCTCTGATCGTTGATTGAATAGCGATGAATAACCGGGAATGGACGCTCGGAGTCTCAGTCTGATCGAGTCTACGGTAACGATAACATCGCCGCGGATCATAGGTACTCTCATTTTTCTCCATCCTCTCCGCTCCAATTGCAAACAGCAGGTTCTCGCCAGTCGATCGAACCTCCGTAGGTTCACGCCTTCAGGCCTCTGAATCTCACCGCAGCTCTCCACATGCGAGACAAAACCATTTAACGTACACTTACACCTCATATACACTTGACACGACTTATATTACTATATAATAAGGGGTTTTTATGCCTCAGCGGCTTCTCCCCTGCGAGCCAATAAATTGCAATAATTTTCGTGGCTCAATCGAGTGTTTTGATTATTTTATTTCGTTCCATATCTCATCCTCCGACCTCATTTTTTTTACCATAGAATCACAGAAGCCCTCCGTGTTGGAAAGTTTCCGACTCTACAGACAGGATTACAAAAAAAAAAAAAAACAAAAAAACAAGAGCTACGTTGAGTTGAATAAATTGAATATAAGTAAAATATAAATGAACTATAAATAAAGTATAAAAACTCTTTAAATCTTGTCCATTGTCAAAATGATTAACTCTACACATTCGTTCGGACATTCACAAATTAAATAAAATAAAATACGCCTCAAATAACACACGTCAGGATATACAATTTTCGGGGATGATAACGAAACAGTTCAAAAGTCACAAATAAATTAAAAATCACTCACATCACCTTGTTTATTATTTGGCAGCAGCTCCGTCGTGTAATCGTCTAGATGATATTGCGAATTTTCCGATGAAGTTGAAGTCCACGGTTTTTTGGAAGTTTTCTTCTTGCTGACTCAGTGATGCGCGAAAGTTTTAAAATTGATGAGTTTTTCGATTTCGTGACTTCGTTTTATTATTCAGTTTTAAATTACACGTTATCGTAATTACGGAGATCAACTGGCAATAACGATGTGTTAAAATTAATTCTAATTGTGTTAAAAATGACTACGCAATTTCTACGGGGAATTTAAGACCGGTTTGGCTCGGCGTCTTCCCGTAGAATCTTTCGAATTATTAGCCCTTTCTCCTTGAATTTCGCGTTAAATTTCGATCTTACTTCAAAACAAATACAATCCATACGTAATTCTGTACCTTTAAAATTTTGAATTATAACTTTAAAAAACCTCAGCATCCATGAAGTTTGCTTATAGCACTTATCTTATTGTTTTAATTTTTCATCCCACCGAACAAACTGCAATTAATAGCCAACGAATAATAATTTACGATTAGCCAGAGAATAATAATAATCGAGAAGAGTTATTCGTTTGCACAGTCTTGACATGGGAATAACGTAGGCATGATCGAGCATGAATGGCTGGTATTTGGGAAATTGCGAGAGAGCGTGCTCAACTCGTGCATAAACATTTAAGTTAACACCAATTCAAAAGCCACCCGCGTACATGAGACACTGGGCCACACTTAGCTGTGGGTAAACATAAGCGTACGTGATGGGGCGCAGAGCTGGGTGGATACGGCTGTTTTCGCTGATACTTATCTCGCACCGACCCTTGCCGTTTTCCTGATCTTACAAGTGCAGCGTTCTTCCAGGGGCGTGTCGATTGTCCTATTAACGCCTAAGGAAACCCACGGTATAATGGTCTTCTTTTTTTTTCTCCAAAACCGTCCAAGATGAAGAAAATAAAACACATTCGTGAGAGTTCGACGAGCGATATTATCAGGTTGACTGACGGGTGAAAATGGATCTTCATGTTCTTTAAAATTTGCTACTGAAATTATCGTAATTTCGATGGACGCTCTAATTAACGAAGAAGCGGAATTCGCGGTAAAAACTTTCTACCTTTTTCACAGAAACTATGCAAATCATGCTATTGGATTTTAAAAGAAAAAATTTTTTTTTTTATCACGACAGTAAGACTTTAATTTCATGTTCTTCTTTAGCATTTTTAGGAGTGATAAAGTTATATTAATCAAGTTTGTACATACATATTCATATATAAACATATTCTAAATATCTTTTCCGACAGAAATCAGTCAGCTCACGTTTCCTTGTTCAAAGTTTTTTTTTTTTTTTTTTACAAGTGCTGTCCCGAATGAATTTTCATGCGATTCTGTTACGGGATCGATGTCAGAAAAGAAACCAAATTTTTCCTGAATTCCTACATTTCTAGACCGTCTATGTAACATTAGGTGTCAGTTAATTTAGAAATTTTTTACAAACATTTTTTATAATTAGAATTTTCTTTTTCTTGACTTTGTCTGCAAAAGTATACTAGGCAGTGATTTATGAGACAATTGACATTCTAGAATTTTCGTTTCTAAGTTTCTTATCCCTTGATCGTGTACCGACTGAAATAATTTACTGAAAACGGAAATCAGGACGGCTATACTTAGCTTGTGATTTTGGTTTATTCAATATCAAAAACACGATCCTCACTGTTATGTTTTTTATCAATACCACGAACAATCGAAAATCCGTTTCCTCCACTGTCCCATCCAACCATCCCCCGATGCAGGTACGAGCCTGAGGTGTGCCTCGGTATCAGGTGATCTTAATATTTAAGAAGACTGACTAAGCGACGGGCCGCACGTAGGTAGACATGTACGTATGTACGCGGTACGCATGCATACATTTTTCACTCTCCATACTCACCGTATCGCAGGCGTATGTGCATGTCTCTGTATATAATGGATGATTGTACGAGTGCGAGTAAAAGTGGCGGAGAAAAAGACTAGCAAGAGGCGGGGAGGGGTGTACTTGAGCTGTGCGTTCCTTAAGAAAGAAGAATAAAAGAAAAGAAAAAAATAAGGATGAGAAAAGGCAGTGGAAGAAGAAAGAAAAAATGAAACTCTAAACCCCGAAACCCTGCCGAGTCCGCATTACAATTTTAAAAGATAGACTGATTGTTTTGGGTGCGTGAGGTTACTCTCAGGAAACATCCAATGCAGCCATAAGGGGTTGGTTAACGCCCTTTTTCTCTCCCGAGCCACTAACTCCTCAATTATTTATCCACATTCATGAAGATCCTACCGAGACGACAGTTTATAGTTTGACTCGGGTAAATGGCATCAATTTCTGAAACCACCGCGTGTCGCCCATCTTCATATTGGGCTGTAATAACATGCGCGCGCACACGGAGACATTTTTTATATCAATTGTGTTCATAACTGTAATAAAATTTACTGATTTCGGGATAATCGAGGTAGCGTTACAAGAAGAATAGTAGATACAGTCGAATTTTCGATAAAGCGCCAAGCTGTGCTGCCATCATTGCAGGTACTTCCGTATCCAAGGTTCGGATCATCGCCGGTTGATTAAAACTTTGATATAAACCCGTTCTGGATTATTCTCTTGCGGTGTTCTGTAACACAATTCTCTTCTACGCAACGCGCTTGCCATTATTTTATGCCGAGTTTGTAGGTCAAATATGTAAACAGTATTCGAAGAAACGAGTCCAGGCGTGAAGTGTCTACAAACCGAACTTCAAATCGGTTTCATTGTCTTCCATTTGTAAAATAGCATTTATTACAGTAAAATCTTTGCTTATGCCACCACACGAGGACACCGCGTAGCAGACTTTACCATCGATCATTGTGAACGCCATGTTTTAAATTTCTTTCCCTTTCACGAAAGCTTCGAAAAGAACGAGTCACTTCATATGTTACTCGATATATTGTACTTCATTCACTGTCGACTCGCTGTCTTTGTGCAGAACGTGCAGTCTTACATTACTAGTTTGCAAAATCGAGGAGAGGAAGGCCAAAGCACAATCTGTACCTTCGATTCATGATCAACGAACCCGAGCTACGAGGAATTGAAGAACACATTCACATCTGATTTGCTGTCTTCGGTGAAGTTCTGTTTCCACTTTCAAACGAAGCTCACGTTACTAACATTTGTTTGAGTCAAGCTTCGGATTCCGTCACGTTGAAGGAGTAAATTGCATTCAACTATATGGTCTCATAAAGCTCCTAGCCGGACCTCTGCAAACTTCCTTACTCAATGATATCAGTTCTTGGTATTGAATCTTCGCGAATTTATACTCAATCAAAACGGAAAGTGCAACCTCTTTAAATGAAGTACATTCGGCTGTTGATTCGAAAGCTTTCCGGCACTCAGAAGCTCTTCATGGACTCGTCAATGTTGCCTCCATCACAACTTTGGAAGCATCTGATTGCCCTGCAGAGCGAAGTTCGGGGTGAACTTTCCACGAACTTCTTTGGTCTTCCTTCGTTTTGATGTTTCACTGGAAGACGCAAACTTCGCCAAAGGGCGACCAGCTCTGGCTTTTATTGATGGGTTTATTCTGAGAAGTAGCAGGTTTCGGAAACGATACAGAAGCATTAAGCCATTCCTTGTATTTATGAAAAAAGAACCCCTCTGACCTATTGACTGTTCGCCACTTAGTTCTCATTGCATGATATGATTTTGAAAGGACCGTTTTATTGTTCTCGGGCAATTGTACCAAACGTCCATACTTTTCGGAAATCATTAGTTTCAGGTTTTCTATTATAGTGGTTAATCCATCTTTCAAAAACTTCCCGTCAGGTGTATCGGTGTTGATCATCATCAGGTCCTGTAAAAAAAGCATAGAAAATTGAAAATCTGATTTCCATTTGAAAATCCAAAACATCTATCGTGATTAGAATATACAAAATGGACTCTAATTAAGTTCATATTCTAAATTTTTATGAGTACCCCTGTTTTTTTGAAATGAAAATACACAGTTTGTTGTTTTTCATGAAATCTCAAGTAAATATTATTATTACTAAATTGAAAACAATGTAACGAAACATCCATGTTCGTTTTTGCTTTGAAAATATCCTTTATACTTTGAATTAAGTATTATACTCATGCATATATGCGCTAAACGTCAGCTGTAATGCACCGCGGCCACGTTATCGTAGTCAAAATAAAATATCTGTTATTGTTCTTTAATCATTATCTATATCAATCATCATCCCGCTTCCTCACTAGAATCATTCATCACTGATTCGCGGATCCTACATCAACGATCCTATATCAATCGCTGTCTCTGTAAACAACGTTGTAGAACGAAATCAAATACTTTATTTTAAGATTAACGAATCTATAGCAAAGCGTAATTTGCTTGATTTATTCACTGGCCGCGTGTCCTTAGAATGACGGCCAACTTTAAACTGAAATATTGACTCAGGTATAAGAGATAATCCTTTCTCTTATTGGAATTCGTTGGATTTGAGGCATTTGGAAATCATATGAATCAGATGACTCACGATTACATATAATAAATTTTTTTTATAATATAATAACGTGCTCACTCCAAATTCTATACCGGAAGAAGAAGAAAGGAGCGGATAAACCAAAGCCACGAGTATATAACGCGTAGCTTAAGTCTCGAAGCACTCGAACACGTCTAACTCTACTGGTTAACTATACGTTATGGCACACGAATCAGACATTGAATATAGCTCAAGTGTCAACAGAATTAAATGCTCAATCATCCCTCTGCCCAACCTACAAGTCAACATTCCCGGAATCAAATTTACATTTTTCGATATTCTGACTTGCTTTTTAGGATTTTCCTCTACAGTGCGCGTGACGTGACAAAGAGGCACGTGCGGGAGTTGGCCGCGGCTCTTGAAGAATGAACATCTCCAGAAGCTTACAGCGAGCCTTTCAACGTGCGGATATGGAACCGCGCAAGAATCCCCGGCCTCTCTTCGCCCCATTCTTTACCACTGTGTGTCAGTCTACGCACCAAAACGATTATATCTTGACTCGAGGAATGTCGATCATACAGCGAAACACAATCGCTGGGAGGAAACGCGGCCAAGAGTCTGTGCCGGATACAACGAGGGACCGAGACTCGTCCCTTTTCCCTCTCTCGGTCTCCCTCCACTTTTCCCGCCAATCTCTGTCTCCTCCGGTAATATTATAGCGATCCGACATAAGCCGGGATCAAAATCTCAAGCTGCGGGTGTTCATTCTCCGGGTTCGCTCAAAGAGTTACACGCCGCTTGTCGTTTCTTCTGATTTTCTCTTTCATCCGGTTTGTTTGTTTCTTGTTACTATTTTATTTCCCCTTGTATTCGTTTTCCCCGTTCTCTTTATCGCCACCTTGTTCTTTTTTTTTTTTTGTCTTATTTTTCCATTCTCTCTCTTTTTCTTCATATTAACCTGAATTCGCGCCCGTTTCGTGGCCGATGGGATATCGCAGCCCGAGGTCCTGCCACGACCCCGGGAGGG
Organism: Neodiprion virginianus; assembly: GCF_021901495.1. Lineage (NCBI taxonomy): Eukaryota > Metazoa > Arthropoda > Insecta > Hymenoptera > Diprionidae > Neodiprion > Neodiprion virginianus. The sequence goes on along the minus strand of NC_060878.1, from coordinate 26,048,413 downwards.
TGCCTATACTCTTGCCCAACAAAAGACTACATTTCTCCCGAACCTTTGGTAATTTTCAAAAGAATAATCATAGAGGGATCCCTGAGGAAAGTGGGGCTGTAGGTATAGGTGTACCTCCTTCCTACACGTGGAGGAGAACGGGATATGGAGGCAGTCCTGTTGCCCCGAGCGATTTGGTCGGCTGTGATCCCTTTTTTACCTTTTATTTTATTTCACTTTCTTTATTCCTTTCTTTATTCCTCTGTTCTTTTTTTTTTTTTTTCTCTTTTTAACTCACTTTCCGGGTTCTTCGATGCTTTATTCAGAGACCTGTACAGAATTGCCGGCAGCTCTTACGTCTTACCTTCGTACTTTCCAGGACAGAACCAAGCGCGGATGGACAAATTTTGTCATAAAGTGATGCACTTTCATAGTTATCACGATAATTGTTGCGCCAAGAGTTGCGTGAACTATTTGCTGAAAATATTGTAATTTCTTGTTTTCTGAAAATAATTTATTACATTGTCTCGTCTCACTTTGACTAATTAGCATAATTGAGACCAAATCTCAGCTCACTCTGCGGTGAGTTATTAACGGTTTGAAAAGAAGCTTGCAATCAGTGTTTCATTGTATATAAAAAATGATATTGATTTTATTCAGTGCCACGGATTCCAATTACAGGTTTAATCTTTCAGTAATCGTGCTATAGATTCGAAAGCTCTTACGTTTTTACCAAAAAATAGAGATAGCGATGACAGAAATGATGAATAAGTGAAGGATATAAAAGCAAGCGACTGATACTCGATCTGCATGAAATGTTTTTGTCGTTTAATCATGGCCGTTGGATTCGCGACACCCGTAGAGCGGTACGATATCGATTCGGTTGATATTCATTGCGCGACGGTTGATCCCGATTAGACACGGTCTAGCCAACAAAAAAATGTGAGACCCCCATTATACACAAGCGTCGTGACGCGAACGATCGAAAAAATAGAAAAATGGGGATTCGAATCAGTTTCACTTCCAATCGAATTTCTGTCTGGAACTCTTTTATTTCCTCTATTCCTTTCTTTAGGTCTATACAACCCAAACACTCCGCCGTATGATTTAGATGGAATATTACGAAGGACCGTTATCGGACTGTTTGGCACGTCTCTTCGCAACGATGAAATGTTGATTCGTATTTCGATGAAAAGAGAAAAGATCAATGATCTAGGACGATTTGAAAACCTAAGCCAAGGATTTTTTTCAAGTGGTTTTTGGTTAGCACTTGAATACCTATCTACTGCAAATTGAATCCATTCGGAAACAAATATCTCTTAAGTTTGTATTTCCTACTTTTTTTTTTTGTTTCGTGATTCAGGGCTATTTCAATAATTAATAGGCAAGCTGCCCAGGAAAGCCTAGTTTTCAAAATTCTCTGTCCTTTTGCCCAACGTTCAGAGATGTTCTCCAATTTCTACGACGGAACTCCGAAAAAATCTTTTAGGAAGCAAATGATTCGATGAATAACAAAGTGTTTGGTGAAGTAAAAACATACTGACGTTGATCGACGCTCATCAAAGTTAATACATAGTTGGCTGCTAAAATTTTCAGCATGTTCATAATAATATGTCATTAAGAATTATAGCCCTGACCATACAATTATTTCGCGCTGATGAGGATATGAATTTTGATAAATTTTCATACGCTACCTATTATCGTAAATCTTCAATTATTTTCCAATTCTAAACTGTACAACGAAAAACAACGAATTGCAGATTTAATATATTATTGAATTAATTAGTATAAGAGCAGTTTCCGGTTGAAAGATTGCCGCAACTCTGATCAGCTTTTCGAAAAGGACCGACATCGATAAACTGTTGAAACTCAAACATGATCAATCATTTCCAAATTCGTCAAGGTACGTCATTTTGGAACATGATGTTTATTGAACAACGTTTCGTTCGAGCACCTGCCGACGATCTCCAGGCTATAATAACAATATTACACGATTCTAATGTTATTCTTTCGAACGTTTAACAAAATATTGTAGCAAAATGTAAACGATTGACAATTTGACATAGGATTGTGTGAATCGCAGATTTTTACTTGGATTCCACGTATACCGGGACGTTGACTGAGGAATATAGAAACAGTTGCCCTAATGGGCTTTGGTGTGACAACCGAAAATCGTCGTGCGCGTGCGCCCCCTGAGAGATGTTCCAACGGTAGAATTGAGAACATATTGCAGAACATCAGAGAGTTACCGATTTCGATATGATGCTGGCTGCATTCACATTCCGAGTAACACAGTCTTCGCAATGGTGAGTCCAAGCCAGTACTTAGCGTGTGTGTACTTACCGACTTGTACATGCGGTCCATGTACGATATTAATATACGTATATGATCCATTTACGATTAATACGTGATGCATACTATAAATTTTGTAATGTTCCAGGAGACAAACTAGATTATCTACAATAATACGTCTATTATATGAAAATAGAAGAATTATTCATTTCGGAATGGGATTCTATTCGACACGCGCTCGATGTATTCCATAACACTAATATTCATAATTATTCCAACAACTTTTCATGTGCTCTCTCGATCTTGAATTTTCGTAGGCATAGAATCGAAACGCTGCTTTAGCTAGTCGCAAGTGAAGTATCTACGTTGGGTAGAGGAGCAGAATTGTTTTTCGAAAAGTGTTCGTATGGAAAAAAATTCAGAGTAGCTGTAATACATCACGGATGCGCTAATTTTGATCAAGATGAAATGGATGATCCGGATATGAGACAGTATTTAACGCAGTGTCCTGATTTAAAGACCTAAAAAGGTGATTGTCGGCGATTTTTTTTTCTTGGGGAGAGATGTAACAAGGCTTCTTAAAACTTGGATTGTATTTTAACAGACATTTGAAAGGTACGAGCAAAAATTTTTATTATCCAACTGTCGCAGAACGGCAGCGTTAGTAGCTGACCCGTTAACTGAAGAATATATCTTCAGTCAACGGCTGATCATCGAAGGGCCTAGCCGCTTGACTCTGAAATCAGTAGGAAAGATAAAGTGCGTATTTCTTGTCTGAAATGTAGAAACTAAAATCATTATACATCATACCATATCATCATACATCATACATCATACATCATACATCATACATCGTATTGAAGTTCAAAACCACAGTTTGAATGTTCGGATGTTCAGAAAGTGACGTCACCCAAAATTTTTTTTCTCCTGACGTCATCGATCCAAAATTAGTTAGCCGAATTCCTCAGTCTGGAAATAACCGCGCAGTAGAGCGGACGTATAAGAATCGCGCTCCGCAGATTTCGAGTACCGGGTTCTCTACCTCCTAGATCCTGCGCTCCGGAGCCACTACCTGGTGATACTCGACTTCCACGACAAGTGCTCCGTGGTTCCTGCGCTCCAGGTCCGTTACCTGGTGCAACTCGACTTCCGGTACAAGCGCTCCGTAGTTTCTGCGCTCAAGGTCCACTTCCTGCAAGAATTCGACTTCCAGGAGAAGCGCTTCGTAGATTCTGCGCTCCAGGTCCGCTTCCTGGTGAAACTCGTTGGAGGTGGTTGGCGGTGGTTAGAGGTGGTCGGAGGTGGATAGGGGTGGTTGCAGATGATCGAGGTGCACGAGAAGGAGGTCGAGGAAGACAAGGAAGACGAGGAGAACAAGGTGGACGAGGAGGACGTGGATGTGTGCACTGTGAGTATAACATTTTTATAATATTTAATGGCAATTGTAATTATACTTTGTCTGGAATTTTTTAAACTTGTCAGGTTTACAATAAATTATTTCAATTTCATTTTCGAGCAAGCCAAAATTCAGTGGCTATCAATGCGCTTATAAAATTTGCATAGTATTTTATAATTTTCTCACAATCTTCTTGGTAAAATATGTCAATGAAAGAATTATATTGATCCTTGCACAATATTTTTGATGCGTTCTGATACTATAAATATTTATTAGTATTGTACTGTACATTACGATGTGTGTTGACTTGTCATTTTGTGTGAAATACTTTATTGCAGAAGTAAAGCGGATGGCAAAAGGGCCTGTTATCGTTGGTTCAGGTGTGACTACTTAAAATTTAGAAAAATACCATACAGCAGATGCTGTTATCGTTGGAACAAACTTCAAAACTGACTGACAATGGGAAAACGCGGTTGATTCAGGCCGAGTGGAATGCTTCATGGAAAAACTTGGGAAGCTTCGATAGCTTGAAAATAAGCAGACATTGAACATTCACAAATTGCGAACTCACGTCAAAATAATTTACTGGAAGTTAAACGTTAGGGGCCATCCATAAATTAGGTCACTCGAATTTTAGAACTTTTAAACCCCTCTCCCCGTCCTCGTCTCAGGTTGTCACATTTTTAGAACCCCCTCCCCCCTGATGTAACGTCACAAATTTTTCAAACTTACGCATGTATTTAAAAGGAATCAAAATAAAACAGTTATTTTCATTTTTTTCTTATTTTTATTGAATAATCTTTGATAAAATCAACATAGAGTCAAATATGTATGACGACAGAAAGAAAAAACGATTAGTTAGTAAACAAAAAGCGACTATTTAGGCATCTCCAAGACGCTCAATTTATATTTTTTCAAAGTTTTTCACCAAGTCAACTTTGATCTGCAAATATTTTGAACAAATTTCGAATTACATAATTTTTAGTCACAATCGTTTCAAAAATGTTCCGAAGAAGAATTTTTTTTTGATTCTACACCTAAAATTATCCTCTTAGACGTTAATAATAAATAATTCAGGTCAATTCGGAATGGTTGTCCCTTTGTTACAGATTCTATTTTCGACCGTCTATTCCGTGCTTAGTGAATTGGGAAATGGACATTTTTGGATTTTGATTGAAGTTTTGATGATTAAAATGATGCTGGAATGAATTCTTTGATGCGCTGCATGAATTGAATTTTCCGAGAGGAATCTATGAGATGCAGTTCCAATACGGTGCGATCAACATATTTGAAGTTACAGCCGGAAACCGAAAAAATTCTTTTTTCATATTTTTCTGTTGTCTGTCTTTGCATCGTGATTTCGCTGCAGTTGATCCCACGCTCTTTTCGCGGCGTTTTCTGAGTTCCTGGGGGTCCAATTAGTCAGGAAAGGGTCATACAAGTCGAATCTGAGACCACAAATTTTTGGCTCCAAAAATGAAGAAAAAAGTAAGACTAACCCCTTTGCATTTTTGGCGAAAATTTTCGCGATTTTGGAAAGTGCTGGAATAAATTAATTGTGGCACTATTCCGACGTAATTTTGCGGGAGAAATCGACTGGGCGCAGTTCCAATACGCTGCGATCAACGCATCGAAAGTTACAGTCAAAAAACAAAACCTGTGATTGTATGAATCCTTACGTGATGTTTTTGATGTGTTCTCATACTGAAAATATTTATTGCTATTCCAGGTACAACCCGAGGTGGTAATCGGTGGTTGTTCGAGGTGGTTGGCGATTGTTGGGGGTGGTCGGAGGTGGACGAGGAGGAGGACGAACTGAACTGAGTCTCAAAGCCCTTTTGACATAAAAGCAGCTATTCGATAGAACTTATAGTTTATAGTTTACACAGCCCATTGCATGATATTTCATTATAAATACATATGTTTCAATGTATTTAGGAATAATTTATCGAATGTACAGAGGTCATGTGCAAATAATAAATGAATTGATTCGACCGCAGTTTGATGTATTCATTGGAGCTTTAACAATAAATTTAAGCTTTGTTACTTCTTTTATTTTATTATGGATAATCAAAAACATTTCCGACTATTCGTGCTGTGAAAGCATGGGGATTGAACCAAATGTAGCAAAAGATTAGAAACAGTGTATGTAGAGTACGGGTATTTTTCTAATAATGCAAACACGTGCCGCTAGCTTAGTTTTGACATATCTAGAATACCACGCCTTGCGAATTAGCTTTCCAGACAGAGATGAATGATGAATTTTAAGGACTGCATTATCGTTGTTGAATACTCTATGCTTCATGGGAAAAGAAAATCTGTAACGATAAAATTGATGCACCGGATCATCGTCGACTTTAACTTTTGAAACGTCCTACCATTTTCGAACGCCTCCTACCTCCCCCTGCCACCTCCGACCATCAATGGCCACTTTCGACCACCCCCTATCACCTTCTGCCAGCGCCGACCACCTCCAACCATCCTATTGACCTATATTACTGGATTAGCTATGATATGAAAAGAGAAGAATTATTCATTTCGAAATGGGATTCTATTCGACGCGCACTCGATGTATTCCATAACATTAGTATTCATAATTATTCCAACAACTTTTCATTTGCTCTTTCGATCTTGAATTTTCATAGGCATAGAATCGAAACGCTGTTTTAGCTGGTCGCAAGTGAAGTATCTCCGTTGGGTGAAGGAGCAGAATTTATTTTTCGAAAAGTATTCGGATGGAAAAAAATTCAGAGTAACTGTAATACATCGCGGATGCGCTAATTTTGAACGAGATGAAATAGATGCTTCGTATATGAGACAGTATTTAACGCTGCGTAGTGATTTAAAGACGTAGAAAGGTGATAGGGAGAGAAAGAACGACGCTTCTTAACACTTCGAGTGTATTTTAACACACATTTGAAAGATACGAGCAAAATTTTTCATCATCCAACTGTCGCAGAACGGCAGCGTTATTAGCCGAGCCGTTCACTGAAGAATATATCTCCAGTCAACGGCTGACCATCGAAGGGCCTGGCCGCTTGAGTCTGGAATCGGCAGGAGAGATGAAGTGTGTATTTCTTGTATGAAATGTGAAAACTAAAATCATTGTACATCATATCATATCATCATACATCATACATCATACATCGTACATCATACATCATACATCATACATCATACATCATCATACTGAGTATTACAGTTCGAAACCAAAGTTTGAATTTTCGGATGTTCGGAAAGTGACGTCACCAATCTAAATTCGGCTAGCCGAGTTCCTCAGTCGGGTAACAACCGCGCAGTAGAGCGGACGGTTGAGAGTCGCGCTCCGCAAATTTCGAGTACCGGGTTCTCAACCTCCCGGATCCCGCGCTTCGGGTCCGCTACGTATTTCGAGCACCGGGTTCTCAACCTTCCGGATCACGCGCTTCGGGTCCGCTACGCGGTGAAGCTCGACGTCCAGGATAAGCGCTCCGTGGTTCCTGGTTCATGTTTACAATAAATTATTTCAATTCGTTTTTCGCGCAAGCCGAAATTCAGTAGCTGTCAGTCCGCTGATAAAATTTCTCGACTTCCAGTATAAGCGCTCCGTGGTTCCTGGTTCATGTTTACAATAAATTATTTCAATTCGTTTTTCGCGCAAGCCGAAATTCAGTAGCTGTAAGTCCGCTAATAAAATTTCTCGACTTCCAGGATAAGCGCTCCGTGGTTCCTGGTTCATGTTTACAATAAATTATTTCAATTCGTTTTTCGCGCAAGCCGAAATTCAGTAGCTGTCAGTCCGCTAATAAAATTTCTCGACTTCCAGGATAAGCGCTCCGTGGTTCCTGGTTCATGTTTACAATAAATTATTTCAATTCGTTTTTCGCGCAAGCCGAAATTCAGTAGCTGTCAGTCCGCTAATAAAATTTCTCGACTTCCAGGATAAGCGCTCCGTGGTTCCTGGTTCATGTTTACAATGAATTAGTTCAATTCGTTTTTCGCGCAAGCCGAAATTCAGTAGCTGTCAGTCCGCTAATAAAATTTCTCGACTTCCAGGATAAGCGCTCCGTGGTTCCTGGTTCATGTTTACAATAAATTATTTCAATTCGTTTTTCGCGCAAGCCGAAATTCAGTAGCTGTCAGTCCGCTAATAAAATTTCTCGACTTCCAGGATAAGCGCTCCGTGGTTCCTGGTTCATGTTTACAATAAATTATTTCAATTCGTTTTTCGCGCAAGCCGAAATTCAGTGGCTGTCAGTCCGCTGATAAAATTTCTCGACTTCCAGGATAAGCGCTCCGTGGTTCCTGGTTCATGTTTACGATAAATTATTTCGATTCGTTTTTCGCGCAAGCCGAAATTCAGTAGCTGTCAGTCCGCTAATAAAATTTCTCGACTTCCAGGATAAGCGCTCCGTGGTTCCTGGTTCATGTTTACAATAAATTATTTCAATTCGTTTTTCGCGCAAGCCGAAATTCAGTAGCTGTCAGTACGCTAATAAAATTTCTCGACTTCCAGGATAAGCGCTCCGTGGTTCCTGGTTCATGTTTACAATAAATTATTTCAATTCGTTTTTCGCGCAAGCCGAAATTCAGTGGCTGTCAGTCCGCTGATAAAATTTCTCGACTTCCAGGATAAGCGCTCCGTGGTTCCTGGTTCATGTTTACGATAAATTATTTCAATTCGTTTTTCGCGCAAGCCGAAATTCAGTAGCTGTCAGTCCGCTAATAAAATTTCTCGACTTCCAGGATAAGCGCTCCGTGGTTCCTGGTTCATGTTTACAATAAATTATTTCAATTCGTTTTTCGCGCAAGCCGAAATTCAGTAGCTGTAAGTCCGCTAATAAAATTTCTCGACTTTCAGGATAAGCGCTCCGTGGTTCCTGGTTCATGTTTACAATAAATTATTTCAATTCGTTTTTCGCGCAAGGCGAAATTCAGTAGCTGTCAGTCCGCTAATAAAATTTCTCGACTTCCAGGATAAGCGCTCCGTGGTTCCTGGTTCATGTTTACAATAAATTATTTCAATTCGTTTTTCGCGCAAGCCGAAATTCAGTAGCTGTCAGTACGCTCATAATATTTCTATAACTTTATAATTTTCTCATAATCTTTATGGTAGAATATGTCGATAAAAGAATTATATCAAACCTTACACATTATCTTTGATTTGTTCTCATGCTGAAAATATTTATTAGTATTCGAGGTATAACTCGAGGTGGTTGGCGGTGGTCGTTGGAGGTGGATGGGGGTGGTTGCGGGAATCTCGGTGATTCAGGAGGAGGAGGACGAGGATTTGTGCTGGGTGAGTAAAACACTTTTGTAACATTTGATGGCAATTGTAATTATATTTCATCTGAAATATTACAAACTTGTCGCGTTTACAATAAATTATTTCAATTCATCTTTCGTGCAAGCACATATTCAGTAGCTATGAATAATCTTGTACAATTTATTATATTATTAATTAATTAATTAGTATTCTCATGATATTAAATGGCAATTGTAATTATATTTCATCTGAAATATTACAAACTTGTCACGTTTACAATAAATTATTTCAATTCATCTTTCGTGCAAGCACATATTCAGTAGCTATGAATAATCTTATACAATTTATTATATTATTAATCAATTACTTAATTACATTAATCCTTGCACAATATTTTTGATGTGTTCCTATACTAAAAATATTCATTACTATTCCAGGTATAACCCGAGGTGGCCGGAGGTGGACGAGGAGGAGGACGAGCTGGACGAGGAGGATGACGAGGTGGACGAAGAGGAGGCGGGGTGGGTCGTGGGAGAGGAGTGGCGGGGCGGGGAGGGAAGGGGAAGGGGAGAGGTGGGCGGGGACGGGGGAGAGGCGGGGCGGGAAGGGAAGGGCCGGGGGAAGGGGAAGGGGGAGGGGGAGGGGGAGGGGGAGGGGGAGGGGGAGGGAGGGAGGGAGGGCGGGTGGGAGGGAGGGAGGGAGGGAGGGCGGGTGGGAGGGCGGGAGGGAGGGAGAGAGAGAGTGGAGGACGGATGTCGATGCGAGCCCGTTAGAGTTAATAGAGCAGTACACCCCCCCCCCCCCCCCCCCTCCCCGTGCCCGCCCTCTCGCCCACCCTCCCGCCCTCCCTCCCACCATCCCTCCCGCCCTCCCTTCCCTTCCCCTCCCGGCCCCTGCCGCCGCCCCCCCACTCCCCTCCCCTTCCCTGCCCTTCCCTTCCCTTCCCTTCCCATCCCTTCCCCCTCCCCGCCCACCTCTTCCCCTTCACTGCCCCTCCCCCTCCCCTCCTCTGAGGAGAGGAGAGGTCCTCTCCCACGACCCACCCCGCCTCGTCCTCGTCCACCTGGTCCTCCTCCTCGTCCAGCTCGTCCTCCTCCTCGTCTACCTCCGACCACCTCGGGTAATACCTGGAATAGTAATGAATATTTTTAGTATAGGAACACATAAAAAATATTGTGTAAGGATTAATGTAATTAATCAATTAATTAATAATATAATGAATTGTACAAGATTATTCATAGCTACTGAATATGTGCTTGCACGAAAGATGAATTGAAATAATTTATTGTAAACGTGACAAGTTTGTAATATTTCAGATGAAATATAATTACAATTGCCATTTAATATCATGAGAATACTAATTAATTAATTAATAATATAATAAATTGTACAAGATTATTCATAGCTACTGAATATGTGCTTGCACGAAAGATGAATTGAAATAATTTATTGTAAACGCGACAAGTTTGTAATATTTCAGATGAAATATAATTACAATTGCCATCAAATGTTACAAAAGTGTTTTACTCACCCAGCACAAATCCTCGTCCTCCTCCTCCTGAATCACCGAGATTCCCGCAACCACCCCCATCCACCTCCAACGACCACCGCCAACCACCTCGAGTTATACCTCGAATACTAATAAATATTTTCAGCATGAGAACAAATCAAAAATAATGTGTAAGGTTTAATATAATTTTTTTATCGACATATTCTACCAAAAAGATTATGAGAAAATTATAAAGTTATAGAAATTTTATGAGCGTACTGACAGCTACTGAATTTCGGCTTGCGCGAAAAACGAATTGAAATAATTTATTGTAAACATGAACCAGGAACCACGGAGCGCTTATCCTGGAAGTCGAGAAATTTTATTAGCGGACTGACAGCTACTGAATTTCGGCTTGCGCGAAAAACGAATTGAAATAATTTATTGTAAACATGAACCAGGAACCACGGAGCGCTTATCCTGGAAGTCGAGAAATTTTATTAGCGGACTGACAGCTACTGAATTTCGGCTTGCGCGAAAAACGAATTGAAATAATTTATTGTAAACATGAACCAGGAACCACGGAGCGCTTATCCTGGAAGTCGAGAAATTTTATCAGCGGACTGACAGCCACTGAATTTCGGCTTGCGCGAAAAACGAATTGAAATAATTTATTGTAAACATGAACCAGGAACCACGGAGCGCTTATCCTGGAAGTCGAGAAATTTTATTAGCGGACTGACAGCTACTGAATTTCGGCTTGCGCGAAAAACGAATTGAAATAATTTATTGTAAACATGAACCAGGAACCACGGAGCGCTTATCCTGGAAGTCGAGAAATTTTATTAGCGGACTGACAGCTACTGAATTTCGGCTTGCGCGAAAAACGAATTGAACTAATTTATTGTAAACATGAACCAGGAACCACGGAGCGCTTATCCTGGAAGTCGAGAAATTTTATTAGCGGACTGACAGCTACTGAATTTCGGCTTGCGCGAAAAACGAATTGAACTAATTTATTGTAAACATGAACCAGGAACCACGGAGCGCTTATCCTGGAAGTCGAGAAATTTTATTAGCGGACTGACAGCTACTGAATTTCGGCTTGCGCGAAAAACGAATTGAAATAATTTATTGTAAACATGAACCAGGAACCACGGAGCGCTTATCCTGGAAGTCGAGAAATTTTATTAGCGGACTGACAGCTACTGAATTTCGCCTTGCGCGAAAAACGAATTGAAATAATTTATTGTAAACATGAACCAGGAACCACGGAGCGCTTATCCTGGAAGTCGAGAAATTTTATTAGCGGACTGACAGCTACTGAATTTCGGCTTGCGCGAAAAACGAATTGAAATAATTTATTGTAAACATAAACCAGGAACCACGGAGCGCTTATCCTGGAAGTCGAGAAATTTTATTAGCGGACTGACAGCTACTGAATTTCGGCTTGCGCGAAAAACGAATTGAAATAATTTATCGTAAACATGAACCAGGAACCACGGAGCGCTTATCCTGGAAGTCGAGAAATTTTATCAGCGGACTGACAGCCACTGAATTTCGGCTTGCGCGAAAAACGAATTGAAATAATTTATTGTAAACATGAACCAGGAACCACGGAGCGCTTATCCTGGAAGTCGAGAAATTTTATTAGCGGACTGACAGCTACTGAATTTCGGCTTGCGCGAAAAACGAATTGAACTAATTTATTGTAAACATGAACCAGGAACCACGGAGCGCTTATCCTGGAAGTCGAGAAATTTTATTAGCGGACTGACAGCTACTGAATTTCGGCTTGCGCGAAAAACGAATTGAAATAATTTATTGTAAACATGAACCAGGAACCACGGAGCGCTTATCCTGGAAGTCGAGAAATTTTATTAGCGGACTGACAGCTACTGAATTTCGGCTTGCGCGAAAAACGAATTGAAATAATTTATTGTAAACATGAACCAGGAACCACGGAGCGCTTATCCTGGAAGTCGAGAAATTTTATTAGCGGACTGACAGCTACTGAATTTCGGCTTGCGCGAAAAACGAATTGAACTAATTTATTGTAAACATGAACCAGGAACCACGGAGCGCTTATCCTGGAAGTCGAGAAATTTTATTAGCGGACTGACAGCTACTGAATTTCGGCTTGCGCGAAAAACGAATTGAAATAATTTATTGTAAACATGAACCAGGAACCACGGAGCGCTTATCCTGGAAGTCGAGAAATTTTATTAGCGGACTGACAGCTACTGAATTTCGGCTTGCGCGAAAAACGAATTGAACTAATTTATTGTAAACATGAACCAGGAACCACGGAGCGCTTATCCTGGAAGTCGAGAAATTTTATTAGCGGACTGACAGCTACTGAATTTCGGCTTGCGCGAAAAACGAATTGAACTAATTTATTGTAAACATGAACCAGGAACCACGGAGCGCTTATCCTGGAAGTCGAGAAATTTTATTAGCGGACTGACAGCTACTGAATTTCGGCTTGCGCGAAAAACGAATTGAAATAATTTATTGTAAACATGAACCAGGAACCACGGAGCGCTTATCCTGGAAGTCGAGAAATTTTATTAGCGGACTGACAGCCACTGAATTTCGGCTTGCGCGAAAAACGAATTGAAGTAATTTATTGTAAACATGAACCAGGAACCACGGAGCGCTTATCCTGGAAGTCGAGAAATTTTATCAGCGGACTGACAGCCACTGAATTTCGGCTTGCGCGAAAAACGAATTGAAATAATTTATTGTAAACATGAACCAGGAACCACGGAGCGCTTATCCTGGAAGTCGAGAAATTTTATCAGCGGACTGACAGCCACTGAATTTCGGCTTGCGCGAAAAACGAATTGAAATAATTTATTGTAAACATGAACCAGGAACCACGGAGCGCTTATCCTGGAAGTCGAGAAATTTTATTAGCGGACTGACAGCTACTGAATTTCGGCTTGCGCGAAAAACGAATTGAAATAATTTATTGTAAACATGAACCAGGAACCACGGAGCGCTTATCCTGGAAGTCGAGAAATTTTATTAGCGGACTGACAGCTACTGAATTTCGGCTTGCGCGAAAAACGAATTGAAATAATTTATTGTAAACATGAACCAGGAACCACGGAGCGCTTATCCTGGAAGTCGAGAAATTTTATTAGCGGACTGACAGCTACTGAATTTCGGCTTGCGCGAAAAACGAATTGAAATAATTTATTGTAAACATGAACCAGGAACCACGGAGCGCTTATCCTGGAAGTCGAGAAATTTTATTAGCGGACTGACAGCTACTGAATTTCGCCTTGCGCGAAAAACGAATTGAAATAATTTATTGTAAACATGAACCAGGAACCACGGAGCGCTTATCCTGGAAGTCGAGAAATTTTATTAGCGGACTTACAGCTACTGAATTTCGGCTTGCGCGAAAAACGAATTGAAATAATTTATTGTAAACATGAACCAGGAACCACGGAGCGCTTATCCTGGACGTCGAGCTTCACCGCGTAGCGGACCCGAAGCGCGTGATCCGGAAGGTTGAGAACCCGGTGCTCGAAATACGTAGCGGACCCGAAGCGCGGGATCCGGGAGGTTGAGAACCCGGTACTCGAAATTTGCGGAGCGCGACTCTCAACCGTCCGCTCTACTGCGCGGTTGTTACCCGACTGAGGAACTCGGCTAGCCGAATTTAGATTGGTGACGTCACTTTCCGAACATCCGAAAATTCAAACTTTGGTTTCGAACTGTAATACTAAGTATGATGATGTATGATGTATGATGTATGATGTATGATGTACGATGTATGATGTATGATGTATGATGATATGATATGATGTACAATGATTTTAGTTTTCACATTTCATACAAGAAATACACACTTCATCTCTCCTGCCGATTCCAGACTCAAGCGGCCAGGCCCTTCGATGGTCAGCCGTTGACTGGAGATATATTCTTCAGTGAACGGCTCGGCTAATAACGCTGCCGTTCTGCGACAGTTGGATGATGAAAAATTTTGCTCGTATCTTTCAAATGTGTGTTAAAATACACTCGAAGTGTTAAGAAGCGTCGTTCTTTCTCTCCCTATCACCTTTCTACGTCTTTAAATCACTACGCAGCGTTAAATACTGTCTCATATACGAAGCATCTATTTCATCTCGTTCAAAATTAGCGCATCCGCGATGTATTACAGTTACTCTGAATTTTTTTCCATCCGAATACTTTTCGAAAAATAAATTCTGCTCCTTCACCCAACGGAGATACTTCACTTGCGACCAGCTAAAACAGCGTTTCGATTCTATGCCTATGAAAATTCAAGATCGAAAGAGCAAATGAAAAGTTGTTGGAATAATTATGAATACTAATGTTATGGAATACATCGAGTGCGCGTCGAATAGAATCCCATTTCGAAATGAATAATTCTTCTCTTTTCATATCATAGCTAATCCAGTAATATAGGTCAATAGGATGGTTGGAGGTGGTCGGCGCTGGCAGAAGGTGATAGGGGGTGGTCGAAAGTGGCCATTGATGGTCGGAGGTGGCAGGGGGAGGTAGGAGGCGTTCGAAAATGGTAGGACGTTTCAAAAGTTAAAGTCGACGATGATCCGGTGCATCAATTTTATCGTTACAGATTTTCTTTTCCCATGAAGCATAGAGTATTCAACAACGATAATGCAGTCCTTAAAATTCATCATTCATCTCTGTCTCGAAAGCTAATTCGCAAGGCGTGGTATTCTAGATATGTCAAAACTAAGCTAGCGGCACGTGTTTGCATTATTAGAAAAATACCCGTACTCTACATACACTGTTTCTAATCTTTTGCTACATTTGGTTCAATCCCCATGCTTTCACAGCACGAATAGTCGGAAATGTTTTTGATTATCCATAATAAAATAAAAGAAGTAACAAAGCTTAAATTTATTGTTAAAGCTCCAATGAATACATCAAACTGCGGTCGAATCAATTCATTTATTATTTGCACATGACCTCTGTACATTTGATAAATTATTCCTAAATACATTGAAACATATGTATTTATAATGAAATATCATGCAATGGGCTGTGTAAACTATAAACTATAAGTTCTATCGAATAGCTGCTTTTATGTCAAAAGGGCTTTGAGACTCAGTTCAGTTCGTCCTCCTCCTCGTCCACCTCCGACCACCCCCAACAATCGCCAACCACCTCGAACAACCACCGATTACCACCTCGGGTTGTACCTGGAACAGTAATAAATATTTTCAGTATAAGAACACTTCAAAAATATTGTGTAAGGATTAATCTAAATAATTGATTAATCAATAATATCATTACTTGTATTAGCGCATTTATAGCCACTGAATATGTGCTTGCACGAAAAATGAATTGAAATAATTTATTGTAAACGTGACAAGTTTGTAATATTTCAGATGAAATATAATTACAATTGCCATCAAATATCATAAAAATGTTCTACTCACCGAGCACAAATCCTCGTCCTCCTTATCCACCTTGTTCGCCTCATCTTCCTCATCCTCCTCCTCGTCCACCTACGACCGCTTCCAACCACCGCCAACCACCTCCGACAATCCCCGATTACCACCTCGGGTCATACCTTGAATACATATTCCAAGCATAAGAACACATGAAAAATATTGTGTTAGGACCAATATAATTAATTATTCAGTTGATAATGTAATTAATTTTATTAGCGCATTTGTAGCTACTGAATTTCTGCATGCGCGGAAAATGAATTGGAATAATTCATTCTAGACACGACAAGTTTGAAAAATTCAAAATCAACATAATTTCAATTGCCATTAAATATTATAAAAGTGTTAAGCTCACCGAGCACAAATCCTCGTCCTCCTCGTCCACCTTGTTCTCCTTGTCTTCCTCGTCCTCCTTTAACTACCGCTAACCACCTCCAACAACCACCGATAACCACCTCGGGTTATACCTTGAATAGTAATAAATATTCCAAGCATAAGAACACATCAAAAATATTGCGTTAGGATCAATATGATTTATTAATTGATTGATCATGTAATAAATTTCATTTGTGCAGTTATGGCTACTCAATTAGGGCTTGCGCGAAAAATGAATTGAAATAATTCATTGTCAACGTGACAAGTTCAACAAATTTTGGATAAAATATAAATACAATAGTCATTAAATATTATAAAAATGTTGTACTCACCGTGCGTAAATCCTCATCCTCCTCGTCCACCTTGTTTTACTCGTCTTCCTCGTTTTCCTCCTCCTCTTCCTCCTCCGCGTCCATCTTGATCACCTTCAACTATCGCTAACCATTGTTTTAACATTGGTTTGATAGTACAGAACATGACGTTTCTAATAACCAAACGTGTAAACTTGAAAATTAGTCCTGAAGGTCAAACGGCACCAGGTCAAGGACCTGGACAGTCAAAACTACCGAGCGCTTGTTCTGGAAGTCGAGTTTCCGCAGATAGTGTACCTTGAGTGCAAAAACTACGGAACGCTTGCCCAGAAGTCGAGTTTCACCAGGTAGTAGACCTGCAGCGCAGGAACCACGGAGCGCTTGTCCTGGAAGTCTAGTTTCACTAGGTAGCGGACCTGGAGCGCCGAAACCACGGAGCACTTGTCCTGAAAGTCAAGTATCACTAGGTAGCGGACCCGGAGCGCAGGATCCATGAGATAGAGAACCCGGTACTCGAAATCCACGGAGCGCGATTCCCATACGTCCTCCCTACTGCGCGGTTGTTTCCAGACTGAGGAATTCGGCTAGTTGATTTTGGATCGATGACGTCAGGAGAAAAAAAATTTTGGGTGACGTCACTTTCTGAACATCCGAACATTCAAACTGTGGTTTTGAACTTCAATACGATGTATGATGTATGATGTATGATGTATGATGTATGATGATATGGTATGATGTATAATGATTTTAGTTTCTACATTTCAGACAAGAAATACGCACTTTATCTTTCCTACTGATTTCAGAGTCAAGCGGCTAGGCCCTTCGATGATCAGCCGTTGACTGAAGATATATTCTTCAGTTAACGGGTCAGCTACTAACGCTGCCGTTCTGCGACAGTTGGATAATAAAAATTTTTGCTCGTACCTTTCAAATGTCTGTTAAAATACACTCCAAGTTTTAAGAAGCCTTGTTACATCTCTCCCCAAGAAAAAAAAAATCGCCGACAATCACCTTTTTAGGTCTTTAAATCAGGACACTGCGTTAAATACTATCTCATATCCGGAGCATCCATTTCATCTTGATCAAAATTAGCGCATCCGTGATGTATTACAGCTACTCTGAATTTTTTTCCATACGAACACTTTTCGAAAAACAATTCTGCTCCTCTACCCAACGTAGATACTTCACTTGCGACTAGCTAAAGCAGCGTTTCGATTCTACGCCTACGAAAATTCAAAATCGAGAGAGTACATGAAAAGTTGTTGAAATAATTATGAACAATTATATTATAGAATACATGGAGGAGCAGGGGGACGAGGAGGACGAAGTTGGTTGGAGGTGATTGGAGGTGTCCGGAAATGGTAGGAGGTGGTAGAGTGTTGTAGAAGGTAGTCGGAGATGGTAGGAGCTGATATGAGCTGGTAGGAGGTGGTTGGAGGTGGCAGGGAGTGGTAGGAGGTGGACGGAGGTGGTAGCATGTGTTTGGAGGTGGTAGGAAGTGTTTTGTGGTGGTTGGACGTGATCGGTGGTGGTCGAGGAGGACGAGAACGACGAGTTGCTGGGAGGAAGAGGAGGATGGGCACGAGGTGGACGAGGAGGACGAAGGTGGTCGGAGGTGGAAGGAGGTGGTTGACGGTGGTTGGAGGTGCTCGGAGGTTGTTGTGGTGATTGGCGGTGGACGCGGTCACGCGTTTCCACACGGAGATGATCGAGCTGACCGACATTTCTAAGTCGTAGTCGACAAGTAGTCTCACGTACTCACTTTGTACTGACTCAATCTCAAGCTTTCATCCCGACACTACTTTAACTGCGACGAATGTCGGTGCGAGCCCTTTAGGTAGAGTCGATAGAGCAGAACCCTCCTACGCTCCCAGGCCCACCTGTTCCCACTTGCCCACCGAAAACTGGTCACAAAAATTTACTCAGGGGTATCCGTCTTTATATTCTTTAGTCAACGACCGGGACAATGTCTTGAAACTTGGAAATCAACTGTGCGTGCGCCAAATGATTCGATCTTATTGGTCTACAAAATCTTCCCGCAGCGATATTCTTGTCTGCGATGCAGGCGGGCCAACGTACACAAAATGTGTACGTTTAAGTTTTCAAAGAGCATAAGCATTAAATTCTGACCGTTCTTTGAAGAATCAACTTTTCGACCCAATAACAAATGCTTCCCACACCTTTCCTAGTCACTACCTCAATTATTTAAGATTCTCTCCTCGAAAATTCGTATCAACTGCATCGCCGCTAGCAACAGTTTGACGGCTGAAACTCGTGATGGCTGGCCTGCACGAACAGCCGATAAAACTCGCGCATGCGCAGTTGATTTTCAAGTTTCAAGAGATTGTCTCGGTATTATTATAACATGTTCTGAGGTTATGTAATAAATATCCCATTATTAACAAACTTGGTGAAAAATTCATAACTGATATGTTGAACTAAAACGTTTAACATCGCGATTACAGTAAATAATTACGCATTGCTAACTAACATTCGACGATCTTTAACCTAAGACGTCGTTGCTGGCGCTATTTGGGAAGAAGTGATCACGACAATCAAACATGATTGATACAAGTCACACGATCGCGGATCTGAAGTGATTGTTCCGTCGCAGTCGAAGCTTGGGGCTCGGCTCGTAAATAAATCAGCAGCGTCACGGTGAATCAGCTCGACAGCTGTGCGTTCATTCAGGTCCGGCGGCTTCGCGGCTTCCCATAGGAATGCAGGTACCACGGGGAATTGGAAGCGGCTCACGTAGGGTTTCCGAGGCGAAGGGCCTACAGTTATGCTAATGTTACGTCGAGGCGATATCTGCACTCGGCATACCTCCATCAATCAAGGGGCCTCTCCGCAGCATTCTGGGGATGCTGGCCTGCAAACAACATCTCGACTAGAGGCAAGAACTTCCGGCAAGGTTTCGGGCTTACCGAATTCCCGACAATCGACTCGGCGAAAAGGTGAACCGGAAGTTTTCGGGGAGGAAAGAGGAGGGCTGGGAGATGACGAGTCGAGGATCTCGAGAATCGCGGGCCGCTCTGTAAACTGTTTCCGAATCTTCAAACGCCCAACTTTTACGCCCGGATGGCGGCGAGAGCTGCCGAGCAGCTCGGTGTATCCGATTTTCTCCACGATCAAACGGCCCTCGATATATTCAACGCTCTATGTTCTGACAAATTGATTGCACGTGGCTCCGAGGCACGCTTTCGGTTCAAGGAAAAGGATTCTCGTATGCGAATTCTAAACTACATATGGAAAACAGATCGAGGGTTTTCAAACACAGGACTTTGTCGTATCGACGGCACAGAAAATTTGTATTTATCGAGTGATGTTGTACTTTTCGAGAATTAGTTCACCACGATATTTTCACTGCACACTGAGAAAAAAAGTTATTGGATTTAATTATAAATATTAATTGATCCAAATAATCCGTGCGTTTGTATAGTTCAGAGAGCACGTTTATTTAAAACGACAATTTATGTAGTTTTCAATTCAAACAAATCCGTACTTTGGACTAATAAAAAAATAGATTGAAGTAATTTAATACAATTTTGGACTGATTTTGTGAATGGAAAAGGACATTTATTCTCAGAAATGACAAAAGAAAGTGTCAATTTTTTTCTCAACACTGAAAATTTAACGTATGAAACTTTTTCATCTACAGATAGGAATAGCTTACTTAATTGAGCTTAATTTGCAGAGTGAATGGAATTTGAAAAACAATTTGCCCGGCGAAGTTGTACCAGTTTTTTAGCTGTCTATTACAATATTAATAATACATATCAAGTAATTTTTAAGATGAAAGTAAAACAAGAAAAAAATAAATTCAAATCAGGCATAAAGATTTGGTTCACACGAAATATGTCGTTTATTCTGTCATTTGACATTCGTATTTAAATAATCTGATTAAAATTACGTATGACAAAGCTAACATTACTGTTCATACAATAATCAGAATCATACATTGATCCACACATCCCTACAAATTCCACGAATTAATTTCCCTCTTCTTCAACTTCTATTTCGCTGTTTTAATAATATCGATTCTTTTACAAAATTATGACTTATCTTTCATTTTATGCTCATCACGTTGGCCCGTATCCGAGGTAATTCTTGTTACTTGTCGATGAATAATTTATGATTTGTTACTGTTACATTGTTCTTGATGAATAACGCTCTTTTTACTTTTCGTCGTCAATTAAAATAATATAAAATTCGAAATATAAACTTGTACATTTGAATAATCAAAGTATCACGATTGAAATGGGAATGTTATGTTTGACTGCTACGCAATCTCGTCAAGTACGTGTGTTTAATTTCGCGTCTTTCGGTTGAGTGAAATTTCGCTTCTCTCCCTTGGGCGGATTTCTCTTTTTTACATTTATTTTTCTCATGTCGTTAATTCGGAATGTACGTCAAATTTAGCGTGGTTAACATTCAAGCCTCACTGGGTATACTTTTTCTACCACATATCTTGTACCTACATACCAGCAGAATATTACTGATATGATCTGATAATTGATTGACATATTCTACACAAGGTTAAATGAATTTGAAATTGTACCAGAGAATTATTTTGGTTGCACGATGTTGTTCGAGATTGTTCAAATCTTTTAAAAGCTTTGCCAAAGCATTAATTTTGAATATATTTACCCTCTCGAAATAATAATTGTGTAATCACGATCTCGTCGCGGGGGAAACAGAGAGAATCTTTTCAGTTCCGTATGGGCAGGAAGAATGTATGACGCAATGAACGTCTCTCGAAACTCTAGAGAAGTTAAAAACTATAGAAAATTATATTTTCCTCTCTTAGAAATGATATAGTTATTGCAAGGTAGGTGAATGCATAATTGTTTACTGTAACAAATCTATCAACAGAACGAATTCCTTTTTCTGCAAGTACATTTTATGCACAGTTATTAAGTTCTCCTGTCAACAAATTTTGAGTAGGCACTTTTGAGTTCGGTCAGACACCTCAAAAGCTTGCGTGACTCAAAGTAACCTCATTTGAAAAAAAATAATTTTAACATTCGTTTATGCAGTATATATGTATACCTAAACGTAGAGCAAGAAGTACCGCAGTAAAAATGAAAATCTACAACTGAGGTAAGCGGTGCTCACGCGGGGTGAAGGGTGTTCACGAAATGCGCAAAGATTTCCTCCTGCAGCCGGATCCGGACGGAGGACCTTGTTTCCCGTTCACCGATCCGCGGACAGAGAAACATTATATCTCACAGAGTGCGTGGCGTGACCAAAGATACTTCATCTCCAACGATATATTTTTTATGTTTCTCGAATCATATTTTCTCAGGTCATACAAGCCTTGTCCCTCCCTGATTCTATCCGCGTTAAGGAGAGAGGAATCCATCTCGCGATTTCGGGCGTAATTACAGGTCGACTTCATTTTTTCACGTCGGATCGGAGTTCTGAGGGAGATCTATCTGGACAACTGCAGTGTGCAGTATGTAGGGTTGCCTACCACTTAGGGAAACATATGGATAAGAGTTATCGGTCGGTAATACTTTTCAAATCCTCAAAAGTGAGCTAGAATTGTCCGTATTACCAAGTTTTGTATTTGGTCAAGAAGTTGTTTCGTTGACTTATAACACATGTTTCAGTGATCGCATTTCGGAATCACGTTGAAGTAATTATACGGCTTGACTTGACTAAAGTGATTATGACTCGGCAGGTCTGTTTCAGCGATATTTGTTCCCGTCAGTGGTAGGCAGCCCAGCATACCGCGGTACTTACTCGGAGACAACCTGTATAGGAGTGGATCTAGTGCATCGGAGTCGAAGTGTCTCAAGGGATCTCGAATTCTGGGTCATTTTATGCTGTTCCCCCTGACGATTGATCGCGCAATGCAGGTGAAATAATTTATCAGCTTACCGGGCAGCCGTGTCGCTTCTTAATTCTTTCCACGTTAAAGAGCGAGGAAATCTACCTCACATGATTTCGGGCGTAATTACAGGTCACCTCGTTTTCCCCTGGGATCGGAGTTGCGGGGGAAATCTACCGGGCAAAATGCAGCGAGGCATATGTGGGAACCGAACGAGTGCAGCGTGATCGAAGTGTCCCAAGGGATCTTGAATTCTGGGTCATTTTATGCTGTTCCCCTTGACGGGCGAGCGCGCAATGCAGGTGAAATAATTTATCAGTTTATCCGGCATGACTGCATCGACAGCGCTCGTGTCAGCACTATTCAACGGGATAAGGTCCAGCCAAGATCTGATTCTCACATCACGACGCGAATTCGATCTCTTGCCATATTTTCCTGCCGTTGGCTTTTATGCTGTGTCGTTGCTTTAGAAAATCTTTGCGGGACATCGTAGTGTACAAGCATGAATCACTTTTCAAGCACCGTCGTGGAAATTTTTTTTTAATATATTGTCTTCCTCAATTACGACCAATAATGTCTGATTTTACTCTGTATTCTACGCAGTTGGATACAATATTTTTGACTAATTGCAGGCCTGAATTCACGTCGGATTAGAACGAGTCACGAGTGGCCAGATCTGATCATCTGATATAATGTTAGACCAAATTCAATATACAATAACAGAGTTCAGGATCAAATACAAACATGTCTCAACAAATTTACACAGGTGTAATCTTAAATCTAACTATAAATAATTCGAACTCACATAAAGAAAGTATATGTATAAGGAAAATGCCAAATCTTTCGTTTCATCGAGCAATTTAAACACAACTGCATTGAACAAAGTTTCATTTATCTATGTCCAAATTACGTACGAAATTAGACATTGACATATTAAAAATAATTGGAGCCTGTAAGATCTCAATAATTAGAACTTGTGACATAAAGATGAATTTTGCATCCTATTGTATCTGCACTGACTCCAACATAATATCCCATAATATACAATACAGTTAATTTTTCCGATGGTACTTCTTTGGTGGACAACGGCGACTAAGGTTGATTCCAAAACCTGGAGTAATCGGTAAAGATCGACTGAAAAATGTGGAGAATGGCAGGAAAATGATTTTTGTGGTCGTTTGTTGAGTCCCTTTTATTTTTCTGAGCAGACACTTTTTCTTACTGGAATACCTCTGCCTCGAGGTGGGGACTCGGACAGGAGATATCATTCAGCCAATTTTCCCAAATTTTACGGCGGATAATAACGACGGGAAGTCCTTTTTTCTTCGACCCTTTATCTTGGATCAGCGAGGCATCCGATAGTTGCCTAAAGCGAAAATTCATTCCTGCAATACCACCGGAATGCGAATGGCTATGACTTCCTGTCAGACGTTTGGGCTGATTCATGCGTGAAATAAAACCGCGTAAGTGCCCACACTATATAATAGAGCAGATATTAAATCGGTTAGCTTCGCAGCCGATATCGAGGACCTCTTTTCTACTTGGAAGAGTATTTTTTATCGAAAATTTAGTCTGAAGAGATCGAACTGCGTGATTACGATTCAATCTTGAAGCTGAAAAAACGGTTAATGTTCAAAGCTTACTTGTCTTTCTTCTGCGATTGGTAGTTCTAAAAACAAACTCTGTCGGAGGTTTCCTGATTAAACTTGTAAATCTTTTCAATTAAGACACGTATGATTGTATTAGAAAAATCATTACATGTTTGTCATCGATGTACAATAACTGAAACAAAAGTTCAAGCTGAATGAAAATGAACAAAATTTCAATGCCAAAACAGTTTTCAAATTATTCGCGCACATGTGTACAATATACATACATGTATGGATTACGATTTTACAATAATTTTCGACCGATTTTGTTAGTATTTATTTCCTACCCAATCAATCTGGATAGTATAAAGATCAGGTCACTTCTGGAAGCTTCTGCTACAAAACAATGCAAGGTTAATCAAAATCAGAGCAGTCACTTTCACGCCAGCTCGGAACAAAACTTACGTTAAATAATCACTTGAATATAGAAAATATGATGATATAAAAATGATTTGAACAATTCTTAGAATTCAAACAATACAAAAAATTCAGTTACTACTGCAGATGCGTTGATCCAAATAAATTTATGACAATCAAGTGATCCCAATTTCCACAATAGAAAAAAAAACTTCATTGTTAACGAAATGCAAACATTGTTTCTAATTTTTTCAGTTTTCAACGAAAGCACTTTACAGCTTTGTATATTATCTCAGTTTAGGCAGATGCAAAGAAAAATACTGAATATCAAATGCAATCTTTTCGAAAATATTATCTCTCATAAAAGACTCCTGCAGGATGCATGCAGCTTTGTATACATATCTGAGTTTCAGGCTACAACGAGTCTCCAGCGAATAGATCAACATATACTGGAACCCCATGGAAACGACGTAATAAAATTTCAAAGGACGTTACGTTCCCATACCCAGGATATTCTAACTTTGAGGTTTTAAAGGATCTGGAGCCTCTGGCCCTCCACCCGGCTCATAGCTCAAGGGAATGCGTGTGTCTGCGTAGAGCTGCGGGTAAAGTTATAACATTGCCTTAAAAGCATCTATAATCTACCTACGCTAGTCGGCTATCTTCATATCGGCAATAATGATCCACCTGCTCTGTTCGCAATTCAGTCATTTCCAGAACCCCATAGTTCAGTCCCATAACTGTAAAAGAGGAAAGAAGAGAATCCCACGCAATGGTGCGAGGTGGAAGAGAAAGAGTGAATCGGTTATTCAGGGCTGTAATTGCCTAAGAACGCACATTCGATTCACCGGCTGCTTTCAGAAATAACGTGTCTATGATAGTACATCATTGAATATTACATTCACCCATTGTTAAAAATAAAAGAATTCGGTTGGTTCGTAATTCCACTCTGCACATTCACTTCCATTAAAATCGATTGTCCCTGATCGTGATCCGATACATACAACTTCCAGAGTAATTAGTCGGTAATATGAAACAAAAAAGTTAAGTAAATGAAAAAATGTTAAAATAAAAAATATACAAGCTAAGTCAAGTATAATTTCATTACAGATGTTCCAGAAACGAATATGTACGTATATTTATTGTTGAAGAATAGACGTGAAAGTTTCGGTATTCTCAAGCTCGTGACTAAATTTGCATACTTGTTTCTTCAGCATGGGAAACTCATGCTCATTATACATTGATGACATGATTACGACATACGACATATTGATCTTCGTCGGTTTTAATTCAATCTCCTTCATTCCTGAGACATTTTTTGATCAGCGTTGGTGTCGGTGTTCACACACCGGTTTTTGTGACTATCCCAGACTGGTCGTGAGAAGAACCTTTCCTCTTTGGTTCCTGCGCATCCGCGCACCACTTAGTCTCACCTGGAAATAACGAAAATTCGCGTGGGAAATGCGTCGTGCAATCGATTAACGGCACAGGTAAACAGCTCTCTAAATCCATCTATCCATCTGAAGTTTCCTCGGTCTGGAAATCTTTCCAACCATTTTCTTAAATCACGAAACTGCACTGCTCGACGATCCAGGATCACCATAAATCTCCAGATTGTGTACCTTCTTTCCCGTCATCGAACGACCCCTCGAGGCTTCGGACGTGACGTGTTATAGCCGCTGCGCCACTAGTATATTCTTGACCAATGCCCTTCCGCAATGTGAAAAGACATCAGCCAATATGAGAAGTGTTTTTGATTTGGAAGTCTCACAGCATGATCTGATGATCGATGAATGAAACATATCTCATCTAATTTGTAGTTTTTCCAAGTTTTCATCGCGTGACATCTTCCGATCATGGATGTAATGCATCATAATGAGTGACATTCATGCAAAACAATATCATGTGTCATTGTATTAGATATATTCTCCAATATTCTACCCGTTTAGCTTCCCATAAGGGCTTGGATCTGACTTGTGAAAATTTGCCCGCAAATTGACCATTCTCCTAAAAACTTTTTCAAGAGGATAAGAACTGGAAAATCAGTTAAAGGGTCAATAAATTGGGATGAGTGAAACTTACTTATCAGATCCCGTATATAAATTTGGATCATCCACATGAGATGTGCCAGATCCAAACCCAAGTACCTTTAATTTTGTTTCATTTTCAAGGTTTTGTTGATTCTTATATTATGTAAGAGTAAATTTCGTATTTCTTCAAAAAAAATTTGGGTGTTCGTTTATATGTGTAAGAATGTGTAGAGTTCATGTCAAAATGTCTAAACATGATTATTCGACTAAATCTTGTTGTTTTCCTTCAAATAAATTTCTAGCAACCAATAGGTGGTGAAAAAAATTCAAACCATTTGCTTTGGAGTAGTCGAATTCGATCCAAATCTATCAACAATCTTGTTCTTATTGATACAGCATTTTAATTTCGGGACAACATTTACCGAAAATTCTCGATTTCATGAAACGTAAAATGTTGCCTTTTCAGAACTCCAAAATTTAAGCCCGAAAGATACTTCCTCACAAGGAGAGTAGGGAGGCTTGCTGACGCCATCGGGTTGTCCTTACACGTGGTGAAAGTTAAAGACACCCTGATTTAACGTGGATTTTGATTTTCAATCCAATGAGCCTTGGTTGCTGAGATATCACGATTTGAAATTTTTCGATTTTCTGGAGGGTTTTGGCTCACATTATTGGGTTGGCCTATTGGATTGAAAATCAAAAATCACGTTAAATCGGGGATCTTCACCTTTCGCCACGTACGAGGACAACTCAATTCACAACGTCAAGCCTCTACTCTTCTTGTTAGTGTAACAAAACCGTAAAAAGGAAGTAGATCGAAGGTTTCGAGGTTTATGTAACTTACACTCAATGCCACAGTCCGTAAAATTGACTCATTTGAACCTCCGTATGCGCAAAAAAAGCCCTGGTGTGGAAAGTCAAGTATTTCAGTTGAGCGCATGCGTCAATCCCGTTTTATCACACTGTTCGGAAATGAAGCACTTGACGCACGCTGCACAGGTTTCAAAAGTCAAACATTCCAAACAATTAGTGTAGCAGGAAACTTTGATTTTTATTTTATCCGCAAGTGCTATAACAGACAAGAATCAATACTCATTTATGTATGAATATTGATTTCGAATGTTCAGTACTTATGTAATAATTGTTACGAGAAATAATGTTGAAAAATCAGGATAAGGGCGTATAAAAAGTTGTGAAGCCAGTCTTAATTGTCTCGTTAACGTTGGAGCTTAATGGGGATCGATAAGAAATTTCCTTTAACGCCCGTTGCCCGGCAATCATACCGTCGTAATTCCTTTATTATTTCCTTAAACTTTAGCCTCGTTACTTCGTTAACTCGAGACGCGTATTTTTCCCCCTCTGCCCCTTTTTTTCCTTGACATTATTTCTTGTTTTTTTGTCTTCCCTTTTTTTCACCCCATTGCCGTCGATGAAGCTCAGTCTCTGCAGGGTAACTTTTTTCATGCGCAATTGTTGCCTGGACTCTGACTCCGGGGCGTGACTCAAGCGAATGCAAATTGCTGAGACTTTCGTTACCCAACTTTCAACCGCCGCCTCGTTGCTTAATATCTTCGTTTTCCATGCCCGACTTCACCATCGCTGAATATTACCGCCTGCTTAATAATCAAGGCCTAGTGTTATTTAACGACGAAGATAAACAACAAAAATGTTTATCATCCCTGAATCAACCCTTGCTTTACTAAATTGTATAACATTCGTTAGAATTGTTGTTTTCACATGCAGTTTTACACTTCCCGAGATGGATTCTGATCCATTTAAGGCCACCAAGGTCGTCCGTCACCATCCATCTACCTTGGAAGGTGTACCTGTACTGTACTGGTCTGTTTTAAAAGCGCAAAATCGAGCTTCAGCAGCCTCACGCATCGCATTCCAGTGGCTTTCCAGGCACTCTGTCATCCCAGTCATTGAATATATTTCAATACCCAGGTCCGTATTTCCGTCGTGCCGTGCGAGCAGTCGGAATGCCGGCTGGTTTCGACGGGGGTTTCGGTCCCCGGATGCGCGTCTAATGGGTGGCTAATTGCTAAAATGTGAATAAATATCCCCCGACCAGCCGTATTTGTGTATCCTACATCCACGGGGACCAAACTCAGTACGAGAATATACACCGCCACCGAACGCTACCGCTGTACCTTCATCCCTGCAAGTTATCTCTGTATCGTGATCTGTTGCATGCGTGTGTCCACCTCAGGTGATAGTCATGTTTTTTCCCATGAATAATATAATATTTGTTGTCTTCTCAGTGGATCGGCATTGTCACGAACAGCTAGACTTTATGATCGATCTCCAAGTTCCCGAAGCTCATGTTACGTCCCTTTCTTCTCTGGTCTTGTCTCGGCGAGTTGGAGTTCGTACTATAACTCTGATCAATATTGATTACCAGTTTTGTCCATCGGCTGGATGGAAATTAACGAGACGAATTCACGTTGTTTACTGCACAAGTTTGTGTTCGTTCTTACCACCAAAAATCGCTGTCTTTTTCAATGGTCGACAACCAAATTTGAGGAATCAACACTAAATTTTGTATTAGACTTTGAAGATTTCGAATGAACCGCTGATGTATTGATCTTATTTCACAACTCGTGGCTTGACGTATAATCTTATGCGAAGTAAAATCATTTTCTATTATCAATTAGGGTGCAGTAGATTATCCGGAGATTTGACCGTTAATGCGGCTTATATAGTTAGGACGCACAGACTCGACCGTGAGTGCCAAATACTGGAGGTTGGTTATCGTTAATGGTTTGCCTATGGACCATTGGTGTGCTGGATGTACCGTAACAGACACGATTATTGATTCTGATGATGACAAATTTCCGCGTGGAATACCCAGAATATGCAGTGAGACTACCACTTCCGTAAGTGTGTAAATACCATTTGATGTCCGATGAAGTTTGACGACCACAAACCCACCTCCTGAAGGAATCATCTGGTTGGTTACAAATGTGAGAGCAAACTGTAAGTTCGTGAATGGTCATTACTTGAGATCTTTTGTGTGATCATCAGTAATGATTTTGTAGCGAGGTTACCTGGAAATAAAATTATCTTTGTTTAATGAGCTTGCAGGTCTTTCTGTTACAAAGGATCCGCAACTCCTGGATTAAGTGGCAATTATATTACCAATGATAGGTTTTAACGAACATATTACCTTGGTGCCCTTTTTTCGGCGGATGATTACAGGACGAATGATAAAATATAATGACCAATTGACATTCTTAACATATTACCGTACAGATTTATTTCAATTTTGATTTTTCGGAACGTTTGCATTAATCGACTCTCAAGACAGAATGGCTCACGCATTCAAATGTTGTGACATGCCGTTTTACTCAATTGGTATGACACTTTGAAAGACTAGCTACTCATTCAATGACTCAACATTAAGGTGGTCCTTATTCAGGGTGTTGACGAATTTTTGCCAGACCATTCCCCAAATCAACTTTAAATAATTCGAAAACAATCGCCCGATTTTTTCAGATTCTTACATCGAATCTAAGATAGTCCGCATTGTGATCGAAGTTTCTTATGGAAATTAACATGGGTAAAACTCTTTTTCTCAGTATATATTTTATTGCAAGAGTAATAATGTTCCAAATAATCTGTAAGCGCGAGGTTTTGGTGAGAATTAGTGCTACTATCTGGGAAAAAATATACATCATCGTACCAGGCAATCTAGATGAATTGCACAACCTCTAAACCTGACTTTTTTTTTTTCATTTAGAGGAAGTGCAATTCGTCTAGATTGCCTCGTACGATGATGTGTATTTTTTTTTTTCATATAGCATCACTAATGCCGACTAAAACCTCGCAGTTACAGATTTTTTGGAAGATGATCACTGTCACGATAAAATATATAATGCGAAAAAAAGTTTTTCTCATGTCATTTCCATAAGAAACTTGGATCACAATGCGGGCTATGTCAGATTTTCTGTAAGAATCTGAAAAAATTTGGCGACTCTTTTTAAATGATTTTGAAATTGATTTCAGTGATGGGGCGGTGAAAATTCATCAACGCCCTAAACAAGGACCACCCAACTCAACATCGACTAACTTTATATTCAAAATTACTGTCCAATGACACGTGTGTAATTATCGTAACTCGAATGCCTAATCTTATTGACCTTTTCCCTGCAAAGAGCAAAGTCGCGGAGTGAGGGAAGGGGCGGGGGGAGGGATATAAAATACGGAGTAAATTTTCTGGGTAAGGATCAAGTCTGGCGCTGCGTGGTGGCCATACCGAGAGTGGAATCCCTGCAGAGTTCAGCCAAAAGCTGCAGCTGCTTCGCTCGACAAATCTTAAGACAACGGTAGCAATCTGCCCCTTCCCATGCCCCCTTTCTCTCTCGCTCTCTACCATTTGGATTCTCTTCGGGTTCGCTTTCTCGACTAGAAGGAGCTGCTTACTTTAGCCATCCACAATCCCCGCCATGCCTTAGCTCGGCACGGTGAATTCACCAGTTAACTCACTTCCTTTCGGTACGCTGCATTGACACAGTTGTACCTAGAGCGCAGCATGAAATCTTACTTTAGACTCCTATATCCTTGGAAACGAAACAAATCCCGACTGCAGATTAACGAATGCGACGTAAAATTGGCTGGCAGAAATTTTTCGAACCGGAAACTAGGCGAGTTGCAACGACGACATTCGCTTTGCGGCAACTGAGGGTATTACGAATTCTGTGCAATAGTGAGTAGGTATTTTTACCCTCAGAAATAATTAATTCTTTCGAAGTGCAGTCAAGGGGTCAGTTTTGAAAGGCGTTCGGAATGATTTCGGCAAACTGGAACGGAGCTTCTGAATCGCGCATCTCACGGCGGTAAGGGGGAACGGTAAGTCTCCCAGTTTATAATGGCGTTGCAATATTACAAGGAAAGCCGGGGTACGAAACCCCACATGGAAGTCGGGGTTTGGGGTGAAGATAGTGCGACTCCAGAGGCGAGGAGTGCGGCTTCGGCACCGCAAGTATCACAACAGCGAGGAACGAGGAGCGCGAAGAGCGAACAACGTAATACCGCCGGTAACGCGGTCATACATTTTACACCCCCTTATATCAAGCTTATCACACCGTACTTCGATTAGGTAACAAATCTTCCCTCCTTTACCAGCCCCCCCGCTTTCCTTTTGCCTTGGCGCCAGAGTTCGCAGGCCACGGGTGCACAATTACAACCTTGTTTCCAAAATTATTACCGAACCCAATAAATTCACCGCATCTCTACTGGTCGACGATTTGTTTCCAGCTTTTCACTGCCGCCCTGACCCTCAAGTTAACAACGTAAAGTATACTTTGATAGATACATCGTGTTTATATACCCATGGTAGAGGAAAATTAAAGGAGTTCTTACGGTGCTGGAACTGAAATCAGCCAGTCATCGATACTCATTTCGGTAATTTCGACTGTGAAAAGTAAAGCGTTTTATAAAGGAGATTATTTCGTTCTTTCATTCATTAAGATCAGTGAAGACAATAACGATAATATATGGTGTCAAATGTGAAACCTTTTGTAAATTCTGTCCACTATTGTATTAAAGATTATTAACTAGGATCATTCTTTTTGTGAAAAAAATGACATGAATCATAACGCAACTTCAACTACACGGAGTTTGTACTTCGTGCGAAATAATGGAAAAGGGAGCGAAAAATTATAAGATCCGTCATACATTGCTTTCGCTCATCACACACGCGCAAGACATTTTCGCGTACATGTACCTTGTGTCTTTGCATTCGCATGTGACAGAAAATATCGAGGCAATTCGTAAAAACTTTTTCTGAATCATATTTATTCTCGTACGTACGAATCGTCTGAAAACCAAAGATGATCGTAGCTCAAACGGTGAAATTTATATCCCGCGTACCTAACTGTGTAGGCAAAACTGTTTTTTTTTTTTTTTGCACCAAATTTATCGTCGGCGAGAAGAGGCGTCACCGCAATTATTCAGAGGACCATCGAAGCTGACGGCCTACGGAATGCGAAATATGGATTTTGCGAAATGGAGCGTTGATAGGGATCAGAAAGATAAAACGAAGGACAGAGAATGAGGATGACAGAACGAGAGGAGGGCGTAAAATAAAAATGATAAAATACATAACAAAAGAATAAAGAGAAAAAGAAGGCTCGAGGATCAGACGGCCAGTCAGCCGGGTGGGAAGAATCGCCTTTAGGGGGTTGTGTACCAGAATATTGCACCCCTAGAAAGGGCAGAAACTGTGGGAGTATAAAATATGCCAACCACGCTATCGTGGCACCAATTGCCTGGAAAACTCACGCGAAAATATCGATCGGCCTTCGTGTAATCTGATTAGGTGGGGCCCTACGGCTCCAGCACACCTTTCACAAGCGACCAACACTCTGTATCAAGCCTACAGGTTGTCCGCAAAGGATCAAACTGTAGGTTGATATTAAACGTGGGGAGAATATTGAGCTCGATGAAAATCCATCTCTGTGGTTCACTAACAATTTGTTAAACACGTGTTCAAAGTTAGAGGCTTCAGATTTCTTATTCACATCATTGAATGGCCTGAAATATTTTATGAACAGCGAATTTAACAGAAATATGCAAATTTGAAATCGATAAGGTTTCGGAAAATTGCTGCAGACTAAGATGTCCAATGAGGACTCGAAGTATTACGAAATTTTCATGAGAAGCAAAAATTAATCGAGGGGTAAACTTGTGATTTATTGTTTTTTTAACTCCAGTCCAACTCCAACGAGCGAAACAATTATTTTAACGAAAGAAAAACATGTTGCCAATAAGCGAGTCAAGGTTTCGTGAAGTTAAATTTCGAGGGTGAAACGAATCATTACGATACAACGGCGCAGGAGATTCGCTCGAGATCAAGAATTGAAAAAAGTTCCGGATTATCTACTGGCTCTCCACTTTTCTTTACCGCGAGGTCATCGTTACACCTCTAAAAAATTTACTTGAAAATTAACGACTTGATACTTTGGTCAGTTTCCATCAACTCTGTTTTCTTTTATTATTTTGTTTCTTCATCCATACGTCATAAATCTTGAAAGGCAGGTGTCGATTGAAAATTGGCTTCAGTTATATCATGCTTCGATTCCCACAAAGCTAGTTAAACTTCCAAAGTTTAGCTAGTCATGAAAGCCAATTGAAGGAACAAATGCCGTTAATTTTCGATGTCGTCAAAGACGATCTGAATCGATTGGAATAGTTTCTGTTTACAAGGCTTCGATTGTTCTTCAATTACGAAAGTTATCGAGCAACAGAAATTACGTGAACAATCGAGTGACTGCTGCTCTCGTCTAATTGATTATTGGTCGCGTGTAGGATAGATGCAAGATTTTTGGCCAATGCATCATTTTTCAAAACCTGGCATTGTACGTAACGCATATACATGGTTGAGACTGAATGAAAACATATGCAACTGATACTTAACTGACTGAAACTAGTACACCTGTTACGTAACCGGTGCAGATGAAATTTGACAGTGCAAATATTACAAAAATTGTAAATAATTCAAAAATCACAATTTCTGTTTTCTATTCGGTGTTTAATCGTTAAAGTTGATGGAGCAGGTAATCCTGTGCAAACCCAAGTCACATGTTTGTCGGTACGACTATCATCATTTGACCATTTATAGCCCGCATACGATCAACAGAACAGCGACTATTTGTCGGAGCTCTATAACTGACAGTCAATAATCCCAAAGTTAGAGCTTTGTCAAAATTATCTCCACGGTGTACTCTATAATGATCAAAACAAAGGGTATTATAAAAAAAGTCGTAAAAACAGTATTTTTAAGATACCTTCCATCACTTTCGGAACCAATTCATTTCCTAGAAGTGCCATCAATTATGATAAAAGTATTTTGTCATTAAGATTCTATTTCTTTTCGTAAAATGATTTCTTTGCGCTTCATAAAATTGTTTCCCATTCCATTAGTTCCTTCGTTTCGTACTGATTTGTATAATACTTTTTATCTACATCGGATAAGCTGTGTCAGATTGCTTCGAGTCGTTTGAATTTCGATTTCTTTCGTTACAAGCATTCGTAAAAAAAATTGGTGATGGCAATTTTTAATACACATCATTTGAATGTGAAGTCTAGTAAATTTTTAATTATTCATCCAGCCATATTCAAGATCGTCACGGGAATTTGTTGGGACAGAGAGGTAGACAGACATGTCGACGTTTTTCTATGAATCTGATTTTTTGGATCGGCGTGTTCTGAAAACGTAAAAAATTTTTGACATTGGCAAGAGACGGTTTTTTCCGAAACCAATACTTTGCTTGTATCACCATAAATGATGAATAGTAAAAACAGATCAGTTCAAATTGATAAGTTTTTTTTACCAGTTTTTTGATAACGACAAATCAATCCACTGACGACTTGTATGTGATTGTTAATTGGCAATCTAAGGAATGTTAGTAAACTTATGGTTCGCGCTTAACCAATAATTAGCTTTCAATAGTTCGAAGCGTTTCTTCGGCATCTTATTGGATGGAATTGATGGAAACATCGTAATTCGAAGCGGATTGTTCACAATTGCATTCAGTCTAACAAGTACGAATGGCAGTGAATCGCGCATTCTGACGATATGGCGCATTGTGCTACATTCTGTTTCGCAGTTACGGGCTACACCTTTGCCCGATGGAAAAAGAACTTGGAATTGGTCGAACAGCTTTCTCGTCAGAAAATACAGCTTCCGTCTTTATTTAATGTCTTCGTCTTTCCTTATTCCTTATCTCTTGCTTTCAAACTTAGTGCTCTCTTCGCGATCTGAAGATCACCGTTCAGCTCTTCGACTGCTGAAGTGATTACTGAAAGCTTCTCGCGTTGTCTTTGTGTTAGGATGGAGAACGACCGAGCATCGCGTTGGCTAGCGTTCCGGCATTTTTCCACCCCGATGAGGTGAATCCCTCTTCATAAGAAGCGTAAAAGCTACTTTCAGAGATAATTCTCAACGATTCGTGATAACATCACTCCGGGAGCCAGCAGCAAAATATTTGCATCCAAATCACGCCACACCGTTCCGTAACAATAATTCATCGCGAAAGAAGAAAACTTTTGGCTCAGATCATATGAAAAGTAAACTCCAGAATTGGACTCCCAATCATAGTTTTTCGATAGTTCTCTGATGTAGATACGATATAAAGAGCTTCTGTCACGTGCCCTTAGACACCGCATCGTTTGTTCAACCATTTCGATTAGAGTATCACACCATAAGTTCTTCGTGCAGTTTTAACAACCAACTCGCGTTGCCAAGTGTGATCGCGAAGTTCACAAGGTATCAAATTTCATTTACTGAAGACAGAGTAATCAAGTCCATCTCGGGAAAATATATTTGTGGACGAAAGTGAAAACAGAGAGACGGATGGAGACAGTGAAGTTCACGCATATAACGATAGGATACCAGAGTAAGAAACACTTATCCATCCACCTTGGACTCAGACCCTGATCGAAAGTAGGTGTATTGTCTCGTGATCTGCGAAGAACCGCTTCGACCCTCCTACATGTTCGACAGGACTGGATATACCGAGGCTGAACACTGTCAACCTACCAACTGACTGAACTCAACGACCCCGGCGCGTTTGGCCCGGAAGAATATCGATATGCAATGCTTCTCTAGCTCAACATCTCATCGTCAATTTCTATCTCTTCCCACCTACCTTTTCCCCCCGCCCCCCACCCTCATCCCATCACCTGGTCTCTTCTCCAGCATTTTCCTCGATTCTTGCCGACCAACTTTTAATAATGAAGACTTGGCGCGCGAATCTGAATGTCAGATAAGGTGGGTTCGCTTCGATTTTTCGCGTCACGAGGAAGCAAGTTAGTTGGCACATCATCTTCCACTTTCAGATATTACAGATGCGGTTGCGGTGTCTCTTCTTGTCTCCCTTTTTAGGCACTGTTCTTGACTATGCCAACCATGAATTAGTGATTGGATTACGAAACGCGGAATGTTGAATGTGTTTCTGATTTTCAGAGACTTGAACGAGCTTGGAAAAACTGCAAAAAGTAAGCCTTGTTAAGATTGGTTCAAGGCTGCGCCTGATTACCTAACATTGTTTGGGCATTTTGTACCGACAGCGACAATGAATCTCTAGCAAAAAATTACTTTCGGAGACAGTAACAGAACAGAAAACGCGATGTGATCACCGCGTGGAATTCCCGGAATCGTTCATTCGAATGTAAATGAGTATCGAACGAGCAGGCGAGTGGTAAATTTGATTTGATGTTCCCTCGTGTAATCCTATACCCTAAGTAACGCTACGATATTGTTTTCGGCTGTCTCATTCCCAATACGGTGATTCGTGAGCCCTAAAGCGTTCCAATTGCGATACGGCAAAAAAATGAAACATGTGAAAAAACAAAAAACAACATACCAATTGAATCGAAACGCCTTGTCCCTGAATTGACGTTCTAGTTAAATATCTACGTCACAGTAATCGCTTGTACACTTCGAATGCCAGTTTCTTAAACCAGCAGCCCTGTGTCTTTCTGTTGGTAACTGATAAGTACTAGAATGTGTGGATCGTGAGAAATCTAAAACGAAAACGAGTGTCGTGAACTTCAGGAGAGGAATCAAACGGCTTAAGCCCGTCAGGAGAAGATCAGCCAGTGATCGCAGCTAATCGACTAATCCCACGCGGCTAGAGTCACGCTCGCCTTCATCTTATCTCTTGCCAAAGTCGGAGCTGTGGGAAGAACATCTGTCACATTCTCGTCGACCCGTTTATACTATCAAGATGAACGATCAGAGGTGACGCGGACACGAGTATCACTGTTATTTAAATTTGACATCCGATTGTGTGAATTGACCGACTGAGATCCAGCTGTACTTAAATACACTTTAAAAAATGAAGGAAACGCAGTTGCTCGTTTGATGCGCTGACCTCTCTGGTGTCCTGTTCTTCGATTGAATCCAAATGAAATTAATCACTGACAACGAGACACATAAACGATTTGACAATAATTGCGAGCACGGGAAGCGGATGCTGGTACGAAATTCATGAGGCTTCAGTTCGGCGCTCAAGTATCAGACAGGAGAGTCTCTACTCGCGATTTCTTTTACCCATAGTTACTTGAGAAATACTTTTATCTTCCTTTTCCCGGCATACCTATATCATACGTAGCTATATCCATTCTTTGGGCGTTGTTTTTATACGATTTCAAAAGTTAAGCTTCCACTTACCGCTCCACATGCCCGCGGAGTTCCTCAGCTTTTAAAAAGTTAACATTTTTTTTACCGTTTTTCTATTTTTTTGATTTTTTCTTTTTGTTCTCTCCATAGATCAATACACGTATAATAATGTGTACAATACGTCTTCGCGCATCCGAAAGTTTGACCTGAAACACTTTGAAGCATACATTTTTCCTAACAGTCTAATTCCTTGATACTGAGTATACGAGGGTTTTCGGGGTCGCTGAGAATGAATCTGACGTCAGAATTTCAAAATTCAAGATGGCGGATCCAAGATAGTGGACAAAAAATATGAAAATTGATTTTTTTCTCTTGAAATTTGTTGACCGGGGGTTTTCACAGTCGCTGAAGACGAATTAAACGTCGAAATGACAAAATTCAATATACGGAATGCACGAAAAAAAAAATAGTCGGTTTTTTTGAAACACTCTAATATATATATATATATATATATATATGATGTGGCGGGCCGTTGATTTGTTTCTCTTTCTTCACTTCCAAATCCCAATTAGCCTTCTCCGAAGAACTCGACTCCTAAGGAGTTTACTTAACTTCGAGAAAATTATCTTTCTTGAATGGTATCAAGTTACCTGCCCGAGGAAACAGAAAATCCTACAAACCCACGGATTAATTTCTCTCAATTGGCACTTGGACGGCTGTAACGGTGCTTTTAGATATAATTCGTAACACTGGCCTGTGAATGGTACGATTGATTTATTGGAAGAATTAATGGCTCGCGATGAAATTAAAGCTAATGTTTACTTGGAAAACGCCACAACAATCATATTTCGTATCAGGACGAATTGTACACATGCGATGGTATTTTCGTTCAGATACTCGGTCATATGTATGTATGGTACGTCGTTCACGTGTACGGACATGTATAATACAAGAAGCAGAAAATACCTCTGGGAAAAGTTTACGACACGGTTGTATCGAATATCCGTTACCGTTGCCGAATCGTGTTTCATCGTCGTAATGGAATGTCATCCTGTACACTCGGCCATGTAACGGTCTTTTCGTTTTCGCGGTTTGCTTCGACCAGGATTAACTCCAACTGCGGAGCCTCTCGCAATTAACAAAAATCATCCGCTATCAATTTACTTTTTATTGTTTTTTATTTTTTTTTATTTAAAACGGAATTTCGGATGTCGATATGACATGCATCTATAAATGGAAACCGAATAAAAGAAAAGTATAAATATGAGAGAAAATAATAAATAAATTGTATAAATAAAATGGGCACGGCGGACATCTAGGACAATAACAATTCCATAAACGGCATACTCGTAAAATTACAGATAAAATAGTACAGGTCAGAATATAAAACTTATCATAAGCGTGTCTTTGGGGATATTCTTCAAATCCCAGTTTCCATTTCCTCAGTTGCGCTCGCTAATTCCGTGCCCGGCCAATTTGACTCCCCTCGTCCGTCATATCTAGGTGGTTTTTCCTTGATCGGGAATCCGTAAAAGATGGGTCGCTGCTACGAGTCCTTCGTTCTCGCAATAGAATCCGTATGCGTTTTACTTCATTTTTCGTCGGTTGTATTTATTCGTTCGTTATGATTTCTTTATTTTAGAGCGCACTCTGACGACGATCGACCGCTCATCCGTCGTCTATCGCTTACACTTCTCGATCGATTGCCTATACATATGTCATATAACCGCTTAGGTGAAAGCCCCCCAAAAGATTTTTCACAACGTATAGTTTTGGGTTCCTGAAAGTGGATTTTTATGGAAGATTTAAAACACTCGCATCTTTGAAAAACTTCGAATTCTCAGGAAAATTCTAACCATTTAGCACTTTGCTAACAATTATTTACTTAGCACTCTTTTCAGCCGTGCTGTTAGTCAACGCAGCCTTGCCGCAGATTTCAAATACTTTAATGACGAAGTTGAAAAGATGAAATATGATATTTCACATGATTTATGTAATTTTGATTTGATGATCAGTCCACCGGTGGAAAACCGTATGCGCGTTGTGGTGGGCTAGATGAAATTTGCACTGTAGTGCAATTGTTGACTGTTGGCAATCTCATTTATTATTTGTAAATGGCAAAGCAATCGGAAAGCGGGTTCACGTTCCCTGCGGGGCGAGCTATAGGCTTGAACGAACAACGATCACCATCCCGGGGAACGGAAACGGAAATTATGTGTAAACATGAAACAAGGATATAACTAGATTATGTATGAAGGCCTGAACTGTAACAGATTGATTCTTTTTACACAGCTTTTCCTGTTCACTACTAATTGCAATTCCATTTTCGAGACAATGATCGGCAAGATCTCGTACAATGAGACTTGTCATATTCTATACAATTCAAAGAAAAAACATTTTGCATGTGTAAATTGTGCACTGTTACGTTTTTGTACTTTGATGAATTGTTATTTCCATGCCATATTTTCATAAGTTTATTTTAAATTTGTATCTCTCTTTATCTTCTTATTTGAAATTCTAGCCCGCCTGCATTTCACTGTATCCTTTCATTAGCTCATCTCTAGGCCAGGGCGTGATAAACGAAATCCAATCATTCGTTCATCTATACAACTTTGAGTCGAAAAATGTGAAAAATATCCATCTGTCTGGATGTGGCTGTTACAGAAAGCTGCCAAGGAAAGATAAATTGTGTTTCGAGAAAATAATTTCGTTCTACGTTCGGGCTGTTCGACCAACACCTACACAGATCTGTGCTCGCGGTAACGTTTCAAACCTTTGTAGTTAATCTCTAAACCACAGATGAAAACCATGAACTGAGAAGGATCGAAACAACAGGTCGGTTCCGGGCTCGCATGGCAGAGGTTGCCTTTGCAAATATACCTTGCTCTGCAAATACCTCTTACTTCACCGGTGAGATGGGCTACCAGCTTTGCTCAGTTTCACAGTTTCTGCCTGTAACGTGAAACGAATAGAATTACAATTTACTTATTACCTGTAGGTGGTGACAAAAATAGTCTTCTCCCCACCATTGTCCACCAGACATGTACCATATATTCGTCTGCAATATGTCAACTCTACATCTGAAGTTAAGCGATCGCTTTATCGTGGAAATAGTTATCTGTCTATTCATCTCTGCCGGAAAAAATGTCACTAGAAAAGATGAAGAACAAGTTTAATGGCAGAGATGAGTGTATGTCGCATGTAAAATGACTGTAAATAAAGTTTGAAAAGGATAAGAGAGGAGCGAAGTTCATATTCCACGACACGCACGTGTTACCAAGGCTAGTGGTCGGATTTTTCTCCTAGCCACGTAGGTCACAATGGAAAAAAAAAAAAACTTCAATTTGACACCTTCCAAATGTTTCAGACAGTCGACTGACAGCTTTGTGTAAACTCAACGCTGCTCGCCGACGAATAAAATTTTTCGAAATATGTACCTGGCAACAACAAATCAAACATGCTCTGGGCACTTTACTAAGAGAAACTAATTCCCAGTCTGCTTTCCCTGGTGAATAAAAATTACTGTGGAAATCGTTGCTGAAAACTCAGCTTTCGTGTGTTGTTTGGAATATTTGTCAGAGAAAAGTCAAACTTTTTCTTCAAAACTCTGTTCAATATCACTGGTTAAAACATTTCCATGAAAGGCTGCAAAATGTCTCTGCAATTGTCAATCGTATGGAACCACAAAACTAATACAACGCATTGCATATTTACTTTAAACTTTTAACTCAAACGTAGATACATATAAAAATGACAGAAGGTTTTGGAAACTTTTATATATACTGAGCTTGAAATATTGCACCATCTGCGAGAGAGGATATCACGCTCAAAATTTTGATCTACTCGTTAATAAACAATCTTTTTGTCAAACTGTATTTGGAAGATGGCCTTGATTTTTGAAAGTTAAAATTATAGAGTATGAATCATTTTTTTTTAGTTAAACTTTTGTATTATTTGTTAATTAATTGGAACATCAGAAGTTCGAAAATTTTGATTCAAGATATATTCTTTGGGATACTCGGCTGATTTTCACAGAATTGTTACGTCCAGCGTACCACCACATATCTTTCCCATCTTCTTCTTCCACGTCTTCCCTCTACTTGCCAACTCTTCCACATTTCATGTAGTAACTTTATGGTCTCCATTCGATCCTCCTATTTCCACCCAGCCTTACGCCACTCGTTATCACCCTTATTCTATTTCCCACCATTCTGGATTCTCGCATCTTTCGTGCATTCATACTCTTTCTCTCAAGACCATTTCTAATCCACCCTTCATCAAATACACTTCAATTCCAACGTTCGTCTAATCAACTTCTATTCCTACGTCCAACCAACTGAACTTTTAATTACAAATTCCAATTTCATCTATTCCAAAATTCACTTCGTTTACACATTTAGACTGACAATCAGTAGTTCAATAAATCGTTTACGC
The DNA here is from genome assembly GCF_021901495.1 of Neodiprion virginianus. Taxonomy (NCBI): domain Eukaryota; kingdom Metazoa; phylum Arthropoda; class Insecta; order Hymenoptera; family Diprionidae; genus Neodiprion; species Neodiprion virginianus. The sequence goes on along the minus strand of NC_060878.1, from coordinate 26,006,439 downwards.
GGTCAATTTGACCTTCTCAATCTCATTTATTGCTCCTTCCATTTTTCCCCGAGCCAAGGGTACTGACGAGAAAGAACCCAAAGAAACCCAAAACAACATCTTGGGTGGGCGTGAAAGCGTATTGATACTCGCTCGTTAATACCAACCCCTCTATCCTGTAACAGAACTTTACAGATTTAGTAGCATTTTTGGGTTTTTTTCCTAGAGTTCAGATATCTTTAAGACTATGTTTTTTGTTTCTACTTATTCATTGGTATAGTTTTTCAGAGAAACAATGCAGAAATGACGGAGCTTTTTTACACTAGAGTTTCGACCAAATTTGACAAAATCCCTGTGCTCATTATGTCGCAAAAATCTTAATATACTATAAATTTGAGAAAGTTGCCCAACCGAAGATCGATAATTGTTACCAATATTATCACAAGATGGCCGTACATTTGATAGCTGTTAAAATTGAGTCATTAGAAGGTGCGAACGCGTTAAAGAAAGCCGTTGTGTAGAAAGTCAAGCATTTTAGTTGCGCGCATGCGCCAACGTCATTTTACCGCACTCTTAAGAAATGTAGTACTTTAAGCACGCTTCGGAGACTTCGAAAATTGATTTGTCTTAGCAGGTGTTGGAAATATGTACATATGTACAGGTATACGTATAACATTCAAGGGCTGGCATAATGTTGGAAAATGTGGCTACATTCCGGTCGATGAAGCGCAATCACCGTCACGATCACAGTATTAAAAAAGCGTCCGTTTCTCCCCGCACAAGCCTCTTGGCTTGTTTCTATCTGCGTGTATGAAGCATTTTTAATTTAATTTTGTTTCACTTTGATTATTATTATCGTTATACGATTCCTTTTGCTCAAACGAATTTTAATCGGAGAGCAGAAAATTTAATTTCCCCAACTTACAACAGTGTTTTGACTTCTCTCTCGATACAAACAACTTCAAAAACTTATTACCACAAAGCTTCGTAACTGCCGCACTGTGTTGGAAAATTATTACACTAATAGAACAGACATTCTGTCGATCTCCGTACGATCTCGATTTCTCTTCCATTTATATCTCCCCTTCACATCGATATGACTGTGTTATTTGGTAATATTTATTTGTTTCTTTTAATTTGTTTTGGTACTTCTTTGTTCAAGATTATAACAGGCTCAATTAGATTTTCCAATACTGATTAGATTTTTCAGCGTGAAAAACGTGGTTTCGATGAAAAAAAGTAACACGCATTGGTTTTATAATATCTATTTTTCAATACTAGTAATTGTGAAACGTGTTGGTCTATGGGAACGAGCACCGAAAGAGAAATCATGTTTTAACTGGATGAAAAGTGGTAAAATTTAGTTATACAAATCCGCTCCATGTCCGATGTAGATTTGAGCCTCGTTAAATTTAAAAAATCATCAAGTCGAATGAAACTTATTGTGAGTGGTCCGATCACGCTTCAAATAGAGTTAAAAAAAAGCAGTCTGGCTAAAAGGCTTTGCTTTTTGTTTTTCGTTTGTGTATTTAACAATTTGGATGATGATAGCAAAAATCATAGAAATTAAGTGCAGTAGAGATGTATGCCGAATTTTTTTTATAATCTTTTATCTAAATATGTACATGACGTGCGTAAAAACATATTTCAACGTCAAAAAATTGTATTTCAGACTGCGTTAAATTATCTCGAAACATGTCGGAGCAGTGTCCACCATTTTCAAATCGGTTCTCGGTCTATCGTACCGTTTTTCAAATGAACTTGATTACCTCCGAAACAGCTGTAGATAAAAATATAAAAATTCCAGAGTTCACTCGGTTATTAAACGGAATGCGGCCCTCTCGTTTGAGGTCACATCCGACCACTGTTTATTTGTTTTGGGGTAAATAATTTTGAGCAGACCGCGAACTGGGTTGATAAAAGAGTATAAAATTTCGTAGCGTAACAGGGAATGATTTCCTAGCCGCGTAGCCGGCAGTAATTCGACCCAAACTTGGTACACACGTTCTAATCAATGACTCTAGTGACACACGAGATTGAGTAAATACTGGGCTAAACCGCTCGTTACCGCCAGCAAAGGAGATCACACGCCGCAGATGATATAATTATCCTAAACGGCGTTGGTGACGCGCGAAAAGATTGGCGCGTCGTCGATGAAATGTCGATAATTGCGTATCGGTCCGTCTCGAATTCGCCTTTATACCTCTTGACTACGTACGAAATTACTTGACTATGGTGTCTTTGGTATCTTTTACGCGGACGGTGTGATGGTTGCCTGTCCCAGTGGATATATAAGTGGATTCCAGGCTGAATGGTATGCGTTTGAAACAAGGGATTATCAAGAGAAATATTTTTCGACTGGCTGAATGGAGTCACATAAACCTAATAAATTAGCCTCTGTTGGAATTTAGCTGTATTCGATAATAACCAGGTTCAGTTAAGAATCTTGGTTTGTTGAATTAGCTTTACTTGGGATTTATGCACACATCAATGAGGTTTTCGTTGAATCAAAATGAACTTTTATCTAATACGATAGAAAATTACGCATCCAAAAACGCTGTTCACTATTGTTGACCTCAGAATTTCATTATGCATGGGACTCCGAAATGACAGTTTGGGACAGAATTCATATTCTTCTTTCAGAATTATAAAAGATTCATGCAATATTCATGTAGTATATAAACCATGTTATACGGGTGACAACCACAGAGAAGCATGTAACGTAAAAATAAAAGATGCCGTAGCTTTGATCCCTGAAATATCATGCCCACATCAAAAGAAAGCTTCCATTATTTATTGATAATCATTCAACAAGCTGAAGTATGCAATTTATGCTGATGTAAATGCAAGCTACAAACAAATTTTATGCAAAATATCGATGTCACAACGGAAACAAAATTGTCGCTGAATTTACTACAATATCTGGAAAAATGGGGGACTGGTACAGATTACTGTTGAAGCTAGATAGGTCCTGCGGTATATTTATTGCGAGTTACTTGATCGACGGTACGATTTGTCATGGAGAAAAATTGCAGTTATTTCTGTAACGCGAATCTGCCAGCTCCCAAATTAGTTTATGCAACAATAATATCCGTCGATTGATTCATTTGCGGTCGTATAAATTATATGTGTATATTGTATGGAAATGAGGATGCGACCAAAAATAGTACAAAACTGTTCGATCAGTTTCAATAATTGTATGCATTAGTTTGTAAAAATTTCAGAGTATCAAAAAGTCCCGATTGGCATTATCTGTAAGGTGTATGATATTTTTTATATCAATTAAAATCAGTGTTGAAAAAAGAACCGAGGAGTTGTTGCCGTCAACAAATCCGTGCCACGCTTGGCATCTAATTTTCACCTTATACAGAGCATCGACTCTGTGCATGCCAGGACTGAAGAAACGTTAAAGTACTTACTCGTAAAGTAACGAAGCGATATCGGTGATAAATCATTCAAGATAAACATTTGGTAGCACGCATGGGTTAGATTCCAGACTTCCAGGACTGATGATACATCCTAGACGTGGTTGTACAATTCACTTCGGATCACAAACTTCATAGGTTGATGAGGTTTTCGGTTGTCTTTTGTTGATCGTTTATCTTTGATTAGAATCTTTGGTGAATTTGCATGGAATAGCGAGAGATGGGAATCTTTTCCGATTACATGTCATTTTTCATTTATCCTAGCATGGTTTATAAGACAAATATAATAATATAATACATGTATAAAGATATAACAAATGCATGCGGTCAAATCAGACCGTCAATATTGTATTATTTTGGTTGGACAGTCCACATGCCACTTCCAATTGACAGTTTGGCAGATTGAGAGTTTTTACGTGTCTATCGCCATCGGTTTTATTCATAAACTGAAATTCTATTCGGTCGAGTTGAACCTAGCCATTCCAACACTGCAACGGCCACTCTGAAGCTTAACGAAATAAACCCCAGTGAGAGGTGTTCAGATTGAGTATCTCAAGATTTTTTAGATGCCAGAGAAAAAGGAAAACAAAAATACAGAAATATATACCCTTGCTCTTGTCTATGCTAACCTGTCATAACCTATGGAAGGATGAAATTATCTTGAAGGATCTGTTGGTTAGGTATATTAACCTGTAATGATCACACTTCAGTACAGTTTAAAACAGATTACACCGGTTCAATTTGACCCGGGGAATCTTTGAGCGATTACTGGGGCAGGACGACGCATTACATTGCCGTGAAAAAATTTAGAGACACAATTTGAACATTGGAAAATATGTTCTCGCTGAATGAATTGTAAAATACTGTCTTGATAGTCTGAAATAAATTCATAACATTTTTTGCAAAAGAACGTGGATCCTCACTCTTGAATTTATAAGTTTTTCAATTTTAATATTACTTCGCAAAATTTCGATACGGTACTCGAAAGTTGTATTAAATTTTTAAAAAAATCGCTTGATACAGTGTGTTTCAAAAATCATATTTATTTTGAAGGTTAATGATTTAGGATCTGAGCGGTAAAATAATTCAATACAACCCGAAGAGTTTATTTACTCATTTTGCTACTGATTATATCAACATCCTCATCTTCCTCGTGAGGCGTGAACGAAGATTAATCGATATCTGAACAATCAATAAAGCACGATCAGCGATGAAAAAAATCGTTTTTATAAAGTTAGGTTCAGCACGTGACATAATTTACGTTATTTTAAATACATTTGACTAACAAATGGAACCACAATAATTCAAATTTGAAAAAAGAGGGTTCCGTGAACATTTTTTTGGCAAAATACAAAGCATTTTCTTTTTCTGGGGAAAGTGATAATTCCGATTCCCCATTATTTTGCATTGTACAAGGAGTATTTCTAGAGGTTTCAGATAGCGTTCAAATTTTATCCTTACTTCAATATAGGTATGGTCGGACTCTCAACTCCAACAACCGCCGTTTTCTTTTCGACGTTCCTCACCACAACGAAACCAGAACCCGCTGAACTTTCAACTTTCAGATCATGTTTCAAAATCTGAAACAATTACAATGAATTCTACGCAAAGCTAGAAATATTTTCAAGCCTTGCAGGAAGTATTATTTTCACTGGCTTGAAAAGGATTAATTATAAAAACACTACCGTTACTATTCAATTTGTCGTTCTGTATCTGCGTTCTAAAAAATCAGTGAAAAATTACGAATAACTTTAGATAACATTAACTTTCTAACGGTGTAGGTTGTATCCAAAAACATCATCAAATACCAATGCAACCCTACGTCGACTTGTACCGTCAAAAACCGCATGTAATTCTTCGCATATAATTTTTTCTCAGGTCTATACAGACGATGTAATTCGAAGACACACCGATTTATTTTCGTCGATTCACGTTGGTAGTCCGGGGGTAAAAAATCCACGGCAGTACCTCACCTCATATATGTTGGGTAAAAGTTTGAGCGTATGATAAATTTTCGGCGTCCAGAGAGATTTCAGAGACCACATATCAGTCGGGGTCTGTAGCTGGAATGTGAATTTGATAAATCTCTACATCGTGGGTAGCTCTTCAACGATTCGTTTCAAGCAAATTGAAACTTGAAGTAGAGAATGATATCGATTGAGGAAGGCTATAAGTCTGTCTCCCCCCCCCCCCCCCCTCCCCATCCGTGGAGACCCCCCTGACCTCAGAAATTTATTGAAAGCAAACTGCGAGCTCTCCTGAAAGGCGAGGCCATGTTCCACATCACATGCGCGAACCAATATGGGTAGTTTATAACAAGCTCATATACTCACCAATACTGCCCGCCTTCGCCTATGTATGTATATTGTATACCCACTTCAAACTTCCCGGCAGTCCGATCAACAGCCTCTGCATCATACTCTGCCCTTCTGTGATAGCTCAGAGTATCTGAATTACTTCAAGAAAACTCCTCCATTACTGTCTGTAGTATGCCTATGGCGTTGCAAGGGAAAGTAAATGTACGTATTCTCCTTGGGCCTCGCTAAAAAATTATCCTAAAAACATTGGGTTGATTCGAAATTCACACGAGTTTGTCGTTTCTCCTATTGTTTCCATATTTTGATATTGTAATGTCGATAAAAAAAAAAAAAAAACCCTAGTTACGAAAAGTTCCGTCAATAGGCTTACACAATTATTACATCAAATTACGGTTGGTTGATACAGAATGTTATCTCTGAATAACAATTGTAATCAGGAGTCATTATCATATACCAAAGTATTCTTTCACGGAAGTTCTGCATATTCAATACCAGTGTAAATTGCAACAGGCGTCAATTGTAAAACAGAATTATTACTCCGTCATCATGCGAGGATATTAGCGTCAATCCGTGTATCGATACATGTGACCATCTGTGCCGTTATTGCATCGATCAATATTTGGCAAAGTTGAACGAAGTCATTTCTATGCTGTGTCTGGTTCTTTTTTGTTTTTGGTTTTTTTTTCAGAGTGTAAAGTGTAAGTCTTATCCGAAATTGACCCGAACCATAATTGACTAAAAGTGATGTGGATTGGAATTTAAAGATTATAATAATTGCAGTAGCGGATTTAGGCCATAATTAACAACGTTGTGAATTGTAACACGTTAATCGGTGTCGATTTAAACGCTACTCGAAGTCAATCAATTTTTTCATTCGCAAGTTTTACACAATTCGGGTATTTTCAGGGTTCCATGAGTTTGTCAGCGAAACATTGTACAGCTGAAAGTGATCGAACAAAAAGCTCGTGAAACGAAGCGAGACTGAAAAAGAGTACTTCCACTTCGAATACTAAAAAATCTCATCGCATTCATACCAATACACTGCAACTTGTGCGGATTTGGCCAAGCAGTCGTTTCGTTGTTTATAACTTATGTTTAACCGTTCATTGACTGCGTTCTGGCGAAACGTTAAATCATTATACGACATGACTTGACTGGAATGGTAATGACTCGGTAAGTCTGTTTTACCGATATTTGTTCCCCTTAGTAGTAGGCACCCCAACATACGACGGTGTTCACTTGGAAACTCCTTGCACATAAATGAGATGTGTCGAGTGTTTCGTGTATGTGTACCTCCGTGATGCACTGTCAAGGTCGCAATGACTATACGCAAATCATGAAACCCGATTGACTAATACCAATTGCCACGCACTTGCAACAATATTATAGCCAATAATCATTTGCATTTATTTGCTTGCGCTGGTATATTCAAATCATTTGGGGCTGCTGGGTAGGATGTGTTAGCGATGTTGGGCGTCTGAGTTCAATTTGAATAGTTAGTATTTCCGATTTGGTAGTAATGTTAAACTATCCGTACTTGAATATGTTCTTCAGCCCAGAACGTGTTCGATTCCAGGTGTAAAAGATCAAATAATTTCCGAATTATCATGGCATAAACAAAAATAAGAAATAGCTTTGTTTTACCTATACCAAGGACTAGTCAAAAAGAATGAGTTGAAGAGCTAAATAATAACAAAACGAAGACGATTCTATTCTAATTATGATCGATTTCAACGGTTTCTTTGTTATGTATGTACTTGCTATGCCTAATCACTGGAATCATTTTATGTTGGCGGCTTTCTAACTATTTTCTGCCTCATTCTCCCTATTCCAACTACTCTTCCTGAGTACACTTACCCTATATTCAAGTCTATGAATTTTGCATGCATTCTCGCGTCGTCGGTTTCCGACTGCATCTCTGTTAAGGGGTTAGATATACCTGGGTAGGTAGAAAAAACAAATCGATTTTTTTTCTAAGTGTTCAATCGAAAGTACCATCCTTTGAGTGTCTAACCTAGAAATTTCGCCAGGAAAACTCGCAGTAATGACGAAGTTATAGCGTTTTGTAACCGATTCGTTGAGCAGCCACAAGGGCATCAAAAACGAAAGAATGAGGTTGACACAGCAAAAGAAAAAAGGTCTAATGGAAGCATCGACATCTCAGGAAGATCCATCATGTGTCCTAGGAATCGACGGTTTTATACAAGATTAGAATGAACCAGTTATTTCACTATTAGTGTAAGCTGTACTCAAAACTGTAAACGCGTTTTTTTCGAAACAGTGTTTTCAAAATCGGTTCCACAAATATGTCCGCGACTACTGGATCTATCGGGATCTAATTTTGCACAGTTAGGTTTCACACTATAATCCAGTATTTATCGAACCGTTTTTTCCATCCCCGGCTTAGTTTTTTTTTTTTTTTTTTTTTTTTTCATCGTTAGTACTGAACAATTTTGAGGCGAAAAATCGTGTGTTTTATTCGAAAAAATTAAATTTTTACAATCCGGCTGAATAAGTATTACTTTTATCTACCTATATGAAATTTTGTTTTCACATAAAAAGTGGCGGAGACATGTCTGGCATCGCAAACGCTATCAACAAAACCGTCCCAGAAGAATGACTGAAATTTTCAAACAATATAGATAAAATGTTATACTTTAAAAAATATGTAATGGTTATTCAATAAAATAGAGTTTTATAGACGAAAAAAAATCTTAAATATAACCTTAGTTTTAGCCGTACCAGGTACATGTAACCCCTTAATCGATCAAGATTATCATTATTCAGCGTTTCTACGGTGTCGTGATACTGAAATTTTTTTTCATGTGAGAATTCTTCTGCAGTACAACACGGCAAAGTTGCATAATAGTAGAATTAGCTTAGTGGGGCAGGGTTGAAGTTCCGATTTTGAAAAGTTCCGAAACCACCTTATTCCGAATTATTTGGTGGTGAAACTTGAAGTAAAGAAATAAGACTTTCACGAAACAACAAAGTTTCAAATGGTGGGAAACTCGACGACTTAAAACTTACAAGATTTCGAAAATTTAAGTTACAATCTAGCAACGTTTCGAAAAGTAAAGTTCCGATAGAGTAAAATATCGAAAATTAAAATATAGATCTGAACTGAAAATCTTCGATCATTCGGAATTTTTATGTTTCAAATTTTTCACATTTCTTATTTCCGCACTTTAGGAAGTTTGATTTGTCGGGTTTTGGTTCATTCGAAACTTTGATGATTCGACAAATTTTGGTTTCTTTACTTTAAGTTTCCCCGCCAAAAAATTCGTAATTTATCATTTTCGGAACTTTTCAAATTCGAAATTCAATCCCGCCCAAGCTTAGCTAACGTGCATGCCTATATAAAACTGTCCTGTGCTCAAGTATGATTTTTATCTATTTCCACCCGTAATTTGATCTTCCTCAAGCAAGCAAATATCTTGATTTATGTGCTCAAATGCGAACTTGAATTGTCACAAACAGGTTTATAGGCAGGTATAGTTATCCCCAATTTATTCCATGAATGTAATTTTATTAATTTCTATTATTATAAAACTTCCTAAATAATGAAGATGCAGAACTCGGTAAACGCTGCACTATTCTCTAATCATTAGACGATCCGAACCATCTTTAAGGTACAGTTAAGAGAGACGATGGTTGTCAAAGAGGGAATGAAACATGAAGACATGTCCATGAAGTATAAGTAAACGCAACTTAGCTTTGGCATGGTGAACTTTAGAAGGCTTCTGAGAACGTTAACCCTCCGTATGACCTTTACGCTTCAAACGTCTATGCACGTGATGCGTATCCTGCTCTCACCTCGTTTGTAAGGTTAAATTAAAACATCTCATAATCGGATATTCAAAGTTTTTTTCCTTACTTTCAATGGATGAATTCTCAAAAACTATGCGTTTTGAAGATACTTATGCGCTGTTTTGAAACATTTTCAAAGCTATTCTGAAGATTGTTTAGCTACGGATGCTTATTGCACGATAATTTCAAATCAGAATCGTGATAACTTTCATTGTCAAAGAAATACATACATCAGCCTTATCAGCTTTCGAGAAGATTCCTTAGTTGTCAGAAATATTACTTTACAAAATACACCGATGCTTCAAAGTTTGACCACCACTCATGGAATTTTTCAAATTTCTAGTCATGGTTGCTGACAATGGTTTTTTACTCGATATCAGAGACCGATTGAATTTGTCACTGTTGCTGTATATCCAGGTTTCCAATCGATTCATGTTTCAATATTCTAGAGATCATACAGGTAGCCTCTTTCTATTTGTGACATTTAACTGAATATTGATATCGTGTCAAGTGCAGAGTAAAGCTCTAATATCACGTGCCTGTATATTCAAGAGGACGACTGAGTGTTAAACCTTCGAGAAGACCATCCAACTTTGAAGGAATACGGTACGACGTGTGCTATGAATAATACACGTACGCATACGCGTACCTTGAGACGAGCTGGTCTTATTTCAAAGTGGGTGACGACCCACCCTTCCCCCCAACTTGAGTAACTCTTGGAAAGTTCGTAGCAACTCTTGGAAAGAAGTATAATAATTCCTTCCGAATTAAAAGTATACAGTAATGTACATTATTCTTTTCAGTGTGTACCGTAACTTCGAGAAGTTTCTTTTCTTTGAATACACTGTATATAACACGTGCAGGATCTACACGCAGCAGCCATACCGGTTTCACGAGTTTCCTTTACTAAAAAATGTATGATTTCTTGTTTGCCGCTTTCTCTGAACTCGCAACTTTTATTGCAAAAGTAAAAATTTCTATATCACGAGATTAATGCTCGAGGCTCGGATTCAATATGAATATTCGAATTTTACTGCAGCCGATTTCTGCATGCGGACCTGCACAATCGCAATCACATTAAGAGTTCCTACCACCATCCTCTCGAACCGAGAACCAATTTCAACCCTCCGCGGTCTACGGATTTCTTTATTCGATCGCAACCCAATGCTATGTACCAGCGATGCAGCTCCAGATATTATCGGATCCGTTGGCAAACGACGTTTAGTTCGAGATAAGACCTGCATCCCCGACTCAGTCCAGGCACCGGTTACTCGACGGTGTGCTATTGACGTCCTGTCAAGATTCGAATATAGAAATTTGAGAGTTACTTCATTTATGGCATGCGTACTTGGATCCTTTTTGGGATGCGGGATCAGACGCAAAATCCAACCTCGAAACCCGTAACACGACGTATCCAAAGTCTACCTAGAAATCAACCAACTCCAAGACTGGACTTTTCCATCCCTCACACTTCACAGTATAATCTTCCTCATACATATTTTTCTCTCATTTCCTTCCACCAATCAATATCAAGTTTTTCAGTTTATGCTCCCTACGTTTCCTAGTGATGGCATATGCGGACCTTTGTTTTGTATTCGTGGTTTGAAAACTTTCGTATGATTGTGATGAACGTATAAACCGTTGGCAATCAGCCGAAGAATATTGTGTGGATATCGAATAGCTACGTATCCTAAATAAAACCGAGTAGCAAATGATAAATTAATTCGTACTAATTGTGTCCAACAGCGTGAGTCCCTGCAGTATGTGTGAGACAGATTAAATTCAGCGTATGTACCGAGGTAGTATATCCATTCTCCGTTAATTTGTTCGATCGATCTCGCAAATTCGAGCCAGCCCGAGGGTAATTCGTACGAATATTCATCAAATTAATAAACGCGTTTAGCGAGTGTCTCGTTAAATCTCCGTATTTAATCATTCGATCATTATTTTATCGAGGGTTAAGTTGTTCCAATTTTACAACACGCTACGTGACGTTTCGGTCGAACTCAAATTCCACCTTTCTTTTCGCAATCGCCGTTTTTCTTCGCGATATTTTACCTCACCTCTTTCCGCACTCGTTTATCTCTCGCAAAATAACCAAGTACATTAAAATTCGTACATTGGAATGACGCACCGGCATTGAAGAGCGTAGGAAATGCTGTGAATCGTCAAACAAGCATGGCGCAGAATTTGCGCACTCGAAGCACGTATCCAAAACATTCCAGAGGTTAACTACACAAGTTTTTGGCAAAATTGCTCTGGGAAATCAGACAGTCACTTCTGCGCCGGTACGATTCAGAATCTCCATTCCCGAGTGCTAGCGGAACCTGGAGTAAATCCTTGTTCATCTAGGCGTTCTTTCGCTGCTTCTTTCATAAGTTGGGTTACACATATTTTCGAAATAAAACAAGCATCGAGTCTCTGGAGCGAACCATGCAAGCGTACGTATTAAATAGAACTTTTTTCACGCGAGGTAAAGATTGAAACGGGAAAACAAACTGGAGGGAAATCAAGACCGCAGGGAACTATCAATATCTAGCAGAGATACCCATGCGAATGGTGGGTATAAATTGGTACATTTCCCACACTGTACTTTTCGAATGGTTTGCTTCGCTCGCGATCGGAATATGCATATATTCAAATGGCGTTGCCCCGTTTTCCTCCTCATTACCATTAATCGCTCCAAGCTGCGCCATCACTATAACTGTTCAACTGCTAACCGCCACATCTTTTTGCGAAAACCGAACATTGGCACGCCCACAAGCTTCGGCTAATTTCTGCATTGCGAGGCGACTGCCGATGGAAAGTAAAATTCGCTCAAAGTTTAGACGATCATGATTACAGTTAATTTTCAGACAGATTTAGTTCAGTACATTACTTACATTAATACAGCTGCAAACTGCGAGATGCCTGTTTAAAAAATATGTCAGCTTCAGACGGAAAACAGGAATCAAAACTTTGACTAGTTGTAACGGACTTTTGTTCGTTTGTGTTTGACCAAATCAGTTATTTGTGTGAAAAACTATGAAAAAACATTTTTGTAGCACATGTTCGGAAAGTTGGAATTTTCTAAGTAGTAAATGCCCTATTTCTGAACAGTTCGGTAAAACGACGCTTGCGCATGCGCTTACTGGAAATTTTCATTTTCCACACTAGGGCTTTCTTGGCACATGCGTGCTTTCCGATAATTTAATTTTACGCACCACCAGTGACATCATTCGGCTGAGTTTATTCCGAAGTTTGCATGTTTAGATTAGGTTTCATGAAACTGTCTATGCTTCTGGACCTCATGATCGCCCTTAATTTACTTATTACAAATAATTGTATTAGATTCGTTTGTTTTTTAAATCGAACTTTCCTTTACGGGTGTAGGAAGAAAAGAGTCTATTGTGCTGTTTACAGCTTGGCTTATGCTGCAAACTTCACACTTGTCGGAAATCGCTTACTTTCCGCCCTTCTTACACAATATTTTACACTTATGGTCAGTAGATTAATAATATATTCAGGGTGTTGAATATTTACGAACGTATCTGGTGCACATTATACAGACACCGTCAAGAATATCATGTCAGTCTATACAATATTGATATTTTCTGTAATGGGGTCATTTTTCGAATTATCAGAACCCTTTTGTACCTCACCCCCACCAATTTGATTATTAATGATAATTCGACACAACACTACTAACAATCGTACTTGATCGTCAGATGTGATCTCGTCTAGAGACGATCTTGAACTGAACTCTAGCGAAGACAACTGGCTTTTATATAATATAGCAAGGCAGCGATCCGGAACTGGACTTCGTAGTTAGACTTTTCAGGTAAACACAAGTCGATAGCTAGGTTCTCGTGGCTCCGATCCGGTCCCCTTGGTCCAAACCCTCACCACTTTCTGTTCACCCGAACGCTTCCATTTAACAGAATCATAGTACCGATGTTTTGAATAATCGAAATGTACTTTTCAAATCCAATTTACTGAAAATTGGAAGAATCGCAGGATTTCGATTATCCGAAAAATTAGTGTCACTGTTTTGACGAAATGAAGAACCATGAAATTTTGAAAAATTACGAACTGTACTTTCTGATGTATACTATTTACACAAAAATTAGAATCACGTTTGTCGGGGTGAGGGAAAATAGTATTTGAAGAATTCGGAGAACGACCCAATAGCAGACGTTGACTTTAATTAAATACCTGTACCGAAGCACGAGATTATGTTGTGGAATTAATCCTCGCAATATATTACTAAACTGTTGTTAAGTGACACACTTTTCTTTTTCGTAAAAAACTTCAACAATATTGATAATGTGTGTAGTATTTTTTGGATTCATATATATTTTGAATTAATTACACATTGACTTATCGCTACATTTAAAATCGAATTCAAATACTCCTTACTCAAATTATCCGCAGACCGAAAATAGTATGAGTTTATTTCTACTTATTTCTTGCAAATGATTTGGGATCCAAATTTCTTTTTTTTTTTTTTATCAACTCGAAAGACGATGAGAAACTTTCTCATTTTTTCTTTTCAACCGTTCAAGACTCTGAAAACACGCTATGAAATAGATGCCGTTATCAAACGACCAGTGGAAACAAGAAACAAATGGACCGATAAAGTATGAATTAAATTTTGCTGAAGTTTTCATTTTTCCCACCTCTGTTCTAACTCCTCTCGCACGTAGCTGCCACAACTATCCCATCGCCTCGATGCCTTGCGGCACGTTAACGATCAGAGAATATCCATCCTGTACACTTGACGCAGCATAGCTAATCGTAGAATGCTGCATGAGATACGATGCGCGGAATGCCCGAGTACTCAGTCGAGCCTCGGAAATCCGTTTAGGCGCAAGAACCCGTGAGATTGCAATGTCTCTGTCCGGCAAACCGGGCTGGATTGCTTTCTAACAAGTCGTATAACGCCAGGCGGCGGCTTGATATTGCACTTTTGCTACCAACTCAAGGATGCCGCGAACCAAGGTGACAAACCGTCCTATAACTTCTTCACTGATGTCTCATTGGACCTGCGTGATGCCCACAGGCATAATTATCGCTGATAACTTATTGTTAGTATTACGAGCAGCAGCGTAACTACAGCGATAGAATTGCTGGGCCCAATTTACTGAGAGCGTGAAATGTTCCTTGATGCAAAAAAATTTTAACAACAAACAAGCACGTTAACTAAATTAGACGCACAATTTGTGGTTTCTTTGGGATTTATGGGAGCTTTTATGAAATTCTGTGTTAATTGACGAGAATTGGGATTTCTTTAGTTATGCTGAATTCATTACTGAACTACAAATTTGAGTAAGTTTTGGAAAGAAGTCTTTTGATATTTCGTAAAACTTTGATTTCTTCACGTCAAGCTTCGCTACCAAATAATTCGGAATTAGTCGCTTTCGGAAATTTTCAAAGGAGGAATTTCAGTCAAGCCCCTGAAAATCCTGCTTAACTCAATAATCGTTGAGACGAACAACCAGATTAATTAACTAATTGAAAGAGACGATTACGTACAGAGCCAAACTAATCGTATATTAAACCTCAATCACACCACAGGCATAAAATCTGGCATATCACGGCGCTGGATACCAACGAAGAAACCTTGCCGCCCGTTATCTCTAGCCGCATCGCTTCCTAACAACCCTCGACAGTGGACTAGAGAAGAATCACTGGTTGAGCAGTGGGCAACCGAAGGAGGGAATAGGTCGTATAAGAGGATTCAGAATTCGCCGACTTTCCAATATACCATGCGTCTCTCCTGGGTGATCTATAGGCAAACCAAGATACATTCACCCGGATGAAGTCACCCTCCTTTACACCCACGCGCATAAGTTTGTCATTCTAGGATTTACCGTTTTTATTTTACTTCCCGCTGCATCCTCTATGCTGTTTCATCCGACATGTCCTATTTTATTCAACCGGATATCAGCCGCCGCTGATTCAAATATTGCTTTGATTATTCTACAATCAGTACAAACTAGATAATTACATCACTTCTGAATCGATGATGGGAAGCTAGAGTCAGTTCGCAGATTTTAAACCAGTTCTGTAATATTGTCAAATCCTAAACGGCTTCTGATGTTTGTCAGATAGTTTCGTGGTAATATTTCAAAAGAGTTTCTTGGAATAAGGTTTGTCATAATGCGATTAGATGAAAAAAAATTACGTAAAAAATACGTCCGGTATAATAGCCTTCTATAATGTGCTTTATTTTTTGTTTTTTTGGTTGGTACACTTTCGGTTATTCTCAGAAATTACATGGGACATGTCAGTGAAAATTTGAGTGAAATAGAAATGGATTAACAGGAATGTGCCAAATTCTGACGGTAGAATAATGATTATGAATACAAATCAGCGAAAGTTTCTTCACAAGGTTTTTGCAATAATCTGAACTTCTCTGGAGTATCTTTTCTGAAAGATTTTTGAATTTCAGTAAAATTTCCGAATGCTTGAAAGGTGTAAGTATTTACTCCACGAGACGAATATTTAGTAAGCGTATTAGGAAATGTTCGAAACAGTTGCCAAACTGATTATTGATACGCAACTATAAATTCGAAAAAAAAAAACACATATATGTTTATCCAGTATTTTCATCAATTATGCATTCAATCAAAATAAAGTGATTCATCACAATCACAAATAGTATTAGAGGAGGCCTGTTGATTTTTTATTTGAATCAATGTAGTTGCATTATATTTTCGTATTTCGTGGAGTTCTTAGACCTGTCGATGATGGAATTCAATGTCTTGCATCTAAATCGACGAAGTAGGTATTATTCTTCTTCAATTTTAACCTGATTGGGAACCATGTCATAAAACATTCGCATACCAAGACAAAAGCGAATATTCCCATTTTGCGTGAAAATCGTCAATTTTCCAATGTTTATGAAAATCATGTCATCAGAACAAGAATTCCGTCTGGAGTTTATAGAATTCACTTTGTATAATTGCCTGATCAATATAATAAATCAATAAAAAAAAGGAACAATAATAAACCGAAGAATTCAGAGAAATAGTCAAATTTGCGTCTCACCTTTTTCATCATTGTCATCTATGCTAGCGCAATCCAAATTACAATCTGTATAATATTAATAGTTTGAAAACCCTCTTTAAGCTCATAAAAACCCAGGAAATTCTGTACTAGTAACTGAAACAACGAAGGCCCGTCCAATGGGATAAAAATTAGAGGTTTGTCTATGTTTTGACTGAGACTTCGACATCCTTTGAACAACCGCAAATAGCCATCGCTTTCTATCTGATCGTCGCATCAACACTGATAAAATTTCGTAGAAACGCTTACTATTTTGACATAGTAATCGATAGTACGTGCAAGTGAAGAAGGTGTAATTATGGATTATAGTGTCCAATTCATGAAAATGTAGTAACAGTACCATTTGTATAGTAACGGATACTATGCAACCACATAATTACCTTCACTGTCCAATACAGTAATCATTACTATCGGCACGTAGTAACAGATACTATGCCAAGTTACGCAATGTTACTTTGGAATTTTATCAACTTTGTTTAAGGGGGCTTCCATAAATTACGTAACGCGAAAATTTGAATTTTTGAACCCCACCCCCTCCCAATGTGACATAACACATTCCGTCAATGAGCCCCGTTTATCGGAAGAGTTTGAAGCTAATTATTGATAAGAGATAAATGAATTGTTCAACAAGAAAATATCGTTACGCAACAACGATATCAAGCCGCCCCCTTCCCTAGTGTAACAATTAAAGCGTAACGAATTTCTTGACCCCCTCCCCCCCCCCCCCCCCCCGCGAGCGCGTTGCGTAATTTATGAAAGCTCCGTAATGTAAAATTTGGAATAAATGTTATTTTTTTGTTTTAGGTACGTCTTAACGACGGGCCTGGATTCAACCGTCGATATACTAATAGACTCAGGACAACAATGTCGAGAACAGATCTCGCTAATAACTTAATAACTTCAAGCATTCAATTAAGGGTGAAGTGAATTTATCTGTGTTTATTGCACATTAAAATACTCCAAGTAGTAGTAACAATCTAATGAAAACGACATCACTTACCAATCTCACACGTTCTCCCTTTGTTAACTTTGCCGATTGTGAAATCTAACTGGCGAAGTCTATGCGGCGTGTCGGTAAATGATATTGGCACAAGTTTATCCCGAACATAATCGGTCACTACCGTTACTTATCCCGCGGGCTACGTAACCACCCCAGAGCCAAGCTCCGGGAAGGTCTCGGTTCTCATACCCATGCTGGTTTCCCAGCATGTCAACCATCACGAGAATCTCCTAGCGGTTGCGAGACCCATTCGTGAAGGGCAACCCGCGCCAATAATTTTCGCTTCCACTACCGATTCGCGGACTGCAATTTCCATCCGTGTGTCAACCACCCTGGTGTAACCCCTCGTATCGGGTCCCCAGGAGGCCAGCTCGCGAATCCCGTACTCCGCACAGACTCGCCCTCGTCTCATGGTTAGCAGCAAATTAATTTCATCACGCAAGTCGTCCCGATCGACACGCCGACAGCCGTTCACTCCCGCAATGCCACACTGACCGCGTATTTATGCCTAGACAAATTTTCCTTCAGCACTTACTACTTGCTGGCGCGCCGTTCGGAGCAATACTGAGCAGATATTGTCGGCTCATCCGGTTAGCCGAACGTGGCGCTGATTACATAGGTCATGTCGTGTTTACGATTACCTACTCGGTTCTGAACCCTTTTTTCTACTATATGCCATTCGTTCGGCCTACTCTCGCGGGCAACGGCCTCTCTTCAAACGAATCGAGTAACTGAACATAATTATTTTATTTTATGTGAATGACACACAAATGAGGAAAATTAAAGGCTAACCGGAATAATAAAAATAAACTGAAATTCGTGTATCATCAATATTATAGTACGTAATCTCTGAATCGTTAACTGAGAATTTATAAAGGCGTTTACGCTTGTGGGACTTCGTGAGTCAGCCAAGTTTTATATCATGGACTAGTTACGTTCTTTCCTAATTTATTGGTCGTTACCGTGATACGGAATCTCGGCAGATTTTATACATTCGCAACATGTAGTTGCCAAGACTATGTGCGAAGTTGCGGGAATAATGTCGATATTGTAACCGCCACAATGTGACGCGGAGTGGCTACTATGTGACTATAGTAACAGATAGTACGCATATCACGCGGTAACAGTTACTATGCTTGCATACTTCGGAGCACCAAAATGGCAAACCTGATACTTATTTACCATGTTTCTCTGGTAACCGTAACTATAATTTTAGTTACCGTTACTATAAAATTTTTCCATCAAAGATAGAGTCTTGAATAGTTGATTTAGGCATATTCACAATCCTTCAATCTCAGTATTTACAATTAATTGTCAAAGTTTTTCAGGCTGACAAACCTTTAGCCACCGAACCTATTTACAGAGACCTTTTGCCACCAATTGAGATCCCAAAAATTCAAAACTACCGTACAAACAAATATCAAAGGTCCTTTATATTGCTTAGAACTTTGTATTGCTAGAAGCCTTAATCCGCCTCACTAATTTCGAAATTTATAGGACCAAAAGCTTTTAATTTTAGAGTCGACATCGTCACATTTTGTTTTTTATCTGGCAATTGGAAACTGTAAATACCTAATTTTTGCGATTCTTGAGTCCAAAAACTGTTTACCCCAAAGTTGACGTAGGGTAAAATTTTATTTTACTATTAATAAAACAACTTGGGACCCAACGCAGTTGGCTTTTTTGATGAATCGACACGTTTTTCATATTTTCTAATTTTCAGTAAGAAAGCAAAAGGATTACAGACATCGCTTCATTGGCGACTTACGAGTAAATCTTATTTCAGCACTTTGGCACGATTGATTTTGCAAAATCTTTCGTCCCTCTTCGTGAGCCTTCTGTATTCATATCTTGTGACGACCATTTTAGCGTTTTATGGGCCGATCTAAGGGACGAGTGTTGTAAAAGTGCACCATTTCTGCCTCGCTTCAGGTATCAAAATACGTGGATTTACAAACTTTACGTAATATTTTAATTTTCGTCGTGGTTTTCTAATTACCGAAAATATGTAACAGAGAGGCTAATCAACGAATTTTAAATCATGTGATACGCACAGTGCTTGTATTTCTAAAAACATTTTGAAGAACGAGATAACCAATTATAAGCGGGGAATGTTTTTGCCGCGGGGTTTTTTTTTAATCTAAACTCAGCGGTTGGAGCCCGAATATCATAACGTGTGCTGATGTTATTTTTAGTCGAGTTGTTGCAATCAATAATTCAGAGCTTGCATCAGGTTCGTATTTGCTTAAATCAGTGTCACGCAACCCCTATAAGTTTCATAATTCATGAAATTAATTGAATTACTGTGAACCCCTCGCGTGACGGATACCGCAGGAATTAAGAACAGAAGCCCGACTGGTGGTGATCAGTTGCCAAGATAAAATTATTACGTCGAATTGTGGACCGGCCAGTTTTGTTCTTCCGTTCAAACTTCAACTTCTTCTATTCCATCGAAGACGTCAAGAGACTGAATACGTTCATGGGACTTCCCTGAAACATTAAAAACGGCGAAAAAAACCTGTCGCGGATTGGAACTTTCCACCCGATTTCTGAAACAGTGGAAATGAAATTCTTTCCAGCCGATAAGAAGTATCGGATATCTTCTTTACCGACAAGGTAACGCTGGGCTCTCGGATTTATACAACGTCGAAGCGCTGCCTGGTACGCAAATATTAGGGATCCACCAATTATTCATTTAACTTTATCTCCTGCCAATCGTTATTTCCGAAGATATTCAGCGTCTCGTGATTCTACCCGAGTGGGCATTATTGATTTATGCCTAATGACTTTGAACGACGAGATATGCACGCTGGTCGACGTTATTGAAAATCGCTGATCCCATTCACGACAACTTGTACTAATTCATCGGTTTGTTCACTCGCTGGTTTCCGATGTCCTTTAATATCGTGAAATTGGCTGCGGCATAATTTTTTTTTTTTTTTTTTAAATAATACGAAAGAATGAGAGGTGTCTTGATTGAAATTAGACCATTTCAAAATACACTCAGGGTTCTCTGTTGGAGGAAAGTAATTTTTCATTTCTTATTTTATCGTCTAAATACATATTCCCATGATTTTCAAAACAGTCAAGATTCTGCTTTTGAAAGTTACGAACGTAAAATCAATCCTGCGGAATATCTGAAAAATCGAAAAAAACGTCTTTATTTAGCAGTTACCTTGAAATATTGATACCGCCTTTGACTATCGTCCTGCTGACTGAATATTGTTCGGATTCGGGTGAAGTTAGGTCAATTGATGTGCGAACATTGCAGCTGTAATGAAATATTGATTTATTACTAAACTTGCGAATTATATACATTAGGCCGTACACATAAGTATATATTGCATACATATATGTATATTATATGCACCATACATATCATATATATATACATGTACAATTCCATATTTATTGAAGGTTCTAACTACTTTAACGCAGGGATAGGTATACATAAATATGCGTGTCTATGGTGTATAGCTGCAGCTCTTTCGGAATGAGAACCAATGGGCGATCAGAGTTATTCGTTAGTGTGTTTCATTCGTTATGTATCTATTTCTAATTACGTTTCATTCTATTATCATATCACGCTTTTGCGTTTGATGAAATGAATTTCTTAGAAAAGCTTCCCTTTCAAGAGGTCCCGTCATCTCTGTTTTGTTGTTCGCATTATCTGTCCGCAGTACGTCAAATACAAGTACAACTTTGTTCTCGAGACGTGTCTGTATATGATTTTTCAACACCTGCTTGGAAATTTTTATTTTCGCAGCCCGTGGAGCGTGCGTAAAGTATCCCATTTCTGAACGGCGCGGTAAAACAACGTTGGCGCATGCGCACCATCGACATGCTCAATTTTACACACTAGCGCCTACTCTTCGTGCTTATTCGCACTTTCGATCAACTCAATTTTACGCACTGCGTCATTGAGCGTAACATATCTGACCCTAAATTAACGCGCTGTTAGTGGTATCTTTGTTGCTTTTCGAACGAAACTTTTCTTCACAGGTGCTCGGAAAGATAGCGTGTATCACAAGCGTGGATGGACGTAACACAACATACAATCTTTTTCAACATTGTCTCTTTCGGTGGCTTGTATCAACGATTCAACAAATACTAAATCCACGACATTCATATTTTCAGGCTTAAGGTGAAATCGTCACGCAAAAAAAGAAAGCAAAGGCGCTTTTTCGATGCTCGGGGCTCCTAAAGAAAAAAAAAAAAGCCCCTATTCTTACATCCTGTGAGTAGGTACAGAGCTTGTTTTAGGCTTAACGTTGTACAGCGTTTTACGGTTAGCATGTGTCGCAGATTATTCTCCTCGCTTATGAATATTATATATGTAATATATTTATTTATTTATCTACGCAGTACGTGTGCGCTGATTCCACCCTCAATAATATCACTACAGAATATACATGTATATACATACACACAATTGGTTTCATTCGCGGTATACATGATTTCGAAGATATGTTTATTTCATTAAATGTCTAGCGCAGATATATCACAAAGCCACGTAAGACGATTAACCAAAGTATTATTAGTACAATTTATTTTTTTACAGTGTCTGTCGTTTTTTTCAAGCATTGTTGTGACAAAAATTTCAAGACATAAAAAATCATCACAATTCGTCCACTTATTTCCTTATCTGTATTTCACAGCTTTGTTTTGTCAAAAAGCTTTATCATGTTCAGTCCGGTTATAAGATTATAACCTACAACAATACAAAACACGTTTTACGGAAGTATTTGAACAAATTCGGATGAATTATCTTACCAAATTCATGGTAGAAATTTTCCAAGTCAAGCCCCGTATAATTCAGGAAAAGCACGACGTTTACTCTTCGTTTAGATCGAACAGGAATACCGTTAACTATAATTAATTACAAAACTGATATGACGATTCAACTATCCACATTGCACACGTACTTTCTGTACACTTCGTATATATATGTTTTATATATATATATATATACATATACATATAATTATTGATGTATTAACCTGACCGCAGCTCTATGATTATCCACTTCGATTTTTCGCAGCTGCTCTGATTGTCTTTAGTCACGAATTTTTTCTTCTTCATGTTCTTCCTCACCGTACTCGCATTCCGAATTTACGAAAGCGCAAGTAGCCGAGTGACCGTCAAAAATCCAACCAGCAACATCAAGCATGGCCTCGGGAGATACGCGCTGCCCTGAACTGTAAAATAAAACAACGTATTCGATTTATACAAACATTTCCATTCTGCCCAACGTGTTTTTATTCAGAAGCTGACAACACCCGTATAAAACAAGTTTTATGAGAAGTCGACTTGAAATTTGATCGGATTAGACGAGGTTTGAGTAGACAATACGTAATCGCATTCCAACAACTCGTTTCCAAGTAATTGCAAACAAATTTATTCCCTGCTTTGAATAGACGATTCTCTCATCTCGGAATAAATGAACTGAGAAAATATAAATACCAAGAGAAAAATGGAAAAGAAAAAAAAATTTTGTATACAGTGGTGAATTCGAAGAATTATTTATACAAAAGCTGTTGGGCCTCTCCAACGGTCCGAATGAAGGATGGGGCGCCTCGAATGGTATTGCTGTTCAACTTTTCGAGGTAATTCGGAACAATGGGAGATCTTTGTGTGGACGAGGAGAGGCCAATATAATGGGTGAAAAGTGGAATGAAAGTTCGTTACGTGTACGTGAGCGCAGCCACATAGCTGGGAGACGAAGATACGGAAACGTTGAACACGTTTGTACCCAATGAGAATGCCTCGCAGCTTCCCCATCAGATTCATCCTGGCAGAATGGAGACGATTTATGTTTTTCTGCAAGGACTCGTGATGTATACGCCCGAACAATTACAGCGTCAAATATCATTCCAATTTCATTTGCATTTTATGATGGGAACGCCATGATTCGCCCAAGATGGAATTATAAAAAGTGATGTTTAAAGGTCTTCAAATCGTTGTCCTGCGAATCAGGCGATCTAGCGTTTGTATAAAATTTTCACTTTATTTGTCGCCCCAATGAGGATAACAGAGGAAAAATGAACAGAAAAATGGAAAAATGATTCAGTAGAAAGATCAATGGCTCGTGAACTTGTTCGACATGAATGAGGTTCATTTGCTAACAATCGTTACTAATCGTTTATTTCATTACAAGATAGTCGTACGTAATTCAGGATTTGTCAAATTATAGTATTTGTAAGCTATGAAAAATTCTTTGAAAATGCAAAAATGAACAATACTGGAATTATGAACGCAGACAGAAAAGGTATTCAATAAAGATTTTCTCAATGATTGCTGTTCTCACAGTGACGAGTTTCCCGAAATTACATCAATTTCACCGAAAGAATTGGTATCGTTATTTTTAAACAATCATGCATAATCAATAGATTTGGGCCGTACTGTTTCAAAATTCATGCACGGATTTACTAACATAAATTAACACAGTGTTACATCCTGTAGTTAATGAGTGGCCCAGTTTCAGCTATACCTTCGTTATTGATGCAAATAAAAGAGCAGATCATCGATTACGCGCAAATTGTAAGCTAGATTGTGAAACATTAACAATCATTGATCGCATAATTCGCGACAGTAATGTGGTCACCAAATCGTAACAGATGACGAGTGAAGAGACAAAAAAACGAACAACGAATAATGACGATCGAGTCTCAACAAATCTCAAAAAACGCAGTCATTATTCACTTTCAAATCTGTTACAAAACAACGACGTTATAATTTTCCCAGATGTAATGAAGCTATTTGTTCAACTAGGTACTGCTGATGGAGATATTCCACAATCTTTTGTTACAACATATGTTTGTTGTTATAAACCTAATAAGAAATATTAAAAAAAACTCTGTATTGCAATGCATTTGAACCGTTTCTGTTGGGTATAAGTAACGATAAAAAGTAGTTTCTTCTTTTTGGCATCGAGGGAATGAGTATAGCCGCTAGCACTGGGTGTAGACAGTCATATAATACAGTATACGTAGCTAGTTAGCCTGTAACGTGGACATATTGAAATTTCTCGGAGAATTTGTAACATTAATTAACCCTTGGGTGAGCAGGGTGTTCTCCCGTTTCAGTATGCTCCGATTCTCGGCCGGCGGTTCTCTTCAATCGTATTGTCTATGGTAAATGTATACGCTGTGCCTAATTGCTTCTTAAATTAGACCCAGTGGCAGATTGTCTTATTATAAGCGTACGTACAGTTCACTGGCGCAATAAAGAACAAGTTAGAATTGAGAAATATGGTCACGGAGGGTCGGAATTTGTTCGTAAATCACACCCGCGGTCGTACCTACTAGTGCCGTTACAAACAATAGTAACAACAATTAGAGGAAATCAAACGTCCGTTACACTTTATCATGATCCGCCAGCGATGATTCAGATAATCTATCACGGAATTTTTTAATATAATTATTATTTAACGTTGACATGGAGGATGGAAACGAAAATTTCAGAAAAAGATAAAAGAGCGAGGGGGGAATCAAATTATCGTAAATTGGGTGACAAGCGATTATCATGATTTCAATGATTTCAAGTGACATCAAGCGATTTCACACGATTTCAAGTGATTTCATATGATTTCAAGTGGTTTCAAGTAATTTCAAGCAGTGACTGTTCTGCAAACTGATTTGCGAGTTCGACAAGTGAATACGTGTGTAATTTAATTCGATATCAAGCACTTTCATTCGATTTCATACGATTTCAAGTGATTTCAAGTGATATCAAACGATGACTGCTTTCCAGAGTGATTTGCAATTTCAATAAGTGAATACACGTCAAATTTAATGCGATGTCAAGCGATTTCACATGATTTCAAGGGATTTCATTCGATTTCAAGTGATATCAAGCGATGACTGTTTCCAAAGTGATTTGCGCTTTCAACAAATGAATACACGTGCGATTTAGCGCGATATCAAGCGATTTCACACGATTTCAAGGGATTTCATACGATTTCATACGATTTCAAGTGATTTCAAGTGACATCAAACGATGACTGTTTTCCAAAGTGATTTGCGATTTTATCAAAGCGAATACACGTGTCATTTCACGCAATTACATTATCATCTTCTATCGTTTCAACTAATTTCAAGCAATTCTAAAGTGAGTTCTTTCCAAAGTGAATGGCGATTTCAACAAGTTGATTCCCCCTCGTAACAATCGATATTGCAGCCAGGGCGCGTGACGGCTATTTCACAATTTCGGCATCAGTTTAAGGAGTAATATTCAGAAGTTGCTTATTCAAAAACTGACACGAGCGGGTAATTATAGCAACTTTTTGGGACAGGGTGGGTTCAGCTACTTATTTAGCCCAGCGTTATGAACATCAGCGCATTCGGGCAAAAACCGGCTGGTATATACGCCGACGGCTCCAGAGCCGTGAATAAATTTAACCAAATGTCATGAATAAATTTCACCGTGCAACTAGAGTCTCTTGATTTTGATTAAGCCGTAAACTGTGTAACGTACACACTGGGCTGTGAACAACCCGTATAAACAATATATACATAAACATACACAGCCAAAGCTTAGATACACCTTATAAGCTGCGAATAAAGTGCATTCCATCGGTGTACGTTAATGAGAAAATGATATAGGCTGGACGCATTCCGCGATATTGCTCTGATAATCATATGAATTTACGGTAAATGTGATCAAATTATGATCATAAAAATGTTTAACGATATTCAAGACTTCTGCATCTGTAAAAGTGAACTTTTGGCAAGCAGTAATTACTGCATGACCATTCTGAGAGGAAAGTTGTGAAGGATTTTTTTACTTCCTAATTCGATTATGTAGAGATTGTTTTTTACGTTTTATTTTTATACCGAAACAAAGTTCGTTTTTTGCTAAATTGGTACTTAACAAGCCGTAGCATCCTAACGATCTTTTTGAGAGCAAAGTTCGGTGGAACTTTTTTATTCGTTATTCGATTATCTGGTGGTGGTATTTTTTTCTCTGTCAAAGCAACGTCAATTTTACGCAACCATTGAACAAGTAATGCTGCATCTTGTACCAATATACTGTGAATCAGTGATACGTACTTACGAAATTACTCGCCAAAGTACTAATTCAGCAAAACAAAACCAAAAAAAAAAAAAACGATCTTTGCATCCGTTTTAAAATAAAAATTTTATCCCCACTTCTTTATCAAATAGAGTATAAATATGTCCTGCATAACTTTGCCATCAAGAGGAATAAGTTCGTTTTTGGATCTACCACAAATCTTGAAAGTCGTAAATGTTTCATTGAAGTATACAAATATATGTTTCTTTATTGAACGGTAGGTTTAATTTTTCATTAAAACTTACCGAATACTTGCGCCTTTCGATAATCAATCAGCGGCTCCTTGATTGGACGACTTGATTGCACTGTTGCCTCACACCTTTATAACAGGGAAGTAAAAAGGAGATGATAGAAAAATCAATGTTAGTTTGCTTCAAGATATTACGTTATCACAGGCTCGAGTACCGCGGAAAATTAATTCATTGTTAGAAAATTTACCGAGGGATGCGCAGTAATTGTCTACACTTTACAAAGGAAAAGAACCTGTTCATTTCTGCGCATTTCACTGTGTCATAATTCAGGTTTACTTTGTATATCAGTACGAAAAGTTCTCTGTTATTTTCAATCACGAGGCAAGGTAAATCAGACAGTTTCAATTTTCAGATATAATTATTTATCATCCACTTTTCCCAGTGCGATAAATTGGCAAACAAAGTTCAGTTTCCCTCGCCGCAACGTATTTTTATATTTCCGAGGGTCAGATTTAACCGATTGGAATATTACCTCACGTTTATTTTTCCCTCCGTGAGGTGATGCGGTCCAACTTCCAGACGAAGACCCGACACGGACGAAACCAAACCGTGCTGTTGTATCAGCGCCTCGTAGTCCGAGCGTGCCTGAAAAATACAGAAAATGGCGATAAAGAGAAATTAGAGAAATTGAAGGAATTGCGTAGGGTAGTTTTGGGATGATTGATGAATTTCAGAAATTGATAATATCGATAGAAAGGAATGTTAGACGGCGAAATTGTGACCAATTTTTTTCCTACTCCCTTCTCCATGGATCCCAATGCATAGATGACGGACTAACCTTGCTTGGACAACTACAACTACACGTGTAGCAGCGATGCATTCAAATTCCAAAATTTAAGTGAAAACGCCTTTCGGCCTAGCAGCCGGCAGCTGCATACAGGAAATTAATGTTCTGCTCATTTCCCCCACATTTCCGCTGTTTTCAATTCGAATTGAAATCAACTTGGTCCCCGGTGCTTATCTCTTCGAGCTAAACGAACATTTCAATTTCGTACTGTGTGCTAGTATTACTGTAGGGCGTATTTATTGGAAAGTGATTCTAATTTGTAGAGAATTTTAATTTTACTCAAAGTTGTTTCAATTTGTGATTTTCGTTAACTGGACAAAAAGGAGTTGCACAGAGTTTACGTAAAGATACCAAGTTCAAATCAGTTTCGTAAAGGAGTTGGTCCGAGAGAAAAAAATTTCCAGTCATTTTCGACAGTCTGTAAGTGCGCGATGATGTCTCGCACTGTTTTTCACAACTGCAAGTGTTCAACTTCTTCGGTTCTTACGTGTTTTTATTTCTGTTGAAAGTAGTACTAATTATCTTCTCGTACCTTTTCACCGGAAGTTTAATCAGCATCTCTGGGTGTATTTACGAGTGTGTATGGTGTTAATTAAGTCAATTATAACTGTCCAAACGTGACGCCTACGCAGTCGAGCAGCAGAAGGTTATAAGTCAGAACATAACTTACTGCGCATAGGCGCGGAAAGTACGACGGGTAGACTTTCGCTGTGTTTCAACTTCAGCCCTGACTTTAATTTACAAGTTTGTCCGAGGTCGAAACTTTCCTGTTATTAGTTTACCGGTCAAAATATAGGCAAGAGTTTACCGAAAGACATTTCACAGTCCAGCAACTCGAGGGTAGAAATAAAACATCCGCACTCAATTACAGATTTAGAATATTCTAAAGAAAAATGAATCAAAGATTCAAACTTTGTTACCGAAGTAGAATTGTGCAGAACTTGCGTTCAAATTACTAACTGCGAATTAAATTTAGCAAAGTCATGGCTTGATAACACAATCGGGAGAAAGAAGAACAAAAAAATTAAACGACAAATAATAATGGTTTTGAATTTCAGAATAATTTTTCAAAATATCTGCGGCTTCTCTGGATTTTGACTCAATCTTGACTAACGATGTTATAAATCTGGAACAATTATGTCGCGTCTCATCGCGATTAGATTTGGATTCAAAGTCCATGAGGATAAACTTCACTAAAAAGAAATGCCCTCTTCGAAAAACGAGTTCTTTTGCGTGCGGTTTGCTTGAACAAGTATATTATTTGTTATGTGTAATGATTGAATGCGATATTGGTGGTATGAGACTCAAAAAAGCTACGACTGGAATGAGTACAAAACTAGGTTATGGGCTCCGACACCATGAGGATATTTCCCAACTATATAGATACGCGATTATTCATTTGCTAGAGCGAAGCTATCGAAATGAAATATCGGATCAGTGAATCTCGAGCGTGAAATCTGCCGGCAATAATCCCACGCAAATAGAGACTGAGTGAAATGAGAAAAAATTAAAGAATAATGAGATGGAGCAATTAGCAAAATACTGAGAAATATTAATTTCTGGTTTCGTCGGTAACGCACTTTGCCTGATGTATTTTTATTTATTTATTTATTTTTTTTTTTTCATCTCGTTCATCATTTTATTTCGTCTTTATCCTGCCGTTAGATCTTTTTAAACTTTCTACATTACTGCAAGGAAATCAGAGTATCAAACGAACCTTGGAACCCAGTTAAGGATATCATTAATTTCAAGCTCTGCTTGCGATTTTACTCGAATCTCTCTCATCCTCTCTCTTCTCGAGATGTATCTGTATATTCGCGCATTTGCACACCTCGATTGGTATATCTCGAGTCGGATACTACTCGACTTCCGATTATGATCTTGGATATTCGGTATTGTCGGAAAGCTGATTTCAGATTGGAAGTTAAATTACATCGGCGTGAAGTATGATTTTCTATAACGTAGAAAAAGCGTTATGGGTAAAATGAATTTTCTTTCGAATAAACTGTTAACTCGAGATGATGACATTCATCGGTATAAATTCTTGAGAATCCAGGGGCGTTTAAAATTAATTGACTCGGCAAGAATAAGCGAGGGAAGCAATTTTCCGCGTGGGAATGTATAATAATGGAAGCGGTGCGCAGAGTTGGCGAAAAATGCGGGAAAAAAAAAAGTTTAATTCTGTAGTAGGTCGGTGAGTGGGTGTGGAGGGATTTTATCCCAAGTTACTATCGCGAGCTCTGAGCCGAGGGAGGAGGAATCAAATTTTCCAAAATAGTCAGGCGGGCCCAGCGCGGCGTCCGATACAGCTAATAAGCAATATTGGCGGGAAATTTACCGTCGAAATAGTTTAAGGAATGTTTGAGAAAGTTCACCGCACGGGTTTATCCGATACGGATAAAACTTTGACGCTAAATTTACCAAAGTTCAACCGGAACTTCTGCCAGACTCTTGCTAACCCCAAACGTCGTACTAAAATCTTATCCGCTTCTAAAGACTCGAAATCTGCCTACTCATTGCTCGGTTCGCTCTGGAAGATCAAGAGTTTTCCTATCAATTATGTCGCGGCCTTTACTCAGCCACGAAAATTTGCGTTTACCAAGAACTCAATTTTAGCCGCAGAGACTTAACGTGTATTAAGCCGAAGATTCTCGCTTCAAATCTTTTATGGAGAATGAATCAGTTTTTTCCCTCTTTTCCACAGGCATATTCAAAAAAAAATCTTTTCATTTCTTGCACATTCACTTGAAATTGGTTAACTCTTAATGTGAAGAATTAATATGAAGTACAATAATCCACTGAAATATATTGCATTTTTTTGCAGAAATTTTTATTTTTTTTTTCCTTCCTTCACTAAATATTTCGGGATTAAATCTTGTCGTAATAACTTTTGCATGATTATTATAAACCTTCTACTGAAATTCACCAATGATGTCACACCCACAAGTGAGTGGGAGGATTGGTAGCATGATAAATTGTGACTTCAAGGGTTGAAGGGTCTGGCCTAGCGTGATGTCACGTTGTGCGTGCTACTCGCACGTGTAACTTATCTTAATTTCGAAATGAGAAATCAGTGAACGACGTTTCAATTCGTTCTGTCTGACGCAATTCTCAATTAATTCAAGAATCAGCTCAATTTAATTCTATTAACCTTCGGAATTTAGCAAATTAGGTCATTGTTTATTGACTCAATCGCACTGCAAATACAAAAACTAGTTTGTATAAGCCCTACACGTATGACTCCGAGAATCTCGTTTTATTCCGAATTATGTGCAATATACATTAAACATCGTGACGCATGAGTTAATTATTTCATATTTTTATTCGTTTGAATAGTGAAATTGTAATGAAGGTCCTTTTGAACGGAATGCGACTTTACGATGTAAATAACATTTCTCAAAGATAAAAGTCAAGTTGCTCTGCCATTCGATATTCAAAGAGTAGTTCATACTCCGTATGACCAAGAAGCCTGGAGACGTTTAAATTTTGATTGCGAGTGATGTGAAAAGTGGGTACGACTAGTAAACTTTGAGAGGAAAATGTGAAAGGTTGAATTCTATAGTATGATTGAAAATAAAGGAAACTCTAGAAGGCAGCCGACCGCGTCTTTGCAGTCTCTTGACGTTCAAGTTGGGATTGTCGGACCTGACCGTGGTTCTGGGAATCCCGAGGCTCGGACCGGCATCATTCTACGTCGAGCAAAGATCCCCTGAAAAGCAACTATCCGTCAAGCCGCGCTCACTTGAATTTCTTTGAGACCGCCCACACGTCCATCTCCTATGCGAGACGAAGATGTTTGAACTTTCAAAAACTGATTCCATTTCATTTCCCGTCAGTACCCGCATACACATACCCGTAACATCCACGCGATTCAAAATCTGAAATTCTATTCAGATCAGTTTTTCTATCAAAGAGTTTATCCAAGTAGAGATTTTCATCAAGCTTAGAGATAAGGCCATGATCAGGCTTGCCTTACCGTCTGATCGGGGCCTGAGCAGAAATGTCACGTAACACGTTCTGGAATGCCTGATTAACCTGAATTCAAGTACGTTGGTCAGACCCAGATCAGGTGTTGATCAGAATTCGATTAGAACATATAAATGCGGTAGCTGGTCAGAATCGGGAAACGGTTGATCAGGTTTATTGATTGTGCAAGTGGATGGCCACACTTTGTTACAATTCATCCGAGTCTGTTTTAATGAGAACGCCAAGAACTTTCACGACACCTGGCGGCTGCTCGCGGTACTTGCAATATATGCGCCAGGTTTAGTCAGGGTTGGATCAGGTGTACCGTAGTAGAGTTTGCCTGACCTGAGCCTGCTCAGGACCAGATCAAGCATGCCCTACTTATACGTGACTGATATTAACCTGATCAGCCTGCCTTAACAAGGCACTTCTGATTTCAACCGGATCAGGTACTGGGCTGGGACATCAGACTGGTCCGTTAAAATCTCTAATCGGATTATGGATGGAGTTCCGGTGAGTCTAGACTCTCTAATATCTGAATCTCGACCGCCAGATTCTCTGAAGGACTGGTTCAGCCCTCACCAGTTGGCGTGTCTGGTTGACATTAGAATGAGCCGGTTCGTAACGAGCCTTGTTATTCCACGATATTGACGTCTGCAAAACGAGTGGGAGGGGAGCCGGGATCAGTTGAATTATTTGGATGTAATATGATTTATGGTAATTAAATAAGGAGCCCCGAACGAAAATTCAATTACATCGGCGTGCCTTGCTGCAGCCTTATGCAGGGGTGGAAGAGGCGAACGATTAACGGCCCACGCTATGCTTGAATACAAATTTACGGGGAACCGGTATGAAGTTTGCTTTGACAAATGGGGAAAGGAATTTTTTTTTTAATTAGATTTTTACTTATAAGTTTACGATAAAAACGCACCAGAGGAACCAGACTTGATCATTTATTTCGTAAGTAGTTTAAGATTATGTTAATTGCTCGGATATTAACGAATCACTGTTTTTCGAGAGATTTACTCGGTGATCGAAGCAGTCTTGTAATGTCCAAAGTCGATCGATGAGATAATTCAAATGTTTGGCTCTATAACTTGTCGAAATAAGGCATCGATTCTGTGAACCAAGGAAACAGTTTGGTGACGATCTTTCTTGTATCAATGTTTCTCAAAAAAAATTTTGGAGCATCGAACAAAATTGCCATTTCATTTGGGATGTTAGCCTTATATGGATGCAAAAATTTGATCACAATTTTTAGGATTCAAAAAGTTTGAAAAATTTTTTACAATAATTTTTACTAAGATTATAAACTCTGATACCACAGACAAAGTATATATTTTTAATCTTGCTAAGAACAGTAAAATAAAAAAGCACTTCATCACTGGAACGACATTTTCTCCTGCACTCGAGAAGTGCCTCTGATCACGATGATCGCTGTCTGAAATATTCATTGTGATTTTTAATAATTTCCAATGAATAAATTCAAGGCAGGAAAAGGTCACGGACGAGGCAGAAGCAAATCGATAAGTAAAATGAAGGCAACACATAGAATACGGGGAAGATGAGCGTGTGAAATGAAACCAAATGAAATAAAATCGTAGAATTTCGCTTATGGGTATGGAATGAGGCGTGATAAAAGGGGGGCGGGGGTCGTGTTATTTAAAAATTCCCAGCAGCAAATCCGAGTTTAATAAGACGCAGCGTCGTCAGAATATTTAATAATCTCACAGCAATCAGTTTGAGCCCACCTCTTTTTCATCCTCGTCATCTTCGTCGTCTGATTCAAGTTGACGAGTGACTCTTTTCAATTCGCTTAAGAATTTATCAACTGACACGCCCCTGTCGTCATTAGGAGTAAGAAGACCGGGTTATATCACGGGGCCCCAAGAGTCTATTCCAACAAGCGTGCGAGCCATGGGGAAGAGGGCGGAAATATTCTGAACCACTGGAAGTGCCGGTATGGTTGATGAACCAAAGCTCAGTCCCAATTAGCGCGTAGAGACCGAGTTTTGGTTCACGTAGCAGCCTTACGAGGAGATAGCTTAAATCGCCGTGGAAATTAAGGTGAAAATTCTTAGCATCGACAATTTTCTTCGGGGTCCTTTGATCTCCGGTTAATTTTGAAAATGGTGTATACGTGTGTGTACAGATCAGCTAAGAATAATGTTCCATAATTCTGTAAAAATTTTTGCCAATTAGCTCGAGACTCTTCTAACAGCTTTGGTAATAATATCCCCAGGATCAATTCCAGAACCGGTTAAAAGATTAGCAATTAAGTAACGCCGAGACATATTTTAATCGTGTCCTCCACCCTACCCGGGCTCCTTCAGAAATTCGACGGTGACAGCTGGGCTATTTTCGACCCCTGAACGAGGCCCGACAAGTGGCTCCTGAAGTTATCCTCGATCGTGCGTAAGGATGGATGCAGGATAAGAAAGAATGGAGGAAAGGAAGAAGTCGAGGCATCCACGCCTCATTAAGGCCCGCAGAATCGATCTGATCAAAAAACGCCGAGACGAAAAGAGCCCTCATCGCTCCCGCTGCTGGATGAAAGTTAATTGTAATCTCCCGAGCCGAGGGCGCAATGAGGGAACCAGACGCGGTCAGTGTATAGGTGCAACTTTTTCATGGGCGAAAAGACAAGCCGCGTGGTAGTCAATCATCTGCGACGCATCTGGTGAAAGGCTACGCTGAAAATCTGCGATCTCGTCATCAGCCGTTTGTATGATGAAACAAAAAAATTTTGGCACCTTTTCCCCAAACGTCAAATAAAGACGTAACACGATCGTGACGGTTCATAATTTCATCGAGGATTAGAATAACGGATGAACAAAGTCAATGACGATGTATTGATTGATGTGGTTAAACGACATTGGTTCTTTTACTCGGTAACTGATGGTGAGCTAGGTAATACACATACTCGTGATTAATGATCCCGAGAGATATATTCTCAAACAATGAAGACTAACGGCTGGTACACCACATTGTTAAGAATCCCTTCTGTGACTTTGACGTTTTTCTTCCATGCAAACGCATGTAGGGAAAATGTGGTAGAATGGGGAATGTCGACTTCAAAGTTTAGTTGAAGATACTTGAACAGACGAAACGAATATTCATACCCATATAATACCGAAATCTCGAGTTATATTAGCAATAGTATATTTTGCTTTCATCTGTGTCAACAATGTTCAATCAAACTCAACGGGCTGTGTAACATTATTACATTCAAAACAAGTACCTACTATCTTCAGTTCAGGGTACACGCTACTTTTTCACTCCGAGTGCGTTTGTCACTACGGATGAAAACGCGAAAGCTTGAATGCACGGTTTAGAGCGATGATGGAAAAGGGGTTGGCTTTACTCATGTTCTGCTTGGTGAAACATCAGCAATTTGCCGGCAACGCTTGTGTAATTCACTCGTTTCAAGCCCTTTTCATGTAATCATCTACATGCAGAGGAGTGGAGTGAAGAATACCGAATAAAAATGGACGTACGAAGAAATGTCAAATTGCAGGCTATTCATCACTTGAATAGAGCGATAGTGAAGAGAATGATTTGATTAGCTGAAAACATCTTGTTGCCAATGTTAGGCTTAAAGCCGGAAAACTGTCAAGTATTAGTTCATAAAAACATTCCAAACTATAGTAAATTAATCCTTTAGAGATCAATGGGCTACACTGGTGACCCATGAACTTCAAACGCTATTCAAACATTCTTATATAATAAGCTTAAGCTTTTCACTGGTTTAGTTCTCTAAAATGTGTAAATGTGAAAATCGAATTCGCAGACAAGTTCACGAAATAACGGACCGGTTTTTGCGACTTGAATCCGATGGTCTTTCTTACGACTTAAAACTTTGCCCACGTTTTGTACATGATATTAGTCTTCTATTTGTTTTTACAATTAAAGTAGTAGCTGATGGCAAAGTTAGAGTTATTGATACCATTGAGTTCAACTTTACATTTTGACCTGTTGTCCTGTTTGAGAAGTTTCATGCGAACTGTACAGAGTTTCCCAGAATAAAGTACTCCTAAGTCGTGTTATTTTATTCTCGAAATAACGCAAAAATAATAATTCAAACAAACAACACAATTTCTTTACATTTAGAATCGTTACGACATAAGGCACCGACGTAAGTAGGCTTAGCATGTAATACAAATAATAAAGTCTTAGATCTTGAGCTTGCAGGCTATTCATGAATAAATCCTGAATATTAAATCAACATGAAAGGTTATATAAGCCTATAATGTATTTGGCACGCAATATTGAACACGCGTTTTTCAACTTTGATGCTACATTCTTTTGCATTTAATTACATGGATTTATTTTTGAACGTCGTATGCAGCGTATGACAAGAAAAACATCTTTTGATCAAATAGAGTCGGATCCATTCCGAGCGAAGTATTGTTACGAGCAGCTGATAATAATCCTGCCATTAGCGCCGAAAGGCAATACTTGACAATAAGGTTTACATGCTGAAAAGGATTTGTAATTTGAGATTATCGGAGGAAGGAGATATGGCGGAACACAGAAATACGTTGTTAAACTTGAATAATCAGCTGACGGAATTCGGGAAAACTTTGAAGGTAGAAATGGCAGTGGCAAATTTTCTTATGCAATCTACCTCAATCCCATAATACTTTCATCATTACTGTACAGAGTAGACCTTCGGAAGATCTCACTTTAGAATTAGTCAAACATAAACTCATAGACGAGTATAAGAGGCCTAAATACAATGATGAAAAAAATTTTCAAACAACAACTATTCGCGTTACAGTTTCAAGTGAAGAATTGAAATAAAAATTAGAATTGTACGCAAAGAAATGGTTTCTTCTGTAATAAAGCAGATTACATCAAAAATATTTGCGAAAAAGTGGGAAAATTAATTTTCGACGGATATGCAAAACAATTGAAAGCATATTGAATGAAAGTAATGACTACGTCACGATCAGCAGTGACGTTAAGGGGTTGATTAAACATAATGATGAGCATGAGAATATTGAAGTAAAGCCAGAAACCGAGTTTGAATAAATTTGAATAACGAAGATGAAGCAGATGAAAATGAATGAGCTGAAGAAAAAGAAAAGCTGAATAACGAGAAAAACAAACAGAAGACCGAAAAATGTAGGAGTACCACAAGATAGGTACGACAGCGCAGAAAATTTAGCATCGTTGAATCCGATAAATTCAGAAAACTACAAAGAAGCAACTACGGGAGAGGAAAAGGATCTAGAACAAAAAACGAACCTGAACTTTCGAAATCAATCATTTGCAATACTTGCTTGGAAGGTTCAATTTTCGGAGTCTATAGAGCGTGCGTAAAATACTCTTTTTTTTAAACGGTGCGGAGAAGAAACCTTCTACATAACTTTTCATAGTATGGCAATTTTTCACGATCACTTTTCGCACCGCTATGCGTCAGTGACGTTACTGATCGTGAGTGTGGCTCACAATCAGCCTTCTACTTCGTTTAAGCTATCTTACACTATTCGTCTGCTTCTCAAATTTAAGTTTCCTGTGCAGGTGTTGCGAAGACTAGCATGTCTTGCCCTACCATTATAAAGAAAGAGCGTTTGTGTTTGTTATCAATGATCTAAAAAACTGCTAAACCGATTATTATGATATTTCAACAGAATTTTCTGCAATATCTGCGGATGACTATAGAAGGTATAAACTACAGTTATATATCTTATGAAGCTGCTATTATTAACAATATTCAACAGCTTGGTGATAGTCGAAGACGTTTCGTGGTAAGTGCGTCTTAGTTTAAGATCCTTCGCCAGATAGCGGTAGGTCAAAAGTCGTTCCCGCGTTCCAAATATCTATTGGACATACATCATTCCGAAGTCTGCTCGAAACGTAGCAGGCGAAGCTTCACCGGAGGATGCAATTTATTGTATACACGGTGTCCCAGCTGAGTAAATTGTCCCATAGAACATGTGGTCTCCAAAGCAGCTTTTGCGAGATACAACCGAACAAAAAGACGGATAACATTATCGATTCGATGCGTCAGTCACTACTTCATGCAAGTGAATTGTGCGTCAAAATTGAAGAACGTAATTTTAAGCGAATTTTAGTAACGACTGGCTTCTTCTTTAACTTAAATTTGATACTAAGAGTACTTTAGTTTGATGTTTTCAAATTTGAAAGCGCTCGGATCAGCATATATAGTCAACTGGAGTGACCACATGTTCTGTTGTTCAATTTACTCAGTTCGATACTTTCTAGTGCCCCCTTAAATTTCTGCACTTGGTTCTGGGACACCATGTGCAAAATCGTTCAATTCAGGTTCACTCACGTTATTTGGAACAATCTATTATCGATATTTATGTCGTAAATATTATGAATATTATCCTATAACATACTGGTTCTGGAAAAATGAAATCGCTTATCCTGAAAAGTTGCTTGGTAGTTGGTGGTCTCAATACGCATGCATAGATCGGGGCAAGTCGAACGCCTTTAGAATATTCCTAGTCCAGCGGGTATATCAAGTTGATCCAGTTCTACTGATACATTTCCAAGGCTATTGCAGCCGTCTATACACACACGTAATGGGGATAGACAGGTGTGGGAATTAAAAATTGCGAGGTACCGAGAATGGTCGATAAAAGGTTTCTCTACGCCGCGGCGCGGTTCAATCCTCTTCACTTTCGTAGCTGAGGAAGAGCTGAGCGGATCGGAGATAGCGCGAGAGAGCGGAGAGGATTTGCTGCTTGTAAAATCTATTTTATCGGAAGTGTGCAGCTCGGTGGTTCACTGAGCGCTCGATCAATTTTATCGACAGGTTCAACCGCATCGTCGACCTTATCGCGTCCCAATATTCTCAGGAAGACGGCACCCTCCGTACATCCGCGTATAGATACACAGGGTGTTTTCAGAGCACCCACGTGTCCGTTCGCGTCGTGTTACTCGCCCCCTGCCGAAGCGGGCTTATCGGCGAACATCGCGATAACGGTTTCCGCGACAACAAACGGAAACCCGTATTGTTACCCGCGTTCTACGCGACCACGTCTTCAATCTTTTCTCAGTTCACCCCCGGTATTGTATAAGATAAGTATTATTATTTAAATGAAGGCAAGATTGTTCATACGAAGTTTCACCTGGATACGAACAAAATTATTTTATCTTGCAATTATTTCTATGAAAGATAATATTAACCTCATTCTCATCTGGATAATCAAACAGATAACGACAAAATCGAGAGACTCTTCGTATCACAGAGGAAAAAACATTGTTGATACATACATTTTTGTCACGAATACCTTTTTGTTGAAACAATGGAAAATTTACTGTTTGGGTACGTCGATTTTTGAAGCCTGTCGAGCGTGCAAAAAGTACCCTATTTCCGAATAGTGCAGCGAAACAACGTTGGCGCATGCGCACAGTCAATTTTACACTCCACGGCTTTACTTGGCGCATGCGCCCTTTCGAGTTACTCGATTTTACGCGCTGTATAACCCAGCAGGAGTTACTTTACCTCAATTTTACGCGCTGTCAGTGGCGCCTTCGTTGCTTTTCAGATCAAATTTTCCTTCTCAGATCTCGGACAGAATAGCGTAAACTCAGCACTCACTTTTGCGGCTCACATTGCGAATTTCACACTCATCGTAACATAATATACTATTCCACGTCACCAGTGAACACAAATATGTTTTTCTGGAACAATGTTTTTTTTTGTTCTGTGTACTAAATTGACTTTCAATGGCGTCACCCATGTTTCAGTAAACAGTTCATCTTATCTTTACAAGAAAAAAAGATGAGTTGCGATTGCAGATTTATGTAGACGAAGATGTTAAATGATTTTCAACTTGTGTCACCATGATCTATGAGATAAAAAACGAGGTGAATGTATCTTAGATTATTATCTCGGATAAAAATTGTATACATAACGTACAAAAGTGATCACCGTGCTATTAAGGTTAACGAAAAGTGAAAACAGCAAATAAACATTTCAGATAGAATGCAATGTGATGCAGCATAGATCTAAAATATTACCGGAACGCCGTTGATAAACCACTTGAGCCGTGCTGGTGGAAAGGATTTGCTACTCGTACAATTTAGCGCCAGGATATCCCCACTGGCATAGACTTTTTCCTCCCCCGTGATCTGCGGATCCTCTTGAGGGAGCGCTGTAACAAGGAAATGCACATATTTGACAACATGCATATATAACTATGCTAAATTGTGGCGCTCAGTGGAAATATCGTTTCACAAGCTTGAGATGTAGGTTAGAAAGTCCTGGTTCCAAGCTTTGACTCCCAATGTTTGTCAGGGAAATGAATCTAAGTGTGGAAGCTGCCTCTACTTTACCCTAGCATTTGAAAAAAAACTATACAAAAAAAAAGGTAAAGTAAATAAACTCTTATAGATACTTTTATAGTGCCTATTTGGAAATTCTTCTACAATACAACAGCCATCATTGTGCTTCAGAAAAGAGTATATCACGAACAAATACTACCACCAAAAAAGAATACCAGCAGTTTGTTAGTGAATTGGATATGTTCTTGTGTCATGTTGTAGATTGAAACACTTAGATCGACCTAAACAGAGTCACTTGTAGAACATAGACTACAGAATTTAAATTGGTTAAGGTTCAACGTCAAGTAGTCGAATATGTGGTGTTGCATTTTTTCCAGTGTATTACGATGCCGGTGATTAGGTGCTTTGAATCGTAATTCAAAAATTCAAATGGAACAAAGGCCTCGGTCTAGAGTTTTACTTTAGACCACCGAAGTACTCGGAAAAGGGAGTCTTCACCTCATGTTAAAGTCCAATGAGAAGCTGCGTTCATGTTTTGCAGAACACCAAAGTCCCATCTCTTTTCTCACTGGCGATTGATTGATCGTGAGAATTTCATTGTCGTTAAATCCAATGTCATCCAATGGTTCTTATACTCACAAATAACTTCCATGTGGCCGTCGCCATGAACGGAAGTGAAGCTCGGCGCCTCTGCGCTCACTTCACATCTGTAGAGTCCACTCGTGCGTAAGCTTACGTGCCTCAAGAAGACCTGCTGGCTGTCCGACATGTGCGCCTGTAACAAATGATTGGATGCTTGAGAAAATTTAAAGCGATTGAGGCATTCGTCCCGCTGGTGAGAAACGATAAAATTCTGTGAACAATTACGCAGCTGGTCGGACCGATTAGAGCTTGCACGAATTGTTTTGTGTCTTAAACCTTCCCTTCAGGCTATATGTAGCCAATTTCATGGGCAAAAAAGTTTTGCCAATGCTGAATTAGCCGATCGACAAGAACCTGACAATTAATCCGCTTACTCAGCCACCTACTTTGAGTTGCTTTCGCATGGTATAAAATTTGCATCAGTTTCAAAGTGCCTGCGACTGTCTTTATAATGACTTTCTTTGCTTGAAAATCTGTTTCGTATCATACGCGGGTTGGTTTTTGAACTTGTTTCTACATATTTGTAGGTATATCTGTACAGAAAAGATTTTTCGTTCCGACTTTCTAAAAAATACCTGAAGCAATTGGATTGAAATTTGGCTGAACAATCAATCTGGTGGAGGTGTGTACTTGATGAAACATCGCAAATTTTGTTAAACTTGATGAAAATTGATTGAATTTCTGTGATTATCCGTAAACCTGCGTAAACTGTCGCGTCTCGTATGATT
Organism: Neodiprion virginianus; assembly: GCF_021901495.1. Lineage (NCBI taxonomy): Eukaryota > Metazoa > Arthropoda > Insecta > Hymenoptera > Diprionidae > Neodiprion > Neodiprion virginianus. The sequence goes on along the minus strand of NC_060878.1, from coordinate 25,965,149 downwards.
CTATTACTTTACACGCCCTCCTGAACTGTTCTTTGAAGTATCTATTCCATAAAAGCTTTTGGTGTTACAATTTTTTATATTTCCACTATCTCAACATTTGAGAAACCTATAAGCTATTGTAACTCATGATGCGGTTTTGGTATCTTATGCAAAAGGAAAAGAAATCTTTTTCCTTCTTTTCACCGGTTACTTCTAATATTCCGTTATTCTCCTACAGCGGTGTAAAAAAACGCAAGTTCATTTTACCTAGGCAGATAAGTGTTATTTTTACTCACCATCGTTACAAAGTATACTTTTTCAAATGCTACTGTCCATCGATACGTTCTAGCAAGCATTATTAGTTCTTTAGCAATGATTTCAGACCTACAAAACGTTTTCAGATATATTCAATAACACCAACTGTTGTATAAACAAATAAACATTGTATAAATCTACTTTTTTGCAGGTAATCAATATTTTGTCGTCTGTTTTTAAATGCTAATGAATCATCACAGATCGTGTGATCCTTGATATAGTTTTACTAATTGTGAGAGGTTAATGCTCCCTTGTGTAAACTTTTTTTCTTTTCCTCGTTTTTCTGTTATTTATTTATTTATGGGTATACCATACTATTCCTCCCCTTTATAAGTAAAAATTCAATCTAAAGAATTGAACACATAACGAGGTATGTCGTTCACACTTCACAGCCAACGCGAAAAAGTAAGTGTTTAGCGTTAATTTATAGATACGATGAAAAATACGCAAACGGTGTTCATACTTGAATTCGAACTCAGACTTGTGCGCTAAATTATACATTCGTATCGAGATCAACGATATGCCTAAACGAAATGCAATTAGGTACAATTTCATCACGACAAAATATACTGTGTAGCCTTTACGAGAAAATCGAATAAATAATTCTCGCAGTTAAGCCATGGAAATTATTCACCGGAATAATTTGTCTCGTTTGAAAATAAAGAGAATAATTTGGAAGTGTCTCGCCACCTTCTACCAAACTTCTACCGTGCCACAAAGTAACGTCGTCGTTGAACCCGTGTGGAAAAGTCTCAAACTCGATGCAGTTGCAAAATGGATCTCATTGCGATAATCTTTGGCAGTTTGTATCACGATTCATCCACTGCAAATATAATGCAAGCGTGATTTCGTAGTTGTACCGAAAACTGCGAGATCGATTAAGCACCATTTGGCAAATACGGTGCCGCAGACAAAACAAACACCGGGGTAACGAAATCTATTTTCTGTACACCTTGATGAGATCGATACTCGCGTATTGTTTGTTCGATTTTATATAACTTTCGTACGTTGTTGACCATCACGTGACTCTCGCGGAGTCTTGAAAGAGCGTCACAATTTGACCATGAAGTTGGGTATCTCAACCCGGGGATCGGGGGCTTCTACGTTTCTTCCTGACAAGGGATAAGGGATGTGGATTACTTTGGATCCGTCGCTGAAGAGCCAGAGCTGATACATGTCAAGGTATCACTGTGCCAGTAGCGCGTACTCACTGACGTACTACGATTTTGAGTGTCAGAGTGCGTTGAATTATATACACGCCGATAACACTGGTCAACATGAATTTTGAGTATGGGTTCTATACATCAAATTGTGATTTCTTCCACGTAACTAATCAAGGAAAAATAGTTTTGTGACATAAAGTTCTTTATTTCAACGTGCTGCTACCTGCTCCTTATGCTGTCCATCGAAAACATCAAGACTTGTTTTTATCAACGTAAGAAAGACAAAAACAAACTTTAGAAGTAATGCATCAAGATTTTGGTTATTATTCGTTCTATAGAACCAAAATTTGTTCATTTAAATATAAACACAAGTAAAAAAAAAAAAAAAGGTATTATCCCAAATGTGGAACGGCGTAAATTGTCGAGCATCATTGGAGCAATGATTGGTTGAAGACCGCGAAACAGTTTTCCAAATACAGTAGTTGTACCTTCTCATTGCGAATGACGAGATTCACTTAAAAAATCTTATCGATTTAAATGAAAACACTGATAACAAAATTCATTCCTGGATCTTGCTACCACAATCTTCATCGAAAGAAGCGAAACTGCTCAACATCTTCTAGATCATCAAGCACACGTCCATAAACACGAGCCTCTGGCGAAGTAAGCCGTTGATAAAAAAATCTGTGGAAGCTAGACGTTCCGATTTTCTACCGATCACAAATTTCATAATTCGTTTTCATTAATTGACTGTATAAGTATTGAAGCAAGTCTGCAGGTTATAGGTACTTTATAAAACCAAGTGTTTGTCTAACCAAACTAACAGCCTGAGTCTCAAGTATTATTTGGTATATTATCCAATAATTAGATAACGAGAAAACTGATAACATTATTCCAAATTACTTTAACATCAAGCAAGTACCTACGGCTGGTTGAAATTTGTCGAGTTTGTGATGTTTGTAATGCCGAGAATCCAACTCACAATATGAATTCCCCACTCATTATGACTTTCAGTTCGGAAGATGCGATGACGCCAATTTTTGAATCATTGAAAACATCTGCGATTACAGATCATCATCAGTGAACACATGTTGAAAAAACAACAATTTTTACTGTACATGGTAAAAATTCGTTATCGACTCTGCAAACACGGCACCAATAACGAGCCTTGGACATTTAAATTAAACCGCGACGCTCCACGTAGGCAATCGAAATACATTTCGGCCAAGTAACATGGCAGGCTGCTTTGCATCACTTATCCTCAATCTACTCAATCATCGACCCACGGGAAATCATGGCACTTGGTGAAAAAGACTCGATAACCACTTAAAGGAAATATTGAAACTGAAAGTAATAAATCGCTGAGAAGAAAGAGAGGCACGTTCCTCTTACAATTAGCTGTCTTTCATCCTTGGATCGGTTGGCACTCCCCGATCAAGAGGACGTTTACTAATATCCAAAATGGATCAGTTCCTACGTTATGGATCACCACATATCCAGTTAGTATGTGTTCTGATATCCGCGGTATTTGCATCAGCTCGAGCACGCAACGTACAGGCTACTCAGATAAAATAATTGGGCTAATTTCAGCATCAGCAATTAGTAGAGCAGTTACGGATAATCGGAATTCACCTATGAAGTCTAATTGAACTGCTTTATCCGAGGCGTGGTTCGACAAGATCAGGATACTCGAACACAACGCACAATATTGCTGGTAACCTACCAGGTGTAATTCGATAAGCAATATCGAATCGAAGATATCACGGCAAATCGATGTACACGCGCTTGTGTACCTTCTACGCAAATTGAGTCCGCACGGATCGGTGGGTTTCGTCGTGCCAATCCAATTATAAGACGTCATACGACATCCTTCGCAGCAAATCACTTGACAATCACAACCTTAGCGGAGAGTAAATCACGCCATCTATAACCGTGGATGGATTTTTCATTCCTATTTTTACCGATTCCTGGTTTCTGCGTGGTCGCTGTGTGTCCGATCGAAAAGTACAATGTACGCGTCGCTCGTCGTGTAGCTTGGTGTTGGGATTTCAGGGATGCTCCACTGCCCAGGGGAGTCGTCATCGTACAGCCATGCTCCTCAATCTTCCGACCAGCTGGGGGCTAAAGTTGTAATTCAGTTTTTTGATTTCAAGAAGTTCACTGCAGGGGACTCGCGAGCAGAAACTTGGAAGTGGAACCTTAAGAAGAATGATAGTGCCTACCCGCTGTAAAGTGTGGGAGTGCAAGACTGCGCAGTGACTCGAGAAAAAAAACGTTCGAAACAGGAAAAGGGATCCAGACCAGGATATTGAAGAACTGTGTGCGGGAACGATTTCCAATGCTTAAACCAGTAACTTCATAATACAATGTTCTAATTTTATAGTATTACGTTATTTCTTCTTAAGAGAATAAGTTTGCCTACGGTGGGTCAGTTGATTTGATGTAAGATGGAGTCGACGATAAACTCAAGTTTACGGTTTCGCACATGAATGTTGACCATGTTTTCAGTATTCTCCAGTATAACGAATCGTGAAAATATAAATATTATACTTGGACAATGACTTAGACTTAATTCTTTACAGAAAACTAGTTATACGTCTGCCCAAAAGTTATTACGCGATACTGTTTCCGAAGATGTGTTTGAAATATTACTTTGGGATAAAATTGATGTAGAAGTCGAGGAGTTTAAGTATACTACCAGAATATTAAATTCATAATTAAATAAGTTGCCATCGTTAATATTCATCTTGTTTAAGTCACTCCTGTAGCTAGATCTCCATCATTACTTTTGCTACTTTCTGTTTTCTCTTAGGTGGGAATAGGCTATGTCGTACCACCACTATGTTGACAAGCGCGAAAATGAAATTAGACGCTGCTGGATGCAATCCTCGAAAAGGTTCGCATAATTATTTATTTCACTAGTACTCGATAAGGCTTTTGACAGTAAATCCTAATGCTTTTCAGTATTAATACGTCAAAAGTGTGATCCTTCCTGGTTATTTTACCGCGCTGGTACTTACGTTACAGTTGCTATGAGTCAAATGCGAAATGTTTTCGCAAAACAACACGTAGTTGGCTAATTCGTACCAATGCTGTTCCGGTAAACTGTACCGGGATACTAAATAACACTTCTGCCTCAGCGGATACAATAAGAACTAATGAAAAAAGAAGCACAACGTGCTGTAGAACTTATTAGCAGTCCATACAAAAATGACTTGCATGTGAAAAAGGAAAACCATAAACAAAAGGTGAAACCAAAGGACAAAAAAGTCAAGAAATCGAAATTGTCTTCGTTACGAACTGCCAAGACGATTTGCAGATAAAAGAAAAAAACCAGAAAGACAAAGTAACACCAAAAGGTGAAAAGATAGTAGAAACAAATGAATTCGTTGCCAAAAACTGTCAAGCCCGTCGCATCTATATTAAAAAAGAATTTCACGATTGACATTGATGAAGAAGAATGGTACTGTGGAATTTGATTCTGATCAGTGACACTTTCGAAAGTTAAGATTTCGAATAATACATCTTTCGTTATTTTATATACGCATGTTTGAAATTTTCATGTATCGGCAATTCGAAATATTGACCCTTTCAAGTCTTGACCACCATCCAAAAATATGTCCATGACATCGGAATTAAAAATAATATTTGAAAACATACAAAGTCCAAAATGGTGCGATATAATCTACATGGAGAAAAATTTCATTTGTTATAGTAACTCGAAAAATTCAGTAAAACAGGTATCGTTAAAAAAACTGTTTGAATATTGTTGGAATTACGAAAATCGATTTTCCAAATCACGCTGCTCAGATTACGGAAGCATCAAACCGAAACTTACCTAATAATAAGTTTTATTTGAGAGGTACTCGAACATATTTTATATAGGGTATTGTGGGATACGACGAACCCACTAGGCCGCTAATTATTATTTGTCGCTTTTCAGCACCGGGTGCAAGTTGTTTTGATATATCTCTAACAAATTCATCATTATATTGCCATAACTTGAACTAAAAAAAAAAAAAAATTTCCAGAGCACGACGGACTCCTCCAAAAAATGATCAAAGAAATATTTTTATTTTTTAAAACTATTGGGGTATTGTATTTTACCCGAAATACTCTATTTTGTTTACAAATGTCTTGTAAACTCTCAACTATAAAGTTTAAACGTTACCCTATCTATACCGTTTTGAGGTGTTGCGTATTTTCATTACTAATCAACTGCAGTTGGCCTACTTTGGCAAATATTTGCTCGCTTACGTCTGATGCCCGTCTGAGATCCTGTAGCGTTTTTTCATTCCTATATAAATCACACCAGATTTGCAATATCTGAGATGCAAACAAGATAGATTCATCACGACGTCACGTGTTCTCAGGCCTCAATGAATTTCTCGTGAAGTAAATATTGTACGGGAAAGCATGACGGTAAAAAGAACAAGGTAAAGAAATGGAGTCTGATGGATACTGTTAAAAAGAGTTTCCGCAGTATGGCTGATCAACACCCCAGAGAGCCGTAAGAAGTTCAACGTGAGATTTGGCGATCTGGATGCGAATGTAACTTCTTTCGGAATTCAGGGATCCGGATAGTTGTCAGACATCCCACGTAGAACTCATTACGTCTGCAGGGATGTTCACCGCACAGCGTAGTTACCCCCCTATTTCCATCGTCAAACACTTTTCCACCGTGGCGAAATTCAATACTGCAACCAACTGCGCTGCGACGTTAGGTATTCGTTAGGAAATTTTGCAAGTCGGCGCCAACGCACCGGATAAGTTGTACCGTACTACGATTTCACACAGCCGCCCGAGGTGGTGGGAGATTGCAGGTGAGGTGCAGCGCCTTTGATCTTGGTGGAATTTTATAACGAGGCTAATTTATGCACTATTTTTACACGGTGGGAAAGTCAAAAGAGGAAATCACACAGGAATTGTAAAAGAAAGAAAAAAGTAGATCGAGCACCTGGTATTGAATTTTTCCTCGTCGGCATTCCGTCAGCCTCACCACAATGCATCACGTTTGAAAGTAACCCAGCCACACTGGATTGGCACTAGAAATCCGCCGCCTTAACATCCGAAGGTAAAAGTATACAATTTAGTTTTCCGACCCGATTCTTTACTGTGCTGGAAATTATATATCGCTGTTTTGCAATTTGTTACTCCAGTGAAATAGGTTTCACACAAAATCAATATAGATTTTAGATCGTTAGATGTAAAGAGTGTCGAGATGTTGACGTTTTTCCAAATTTAAAATTTTTTTTCACGGTTAACGAGCAAATTTCAGCTGAAAAGCTCGTCAGTTTTTGTTTGCAAAAGGCACGATTACTCAAAGCTGGTTTACCTGATATTCTTGCTAATGATGAAGCAATCTGCAAAAAATCAGCACATCCTAAGATTTGTTTTCGAATCTGAATATGCGCATTTGCTCAAGTACGTTAAAATAATGATGGCATGTTTTTTAATTTCACTTAAAAGTGACAATTGCATATGTTATATGCAAGGGGATGCTCTCGAATCAGGTCACCAAGGACCTCCACGTCACCGACTAACGGGTTCATAATATAGAGAGCCGTCGTTACATTCAAAATTATCTTTCAATCTTGTCCAAATACTCTTTTATTCCGGTGTACATAATTCTTTACAATCTGTTGTACACACGTGTCACACACGATCGTCACAATACACGGCAGTGCATCCAAATGTCTTGATTCTTGATCAAGAAGCAACAAATTCTAAACGTACCTTATGTACACAACGTGCACCAAGCCGAAGTCCCAACGCAGTCACGTCGACATTGAGTCCACATCGTCGCCACTGACTTATCAATCGTGGCGTCAAGAGCTCCGGCACACATATGCACACACGCCTCAAACCCAAAGACTTTTCTATATTTAGCCACGAGAGGGGTTAAAGCTTTCTTTCAATGATGACAACAATTGGGAACAATGGCCGATTCGATACGTGCAATCTGCTCATAATCAGACGCCGGGATCTCTACGCGGTCACATGAATATCTCGGTGACTACGCCGCAGAGAACCAGGCGCTTCTGATATACATCACCACATACTCGTATTCAACTTCAAATTGACGGACTCCCCTCCCCTCGTATCGCTGTTGATTGGAAACCGATATCTACTTAACTGTCTCGAGCACTTCTGGTTGTCACGATGTCTAGAGCTCAACTGAAAATCTGAAAATCATCGTGCTACCTCCAGCTCGTTTCGTTTCTCCCCGATTGTAGCGCCCGATTCGAGCGGCTAGTCCAAGAAACTTTTGAGTTAATAGATAACTCTGTTGAATTACATTGCAAAGGTCGTTGCATAATTTCTAAATGAAAATAGATGAGTGATATCGATAACCTTTTCAAATCCGGAGATGCGATTGAGCTCGAAACCTTATTGGCCTATTTTCGTAACAACAAAAATACCATCCCGTACAAAGCTTTTTTCAAACCAGTTTAGCGATTTTGCTGAAATCCTGTTCACAAAAAAGTCATACCCGTACTCGTGAGACAAAAACATCCAAAGAAGTTCGGTAATTTTTTTTCAATGTTGACAGACCGTATTCCAAAGCTCGTTTGAAAATATCGAAAAATGACGTAGTGACAAAAATAATGCTATGTCCATATTTCATCCTAATCGATTCCGCAGTTCGATTGGAATCCTGCTTACAAGGAGTCCATGCAAACATATATCCGCTTCTGAAAATACTTGCTAACTTTCTCTTTTGAGTACTAAAATGCACTTCGTAGGTGATTTTAGGATTTCAACCTAAACTGAAGTTTATTACGATGCACAATGTATAAGGTTGTTTACTAACGATCTTGCAAAAAAAAAAAAAAAAATATATACAAATGTCCTTACGTGATTACGGTCCGACTTCAGATGCCAGGTCACCTTATGTAATCCATTATTCTAGATATAGCAGACGATCGATTGAGCATGTAATTTTGTCACTTTCGACTTCGATAATTCGCTCAGCTCATTGAAATTTTCTACTTGATTTCCTTGTGCTCTTCGAGCTCACAATTACGATTGCAAGCACCGATAAGATGCGATTAAAAAACTATAAACAACAGACGCACTGTACAGTATTGTGAAACAATAATAGTGTATAAGAAAAGGATACAGAAAGATGAAGCTTAGGGATGATGCGTATAATGAATTTTTTCATTCTCCTTATTCGCCGTCAAGCTTTCATGCGGAAATAACGACATGAACACCAACCTTAGACGAGGTTCAGGTTTGACTTTGAGTGAATATGCTCGGAGTATTAGAATAATCTTCAAAATATTTTTTTGTCGTCTAATCATGATCGAAATACCTGCGTTTTATTGCCACAATACAATGTTGACTGATTTACTATTTATTAACTTACGAGTTTTTTTTTTTTAGATTTTTCTACGATTATTCGTGTGCACTCTCAGTTTATCACTCCAAGTATCTCTTTTTATGGATCTTCCATACTTTTTTTCAGCCCAATTTAGAAAATACAGCCCCGTTAGTTCCTCGATGGCAGGGTTCAGTTTAACGCTATGTTTTTCAAAACACTAAACAGCACCATTAAAAATGATTTTCAATTTACTAAACATTTACTGTACAAAAGAGGTGTAAATAAATTTACAAATTCAGTTCAGCAACGTAAATTACCATGCATTTGTTTGAAATTTACAATTGAAATTGTTGATTTCACTAAATTTTGTAGGAAATTTATCGTGTTCATAAATTGTATACACAGTAAATGTATGGTGAATTCATTGTTCGGTATCCGAATAAAACGTCTAATGCAGTGTAAGAATTTCGATACAGAAATTTTTAACAGTGAACGTTCAGAAAAACATTGACTATTTTGTACGTCGATAATTCCGCACGTGACTAATGATGTCAGGATGCATGAATCGTAGTCAGCTAGAGAAAGAAAAGTTCCTACAAGCTGCTTTATCAATTGCTGTTTAGCCACTGAACCCATTCCGGTTATCTCAGCTCAAATTACGCGAAACCTTGTCTCGAATTTACTACAGAGACCTGCCACTTAAGTCTCTTAATTAAACTAACGCTCCTGCAGCAATTCCTTCCCCAGCCCGGCACATTATTCATTTCATGTGTCACGATACAGAGTTTCATTTTACAGTCACAACCGCGTCGTTTACGCTACTTATAAGTTATAACGTGCATGCGGGAATGACAACCATGAACCACCTTTACGCGTATCCATGCCCTATCCGCTACATCGTCGTGTGCACCAGACTTTCTCCCTGGCGAACGAAACTTTTTGCCCCAACAGGAAATTGAGTTAATACCAAGGTAAAACTTTCCTCACGACTATATTATCGCGGGCCGAGTTTAAAACTAGAAATACGAACGCGTTTGCAGGATCGTGAAACGCATTCCGAACTCCGCAGTGCAAATGAATTCGTGCGGGATTATTCTCTCGTAGCGAACACTAACGATAAATCGAAATGCAACCAGGAAATAAAGGCTGACAGCTATTGCCGGGTATTGGTTATAGGTTGAAGATTTCTCGAGAAGATTGAGGCCACACATCAGCCGGAAAGGTGTACTTTGTCTGCGCCCCTTTCCACCAAATTGGAGGGCTCGCAGCTGCCTGACTGGGCAACCCCCAACTGATCGACTTCTTACAGCACAAATCTATCTTGTAATAGGGAGCTAAGTCTATTACCGGGGCTACTTGTCAGACTGGAAAAGTGCCGCCGTTTCCGGTTTATACGCGTATATACATATACACTATGTGAAACCTTTTCGCGAAATTTCGTCAGCCAATTGTTACTTTTGTGCAATGAATAACCGCCGAATGCTAAAGAATATCAATTTATTTCTGGTACAAAAAATTAAAAAAAATTTTTTTTCAATATGCAAACTCCTGGAGTGAAATAGATGTAATGAAACTTATTAATCCAGAGTAATTTTGGAATGAAAATTTTCAATTTGTTTTTTCAGTCAGATTGTGGAGTGGGTTACAATAATTTTTGTCGGCTTCGAGAAACTATTAATTTTTAATTAATGTCACCAGCTACGTTCAATTACTAAAATACCTTCAAATATTGACCATGCGACAACAATTTTTAGCTACAACAAACCAGGCGTGACCAAATGAATCGTAACACATTCGGGACAGTGGCGGGATATGTGACGTTGATTTTTCGTTTATGAAGGTCAACAGTTGAGGTAAATTTCCGTATAATGATATGATTTGTCTTGTGATAAAAATTTCTCCCATGGTTAGGGATACACTTTTGCTGTCCAGCTCACTCGATCCTATTTTAAACAATATTCAGCATTATATCTCGGTGCATTAATTTTAAAAGTGTTCCCTGCATAAGCCGCCAGAATCCGGAACTGATTCTAAGCACAGGATTCAGCAACAGTGGGTCGAATTTGCGTCCTATTTGACGGAGCGACTATTGGCGTAGTTTTTGGGAGCGTGATGGAACGGGTAATCCCTCCACGTGGCCGCGATTGAATCGAATTGAAATACGCGTATCGGAAAATCCGGAATTCTCCGCAGTGCCGAAATGCCGAATTGAATAAGTTGGCGGTGATGCGAGTGGGTTGTACTGCGATGAAGGAGGAAAACAGAATGGAAAAAAAATAGGAGACGGACACGAAGAACGAACTACAGCTATAACCACGGTAACGGTAATGGTAACGGAAGTGCGAGAAAAGGATGAGCCGATAACCGTTTGAACGAATCCCAACCTGCTGAATCTCCGAAGACAAAAAGTCCGCGAACTCTTCGGGCAATCACTGAGATCAGAAGTTCTCCCTGCGAGCCAAGCCTAACGTGTGTCACAATTTTTCGTTGTTGACTTTCATCCAATCCAATCCGACGCCAACCGCAACCCCCGTGCGTTGGAGTCTGGATTGAGAGCTTCCGGTATTCGCATGGGAATCGTTTTCGAATTGTATAAGAGTGTTTTCTTTTCGAGAGGTAATTGCTCTCGGACGTCAAAGGTATGGATGACCACCAACAACGAGGGGACACTGTTCAATGAATGTCAAGTTATTTCTTTCGGCATAGCCATCTTATTTCCAGAGAAGATACGAGTATGATACACTGAGAAAAATTTCATTTGTTACAGTAACTAGAAAAATTCAGTAAAACAGGTATCGTTACAAAAATTGTTTGAATATCGTTGGAATTACGAAAAACGAGGCACGCCTAACCATTTTGCGCTATTGTCGATCTTTTTTTGGTTATTGCAACGCAAAATCAGTTTCTAAGGTTTACTCTACTTTTTTAGCTAAACAAGGTTTTAACGTCAATTTATTGTCGCACGAGCATTAAACTTCCGCAAAGAAAATCTAGTAACAGCGATCGTAATGAGAAAGGATAGTAACGGATACTAGACTTTCCGGTAACAGTTAGAAAACTAATTTCCATTTTGTACCGAGAACTATATTTTTGATTGCGGTAAAAATGAAAATAGTTAAGGACTGAGCGGTAACCGGAACTAAAAATTTCTCTCAGTGTACCACTGCAAAACAGGTTTGGGGTCGTTCGTAAGTGAAACATTTTTTACCATCGTACGCTTATTCGATAGAAACTTGTCGATTTACACGAGCTAATCTTCGAACGAGAATTGCACAAATATTATGTTGTCTTAATTTGTACCGGTGCCTCCAACGAGGTTATATTTCAATGAATAGAAGAGAAACAAGAACGAGCCGTAGCGACGAGGATGATGAGCTGAATCACTGTATACCTATACTTCTAGTCCTCGGATGAAATCCCTGGTAACCACGGTCGATGTGAAAATGTGTAAATTGCTATTCTATCCGTAATTCATTCACCGCGTACGTATAATGTGCATCCGTTGAGCCGAGGGATCTGCGGCTCAGGCGGTTGAACAAAATTGACCTAATTATTCGCACTGTCCAGATCGGACATGCTTCCACTCGCCATCCATTGTGCATAATCGTACACAACCCTGCAGTTCGCATATAACAATATAAACACACATGTCTGCGTCAAGTACGTACTTCACGAATACGCCTACACCGCACACTTGCACAACATGATTTCACGAATGCGGATAGAAGGGTAGAACCATGGACGTAGCAGAGATAGTTTTCCATTCAATCTATATATATATAACTTATCGTATCTTTAACGATGCTATCCGTCAATAAGATTATACAATTTTCTAGCGAATGTTTGGTAATTTTTATTGGATCTAAAGACAGTTTTTAAGATTGTGTTGATACCATTGGCTATGATAGGGACTCTGGTCAATATGACTGCTCGGAGTATACATTTCAGAATGTATTTACATGGGAGTATGATAGGAAATAGTGTATTGTTAATTAACAAAAATCACGATCATGTTGTCATCACGCTCGAATATAACTTATAATTGGGCGAAAGCGATGCCATCATCACAGAACGTGATTGAAAGCCAAAAGGTGATTAATTAGTTATGTATCGTGCAGGCGCGTGTAAACGCATTACTGTTAGTTTGCGGATTGCCCGGTAGTGTCGCATTGCAATTTTAACTCCCAATATACAATGTTCATGAGTTCAAGTGCAGTTAACTAACAATCAAATATGGTATATTCTTATTCCTGCGTCAGTCTTTTCTACTTATTTTCGTTTTACTTAAACCAGGTGTATAATCTCACAGTCAACTACGTTTTGGTCATGACTAACGATTCGTTACGCTATGTACTGAGGTTTCCCGAATCAGTCATTACATTAGTTCTTTTACTTGATATGGCTGTATCTTCTCATTAGCAGCCTGCGTAAAAATCTTAACAATAATAAAGTGGTCTAAGCAATTGAAAGCAAATCATAAGTATGATTTTCGTATGAAAGTTCCAATATAATTTTGTTCTGCACCATTCTTCGAAAGCAATAAGCTGATTGGAATTGAACTCTGCTGCAGCCATTTTGTTTAAACAAATGCACAAAATTCTGCGTTATCGGAAGTTGGGCAGCAAACTGTTTGAAATTTCAGAAGTATTTACGTGAAGTATTTGAATAAAATCAATCAGCGATTTAATCTCATAAAAATGAACAATTAGGAATTATTTATTGCAAAAATCTTGATGGAATCTGTATAATTTTGAGAAAATAATTCTGTTGATTGCAAGAGAATGGAGGTCAACGGTCATATTAGAACACATTTGTCTTGGAATTTAAGAATTGCTGACATTTAGAAGATAGACTAAAAGTATTATTTCTCAACAGTATTTGAAAAAAAAAAATGCTAAAACACATACCTTCGTATTCTGTTCCTATGATCACAAAAAAAACAGTTTCATTAAAAATAATCAATTGAAAGGGTCGATTACTCAATAAATCAAGAGAACGATAACTCTGAAATACCAATGAGAAAAAATTTCTAAATATCGATTAGTCAAAGTCTCGATTAACCGACTAGTTGACGAATCAATTGTCGACAATAAGTCAACTAATCGCGTGGCTCTAATATTTGATGATCTCTATTTTTCTTAACTCGAAAGGAAAGCAAAGACGAATGAAAAGCTGTACGCAGAACTAAACATCTTGCATATCATATTGTTACAAAGGTACCCTCTCACCCTGTATAACAATAGAAGGAAATCTCAGCCCTTAGAAATGAATTTATGTCATAAATAGATGAACTGCTGGGCTGTATTTTTTTGAACGGTCACTCTTAAGACTTTAACACGAGAGCATGTATTTATAAAATACACATTTTGCCCCATATTTTCTGTGTTTACTGTACTCAGCTTATTTTATCGGAGACCCGTTTCACATATGTAAAATTCACGATTCTCATATGTGGACCTCCATACCTGGGAAGGAAACAAATCCCAACTGTATTTTATTTCATGACTCGTGAAATTGACTCGAAATTATAGCATAAAAAATAACTGCGTGCCATTCACCAATGTTCCGACACTCGGCGTTTTCGGTGCACATTTGCTTTTCCCTGAAAAGTTTCCCGGTGGTCCGTAAAGGTATCGCCTAAGGTAGCCATCCTAACCAAACCCTACTCCGTCTCACACACCATCATTGAATTCTTAATCAGCCTTGGGATACGTAGAGATCCAACATGCCACCTCCAACTACTCTATCCTGAATATTTTAATTGATACAACTGGAGAAGAACACATTCATACTTGAGTCTTACATGCTCGGTATGGGCAGGGTAACAACTATCGAAAGTTACATAAATTTTAAATCATCAGCTGCGTTTAGTATCCGTTTATCTGATCATTGCTTTTTCAAGACGGCTTTCCAGAGCTAATCTCCGCGATAAATAACACCTCGATGCAGTATACGTAAGCATAATTGTAGGGTAATTTTTGGGCAACATGAAATTTGATGTCGAAATAGATAATTTCATTAGAACTACTTCCATGAAAGAAATTGAAAAACAATTTACAAGGAAATTTGAGAGAAATCGATTTATCGAAAGTGTTACACTGTCCAGTCCACATGACTAAAATCAACAACGAGAAGTCATCGAAGAGAGACTTGCGTGATTACAGCGCTCATTTTGGCTCAAACCATCGAAAATCATCCTCTTTCCGCACTTGAAATACAATATACTGATCTGTCGGGTATTATAGTCTCTTTGATAACATTTGGACACACATGTCTTTCAATCAGAATTTGTTCCTAAGAAAAGTTGTACCATAGTTGGATCATTATAATGTATGAAAATGCTTTATCCTTGCCTCTATAGCGTAGTTGGATTAGAAACGTACCGTTAAATTGTCTGTTCATAAACTAACCGCGAGTGTCATATTCTGGCTGATGGATTCTCATAACTTAATAAATTATGTTCCACAGTGGAGCTTCAATCTTATCAATAATCGAAGACCGAAATCGTTCGTTCTCGGAAAGCTGTGTACCTCGAATATCGGATGCGTGCGACTAGGAGTAAATTCAAAAAGATTTTCCGTGCAAGTGTAAGAAGTTGATAGCAGGTTAGAGGCAGGGAACACCTTCACGCCACAGAATGGAAGACCCGTTCCGATCGGGGGTCAAAGACACATGTAGGGAGTTTGCGAGTGGGCGTTGATGTGGTGGGTGCGGTAGGTGAACGTGTTTGTAGCGGAGGAATAAGGGATGGAATGGGGGAGAAAACGGATGGAGAAGTGACTGTCCGTAGCCAATAGTCCCGAGGGCCTGAGGGGCGGGCAGGGATACTCACGTCAACTTTAACCCCGTCGACGAGATAACTGTGCTGGGTTGGATTGGACCGGGGCACGTATCTGTAGAACTCTTCGTGGTCCTTGTACCACGTCACTGAGTAGAGTTTGTCTAGGCCCAAGTCGTATCTGTAAACACAAAGGGTTAGAAAGGGTTAATCTACATTGAATCGTGAAATTAATTCGAGTCGCACAACAGACACCAAACGTCTCTCACGCTGGTTATTGTACTTATCTCACCACGCGGGGTTTCGATTTAACAAGTCTAGTGAGATTATCGCACGCGGTACGAAGTGGAAGCAAATTTCTACCTGATACCTTCGACCTTTCTGCCGTTAAATTCCTTTCGACACGTTGTGATTATAATTTTGATTTTGATCGTAAGAATTCAGGCGTTCTCAATTGTGTCTGACGAGAGTTTTCAGAGTGAAAGAATATGAGTGTCTGCAGCAATCTTTGACGTGTGTAGAGAAATCTGTTTTCGATTAAATGGTCTTGTGTTTCTTGAGTTCCTGATTCCGGGTCAGAGCTCGCTTTCAGGCTGTAAGGATAGAGGAATGCGTAAAAACCAGTTTCGATTTTCATGAAAAGTTGGTTTCAAGGTTGCAGTGAGCTTCGATTTAATTTCCAAGATTTTGAAGTTCAGAATATTAGCACCTTAATGAAAGTCGAAGAAACAGGTTCGACTTCACAACAAGATTCCTGAATTTAAAAAAGCCTCATTTAATTTTCCAGAAATTCTAAGCAGTCTGTTCAACACACTTATAATATGGGGGCAGCCCAATACAAAGTTTCAAAATCTGGTTGGTGATATTCTGTAGTTGAAAATTTGTTCCACAAAATGAAAACTAAGGTCAAACGTCATGTCCATTTTATTAGCTCGAGCTGCCAATGAATAATCAGGTAGTTTAACCAATGATAAATGGCGTATAGGTGAGAAAAATGTGAATAGTTTGATTTGAGGATACTACCCTGTGTCAAAGTTTCAAAAAATGAGGAACAGTGACCGTTTGACGCTAGGTCAAATCGCATGAAACTCTCGATCTACGTTCTTACACATTCCGACAAGTGAAATGGTTTCCGATTCCGAAAAATTGTCCATAATACTCAGTGCAAAAAAGTTTCCGCAGAATTTTGTCGTTTATTATTTAAGCGACACAGAATGACATCCTGTGGAATACCTCGGATGAAACGAATAAAAACTGCTTATAATAAGAAAAACACACTGTCGGTATTTCTGAGGGTTTAATTAATTCGTGGATTGTTAGACAAATACATGCACACGTATGGATGTGAACAGTTTGTTTCCTCGCGGGAGAGCTGTGAACAACTGAAACCTGTAGTCACCGAGCAGTTTGCTTAAGGGTGCGAGTGCGGATAGTGGGTAATATTCATCATCTGGAAATCTGATGCGCTCGTTCCGACTTCCAAAGCCACCGTTGCACCATCAGAACTGCCTTACTAGGTGTTGACCTCCCTGGAGAACGTTCCTATATCTCCGCTACTGCACCACATGAATAACAATACAAAGCACCAGCGTCCCGCAGAAAGCGCCACGGTGAAGCCTTTGTCTGTGCAGTTGCATTGGGATATGATGCCTTATGCAGAATTGGTCCTCACTCCGAAATAGCTGAATGTGTGTTTCTGTACTCCGTGTATCCGAGAATCCCAACGAATAGAGACGAGCGAAACAGTTATTACCTCTGTTGGCTCCATCGCGAAGATCAGTTTTCACGTATGTTTTGGAGAGAGGTTTTCAGATGTTGTCCAAATCCAATTCAGAACCAATAAATCTTGCAATATGTAAGTGGGTTGTGATAAATTTCAACGTTCCAATTAGATTGACCTACAACCCTCAGAATTTGTCACTCCGCATATTTACGGTACCATAAACGGACGTTACCCAAGTTAATCTCGTACTCTTTTGACGCATCTCGATATAACTGCACTTGGAAGTCTCACATGGTTTATTCGCAGTATCTGAAATGGATTTCAATTTCGGATACAAAGTGATCCTGGAATAAGTATCGGCATATGTGTCGATGAAGTTTCACCCCTGCTGTTCAGCGCTTGCGTAATAACAAGATTCGTCTCCCTCCGAGTTGGCTTTCGACTGTAGTACCTGGATCACCACATCCAGGCATCAGATTCTGGGTTCAAACACTTCGTACTCAAATAGTAATTGCAAACTGTTTGCACGCGATGAATGTCGTTGAACTCTACTCGAAAGATAAAGTTTGGTGGTAGATGGACACACAGCTGCGAGCATCGAGCACTAGAGTGAAACTAAGAAGTCGAATCATTATCATCGCACAAGATGATTCCTCCGAGGAACGTCGATGTTTCGCGTGAAAGGAAAACTGTAACAAGGCGCTCGTCTTTAGCTCATCCAAAAGCTTGTCTATGGCCAACAAACAGGCTTTTAGAGAACAGTACCTAGGGGGCCGTCAATTTTTAATCGGCTTTCCGCACTCGAAGGCTCATCGCCTTGAGCCACAAGGGTGGTGCACCCCTCGCAACGAAGGCTAGAAGTTAGGTTACAGTGAAGCTTCGTTTCCGCACGGTATATATTATCCACGTATATACACAGAAAAATATGTTATTCCGGAAGTTTCCAGCACGCAAGGCTCCGGAGGACGTAAATCACTTTATGTTTATTTAATTTCCGATTGGCTACGTGCCTTATAATCTCATAACGATCTTGGCCCGTGTCGAACGCGTCTAGTGCAACAATAAATTATTAGAAAAAGTCGAATCGCGAGCAATAACTGCAACGGGACGTTGAATGGGCGTGCAACGAGAATACAAAGGGAATCGAGGAACCTGGGATGTGTGGGTGAATCGTGCGCGAGTATCGAGGCGTGAATACGGACGCACAATTTGGTGCGCTCTACACTGGAATTGATTTGCATCCTCCGGCTTATTTGCCGGGTCACATCCCAGGGGTGGTTCAACCCGACCATCAATTGATGAACATGCAGTATTGAAATACAGCTTCGCGGTACCATTATATACCGCGATATTATACAAACTGTTGCCCGCGGTTTTACCGGCTAGGATGAACGTCGCACTATAAAATTCTCTGCATGGATCGCTAGGATCCATTATTATGTGACGTGAGCTCTCCGCGGTCCAAAGCTTCCGATCTGAATGGCGACTTTTCTGCTTTCCAAAAGCAGCTTTTACCCCAAGCACATGCTTATGTGAAACAAGTTCCTTGACGATCCACAGTTGCTCTTGCAATCGTTAGTTCCACCTACAATTTTCACCGATTCAATGGGAACTCGGCTTTCTATACGTGCAGAATACCAGACGCAGCTCTTTTCACCTTCGGAAACTGTTGCACTTGCGGCTACGGTTAATTACAAACGCTCGCTTGGTAATCCCTGGACTGCACTTTACGCTACGAAGCCCATAAAAACTGGACGACACTCGAGTATCCCTCTGGCTTTGAAGGACTTTGTGTTCACGAATACGTTTCCCAACGTTCATGCCAAAGGTTTACTCTAGTGATTCATTTTCGGATTTTCCGTTTTGATATCGGGCTGCATTCTTCATTGGTTCGATACTCGAATAGCAAGCTTCACCATGACCATTTTTCGGCTAACATTCAGTCTCATCAAGCCCGCAATTTACGTTATCGGATTGTAACGCAAGCCGTAAAGGTGGTTAGTTAAGGATTGAGGAATGGAAAATTGTGTACACTTCGCCCAAAACGGTTTTACGTGCCTTCAAGTCGCGTGCTGGTCCACAATCCGCGGTTGATAGATGCGGAGAGGAGAGCTGGGGCGCTTGTAAAATCTTTCATATCATCGTGTACGTGCTTGGGGGCGCGTGTTATTTTTCACCCGAGTACTGCTGACGCCGCTTCACCGTCTTGAAGATCATATAGATAAGAGAGCCCCCGCGGCTAAGAAAATAGAGAGCCGAAGTAGGCGGAATCTGCCACGAGCAGTGCTGACGTCAAATTATACGTCCGTCTACGTGTAACCTAACATGTATATATATATATCGCGGAGGCCCGATCGCGTCAGGGCGACGGCAGAATTCAGAGATGGTGTAAATTTGACAGAAACGCAAGAAGCGCTTGTACAACAGCCGGGTCAAAAGAGACGGAGGAACTAAGAGAGGGTGAATCAGACCGAGACGGAATCGGTGAGTGTAGGCGAAAGTCTCAACGAAGCTGGAAGCTGGGCTGAGGATCGAGGAATTAACGCCATATTGTTCAGCTCGTCGTTCGGAACGAGGAGTTCTTGAGAAAACTTAATTGCGAACGGGTTACAGTTTAGGCAAGTATAGAATCACCCCAGAGAACTGGCGGAAGACTATCTTGAAACTGGATTGTCGGGACACTCGGGACTCTTCCGACCATCTCGGATCCTTTTGGATTCTCTGGATATAATTGTTTCGGCAAATGTGTCTACTACCAAAAGACCACTGGCAGTGTGCCATTCGTAATGTTTAGGCATTTCGTCTATGCTAGTTATCGCAGACTGTCATGACAATGCTGTGTGCGTTCCAATGCACCGGTAACACTGCGACATAATGCAGTGATGAAAATCTGCTTCCGCATACGATATCGATAATTCTACAATCTTCATGTGAAATTCGGCGCTCCGATAATGAAGACATTTACGCTGGTGTCACTGATAATAAATTTCACTATCATGTTGTACAGCTACTAGCGTATTTGTGGTTGAAAATCACACAGTTATACAATTCGGGTACGTCTGGAAGCGAAATTGATTCACTTCGAAGCCGGTAGATCTCTTATTCATCGTATAAAAAGTGTTGCAGATGTTCATTTGATTCCAAACTTACGATAACTGTGCAACACAGATAAAAATTTTATTGTTAGTTACAAGTGGGATGAAAAACATGTAGAATAGGAAATTGGAGAACTAGCTGGTACTCAGGAATCAACAGTAAATCAGAGATTCAGACTGACCTTTTTTGGAAATGAACAAGCAGCAGGATACATCAAAATTTAATTGATTTTTCGATGCAGTGCGTAACAACTTGGGTTAAATATTTTAAGAGGACACTTTGGTGAAATTTTGTCCAAAAAACGATTTTCGTAATTCTTGACTGATTATAAAAAGTCGTATAAGGAAATCCTTCCACCAATTCCAGATCATCGTAGTATTTCCGTTAAAATAAATTTCAACCTTACGCGATTAAAATCACTATTCGCAGAACCGAGGATGGCAGGCAATGCTCCGACCGAAACGTGTCAACAAAGTATTCTTATTATTGGCAACTGACCGTTGCACCCAAGAATTCTCATCCTTCCTATCCCGCAACTGATTGCGAAGAGATCATTTTACGTTGAAGCGTGAATATCGGAGCTGAGGTGGACCGAGAGATCGGGTGGGAATGTAAATTACGAGAAGAGATGTTATTGAGTTCGTTAGATGCCTGGTGAGTCGCATTCGCCGAAGACATGGCTGAAAATTTCATTACCAGATTACTCGACTGCCTGCCTCCCCGGTTCTTGCGCTCGCGCACGCGGATGGTATATGGAAAAATCTGAGATAATTGTATCATAATTTAGGAGGACGTTGTCAGGCGTGCCCGAGACTCGGCGAAGAAGGTAAGGGAAGGGAATGGAAGGTAAGGGCGGAGCGCAGCTCCTCTTCCATGCCGTTCAACCCCATCCTCCCCTTTTCCGTTCGCCCCTTCCGCGCTGCGTCGCGTCGTTCCATTTCGCGTACACCAACTGCATTAGTCGAAGCCAGGAACGCTTCTAGAATTCGTAAAATAAGCCGGTTGCCGTTGGCAGCATGTAGAGAAGAAGGGAGAGATCCCGGGAACGACAACGTCCGCAACTTCCGCCGGCTCCGGATGAGCATCGAACCAGATCGGCGATAAGTGTGGATAGGCTGTCGATCGAAACTCTCTCTCTCTCTCTCTCTCTCTCTCTCTCTCTCTCTCTCTCTCTCTCTCTCTCTCTCTCTCTCTCTCTATGCTGACTTTGGTCTGCTATTCACAACCGAGGCATTTCGTTCTGTCGATACGTGCCTCGTTTCCTGCCAGATGCATCTCCACACCGATCGCTGCTGCAACGCGAATCACGCGAATGTCCGAATTTTAGCGCGTCAACTACGCGTCCTCATCTTCTCACTCACTGTCGGAGCGAAATTCTTTCGGCAGCGCTTACTCATTTATTAATGTAAATCCTAATCAGTTTTCCATCGATACACAGTTGTACGAAGATAGGTATTGAAAAAATTGGGTGAATTTTGCAGTGAGAATTATTGTATAAATATTTAAGAGTTATTTGAACAGTCATTTGTGATATTTAGTACATTTGTTTTGTCACTTTGGTTGAATATGACTCTCTACTACGCTTGGTGTAACTGCGGTTCCATCGAGTACATGGATATGGTTGAACGCATTGAATTCACGATCATGGTCTGCCGAATAAATGATTCAGTTATCGGAATTGAACATCGGTTGATTTATTTAGTGGTATCAGTGCGTAAATAGATGTTCGGTAAAACCAACTGACGATGAAATTTTATTACAGCGAGTAAATTCTCATTCGGTGGTGGTCTGTGGTCGTTGAATTAATTGGTTCAATAAATTTTTCAACTGCTCGTGAATGAGAAAATATTATTCTTATTCTTGCAACAACGATCCCATAAAAATAATAATAAGTTTATCATTTATGTTTAGTAACTGTTTCTATATATACATATATTGTTATTATAGGGATCCAAATATTTCTTAATTCTCAAGGTATGAGTTTAAAGGGTTTGTTGATTTTATTGAGATTGATTTTATCGCGCTGAAAACATCGTATTTATACAAAAATACTTTCACAAAGGTTGACGTTTCGTAAATTAATACCTTGGATTACGTACATAATATTATATATTCTCTATCTTCTATTTCACAACCTCAAACGTACCCTTCAACTGAAACTTATCTACATTTGTCAGTAAGATATTCACCATTTCAATTTAAAGGCAAAATATTTTGGAGACGGTAATTTAGAAAGGAAATTCAGTATTTCGGAAATCTCCAGCGAATTTTGTGATATTTCTTTCTTGTTTTTTTTTTTCAGTATTATTTATATTTCCCCATTCCGCAGAAACTATAGCGTTTCTATAAAATATTTCTCTGACTCTGACTTCGAAAATAACAAATTTCATGAAACTAAGCGGAAGTGCTTGCTTCAGTGCATAAAATAAATAGTAATAACGTTTCGCATGGTCATAATTTTTCAGCACAGAACCGCAGAAGCTCGAAATTTGTATCGCGAGTCAGTGATTAACATACATTATTTTATTTCACTGTCCGTATAATTTTTTGCGAACCTCCCGTTCATATCAGGACAGAACATGGTTTGCCATAAAAAAAAAAAAAAAACAGATTATTTTTCTCTCAAGTTACGTAATTATCACTGTACGGAGTAAAATGGAATTGTAAGAATATCGTGAAGATTATTGATATATTAATATTTCAATATCGCTGACTGATGAAGTAAAAAAATAAATCAATACCTCACTCTATCGCTACGTGTATCTTCGCCAGAGTTTTTGCAGCGACTGCTAAAAGACACGAGACCAAATTTGAATTCCCCATGAGTATTTCGAATAAGGCACGAACGTATAGGTATGTGGATTCCGGTTTTCTAAAAATCCCAATCTTTTCCCGGCTGGCCGTAATAACACAGTTTCTCGCCCTGCAGCGAGAGTTGCGAAATCGATTTGGTGGTAAAATTGGCGAGAAACGTGCCCATGTTCGCTGTAGAAGGTTGCCAATTAGAAGAAGGCACGTACCGAACGCGGAGAAATTCCAAGCTCCGGTGTGCTGTTTTGTTGTTATTGCTTTTTCGGTTTTTCGTTGTCGTCTGTTTGTGTTATTCTCATCCCCCTACGCCCGTCTCCTTTCCTCCTCAGTTTCCCGCAAGTATCAGCAGTCTTGTTATATGCTCAAGGACGCAGCTAATGCATTAGTGATCAGCCGTATACCGAAATACCCCCGTGTAACTGTGCGGACGAGAATCAATGGGGATAATAATCAGGAAGATTGAGAAGGGATTTGAACTTGGTGGACGTTAGAATTAGTCTCTGTATATACTCCGCCTAATTCTGACCTGATCCAGAGTCCGGACCCATAATCCCACCCGAATGAAAATTCAGATCTTTTCCTGCTCCCTGTCTCATTCTCTTTCTCTTTCTCTTACTCTCTGCTTCCATCCAGCCTGTATACCTCCTCTCCTTTTCATTAGTAGGCGGTACTGTAGTTGTCAGGAACTCGCACGAGAAAACTTATTGGTACCCGGATTACGCGAGTAGTACGTTATTAGTTGGGATTGGGGATTATGATCCAATCGCGCAATTACAGAAACGCGTGAGCTGAACCGCGGGACTCTGGGACCACCACTGACCCTCGTGAAGTAGAAAGTTCTATCTCTCCGAAGCTACGTTTTCTTTTATATTTTATTCTCGACTCAACTTTGCTCAACTCAACGAATGTTCACTTTTTTTTTACCCGTGAAGCGGGTCGGAATTGGTACATTACTCCCTCTTTACTATTATTTCTCATCTGCGGGAAATATGACCTTATATTTCCCGCAAATTCAAATTAGCGGGAAATATGCATAATATCATATTTCTCACCAATAAATTTTCTGTCTTTTCTAGTTTTCTCTCTTTCGTTTCCATTTTGAACTACATGCTCTCGGTATTAATTAGAAACTTTCGATAATATAATAACTTTAAGACTTATAGATAACACTCGCACGTTAAAGGAAAACACTTTCAAGTCAATAATCTGGCCAGAGTTGAGTTGGAAATAAAGTCTTATATGTAAGACAGGAATAAAAGTAATATACTATTATTCTATTCCATTTTTTTCATCATAACCACTGTATCTAATTTACGAGTGACGAGCATACACAATCAGGAATTTGTCGTTTTATCGTCTAAGAAAAAGTTGCAGTTGAGCACAAGATCCGAATCTGCATTCAAAGAGCCTCGCGGATAGTTAGCCTTGTGGTGAGTTTTGATTTTTTCTTAATTGTGAGAAAAGTCGTATTCAATGTCTACCGTTACAGATTATAACAATAGTCGAACTGCAACTTTAAATAGAAAATTTATCAGATACTGAGCATATTTTTTATCTAGTTTCACCTATCGCCGTGTGAAAAAATTACGACTCTAATGCAATCCAAGCCCGTGAAACATTAACAAATGTAATGTTTTATCTGTTCCATCTTGCTATTCGAATAATTCGATAACTAATTGGTCGATAAAATCCAAAATTCATCCTGTTTTTGGCTAGGAAAAGCCGCGTCGACTAAAACGAAAATCATCAAAATCCGCTTGGACTATCTCGAGACATAATTTTTTTAATTTTTTTTTTTTTGGGGGGGGGGGGAGGGGGGATCTTTTTATTCAAGTAACGCAAAAACTACTCTGGCAATCATATACAAAATCTAATCAGTGCAAAGTTAAGAATATTCCCGTCGATTGAGCTCAAAATCAACCAAATCCTTTCATTCGTTGTCGATATATGGTTGTACAAAAAATTGATCTGACACGCGCTAAGATACGCAGTATTCAGTTTAATGTATTCAAATTTCGGTAAATTTATTTTAATCTACGCAAATTGTAACACCGACAATGCCCTTTTGACGTGATGGAAATGAAGAATAATTTAAGTTGACTGCTTAAAATCTTCAATAACAGAGCTTTTACCATCGGAATTCCCTGAAAAATTTCTTTTTATGTTGTGCTTAACAGGGAATGTTTTTCCAATTGACTGAAATCTTACGAAATTTGTTTTCACGTCGGGAATCTTCGTTCAATTTTTATACCTGTTTTCACGTTTCTTTGACTGAACCATAAGTTTATTGCATCGTCACAGAATTTCCTTTTCATTTCTACCCTCCTACCGATGGTAGAAGAGTCAGGTGTTAAGGTACCGTAGTAGGGCGGAAAATTAAGAGCGTTTAAGGGGGAATTTACAGAGATTTTCGGAAATTCCTGGATATTTCAGTTCATTTTTTTCTCACGCAGGAAAAGTTAAAAAAATTTTAGAGGTTTCAAGTATGAATTTCTTAGATCGTTTAGAGTGAATTTGCCTCATTACTTCCTCATTTAAATGTATCAGGGTGATGCACAGAGAGCAATATTGATATAGTGTAAAACGGTGACAATTCATTGCGTGCAAGGTTTCTCACTTAATATTTGTAGCGTAGCGTACGGATTTTTTCGGCATAATGTACTTACAAATGCCCACAAATTATAACAGGATTTTTTAAATAGCTTGATTGTTGAAGACAATACATCGTTTTTAAGAATCTTGACGAGAAATTATTTAAATAAGGCTTTAACATCAATTTATTGTTGCACAAGCATTAAATTTTCGCAACAGTAACAAGAAAATATAGTAACAGTGATCGTAATGAGAAAGAATAGTAACGGTTTCTAGACTTTCCGGTAGCAGCTAGAAAACTAATTTTTATTTTGTACCTATAACTATATTTTTCGATCGTGGTAAAAAATGAAAATAGTTAAGGACTGAGCGGTAACCGGAACTAAAAATTTCTCTCGGTGTATAATGGTATATCACCTCTTCACACCAAGCTCCACGCATCCATTGGCCAACTAGTCCTTACCTGCAATGAAGAATCGCATTTTCCCCCTTGATAGTATAAGGTGGTACGTGGATATGGAGAAGCTTGACAGCGTCGGCTGTAACAAAGAAGTGAGAGGAAGTTTTAGAAAACAATAAATAAGAATTAGCCCGAAACAGAGCATCGTAGCTCATCGTTCACAACGATCATCGATTATTCATTTGATTAATAAACAGTTTGCAATTTAAGAATCAGATTTTCGTCGGCGTGTATATTTCACTATAAAAGAGATTGTGACGGTTTAAATAGCGCGCCTATTACCACCGGTTCATAAACTCTGCGAGAAGGCGCCGAAGAATCAACATCTAATCAATACTTCGTAATCCACATTTTAAATCTATTTATCGCACATTTAGATGTATCCAATTTTACAATCTATATTTTTTTTTTTTCATATTACAAAGTCTAGCTACATTTTTTCTAAAACTGTAAGTGAAATCGTAGCAATTTTAACAAGTTTATAACAGTTGAGAGTGAAAAGCAGTCGACGGAAACGAAATATATAATATAAATTGAAAATGTGGTTCAACGGCTTGACAAAATCCGTCTTGAAATATCTGCCTCCGTTTTCACGAAGAAACTACGAACCTGCTTCGACAACAATAAGGAAAAGTAGGTGTAAGCTAAGTAAAACAGAAAACTGGTAATGTTTAAATAAAAGACCAGTTGCGTAAAAATATTCAAATTAAATTTGAAAATTAACATTTATATACAGAAAAAGCATATTTTAATCTTGCCAAGGAATGAATAGATGAATGAATTATCCACAATAATTAATAATGACAATTTTGTTTCTACAAGTTTATACACCTGTGATTTATTCGCTTATAAAACACAAAAAAAATGTATACAGTTTACCTAAAAAGAAAGAAATTCACTCAAAATTGATAATAAAACTAAACTGACTGATTTTACATCTATGAGTATATGTCTGAAGAACGTTGTTTCCTGTTTGAGTCTTGTATCATAAATAATAAGTTTTCTCTTTTTTTTTGGGTCACAATCGTTACAATAAGCACCCAAAGTTTATTTATTATACACATATGTATATGTATGTATAATATCTGATCTTCAAAATCGAGGAAATGGAAATAGTACATAAAACTTCGTATAGTGGTTGACTTCTTTTTCAACTCCCTCATCTTCGCTCCCTCATTGCAATATGTGAACAAAACGATTTTAGGTTTCAAAAAGAAATCCAATCCATTTCATCCTGAATGGTGAAAAAAGAAATAGTTTTTTCGTATGTGCGAATAGAAGCATGTATTTCCACCACTTGTTTCAATGTATAATTTAAAGGACACATTGCCTTGAAAATCGGTTTACTGTACTTTTTTAGTTAAATAAGGCTTTGACATCAATTTATTGTTGCACAAGTATTGAATTATCGCAACAGTTACAAGAAAATATAGTAACAGTGATCGTAATGATAAAGAATAGTAACAGACACTAGACTTTCTGGTAACAGCTAGAAAACAAATTTTCATTCTCTACCTAGAACTATATTTTTCAATTTTGGTAAAAAATGAAAATAGTCAAGTACTGAGCGGTAACCGAAACTAAAAATTTCTCTCAGTGTAAATTCCAGTCACACGTGCTATAATTTTTTTCAGAAAAGACAATTTCGTGTGAATTCTAAATTTCTTAATCCTTCGATACAACAAATAGCAAATTGATTCCACTTCAATTTGAAATCCTCACAGATATTTTTCCAATAAAATTTCATATATAATATGCTGGTGAGACGAAAGCATCGTGTTTGCAGGACCATGAATCCCGATATCTGGGTACGGTAAACGGATCAGTCCAGCGGGCAGGCTGGCGAAGAACAGTTTTCTGTTTCATTCAAACCCCACAGCAGGTGTTATCTGTCCCTCGCGATGCCAGCCATGTATTATATATAGTGCAGGGGATGCTCGAGGTATAATCGCGAGCCTCGAAAGAGACGGAAAAATTCCGCAATAAGAGATACAGACACATTTCTAAGCTGCTGCGCGAAGATCGATAGGAAAATAGGACAGGACTGATTTATGCATGAGACACTTTGCTTACGGTGTCTGCGTTCGCGCGTGTGTGTGTGTGTGTGTGAGTTATTATGAGAAAGTAGAGTAATTGTGTCAAAACAGTGCAACGTACGTACGAAAATTAATAAAATCAATTCGAATCTATTCTAGGCTATCAGCATATTTCGACTGATATAATTTGGTGTAATTGTTCTGAAATTGTGGAAAATTGGAATTTTTTAGTTTGAGTCTGAACGGATGGGAAATTATTATTGTAAGGTAGTCCTTCGCCGAAATCGACTGTCGAAAAATATTATCTATGAATATGTAGAAATTGAGATATAACTTTGTACATTATTTGAGAAATTTCAAATTTGATTGTCAAATAAATGAGAAGAAAACGCAGCTTATCGTTTGGAAATTAAATTTCTGTCATCTATTTCTTTTTTTTTTCGAAGAAATTGAAAACGTTTGAAGCAATTTGACCTTGGAGCTTTATTACTTATTGTTTCAAGAACATTTTGAAATTTTTTCATTGAAATTATCAACAAAACAGCGGCATGGTGTATATAATTAGCTGATTGCTTCGAATTCGTGACCTTTTGCGGTAGCGTTTCTCCTGTCTTCACTGTCTAACTTGTAACAGGTGGAAAAAAATTTTCGAGTTAAAAACACCTTTTCGGATTCAAGCTCGTAACCCAAATATTAAAAACAATTTTTTTTTCAAATATATACTATTATAAACAAAAAAAAATGTATCCTACCTACGAGCTCGATTCGATAAAGAAGTTTTAAAGATTGTGTCAAAATTTCAAGTCGATCGGATAAAAAGTGACGTAGTTATCTGCGCCACGGGATTGAAAACGTGGTCGTTCGCTACTTATATGCGCCATGCTGCCAGTTTGTGATGAATTTCAATGAAAAAAAATTCTAAAATGGTCTGAAAACTATAAATAATAAAGCCCTCAAATTGAAATTGCTCCAAGTGTTTTCATTTTCTTTCAAAAAACTCCTAAAAATAGGTATAATTTTAGACCGTCCAAGCTGTACCCCCCAGCCTTGTAAGTAAACATTTGGCAG
Source organism: Neodiprion virginianus (assembly GCF_021901495.1). Taxonomy (NCBI): domain Eukaryota; kingdom Metazoa; phylum Arthropoda; class Insecta; order Hymenoptera; family Diprionidae; genus Neodiprion; species Neodiprion virginianus. The sequence continues at coordinate 25,935,801 of NC_060878.1, read as the reverse complement.
AAGCAAAGTCAATATGTCACAGGCTTTGATAATTCCAGACAACGCACAAAAAAATGTCTAGTCGGCCGAAATTTTGAAGAAAAAAAAACATACAGTTTTAATTACGTCACTTTATAAATATTTTCTATTAAATCAGAGGATCGATACGTCTGCATTGTAGACAGCCAAATTGTATTCATGTATACTTCAGGGGACAATGTACAGTCTACAGAACTGAAAATTTAGTTTATATTGCTAACCTTAGATACTCTCATGTTTGTTAAATATTTCAATGCAAACATAAGATCGTTGTATAGGAGTTTTTTGCAGGTTTTCAAATGAAATGAAATGGAAAAATGAATAAGAATGCACAAAATAGTTTGAAGTGTGTAAAAAATAGATTATTCGTTTATTTATGCGATTATTCATGATTTCAAACCAGAGAAGTTCATAAAAACCAAAATAAAATATACCCAGTCGTCACAAGCCATCAAATCTGACTTGATATAGTTCTAAACATCAAATATAAATGTATAGTACGAAGTGTATGAATGAAAGTATAATTGAACTTTAATTTTAAAGAAATGGAACAATAGTGTAAATAAGGATAATCGCCGAACTCCTATATGAAGGCTTTTTTTCAGCAACATTCCCTTTAATATGTACTTGGAAGTTACTTAAGCAGCCACTAAACTATTAGTAATGCGCATAAGATTCAACCTATGGTATCAAGAATCGGATTACATGATTTTTGTTTTATAATCGAAAAATTAAGTGGAAATAATAGCTTAATTAAAAATTCTTTTTTATAGGCATACGTATAAACCGAACATTTAGACATTATTCATGGGATCCTCGAGCACAATTATCAATTTTACCTACGTGAAACCTTAACAAATTAACGAAAGGAGTTTCGTCTCAAACGCGCACAATTCCAGTAACAAAACATGGAGAAATTTTCAGACAGTTGTACGTCACAGACGATTATTTACTCACAGGGTATTCGTTAAGCCCTAAAGATAATCCCCACAGTGATCCTCAAACTGAGTGAAAGCCAGTAAAAAAAAGATTTGCCTCTTTTTCGACTACGACCACTTGAGTATCACCTTGAATTTCACAGTTCAAGTCGCGTATGTTACCTCAAATTATTGAGTATTATATTTTGTTTCTCAGTGTCAACAATTTCTGAACTATATCTATGCAGTATACAGTGGTATACGCACATGTACAGATAATCAAGTTCCTGCTGAGGAAATTGCAAAAAGGCATTTAACTGAAGGAAAAGCTCAAAGAGATGTCTCGTCAAATTAATTCAACTCGGTCAACCTCATCGTTAGTCAGAGCTTTTTTGGGCTAATTTTGTCATGTCGGGTAAAAGCTTTGAAACAGAGAACTCCGTGATCTGTTCAATTTTACCACATCGAGCAAAACTTCTACTTCTGCGGTTACTATTGCCCTCAATTATTTTCATTTTTCACCATAATCTATAACGATGTAGTTCCGGCACGATACGAATATAAGTTTTTCAGTCTTAACCAGAAAATCTGCTATGTATATATATATATATACGTAACGCCAACACGTTATTTTATGAAGTAATGATAAAATCAACTAATGTATTTTCTTCCAATGATAGTACTAACAAAAAAAATTATACAAAACCAAAAAAAAAAAAATATAATTCTTCAAATGTCGCTTGTGGCGACTCCAAATACAAACGAGAAATAATAATGCCACGGTCGCTCTTCGCGATTCGAAAGGCTAAACAATAGAAATACTAATTCGTAATTCGCTATTCGCGATTCATACTCAACTACTTAGAGTTAACAAACAAAAGAAAATAAGAATAATATAACAGAAAAGAAGAAAGAAAATGGGACTAAATCTAGACGACTTCTTATGCCTACTTGCGCTAGTCGCGGCTCTAACGATTATCAATAATTTCAAACTACAAACAAAACTTTACGCGACGCGCTAACCGCGATGGTTACTAAATCTAGAAAATTCGTTAAGCCTACGGGCGCTAATCGCCACTTTACTAATAAGCAATAATTCAATACTAAAACAAAAGAGAATGTGACTCGACGCGCTATTCGCATCTCCAGCCGTTATTTTTAAGTCTTAACGCAGTTCGCGAGTGCGAACGCTCCCCCTTTGACGACTCGCGACCTACACGCGAAGTTACACTTTATCGTACTTGATTCGATGTGACCCAGGGTAACGGAATTTGGTTACTCTCAAATTGCAGTTGTCTTGCCGTGACTCAAACTCGTGACGCTACTCGACCAGCTTGGGCACCTAAAATCGGCTCTACGTTATTCCGCGCAACACAGGCTACGGTCACCAAACGAGAGAATCGGCAAACAAATTCCGAGGATTTTTCGATACGCAAATTACAAATGGCTATCCTTTTTCGGACAAGCCCTCGCTCAATTCCTCTCGAAATACGATCGCAAGAATATCAGCAACGCTCACCGCTCCACATCCAGCTCACGAAGCTTCCCACTCCCTCACGCCCGTGTCCGTCCATCTTGCCTCGCAACAACACTTCACCCTTGCCTACTCAAAAAGAAACGGAACTAAAACGCCAAGTCAAAGGGGTAACCGTTGCACTTAACCGCCAGAACTAGAGTGATCTCAGATGGCCGATCGGCCGTCACGCTAATCCTTCGTGACGTCGTCACCCTTGGAATGCGCAACAATCGATCTGTCATCGATTTCGGAGATTGCGCAGCTTGACGCGCAGCTGTCGTCGCTTCGCGGCGCAGAACTTAACGCTAAATCGCGATTTCGTCTTCCGCGCAGCTCCACGGTGTCCAGGGGTTGAACGGGGTGGTGCTCCCTCGTCGCTAGCCGGTCTTTCGCGGTTGCCTCGGTCAGGTGTAGGCGGAGTGAGCGGGGAGGCTGCGGTGCGCCGGCCGCCAGCGGAAATCGCGTCCGCCTTGGATTCCCGCGCTGCAGGGATCTTCGTTGGCTCCCCCTCCGCAGCCTGGGTATCCTTCACGCGAGATCTCCGCGGTTTTGCCTTGCCTCGAAATATCTTTGGCGTCGGAGTTCGTCGCTGGCTTGTGGCCGGTGTACTCAAAAAAAAAGATAAAATAAAAACAAACGCCTGCAATATCTTAGTCGTAATTCGCTGTTGCGTCCCTGTCGAAGCTCGGATGCGTGACTCCAGTTCTGGCGCTCTCTGTTATTATTTCGCGACTCGATCTCAGAAACCCTTATTCCTGGACTCCGCCCAAGGTTCAGGGAGTACCTTGTAACGGGCATGCCTAACCGAAATGCCACGTTACAATATATACAACTATTCTGTTTGTTATGATTCCTCGTTCTATATTCTTTTGTCACTATTGGAATGATTGGATATTGATGCATTAATAAACTAACGCCACGACCCTTTAACTAAAAGAACGTATTTGATTAAACAAACAGATTTGATTCTCGCAATAACTATAAATTTGGTGTTGATAATTATAGTCACACGAACTAGCAGTTACTTCAACTACGTTCCCTTACAATTCTTACAATATCTACTCAAAGTATATGAGTGTAACGTTGGTCATTTTACAAAAATTTTTTAGTACAAACTACGACAAATAAAATTTTTCTCAACCTTCTTAACTCTTTCAGTGACACATTTATCAACTCAATATTTTGGCTCGAATTCTGTTGCTCAGAGGTATTCAGGGTCGCTGATCACGAATCTGAACCAAGAATTTGATAGTTTCTAAATCAAAGATAGCGATTCCTATCTGTCCGATGTAAACTCGAAAAAACTATGAAAATTCGATGATTCCAACCGAAACTTGTTTACTCGGGGATTTTTGGGGTTGAAGAGAGTAACAAATATCATTGGAAGTTATAAATAAAGTGTTTTAAGGCTAGGACAAGCAAATTTTTGAAGCTGGACGCTGAGCATCCCATGTAACTGAAAGTGTTAAAAACCGAAATACTATCCACCCAAACCGTGTAGTTCAGGGTGACTGCGGGGAAGACTTGCCGGCGATGCGATTGCCGTAGAAGACGCTGCTGCTCTTGAAGAATACGTATCCCATGTTTACCAAGATAGCGGTAAGGCGGGGTGAGGCGCAACTCCAATGAAGCCGAAGCCTAAGGAGCGTCGGCCTTTATGCGCGTGCATGATCCCCAAAAAGTGTATATATACAGAGAATGTTAAACGGGATGAATTATTCAGCCATCCTTGAAGCACGTAGCCGAGTTTGGTGAGAGATGGCCCGAAGCAACTGGGCCGCAGACTCTAGTAGAAACAGAAGTAGTAGGCAAGCCGCTGCCTCCACTTCCGCCTCCGCACCCCCGAGAAGGACAAGTTTACTTATTCAAGTTGACTCAGCCCTCCCTCATCTCAAAGTACGCATGTGTGTTCACCCTCCTTCATTCGCGTAAGCGGGCAGAGTGCAAAGGTTGCGCAGCTCGCCCGACTCGCCAGAAACCCTGCATCCTGCGTCCGTAAGGATACCTGACAGGACAAGGATGCTTTGGGTAATTATCGACCGGATTCTCGTCGGGAATGTTTCCCGGCTTATCTGTGTATATAATACCGAGTTATCAAATCAGACCTCGACCCTCGGTTTCCTACCATATTGCAACCCCGTTAAGCTCCGCGGCATCAGCGCGTGACAATTATACATACCTACAGTGAATCTGTTGACCGAAGTTGGGTTATCGGGCCTCGATACCTCGCGATTAAAATCGGGTAAAATCGATTGGACAAATTTAAATTCCTAAAATACACGATGCCATTAATACTCAGCTTCCGATTTTCCGAAGGTCATAATTGACTGGTGGTCAGAATTACTCGAGAAATTATCGAATTAACAAAAGTGATATCGTGACTGGATTAGCATTATCCGAAGAATAATTAATCAGGCTGAACTGGTACCTTTAACCATTGAAAATATCATAAGAACGTTTATCGCTGTGATTAATAGTATACGCGATAAGATATTCGAGATGAGCTTGCATAATGTGACTTAAGAGCGGAGAAAAAGACCGTGCTTACTGGTTTGGTTGATCATTCAAGCACCAACTTTCAGGGGGATATTACGTTACGCACCATCAGCTTATCCGCAGATACTTGACGCGCTTGTTCACAAAAATTCAACGCAGAATGATTACGGATTCGCGAGCATCCCGTCAAGCACCTTCTCAGTAACGGGAAATTACCACTCAAAGATCGTGGTCCCGAGCAGTGACATATTTTGGTCGAGTGTTGTAAATCAGGAATCATTTCATCAGTCTCAATATCTGCCAATACTTCAGTAAACAAGACAAATATCAATTTCGTACGACTCGTAGAAGACAGTGATGCGTTCAATATCCTGAAGGGTCAAGATCTGGACAGAGAATCCATCAAACTGTTGACCACTGTTCGGATTACCGTCTCCATGTTGACTGCAGTGAGCCATAGTCCGGACCTCATAAAAGTTACACCAAACATTAAATTATCGAATCTAGATAGGTTGAAAAGAAAAATTGTTTATTATGAATGTGGCGAGTTTTCACATCAACTATAATTACATAAAATGAAGGCTCACACTTACTGTGGAGTTCAAACAGTCGAAACCGCAAGGATTCAGAGATCCATTAAACCCTGGATTTAGTCCTGATCTAGGGAAGGTCGTACCGTGGGTTATTGACATAATCTACCATGTCTACCACTTGATGCGGTGGGGATTCTAATTGTTATTGAAGGGTCCCCTGAATGAGTGATCGCTCACTGAAGGTAAAGATCGCACTGGAAGACTGGATGTGATTTTTGAACAAGAAATCAACAAATTGGTGACACGTGAGAATTTTTAGTAACTCGCTTAACTCAACTAACTAATCGTTTTGAACCATACTTTCTAGTGAAAATATGCTTTCGTTGAGAAATATGCTTTAGTTTTTTCAACGCCTGGGAATTCTCAGGCGTTTGACAAAAATTATCCGTAATAATAAATAACGCGTGTGTGGTAGAGTCTTTCAGAGCAAATTCTTTGAGGAAACTTTTGGCTAATAAAAATCTGAGAACACATGTTTCTGGCAGATCTTAAGGATGCTTTCACATTTGCTTTGACAATTAAAAATTTTCTAACAAAGTAGAAAACAATCTTTCTCCAGTAAAATAATGTTACGATTAATTATTACCACCGTACCATTAAAAAAATATTGAGCCAGATTGAAATTTTTCTCAAAACTGTAATACCAATCGAGCCGTAAATTTCTCAAAAATGTTCGCATAATTTTTAAAAATCTCACAGAGCCTATAGGAATCTAAACGGTTTTTAACAATTTACCAACTCGACGAAAAATGTGCACCGCATATACAGGGTGCTTCCTAGTAAACGTGGTATTATTCTGGGTTGCCGATCACGAGGGGCATAAATATCGTTAAGACAGACCTACCGGGTTATCGGTAGAGAACTTATCATGAGAACCCCAACCCATCCATTTTTTTGTACACTATTATGTACGACCTTGATTATCGTTTTCTTACGATATTCTCGAGATATAGTGCATATTAAATAATTCTCAAGTATATGAAATAGGGGTAAGATTTTCTTACAAATCGATTGCTGCTATTTATTTTGTAGAATTATTCTCTCGCTGCGAGAAAAACCCAAAATTTTGAGAAGAAGAACTCTACTTCTTAAACGTGCCTAAAACATCTCGAAATTGTCAAAACAGTGTTACTTAAATAAAGGAATTTTGAGTGAATATTTTCATTTTGAAGTGAACAGGTTAATTTAATGCGTTACTCACCGATAACTCCGCAGGTCTGTTTTAACGACATTTATGCCCCTCAGTGGTAGGCAACCCAACATACTGCAACGATTATTCGGAAACACCTTGTACAGGTATACACTTAAAAATCAGCGTCACAGATCTCCAATATCAGAACAATTTGACATTCACTGGTTTGTAAACATCTGCTAAGACTTGAAATGATACGTAAAAATTTCGGTTTCACCTGATACGGTTTCAAAACCTCAACATGTCACATAAAGTGAGGTTCGTTTTACTTAAAAAAAAAATCACCTTTTCGACAGATTATTTCCGTATTTCGCGCACGCCTCATCTGTTTAAAATGCATAAACATGGGAAAAATGAAGGGCCAACGGGGCAATGACGAACACCCGAGAGCTGAGCTACGCTACGTTTATCTCGGTGCTCGTTGAACAAGATGTCATCCCTCCGATAGGCTTTTGACTCGCATCTCGGGGCGTCAAGAACAGGCGGCCTTATTGTCCCGGGTGCAAGCAGCTCCGACACTCAACCCTCTTCAAGATCTGGGAGAGGAGATACACGCCAAGGGTGAGACCCAAGTGTAACCAGCGCCTTTTCCTTTGAATTGAAAAATCCACGGGTCACTCACTCTCCGCCTCTGCCGCTCTCTGGACTGGATGTCTGGCGAACCGCGCCGGAGGAAAGAGGGTTGGGAGTTGAAATCGCATGTGCACGCCGTGCGGGCAGGTCGTCAGGGGGATATAAATAACAGTTAGGTAATTATTATTGTGATTTATTCCCTAGGACGAGACGACCGCTCCGCTTGATTCATGACCGGCATTAAATCTCACATTCAAACCGTTCAATGTTAATTGCCCAAGTGGAACACGGAGCTTCGTTTGGGCTGCGAGCACGCCTTGGCATGTATTCGGTGTATTTGTCGGCTGTCAGGAATTTCTTGCATGTAAGTGACTTTGTGTAAAATAGTTTTCCGAATGAAAGGAATCATCGTATAATTGAATCGAACAGAGCTGATAAATTTTTAACCGTTTGGAAATAGTTTGAAATTTTTCGGTATGACTTCAATACTTTTTATTTTAGTATTTTTAGAAAGATAATAACTTGATGAATACCAAGTGCACGAGTATCAAGTGATAAAAATTATTACAAGCTATCAATCTTTCAATGTATCACGATGAAAATACACTTTTTCGTCAGTCAAGGGCTTTAATCGCATTGACATTCACCAAGGTTTTAAGTTTCCGAAGAAAAATTTTTCTACCCTGCAACAAAAACTTTCAGAGTAACAATTCTCCAACAGATAAGAGAATCTTTATTTAAGACTTATAAATAAATTGGATTCATAAGATCTTATAAAATTCTCAACTTTAAGAAACACGGATGGTGTATGTATGAGCGCTTCTGTTTTCTCCAACTAAACTTTTCACGCCTCTTCACATTCTCGATGAAATTTTTATTTCCCCACAAAATTTACCAAACATATAATACAGAGCGCGAAATAAAAAATCTGCTACACAAATGCTCAAGAAAGAAGACACATCGCGTTTCACATTTGACCTTTCGTTTGGTCCGAAATGTTGGAGTGCAATATTCGTACAAAGTTTCAAGGGTCGGAGATGAACGATGTGGTCTCTAACTTATACGAAAACCACTTTCCCTGCGGTTGCCTCCAGCTGCGTGGAAAGCGAGTATTCACAGATGCCTGCTTTTGCCTGATTATCTTTCCAAAGACATTTAGAAAATATTCCCTTCATCAGTGTGCACCGTTCGTCACAAATCCCTCAAACATTATTCGACTGTGATTTCAGAACAAAATTCTCTTAATCCGCAAAAATCGTCCTACCATGGAAGAATATTTTTTTTCACGTGTGAATCTTGGAATTTTTTCAAAATAGAAAATTTTCCTACCAAAAATCACGTGAACGAATAATTTGGTAAGATTCACGAATGAAAAATTGCCAGACATGTATTTTTAATTCAAAAATTGATGTCTCAGACAATGAACAAGAAATATGAGTTTCATTGATAGAAATACGTGTAAAATAAAACCCAGAAATATGCGAGTAAGGATGACACAGTTCTCGAGCTGAGATTCACTTTTATCCCAACGATTCGATCCGCGGAGTGACGAGAATGAAGACACGGAGCAGAAAAGCATATCAGCAATACAGGGCCGTTAATTGCGTCGGCTTCGAGTTTAATTAGTTATTCCAGGATGTTTTCCAACTCGAGTAGCAGAGTTGTTGGTTGGGCATAAGCCGGCACCTTGAGACTGCAGTGCCAAAATCAGCGTCAGCTGGTCGAGAAGTGCGGTCGTTATTGATCCGAGGGTGTTTACACGAGCTTTTGCACACCTGGGCGCTTACCTGTGCCCGCGAGCTTTACGAGGTAAACTTTTCTTTTCTCATGGGCCGGCGGAAAGCGGAAAGTCGAGTGTCCCGCAAAGGAGGAGGACGAGAAGAGGGAAGAGCTCCAAGAGCCGAGGGTGAAGGAAGTCGAGCCGCGACGAGGGAAATGCGCGAGGAGAAACCCCTGCCGATACATCCGCCAGCTACTCAGCGGAGGATCTTTAATGGGGAGTTAACAGTCTCCCTAATAAACCGTGGGAATACGAGCCTACGGGTCCTGGATGCCTGACGATTATCCGCGCCGATATTGCGGACCAGGAACCTTAATGTGGCGAAAATGTCACGCTTGTTTCTTTGTTCTTCGCCTGAAATATCGCGAAATTAAACGCTCGAACGGGAGTGAAGAAGATGTACTTTGTAAGGAATTTCTTGAAACTGTAACAATTTTTATTGAGATCACGTGATAATTGCTCAGCTCTGTCAGTTTGATTTTTTTTAGACATTCAGTGAAGAGTCTGTATAAATGATTCGAATATACCCGCCTAATGGACACAACGAAAGCCGATGTGAGCCGATGTTAAGATAGAACATCAGATACCGAAGATCGACTAACGTGTTATAAAAAGCAAAGTTACCATCAAGACGGACATTTCGAACCCAAAAAGTGAAAACTCCAAAAACAGAATCAACATTATAGAGAGACTGTTTGAAAGGAAGAAACAAAATAAATTAAAGTGAAATCCAAAAGTCAAGTGTATCGATGAAAAGACAGTTGTTTGCAATTTTAACAATATATACCGGTTCAAAAAATTTACACCTGAAATGAATGACGGAATGGATCAACGAATGAATTTTAAATTTAAGGACGGCTCATGTTTTGTACGTGTGTAAAGAAAAAAATTAAAGAAATCGTCCTATTTTCGTCGTACCTTACGAAATAGGCGTAAAGTTTATTCGTAAATTAATTAAATAAATTCAAAAAATTCTTTTAAATCGGTAACATGAATGTACACTTATCTATTAACGAAATATTATTACAAGCTACATTGATTTGTGAATTGAGGATTTTGGACAATTAACAATTAAATGTATTTACTTATCTTTTAGAAGCGTCGGTTTCGTTGCAGCTGAATTGCTTGAATTCTAGTGCGAGTCGTTGGTTTTTTCAATTGTATTAATCTGCAGTTGTATAAAATTTACAATTACCAGGGAATATGTAAATAGATTTTCCAACAAGGTTCGAACATCGAACAACTGACTTTTCTCTCGTCACAGGTGCCGCTCTTATATCAACTATTAATGCTCAAATTCTTACGATTTGTAGGCTGCTCTACTTCCGTTGTTTGAGGTTCCTCAATAATGGACACCGCATGCGATTGGGAAATAATTGTAGTTGGACAGTTGGGAAGATTATTGAGTTATCGCCGTTTCCAGAAATGCGATCGGCTGTTATGCATAAATAATACGGAACGGCGGAATAGAAGTGTCAGTAATGGTTACGGATGTTGAAAGTTCAATACGGGTCAATTGATTATGAAGTGCTCGAAAGTCAATTGATATGAAACATTACATGAATGGCAATTTTCCAAGTTCGGATTTCACGAGTGCTTTCATGGTTGGCCATTACGCTGCACAAATCCTGTGTATAAAACTCGTGTCACACCGGAGTCGCTGGGGACCCGAAATCAAAAATCATCACGTAAAAACGGAGATGTCGATTCAAATAACTTGAAGAAATTCTAGGATAATCTTTAACTATAGTGTTTCAAAACAAATTAGTTACTTTCAGGGGAAAAAATTCAAAAAACAATAAAATACCGAAAAATGTATCATTCACTCAAAAAATCGTGACTCGCCAAATATTTAATATTTTAAAAATTGATCGAGTACCTCTTGAAACACAAGTATTTGAGAAAAAAATATGGCAATACCGCGTGATGAAGAAAAGATATTTATTTGAGTGAGTGAGGTTGAATTTTTGGAAAAAGAATGAATCAACGATTTTTAGGATATTTCATCATTTATCTTGGATCAAATTAAATTATTTTGCATGTTTTTTACATGATGTTCACGTTTAAGACGGTGAGAGCTTATTTTAATCCCGGAAATCAGCCTAAAAATGTGTTGTGATGAAAACATGACACGAGAAAGGTTCGAAGAGTAAAGCTAAAGCTAATTGAACTAGATACAATTTGAAATTCCTTGTGATTCAGAAAAAATACATAAATCCTGGATTTCAACTGTAAAGATTCTGTTATTGTCCGTTAATCCGTGTAATTCGTCCGATTTTCATGACTAATAGTTTATTCCACTAATATTTAAATGAGTACACTTCTGAGCTCGTTACTTCGTAAAGGATTATCGGATGAGCTGCAATCATTAACATTTACAAATGTTAAACTTACGATTCATTTGGTTTATTACGGTTAAAATGCGATGTTATCAAACAGAATCGGACAAGCAGCGAGGATTTTCTCGGTGCAAAGTGACAGATCAATGTTAATTCTCTAAAATCGTTACCAAAATCGCGTATTTACATGAAAACTTTATCGTTTTGGAATTTTTTTTCGAGTAAAATCGACTTTTTCATTGTTTGAACCTTTAGCGAGAATTTCTAATCCCGCGACTAGTCACATTTTTGCTTTATTCTCAATTGATTTTTCGTATTGACAGCGCTTACCGTACATTGAATTTATGATTCGATCGTTCAAAGCTTCGAGTATAAAACGGGAGGGAATAATTCGGTTTCGTAACTGCTGAGCGTTGGATTATCACGAAGTCTGTGAATTACTAGTGTCACTATTGAAGGCCAGATGTCGAGTATTGCATAACGTGTGGCGAACGTGCTGGGTTTATTTGCAAACTGCATAACTCCCGTGTACCATTCGCTGTAGTCCCTGTGCAGCAGAGCTCGCACGTAAATTCAGTTTTCAACTTTGGCGAGTATAATAAATGTCGAAAGTTCAGTATAGTCGCAGATTTGAGAGTTTCTGTTCCCCGCAGCATGCGCCTGTATTGCGAACCGGCACCTCTACTCGACCGTGCTATTAATAAAAAAGTTTCCCTGCAGATGTGATTTTTTACTCGTACCCAGATAGAGTGCACTCGGATCGCTGACGTCAGGGGCCAATGATTCTTCTTCTTCCGAGCACTGGTCTCGCCTCTATAATTTGACTCGTCCCAGGAATTTTGATGGAATGTTTCTCCTCGCGTACAAGAGTAATAATTATTATTTTTTGTATATGCAGATATTTTCAGAACCTCCTAAAGACGACTGATGTCTCGATTTGAATATTATACTGCAATTCGAAAATTTTATATATCGTAGCACGTATTGAGATGTGAAAATCCTTCAGGATAAATTTTTAAACTTTCATCAGATTGATTTCCATATTTGTATTTTTATAGTACTACTCTTATATCGGAATAAAAATTAATTATTCAAAGTGTCTTGGATTTAGGAAGCTCGTCTGGTTTTTTCAACCATAGAATCCGTTTCAGTCCAAACCTTCAACAATCTTGAAAAAAAAAAAAAACTCCTCCAACTCCAATTTGAAATTTATGATTTTTATCAGGGAGGTCGCAGTTTTACACGTGAAAAATTAATTTTTTTGGAAGATACTGGAAACTACAATCGACTTTATGAAATTGTACAACATTTTTATTTTCGTTACATTTGTAGCTGAATGTAGTTTCAAAAATTTGACTATAATGAATATATTTTACTACCTAAATAACATTGAAAATGTCTCGCCAAACAAAAAGAAATAAAAAATTATGCTTCATAAAATCTATTATAGCCTCCGCAATGATCTCATTTCTAGAACTTTCCAGGATGATGAGTCTTTCATGTAAATAACCGCTAGCTCTCAGATAAAAATAGCAAATCCGAGACAAAAGTTGGAAAACATCGACAAACGTGTTTTCCATTGTTTCTGACGGTCTAGTTCAGACTTTTTTGCTTGAAAAAACCTTAGATCATATTCGGGATTCCCGCTTATAATAGGAACTGTCTAAAAAATATCAAAGTTGTGGAAAATTCGACATTTCTGCCCCAAATTACTAACACGTAGACGATTGGTGGAACGGCTATTTCTATAATTCGAACCTGATGTTCAACTGACATTTAAACTCTCATGTCTCTCGACTTTGAAATTTGAACTACAGTCACCTGCGCTTTAATCCATTTGATTTTAAAGATTAAATTTGACAGTTTCTCTTCAGGGTTCGTGGTTGGTATATTTTGGCTAAGAACCCCGCAGAATCCTTACAGAAATTGGATTCGCTGGATTTTCAGCATGTCATAGTACATATCCTCCCGATCATGAGTTCTCATCGACACAAGTCCCAAAAATCAGTAGTTTCCGAGATACAGACTTCGGAAGAAAGCTGTGAGATTTTTAGATATCTATGGATTTAGTGATTTTCATGAATTACAAAGTTTCAAGGGGACTTGAAATCCAACAAATCACTCAAAAAACTGCACGGTTGATTCTGAAAGATAGGCAAGAAGCTGTGATTGATCCCATGCATGAACTCGCTGGTTTTCTCGAAGGAGATGCGACGTCAAATTTCGACTCGTCCTGTTTTTCACGCGTGTGCGGAGTCTCTGCGAATCGACCGTACAATTTTTGAGTGATACATTTGATTTAAGTCCCCCTGAAGCTTTGTTATTTGTAAAAATCGCGTTATTCATGAATATCAAAAAATCGACACACTCTAATTTTATTTAACTAAAAAAGTAGAGTAAACCGAACACACTGATTTCGCGTTGCAATAACCAAAAAAGGATGGACAATAGCGCAAAATGGTTACGCGTACCTCGTTTTTCGTAATTCCAACGATATTCAAACAGTTTTTGTAACGGTACCTGTTTTACTGAATTTTTCCAGTTACTGTAACAAATGAAATTTTTTTTAATGCATTTTTGGGACTTGTGCCCATGAGAATTTTCAATCGGGAGAATATATACCATGGCATATTGAAAATCCAGCCAATTTCCATGAGGATTCTGCGAGGTGCTTTCTGGGACATGTTTTGGACTTGACGTTCAAAAATTCAGTAACGAGTGGCTGTACGGTTTCAGCAGATCCCAATCTGCCCGACTCTTTTTTCGAATCGTTCTTCACCCGATAACCATCAGCGAAGTACACCGCTACCGTACATTAAATAATACCAATCTCGCTGAAGAAAATTTACAGCCCCGTGCCGTTATCTCACGCGAGATAGTGCAGTCGAGGCAAAGATGGCTGCCATACCGCCAACCCGGTGTTCTCTCTCTCTCTCTCTCTCTCTCTCGGCGTTAAAACCGCGCGCTACGGCGTAATTTCACCTCAGCACTGTGGGCAGCCAGTAATTATTGATAGATATGTCAACTTTAATGGGATTATAATAACAGCCCATTGACGTGAAACGGCGGATGCAAGACTCACGCGGGGTTATTTCTTTGCGCGAACTCAGTCCCAGCTTGGAAAACTACGCCGTACCATCACCCCAGACGTCCGTCAAGTCGGTAATCAGTCCGATCTCTAGATTAAATTACATCCAGACGGCTCTTGTCTGGTTCTGAGTCCTCCTTGGCTGTCTCTGGACCTCCGACGCGACGCTGGAAATCTGAAAATCTTGACGCCCGCATTCCGTCGGCAGTACGAAGGAGTTGAGAAGGAAAGGGTGGCAAGAGGGTGAACCCTGCCTTGCAAATTTCCCTCACCTTTCGGCAATTTTACAGACGACTTGAACTCCGCGTCGGTGCGATGCACTGTCAGCCGGATTGATGAAAATCGTTTCTTGTTTTGTTCAATCTCTTTTATTTTCTCCGCCTTGCATGGTTATCTATACGTGCACTGTGTTGGTAAAGATATTGTCACGTGGATGGAAATCGATTTGGAATTGGTCTCACGTTTTTGGGTTTCTGAAAGAAAGAAAGGGATGGAGGAAAGAGCGAGAAATTTTGTTACGGAATGGGATGGTGCTTTATGAATAACCGCTTCCGACGTTTTTCATAAAATTTGTTCACCTCGATGGGAATGAATGAGTAAACGAGTAAGCATTGCTTTAGATTTTTTAACACACCTTGCGAGAGCGTTCATTTTTCAAAATTTTATAATCAATAAAAAATCAATTCAGGAGGCGTTTAAAGAATGGACTTGGAATTCATTTGCTCAACCAGCTGAACATTCAACGATAATTAATCGGGTAGATACTCAGCCAACAATACAGAATCTGCTGTGATACTCGAAGTATCAAATTTTTCAAAATTTTTCCGAAATGCAGGCTTCAGTTCGAAAATGATTCAGTTTGCGAAAGTTTCGTCACAAGTATTTATTTATTGACTAACAACAAACTACTCGAAATGATCAAACACATTTTAAAAGTTGCGTTGAATTTGCTGTCAAAAAAAAAAAAAAAAAAATACAATCAGAATTTTTTCATTTTTTTGAAAACCACCCTAATTGAAGTAACGATGTTAGCTGCGGTCAAAAATTCGGTACGAACAACTTTCCGGAACTTGAAAAGCGATATAATGCTGACCGCTGATGATCGATGGACCGGAAGTTAAGTTCTGTTCTCGTTAATTTCTAATTCGAAATATAACTTATACAAAAAAAAAGGAAGGCATGGCAACGAAAGTTGGGAAGTATTGACTTCCTCGTCCCTGGAACTACAAGGAAAAACTGAAATCCGAACGCTGAAAGATCAAGATACGAAAATACTGTACCTGAGGCGTTGAACGCGATTACCTCGAAACTTTTTTTTCAATGACTTTCAAAATCGGTCTACACGATTACTCGAAAACTATTTGACCGATCAAGCTCAGGTTTGAAACAAGTTTTTATGATACTCATGTCTAATTGATGAATCTAAGACCGACTAAAAATCTCAGCTTTACAACTTCACGCCGACTGGTTACATCTCCGTCATTTCTAACTGTTTTTAAGCACAAAAAATTGTTTTAAAAACTGGAATTACGGAATAAAGAGTGCCTATGACCCTGAAAAGATATATAAATTCTTTACCTTGAGAAAAAAAAAAAAAAAAATTTGAAAGTCGATTATGATTTGGCGTTCCGTATGAAGTGCCCTCCTTTTATTGCCGTCGAAATTCCTTAACCCGGCTATAAGAAGCGCGAAACGCGACTATTTTCATATGATATTCAAGTCGCCACTTTCCCTGATATGTATGGGCACTTGGGGCTCTTAAGAAGCACTTTTTCACCCCGCCGCGAGTTCCTGAGTCGGTGAATCGACTGCTTTACCCACACGGAAATTTGGATCCCAATATTTCTGGACGTGTGAATTTCGTTCGGTCTCATCATAATAGCAGATTTTCATACCAGGCATGTTTGATTTTGAGTTAGTCTGTCGATTTCCGAAAGATCGTGGATTTTTTGAGTGATGCAATATTAACTGTATAGTTGTGGTAACTACGTACAATCCTTGAGTAGATATACTTTTGTTTTTTACCGTAATATAAAAATTACAACTCTAGTTACACTAAACAATTACTTGTACCAAATTTTTTTGTAAATCGATTGAATTTTACTAAGATCTTTTCTTATGAACTGTAATAAATGCAGTTTTTATTAACTTTGTCTAGTGAAATGTAACATTTATTTTCATCGCTATATTCACTTCATCGTTGAATCGCACTAGACTCCCATTAACGTTCCAATGAACAGAATGATGTGAATACAATACCGCACGTTGATGGGCGGGGTTGAAGTTCCGACAGAGCCTAATTCTGAATTATTCGGTGGCAGAACTTGAGGTAAAGAAATCAAAATCTTACAAAACAGCAAAGTTGCGAATGGCCGGAAACCCGACAGATCAAAGTTTCGAAATGCAAGGTTAATAAAATTCAAGTTAAGATGGAGAAAAGTGCCGAAAAGTAAAGTTCCGAAAGTTAAAATATACTCACATAGTGTAGTTTGTGCAGCACTCTCAGCAAGTGGGTGAAAAAAATCAGAACGACCAGAATTCCGTACGTAAAAGTATCGAGAATCCAAAACTAAGAAAAATCAAAGTGGTGAAATTTCACCAAACCAGAAATTCACAGAACTAAAACTGTTCGGTCAATCAAAATTTCGATGATTCAAATTTTTAAATTTTCTCATTTTTGCACTTTCGGAACTTTCGCCTGTCGAAGTTGTGCCCTTTCGTAATTTCATCCCTTCGGAACTTTAGAATTTCCAAACTTTGAGCGTCGGGTTTCGGACCATTCGGAACTTTGACGTTTCGGCAAAGTTTGATTTCTTCACTTTAAGTTCCACCGCAAGAAAAATTCCGAATTTGACATTTTCGGAGCTTTCATATTCGGAATTTCAACCCCTCCCCCAAAGGGAGTACGAATCCTGGCTCGGATTTGATCAGCTGACCCGATAAAATCACGCCCCCAAATAGCACCTTGGTATATTCGGTATGTCAATGCCAGAATTATCGTATCATAGCGGGCTTGAATTAAGCCCCATTGCAAAGCCTCGATGAAATTTTCAGTGAAGGGATGCGGAATAAGCCACAGCTGTCGATCTAACCCGGGTATGACGGGGCCGGGAATTAATCGTCAAATTGTTTTCTGTGGTTCAGATGACCGACGTGATGTTTAATTAGAATGCAAACCCGACTCCGTTTGACCGCGTTTCAATGCTAAACAGTAAACCCTGCGATGTGACAGCCCAGCGGTGTACCGCAAATTGTCAGAGAGCACACATTGGCCTGCAGTATGCTGTTCCGGAGGCAGATGCAACTCCGTGTACGCATCGCGCAATGTTGGACACTCGGTAATTTAAGGGATTACGGCCAAAATAGACTGCCAATATTTTGCTGACCGTAAGACATCGTGGGAACAACAAAAGAAAAATTCGGAGAATCATTTCGCGGTCATGACTCGAATCGGCGTTACAAAAAATTGAAAAAATTGATGGCTTGATGTTGATGGAAGGGCTTGTTTTTTGGTTTATAGTTTGTAAATTAGCTCTAAATTAATTTGGAGTTATTTGTAAATGATTGATTGATGGAAGATAAGTTCAAGTTTGATAAAAAACGCCATTTTCACGGGATTGTTGTGAAAAGGGAGGAGAAGGCTTTGGGAATAGTAAATAAAGTTATTTACGAATTTCATATCTCTGGTATCATCGAGTGCACTGGAAAAGTTTATTTGAATTCATTATTTAATCTGAGTCGTTTTACCTCTGTTATAAAATTTGATCAGAGAGATTTTGGCAACTTTAAATTTTTGCGACATTCTGTGGAGTTGAATAAAATTTTCTATTGAAAGGATTTTGCAGGGGGTTGGAAACCTGTTGGACTATTTTTCCTGTAAAATTCTCGGCACTTCTTCAGCAGGATCCGTGGTAAATTTTTTGGAATTATGCTACGCATCTAATTAATTTGCTTCGGATTTACTCGAAGTGTCAGATCGGAAGCATAATTGCAGTTGCAACACAATTCCTGACTAAACATCTTCACAACAACAGCTCGAACACGTACCTTAAATACACTGAATAGTAATTTCCAGTCTGACACAAATACCGTGTGTGACCGTTTTTACGATTATTCGATCTTGGGAAAAATTTTCGAACCCTCCATCATGTCGAAAGCTTTGCAGGACTTTTTCTTTCCTTTTCATACAGTGGTTACGTAGAAGAGAAATTTACAGCATCAGCCCCTAAAGCTCTTGATAGTGTCGATAAAGCTGATCATGTCTGCGTTCATTACTTCGGTCTACTAACTACCGAAAAACTCTCATCTAGTTCCAGGAAGGACAGTGGCGTTATCTTCCTCTCAGATTTCTCCGGGCGGATATTTCAGGATGTTCATCGAAAAGGATCACGCGACTTGAAGTCTATCAATTCGCTGCATTCCTGCTCACCAATTTGAAAAGGATCCACCCGCGGTGGGCGAGTATCGACGAAAATTTAATATTCAACTATCATGCATATATTGAAATTTGATATATCAAACAACTCTCGAAGCTTGAGGTTAATCTCTGTGATCTCTGATGACTTGACTTTAAAGAACAAGGTGTAGTGAAAAATTGATGTTACTTTCGGTTTTCAATACAAGATAATTTCGTTTCTACTTTTAGAGCAATTTTGGAATCAGGTCGAATTGGATAAAATTGTTCGTTCGCCAAGAATAAGATGTGAACTATTCGTCTGAAAATCGAAACTGATCATATTTTTACATTGAAAACAGCTGTATACGATTAAATAGAGAAGTGTCTATTTTCGTTAAAAGCTTATGAAATAAAGTTCTTAAATTGTATCTATTATTAAATGCATAACTGTCAAGCATTTTGGAAAAGTTCAAAGAAGTTGTGAAGTTATTTTCAATTAGAATAACAAAATTCGTATATTTTATACAATAATAATTTCATATGGAAATGTCGAAAACAAAAAAACATTAATTCAATGATGAAACGAAATAAATCAAACGGAAGTAGACTTACTTTGTGTATAGATTTACCGTTTATCGGGCCACAATTTATCATATTTGAACAGCTAAGCAAGTGAGAGAAGATCAGTTTTTGATGAAGGATGATAGAGAAAAAGCTTTATAGCTTCTAGAAATTTACATTTCTCGTGATCAGCGTAGTTTAGTAAAACATGTGGTTTTTACTAGTTTCTGGAGGATGAAGAAGGTGGGGGAAAATCATAAGTTAAAATACCTCCGCCATTATACATACCATGATTGCGATACGCCGGAGTGCGACACAACTTCATGCATAAAGATGTAAAAAAAATATGGTAAACTCACGCACTCAGTGCCTTAAGAGCTGGGCTAAAATTACAAGAACGACCTTTGTTTTTATTCTCACTAATAAATTTCGCACTGAATCAGCCACGCTATCTTGCTGTACTTAAGATTGTTATATATATATTATACATTGTTCTGATATAAATATATTTTTCCCGTATTTTACGGGTTACGAAAATTGATAATTTATCGGTCAACTTTCTTTCGCCCCTCGATTGGACTTGAAGTCTTCCGTAACTCAGCTTATTTGGGGAATTTTTTCGAAGTTACGGAAACGGAAAGAGAGGAAAATCTGATCGTAAATCTTTTTCGTGGTGTTCCCCCCAGCGGAATAATGTATTTATTCATTTAATTAAACGAGTAGGATTCCGCTTCATACGCGAATGATATACTTTCTGAATAATTTTCATAACGGAGGAGAACGATTCACTTGACAAAAGCTTTTTTTCGTGTGGTACATTGGAATTTTGATTCTACGATTTCCGTTTGTGGGGATAAAAATTCTGCTTTCAAATCCACTTTGAAATGTATCATTTTTGAAACTACTCTGGGGTTGAAGAGTACATAAAAACCTGCCAAATATACCCATAAGAGCTTCTTTCTAAAAATCTTAGGCCTTAAAAAATTCTGAGGGTGAAAAAATTACGGAGGATTGTGAATCTCGGTTGGCTTATCATTTTTGTTTGGACAGTTTATCCTCACCATAGCCAAAAGTTAAAGAAAATCACGAAGGTATGAAAAATTTCGCAAAGAATGCTCAATAAAAAAAAAGGAAGTGTTGCAGAGTTACATCAAAGGCGCTAAATTTCAACGGAACTGCTCATTAAGTCCGGGAACTAATTTTTGCTTGGTTATAATTATTTCGAGTTACCTGAGTCCAGTCTGCAGGTGAGTAAAGAGAACTGTATAAAGTAAATTTGTACAATACTGGCTCTCCGAGGCACAAAAAGTGCTTTCTCAAAATATCAGTGACAGACTTGTAATTTTTTCAAAATTATTTCCTTCGCCAATTTTTCAACAGGGTGAAACTGCGAAACAGCGTAATCGGAGTTGCAATTAGATCTCACTCCGAGCATAGAATTCCGGGTTGTTGTAACATCGAATGATAATATTCACCGAATGGCTGCGTGTGCACTTGAATGAGAATTTATCTGCATAATAGTTATCGGTATACGCCAGGTAATACACTGCCGTTATTCAATACTGCATTATTGGAATACGCAATTAGCAGATTGGCTGTGAAGCTAACAACAGGGTTGATTGGCGGTGTAGCGGCATCAAATGAGTGTGATCTCGATCTTTAATTGCTTACCGATAGTCCGATAAATCCTGCTATTATCCCCTTGCGGACAAATACCTGTAAGGATCGTGTGTCCGTTTTTTGTGACGACGTTACTTTTTACAAACAACGAAAGTAAATGTCATCTTCGTACGATATTTTATCTGATAATTTCCAACCTAGTATCAAAGACTTATTTGGCGCGTCGGGTGGAGAAAAAAAAAATTTTCTAACCCACCAAAAATCTGAAGGTGACATTTTTTGCTAGATTATTTCAAGGCCCGATGTGACTCATCGTGGAGAACGAATAGAAACGAAAAACAAAAAGCGTGACTGAAAAAAGTTCTTAAGTCATCGACATTCATCATCTGTTTGAATAAGCTACACTGACAATGAGAGAAATTTTCAGTTCCGGTTACCGCTCGGTCCTTAACTATTTTCATTATTTACCACAATCGAAAAATATAGTTCTAGATACAAAATGAAAACAACAATATTATAACAATATTCAAACAGTTTTTTTAACGATACCTGTTTCACTGAATTTTGCTATTTACTGTAACAAATGAAATTTTCCTCAGCGTCTGATCATTTTCAGTGATCCTCTCTATTCGGTTCCAAGTTATGAAGAAATGGCAAATTTCTTTCCATTGGCGTCGGGCATCAAGTTGGTTTTATTTCTTCGGTAAAAAAAGGCGCTCCTGTCTCTTGTGCCGTACGACGGATTTATACCCGTCCGTTTATCTACACGAAAAGACTGAATAAAAGTCGATAAGTACTTCTCGAACTCCTAGATCTTACTGGCGAATGAAAGTTTCACCTCGTGCACCTCGGTATAACCAACATTGCTCTTGTGTCTGGCTCCTGATTCAAACCACCTTTCGCGATAAATCACGATTCGCTGTATTACGCATACATATGTAGGTATGTTTATCAGATTATACCCGTCGAAGTAAATTTTTGCCGCTGCGTTGTATCTATTCTAGCCGGATAACATCTAGTGCTAGGTATAAGTACACAATTTAGTTCTGTTTTGTAGAGAGAATTGAGTTAATGTTTTTTTCCACCATATTGGATTTCGCAAATCTGATCTCAGATTCGTAATCAGCAACAAAATTCTAAAAAAATCTAAATATTTTTAGTTTTTTTTCAGCATATGGAATATGGCAACTCTAAATTTTGCATCTTTATCTTCAGATTCGTGATCAGCGATCTGAAAAAACTCGACTATACAGATTTTATTCAAATCCGTTCACCTATTCTCAAGATACTATCATTTTTATTTCATTTCGTAGAATTTTGCTATTTGGCGAGTTACCGTGAATTAATTTTCTATAGATCTTCTGAATTATGTTTGGGTTACGAATGTTGCATGTATTGCTAAGTCAAAGGTTTACCATCTGTAAATTACAACTAATGTACTTACATATTGAGCTCCTACCGACTAACGAGCTAGCAATAAAAAACCTGCCTCATCGTCAGACAATCTTTGGTATATGCGTTTATAAGTAAAATAAACTCACGTCGATCAAAATCGAACGAATTTATGGATTCTTGGTTTCAATAATAGTTGAATATTTTTCCCTCGCCTCGTTAATACGAAGTCTTCTACGGTTGAAATTCGAACCTTCAATTATACGTTTCTCATATCTTTCTTAAATTTTTAATTATAATTAACTTCATTGTCTTCAGTCCCACTTTGAAACCTTTGTTCATTCAAATTTTCACTTTGACACATTCTTGACTCGATATCACTTCCCATACTTCTTTCCGAACTTGTGTTTTTCGCATTCTCCAATTCCCATCCTTACCCCATAGCTTCGCCCATTCGTCCACGAGACTGTATACGCAACCCAGCCCTATCAAGCCATCCAATCTCAAAGCGATAAGAGGCGGTCAACATCTACCGCTAAGAGGATAACAGCGGTGATACGCGGTTGTCGTTTGGCGAAACCCACGTCCCCTAATTTCGGCCTATTATATGGTCACGGAGTGGCGTGGTCGTTGGTCGGGAAAGTGTCGCTAAACAGGTGTCGCTTGGATAAGCCAAGTTTGGGTTAGTAGTCGGGGACAGTTTTCGTCCACCTTTGGATACGATCTTCGTTAATTATTCACCTGTTTCAGGGTGAAGATTTTCCACAAACGGCTTAGGATGGCTATCTAGAAATAACCGCCACACGAGAACCATATTCGACCTCGATTTTCTCCACCTTCAACTACCAATGAGCTGACTTTCAAAAGACAAATATTCTAATCTTCTTTTCTAGTCCCAACTGTGCTTCCATCAAACACACGAATAATGCATCCAAGTGATTCGCCAAGTATCTTAAAAATCTCTTTGTCTTCTAATCTCACCTTCAATTTCTCATTCACTTATTACACCTCATTGTTTTAGGATTCTGAGAGGTTTTGTTCTGCGACCTGAAGTTTCGAAAGAGTAAAAAGGTTTACGGCGAGTCAAATATTCATTGAATACTTGGTTCTACAAGTGAATTCCGTTCAAGTTCTTCAATTAGCTTTAACTAATTCAGGACAATTCCTGGTTGACTAACGAATGGGATAGTTTAGAGGTAAGATTTGTAAGTTGAAAATTTTCTCTCGTATGAATAAAACTACTATCTTTATTAGCCAGCATCAAACACTGCACGAATCCAATTTAAGGTCCGAACTATCAATGAATTATGACGCCTTACATAAGGACAGAAGTCATAAGGCAGGCGGACACTTCGTGAGCAGCACGCTACTCGCGTTTCACTTATACGAGCGAAGTATATACGTGTAATAACTGTTGGGTAGATTTCACGCAGCAGTGAGGAACGCTGCCGGGGTGAAATATAGCTCACGTTATCACTGTCATGAGGCAGCAGAATTATTTTCACACATACATAGAGAATGCAGGAACGTGCCTCTCTGCACCGTCTGGTTCCCACACCTTGAGTAGTGCTCTCGGAAAAGAAAAAGAAAAAAAAAAAAAAACATGTAATATCTTGGCCCAATTCCACTCGTTTCATTATTTAGTTTTACTGGCTGCAGTGCTGAAAATCGGTGACGAATGAGCCGAAAGCCGAATAACGATGGCTGAAGTGGTTTAGAAATCCGTGGGTACCGAAAACCGTCGTGGAATATTTATTATACCAATCGGTAGCGGATAAATCCACCGTGATTATTCAACCCGTAAATTTCAAGTTCGGTTATTATTTCTGCGTGTTTTTCCCTCTTTACCGCCCACTCGTATCGTTTAACATCTTTGAAAATACCTCCGAAAGGTAAATATGCTCAAAAAATTTACCCAGTAAATTGGCGGTTCTTTAGGGAGAATAGATGCGAACATGTAAATTTCGCTGATTTATTCGGCTTCGTAGCTATCAGCTTTTTTCGACAGCTACTTTTCACCCTTGTTCTTCAATTTCATCGTCTAGACCCAAGATGAACGCGTTGTGGCAAAAAACAACTTTTTAACTGGATGTTTCTTTGGGTTCCTTTTATGTTATTGGAAATCCGAATGTGTAACTATCAAGCGACCTCTGGGGTCAGGCTATTTTAGTTCTGAACAAAACAGCACCTTGATCAGTGTTCAGGATATGTTTTTGCAGCGATAGGTAAAAGCATTGTTGCAAACCACTTTGCTCTACGCATTTGGTTTGAAAATGACCAACAAAACTATCCAGAATTCCACTAACAAATATATTTCTAGAGTAGACAACGTTTGGTTTGTGCTGAAACAAAATTGAGATAAATTTTTGACAATGAACACGAACACATATACGGTAACAGTTTCAGGAAACTGAACACCCAAATAGGCATGAGCCAAATCGCGAGATTCCATTAGTAGATTCAAAAAATTCGTGCCGAGATTTAGCTATTCAAATTTGCAAGTACACGAAGGTGGTGTTGCATTATTTTCATTATTTACCATAATCGAAAAATACAGTTCTAGGTACAAAATGAAAATTAGTTTCCTAGCTGTTACCAGAAAGTCTAGTGTCCGTTACTATTTTTTCTCAATACGATCACTGTTACTATATTTTCTTGCAACTGTTGCGAAAATTTAATGCTTGTGCAACAATAAATTAACGCTAAAGCCTTATTTAACTAAAAAAGTAGAGTGAACCGAAAACACTGATTTTGCGTTGCAATTACCAAAAAAAGGATCGACAATATCGCAAAATGGTTACGCGTACCTGGTTTTTCGTAATTCCAACGATATTCAACCAGCTTTTCCAACGACACCTGTTTTACTGAATTTTTCCAGTTACTACGACAAACGAAATTTTTCTCAGCGTACTGAGTTGGCCAGCCTATCTAAACAAACGATAAACTTGGCGTATGCTGACTTGAGTGTTAAGTTTACTTAGATCTGTCCAGTATTTTACTTGTGGGCAAGTTCAAATGCAAAAATATATTGTTATATAACGCGAGCATGTTTTACATGTTTTTCGTACATAAATTACCCGTTTCTATGGCGGTAAAGAGAATCTGCAAACAGGCATGAGTGAAGTACGGAAAGTACCACTTTCAACTGCTAATGGTCAAAAGTGGTTTTTCTGTACTGCGCGCATGCGCTGTCGCAAACAGATCTAACATTACGCAACCCTAACCTCAATTTTATGCTTCGTTAAAAAACACGCAACATACTCTTGTTATGTAAAGAAGTGTTTGCAACAAGGAAGCAACGGTTTTTTCATCTCGCATATTTCTCTTAGCTCCAGTTTCCGAGTTTGCCTCCTTGTTACACAATATACTATTTCTTTGTGATCAAAGGTAATTAAAACCGTTTCTGCCACAATACCCTACGGTTAAGTATAAAAATACAGAGAAAAGCATCAATATTCAATCTGACAATCATTTGGCGATTTTCGTCAATCGAATAAGAAAGAGGGAGAAATGGATTGCCGATAAATCTTGTACACAGAGTTCAATACTATTTCCCTTGCGTTTGGAAATAAATATTTTTGTAGCCATCCTCTTTATTCGTTTTCATTTCAAAATATACGGCCAAAGTACAAAGGCGCAGCACCGTGCATAGCGTGCCAATGTTTGGATTGCGGAGGGTTGCCCGTAAATAGTTTGCGTGCATGAAACGATTCCGATCGTGCCTACATTTCCCATGTGTGCGCGTATAGAATGGGTAACCACCGCGATGGCCGGTCAAATGCGTTTATTATTACCTTTTTCCCAGTTTTGTTTACTTTTATCAAAATTTCTTTTTCCTCCTCTTGATTCTCTTTCTTTTTTAGCCTCTTGTTTTCATATCCTCTCTCTCTCTCTCTCTCTCTCTTCCCCGGTATGATGTACGGGTTAACGCAATAATCAATATCGAAATCCGGTAAATAACCTCCAGACGAACGAGCGGATTACGGTGAAAATATAAGCCTTGTTGATACTATGGGTATACTTCCACATCACCCTCATGCCCAGGCGTTCGACGCACCTCAAATGACAGCTATCAATTTTTTATTAGCACACCGTAGCCCATACACGTATATACACGTATATATACGTGATATACGTGTATACATTTTTTTTTTCATTCCCCGAGAGCACAGGTGATATCGTTTTTCGAGGAGAATGGAATTCTACGCGACGCCACGTTGATGCGTATCAGAAATATCGTACACATGTGTCACACGTGTGCAGAGAACAAATCTTTTCCATCACTTAAACACCTTCTGCCGGGAATAATTGTAAGTATCTACCGGGCACCTATTTTCCATTTGATCCCAGTATGTAGATTGAGCTTTTGCCTTTGAAAATATGTAAAATACCGTCTAGACCGCGTTTTCTATTTAAATAGATTTTCTGTTTACTTATTCATTTTTTCTCAAGACTTTTTTCTCTCAAACAAGGTACTTACTCGCTTCATCGTTCACGTAATAGCCACATTTGGTTATCAAAATAAGCATCGGTCTACTCGACGAATCTTTCGCTTTCACAGCGGCGGTAAGTAAATGCGGTATCCCGACAGCTAAGTTGATGGGAAAAATCATTTTGTTGAAATACGCAGTCTCGAAACAACTAAAAGTTGCTTCATTATTTTTTCCAATTCTTTTGTTATATTCATTTTTTTTAAAATTTTTTTCTTATAAATTTCACTAATTTGAGATGTTCATTTTACTACAGAATGGATTGTTGTGATATAAAGACTTTGGCTTTGTTGCATTGATGTTTATGGCTGAATATCCATGTATTATGATCATTCATCTTGTAAATTATGATCACTCGCCGCTAAAGCATAACGAAAAACGAGCTTTTTTGTGAACCGAAAACCTTGGTTTGAGAATTCGGAAAACACGTGATGACTAGACATTTTTTATCGTGCTCCATGCTTTAAGACCTCGGTGCGCATTTGTTAATGCATTTAAGTTTTCGAAACAAAAGATGTGAACTGTCAAATTGTGTGACAATGCCTTTGATTAGTCATGGGCAAATCATTGATAGTATTACTATTGCGATTTACAGAATTCTCAGGGCTCCTTAGCGGAAATCGAAAATCTCGATTCTCATCGTATCATCATCGTAGCTTTGTGCAGGTACCGGTAAGTTTGTTAAATTGAAACCCGTATTGGAAAACCATCAGGATTTTAGCCTCTCGTCAAATAGCGGTATCAGCTGTAGAACCCAGTTTCTAAAGCGAAAAATTTTAGAGTAAGAAATCAAGATAGAACGTACAACTTGACTTCTTTCAATTTCTATTTTTACCATCACTATTCGTACCAAATTTTGATTACGAATTCTTCTCAATGTATCCATTAATCGAAACTTGCGTAGCCGAAAAAATAAATTGATAAACTTTTCATGTATACAAAATTTTAGTCTCAAGAAACATTCGTCTTAGTCTAAAAAATCTACGCGTTTTTAAAAATGAGAAATTAATGCCATGGTACAGATGCGATTACTTCTCTGAAGAAGAGGTTTAGATACCGAAAGGAAACGATGAAGCTCAACAGTCTGAGTGACTAACTGTTCATGCGCAGAATAATTGAAATCTATCGCTCAGCGAGATTGTACAATTTTCGATACTCACTCAAAACGTGTCGTATTCGTCTGTAATCATCAGTCATCAGACAGTGTTGACGATAAAAGTTTGCTAAGCTATCTCGAATCACTGCATAAATTATTCAGAAACTACGCAGCGCAACAAAAAAAAAAAAAAAAAACGCTGAATCTCATACATAACCTCTAAAAGTCTCGTTTGGCAATTGAAGCTTGCGGTGGCCAGCCTGTTAGAAAAAATAACAATGTTCGCGCATGCGCAGTCCGACACCGAGCCGGTTGAACATAGATGACCGAATACTTGTCACGTCTGTGAGAAAATTTGTCCAATACGTAAATAAACCGGTAAAAGAGAAGAAATAAGCGGAGGGAAAAATAATGAAGAAGAAAATGAAGTAAGAAAATTTTGACAAAGGACGCGACGTGGTACAAACGACGGCGACCCTTCATGTACGTGGTGAAATAATTTCTGTATTTTTAATTCCCTCATTAATCTAATCTGGTTTTCTTCATTCTCCTACGTTCTTTTCAACCGCTTATCTTCGCACGTGATGTTGACGTGCATGACGTTGATGTGTCAGGTTTCTAGGGGCGGGTGAATGGGGGGAGGGCTGGGATTGGGTGACGAACTTCCGATTTATAGCGTGACTATAGCTATAATACCGTTGAACATTTCACCTCTGGTGTAACATCGGACGCGTTTTACTGACCGTTTTTCACGTGTTTTACGACTATCGATTTTCCCGTCCCCGAGGCGTCGCGCCGGTTTCAACCACCCAAAAACCGTCGGTTCTGCACCCCTGTGAGTCACCCTGAGAGTAAGGCACACGCACTGGTCGAGCCCTCACACAGGCGCACAATCGCTACAACACAATGCAGCATTAATATTAATTACCGGCTCACATGCAAGGCCGACTGGAAAAATTTATCCCGCAGACGACGCGGGCCGCGCACAAACGTGAGAAGCTTTTCAAGTATTCACGATCCTATGTGAAAAACCTTTAGCCCCCCTCCTCCCCCACCATCCGTCCCTGCCTTCTACTCTTGCTAATAAAATATAAAAGGAACCAGGAAACACACCGGATAAAACAACGAGGACAATAACGGAAGGAGAGGAAGGAAAATGAGAAGTATAATTTTAGCCTCGTAACAACGGGGAGAAAAATGAAAGAGAAGCTTTTTTCGGTGATCATTTGCGACGGTAAAATTTCTCCTCATCGGACCACCGGAAGTTCAAATTTCGGTCTCTACCAATTTTCACTGGATCTGACGGAACTTTTTGTTCATAATTAGTAAGACTGAGTTTTCATCAACGAAACACACACGAGGGCGATAAATTTTTTGTAACATGTTTTATTTTGGTTGTGATTGGATTCCTCAAATTTTAACGATACCGTGAGATATCTTATTTATTTTTCGGGTTACAATTATTGTAGTAGTAACCACGCAGTGAAATGCCCTTCTCATTATGCTGAATACCAACCTTTCATTCTTCTTTGTAATAATCATCTGTTTCTCCTGCCATTTGGACAGAAAACATCGAGTGTTTTCATGCGAAGTGGACTAATGTTTAATTCTGCCTTTCACGAAACTGATACTCATCCTTTTGTGCCAGTGTTTTGACTTTTAGATTGCCGTCAAACTTTTCTTTTTTCTGAAACTTCATTTGCCTCTGGTCTGTTCTTATATTGACCGAAGGCCTGGATTCGTAATGTAGTAATAAAAACTAAAAATTTCTCTGCTAGGTAATTATTGTTTCGAGTCATTTTCAACAACGGTATGATTATTTCTTCGATACCTTTTACCGATTATGGTCATTTCAACAAACTGAGCGTCAACGGACGTTTCGATGTTTCAATGTAAAGTAATTGTCGAGAATAATATGTTTCAGTGAGGATTGATGAAAATATCATCATAAAAAAATATGTCTCTTTAGATATAAAATGATAGTCTTCTAACGATTTCTTTCGAGAATAATATTCGTCAACGATTCATCCATTCTTAAAACACGATGCTATCTAGCCGGAGTTTTTCGAAATCAGTTAAATTAGCATGAATACTTTGAATACATTCTTAAACCTGGCTCGAAATCGTATCTCAATTCAACGTAACAATTTAGTCCAGACGAATGAATTTTAGTTTTGTAGATTTGAGAAAAATTACTAGTGAAAATTAAAAAGAAAACTGTGAAAATAGTTCGAGTGTTCTTGATGAAAATGTAAGAAAATAATGTCAAACAAAATACAAGTGCAAGTTTGGCACGTGGAGGCATAGCATTAGTCCGAATCAAGAATAAACTTCCTTCTTAAAGTCACTTCAAAACAACTCCTGAGATCCCATCGTTCAAAACAGTTCGTGCTCTGCAGCGTCGTAGCATTTTATCGACATTCCATCAGACTATTCCATGACTATTTTAATCAAAGGTGAAGTTCGCTTCTGCGACACCCAGTTTCCGGCCACAAACGATTGTGTCTACCTTTCCAGGGTCATTAATGTCATGTCAGGTCGTTAAAGGTACAACGTGCACCGTCAGTGTTGGTTGGAAGTGTATTTCAGTTTGGGGACTGTGACACGTTATTTCGTAACTTTTGACCAGTTCAATTAATAGCTCCCTCGACATCACGCGTAAAAGTGGGATGAAAATAATCGACTTTTCTTTTTTTCCCTTCCAACTGTCAAACGTTGAGCTTTAGCATGCGCACTTTCTTCATGTTACATTCAAGGTATAATACCCGATAGTACTGCGGATGCGAGTGAACGTATACAAAAGGCATGAACCTCGTGTTTCAGGGTTGTGCGTGCAACGGCAGAGAGATATTTATTCGTGTAATATTCGAGCAGGGTAGGTATAATTTTTCAGGTGAATGAAGAAGGTGCGTGTACCTACGTATGCCGTAGGCACAGGCACCATAGCTGCACGTATTTCTACACGAGGTTTATTTGCGCTTGGCAAACTGTCGAGAGGATGAAAATACGAAACGAAGAAAAAAGGTAAATGGGGGAAAAAAAAAATGAACCACATTAAAGTTGAGACAATGGATTTAGGCGGTATGAAAAGCGTTGGTTTGCGCACGTACAACGCATGAGTATAAGTGAACCAAAGAAACGCTCGTTTTGCTGCATGATACGTGTTACACACGATTCGGAAGCAAGCGTTTCCGTTCACAGTCAAAATTCTCTTGCGTGATTGCGTGCGGATGAAACGGAAGAAATTTATACGTGTATCTTACGGACATGGAAATTTTTGTACTCTCATTTAATTTCATCATCAAATTTTTGTTTCATTCTGCGCATTCAGTAAGGGAAAAATTTGAAAATTCTATGCGTGATGAATGAGTAAGTATTTTGTTACGCTTGTGTCACTTTTTTTGGAAACATCCGTACTCCGAATTGCAGACGAAATAAATCGGTAGTATGAATCATTCTTCAGACTTCAATAATTTCAATTATCTGTGCAAAGTGGATGAAGTTTCAATCAACTTTAGGTCCAACATTGACATTTCTTTTCGTTTACTTTATTTCATTGAAACTCTTTGAGTAGATTGACATCCATGGACAGCTTTGACCCAAAGCATGGAGCATGATTTGCGAATATGTTTGATCGCTATCATTTTGTTGGGAGAGGATACAGGAAAGGAAACAGATTAGATTCGAGAATGAAATGAGAAAAACGAATGAATAAATATACATGAATTGAATATTGAAAAATGTATAATGAAGGAATAAACGTGCCGCTGCGACAGAATGTAAATTAAGATGTTGATTTTGTAAATCAGTCTTTACCCAAAGAATTCATTACCCTGCTTATGATTAACCGACTAATTCCATCCGTTCGCAAGACCAGCCTCAAGTTAAGAGGCGAAAAAGCCGCTCACCCAAACAACAGAAAAAGCTTCAGTATTAGCACTGCAGGTTATTCGCTCGGTAAATATCACCCGGATTTACGTCTGTGTGCAACTGTATTACTCGGTGAAAGCACAATAAAAAAAAAAAAATATGTAGTGAATAATTTATTCTGTCGTAGTCTACACACTATTTTTATACAACCATCAAATTTTACATCAACTTCAAAGAAGTAATTATCGTCGATTAAAGTGAGAATCTCGAAGTTAATAAAAATACGCAATTATGTCTAATCCGTAGTTTTTACATTATTTCGACGTCCATCGTGATAATAATGCATAAGAGACAATTTCGGATAGAGATCCTATTCATGGATTATTCCGTACCAAGTCCCTTTTTGCGAGTTTCTTATTACGTTCCATGGAACCGAGTTAGTTCTGGGACTTTGTTTCCACATTTTCATTTTACGTATTTTGCGATATAAATTTATAAATTTCAATGATTTCTCGTGCGAATTCTATGCCGAGTGTGATTTCGAAAGTAAAAAATTGAAATTCTTAATATAACGTTCGAGAAAACGATGCAAAATAAAAATCTGTAGAAGATATTGAATTGGTACGGATGGCCACTTACACTCGCATCAAAGTACGAACTGCAGGATTAAGTTTTCAGTGAACAAAAAGTGTGGATTTTGCGTAATTGCAACGAACTAGCTAAATCAAGAATTAAAAGACCTTTTTCCACGACACAGATTTCCGTTTGAACGAACCATTTTCTCGAGCGTGTTCTTAAAGCAAGGGATTAATAATTACTAGTTGAAGTACAGTTTCATCGACGCGTACGCGTGCAATAAAAAATTAATTTCGTAACTTTTACCATGTTTACAAATTTTCAGCTCACAACAAACTGCCATTTTTTGAGCGTGCATGCGTTATTTTGTGAAAAAGTAAAGAAACACAATAAACAAATTCTCTCCGTGAAACGCACCCTCGTGTTGACGCGATTCGTCGTGTGGTATACAAATAAAACAATCATTTGATTGAAAATAAAGTTTCTGATTTTAAATATTATTAAAACAGACTTTGACGTATAAAATAACGGTACAAAACGAAAACCGTGGGCTGCATGCAATAGATAATTAATTAGTTTAATAAGAATAAAATTGATTAAATAATAGCTTACAGATAAATTGAGAAAAGAGCTCGATAAGATAGCTCAATTGGACAGGGCCCTCGACATATAATCGAACAATCTGGGTTCGAGCTCCAGAAAAACGAATAATATTGCATTGTCATCCAGTTCGGAGCAATGTTTAAAGTTTCGAGTATCTAACTCATCGAGAAGTTAATTTAAAATCGATTGCGAAATTTCAACCGAATAGTCAAACAAACAGAAAAAAAAGTGAATTAATAAAAATGTTTTAATAATAATAATATAATAGTACAGATCAATACAAAGTATTGTAACGAAAATTTCTGTCTGCAATCGAAAAGGCAATGCTCGAAAGCGTCCAGTGTTACAAATGGGCCGGTTAATACGAGCCGAAAAACTCGGCTCACTGAAACGTAATATAGGCATTTCCTAACCAAGTGCAGAAAGTTCGATTTTCCGTACCCAAGAAATTTAATTTTCTTAGTTAGAAAAAACGGTAAGCCCAACACGTGCGGGAATCATCTATTTTGCGCACTAGTGGCGCACAATCTACTGTTTTAGGAGGATTAGGAAAAAAAAAAAATTCCTTTCGCAACGATATTTTAGCCACTAGGAGGTATTTGTGAATATGCCCTGAATCTCGTACGGGAGATTGCTATTAAATTCTGATCAATATCGATACCGTGGTAGGTGAGCTCCGCACACGCCTCAAGATGTGTGTGACAGCGTGGCATGGCGGTAGGTGAAAAGTATACCCCAGAGTAAATCAACCAGAGCAA
The DNA here is from genome assembly GCF_021901495.1 of Neodiprion virginianus. NCBI lineage: Eukaryota > Metazoa > Arthropoda > Insecta > Hymenoptera > Diprionidae > Neodiprion > Neodiprion virginianus. Next base: position 25,901,927 of record NC_060878.1, on the reverse strand, counting down.
ATCGCATGTATCCCCCCACTTCGCTCGGATAATGGACTGCTCTTCGGGCGGTGGGATTATGGGTGCTATAGGCACACGGTGGGTAATCGCTACCAGATTTTCACAACTGACAAGCAATTTCATCCACGGTATAAATATCAGCCTATAATACATCGCGTATATTTTTGCAACCTTGCTGAAAGCCTCTCATGGTCGAGAATTATTATCTACTTGTATTCTTCATCTTTTATGTTGGTATGATAGTCGGCTCGAAGCCGAAAGTCCGTACCAATTAATGAACTTCACTTATATGTACTCGTATACACGTAACACCCGTACCTTCTGAATGGGTAATTTTTATCATTTGTCTCGTAATAATAGCCTTAAAGTATATTTTGCACTCGTTTCGATCTTTTTTTCTCTCACGCCGTAAAGTTACCTGCACTCACACTTGGTGAGGAATTTTAATAATGTAATCCTACTCGCAGTAAAAGGCGAGTTCATCTTGAAAGCGAAATGTAGTGAGGCACTTTGTTTCTGTGCGGGTCGTTCAGAGTTAAGGCCCCGACTGGTATCGTATTTATCACAGTCGCATTTTTTGGGAAAGAGTTTTTTTATCTGATAATAAATTTTATTCTTCACGTTATTTTTTTTTTTTTTTCTCTCAGCGAGGTATCTTCTTTTCCGATACTTTCACCCAAAGAACGATAAAACTCGAGACTTTTCTGCTTTACATAACGTCCAAGCATATGATGGAATTAGACGTTGATATCAATTGTTTTTTCATCTCCAACTGTTTTATCATGTTTTTTTTGTTCCTGGAAAAATTCTAAATGACATCATAATTTAAAATTTCATGCAAATTTTTTACTTTGCGTTACATTTTCACTTCTTTATAAGTTTAGAACGTCTTCACGGCAAAAAAAAGTCTCGCTACAACTATATAATTCTGTTCCTTAGATACCTTACCGTTTACTAAAGACGAATAGCCACGTCAATCCATAAAAATAAACGATGAAACGAAAAATACATTACGGCACAAGCTGAACAACACTTATCCCTGTAATCCATTGCTAGGTAAAAAGTGAACGGCATTTCTTGTAGATCGAGTTTCCTGTTAAATTTCGTATTTCTTATACAGCCTTATTTGAGTTTTTCTTATATTAACGGCAGTCTGCTACTTGTGATCCAACAACTATTTCAATTATTTTATGACACTTTGATGCGTTTGAACGTGTATTTTCTTGGGATTTTTTGTTCGTCAATAGGCAGCAGACGGTATTTTCTATGAAGACTATTTATTGCAGATTTTTACACCGTAGTGACAATCGCATGTTTTCTGGCAAATACGCGCCTTGTTAAGTAAAATTGTACCGACGATGCACTTTCAACTTTACGACAACCAACTGTTTTTAAACCAGTAAAATGTGCCTATGCGTTGAACTTTGTACTGCCAGTAAATATATTATGTAAATCGTGGTTTATGATGTTTGATCAGCAAACGTCGACCATACGCGTTCATTATTGAGCAAAAAATCGATATTTGCCTCCCAAGATGATCGGTTTTCTTGACATAGCGGATCCTTTAAATAAATACTGGACGCTAAACTCCATGCAGCAATGATTCATAGCATAAGAATATGCGCAAAACAGCTGCTTGATTTTATCGAAAATCATAGAGTGAAATATCGAAACCCAAGCCCTGCCGAAAATTCATTTCGTGCAGAATAACATCCACTTGAGCGATGATCGATTATTATTATTATGGCAAGCCATTACACCCCTGGTACCGGAATAACGATTTGGGGAGGAAAACGGCGCGGGGCAATAATTTCGAGAACTGTCGAGTGTCATCTCTGTCAGCCTCATGCGGTCTGGGGTATATGAAGAGCGTTCAGGACGTTGTTGGTTGTCCAGCCATGACATCAAGTGCCAATAACAGTTTGTCGTGGATATCGAACGTGGCGCGGTGCGGAGCATATCACTGTCCAACGGGCATCGAGAACATTGAATATATTCAATTCGATTCATTTCAGCCCACAGAAAATTTACCCTGAATGTATCAGGACCAGGGTATTTTGATTGACCATTTTTTTGAAACTATTTCTGCACAGCCAAGCCGTTGGAGATGAGTTGCGAGAATTCTAAAAGCCATTTTGAAAGTTCTTTGCAAATTACTTTGGTTTCTAAGACTATTGAATGGACGTTTTCCGTAGTGCAGTTTTCTTATTCTTCTGTATTCGTTGTTGTTGTTCCGTCCGCTTTTATTGGTTTCTTTAACCGCCCTTGAATCTACTGTTCATAGCTCTTGATCTGAGATTTTTTCAACTTTGAATTTGAGTATCTTTAAGACCTGTTTTCAAGTGGCCATATCTAGAATATTAACGAAGACTACTGTAATTTCAATCTTGCAGCAGATGTTGAGAGCATAATTTTAGAAGTGGGTTGGATCGGTGTTACAATACCGAGAGCATTACGCATATGTTATGAGTATTTGTTGTCCTGTAATCTCTCGAAAACCCCGTGAAATTTTCTGAGTATCCTCTAAAAGTCTTCATAAATATTTCAACGTAAAGGAAAGAAGACACCACTCTTGTCGTACACTTTTTACATCGGTTTTTACACCAGAACACATAACGTTTCGTGTGTAAGAAAAATGTTTCAATATACGTACAAGTAATTTGGATTTGTTAACGGTTAAAAGAACCATTCGCCATTCTAAAATCTTAAAAAATTAATCGAATAGCGAGCACTTTCCTATTTAAACGGTATAAATCGGAGATTATTTAAAATGCATGAAAAATAGAAAAGGACATTTTCCATTTTACCTGCGTATTGAGAATGAAACCATTTCAAATATCAGCCCACCCTGAAGGGCTAGTAAAATTAAATCTGCACGCGAAGCTCAATGAAGTCGAGATTAAAATCTCAGCCAATGGTGCACGCCGGAATCTCTTACGTTCCAAGTCGTCTAATGTCTGGGGTTGAACGTCGCCTCGACCCCGAGTCACCCCTCGGTATCTCACGCCTCGCGCATCTGCTCTACACACACTTGACCGCCCTTGAATCGCAGGCGTTCGGCTGGCTGAATAGCCGGTGGAACCCTCCTCGATTTCCGCTCGAGGTAATATAATTTCTCCACGGTTTCCTGTTTCATTTGGCGTGTCCTTCCAGGAACAATGTGAACGACGTTCCGAGATAAAAGTTATTACAGATTTCGGTATAATCTGTGGATGCTGTGGCGATTTGGCCAACCTGCGTCTTTCACGCGGGTTGACTAGTGCCGTTCGCGGTACGTGGCTGTAGAGCTTCCCGACATCGGTGGGAAAAGCCAATTTACATCCACATCCTGTTTCATGAAAACTTGAAAGCCCCTTGGTATATTTTGCGACTTGCGAAGTGTTACTTTTATCAGCGAAAAAACTGTTTACGAGTTCGTCGGTACAGCGTAACAAGCATATCCAAGATATTGCCCCCGCGAACCACCGACGAAACGGGAAACACATAGGTGGCAATTAAACTGGCTATATGACATGAAAAAGACACCCCAGCTACACCCAACGGTGATAACCGCGTCCCATTTTTCCCAAATCTCCAGCCATAAGGCATAAAATAAAGAGCCGAGTAGAGCAGAAAAGTGGAAGACCTCTCCAGAGCCGGGGGGATAAAACAAAAAAGTAATGGGGAGAATGCCTGAGGCCATTAATAGTCTATCAGGCAGATATCTGGAGCAAGCCGGGTGGATATTGTCCGCATTTGCTTTTCAAATAGTCGGCTTCCCGATTTTCATAATTCAATTTGGGCCTCTTTATGTTTCGCACGTTGGATGCTGGGGCTGAATTATCGTTCACAATATTGTCTGGATCGACTCCATATCGAAAACAACGCGCTGCAACGTCGATTGTGAGGCGTAATCAGTTTGGCGATTTGATAATTTTGGGTAAGATCGAGGCCAATTGAATAGATGATTAATTTGAACCATTAGTTACAGCACAAGTACGGATGTACGTGGTAGAACGTTGCGCGTTTCGTTTGCAAGTATCGAACCAGTCTTTTTCCGAATCAGCTATTTTCGTCCGGACTCGAATAGAGCTTCGTGACGGACGTTCGAATCAGCGAATATGGAGTCACTCCGGGATCACAATGAATAACCCTGCGTTCATCGGTCAGCTATCAACCGCAGATTCCAATAAAAGTAGAATCGAAAAAGGCAAATGGGAAATGAAAAAGGAGCCACTTTTCTTTCTCCGATCGGTTTCTCGTCTTTTTTCAACGTTTAACGTAGACGGCAGATTAACTGGTGGAAATGAATTTTGTGCTCATTCGTAAAGTAGCTTAACAACGTTCATGTCGATATAACGCGCGTGGTATGACAGAGTCTGCAGAACGTACAAGGGTGGAATTTATCAAAGAGGATCGCGTCCCGCCTGTATATTGGCGGTTTCTCTACATAATTCAAATAAAAATCCACTCCGACTTTATTACATGCCATCAATCATGCCAAACAGGGTAAACATATTTACGTCTAACTATACAATCACTTTTTCTACTGGAGTTATACCACCGTCAGACTCCGAGGTATGGCGCATTGCACTCGAGCCTCCTGGCAGTAATGATCAGCCACAGGTTGGTCGAGACTGTGCCTCAAAGATTAACACCGATTTACGTGAACTTCGTTCTATTTTGTCTTCGTCAAGCCAACTTTATGATCATATACTCGTAATGTATATTTTAGACCGATCATTACGCGTTAAGGATGGGAATCGTTCATCATGATCAGTGTCCGAGTCTATTCTAACGAGCGATCATGCAACTGAACTGGACATGTCCTAAGATATGATGGGCTGATTGATACGAGATCACACTAAAAAATAGCATAACGTGTAGCAAGTAGGTAAACTCGGTCTATTAGGGTCTAGTGCAAGTTAGCAATATGAGTCGTAAGTGATCCGAAAACGAATATTGCAAGCACGCGAGGCGAAAAGACCGTTGCTTCCTTGTTGCACACAATTCTTTACATAACAATGGTATGTTACGCGTTTGTTCACGAAGCACGAAATTGAGGTTAGGGTCGCGTAATGTCAGATTTTTTCGCGACAGCGCATTCGCAGATTCACTCGACCGTTATAGAAACGGGTACTTTGTGTACGGCAAACACGCATGGAAAAGCCCGCAAGCCATGCTCGCGTCGTATAAAAGAAATTCCTCTTATAGAAACCTATGAAGTATTTTTCGTACGAGAAATGTACAAAGTCAACCGTATTCAGCACAGATGTAAAACGTATTTTATTTGAGTGATTCAAACTCATTTGAACAAAAAAAAAAAAAAAAAGAAAAGAAAACGAAAAATTTACTTTGTGACTCGCTGGTTTCTATTACTTAAAATTAGGTATGTGTCTCATTTGCAATTGTGTTCTGCTGTACGATTATGCATGCAATTAACAATACGTTACAGGTATCGCAGCTGCTGATAGGATACAAAAGGGTTAACGTTATTCGACTCGCGTTCTGAATTATTCCCGAAACTTCTTTATCACATTATCGATGGCTGTGTATTTCAGTTCATACTAAGTGCAGCAGAAAAGTAAATAAGTAGTTGATTTGGCTAACGAAATATTTACAAATGGAATTATTTCAATTTTTTCGTTTTGTCATTCAAATAGAAAAATGTTCACTTCCTAAACCAAGAAAAACTGCGTCGACTGAGCCCAGAATCAATAAATTCCGTTGATCCACTCTCGAGACATTTCATAATTTTTTTTCCTTGATGTGGTTGATTAATGGACTCGAAAACTACTACTGATTATTTCAAATATTTAATCACAGACACGCACTCACGCACACACAGACGTCCATTCAAAAATGGTCAGCGACGATTCTCTAGATCCTGACAAGGGGCTAGTCACTCCCGAGTATAGTCGCTTCTTACTTAAGGTAGTTACCTTATTTAACTTGTTTTGCTCATCTATTCAAAGAATTCGTCGATACTCGGCGATACTCGCGGCGACGAATCGTCATTACCAGTTTGGATGAGTTGAAACTTGGTATTAAGCTTTCTGTCGCTTGTAACGAGTCTGACGATAAATTTATCTCACGTTATCAATATCTGACTTCCTAGTTGTCTACCCGGCGTTACAACTGTCTCTGAGGCTACTTTTGCAGCGAGAAAGTTCACCGCCTAGTGGCCGTTTATAGCACTAGAGTACTGATGCTTACTTAAATGTATTCGCTAATTGTTTCAACGCATACTTATTGTATTTGAAGAAGCTAATTGTTTCTACAAACGAACATGTGACTTGGAGGAACAATACATAAACTTTATATGAAATAATATTTAGTTCACTCAATTTTACAAACACATCAAAAGGTTCACTCGAACGCGACAAAGAAGACTTTCATTGAATCGAGGGATTCGCTCGACTAAATCATTTTGACAAACTATCTAAATCGAAATCGTTGAACTGAAGTCATTGTATTTGGAAAAAATAAGTGATACTAGATTGGAATGAATGGACTCCAACAAAATCTATTTTATTAGTTCAAGAATTCTTCTCCCTCCGTGTGTAGTTGTAGTAATTTAGTTTCTCGTCGCCGAACTATCACTTGTTTTGGTTAACTTGCAGTAGTTATCGTATAAATAAACATGCTGGGGCTTTACGCCTAGATGCAGAAAAGAGTATCCACTGAAATTCGTATAGGGCATTAAAGGCCATCGACGGTCAATTCAACAAATATCGCAAACTCGTTCGAGGCCCCACCTCGCAGAACGAATGGACTCTTGGAGTGCTGCAGAGACCATGGGAGAGCAACTCGTTCCTAAAGATGCGGAGTATCCGCCCGGAACAGGGACAGGATGCGGCCGAACAGTGTTTCACCCATGGGACTCCTTTCGGCTGGAGCTGGTGGTCACGTGAATATTTTAGAGTCTGGATGGTGACCTGCAGACACTCGACCCCCGTCTTTCCTTTCCGCGGGTGTTTCCGTCACCCGTCACCCTCTCCTAAACACTATCAAACTCCGAATGTCAGTGTATGGGTGCACATGAGACCGACTCCAACTTTACATTTCACAGACTTCGGGGAAAATACCCTACGCCAGGTTACACTGTGCTTCCTCTCTTTATCTATTTCGGTTCGCATCCGATTCCAAACTACAGATGTACATTTATGCCTCAGGTATGGGCCTTTTTCTCCGCATTCAAGATCCAGTTCAAATTTCATTGACCTTTAGCTGGTACCTTGGGGTGGTTCGTGACCTGAGGGTTTTTAATCGTGATTTTCGTGTCTTGAAAGTTTCTGCCTTTTAAAAAATGTTTTAGCACCTTAAAATTAAAAATTATTGTTACGAGTTTTTTGATCTGGTAAAACACACTTGAGTGAATACTCCAACAAGAAAACATTCGAGTTAAAATATTAAGTTGCTTCCGTGCATGACCCCAAGGTGTCAGTAATGTTATACCAGATAAAGGTGCCAGTTAAAGGTTAAGGAAGATTTTGTCGGAAAAACGATGAAGAATAATTTTATAGAACTACAGGCTTCTGTATTCGGCTCACGGATATCCTTTGATCGGGCTCGAGAAATTATCAATTTTGAATATAACACAATAGCCCAGCTTTCACTAGTGTCAAGTGAAATTTAAGGACAACTTGAATTGCAAGTGAGTTTCCAATTCTGACGAAATTCGACGAACTACACAATTCCTCGTTTTCTTAATCACTTTCAAGCAATCAGGTAGACATTCAGAAAATTATTCAGTGAAAAACGTTGCAAATGACTCTGAGCATTATGCAACGTCTGTTAAACTGTATCAAAATGTATTGCACATCGTAGCTTATCAGTACACAAATATAAAAGAAAAATTTGTTCCTTTTACTTCGAAAACGAATCTTTCACAGCCTAACTGAATCTAAGTCAGTGCATATAATGAACTACCAACTTGATTGTAACTGCTAAACAACTGTATGCAATATCTTTACCAACATAACCGAATATCCCAATATATGTATATTATATATATTTTTTTTTTATATTTTGAGGGTAAGAAAATCATTCTGAAACATGAATTACTATAATTCACGTATATGCAATGGTAAATGAGAATATAACCTAAAATATCATTGCGATAACATCACCAGCAAAAAACATAATAGATTAAACAATTCTACACACGTAAAGCTTATTAATCAATTAGGAAAGACCGTTACTAAGATTCATAATATACGAATGACATTTGACAGGAAAATCTTATGTATTAATCATAATAATTAGAGAGCGTCAAGTATGCGAATGAACCACGATTAAGAACTACGTGGCTTGATAAATACTGAATGCAAATTGATTGGTGCTTTAATTGCCGAGCACATTTCTAAACTCTCGGAATAGCTCGGATTTCAATGGCATCGATTGTGCTTTGACTCCGTTTTCCACAAAATATAGACTGATCGATAATTTTTATGCTGAGGAATGTTTAGTCACCTTTCAAATCGTTTATTGGAGTATTAAAAGTTGACAAATACGTTACATATTTGGCTGAAAAATAATGCCAATAAGTTTTTCTCCGGCTGTAAGAATCTCGACGAATCGTCGAACATTCGGTGCAAGGGTTAAAAAGAAACCTTTAATTTCAGTAGACGTTTGAATCATCGGCGAGGGTGTCTAACTTTGCGGTGTAATTTCATAAACTTATCAAATAACTTGCGGAAGAAACGAGGGTAGCTGCGCGATAAAGACGCGGCTTTAACAAGGAAGAGTTGAGGTGCGGGTCGGAAGGAGGTTTTTACCGAATGACTAATTACTCGATAAAGTGAACCCAATTGAGATTAGCGTAATTCCGTTATCGGCTCTCTCCCATCCCTGTGATTTCGAGTCCAGCCAAGATGCCCGAGGCAGCAAGCAACGATTTTCCACCGCCACAAGAAGCAACTGTTTCCGGTGTAGAGGAGCGTATGCATTCGTAGCTCGCACCTTTAATTTTTGCTCAAGGCGTATGCACACCAATGAAATTTCCCCGTCAACCAAAATGAAAATATAAAAATTCTGTTTACGCTACGGCGAGAGAAGCTGCCGCAGAGCTTGCAACCTGTTGCTCTCCAGAGTAACCTAGTTGCGTTTGTGTTAGTAAGGCATACGCCCGTGATTCCAAAGTTTGACTTTGTGCAATCGTGAGCTGGCTCCGAATCATTCCCATGTTATAGGCACTAGAGCGCGGCGAAGAAGATCAATCGGCCAGGAAACACTCCACGGACGAATTGGTTCATCCATAACTCGACTCCAGCTACACTCAACGTTGATCAGGCAGAACCAGTGATATGGATTGATTCTGCTAAAGTTACGACGGTTGGAAAATCGTGACGTTCAGGATTTTAACACTTTCAGATGGAAGTTTTAGCTTTTGAACCATCGCTTCAAAAAATATGGCCGCATCTGAAAAAGAGGCACTAAATGGTATTTTTTTGGGAGTACTGCGCGGAGGGAGAGGATTATTTGAATTAAGTGATATTCGTTTGATTCGACTAAATGCTATAGTCCAATGCGACGCGAATAGTATTTACTTACTGCAAACAAAATACTTTTTTCGGACGAAATACTTGCGACAACTTGAACAATCGTGCAAATTATCAAATCATTCTAGATAACAGGGCGTGAATGCCTTGCGGTAATGTGAATTTCGTATCAATAAAATGTATGATTGAAATGTCAAAACAATTTGATTGAACGGACCTCGACTGTTTTGTCTGGAAAATATCAAATTGCTGTATCAAAACAAATGAAGCTTGTTTTCATTTAGGTTTTGTTGCGTCAAGAGTTCAATGGTTGAAGCAAGTAATGAAATTTGTGGTTGCAAAAATCTTTTGCACTAGAGTTATTCAAGCGCATATATCATTCATAATTCTGTCTATGGGATTTATTCTATGTTTAATGGGTATAACCCGAAAAATTATTATTGTATACGTAGGAGTATAAATTGAACAGGTATCAATAGTTTTTGTTTATTTGACGTCAATATGAATTACAATGACTCGAAACTTGGTATTACGCTCTCTTCGTTTGTAATAGGTCTGATGACAATCTTACTTAATGTTATTCGTATCTAACTTTCTAGCCGACTACCCGGTTTTATAACTATCTCTAATACTATTTCCGTAGTGAGAGAGGTCATCACCTAGTGGCCGTTTCTAGTACTAGTATACTGATATTTACGACGAATATTATATTCTCTACTTGTTTCAAAGCATGTGTTTCTTTTACCTTGTAAATAAATTGATGTAACTGATTCAACCAGTTACGCCGAACAAGCTCCGGTTAGATCAACAAATTCTGACATTCAATAGATGTAAATTTTTTGTTGGCTAGATTTATGTTTTTATGTTACTCGAAGTATCTAATTGTTTCTATCAACGAACATACGACTTGAAGGAACAATATATAAACTTTAAATGCAATGATATTTAGTTGACTCTATTTCGGAAACACATCAAAAGTTTCTCTCGAATCACTAATTCACTCGATCGCGACAAGAAATGCTTTAGATGAATCAATGAATTCGCTTGACTAAATCATTTTGACAAACTAAGTCACCCAAAAATCGCAGTCCTGCTGAGGCGCTGTAGCGCTGTCAGACTGATAAAGTGAATTCCCTATGCACTAAACCTAAACCGTGGTTAATTATCCAGGGCCTGAATTGAACCCTGACTAAATTTCTTTTCGGGAAACTTTCAATCTTCATGCTGCCTGAGTTTAGCATTTTATTTTTCCATTCCTCAACATTTATAAATATAAATCATTGCAAATGGAAGAAAAAATTTAGGAACACTTTTTCTGTCATTCATTGGTAGTTGCGGAGCTACAGACCTTGATAAAGCGCTATTCGAATAAAAACTGTATTTATTCAAAAACGTTTCGTTTTTATAGAAAAAATAGTTTCAAGAATAACGGTAAAGGAGAAACACAAGTGTAGTACTGAATCAATGTTGTTCTAACTGGTTACTTCGCCGAAAATAAGCTTCGTTCATGCTTTTGCTCTTAGTCAATCCAGGAATGCCACTGTTGAGTTTACCTAAGACAAGCCGCAGCCAATTGTCACTTGTCTTGAGATTCACAAGACCTCTTCGGTCTATCGTCAAGACTGTTGTTTTCGAACTACTTTTCAACTTTAAACCTTACGAAAACAACCACAGTCCAAATTATAGAACAGACTTACTTGAGCCGTAGCAGACCTTGAAAAGCTGCGTAGCGTTTCAAGGTTACGTCGAATTTTTTGAAATCTCGCACCAAAGAGGATCAACAATAATAAAATTTCGTCGCTATTGAACATGAGATCACATTTTCCGCATGAACGGTTTCAATATTTCACAAGAAAAAAAAAAAAAATGCATCACCCCAAGTATGTTGTTCCGAATCCGTGCCGACCGATAAGATGTGTGCCTTATTGTTAGTCGGTTCGTTGCACGCGTGTATGGTGAGGCTAATTTTATAACTACCTTGAGAAAATAAAGCAATTTATAATCAAGAGTGCAGATAAAGCAGCCAACGAGGCAAGACTCGCACGCAAGTCAGTCCGAACATGGAGACGCGATAGTAAATTATGTCATGCGAGCTGCGGAGTTGATTTCATAGGCGATGAGCTTTGGAGGCAACTTGTCGAGGCGGAAGTCTAGTCTTACAGGCAATCGAAATTTCACGGATGTATAAAAATGGGAGATGACTCGGTCATCCCATAAGGGTGACGCTAGGTGTATCATTCAATTTTGAGAGGTGAACCATTGCACTCCTGATCTCTATTATTATATGGCGAAGGTTCATCTTTTATTTATTTATGATAAACTCATCGGCAAAGTTTTTCCCGTCTTAAAATTCCATATTACTTTCCATCGCAATATCAATATCGATATTGATATCGATATGTGTATGGGGCTCAATGCACTTACCCGTGAGTCGATATGCTTCGGGAATACCAAAGCATTCAAGCTGTTACCGTGGTCCTATCGGTTACCTACCATCACCCCCCTTTTTCAAATATTCGTTTTATTCCATCGACTCCACGTCGCCCATATTGTACACATCCATGCATGAATAGGGGCGCTTTATACGTATTCATTCTCCGGCTTAGATCGATCGATATCTAAGCTCAACGGACGATGATGGTCAATTACCGTAATACGATTTGCCTTGGAACTTCCGCACCCTCTCTCTCTCTCTCTTTTTCTCTCACCATCCTGTCTCCTTTTTTTTTTATTCCCGGTGACTTGTTACCCCGAGGGAAACACTTGACTCGAAGTAACTGCCTCACCTCACGACGACAACAAGTAACGCTTCGGTGCTGGGGGAAATCATCCAACGGATGGCATCCGGTGAAAGCATTTTCAAATACTTCCCATTCGTGTGGAGCCTCGGCATCCGCTCAAACCGTAGAGTGAACATGTCAACGGATGAACTTTTCCAACAGACTGATATCCCAGTAAACAACCCCAAGTTCGCGAAAGTTTACTGTAAAACGTTCAAACACTGATCGAGTTCACGATATTGCCTTAATCCGGTGCATGGAGTACATAAAACTTCCAGTCGCAGTGGTTAATGTTTCGACAGTGCAGTAGAATCCTGCAATTTCCCAGGAATACGCTGCTGATGTCGAATTATAAAAGAGGATCGGTATTTACGGGAGAAAACTCTCAACGTGTTCTTAATGGATGATTAGCGTGGAGTAATTATTTTCGAACACATGGACTTAGAGACGAACCACCGAGCATTGTTAGCGAGACAATGGTCTGGTTGGATATCCAATTGCATCATCCAGCGTCGTTAGTTCGAATTCAATATTTACACCGCAGACATTCTAAAAGCGCAGGCTGTGACATTGTAGAGACATTATCGTGATGTTTAATGGGAGCAGTAAGAATCAAAACCCGGTGAAAGATGTTTTTTGTATACTCTACACCACAGTTAAAAAAATGTTAAATTCCGATGGATACAAATACATGGGTCGATTTGGTGTGTAATGCCTCATATACACCTAAGATGAAGTAGATCTTTTTACGATTCAAGTAATATGATTTTTTTTCACGCTTAAATATCGAAAAAGCAGTATTGTGGTCAAGTGATTTACAAGTTTTGCCAACTGAAAAACTATTAGATACGCTGAGATATATCTTCCTGACCTTGTACCGCATAAGACTTTCAATCATCTCAGTTTATGGATGATGGGATCAAAAAGACTCTCTTCAGGTTTTTCGCAAAAATTTATCGTTTTGGGAACAAAATTGCTGATCATATGTAAAAATATCAAGCTGAAGAAATCGAAGTTTGACTTACGTTCGGATAACATTTACAAAATTCAAAATGATGATGGGACTGAAACCATAATCAAAACGAAAATTTATCTTTGGGAATTCGAGGTTGAACTTTACTTGACATTGACACCTTTGACCAAAGTCAATCGAATACCACAAGTTGATTCGTTATTTAAATCCTTACAACTTTTGTGTGAAATAGTTTTTCTGAAATGCCTTGTTTTCGAGTTACGCGGCAATTCGCAACGCGAAATGAAGAATGAGCGATTTTCACTCTCAAAATTGAAAAGCACTTTTTGAACGTTTCTTACGGCTTTATAAGTATGCTAAGATTGACAAACATTGGCGAGTCGTACTTGTTAGCTGCTGCAGGAAATGGCTAAAAAAAAATAGACAGGATGGGCTGAGAAAAAACGTGTCTAATTTAACACGTGACTAGAATCTGAATGCGTCTACTGATTTTCAAAAACTTGTTTCAATATTCATTCCATTCATCCTCCAAGCGACTACTCGTATTTGAAAACCCGTTTTTCAAGGGTGTGTATTTCAGTAAGGAATGAAGATTTTTCGGCTTTCCGGACGCAGTACGAAAGGTTTGATCTTCTCGTTTTGAGATAAAAAAAAATAAAAATCCGTTGAAGCCTTCAGATTTTGTTCACGTTTCACATTGGTCCGTTTTTTTTTTTTTTTTTTTTGTTCGCTCTGTATATAGTACAAAGTGGATACTTCTATAAGGCCAAAATGAATTTTTCTTTACGTATAAATTTTAGAGCCACTCATCGGGTCTGAGAATGCATGAGATCCCCCTTTTTCGCATATATGTCGTGTAACACAATTGACTGCGCCGGCAACTCCATCATACAAATATACTCCGATACCTACCATGTTATCGAATGTAAGGAAAAGTCGTGCCTTTGCAACTGAGAGATAGCGTTAGCAGCAGATATATCCGCCAAATATCCACTCTATCCCATATTCCCTCTTTGCGATATACGAATAATACTACATTCACGGTGCAAATGGTAAAATTTCCCAAACTGTTAAAGCAGGTTGCGAAAGATGATGTTAATTTTATCTTTCGTAATAATTACTGGTTTGCCTGTTTCTGATTGCTAGTTTCCCTCATATTTTATCACAGCACGATTCAAATTGTAGGTCCTTTGTCTCGCAATACAATTTAAACGGAGTAGGGTGATGTTTTCTTGTAATTAGTTGGTTGATGGAATTTGCTGAAATACAATTATATATTTAGATATTGAATTTGGGAGATTTGATCACAGGATTACAAATTGCACGTATCAACGGTTGGTTACAGTTTCGGTTCATTATATGTACATGAGATGTTGTTTGCTGAACAGATTATCTGCCAAATTTTGATTCAGGTTTCAAACAGAATTTTCATTTGGTATTTGATTATTAGATAGCGTAGAAACACCATTTGTGGCCACTGCACCATTTTTGGCCACCTTTTATGATGTTTTACTTGTTTCTAGTGCTACAAATCTATCCAATTATTGAATTTATTACAAAAGCTTACTCTGTAGATGATATTACTTCGATAATCAACTATTTTAATAGCAATTCTAAGAGTGATCAAAGCTGATTCAACAGATTACATCATTTGTGGCCATGTTCTCACTGACATCAATGAACGACCACAGAAGGTACTAAGGTGGTCGAAAATAGTTGTAGTAGTTTAACAATTGTTGTCGATTTGAAACATTGATGCAAACTGTCTTACGTTAGTTTAGTGAAGCAAGAGTTAGAAAGTGTTTTGGGAAAGTGAACGGGTGAAACGGTGTCACATCTAGGTGATTTTAATTGGTTGGATTGGTCACGGAAATTGCTTCTGGAAAGTAGTAGGGGGTTGGTGAATTTGTTCGTCGTAAAAAATTGGGAAATATGTGAGTTATATTTTTGTGATTAAACAATACGCTGCCCTTTCGCAACCACGCTGCCCAGTCTAGTCACCATCCACATCTGACGACCAACTGATCGTGAGAGTTGTAAAACGGGAAAAGTCTGAATCGTGAATCACGCGTGTATGAAATTTTTGGATCTTGATTCATTGTCGAAAAAGGTATCTCTTGTTTAATTGGAAACTCCTGAGTGAGCAGATTGTACTGTCAGATGTGTGCTGGCTGCAGCTGCCGGACAGCGCGGTACGGACTGACATGGCTTATAGGGAAATGTATTTCACCTCGGAGTCGGGTAGAAAATCCCAGACTCATTGTCAGTGTGTCCGTTTTAAGAATATGACGTGGAATTGAAGATGGGAGTTAAAAAAGGCTGTAATTGCCATTTAGAAAGAAAAAAAATCTCCAGAATGTAATTATCTGCCAAGACAAATGTTTTCTACAGATTTTTTTTTTCTTTTCAAATATCAGTGACTACTTTTTATAGTTCACCTCTTCAATACCTTATAGAATATAATTGAATTGTTGAATTATAGAAGCTAAATCTATGTTGATATACGTTACGTTGTTATATGATATAAAAGTGTTTCGACGTTTTATGCGAATATGTTGTGTTGATATCAAAATTGTGTGCTGAAACACAAAAATAACCTTCCGAGGTGCAATCCCTAATTTCTGCGGGCATGTATGCGTCAGTTCATTTTTCATCCGAACCGTAACAGGGTTCAAGAATCCGTGCAGGTTTTATTTGAAATGGTAACGATATGCACACACAACTGGCTGTTTCGAGCAGGCAGCTGAGAGGTTTTTGTTTGCCAGTTTTTTGTTCGTGTCAAAGGACCTCCAGCGAGCCGGATAGGGATGTTTGCCCATGAAATTTCATAGTTCCGGCGTGGCATGGAAGCTGAATTCATATGCCTGCCTCATCCACACCTCGATTAACGTATGCGTACCTCAGCACACTTGTACGCACAGTGTATATTTCCGTAAAAAGCTTACCTTGATGTCTGAGCAGAATGATGAAGAGAACGAAGGTGAAATCCATTTTTGAGATGACACTCTTGTGACTTTTTAGCTTTTTCTACGAGCTTTAGTTGCTGTCTCTTTAATAACCACGTTAGTCACTCTAGTTTCTGCGAGGGCTGAGCGATTTTCAACTCATTCCACAAGATTACAGAATCCGAAGCACGCACTGCAGTTTGTTTGTGCACGTTTCGTTTAACGGAAAACTGATTATTTCTAAAAATGCATCGATAACATTCGATACCTTCACCGGTACACACACACTTTAATAAAATGGAATCACTCCTCCGTACAGAGCTTTATACACCGGCCTTTAAACCCTGATTAAATTTCATGACTCGAGGTGGTACTTAAGACCCTGTATACAAATTCATATCATCGTTTTTATTGCTGGTACTGTTATTCTCGTAATTGTCATTATCATTATCATAGACAATTATGTTTATTCCGCTTTACTGTTACAATGATAACACTTTTTTGTGCTGTTTCATTAACGCATAATCCAATCCCTGTGCCTGGTACATTCGTCGGATAATGCGATAGGCGGGTGGAAAGCAAGTTATACATCCATCAAACATCGTTATAATTCTCATGTTAAACTAATACGTCGCAGTCGTAATAAAATACCGCATACCGAATGCCTGATTTTTTGACCAAGAAAGCATTCCGGGCTGCGTCGCGTTATGTTTGTTGCGGTAATCGGTATATGTACAAAGCACAGTGAAGGCTATCAAAAGCTTTGACGGTCTACCTGGATCAAGATCGCGGAGTATTCCACTCGCCGTTGCGTTCTCGGAAATCACATTTGCCACGAATGGACGAGGAAGGAAAACAATGGAACATGATAGTAGTAACAGATGTGGAAAATATGAAAAATGGAGTGCGGATTCCAACCAACCATGGACGCGAATTTGTCGTGAATCATGTGGGTGTTTTGAATTTTTTGAAAAAACAAGCAAACTCACGACTGTGGGAAATTCCGAATGTGGTGAATGAAAGGTATTTTATTACCACCGCATGTGTGTGTTGGTGGTTTTTGTTTACTTTTTGAAAATTACTTTCTGCTCATCCCCTGCTGGGAATTCGTGGGATTCAATTAATCTAATCATCAAGTTGTTCGTGCAAATACGTTGTGGAATGTTTTTCAATTTGTTAACCTTCCAATTTTCCCACAGCGATTCCGACTACAGGGAAAAAAGTTTTAATCAATTTCACCAAACTTTAAATCCGCGATGATCGATATTTGACGCAAATAAGTCGTAGCCGTTACCGTAACCACATTTGCCGTCAACGTGAACCGAATGGAGGAAGGAACGAAAGGAAATTGAAAATAAAAAAAATTCTACTCCCCAAATAGAGCGGAATTGATCTTTTAAAATATTTTACGGTTCGAAAAGAACGACCGTATTAGAAATCGTTTAAATTCCGGGAATATATTCTTCTCCGTAACGAATCCGTATTGCGAGTCCATTTTAAAAATATTGCGACTAATGACTTCGCCGGTGAAATGCAGTTGAAAGCTTCGTGGCTTTTTTACAAGTAATATGATTCCTATTTCGCCTCGGGAAGTCTGCATCTACAGAAGTGCAAAAAAATTAATAAATAAATGAAAAGAGAAGAAACAAAAAAAAAAAAAAATTCAAAAAATCCTTTTGTAATACGATAAGAAAAACATTCAATTATAATCGCGGTGTATAATTCGAACTTATGAACAAGGCTGCTTCGCTATAAACGTACAACGTTACACTGCAGTTGCGAATTACTTTGAGAAACAAATTGTTTGATGAACGCGTAATGTAAACATGGTTTAAGGGCTGACTCAAAGATTTAGAGACGATGCAAATTTACATTCCATTCAAACCCAGACGTGGAAGTGCGAGCCGGATTTCACGTACCGAAACCGACATTTGGTCTGAGTATTTCTTGAAGAAGCACTCGGGATCTTCTTAGCCTTAATCTAAAGCAAACAGCGCGATTCGTAAATAGCAAAAATAAAATAGTAAGAATGAAATAAGTCCGATATCACTCGGCGTTACAAAGCCACCCGCCTCGTCTTGAACGGAAGGCTTGCACGGATCTCGGAACCACGTGGCTTTGAGTCAAAGCTTTGCACCTCGAATTCGGAGAGTTTCTCTTTCAACCGCCGGAACTCAAATGAAAAGTAATCTAATCTCTCCGCGTACAAAGATTTCCACAATTCCGTGCAGTCTCGTTACTGGTCAAGACTCATTTTCAATAATTGACGACGTCGATCCACACTTACAACAGGTACACATTGCAAACACTGTAAGTCGAATGAGTGAAGCATAAAAAACAAAATTCCGCCGTCGTTGACCCTCTATTATATCGTTATCTATTCACTGACCTCTGATCATCGCATTGAAAATACATACTTCAAACGAAGGTTAGCTGCTGGTCACAAATAATTGGAAAATTACAGTCCTATCGCACATAATACCTCAAATTAGCCGTCGATCGCTGCAGAAATTTTTCTTAATTATCTACTGAAAATGCTCGTGGACTAATTACGAACAACGGTTAAATACCAACGATCATACCAATGTGGGATCAAAATTTCTTTGCCGTAGTAGAAATTGAGACCGCATAATTTCCTCGTTTTTGAAATCATTTATCGTACAGTATTTCGTTTATAATCCCATCGTTCGTTCCGGCGATTTAAAAACTTGTCACCCCCAACTTCGACCCCGAATTATTGCAGATTAATTTTATTCTTTTAGGTTTCGTGTTTTACTTTGTGTACCACCAAACGAATTCGAAAGTCCGAAATTCACCTGAAACCAAATTCCCGCCACGCGCTTAATTCACGCGATTTTTATTTATCTATTTTCTTCTATCGTATCGATTCTGACAGAATTATTTTCGGCTTTACAAAGGATCGATATCACTTTTAATACGGATATTCGCGACGTTTGAACACTCCGGCACGCGCACGCGACTTTTCAAGCTTTCAAGCTCGATTCGTCCTCCGCGCAACGCTGCAGGTTGTCGACAGGAGCGGCTACTGCCGACTGCGACGCCTGACGCCGCGGCGCCTGCGAAATCCACCTGCGCGCCTGCGTCTTCGTCAATTTCATGCACTTAGTATGCACTTGAGTTATATCCTATTTACTCGAATACCTGCGGCACTCGGGTATGTATGGCGAGTTAAACTCACAGTGCACAAATTGCGGCCGGCAAATTATCTCCAATGACTTTTCACACTGTATACCTGCGTCTAAGTTTCGTTTGCCAAAGAATAAATCATTATTATTTGTCGATGTCTTATCGTAGTTATTCAAGGTGACCGCAGCAGAAAAATATCCTGTATTGTCCGCGTCGAGTAAATGCGACTTCTATCTTTTATTGCTTCGCAAAGTTTGGCATACATTCGGAGAAAAAGTGTGAGAAATTTGACGAAAATTTTAAGAGGAACCGGCATGTTTTTATGGTGACTTTTGATATGATTTTACGGTGATAAGAATTGCGATTCGATTTTGATTTCATGATACAGTAAGAAACATTAATTAATTCATTACTTAGGTTTCGCTACTTTTTTTCCTGAGAATCTTGATATTTTTGTGAGATTCGTCTCGTCGTTTTATCTTGAAAGAATCTGAACTCTGTGTAAGATTTTTCGAAACATACGCTCTCCTGTTTTCAGTCAAAATGTTCAAAGAATATTTTTAAAAAATTTTGTACAGCTTTTCATCTATTAGGTAAGATTTTAGATATTTGAACCCCACAAGTTGAAACGTTATCATTTGCGCAAACAAATCATATAAAATATTAACACACTCTTCCCTTTCGAATCAATTTTCGGCAACTATTAATTTGCTGTAGATTTACAAAATAATTATCAAGAGATTCAATTGACAGTAAATCCAATGACCAATTCCGATATATCATCAAACAGAAGATTCTGAAAATACAAAAATCGCAAATTTGCAAAGAATGAGCTCAGGTGTTATCACCCAGTGTACTGAAATTTAGAAAGGGTTGAGGGATGGTCGTTTATCGCGTCAGAAAGCAGTAATCTGATTTGAGTTTAACGAAATTAAGATTGTTTGTTACACCATGTGGTATATGCAGTGTACTACTAAAAAAGCATCAATGAATCCAATTTCTTCTTTCAACTTGACCTTTCACTTGATCTGAATAGCAAGCTTCAATCAAATCGAGTATAATTATTCAACCCTAGACATCAAAGTAGATGTAAGCAGGTATTTTGTTTTTCATTTCCCTTCAAAAAAACTCGAAGTTTACGATGCTAGAGATTTGAAAACTTACAACAACACTACAAGTCGTAATTCGCATCAGAATGTCGTACAGAGGACTATACCTAAAACTATTTAAAAATGGAAACAAAAATGATATCGATAATTCCGGCGATGAAATCGCGAGTTGAGACGATAATAATAAAAGTAATACCGAGTGTATCGGAAAATTATTTTCAATATTTCTGCGATTTTCATCCCCAGTACCTAAATACTCAATCGACTGAATTCTGCAAAGAATATGAAGCGGAATTACGCCAAAAAATTTACTGAACAAAATTCACCGGAATACAATGGTTTTATCTTTTGGACACAATCGTAGCAACGCCTAATACTGCTTTGTCAGGCTAACGAAAATTATCGATTCTATTTGCACACAGTAATCGAGTTGTGACACTAGAGTAAAACAGAAGCTAGTGGGACGTGCTCGCGAAGCAAATTACAACGAGAATCTAGCGGAATATACATTCGAGTTTTCGTCGGTGATGACAATCATGCAAAATTTCGCGCTTCGCCTTTGATCCAAACAACGACAATTATCGTTGTGCTATTACGGAGCGTGAGGAACAACGAACTGTTGAAAACAGCCAACAGATTTTTTTCGTGAAATATTCAAGTCAACATATGCTTAGATCGGAGAAAATCACTTATATCGTTCGTTTCGGTAAGTATAATTTATCTACGGTATTTCATTTATTCAGGGTATAAATGGTAACGAATCTATAACGCAATGCAGTCCGTTATTAAACAATTTTTAGTAAAGCGAATCAAGCACTATATTCGATATCACGTCATTATTGCAATTACGTTGTACAAGAGTTACATGTATTAAAATGAAAGATTCTCGGCGATATAGGTCATATTTCAACAGAGCAGTTCAATTAAAGTAGCATTTGATAGTTCGCTGGAAAATAATGAGGCAGTCTAGTACCTTTGAACCATCTCACTCGTAATCCTACGGAGTCGAAGGGTAATAAACTGCTGCTTGTGAGACGCAGAGTATGTACACGTCTTACAAAAGAGAATGTAGACGTAGTCTTATCCTTGTGTATCCAGTTCTCATATAATTTCGTTGGAAATATGGTGAAATTTCGCAATACGTAATATTACAGCTATTACATTCGATAGAACCCTTTTCGTCTCGTTCACTCCATTTATCAGAACAGCATCTACGAGTCTAACTTTTCATGCAACAAAATCCGAGTGTCGATGTCTTACGGATCTCTAACGTCAGCTCGTTATATCCGAAAAGACCAATGGAGTAAGCTTTAATGAAACTGCGTCGAGGAAAGATTTTACCTCCGGGCAACAATCTCTCCATGTAAAATGTACATCCTACCTGCGCACCCTCGTGAAACAGCTCAATTTGAAAACGGAAAAATGGAGTTGGGGAAGTCGCGGTACACGTACGGCTGACAGGTAAGCGCCCCTTTGCCTGGCAGAGGTATTGATGACTTTCAGCGGGGCGTTGCGGTTACGATAAAGTGAAGACCGCAGATATTTTGCGTTGTTGAAATTTCCCACTCCCGAGGTAAGCCATTGGGGAAATTATGAGGGTACGCATACACTCTGCTGTTTCGAAATTGTTCAATTTCAGAAACAAAGAAATATTATGTAATATTGAATGAGGAGTCCGGTTTGTTTTATACGTCGGGGTTTCGTGCTGTTTACGCTGTTTTCTCTTTCTTCGCTGAGGGTGAAGGTCGTACTACCTGTACCACTGATTACAGGAGCTCGTGAATTCGAAGTACACGAGGTCAAACTAAGGCTGTTGTTATTTATGCCCTTACAAAATCTCGCATAAATCACTTTTAGGTTCAACAATTCCGTCGGGAATAATCGTTAAAGTCAAGCCATCGTTTTTACAAATCGTACCGACAATTGAATCGAACCATGTGGAAACATGAAAAACATTTGCCAAAATTTTGATTTGCAAAATGATTCGATTCCAATTGCGCGTATCGCGAACTTTTGAAATGGTCTGGTAATCCTCGGGTCAATTAATTTTTCATCGTACGGTTCGACCGGTGAGATTAAATCATTGATTTTCAACTCCACATTGCTGGCACAAGGGACGTAGCCACACTTTTCTATTCAGCAAGCTTATCTCTTTTCTGATCCAGCACGCTGAACCGTATTGGCTATAATTCTCGGCTAATAACCGGCGCCGGAATGAAATAGATCCGCTGAATCCATGCCTAGCTCATTCAAGCATTATTTGACGAGATTTCCTGCAGGCCAATTAACAGAAGCAGTAATTTTCGATAGTTGGTAACATTTATCTTTTTTATAAATATAATACCCATAATCCGTAGTCCTTGTCTTGGGTTCGAGCTTTTCCGGAAGACGTGGTATACTGGAAGACAAAGACGTGTCAAGGGTTGTAGGCGACTGCTGAGTTTGATTGAAAAATGAAATAAAAAAAAAAAACAGTAGAATGGCGGAACGACGGAGAGAGCAGATTCCGAATCATTCGTAACGCGATGCAGATGATAAAAGCGTTTCTTTGATACAGTACTTCTTTGCATTTCTCGGTAAAATTAGTCCGTTAGATTGAATATCTCGATGTTGATGGGGGACTGAGAGATGCGGAAGAGGCGAGAGAGAATCCTTCGGATGAAAGCTTGTCCCTATTTCGTCTTCGATGGATATTTTCTTTATTACGTTTTTTTTTTTTTTTTTATCATTTTAACTTTCAATTTCTCGTTGGATTTTCGTACTTTTTAACCGATAAACACGCGAGAAACATACTTTCCGGAATTAAAGTCCGTTGGCAAGATCTGTAATCAAAGCTATTGATTTGGCAGTTTTTTTTTTTTTTTCTTGTTTTTTTTTCTGAACGGAAAATTCATACAGTGGTGAATGTAACAAAACACAATTCGATTGAAAGTGGTTATCTAACTGAGTTACGATCACGTGAGAATGATTCAGTTTCTTGAATATTAACATCAAGCTCTGGGTGTCGGGTAATTGAAGCGAGTTCTTTTTGTAGTTGAAAAAGTAACGAATAGTCGTAACAACTATTGCAACAAATACATGTATTTGAGAACCGTTCACCGTAATCACTCCGAAGAGATTATTTTCTTGATTAATGGTTCGTGTCGATAACCGTTGCCACTTTGGGGAGGCTTACGTAGCCTCTACTTAACGCTTGCTCCTTATATTTTTCAGCGCAGGCAACTCGATCACCTGGAAGAGTGAAAGAGAACGAGGCGAAGTGACGCGACGTAAGAGGGCAGCGAGAGAGCGCGATAGTATCTTGGTTGAAACGAAGCGAGCCTATTTATCCATGCAAAGTAGTACGACTCTATATCTTCAGTCCTCCGGAAGTGGAGTATTTGTTATCGGACGGAGGCAGGTCTGCCAACAGCGACGCACAACTTTCCCACTACAGATCTTATCTCCCTCTATACACATTAGACATTATTTAGTCCCGATGTTTTATTGTGCCCGGCAGATCGAGGCTGATTGCGTTTTTATGACTCTCTCGCTTAGCCGTCATTAGCCCTTTCTCCTTCCTCGCTACAGCAATGGCCTTAGCAAAAAAGTCGTTATCCCAACGGGGCGATGTGACCCTCTTAACATATTCATAGAAGTTGCACGAAATCTGCCTGCCGAGATGACGTGCTGAGCATTGCTGAAAAATCCACGCGCCATTTCTTTACGGAGTTTGATGATCGTATTGACCTTTCCCAAGGCAATTGATTTTCACTGGCTCACGCGATTCCCGGTTTCCACAGTCACTTTATTACGATCCATCATCCGTATCAAACATTATGTCAGCCTAGCACCGCACTCGATAGTTCTCACCCCTTGAACAATCGATTTTACTCAATATCCGTTGTGTGGAAAATGAAACGGGACAAGGAAAACTAATTGCACCCAAAATCTTTTGAATATACCTTCTTAAAATTTCAACGCGCAATTGGATAATACCTCCACATCATTCGAATATACTACCAAATATTATAATTATTCTGATTGGAAAGATCGTAGTTTTGGCGATTTTCTCGCAGTGAAGTTAAAGGTGGGTGAAATACAATAGAATGATATCGTTCTACTACATTACTCGAGCAATTTTAATATCGTTATATAACAACAACAACAGCAGCAACAGCAACGAAGATAACGACAACGTTCAATGTCTTCATAATGCATTTCTCTATCTTATCGATTATCATCTAAACACTTGTATCATTTGAACACTTGAGCCACGATCATTCGTCAGACTCTATGCAACAGAATGCCATACAAACAAAGCTAATCGTTTGACTGAACATCCTTGTGTCATATTCTAAAGGACTATAAATGTACCACCGTGAAATATATTTTATAGAATATTCTTGTCACAGCAAATAATCTTGTGCCGCTAGATATCAATATAAATTTGGTTTTAGGATCAACGTGAGATTTCATTGAACGAAACTAAGTCTAATTTTTTTTACAGGACCAATTGACACCACCATCTAACGGTATCAGATCACTTTAATGAACCGTGTAAGTGGATACCTATCGTATTCGCGATACGACACTACGTAGTTCTGTTTCCTTTGGAGCTAACAATAAATGCGACAAAAAATTGTAATCGAATTTAAATAATATACAATAAATAAATTTATGAATTTACTAAAATAATGCACGTAAGAAATTAAACATAATCCAGATTTCTCTCAGACCTGTATTTATTTACTTGAAATCAACTTTATTCAGTGAAGGCTCGTTTAAAAACCCACATTTCGCTATCATCTAACTAATTACCTTCATTCATCCTCACAACACATACATATGAACTGGTAGAGAAACTTCCAAATGTTGAATATACCCGGGTATATACAAAAGAATTCTTTTACATCGAAATTATTATAATTATGAATATAAGAAAAATGGTAATGCAGAAATTTTATACTTTGCTTGGCCAAGCATGATAGCTACAGACTTTAAACCCAACTGACTAGCTGACCATAATCGTTGCTCAGCCAAGCCTCTCCTTCTCTCTTACATGTGTGTGAACGCATTCGTATTTTCCCTTACAAGGACACATTGACATGATTTAAATTCCAGTCTACGGCAAGGTTCCTCTATCTATATGTCGATACAAAGTATTATTTATGGAAATAAACGACAGATACGTAACTAATTAAAACCAAACGCTGACGTAGTTCACGTAAATTGATTGGATCCGTTGATACTAAGGGAAGGTCTTTTCCACATGTGCAAAGAAACACAGGCCACTTTCTGCTTTGAGAATCGGTTGGTTGGTTCCCGTAAGAGTCGAGCTCAACAAACCAAGTAGGGACCAGGCAACCACGTACCCTTGTGAGAAGTCGACCCAATTTTGCAGTCCGTGAAATCCTTTTACCGCGGGTAGACACAACATTGACATAATTTTCTGTGCCATTTAATACGGGGTGCGGGTGTCCCGTATACACATGCACCGGTTGAAATCATGCGATGCAAAATAGCCCGTCTCAGATTTCACAGCTTGTCGGGAATGCCTGCCTTGCGGTCTTTGGCCGACCGAAATGATGGGGCAGAGGTGGGTGGCCAGATAGCTGCTGTCCCCTAATTACACGAACCGTACACCCGTTTCGTCGACGTCGGAGAGACCAACGAGCGCGTACGGTCTCGCATCCACATGGCGAATGGCATACGGTGACGCTCTTTAATCAATTATGCAAAAACATTTCCGGCCAACTCGTTGTCACGGTCCTCGTCCTTGCCGGAGGTTGACACGAGTCCCGAGACCAGTCCTCCTCCGCGTTATCTCTTTTTATAATCTCTGGTAAGCTGACACTGTGGCTCACGGCCGGGTTGAGTTACGGTTGATATGTTTCCAACTTTGGATAAAGTAAAGGCTTTGTTCCCCCTCATCAACCAACTCTGCACCTCATTGTCAGTCTCTCCGCACTTTGGCTTTCTTTACAGTAGGTTACTCTTCTTCTATGGTTCCAGTTTTAGACTACTATTTGTCCCGACTTTCCATTCACCGTGTAGCATGCACCGCGACAGCAACTCGGAGTCGCGATGAAACACTGAGTCAAATTAGCCGGCGAGTAATGCATTTCGTCAAGACGGAAGGATCGTCTGTGTTAACGGTTGCAGACCATTCTGCGACTGCTCACGTTTTGCGGACAATTAGAAAATTGGGGAGACGTCGACATTCTTTAACATGTTTGGCTTTTACCGCTACTTTGGATAATTCCTTCTTGCAGCGGGCATGATTAACATACCGTTTGGGGTAGAAATGAGACCATTCGTAACATTTTTGGTAGACTATTACCGTAACAAACTGATCGTGAACCGCTACCGTATCTGCATATTCTGTGTGTTAGAACAAGTGAAGTGGGCAGAATGCACCATCCAAGAATGGTTTTCAAGAATATTGCATGTCCTACCATGTACTACCAAGGATTATACTTATTAGGATAAATGATAGTGGAACAACGTGAGGATCACTCTGACAAATTATTCCACGGAATCTCTGGAGTATATCTTTCAAATCCTGTCCTCGATTCAAAAGCCCAACGTTTTTGTTGTTCGTTACAATATTGAACCAAGAACCTGTGACGGCGAAGCTTTTACGCAATCATCAAATTAGCCGTAAGCTTGTTCTCTTGACCATCTGCCAAGTCTTGAATAATCCTCTTGGTAGGGTTCCAAATATCAATTTTCACCCGGGTCACCTGGTTCGGCAATCTACCGAACGTTCATTCTATTTCCGGGGACCTTTGTCACTTAATTCCGTCGAACCGGGAAACCGGTGTAAACCGGTTACCACTTGAGCCGGGTCAGCCAAGGATGGTGATGCATTTACAATACGGCTTATTTTCGACAGATTCGTTCCGTTATCACCGATCTCACGTAGCATCTCCTGGCTCACGGTAGAAATAAGAAGCGACGTGGCCGTCTCCGGGAAGAAGAGGACTCTAAGGCTGAGATCGAGGCAAAGGCTATATAATGTAGTTTGCTTGAGATTCAGAAGGTGTCGTTAGTACCCGTGAGACCAACCCCCGTGCCACTTCTTTGAAGAGGGAGAGGAGGGTTGGATCGAGCTAGTAAAGAGGGGATGGATATGTCGACGACAAATTGAACGTCACTGGAGATACACGTCCGTCGCTCATTCCCAATGATGCCTGCTTCTTCTTCTTCTTCTTCTACTTCTTCTTCTGCTGCTTCCTCTTCTACTTCTAACCCTTCTTCTGCTTCTGCTTCCTCTACATCCTCTTATTTATCTTCTTATCTTCTTATTCTTCTTCTTCTTATTTTTCTGCTTCTTCTATTTCATTTCCGTCTATTCTTTCTTCTGCTATAACTTCTTCTTCATGACTCTTTCAAATGAGATCATCGGTCACCCGTTGATCATATTGCAACCCAAGGATCTCGGCCGTGCACTCACCTTGTAACACAGTTTCACAGTACAGTTTCAAATACTGTCTGATCCGCTGGCGTTACTACCTACTAAAATTTTTATGCGATTCAAAAGATCGTAAAAGTTTATCAAAAATCAATTTTACTGACAAAATCATGTGGTGTACCGTACCAAAGTCGCCGCCAGCTGTCCTTGACGCAACCTCCGATCATACCGTCAATAAAATGCGAATGATTTCACTCTATATCGGAATGCAAACGCAACAATACCGAACTTTGTTCAAATTAAGTGAAATGTTGATCTCGCGGAAGATTTTTTGCACTCAAAAGTGAAAAAATGCCTGTGAAAACCTGAATAAAAGTCTAGGAACACGGTGATTGGAAGACATAATAGCCCGAGTTAAAGAGGAGCGATTTGTCGGTAAGAAATTGATCGAGGCCTTCGTAGATAGAAAAGTGAAGTTGGACTTGGTAAGGAATTAGTGGATAAGATTCCTCTACGCGAGCTGGTTCTACAATCAGGTCAAACTCGGTTCTCCTCGGCGGTTAATCTATCGCGAAGACCCCAGGGGCTGCTGGCCGGCTGGCCGGATTCAACTTTCTATCCATCCAATGGGCGCATCTTTGTCTTTCAATTTATCCCTCGCTTGCCTACTCCTGCCTGCAAGATGGCCTCCATTTCAATCGTTTCCTGCGCAAAAAAGGAAAGAAAAAAGCAGGATACAGGATATCGAAATTGTCGGGATCAGTCACGATATTGGCGCAACACGTCTCTTTAACAGCAGAAGGAACTTTGCACCATCGCGTTCTTGTGACTTGAAATCAAATCGAAGTCTTGTACCATTTTTTTAATCTTATGAAAACATCACCAGCCGAATGAAATTTCGATAATTTTGCAAACATTCTAAGGGTTAGCTGTTATAGGTGTGTAATTAATTCACTCGTTGTTAAAGTTCACCTATTTATGCTTGAGTATGCTTGTCGTATAGTTACGCGTAATGAGTGCTTCATGACGAAAAAAAAGTAATTCCAGCTGGAGTTTTAGCAGAAACAAGCAGCTGGATCCAGCAGACTCAAGAGTGTCATTCGTGTCAGCAAAAAACATGTGTTAATGAGTATCGCAGTAGCACTGTAGTAGATTTATTATGGTCCTGTGACTGGCTGTGGCCTTGTTTGTAAGACTTTCAATTACAACAAAAATAATTGTATTAGCATTTGTATTTGTTGGCTAATCCGTACGGTCTGTGAACAATTTCATGAAATTTACGTTCACCCATCCTCGAGAGTTGGAGCAACTCCGTGTAAATTGAAAAAAATTCGAAATACCTCAAGTGACTTCAAGGCGATTACAAAAGAATTCGTACTCGGTATACTTACCAAGTCAAGTATTCTTCACTCGTTTGACGCAACCAGTCATACTCTCGTTCACTTATCAATGTGACGTCGACAAGTAAAGAGTCTTACTGGATTAAGGGTAAGAGGTTGATGAAACAGTTCATGCTTCCTTTGATATTGTGGTTAAACTTAGATCAGAGAATACTAATTTTTCATTACAGTAACTTCTAGCTGATGTATTAGATTCCATCCAACAGCTTTTCCATTGATGTGACTGAAGAGCCGAATGTTCAGACTCAACAATATGCGTTGTTCAATCGAATTCTTACTCAATACAAATGTACGCTGCAACGTCAAATTTGACGGTGTCAATCAATCTTCGGAGACTTCTGATGGTAGTTTTTATCAGGCTCTAGTTGAGACTGACGTTTTCTCTTTCACTTTAACTTTCATTCAATTTATCTGCCATGACCGCAAGAGAATCGCATGACCGTAGAATAAATATTTGAAGAACGATGGGTGAACTTCGATTTCACGAGTGCCAAGAGATTCTAAAAACTCATCGCTTTCGACGTTACCTAATGACTGATGGCGTTAGCTGTTCCTTGGAGACAATTGAAGACATACTGAGATAAAAATGCAATTATGGCAACCGAGTTTGGATCGCCGAGTACGGCTAGATCTATTTTCATTAGTTCGCTTTACTTGAATGATATATAAGCACGATATCTCATCCCGCGAAAAGGAATAGATGCTTTCTCCCGACCTCAGTCTGCATAATTCAGGTTTCGAAATGAGACAGCTCCAAGAATAATATGACCGGTTTCGATAGCTCGGTAAAATTCTCTCTTTATCTCGAATAATAATTGCAGCATTGGTGTAACTTCGGTGAAACGGATATTGGTTCGCCGAGAAACGCGGTAGAATGACGGTGAGTGAAATGCAATTACCCGAAATAAAAAAATTTACGACCCGCGTGCTCAGTTAGTGCAACGAACGATTCGTACGCGTGGCACATGCGGACACTGAAGCAAATGTGAACAACAATTTTGTTGTACAGACTGGCGCGCGTACAAAACGAGAAATAAATAATCACTTCCAGGCACATTAAATAAGCGAAATTAAAAACGTGGTTCCTTGAATTACGTTCTGACTCGTCAGAGATCGAAAAGAGAATGAACCTCGCTCTGACTCCCTTTGAGCCTTAATTATTCAGCAACAGCCCGAAGCCGGCTCAACGCGTTTCGAGATTCTTTTTCACCGTGGGGGAAATAAAATTATGAAGAAGGGTCGCGATTAGCGAAATCTGCTTCCCTCATTAGTCAGCCACTTCGAGGATCTCGCGACTTTCGGCTGTTGGCTGATGCTGTAAACGTGTATCTGGCATGCATACCTCGCCCGCCTGTACAGGAATATCCCGCTTTTTCCTCTCTTTTGCTTCCCTTGTAGAACACGGTACGTGACTTCCGGGTCGACGTCATATATATACGTACATACGTATATATATATATCATCACGCTCAAAATTCTGCGGCACGCCCACAGTGGATATATCCCCCACAATACAACGCGTCGGTTTCTCGGGGGTGTCTTTTAATTGCACGGGGTGCGTGTCGAAAATAGAACGGTAATTGTTTTTATTACTCAATAACTAATTCCATTAAAGGGATGTTCATTTTCCCGGTACGGTATGAACTAGGCTCTTTTACTCAACCTTAGTTCGTCTGTACCGACTTTGCGTTATTTATTGCTCGTTAGTTGCCGTTATAATTAGCCGAGTTTTTAATAAGTCTCGCGAGGCAGGGAAAAAATTACTACACCCCCTGGTAATTTACAGATTTCTTTCCACGCAGTAGCAATACGGATGATCTTGATAAAATATAAAACTCACCTCTGTACAAGCTCGCACTGTTAAAAAATTCTGTACAATTCGCCATATTTCAACTATAATTTGGAACGACTGCTTGCAGAGTCGATGACTAGGTGGATGAGCTCCTTATTCACGAAGATATCAATATTGAAGTACCAACGACGCTTCAATATAGTTTGTTTTGCGGTCTTCTCTCCAACGAATACACGTCTCAAATCTCATATACTGGCTCATCCGACTTTTCAGCTACAACCCTGCTGCTTTCAGACTAAAATGTAGGTACGCGAATACAGGCACTGAAGGTATAAACAGATTACGCGTACGCAAAGAGGGAACGCGCGATGCGGTGCCCCATCAGCTATTCAGCTTATCACTAACGATGTTTAGCTCCGCATTTCATTTCAAAATTGTTTCTTGCCCCGCTCGACTAGCAAACACCTTTCTGAATACGTTTCAGATTCGAAAATCTGATTGAAGGAGAATACACATGAAAATTCTAACCTAGGCAACACCGAGTTTCGACTCATTTATTCATCCCGCGTGAAGTACATCTCACTTTTCCCTCTTCCACGCTGTTTCATTCCATTTTATGGTATGAAGATTAACGATGAATCGGAACGCGAAAGTCACTCACAGCGCCCCTCATCGCCTGTAGATTAATTCAATTTGTCCACATGTAGTATATATTATATGGGGCATTCCTCCAGACCTCGATACTTTCATTTTTGTTTCCATTTCCGGGTTTTGTTACACCATGTGAGAGTA
The DNA here is from genome assembly GCF_021901495.1 of Neodiprion virginianus. Lineage (NCBI taxonomy): Eukaryota > Metazoa > Arthropoda > Insecta > Hymenoptera > Diprionidae > Neodiprion > Neodiprion virginianus. Next base: position 25,870,112 of record NC_060878.1, on the reverse strand, counting down.
CCTTACCTCTTTCTGTTTTTACAGTTTTTGTGAATGGTGTATTAACAAAATCGAGGTAGTCAATGGATTCGTTTTCAAACCAACTTTTTCACAAAAAATATTTCAATATTTAAAAAAAATGTGTGAAATACGAAAAACAGTTTTCACAATTCCAAAAGATCACGCGATTGATCAAATTTTGTTTTTTGTCCTCCAGATTAATTTTTATCAATGAAAAGTGTTCCGTAAAATTTTAAAATATTTTTCATCTAAAATCTCAAGACGATTTTATCAACAATCTTGTTTCTGTTCATACATCATTCCAATTTCAACATATTATCAACCAAAACTTTTCAAATTTTCTTGACCACCAAAATTTGACTATGAATTTCTGGATAGAGTGCTCAAAAATTTTTAAAGAAATCTAGGAAGTCATTCTGATATAGTGTAGCGATATCTTGAAAGGTAATCAAAATCAAGGATTTTGTATTCTGGACGTGGCTTATTTCATATCGAATGACCTATATGTATATACAGGTACCTAACTGCCAGCTGCGAGTATGACTACTGCGTGTTTTCTCCGACGAGACGAAACCTTCAAGGGAGGGAATTTTTGCTGACGCCAAATCATTATTATTTTCAGAATTATTATTATCAACGGAAAGTTTAATTTTCATCGTTGAAAAATTCGGCGCCTTGAATTCTAAGCCTGATATACTGTTTTTAGCTGCAAGCTTAGGATTCCTCGTCCGTTCGCGGAGCCGGCTTCATCGTTCTCAATTCTTGAAATTCTCTCATTGTCACCTTTATATCTTCTCTGGACCTCCACCCTTGATATCTCCGTCGCTTTTTTTATTATACGTGCGTCATAAAATCAGAGAAGCAGTTACAGAAATGCGCCTCGAACTTCTGCTCGACTAAGGAGATCATTTTATAATCGATTCTCAAATATTATCAAATCAATCCACCCTTACCCGCTTTTATTATATTATTGAACTTTGTTTGATACCCGCTTACCAGATGCTCGAGTGAACGGCAAAAGCGGATACTTCCGGAACCTCTGATCTGCTTTTCAATAAGACGACACGTATTCAAGTGTGTCAAAGTTCATCCGATTATTCGTCGCAAGTAACTAATTGCTTTTCACACAATGTAACAATCCTCCAACGAATAATTCTCAAATTATTCACATTTAACAAGCTCACTCGTTTAAGTAGCCCAAATTGAGAATATATAATTTACAAAAATAATGACTACTTTATCATCTTATACAATGTCAAATCCATTCATTTAATGATTCAAAGACTTGTCATGCGGAAAATAGTTTTTTTTTTTTCGTTACCTTCCAACTCACTGATCAGAGACATCTTCACAGAATAAAAAAATCATCACTAAATCCTTTACTACTATAGTATTCTCATTTTGAATTTTATACCCTGCAATTTAAACCGCGCCCTGAATTAATCTTAAAACGGTGTATCGAGTGTCTGACACCTCCACCTTTTTCCTCCCTCGCACGATAAGTCTGAGGACTGTTTTGAACTATTCCAAGACCTTCATTACAGACAAAATGTCAAATTCTATAAAATCACGCATGTGCGATACACCCATGTCTGCAATTAATGATTGGATTTGGAATAATATCTTTCTGGGGTTGCTTTGCACATCTAGATGGAAGTTGAGCAACTACGTAATGGATTTAATTTTTGTACAGTGATTGTCATCCGCTGTACAGCGAAGACTCAATTAAGACTCGGTGCCAAGACTCTTTTTCTATATTCTATTTTTCGTCTACGGCACGACGTACAAAAATTCTTCACTCGTTACAGCAGTTTTCTTGTAACTCCGAAACAGTATACTTTCTTCACTGCTGGCCCAGCGCAACCGGCTGAATTATCACGATCAATTTACACATCAACCCCCGCAGAATTTTCGCCGTTTGACATACTCCGTGCACATAACGGTGCAGCCCTCGGCACAAGCAGTTTATCTGTATATTTGTTTGTACCATTTCGATGTACAAATACCCGGAGACACGGCATACATACGTGAGTTGTACGGCGTGGCATCGCGTAGGTTGGATAGTTGGCGCGGAGGCGGCGTTATTTATATCACAAATTAGCGAAACTTGTTCAACTTCAATAAGTAGTCCTGCCGCTACGGGGGTGAAAGTGCCAGCTCCGGAGAACTTTCCTACTTCGCGTTGGATAAATTCAATCAATGTTCGTACGGACGCACAGTTACTCACAACGGCGATGCCGCGGATAGGGGGATGAGGGGAAGAAGACTGCCGTGAAACAGCCAGAGGGAAAAGAAAAAAAAAAAAAAAAAAAGCGACGGAGGGGAAGAAGTAAAAGTAAAAGAAAAAGCTCACGGAAATTTTCCCGCTTAGGAATCCGCAAAGCCTCTGACCACCGCGGTTTCATGTTTACGTAGGATCATTGGATTATGGTGAACACCGTCTTCCGAAATGCGATCCTATACATATATGTTGCATTAAACATGGCCACCTGAGGCGACAACCAAAGAGTCTCATTTTTAACGGTGAAATTCACTGCTGGCGAACAAAGCAAAAGAATCAACTGGGAACGATAGAATCAAGTAATGGTAATCCCTGTTTGTCTTTCCCAAGCGTTTATACACATTTTTGAATGAGCATTTGAAAGTGCTTGGTGAAACTTGGATTCATGGTTGAAGTTGCCAGTTTTAAGCAAGAATTATTATTATCGCAGCCATTGGACGACCAAAGTTTGAACATTTGAATTTCGATAAGACTAAAATTTTCCAGTTTCGTATAACCTCAAAACTTCGGAGACGAAATTTCAATTCTTTCAAACAAACGAGTACCAAATTCACAAATCATATTTTCGAAAAAAAGTGCCTGTAAAGCATGACAATATTTTAACCCGTTCACTTTAAAATGAAAATGTTAACTCAAAATACCTTTATTTAAATAATGAAACAATTTTTGGACGATTTTGAGATTTTTTGGACATGTTTCAGAAATGAAGCTTTTTTTTTCTTAAATTTGCGTTTTTTTCGCAATGTGAGAATAACACTACAAAATAAATAGCAGCAATCAATTTCACCCCAATTTCATATCCTTGAAAATTATTTAATATGCAGTATATTTCGAGAAAATCGCAATAAACCAAAATCCATATTGTACGCTATAGTGTAGGAAAAAAAAATAAATAAATGGGTTGATCGATTTTAATATCTCAAAAATGATATTGATCGTTTGTTTGAAGAAATGTTATTTCATGCTTCGAAGAAGTCACGTTTCTTGTTCAAATGCAGAACCTAGCTGTCGGAATATGCGACCATGTTTTAAATTGATTTTAATCCGTCAACATTGATTTGGGCAATTCCCAGGGATTTTCGGATTAGTCAGATCAAGTTACGGGAGAATTTCAACAAATGACTATAAATTACCAGGAATGCTGAGAAATCATTCGAAATCAATGGTAACTACTCTAATGGTGAAGTGGAAGCAACAACGAAGCACCTAATGAGAATAAAATCAATAGAAAACACTCGACATCGATATTAACAAATTGAAATCATTCGGCGTTTTCTGCAAAAGACTTACAACGATTTCCCACGACTTTAATAATCTGGGTAGTCTCCTCTCGACATCACAAAACACTTTAACCCTGTGAATTTCTCCTCTATACGATTTGATTTTCAACTGTTTAACGACTTCCATGATCGAATGTACCATTCGTTCGTTTTCACCTCCGTCTATCGTGTAGTCGCAGTTGCGTTATCGCGAAACCAGAAGTAGACAAAGAAGCGGCAAAGAAAGAACGAAAGAGAGAGAAAGAGAGAGAGTGAGGGACGAAAAAAGGATCGGCAAGGAAAGGCACAGACGATGCCTTTCTCATTAGGCGACACAAAGCGAATGTCTAGGCTCCTGTTTGTTTGCGGAATGAGCTGCATACCGCCAGTCGAGGCATCGTGCACACAGACTCAGCCTATTTCCGCAAGTGTATACCGAGCCCTCCATCCACTCTAGGAATATCAATGAAACGGTGACCATCAGCCGGCGTTTGTCGGTCCGGCGCCTATCTTACAGCCGCAGATAGAAAAAATCGCTGCAGGGATGCAGGAATGTGGGTGAGCATTGCAGGCACTCCGTTTCACATCCTTGTTGTGTTCGGTGTTTGCGAATATTACGGGCACTTTGTCAGTTTCCCCGCTCTTTGTACTTTCCTCTGTACGTAAGCCAGGAGGAGATCTTTGAGGGCTATTGTTTCTAAACAAAAGATGGCGGATACCCGAGGCAATACGACCGTCCCATACCCTTGCGCACTCTTGGCGGTCGACGACTCTGAATGCTAGAAACACGCCTGCAGGCCGGGGGAAAATTAAACCTGCTGACAACACGTGATACGGAATTGCCGTTACACATCCTGCCGTTATATGCCTCTACCTGCATACTGATTATGCCCTTCCGTTCTCTTTGCTTCCTTGTTTCCTACCATTCAACTAGCAAATCGCACCCTGTTATTCGTTTATATATGACTACTTACAGTCCGCTGATAGGATTAGGAAGCGCATACGCGGCTCTCGCTTGGATATCTCCTCTCGCATCTGCGTCTATGTGCAGATGTTATTACCCATGCGGCACGCTGCAGCTCACGTGCCACAGTTCCTCGTGAACATCAGCATTTACGTTTAATCCCATAATTTGATCTCGACGTTTCGCGTAAAGCACGCACGAGAGAAGTTGCGGGATAATTTTTTACGATTGTACAAGACCGACTTAGTGAAGATTTTATGTAGTCGGAGTTTGTCGATGGATCGATCAGTCGTTTCTTTTTCAATCTGCGGAGTGTAATTTCCTCGTAATACAAATCATTTTAAAAACCAATTCAGTTTACGTGAAATATCAAGCAAAGTTGAAACGATGAGAGAGTTTTTGTTTATTTATTTAATTTATTTCTGCGTCAAATGAAAATGTATTACAGTTTTTCTTCTTGTCCAAAATTGCTGATAGAATCAGGTTATTTCGGCTCTCTTTCGCATTTGAGATACATGGACTTCGATATCCAGAGACGTATACGACAACGTCGAAATCGACCAGGGCACCCCCTCAAGGGGAGTACCAATTGTCACAATTTCTCAGAATTTTTCATTTCAGCGTGATACGAACATGTTTTGTGGTCTATCTGTTCGGAAATGCATGTAGAACGGGGCTGTTATGCTCTTTTCAGGGTTCCATACCTCAAAAGGAAAAAACGGAACCCTTATAGGATCACTTCGTTGTCCGTCTGTCTATCTATCCATCTGTCGAAACCCTCTTTCTCAGGAACAGGTAGATGTATCAAGTTGAAATTAATATCAAATACCAACGTCTACGGTTCCTTGGATGTGTAAAAAATCCAAGCTTCCAAGTAAACGCAATCAAAAAATGCGGCCGTTTATGTCACATTATATTTTGATACTCGCAAACTCACTCATCAAAACCTATAGAGTATTTCCCGTTGATCTAGAATCATGGAATTTTGGAGAGAAGCAAGCAAAAGAAAATGTTTGAAAATAGTTGACTTATAGTTACATCACATAAAAGAAAATAATCAATTTTGAAGGGAACCCTCAGGACGCGAGTTCTACTCGAACTTGTCTGGTTTTTGTTTTGTATGCAAAATGCCTAGCTTTAGATTTTAATCGACATAAGTGACACGCTCACATCTTACGATTCACGCGATTGATTTAAGATTTTCATCAAAATCTGTTTTTTTTTTTTTTTTTGAGAAGCATCCGAGAGCACAGGGACAAACTATTTGAATGCGCCGTTTTTGATACATGTAAAAAAATTGTAGGGGTGGGTATTTTCGACCAAGGCACTCGCTTGAATTCAACGGAAATGTAGTAACTATAATACACCCAAGAAACGGCTGTGCCACTTTTTCGCCAATTCGAAATACCGTCGAAACACGAGGCGTTTTTTTACTATCACGTAAAACTTAGTATGACAAATCGGTGGCTGCCGGCTTAGGCGTATCCTGTGATATTGAGATTTATAGGGATTCTGTATTGAGTTTCCAGAGCAGCGAAATCCTCCATACTGAAAACGACAGAGCCAAAGTTGACCTGAAAACTTTCTTATGTCCGCCATGTTAAAAATTGGTAGATTTGAGCATCGGGCGATCAGCTACTCTATCGATTCATCGGGTGGAAACTCCTTTGAAGAATGCTCGAGAAATATTCAAGTCTCGGGGGATGATACAGAAGGACTCTTGACTAATGTTCTATGCGCAGCTTAAAGTGGGGGACTTTTTAGCGGGCTCGTACTGCGGTATGAGGATTTTCGTAAACCTTATTACCCAAGTGTTAGTTAGTCCCACGAGGACTGTAAGTTTGAAGGAATAAAGGGAATTGATATAGCTATGCGGGCCATTGTCGGCCTGACTGTGACGTATAGCGAACACCCGACAACTTCCCACGATAGCACTGAGAAACACAATGCCGTTCTCGAAATTAAAAATCCCTTTAAATCGATATTTAATCACAGATTCTCAAGGAAGGAATTCAAGTGCGGTGAAAGGACTACCGCGATGGCGTTGCGTGCTCGGCGGTATCGGCGCATTTCCGGTTAAGGGTACAATTTTATCCACAAATAATCGGGAAATTGCTTGCGTATAAGAAGAGCATGCGTGCGGTTCGTATCTCCGTATTTTTTCATTTCACTTTTATTTTTCATTCAAGCCGTTTCATTTTCACTTGCTTCAACGCATTGAAAAAGAAAAAATGATCAAGGGGTTATTTAGTCGTTAAAATCATAAACCAATTTTTACCATAATCGCTCAGAAATAGCATCAATTCATTAGAAATTAATTGGTTATTGCTTAAAATCAGTTTCAAACTGTTGAGAACATCGTTTGAAACAGCTTTGAAATCGTCAAAAACTTCTTGAAATCAGTTTGAAATCATTTGAAACTGCTTTAAACCATTTAGAACCACTTGCTATTGTTTGAAACTGCTTAAAATCAGTTTCCAACTATTGAGATCATTGCTTGAAACAATTTTGAAATCGTCAAAAACTTCTTGAAATCAGCTTGAAATCATTTGAAACTGCTTCAAATGATTTAAAAACACAAATCGCTTGAAACTACTGGAAATCAGTTTGAGACAGCTCGGAATCATATTCCAATCGATGGAAACCATTTGAAATCATTTTAATACCGTTCGAAATCGTCTGTCAGTTAATTTGTAAGTGAATGGACTCTCGTATCTGGCGTTGCCTACAGACAACTTTCGCCAACCATTTTGCAATTATTGATAAATATTACAAGCGAAGCGTACTTTTCCACTCTGCAAATTAATACGTATATGAATATTAGTACCAACTACGTCAAGAATCTGATTCTTAGTTGGTATCAGTGCAGCTTCCACGTCTCTTTAATTATGTTCTGCGGATGCATTTTGCATCTGCTCACTGACGTCACTTACAATACTGCAGCATAAATCTCATTCATCCGTTTCGCAGTAAGTTGACTCTGCTAATGTTTTGATTCATTCAATGATTGTTATGGGTCCAATTATGGATCGACCTCTATGTTTTCGAGATATTCATCGACTGGGTCCAATTAATTTTGAGTGAAATCAATTAAAGGTTCAGCCCGGAAAATAAAAATGATAATAACAGAAAGAAGGGAGGCGGCCACACGGTGGCTCGATACTTTTAACGCTAATAGTTGCTGAAAATTGTTTGCAACAAAATCGATTACTAGGCCAAAACCAGGATCAAGGGTTCTCAATTGATGTCAAAATTAGCAGAACCGATTTCTCTTTCGTATCCAAAATTGTTCTTCTCACTTCTCGCACTTCTCACAAATAATTTATTGATTATATTTTTTTTAAATTACAGGAAAAATGCTTTTTTTTTAACCTTCAAAATTCATATAACTTCTTAAAACCATTCACGCAATTTCGGAATACTACTATTTAATGCGATAATTTTTAAGTTTCTGTGAATATGTTTAAATACCCGGTTGCAGATTGCTATCATTCTATTGGTCGGCTTGATTTTGTTCATGGTTAAATTTGAATTGTTCTCATATAATCCGATTCTAATGTTCTTTGAAATCAACTGAACGACGTTATCAAATGTGATAAGAGACTTTCGCCTTCACAAGGTCTTCATAAAACACAAAGAAGTTAGTCTCATGGTGTAATTATCCCTGACAGGTTAATTACCATGAAAAAGATGTCAAATCATCCCACAATGGAATTGAGCACAAAGAGTTCAAATGCAAGATACGTTTTACCGTAGCTAGAGAAGCAATTGAAAAAAAAAAAAAAAAATTACCGTTAGTGTAAAACAAACTGACAATTCAAGCTTAGAAAAGCAAAGCTAAAAAAAATATATTTTCCGTACTTGGTAAAACCACAAAATAATCATATAAGTATGTTTATAAAATGTACTATCTTGGTACAACGTGCAGTCCGTACTTAGATTCGACAATCAATCTGGTTTATCGTTTATTGCGCCTGGAGAACCTCCCGATTTCCAAGTGTCAATAAGTTCAAATAATAATCCTCCACGATAACAATGTAATACGATAATTGATCCGACTCCTGACACCATCGTACTCACAACGACAAAGAACTCCTCGTTGTCTAATCGATAGACTTTTGGAGTAAGACTGCGACAATTGGCAATCGAGAATCGATAATCGAACCATCGGAGGCATAAAGGAGCCTTTGCACTCGTCCTCGCCCACCTTGGTTTAGGGGAACAGTTTCGTAACCTCTCATTTGTTTCAACGGCGTCTGACTCTCACAGACTCTATTCCGAACCGGTCGTTCGTTCCTTCGACAAAGAGGAAGACAAAGTACAGAGAGACGGTGCCGTTCGAACTTCGATTCAGCGGAATTCTTCGAGAAAATCTCCATAATTTCCGCAATTCCCTTTTGATGTCGAGATGAAAGAGCTGGGGGCCAGTAACTATCATTTGCCCCTGCATCCTTAGCTAGCTTCAGGAATCGAGAAAAGTCCCACCCTACTTCCGCAAAGAGAAGCCTACGTATCCTCTGAACGCATCGCGTTTCAAGACCCGCACATACACCTTAGCAACCTGAGGAAGAAAAGTTCTAGCTCTTTGATCACGAGGGTATCGAACAGCCATAAAAAATCTGTGTTCTTCGTATAATTACTTTCTACACGTATAATATTCACAAATTTTGTCTGTACAATAGTGTAAACTTTGGGATCACTATTGCTGAGCATTTCGTCATTTCATTTTAATTTTCATGGTATTAGAAAAGTGGGTAAACTTTGGATATTGTTGACTGTCCCAATACGTTCTCATAACTTAACGCATCCCATTAATTACATCTTATCCCAAAATGCTCTCCTCGATTATTACGGAAAAACGTGAACAATTATCAATTTCTTATTTCTCAAACGTCTGGCTACTGATTTTTAAACGTTGGCGGAGCACAAACCATCTTTACAAGATAGAAACTTTCAAAACTATGAAGTTCCATGCTGCGCGAACAAATGAAGAAAAAGATAAATCACAAGACTAGAGTTACAAAACTTGAGACACAATCAGCGTTAATGAACGTTATATAATCTTCTCATGCATGCACACCACACTGCAATGACTTACCACAGGAAATCACAGATATTTTATTTCTGTAGGAATAATGGTATGCAAAGCTGGTAAGTTGTATTTGAATAGAAATAATTTCAATTAATCATTGGTTCAAGGTTACTGAAAACCATCGCGACAATTATTTAGTCAATAATCAATCAAATCGCCTAAGTCAAACTATGTAAGTGAGGTGATCTCCAAACCATTCATTTACCGTGACGAATGCATGGTTCGTCACAAGTCTTTGAATACTAAAGGTTTGGTTATTCGGGCTGAGCGTGTTTTGGCAAGTTTTCAAAACAACCAAACTCAACCGATACTTTCATAGACAGATTTTAGTTAAGACCGAAAAGTTGCTCCCGCTGATTTATTATGTCATCGATGAGGATGTGGAAACAATTTAAATGTATTATTAAAAAGAAATGAATTGAGAATAAGAAAAATAAAATCATCAAAATGATTCGAGGAATTTATGGAACAAGTTGAAACTGCATTCATCTCAGTGAAGTTTGAGCGCAAAGGAGAAGAAAGAGGAGACTGATTGCGGGTGAAATGCAGCAAAAAGTAACTCACGACCGACGACCAAAGAACAAAGATTACAAACAAACGAACAGGAATTAACTCTAACTCGGCAAGGCGCGTCGATTGAACTTTTTCCGATTCAAGAGACAAAGAAATTATTCAAATACTTTGTACTCAATATTCCCGCATAAACTGAAAGCGAGACGGTCTTCAAGCCCCGCTACTCCCGGAAAATAATGCAAAGTGTAAAAACAGCGAACGCTTACCTGCAGTATATACGATTTTGTCGAAATGAAACTGAAACGGAATGAAATCGGTACGACAAAAAGATTACATGCAAAATATTTTCGCGCCGTATTCTCCATCAAATTTATGTATATACATCGCTAAGTATTTCGGCGTACCTTCGGGCTTCCATTTGTTCCCTTGTTTTTATTTATGCGTGATTGACGAGCAAAATGAGGCGGATATTACAGTAAAATATTGTCCCCGTCCCAAATCGAGAGTCCTGTCATTATCACACCTATCTTACGCACATCTGTAACCCGTAATCGCTTCGCAAGCATCAGGACTCAAGATGAAAAATATGCGCTCGGCATGTAATCGTCCGTTTTTGAATTCCACAAACCCTTGACTCCGCCTTGATTTTGTATGAAAAAAAATTCGCCCTCTTTTATACTTATCGGCAAATGTTTGCAGGGAAACAATCGTTCGATCAACATAATCACATGCCATAGAAAGCGACGCAAGTAGCTGAGAGGAAAATATTTGTCCCGGCAATTTCAAACTCTCTATGAACTACCGTCTCGCGAAATGAAATTCTGACAAACAAATAATCTCAAATATATCACAGAATAGAATTTAAAGCAGACACGCACAGATTTGTATCCATCAGCCTTAATTGTCAGTTTAATCATATCGTACGACTTTAATTAGAAATGAATCGTGAAACTTTATAGTTTTTGTAAAGTATAATTTCTATTCATTGAGATCAAATTGTGTGCAATGATTAGATCTAACGTTATATTATAACTATCAAAATGCTATGTTTATTTCAATCATAACTAAAATTGCATTTCGATGCAGTAACGCTGGAAAAAGAGAATGACTTGGAATAAAATAATAATTTCATACAGGGATAATTTCTAACTCAGATACAGAGTTGCGTTTACTTGGTACAGATTCTTATTTATTTATTTAAAGTTTTTTTTTTTAAGGGGCGACTCTGGTAAGATCTGCCACATAATTCATTCATACGCCATGCCAGACTTAGTTACATCCGATTCTAATCAACAAATTTGTATGCGATTCCAGAAACAGTTTCGATCTCATCGTAAATAATTTCAACTAACCGTAACCAAAGTATCCAACTTTCTTGATGCTGGACAGGCTCGAGTGAAGTGTTTTAGAAAAGCAGGCAATCGTGAAAATCCAAGAATAGCGGTCCATTTCGCAAAGTTTTCAACGGGAAATCGGAAAGCAGGATTCGCGATAATCCACGTTATCCACGGTGAAACGTGCAGCTCGTAGAAAAAAGTTAGATGTAAGCAAAGTCAACCTGCAGGGTGATTCGGGAGCGCGCTTTACTCGTGTTCTGGTTGGCAGAGCGGACTTCCGCCTGCTGTTTAGACGCGGTTGGAAAAAGCTCACAAGTACCTGCGTTGTAACGTGTATACGTAGAAAAGACGTGGGTACACAGCTATTACTCAGACCTGTGGTTTGAAAAAACTTTAGTCCTTCGGTTTTTCTCGGTATAGACCGATTAAATCGCACCGCCAACGCTGCCACCCACTGTCCTCAACCTGCGCGCACAGAGACTTGAATTATTTATGCATGCATCCAGTTCCCTATCTCTAAATATCGACGACGCTGTTCGCGTGCAGACGAGCCTGGTCACCTGCAACTACGTAGTCACGCACCTTTTCAGATTGGATAAGCCTTTATGCTTTTTAATGCTCCACCAATTGCAGCCAGCACCGCCACCCGTGGTTTCGTGCCAAACGTTATATTCGGTTTAGTCTATCGGTTTCTCAGAGACGCATGATCGAGGCAATGTATGGAATTTATTCTCCATCAGTAGGCAACCAGGTCTACATTGATTCTGGTATTTGTAGTTCAATAAAAAATTTGCGATACGTTTACATCCTACCGCTGTAGCTCCTCTGACATACGGAGGGAACGGATTTTTTGAGTCGAGTGATGTTAGTTTGAATCAACTAAATGCTATTGTCGAATACGGCGAACACGATACTCGCCTAATTCAACAAAATACTTTTGCCGGATGATATACTTGTAATGAACTTATTACAGAATTGTTTATAATAATCTTTTGCATTGTCTGAACATGAGAGTTATTCAAGCGAAGAAAACGTATTCTTCGAATACTGTCACTCATAGTTTATTTGAGTCCAAATATTGTGGGAATTACCGGATGTTTAATCGGTAAGCCCGATAACTTGCTGTATAAGTAGAATTATAAAATTTGCACTTATCAATAGTTCTTTTTATTTGCCGTCAATATCATTGTCGATGACTCGAAATTTGTCATTGTGCTTTAAATATATTACGTTATCCGAATCTAACTTCTCAGCCGATTGCCCAGTTTTATAACTCTCTCTGATGCTATTTCCGCGGCAAGAGAGTTCACCGCCTAGTGGCCATTTACAGTACTAGTATACTGATATTTACGATGAATTTATTCTTTACCTGTTTCAAAGAATATGATGTTTCTTTTACCTCATTAACTAAATCATTTTGAAAAATTAACTAAATCGAAATTGTTGAATTGAAGTCATCGTATTTGGAACAAATAAGGGATACTAAATAGAAGGGAATGAACTCCAAAAAATTTATTTTATTGGTTCAAGAATTCTTTTGCCTCCATGCAATTATTCATTCTATATATCAAAAAAAAAAATACGTTCATTAGACAGCAGTTGAAAGTGACTGGATTTCAAATAGACACGTCGAAAGCCTGGACAAAATAGCTGTGGATGACTTTTAAGCCTAATTGGTGTTTTAGATCGCATTCGATAACCTTGGTACCAGTATTGGAGGCGTTGTTTCATCTCGTTGTGGCCATATTCATTATGGGTGATTGAAGATCATGGCCACAAATGATACATGGTATTTTGATTTGAGGGAATACCAATTTTTACACAGTAAAATGTATCGAGTGCTTGAAACTGCTGTTCAAAAGCTACTTCGAGTTGGTTGTCAGTAATAAATTAAGCGATTGAATAATCAGATTATTAAATATAGAATTTCATAAATTTGAGCAGATATGTTGTACCTATATACGAGACCGATTGTGTGTTTACATGAAAAAATGTCATATGCGTATTCGGCAGAGAAACTAACAATAATTGTAAAAAAAATAGCTAAGGTTTATCTATACTTCACGAAATCAGTGAAATTCAATTGCTTGTCACGCCCGCCATTACCTCAGTTGAAGAAGAAAAAATATGAATTAATTATTTTGTGTTTCTCTGCGGTAGACAGATATCAAGAATGATTTTTTTTCGAATGCAAATACCAAATTTCTTCTACTCCAGTCCTTGTCATTCCTTCTGGAAATAACTGCCATTCTCCCATTTCAAGCTGTAACGAGCGGTGTTGCAAAATGTCTTGATCTACTATATTACTGTAACCAAGTATCGCACTTTGCCGAAACAGAAAGTCTTCGTATGTCATGTGACTTTTCTCTAATGGGTAAGGGTCATATTTGCACATGAAACGAGAAGAGCGGAAGCATGTGAGCATGATCATTCAAATTTTCGCGTAAATGCCTCTTTGGACGGTTGTTTGAACTGGTGCCTGCAATGGTCAGCGAATATGATCGTTACTTTCGGAATGGCCGGTGATTTTGATGACCGTGCGACCGTGTGCTGCGTGCTTGTAACAATATTATAGAAACGTAAACCTTACCGCATGAATAAATATGATACCTGTAAAAATACCCAAATAAACGCGTAGGGAACAAAATTACCCACGGTTAGTACAAACACGCCGTACCGCGGTGTGAAGGCTAAAAATACTTCAGCTCGGCTTTAAACAAATACTCAGGGTTCATACGTGTAAGGGCTGTTCATACCTTTTGGCGGTGTTAAAAGAGTGGAACACTCTAGACTCTGACCTCAATATTCGAGAGCGGGTCAAGCAAAAAGCGAGCGTCGTCCACACAACAACCCTCACTTTAAGGCATTTTTAAAGAGCTTTCACTGTTGGATCACACGATGGCGTGTGCTGTGTATGAATTTCAGTTTTCAATAGAAATCAATTTCATCAGAATCACAATGTAGGCACGGAAGAATTGTGCAGCACGTCGTTCGTTTTGAGATACGTACATTAGTATTCTGTAGAAAATTCTCTGCTTTCCACTTAGACTTGGAATCAAAATAAATATACCGCCAAATAATAGATTCTGATTGATCATTTAGCCAAATAATAAATGTCAAAGGAATTGTTGAAAGAATATTCATTCAGGCATAAGCTTTGAGAAAATGGAAGACTGTATACCAAATTTCTTTAGTTCAACCATCGAGATTTCAGGGTGAATCCACTGAGGTTGCAAGGTGACCTCTCAGAATTTCATGCGCCAGTGGTAGTTATTCAACGACCCGCTAAATCCTGTAAAATGGCACGTACGATATTCTAGATGAAGGTGTGTGCGTCTTTTGTGTTTGACCGAAATATACATTTCAAGAAAAACATTGTTATTCCCTAAAAGACTGTATGATCTTCTTCATATTTTTTTTTTTTATTGTTAAACCACTCGTGTGTAAGTGGTTCGCATTGCACAAAGTGGCGAAGGAATCAAGGTGAAGAAATGACAATGAATAAAAATAATAATGACAGTGGAGAAGGCCCTCCCTCACACTCAACTTGACCTCTATTCTGAGGCACTTAGCGAGTGCAAAGCTTGAGCGCTTCTTTGTGGAAAATCCGGGGTACGGTAGAATGCTCTATTCTTTTCGAAACAGAGTCAAGGCACCTTAGACCGAGTATCAAAGTAAAAACGTTACCTACAGCTGGGGGTACGACGACAGCCGGAGGTCAGGGCGGGGATTAAATCGAATAATTTACCTTATACGTCGTAGGTGGAGATAATTTTCTCATTCTATATAGCCACAAGGTGGCACATGGCATACGGTATTCGAAAGTTGGTCGCGTGACCAGTAAGACTCAGCAAAACAAAAGGTTTCCCCATCTGTAAATTGAATTAAATTATCAACAGGCACGCCATCGGCGATCTTCATCAGTCTAGATATAAAAGCGACGCGTCCCCAGGGTTCAAATAAGTGAGTAGCGGGTCGCCATCCCAACCGTCGCACCGCGTCTCACTTCAATAATAAAATCTCGGCCCCCCGGCGAACACGACTTTACATGAAAATCAATTAGACGTTTGCAAACGTTCTCCGAAATCAACCACAATAATTGGCAAAAACGGATTCGCGATTGGGGTGAAGGAACGTCCTCATCTCGCATAATCAAATTTTTGCCGAACCTCGCGCTTTGGTACCGTAGTTTGGTGTGCAGGAAGAGATTTAACATGTACTTCAACGAGTCTGTCCTCATCACCCCTGCGGCTTTTGTCGGTGGTGTCGGGTTCGTATTGCGTCGCTTATACTCTGTATAATTAAGTGCCTCCCGGTTACCAGGATTGATCGATCCCTGGATATGAAAATTCATTTTTACGTATCCGCGTAGGATGCGATATGCTAAACGGGAACACTTCACCGCTAACGATCGTGTCCTCTTCCTCGCTCGATTCCAACGCTTAAATTTAACTATGGTCCCTCTTCACGCTTCCGCCGTACCGTTCCTCACGAAATGAAGTTACGAGTGTAAAAAAAAAAAAGTGAAAATACGAATTCTCCGTCTCTCTCTCGTTACTCCGTTAATCAATTCAAAATTTAGATTCATTTTTTCCTGAACGCACCACAATCCATAATTCACCCACTACAATGTCAAATATCACATATTAACTAAACACGGTTTTCATCGATTTCAGGCAGGTGCAACAGATGCAGGAAAGACTCTTGGGCTGGAACGTGCCACCGGAACATTCGGATTTGGTTCACCCTCACTGGAGAGGATTCCTGGCTCCGGGAAAATACTGGCACATTAGTTTAGCCCTGGTCTACTTCATGCTGATGATTATGTCGGTCGTTGGAAATGGCTGCGTCGTTTGGATATTCACAACGTGAGCAGACCACTTCCATGGGTAGAAATTCACGAGATTCTCCACGGTCGAGGCTAGTGGTATAAATGGTAATTGTTCCGCCCTGTGCTTCCACAGATCAAAGTCACTGAGGACCGCGTCCAACATGTTCATCGTGAACCTCGCATTGTTCGACCTCCTCATGATGCTTGAAATGCCAATGTTCATAGCAAACAGCTTCGTCGAACGCATGATTGGCTGGCAACTTGGATGTGACATATATGCAGCCCTGGGCAGCATCTCGGGAATCGGTTCAGCAATCAACAACGCGGCCATCGCCTTTGACAGATACAGGTTCATTCTGATAAATTTTAAAGTATTCCGCTGACACAGGAGTGTCGGTATTACTGAGATACTTCTTGACGCTATTTCAGAACAATATCCTGTCCGATAGACGGCCGACTGAACGGAAAACAGGCTGCAGTCATTGTGGCTTTCACGTGGTTCTGGTCTATGCCATTCTCCATTCTGCCCATCGGCAACATCTGGGGTCGCTACGTTCCAGGTGACAAGTTGTTTTTTACCCATACCCGTTCGATCCTTGGTCTATTGTCTTGTTCACTTCGTCAGCTTACGCGACGTAGGTTTCGCCACGGCGAAGTTGCTTCGCTCCCAGGCAGCTGCACGGCGCATATATTGCTGTGAGTAAAATTAGCCCAAGAATAGGTTCTCAGTTACCGTAAGGTGAACTTACTTGCCTACGCCGGTTCTGGCCTACGTACACGCTACACAGCCACCTAATTACGGCTGCATGCAGCTGGTTGGTAGCTCAATGCACGGTTATCGGTAACCCCGACGTTCCGGTGCAACCGGTAAGACGTCAAACTCGCGACAGGCTCTATTGTGAGCGAAGTAACCGAGTCCGTAGAGAAATTTTAATTTTATGGAAATTTCGACACCTTACATCAGCCAGTATCACTTCCAACAGAGGGTTTCCTGACCACCTGCAGCTTCGATTTTCTCACTGAAGACCAGGATACGAAGGTCTTCGTCGCAGCGATATTTGTCTGGGCCTACGCTATTCCCATTAGCTTGATCGTCTACTTCTACTCTCAGTTAATTGGAAGCGTGCGCAGGCACGAGAAGATGCTCCGTGATCAGGTGAACTTTGAACATCTTAACAATGTTCGTTTACTAACAGGGGAGCTGTAGTGAGTGAGTATGCTAAAAGCGTGGGGCTTCAGCTGTCTGTTCAAGTGATGCTCTCGACACCGATTGCCCTAAGCCTTTGCATAAGCAATGCATCTTGAACATTAGTCCAACGCTGCACGGTTTTATTGATAGACAACAGAAGTACGTGGAAACCGAGTAAGTAAATGGGATAATAATCTGATTCGACCTCGGTTGAAATATCACGAACGCTGCATATGCATGAGATTGGAATCCCTCGAAGGTTGTAGAATTATGAACACCACCAGAGCTCCCCGTTGATCGAGTCCTTTTTGTTGTTGGTCATTGGTATTCAATGTTCTCCTCACAGGCTAAGAAAATGAACGTCAAGTCCCTGGTGTCTAATCAAGACAAAGACAGAAGCACGGAAATGCGAATTGCCAAAGTGGCGTTTACGATATTCTTCCTGTTCCTTTGCTCCTGGACTCCATATGCTATTGTGGCCATGACCGGTGCCTTTGGAAACAGGTAAATTATCAGTCGCATTATCCCATCCTGAAGCGGTAAAAAACATTTTGATCACGAGCTTTTTTTCCTCAGAGAAGCACTGACGCCGTTTTCAACGATGTTACCAGCTCTATTTGCAAAAACGGTGTCCTGCATAGACCCTTGGATATACGCGATCAATCACCCGAGGTAAAACGCGCATCTTCATTTTGAATATGCCATAAAAGAAGAAGTGATCTATAATTCTGTGCTATCAACAGGTACAGATTAGAGCTCCAGAAGAGATGCCAATGGATGGGAATCCATGAACCAGAACCCACGCATGACACGGTATCCGCGACTACGGAGAAACTTAAGACCGAGGACGCTTAATTGAACAGTTGTTGTTTAGAGGGGTGTAACTGAAGTTCTCCGATGCAACGGAAAGCTTGTATTTTCACCAGAAGTACAAGCTTTACGAATCATCCACTGTGTTGCACTGGCTACATTGTAAATGACAACGAATTACTGGCTGAATTTGGACAACTCTTATATGGACACGCGAGTACCTTCCTCTGTTGCTGTAGCATTGTTATTTGTGATGCTCATCGTTACCCTCACCGTTGTATAAATTCAATAAAAGCAATTTCAAAGGCAATTGTATTGGAATTGTCCATTTACGAAAAACCTACGCCCTTGACCTATTTCACCAGACTTTATGGTTCTTCGTTCATCAATAATCGCATAGTATAGATCTCACTGTAGTAATCGATAGAAGAAAGTCAAGAATTGGTGCCCTGAAGTTGTCGAAAAATATGAATATAAAAACTATGAAATAATTGACATTGCAAAGAAGACGTCCCAAGTGGTTCAATGAGTTAAAATTCACAACATGAGTGGTGGTAATACCATCTATCGAAGTTTCTACAAACTGACAAACCTGTAGGTTGTTGCGCGACGGTGGGTAACCCCAAACCACCCGATCGATTTTCTACGTTCACATTTCGCCGTCGCTTCTGACTTGAACAGAACTGCTGTAATCTACCTTATCACGATACGTTACATGAAATTACCGACTCAAATAATTACAGGTAGTCGGAATGAAGATTCGTTGAGACTCTGCAGAGGGGCGCATTCATCTGTTTGTATGGTGGTGGTGCTTGTGAACACCTCAACAGAAAAAAGCTCTTTCCTAACACGCTGTCAAATTAATTTACACAATTATCGTATCATCGCTATACTGAATTTGTAACATACATGGAAGAAAAGAGGTATCTGCTAACACGGTGCAATAAAAACGATACGATACTTTGATATGTTCTTTATAATTTGGAGAAAGTTTCACTATGATTCCTTAGCTTTTAATGAATGTATTAATAAAGGTATTCAGAAAAGCACATCCGCCACTCCAAAACAATACTCGATTCACCAGATATAAATGATATAGAAAAGCAGGCTGCCTGGATTTAAAAAGTCCAATTTATTATAAATAAAATTGGGCTCAATAAATTTCGAATGTTATATAATTGGGCACCGATTACAGAAATCCATTCTTATCTCTTCTTTTCATACTAGTTGTGCACAAGCACGGACTTGTAGCAAATTTATTCAATAATGTATGGTTGACAATAGTATAACAATCAATACTTTCTGCAGGGTGGTATCCAGTGAATAAATCACACAAACATGATTTGAGCTCCACAATTAGAACCGATTCGTCTGAATAAGGTCACGCCACATTACCCACTGTGCTGCATTCGCTGTTTTACCCCGACTAGAACCGTTGCTTTCTAGATATTTATCAAAGTCCTGAGAATAATTGTGGCTCGACACTTGAGACTCAGAATTGGATCACTTTTCCATTATTTTCTCCGTACGAAGCTCGTTATTTCCAGTGAATGAAAAAATCTCGAGATGCTATCACGTCAATCTGATTCCATCAGCCTCAGTTCCATCCCAAAATTGTGGAGTCAAGTTCTGCACGTAATTTCTTGGACTAAACCGTAAAGCTCACTTCTGAAGTAAATGAAGCTGTATTTCGAAATCTTCGTACCTGACTTTTTATCAATCGTATACTTACGAACGTGCTTAATAACATGAGAATTGATTCATAGGTCAAAGTTGATACCGTCGTAGCGTTGATTTCCAACAATATTTACCATTAGCAAATTCTACGAACCTTTATGAAACAAATGTGGTTGCTCTATTCATTGGTTTCCAAGAATTTTCAAATGTGAGCAAACCGAATTTCCATTATTTCGCTGTGAAAAGAGCACACGTATAACCATATTATGTGTTTAACATAACGCATTCAAATTTTGAGTGGGTGTATCTGGATTCCTTAATTTTATGAGTGGCAACAGCGAAACGTTGGGTCAATTTGAATACAGTTTTAAACACACTTAAACCTACCTCCAACGTAATTAGGCAGCATGGCTGATTTCAAAGGGATTGTCTCAACGGTATGCGAAGCGAGAAATTTGATCCAGAGTGAACAAGCGATGCTCGCAGTCTGTTATAAACAACCATTGTGCCATGTACTCTCTTAAATCAGCTTAAGAAATCGACGCCTTTTACCTCTAGGTATAAACCAGCTCATAACAAAGGCCGGAACGTTATTCGTGGTGAAGGCTTCTCGTGCGGGAAGCGATCAACGAGGAGTCGCTTAATCAGATCCGACGCGTGTAATCAGGAAAAATAATTGAAAAAGAGAGGTTAAGATATCCGCAAAAAAAAGCTTCAATATATCAAAGCTCGCCCGGTCGAGGTGGCGATGGCAGCGATGGTAGATACGAAATGAATCGAAATCGAAATTCCCGAGTCGCGGGGTGTGGGGACGGTTCCAGGGGTGTCGTTAATTGGAAAATGTGAATGATGGACTGACTTTACTTTTCTACAATTTTCCCTGTGTACCCCGAACTCTGAAAGGGGATCAGCCGTACTCGCGGACAGCCATGTATGGATCTCTATCTACCTACCAACGTCCAAGCTATGCTTGGCTGCCATACCGATCGGTGGCACAGACCAGTCCCCATTGTCTGCTCCGTGCGAGGGTAATAACAGTGACTGTGAAAAGCTTGGAAAAATTTCATCAAGGCGTCGTTCCGACCCAAGACATTCTACAAATATGACCAGCCATGCTCTGCACACACACACACACACACACCATTGCGCATATTTATAAGTTCGGACTCACACGTCTCTAAAGGACATGGAATGTGTCTTTTAATATTCTAACTCTCTATTTGGCGTACCTACAGATGCTATGAATATCGTTTTCTATAATATGCCCGATAAAATGCAGTAAATATTTCGATGCAATACCCGATGATGCAATAAAGGCCAGTACATAATTGGTTATATGGTTATATATATGTATAATAATTGGATTAATCTCTTTGTTTACGTATATATGCGATCAATTATTAGTGTGATAGAGTGTATAATGACAATTATGGGTATTTCTCGTTTTTTTTTTTTTCCGGGTAATGGAAGATCCTTTCGAAGATTGGTAAGATCGACGAAATTCATGCGTAATTCATTGACGCACTTCTAGATTGTTTCGAAAATGATTCACTGTACGTCAATTGTTCACATGGTTATTCACAATTTTCATACGAATTTAATACGAATTCCTCAGAATATTGGGTTCTGTTTATACCGTATTTGAAAATGGGAATGTGCGTCACGATGTGTTCGATAGAACCATTATGTATCAAGTTACTTACAACGTTACTAAACCTGAATCCAAGCTAGCTGCCTTCTATAAAAGAATCAATTTCAGGGGCACTAAGGCTTAAGATAAGACCTTTGCGAAGTTAACCCTCCGGATTCTGATTTTTCGACTCTCTTTATTGAACACGTTGGGTGATCATTTAGTCGTGTTTTGAGTCCACTTTGGAAATTTGGTCGCGAATAGTTTTCCTAAAATTTAAAAATCAAACTTTAACCATCAACTTGAAGCCCCTGTATTAACTTATTGAAATTTTAATTCTTTTGTTTCATTTATAAGTGATTGGCAGCCTACTTGCAACATTTGGTAGTGAGTATTTTTTTTTCAATGTTGAAGAAATACGAAAACATTGGACTAGTACAGCATATTTGAAAATTTGATTAAACGAGAAATTTTGAAGTCGCTTATGAATAACGCTGAACTTATTCTTAGGCTCATTTCATAGAATTCTTCAGTAAACTCTCGTTCTGATCGAAAAAAAAAACCACGAATTCAATCAGAGGCAAGTTGCCTAATAATCATATTCAGAGGTCACGTTATTTTTCCGTTCTTATAATTTAAAATTCGTATAATTCTACGAATTTCTATGGACTGGAGCTCATTTTCTTCGTGAATGTTCACTCTGAAGATCACTTAAAAATGAATTTAACCTTCATTCGATTTTCAGAGAATCATAAGTTAATCAACTATACCGAATAATGACTTTCTGTGCAACGTTCTTAAAATGAACTGACGATGAGAGCCGATGAATTAAATTAATCTTAGGCAATTCGTTGAGTGTGGGTTTGCAAACAAAATGAGCCTAGATCCGTCAAAATGGGCTGAATAATGAAGCTGGATAATTACAAAAACGCAAGATTTTCACGTTTTTTCGTTGTATAAATAGAATTTCAAATTTTTTGATCGACTAATTTTTTTAATTTTCCAATCATTTACTACCGAACGTTAAAAGTAGAATATCAATCACCATCACACAACCACCAAACGAGAAAAAAAAAACAAGTCGGTAGAGAAGCCTTCAAATTGGCGGTTTAACTTCGATTCTAGAATTCCGAGAAAATTTTGGTCACCATACTTCCAAAGTGAAAATTTCTATAAAGAAACGTCGGATAATCAGAAGTTGGGAGGACAACTTCACTTGGGTCTAAATAAGTTGGAACGTAAAAACGGTGTACAAGTACTATTAGATTCGAAAACGGAAAGTGTGCTTGACGAACAAAAATTGCATATCCATGTTTCTAGTAAAAAGATGCAGTCCATCATTTCTGTAGTTTAAGGTAACGTCACGGTTGACGAAAAATTAAAATTGGCACGCATAAGGTTTCCATCGTTCACAGTTCACTTGCAACTGTGAACACAACTGTCATAATTTTTTCAATGGGCATAGCGATCGTGACTTATAACTGAGAATAGTATTAGAGTGAACTTTTTCCTAATTCATCATTCACTCTCAATTTATGATTCTGAATTGCTTCATTGTAGACATTTCATTATAATTGCATTTGTTGTGTAATTGACTAACATTATGAAATAAATATATATAATCGGCAGATTAATCAACTTTATAAAAGCTTTACCTATTGCTCATCCGTAACATACGTGAATATACGGTAAGCTTTCACAATCTTGACTACTATTGCACAGGGAAAAAATTATGGCAGATCCTGCGGTAGAAATATTGTAGTTTGTTTCACATTAACTTCGACATGCAACCCCTAAAAGTTGTTACGAGATAAAATAGGAACCCAGAATGAATTAAACATGAATTATAATTCATGCATGAATATTCATTAGACACATTACTATAAATGTGGGAGGTTTCTATATAAGTCCACTCTGTACTCAACTATCACATTTTGCTTATGACGTTTACGATAAATTTTACTTCAGAGTTAATCCATTCTACTGATTGGAAAATCTAATGGAGGGCGCACGAAACATCGAAATGTAAGTTTCGAATGAAAGTTCAGTTTTAATCGTTCAGGTGAAGAAAAAAAAAACGCTAGAAGCCGCGATCAATACTGTTCAGTGCAATAAATGTGTAATCGAGTGACAAAAAAATGAAATTTATTGGCATGGTCTTTGAGCAAAAACTGCCGGGATGAAGAGGATTCAATGTACAGACAAGAAAATGGACAAGTGAGACATTTATACATGAGGTTCGATTGTATTAACAAAATTTTCTGGAAATATGTTTAAATGTACCAATTGAGCGGGAAATTCCCAAGTCGGATAGTTCGGTGTCTTTGAATAATTTTTAATTCTTTCAATTGGTGTCAATTTTCAAAGAATTCAATATGAAAAACTGATACAATAACCGAACAGTATGTCCAATGCGTAAGTCTCACTAACTATTCACGAAATTTTAAGTCTGGTGAAATTTATGAAATCGCTTACAAGATCTATGAAGTGGTGTGATGAAATCGTGTCGAAACACCACTAAAATGATATCTGATCCATGAATAACCTACCGGTACGAACTCGTGAAATGCTTTTGGAATCTCTAAAATCCACATTTAACCATTCCACCGTTTATTATGCGCATGATTGCGTCGCGATTTCAGCGTTATATTGCTGCCGTGCATTCGTTGTTATTATCAGCGAAACATTCTTGTTATTATAGTCTACCAAGAGATTAATCGCTGTACAAAAATGACGTACACTGATTACAATTGCAAAAATCACCAATAGATTACAATGATTGCACGGAGTGCAGCAAGATCGGAAAGATTGGAGCAAGATTGCAAAAGCCTAGAAACAATCACAGACATTGCAAGAATTACAAAAAAAAAGTTGTAACGATTACAAAAGAATCTTGAGATTAGAAGAAGATTGCGATGATTATAGCAACGTTACAAACGATTACAGAAATTGCAAGAATTACAAAAAATTATAAAAATTGTAAGGAAAAGATTGCAGGAATTACGGGAAAACTATAGATTACACAGATTATTGGAAATCGAAATGATTACCAGAGATTACATGGAGATTGTAAAAAGATAATGAGGATACACTAGAATGTGAAAAATTCAAAAGATTACAAAGAATACATGAGATTACGGTAACCTTTGTACGCCACATTACAACAACGATTAACTCCTTTTAGTCTGCCTCGTACTATTGAAATATCATGGCGCCCTCACAAGCGATACGCGGATCTTGCTGTACGCGGACTATATTGCACTTAGATGATTGCCGAGCAGTGGCCACGTAGTTTTTATTTTTCTCAGTGTGAAGTGCGCTCACATATAATTCCGCGGAACTCAAGTCAACTCAACTTTCAAGTTTTAACGGATTCTCACGATTCTTTCTCCCTTCTTTACCCTTCCCAGCTTTTTTCTCATACCGAGCGACGTTTCTTGGTCGGCAAAAGTTTCCAGGCAAAGATCTGAGGAAACAGCATCGCGTAACGTTATTCATTGCTTTTGTTTTGAAAGTGAATCGGTTACGAGACAATTTGCAAAGAAAATACTCCTAGAAATAATAAAGGAAAGGATTCTTTCGCTGCTTATTAACCAAAGTGCTAGCTACAACGTAACATAAGTAAGATTGCGAGAAGCATTCAAATGCTTTCGCGACTCACAAAGCTTCTTCTCTTCATTGGTTTGGAGAGAATCGATTATTTCAACCAGACTAACAAAGGTAGGACATCATATCCGAGCCTTTCATCTCTTTCGAGCAAGTAATCACCGTCCATGAATGGGCAAACTATCAATGTGCAACTCCTTAGGGCTAGATGAGCAAAATCAGCGAGCCAAATATTGCGCCTAACGTTTCTGTTGGCTCTGCTGAAACAATTGCACACAAAACGTCAATACTAAGTCTAATCCTGTTTCCCTCAGAACGTTTCGCTCAAGCATGAAGCCGTACAATATAACCTACATTGTGATCTGCTCGAAGACAGCTGCCAGATCTAAGGGTGGCTTGGAGAAGTTTCGAGTCTCATCCTTACCCTAAACAGAATGTGATTGTCGTTGGTGAAATATCACGGCTAAAGCTGCTGCTGGGTCGCTTTGACAAAATTGTACGCGCGGAAACAGCAGCCTGCATGTGTAGTGATAAGGAAGAGGTAAACAAAGTTAGTTAGCGGTTGACATGCAACGTCCCATCGCGCGCATATTAAATCCCTCGTCATAGCTGCAAAAGACAGAATTAATACGCGAGAGAATTAGCCGAGTAATAATGTGTGAATTTTTGTGAAAATCGCCCGTAAGCTCATGCATTTTAATCATACAGGCTGCGTCAATTCGTTCAAAGAATTTGCATATTGGGAAATCCTGATTATACGCGGGAACTATGACTGGAACGAGTGAGGAACGCCTGAAATTGGCGGGTGTAGGGTACATGCTGAATATCCAATTCGCCCATAGCAGCTTACAGGGTGTTTCCCGTAAATAAATGACACAGATATTTGTCAGAGGAACTTGAGGCGGCGGAGTAAAAGCCTCGGGGTACTAAGCACGTTCTAAGTTGGAGATACACGGTTGGAAAATAAATAGGATGTGATGCCTCTGACGGGTGAATTCTCGGCTGTTTTCTAGTGCTTGCATAACTGGAAACAGCGTCTCTTCCATCTCGCGTCAACTCTTGGCGAAAGTTTTCGGCACGAATATAACTAATACCACTTGGGTGTTGGCAATTATGAAATTTAACACTTCACCTTAACGATCCTCAAAAGTACGATGTAATTAGTTGTACGGTTCGAAACTGGCACATCAAACACTTCGCGTTCGTTAAGCTATTTCATAAGCAATTATATAGAGAATGTACACGTAACGCCCTTTATAGTGTGTAGTTGAACATACATTAAACGGTTTTGGGGTCTGAACAAAGTGAACCATTAGGATTATATAGAGAATGTATACCTAATGCCCTTTATAATGTGTAGTTGAAGATGTATTAAAGGATTTTAGGGTCTGAACAATGTGAACCATCCAATTTTCAGTAGGCATGAGGTGTGGTAAGTTTTTTGTACTTGCCTGCTTGGGAAGATCAGAGCGTGCGGAAAGGGCTGCACATTTTTGAACAGTGCGGAAAAATGAATGATTCTCCACTGTAGATCTTTCGTCTGCACACGCGCACTTTCGAATAACTCAATTTTGTTTACTGTCTCAATGAACGTGAGTTCGACAAACCCAACGTTACGTGCTGCCAATCGCACCTCCGGTACTTCTGACGTCAAACTTCTCTTTTCAGGTGTTGCAAGCCTTACGCTCATCGGAAATTGCCTACTTTCCGCACTTGTAATACAATATACTGAAGTGAGAGCCCCAGCTACTGACTTTCAAAGGCAATCATGTTACTTTGCCGGTGGGAATTGATAGGAATAAACAAGGAAGGTAACGGCGTTGCAATTTCTCACTGCTTTCCGCCATTGGCTGTTTATCGAGTAGCGGGGGAAAGGAGCGTTGTATCATGTTGGAGAAGAGAAAGGGTCAGAAACTGGGGCGTTTGCGTCACTCCTCGTCGGTCAATTTCCAGGTAATTTTCATAAAATTTCATACTAACAGAACCAAAGTTCAACCCTTACTCTTTTCGATTTCCTTACTGATTCTCATAACATTTTTTTAAGTAAGAAAAATACCATGTATTTCACGATTGGAATTTACGAGCAATTTGAACATGTGATGATTGGTGAGAATCTTCAATATTTTATGATACAGAAATTGGTCGAGTATTTTTGTTCGAGAAAGATAAAGAAAAAAAATGGAATATATCCTACCTCGTGGAATGTTACACAAAATCAACAAGGATATCGACAAAGGTGATGGCCAGTAGCGAGTCGAGTTGACTTGAAATTCCCTCATTGAAAATTTCCCGAAGGAGGAATAACACATTGTGTCACAAGTGCGGAAATGCGATTTCCGTGGACTTATTCAACGCGAAGTTTATATTCTATACAGACTTATTACATATCGATTTTATTTGATATGGAATATTATACACGACTGATTACTTAACACGGTTTTATTCTACCGTAAGTAGTATTTGCGTAGACGTTTTATTGTAATTACGTGCTCACATAACACAATCCTACGCGCAATTATATACAAATAGTAAAATAACGTGCTGCTAAATGTCACCCGTATCTCATAATACCCGTGTTGAAACATGTCGTGTTTTATAATTTTGTGTGTGATATCAAATCGTGCGCACATCTGTTTGTGTGCAAAGTGGATTGAGGGAAATGGCACCTTCTCAAATTATTATACGCATACGTAAAATTACTTTTTATGCGCTAATATCAGTGCTTAAAAAGTTCGAATAATTTTACGCACACCATGTGAAAAAATGGCGTGTAAGATACTTGCGTGAGATGAACGGATTTGTTGCATAATATACTATTAGTTGATAATTCTAGTGCGTTACTTATCACCTAATTCTTAGTAGTTACTACATAGTTACAAGCCAATTCCTCAGTCAGAATTATTATTTCAGTAAATCACACGGAACAAATGCATTGATTAAAATTAATCTGATAGATTTGCGCAGACTTCATTCCACCAATTAGGTTTTTTAGATTTATAGATATTAAATGATTAGAATTATATGCTATCGAGATTTTATCAAATCAGGTTCGAATTTCTTTGGTTTGCGTTATCAAAACTTTGAACAAAAATCGCATTTCGTGTCAATATAAAAAAATTGGAAATTTCTCATTTGTCAACACTCAATATTTTACACACACCTTGAATAAACATGATTTATAATTGCTTCAATTAATGCACGCATCAAGATTTTTTAAAGTTTGATAAATCACTGTTTTTATCCCAGGAATATATTATTTTATGCATATATCAAATTTTATATTCAACCTATGCAGGAAAGAGAAAAAAAAACCCTGTTGACGTACAGGAGTTCACAATATGTGGATCAGAATGGAAAACAAGAGAAAAAAGAAGCGTGAAGTTATTTATTCGAATAGAATTGTAACTGCATAGAGAAAGTGGCGGATGCATGTAGAACGAGATTGTCAGTAAAAAATGCGGACAAAGCACAAGGACAAAAAAACAAAAAAAAAAACGGCAAAACGACGAGGCGAGCGCATTAGAATAATTCCTTCCGTAAATTACTCTTAAGCACGCAACAAAGCTCGAACAAATGTTTCACGGGTACGTTTTTCCCGATCTCGGGATAAATCCCACCAGTGAAAATCTTCCGCACACGATATATATATAACCCACCTTCCACCTACCCGTGAATCCAACCGCCGTGCGATAGTCAGACGCGAAAGATGGCGGCGGAGTTGAGAACCGCAGGACGATGTCGTTTTTCGCTATTAAAAATTCTATTTAATTTGTTCGGACGATAAATATTCCCAGGTTCCGTCATAAATCGAAGGTGGTAATTGAATTTTTAAACCACTCGGGCTTCTGCAGGTACACCGGCTCGTTGCGCGCGGAAAAGTTCAGGAAAAAGCTGAGGACATTTCTCGGGCAATAATTTTTAAACCTGAATCTTCGCAACTCATCCTTTGCCTTCGATTTGAACGGTAAAATTTATATCCTATTTCCACTCTTCGCCATCGACGATGAAGGAATTTTGGAGTTTTTGATTTTTTAACTTTCCTCCTCTTCGTTCGGGATTTATATTTTCATAGGTTTGATCAGCGTTGTAAATCTCTGACAATCGTTATTTACATCAATACGACGTTCAGGAGAAATTATTCTAATCGAATTCGATTCAACCAACATTTCATGTATTCATTTTCTCCTTTTTGTCGTTTTATTGATTCTAACCCTGAACCACGTAGCTTGATGCTCGCCGTAAGATCCGTCGGTTCTCAAAAAAAAATTTTTTTTTGTTGCTTATCGGTTATCCGACTTTTATTGTCAACCGGATTGTACACTTGGGAACAATGAATTTGAGACGGGTAATTTTTTACACTAGACAGTTATGTTGGCAACATAGAGAAACTTGCAGCGCCACAGTCGGCCGAACGCGAAACAAACTCAATCTCAATAAACACAACATAACCCATGACCGTCAAATCTCACCTTAGAATACGTGTCAATCCAACAAGTCATCATCGCCGCGGTATTTTAAGGTTAGATTCGACGGTCATGGGTTACGTTATGTTTATTGAGATTCAGTTTGTTTCGCGCTCGGCCGGCTGTGGCGCTGTAGGTTTCTTTGCGTTGCCAACGTAACTGTCTAGTGTAAAAAATTACCCGTCTCAGATTCATTGTCCCCAGGTCTACGTCTGATCATCTTCAGCCGTACCTCAAACAAAAGAAGCGCGAAAAAGTTTAAACCGTCAAGTGATAACGGCGCGTTGCAGTCGGGGACAGGGGTTTCAGAAGTTGTGACGTCACGGCTTACGATAAGCCCTTCTCCAGGAGCGATGAGAAACAAATGACGTACTAACTGCATATAAACTAGGGAGAGCCGCCGGGGGGATATGTGTTGTCCCTCGGCCAAGTCGCCTTTAACGGGATTAAGGGCTGCTAATACCGTTTCCCAGACATTACTTTACCGGGACGATAAAACCCGTAATCGTATTGTCTTGCCTGATGGATCAGAAGCGGTTCGCGATTGTGAAAATTTCTCACCAAATTTCGGTAGTTATTAAAGGTGGAGACCCGTTTGACACGGTGAAAAGAAGGTGATATTTAAGATTTTTCTTTTTCAACGTACCATACAATTGATCAAAATTGACAATTGGACAAAGTCAAATTTGTTTAGTATCAAAAAAGTTTATCACAGTAATTTCAAACTGATTTCTTTGGTGCGAAACCGTTAGCATCACGATTTGGCGGGAACTCGCCTGATGCATTTGTCCGGAATAAAAAATTCCAAACGATTACTTTTCTCAAATAGTTTAAGCACGATTTAAACCTAATCTAAAAAATATATGCCAAATTATACCAATGATGATCCTTGGAAGAAAATAATGCGATTTCGACAAACAAAATGTCCACGTTAATTATACAATTACAGTAATGTAACCATACAATATCATCGTAAACGTTGGTTTGAGTCATGCGTATACTTTTCGAGTAAAGTGTTTTTTTTTTTAATTTTTTATTTCTGATAAATATAATCAGCACTCGACAACCCGCCAGGTCATCGCAGGAACGATTACGCGCCAAAGAAATCAGTTTATAATTTGTTCGCTCAAACTTACAATAAAATACCCTGAAAATTTCGAAAGTATCAATCGTACGGTTTCTTCAGGGAAAATTCCTAAAACTCACCTTTTTTCAGAGCGTCACACGGGTCTGGTTTATTATTGTGAACAGTTTTCTCAAATGATCTTATCGTTGTTCTAAATCACATCTTCAAATCAGTTATTTATCCGTATGAACCTCAATCTCATTTACGAAACCACGTAATATTTACATGGTACTGAATGGAACTTTGAAACCGAATCATACCTATTTCAATCGTTCATACTGGTATTGAATTGTAGTGAGAAGCTGATATAGGTGACTGACGAAATACTTAGACGACTCGATATCATGATCAAGAACTGTCAACGTTTTTTACAAAATCAATATTACATTGTTAAAATTCGTTCAAGTGGCCAGAATACTCTTTTTGCAAGAACTGACTAATGTTAAAGTCTATCAAAATAAATAAATATTCCGTAAAAAAATGTTATTTTGATTTTATACAGGAGATAAATTAAATCCTAATTAGGATAACGAGGAACTCAACTGGCTGAGGTGTTATTCATAGTAGTGAAAATATTACGTTTATTTAGTTGTATAGAAGTGAACGTGTAAGGCATAATCCTATTAAAATACCAGAGTAAGCGAATTGCAGTGCGTGTAAGCTCTTTGAGGATGCTCATTACACGGTAGCCCAGTTCATTCTTCGAAACCATTTCATCGACTCAAATTGTTTTTTCAACATAAACAGCACTGAGAGAAATTTTTAGTTCCGATTACCGCTCAGTTCTTAACTATTTTCATTTTTTACCACAATCGAAAAATATAGTTCTAGGTACAAAATGAAAATTAGTTTTGTAGCTGTTAACAGAAAGTCTAGTATTCGTTACTATTCTTTCACACTACGATTACTGTTACTATATTTTCTTGTAACTGTTGCGAAAATTTAATGCTCGTGCGACAATAAATTGATGTTGAAGCCTTATTTAACTAAAAATATAGAGCAAACCGAACAAACAGATTTTGCGTAGCTATTACCAAAAAAGGATCAACTATGACGCAAAATAGTTACGCGTACCTCGTTCTTTGTAATTCCAACAATATTCAAACAGTTTTTTTGACGATACCTGTTTTACTAAATTTTTCTAGTTACTATAACAAATGAAATTTTTCTCAGTGAGCGATAACGTTGTCAAGTCTAGAACATTCAGCACTGATTATAAGTGAAAATCATATTTCGCTGATTGAAAATATTCCGAAATAATTTAGGACAGGGTGCCGGATCCCCAACTAAATCGTAATCCTCCCCGTATTAGCTGACTCCCTCTATCGTCCATCGTTCAACCCAACCGACGTGGAAGATAACATGATTGAAAATTCCTAATCAGAAAATCGTTGAGAATCAGCGATTGACTAAAAGCCACGTGCCGGGTTTGATTAATCCTAAATAAGGTTTCTTCGGTATTTTTATTACCGCGGCCGGTTTTCAGATGTAATTGAAATGTTACACGTGAGTGAGCCGCTGCCTCGGGAATAAATTTGAAGCTGAATCAGAAACGGTAGAGGGGTTGTGGAAGGGGGGGGGGAATAGGTAGTGTGCATATAATACTGCAGAAGTTTCACTTTGATGAAGGAAAAACGTTGAACGTTTGCTCATTGCCTGGAATATGTGTATGTATATACGCACGTAGGATATTATACGTATAGGTATACATACATCTATACACAATATCTGCTTCTCCGCGAAGGTATGTTCATTTATTCAACAACCGCACACCGTCCGCAGTAGCGGTATAATTTTAGGATGAGAATCGTTGACCCGGAAATGAAGAAAAGCTACCCTGTGCTCCTATATTTGATAGCATGAACGGCAAGCCCCCGTTCGCGTTATATTTTGTTCCTCTTACTCTTTCTTATTCTACTCCTGCACCGCTGCTGCTGCTGCTGCTGCAGCAGCAGAGGGAAAAATCGATCGACGTTAACAAGGTGGTAAACCACTCGTGATAAGGAGTCATATTTATTGCCACCTCGTTATTTATGACAATACGCTAGGTGTTTTCCGGAAGATAGAGTAATCAACTTCGATACTTACATGTGCAGCGTGTCTACTTTTATTCCCTTTGTCAAATGCGTGCAAATTTTCTTTACTTTAATTTTTCCTCACACTCCGAATTCATCGCTGAATCGTGGCGTGGCTACAGTATTTCGCAATAGTTCTGTCACCGAGTAAGATTATACTTCGGTTATTCGACCGCCGACATTCAAGCACGATATTTCGTATACGTCGAAATTCACGGTAAGTCAAACAATGCTGTCTATTGATTATCTGCCTGGAAACAATTTCCATTCACTTCTTAATCAGTCGAAAATAAATCAACTATGAAATCGTTTGTTGTCTTCAGCTGTTGCAAGTGAGAAAAAAATTATCTAAACTTTTCGTGATTGATTCCTTTCATTTTCACGATTTTGCAATCATAAGTTCATTTGTAAAGTTAAATCGAAACCTTTTATAATGTTTTGTTAGTGTTTCAGAAAATTATGACGTGTGGCGGTTTGAGTGCACGCAAAAAATGTATCTAAAGTTCGCCCTCAATTTTCAGAGAATCTCTAAAAGTGTTCCAATCGATAGTTACAGAATCTTGGACTTGTTGTATTGACATGCTTTAAAGATCACCAACTCTGTTTGAGTACAAAAAAAAAAAAAAATGTATTCAAGAGTTTCGTGAAATTTTCTTTATATCTCCGTTAATCAGATTGAAGAAGCTGTGTCAAAATTTGAACAGTCTAAGATATTCTATGAAGACTCTCAATGAAAGTAAACATAATTACACACAAACATTTCATAATGATAACTTACTAGATAGGTATGTAAAGAAAATGGAGGCAATCAAAACCGTATTGAAAATGTGCACCAGTGGAATTAAAGAATGTTTTAAAGATTTCCTGCAGAAAATCTGAAGATAGTTTCTGCAAATTGTGAAAAATTAGTGAGGTTTTCTGATTAATTGATAAGAAATATACTATCTGAGAATTTTCAGAAATATTCTGGACATTAAAATCAATGAAATTGAAATAGTCGCGTAGAGAAATGGAAAGATTCAAAGATTCTCAAATAATTCTTAAACTTTTTTTGCGAAGTTTCGAAGAAACTTGGTAAATTCAGCGGAGGATTTTCAGAGGATTTTGGGGTTTTTGGCATGATGAATCGAGCAAAAAGAACAGTTTATACATATATATAGTTAGTCTTTTTAAGAAAGAATAACTCGTCATATTCTAAAATAATAAAAGAGTCGAAATTTAAGTACAACCAATCAATCAGTTATCGGATTGAAAAATAGATGTTGCCAAATCCTTGAAACTAAAAATGCTATTCCTTCGTTCCCAATAGATATCTAAAAAACAAGGATAATTTTTTTCAATCTATCTAAAAAATTTTGAGAAACTATGAAAGTTGTGTCTAAGTTATAACTTCAGTGAAGACTCAGAAAAAGTTTGGATTTCTTCGAAAATACGACAGATATATTTTTTCACCAGATCAATCATTCATGTTAGATATTCAAACGTAAAATGTGCAGGCTTTTTGTAGAATAAATCTATGTTATGATTGGCTTTGCAAATTTCTCGAGTTTTACTCTCTACTCGAAATCATCTTCGCTAAAAAGCTTCTTCTGGCAAGCGAAAACCGCGTTTCTATATCAAGCATTTTTGACGGTATTGGTGAGTGGGCTATTTTTTAATTGAATTTTGGAAACGCGATCAGTCTCGAGCCACCTGAAATCCTTGGCAAAAAAAATTTACCTCAAAGTTTAGAGAGTTTTAAATTATATCGTTTTAGAAATTTCAGCATGCCGTAACGTCAGAGTGAAGCGTCGGCGTACCGGCGGTCTTCAATTCTGAGAGACTTTTGAAAACTTTATGAAATCGGACCAGCCGAGGCCGCTAGTTAGTTTCTCTGTTGATTTAAGTACACTGCGTTGCCATGGTGCCGGAGCTTAAACCGCTTAGGGGAATTAGTCGTTGCGAGCTGGAGGAAAGTTTGTTGGGCCGCAAAGATCGTCCTCGTAATATCAAAGTCACATTCGAAGCGCAGCTCTTATCTGGAAAATTCGTCGGCAATTACTCGCAGTGCGTAAAATATGAGAAGGAGAGTTGAATTCCTGAAACCTGGTGAACGCTCTTCAGCCCTGCATTGAATGAACAAAGACGTTCATTGAGCCTGCCAAGGAATCAACAGTTCCGGGGAAAAAGAAGCGCAGCCATGGTTACTGGAAGACGAACTTGCTGGATACAAGGAAAAAAAATTAAAGTTAGAAACGAACGAAAAAAAGATTAAAAAAATATTGTAATAGACGATAGGGGAAAGGATATTACGAAACAGCTTTTGGTCACGATCAGGCTCCGCGCGGATCCACTCGGTTTAAACTGTAATTATAGTAAAAGTTCGCAGTTAACACCTGGCAAAGTTGTATCCGACCCACTGAGATAATATGCTAAGCATCGCTTGATATCGCGCCAAGTGAGCCAGGCCTGGTCTCGAGCTTTCCCAGTCCCAAAAGCTTGTTAATAATTAAATTGGCCCTCCGAAAGGACGTTGTACGAACGTCTACATGTACCTACACACTCCCACGAATACAGTTTTTGGTTGCCGGATAATCACCACGTTACTTACACGATTTCGCGTTAGATAATCTTTGTCGTCCTCGAAAACTCCCCAACGTTTACCTTGATATTTCGCAGACATAACTCAAAGGCGTGACATCCGGATGACTCTAAGCTTCCAATTTAATCCGTCTATTCTCACCTCAAGGTTCAAGTTTTTATTTCATGAACAATGGGTTGAACATAATCCGGATAATTTGGGAAAAAATTATCGACCTCGGTTGAAGATGTAGAACAAAGTCAGACCGGAGTTACGATGTGGAATACAAGTTCGATTTAAAGAAGGAAAAACACCCTATATACCAGAAAGACGGCTACACCGAAAAGCTAACAAAAACGAAAAGCTAATCGAATATGAACTCAGAAACTATCTTGAGTAGCTACTTATGGGCACCGGGTTTACGCTAAGCGCCATCACCTGTAATGCCCTGTCGATAAAGGTAGATTGCGATTGGATAAACTTGCCTTATTTAAAAAAAGAAACAGATATCCTTTAACACCGAACTGCAAGTAAATAACATTTTTTATAGAATCTACACCCTTTAACTGAGCAAAATCAATCTGATTACATGTAAGAATTAGTAAGTCTCTATGTACGAAAATTCAACCACATCAGCATTTATTGATTAGAATTTAATATTTTTTTAGCGCCAACTCGGAACAGTGAGCAGAGTTAGTCCGATTTGACAACCTCAGAAATTGCGATCACCTTGAATTTTCATTCAAGTATCACGTAGGTGCACATGATATATCTGAAGACTTTTTCTCGCGTCTGTAAATTAGAGTTTTATAGAATGACTCGGTAAGTTTTTCGATATTTTGCGAGGTTTAAAAGTATCATCGAATAACTGTACGAAGGTAGGTATCAACAACACTACGTTCGTCGACTTGAGCATACTTGTGATTGGCTTCTCAAAATGAATTGCGTTGTCGCCTTTAACCCGTCAATAAGAACTTGAGCTCAAGGAGCATCAAGTTACAGCTAGATATTGGCATCTGGTAATAACTGGGAGTAATTTAGCGGAGCTTTCAGTTTGCAGAATAATTATTGATTCCGTCTCGCCACCGGCTACATTATACACAGCTAGGAGAAAGTGTGGAAGAGGGGACACGCTGCAGATGATTCATTCTGGAAAGTACGGAGACTCGCCGGTTGCTGCGACGTAAACGGGGAATCCCGCAAACCAGAGAGGTCCACGTCCTTTCTCAAGCTTCTTTATCCCGAGTACGAATCTTTGCGAAAACATTGAATGGACTTATTTATGGGTGGTTGAGTTTGCTGGGAATTTGTCGGCAAAACGCGATAACGTCACTCCTTCGTTCCTGGCCGTGGTGTCAATGAACCAGTTAGTCTGCATGCTTCGGTCCGGAGTCACACGTCAGACGGATAATCGAGTGCAATGCCTGCATCTAGAGACGCATACTCGCGCAACGGCGAACCCGAGCAGATATACGAAAGCTCTTTGCTAAGTCGAAGAGGCGTATCCGGTAAGCGCTATCAGCCAACGATCAATCCACGAAGACACCCACACCTGCCACCCCCCGAGTAATTGAAACATGAGCGAAATTCTCCTCCGGAATACAAGTCACGAACGCAGCGATACGCAACTCAACTGCGTACCAGTTGAATAAAAATTATGGGAGCTCCGCCACGCTTCATCATACGTGCGGCTCAGGATTCGACGAACGTACAAGAGGATAAAATGGAAAGAACGGAGCAACGGGATACACGAGTAAGTTATTAATGAACCCACCGACACTGTAATCGGAACAGATGTCGTACCGACGCATTAATTGGTTCGCAACTGTGCGTAGGAATGATCGCCAATCCGATTTCGGAAAATGACGTTCCGCAAATAGACCGACGATGAGAAGCCATCGCAGAGTGTGGGTAGAAACGAAGAACGACCGATATTCGGATTTACCATCAAGACAAACCTCCTGAGCCCTAATTAACGATGAAGATTTCAAATGGATTACTGAAGTGCCGAAATGACGAATAGCTTTAACCAATAAAGCATATTTGTGTGAGGAATTTGAATGGAAGCCGTTGGAAGTTTTTACCCTCAAAAATTCAAACCATTTGTGATTCAGAATGATCAATATATTGAAATTTAGGATAATGATTACGCAAGATCTGGTCACAAGTAGTTTCTACTTTCATGAAACAATTACTTGAAGATAGTGTGGACGGGAAAATGAAACAGTAGATTGTCACCATAACGGTATGGTATTTTAGTATATTTCCGGTGGTACCTTCTGTGTGCATGCATCAAAATTACTGCCATGCGATGATGCAGACTGCAGCATGTCGGGTTTTATTAAGGACTGCAGGCGAAGCTGGGACACAAAAGACGGCTGTTGTGGCACTCAGTGTCCAGAGGACCCTTGACTCTGCAACCTTTTACTCAGCTTCTGGGGCTGTGACCGCCTTTCTACCGAGCGCCCTCGAATGCATATTTCCAAGTGTTTGAACCGCGACAAGCTGTATACACCAGTCGGGTTTAGAGTGCGGAGTTGAATGACGGTGAAGTCGGCTGTCCAAGGTAACCGCTTTCCGTAAAGGGTCTAAAAAATGTGATGCGTTCTAAAAGTATCAAAAAATGAAAACCATAGCGAACGCTGATTTGAGATAAGCTCGGATGTAGAATGAATTGGAGCGTGAAAATCGTGGTAGAATCCCAGCTGCAGCGCGATGCAACTTCAATGAACAATTTCATTGTCTCAGGTGGAGTGTTCTTTGCACTTGAACAGTCACCTGGTAAAGATCGCGGCTGGCAGAAGCCCGACATTTAATTCTAGTGATACGGTTGATCATGATTACCATTTCCACCCTTCAACAAAGCCATGGACAGACTTATGGAAATGAATCGAGGGAGCTGTAACTGAAGCAAATGGAGATAAATTCGTGACGTACACTCTGTTTCAGCTCGTTAGCCGCGTGACACCTTTTCGGCAGGTAATGAATGTCGCTTTGGCACCATAGCGTGACATTTGTTAATATTGCCGCTCGCTCCATGTTTAATTCCGAAAACGTCAGCACGTATTTTTTTTTCGTTTCTACAGCCGAATAATTCCTCCTCAGTGCGCCTACGCGGTAGAACGATTTTGAGTTGCAGCATCTGTCAGCTCCTGAAAGTCAAACTGGGAGGTCTTCCAATAAAATTTAAGATAAAAGCCGAGCCCAACCTTTTCAGGATGGAATTCGATGGCTGACTAGATTTCCGCGGCACAGCTCGGGGTAAGCTATAGAGGCTTAAAGAGTCGGCCACAGCTTTAGTCCCAACTTTACGCACCCTCGAGTAGAACGGCAACGGTACAGGGACGCAGATACTAATTTCAAGGATCAAAGATCAGAGCTTTAGACTCTTCTGGCATTTATTCTATTTTGCATAACTGCTTTCCGCAAATTTTATGCTGACTATAACGGAAGCGGTGGAATAAAACCAAACGAGGCTGCGGGTTACATTTATACCTTTTTTTTTTTTTTTTTTATGAAACATTGCGTAACTCGTTAAAAATTTGTTCCGAAATACATTTACTCCCAAAACGTTTAAACGCTCCGAGTCAATAAAGTGGGATGTTCCATTTTTTTTTCTAACCGTCGATTTTTTTAGTGCCTCATTTCATTCTTTGAGATATTAAGTATATTTATACCAAATTTCAACTCGAAACATGTGAAATTGACTCAGAGTAGCTCTACTTGAAAGTTTGAACACATGTTTCTGGAAACAGCTTTTTCGCAACTGGAGTGCACAATATTTGAAAAACCAAAGAACTGATCGACTTCAAATTTCAACAGCATGCAGAGTATACATCCTCTTATCGTTTGATGAACGAAAAAATCGATACTGGATACATTTTTTTTTTTTCTTCTCCCAATCGGACAATTTTTTTGTGCAAAATCGTTCATTTGAGTCATGACCATTTCATAAGAAGCTTTTTTTTCTGGTTCACCGAACGTTATCTACATGTGTACAAACTAAAATTCCGATTGGTTTTGTTTTTATTTGAACTACTAGAAGTGAAGAAATGAAGGTTAACAAATGAGGAGGTTAAGCCGGCGGAATTTTAATAAAAATAATTAATAACTGTTTGTTCATACACAAATATCAATAAATATGCGCTGAAAATTTGGAAGTTATTTATTCTACATTTTAATTTTTATTAAATCCAAAAATAAAGCTCTCGGTTTTGCCGAAAATAATAGGACACTCTCCTTAAACTATACTTCTAAAATTAATTCGATTCATTAACGATCGCTTGTGGTAGTTGTTCGTGATTTCAAATATTTTCTACGGTTAGGACACGGTACTTTGAACTCATGAGAAACTCATACTTTTCAACGGTTAATTAATCACATTTTTTCTTTTTTCGGAAGTATATGGATAAAGTTGAAATTTAAGACTAACTGTTTTTGGATCTTTCTTCTTTCATGTTACGAATTGTTATTATCGTAGATTGCTCTGAATCCGATACTTTTTCATTCAAAACGCAACGTTACTTCAACTAGGAATTGAAAAATAAGCTAGAAATCGATTTCCTCCGGTATTTGTCAGCACTGTTTAGCAAATTCTTCGCACTACATCCTGAAAGAATTTATACTTCTGATATAATTAGATATTCTTTTTTTCCGTATTAGAATACTCAACTAACAATATAACACTGATTCATAGTCCATTAGATACTCGACAATAGCTATCTCCAAAGTAATTGAAAGTAGTCGCTCAAGAACTCTTTAAAATTCGTAGATCTCCACAGAAATCTAGACAATTTGCCACTAAATTACGTTAGCAAACACAATTTTGTACAAATAACCATGTAATTGATAAATATTTACCTCCCCACGTAAGAAACGAGTTTTTGCTGCGTACACCGTAGTTCTTCAAGGTATAGCATGTGTAGGAAAGGTTTGTTCATTGGTTTAAAGTTTCTAAATTAGTTCTAAGTTAATTTAGAGTTATTTGTAAATGTTTGATTGCTAGAAGATAAGTTCAAGTTTAATAAACAACGTTCTTTTCGCGGGATTGTTGTGAAAAGGGAGGAAAAGGCATTCAATAAAAGATGTTGTAGAAATTGAGACGTTTTGGAAATAATAAATAAAGTTATTTACGAATTTCATATCACTGGTATCATCGAGTGCACTGGAAAAGTATATCTGAATTCATTATTCAATTTAAGTCGTTCCATCTCTGTTATAAAAGTTCACTAGAGAGATTCTGGCAACTTTAGTTTGTCTAAACGGAAAATTCGTCAAGATAACTAAAGACCAGGATTCAAACAGCTGGAGATTTCAGAAATCAACAAAAAATAAGAAGGAAACATCTTAAACAAATCGCAAATTCATCTTACGATAAATTTATAAGACTTCTCGTAACGAACAAAATAAATAAACAACCGTAACAAAATAAAGTGGTGGATAAAAATTCGGGAGACAACACCTTTCATCACAAGCATACATGCACCATATAATACACAATAACGTGAAAAGCCGAACACGCTTTCAAAACGGCGCCCGCCCGTGCAACACTAAAATATCCTACAAGAACCAGACTTTTGATCCTCGCCGGGCTTCCACTTCGCACTCTGTATGCAAAATACAATAAAT
Source organism: Neodiprion virginianus (assembly GCF_021901495.1). Lineage (NCBI taxonomy): Eukaryota > Metazoa > Arthropoda > Insecta > Hymenoptera > Diprionidae > Neodiprion > Neodiprion virginianus. The sequence goes on along the minus strand of NC_060878.1, from coordinate 25,829,071 downwards.
ACTCAGAAAATATGCGAGTGTATATCTATACGTGTATGCATTATACCAATGCGGCCCACCTGACGGTTCTCGCGTCGTTTCTCCGGCGTCCCGCCAGCGGGCGCTGGGCAATCTTCGACGGAATACTTTTATTAAACGGATACGATAAAGCTCGAGTTACGACCTAGAGCGCAATGCCCGCGTTTAGCCCAAGGGGCGAGTGGTCCCATTTTCAAAAATTGCTTACCCGTCCCCGATAAAAATGCGTAAACTTCCCGCGTTGCGGGACGCGGAATCGGATCCTCCGTTGGATTCGAAGGACACTGGTAGCCGACGGGCGAGCTTTGATTACGAATGGATCTCTGTCCACCATGCTGGTATAATTGAAAAATTCCTACCTCGATGGACGCGCGAGAGAAGTCGAGAATTTAATGAAAGAAATGAAAAAAGGGAAATGACGGAAAAAAAAAAAAGAAGAGAAAACACGAAATCCCGACAATTACCGGGTCACTGGGTCGAAGGCTCTTCACGCAAGTACGGAAGTTGCTTTATCCCGTACAATGGAAGTATTTATGCGCAAGGCACAGAGAGACGGGACGACGAGTGTGCAAGTGTGTGAAACGGCACCCCGTAGCTTTCACGCAAAGCTCCGTTAGACGAGCTTCTGTATTTCTTTCCTCTCATTTTTCTTCTTCTTTGCATGTACCTACAAGCTTCCGGCCCTAATAGGCCGAGAACGTTACGCAAACAAAATTGATTTTCCGAAAGCTCTGCGGCCGCTGAATATCCGCCTTCCAGCTTGCACGCATGTCCCAATATTTCCCGCTTCACGGCTCGTCAAACAGCGATTAGGTCACTCGGCTTAGGCTGGTGGGTACCCACTTCATCCCTCCTTGGACCCCCACCCTCTGCGCCGTCGTCGCTGTGCCCGCCATATTTGATTATGACGTCGCGCCAAATAGTGCTGATACATACGCGTTGAACCGTAAGTTCATCGTGCAATTTTTAGATTTCGATGTATCTCGAGAGGCTCCGAGTTTTCCAAAATTCATATTCAAAACGAGAACGATACTTCGATTTTTCATTCATCAATGACTTGGGGATCTGCAACTTTTCCACCAGAGTGAATGATCTTCAATTTGTGCGAACAAAATCGTGACTATTGAAAGACTTCAATCTGTGCTACTGTCTTTAAGCCCTACTAATATCTGTGCTTTGCAGTTTAACGCGACCCTCTCAATTGTGAGAATCCTTGGGGAGCTGGAAATTCACAAATTAATATGTGAATAAACCTACTTCTCGTACACCGATATCGGGCTTAAAATTATGGGTACAAAATAATAGGGGTAAGGGATAACCCCAAAAAATTTATGCGCGTAGTTACGATTTCCCCTCAGCTCCGCTTATATTTTCATCTTTTTGGCGGAAGGATCATAATTCCCAGGGTAGGTATATAATAATATCGGCATAAATTCACCAAAGTCGTTCCTGCGTACCCACGCAGTTTGATAATTACGTGCGAATTAATATCTAAGGACGGTGATTGTTCAACGAGAAAAACAGAGATGATCACTTACTAATTGTGAACACATCGATTCTTCGAACCGACCAAAATTCACGACATTCCGCGAATTGCTCCGAAGGAATGGAAAGCCATAATTAGACGCTAGACACTTGCTCGCTGATAATTCAGACTTTAATAGGCAGCCGAAGTATAATCAATTATGTTTACACGGTGCGCTAATGCTCGGTCATAATTTTCAACTTTTCACTGCTCGGACAATTATTCTTTCTGACGTTATCCAAGGCATGGATCATGACGCCTTTGCCGAACGGTTTCGAATCTACGTAAATGCGTAAACACCGAAACGATTTGGTCGATCAACGAATGCCGCAAATTTTCATCACAGAGATGACCGTAATTTCGCTCTTCTTATTAGTTTGAATAGCAGTACATCTCACACCACGTTTGACTCGCGAGTATATTAATGATAACTACGAGTGGAAAATCATCCTCAGGTAAAGTTTAACGTTTTGTCGCACTCATTTTTGTAAGTCATATTTTTTGTGTGTAAGGGGTGTTCCGGGGGGTTTTCGGGGATGTTGGTCACGAATCTGAAATCAGAGCCATGGAATATAGGTGGTACATACATATGTGCCACCGTGCAGGAAAGGGATGAAGCTTAAAGTTCGAAGCTAACAGCTAAATGCCAAATCTACATCATTTAAAGTTTTTACCAGCATTTCAAAAATACCAATCATCTAGAAAAAGAAAAATCAATTTCGTACAAACACATATCACTGTTAGCAAAATTTAACCAAATATAATGTCCCAACAGATCCAGTTTATATTTCTGTTGGTAAATACGACAGAAGTTGTTGTAACTATAACACACAAATTATCATATCAACCTTTAATTTGTAAATTTGTTGCAATTTGTGTTTTTTATTTCGTTGAGTAATGTATTAAAAAGAGGTTAAATCAACCCAAAAATATTAGTGGACCTTCTGAGTCACTTTTTTCTAACCATGTAATCAGAAAATATAATTTTCTATTAAATATGAACATTATGATATCGTATACTACATTTTCGTGGCAAGATTTCTTAATTCAGCCTTCTTAGCAACAGAATTATGTTTTTACTACGTATGTTCAACAAAGTTCCCTCCCCCTCGAAGCAGTCTGGAAATTACTTTTCCTAGGAAACCATTGTACATTCGTCTTGATAATCAATCATGAATAAAGATGAGATGGAAAGAGACAAGCTGGTTGATATATTAAACAGTTGCAAGATTCTCTCACAGGAGTTGGAGCCGTGTCTCCAAAGTTTTTTTTTTTATGGAAATATAAAGTATTATTGTACCTTACGCCATAAAAAAAAACTCGGTCAGACTTGCGAAATGGTTATATCAACATAGCCGAAACTTCTCGTTTTTCACCTATGCATAATTAACACTTTTCTTGCTGAGTTGAAAGCACCCGTGTTTGGAAGAAGTATTCGATTCAAGAGTCATTTGTAAATACTCGAGAGAGCAAAATATCTGTACGGATTGTCCCGTAGCGAGACAAGTTGCGTTGGATATTTCATATTAAAAGTAATAAAAGAAAAAAAATTAAAAAGAATGGTTCGCATAATCGATCGAAATTTCCAACTTATCGCGCAGCAAAGAGTCTGCTCGATGAATAAAAAACTATTACTTCACGAACTGTGACAATTTTTATTTTTTTTTTCTCGCTTCGAAAAACGATTTTCAAATATTCGCTGTACGATGTTTCTATATAAAGAAAAAAAAAAAAAAAAAAGAAACAGACAAACAAAAATCCTCCATTTCCAACGAAATAACAACTATCTAGATTCCCCGCGTAGTACTATGTAAAATTCTCACAAATTCTTCAACGTCGTATCAAAACGTATCGTAAACACCTTAAACTCAGTCAGTCGTTACAGCTGTCAAGGTCGGTTTTACGATCACGTACAGTTGGATTTAGGGTATACATACACCTTTGACCAGGTATACTCTGAACTTGACTATCCTTGCGAAACTCCGAAGCTCTACCTTATACATACACATGCCCGGCAAAGATTGGCGGCGTATTGTAAAATGTACAAACGTCTGACCCCATCCTCATGGATATCCTTCACGGGTATCCGTAGACGCTCAAGGGTTGTAAACCGAGCATGGTCACACGTCCAGTCATCTACGCTCTTCAGACATGTCGTATGCCGCGAGGGTGGCGGGGGGGGGGGGAGGGGGGAGTGGGGGGTGACGAGAAGGGGGAAAGAGTGCGCGACGACCCTTCAGCCCTTAACCTCCCCCCTCCCCCCCTGATCCAGCGCCACCCTCTAACCTCCCCCTCCACCCCTCACCCGTTACCCACATCAGGAATATAACATGCAGTGAAGAGAACTTGACGGGGAGCGGGGAGGGGGGGTGGAGGGTGCGACGAAGGCGTCTGCGCGGAAGCCGTAGCCGTTAGAGGGTTGATTTTGGCTCAGTCAGACCCTGACTTTTGGAAGGGGTGCTGCGCGTTCGCGAGGAGATAAAGTCAACGTGCGTTTCTCCGATTGCTCGTACCGATCTCGTTGGAATCGCTAACGTCAGCATTATTCGAGGGTTGTTTTCCCGACCTTGATACGACCCCGTTCGACGATTATCGGCTCACGCTGTGCGAAAGCTGTTCGAGAAGGGATCGAGCCTGTTTGATTCAGGGCACCCGCTGAGGTTAGAAATCGTAGAGAATAAGAGGGTTTTTCAGGTGCCCAAGAAACGAAGGAAAAAGAATTTTTCTCATATCAGTCGACAAGTGCGTTTTTGTGTAATCAGTTAGTTAGTTGAATTTGTGATTGTTGGTTGTTGTGCTGATTGTATAGTCAACGCGCTGACGCACCGTCTAGGATATTACACGTACTTGTGAAAAGTGATTACTTACGCTCGTCGAGGTATTGAGCTTCGGAAACATGTGCTGATTTTTTAAAGGATTCCACCCAACCGCCGGCATTGGTGAGTGGCGATTTACGATAATTCTTTTTTTTTTATTTTCTTCGCTTCCAACTCGTTGTTGGGGTGTACTTTTGAGAATTCTTAACGGTTGAGCTTATCGATCCCACGTGTCACGGCTCGCTGGACTTTCACGTTACTTCAAAACTACTGCCTGAATATGCAGGAGGTTGCCTAATCGCCTTACGCGGTCCGACTTGGCCACTCGCTGATCGTTTGTGTAGTACAGTTGATCCTTTCAGAAGTGAGCTTAGCTACGATTCTGCAACTTTCTCGAAGTATAACGTGACTTCGTGAAGTTTACTTTCTCACACATCAAACAAGCGTGAGACCCTTCTCGAATCAAAAATTTCAATCCAATTAAACTCTACCATCTAATCTTGCGCTTCAAATTTTTCGCGATCGGTAAAATTGAGTGCTCGGAGAGCTACGGTCCGAAGGTAACAAATCGACCGTGAGAACAATGAACCAAGAGTACACTTAGCGTTTTTATAGTCTGATTTGAGTTTTAATATGGGCTAATTGCGGTGCTCAAGTTCATTAACTTCGAAGGGAACTTGTACAATTCATCTCGAGTCACTGCGGGCCGTTGTGTATACCTATACCTGAAATTAAGTGCGAGAACAAAAGAAGAGAAAGAGGGGAAAAATGAAAGGTAAGAAGATGGGAAAAAGTTGAAAAGATACGATAAAGTACTCGCTTACCGTGATATTATCGAACTCGTGGAAAAGCCTACACGTACTGCGAGGATCCGTTCGTGCGGTATGATGGTGTATCACCATATATACGTGTGCACCACCATTTACGTATACTTATGGGGCAGAAATCCTACTTCATATTTAACTCGTGCACGATGTGTATGATGGATTCCGCGCCAACTCAACTCGTCCTGCACCTCCACCATGTTCGGTTCCTGCTTCCAATTAGCACGTTGCGAAACATATCAAAAAGACAGCTTGCGCAAGCTTTCAGACTTGCCTAACGGTTGATTATTGATTTAGAGGCACATCTGTTTGTAAACAGGAGCACTTTGTATGAAATTTATGCAGTGGATTGTCTGAATGTGGACGATGTTTCAGACCTTTGTTGGTTCGGTTCAAGTTGGTCAGACCTTTCCTTGATCCCATTTCAAAGTGGCAAACGTTTGAATTTTCAAATACTCTCGATCTCATGAAGGTCGTTCATTGATCTTTGTAATGTAATTTCATTCCGTTGAAATTTCGTTTGACACATTTTTTCAAGACCTTCAATGATCAACGAGTCGGTGATACGAGCTTTTGTAATTCGGATTCGAGATACATCGTTAAATTTGACGATACATGAAAACGGTACACTGTACTTATCTCAACGATGTTTCAATAAGCATTTTATAAAATACCCAAGACTGTGTTTTGCCTCAAGTTGTTTTATCTAATCACTGAACTTCATTGTTCAGAATATCTTCCAACCCAACTGTTAGACCCTTGTTGGAGGTAAAAGATTGAGAAGAACGGCAGCGTTTCAGAGCATCAAATCAATCATCAACAACCAGATATCGAAGAAATCTGAAACACTTCCGGATGCTTCTCGGATAACCCGCGGCTTACAAATAGGAAGAAGAAATCTGAGATGGCGTGTTTCAGCGGCGGATCGGCGAGTTGGCTTGGAATCCTCCATGTACATGCTTATCCGCGAATTCGCACAAGGCAAGACAAATCGTTACACTTTTATGCAGAGCTGAGGCATGACGGGGCTGCAGGTCAGAGGGGTACGGATGCACTTGTGTTAGACTTACATCCAGTGCTTGATGCACACACGCAAACATACATTGTATGCGAGAAGTTCTACTGAATTTTATGGCTTTGAGGTAGAAGAGCCGCAGAAGCGGCGAGGCCGCATAGCTTTAGTGTGAGAGTTCGTTCAAGTATACTTAATGGCTCTTTTCCTCAACTTATTAAGCCGGTTCCGTTGGTATAATTTCGTGAAATATCTGTCGAGGACACGGGGGTTGGGCGCGTGTGTCGGTGTCGTTGTCCGGAAGGCCGGAACAGCTTGAGATATACGAAGGTGCCCGACTAGCTTCGAAATAGTTTCTCTGCGGCGAGCGAGTTTACGACAAATGATTACTACGTGCAGCGCTGCGCGGTGAGGGGTGCTCTTATGGCTGTATGTTAAGCAGCGCGAAATAAAATTCACATCAACTATAAAACTTGCGAGCACCAATTGCGAGAGAGGATGAAAACCGCGCGGCCGAGTTGACTTGAAGGTAATTTTGCGAGGGTTTACTTTCGCACAAAAGACGACACGGTGTCAGCCTGAGAATGAAACGCTTACGAAATACCGAACTTGACTGAGGAATTTTATTTATTCGATTTCCCCGCCACTTTTTTCTTTGGCTTTCGCAAATTGTTTTGCACGGGAATAACAGCCACCCTCAAGTATTTTTCAAGATAAACAGCATCACTCGACTCCCCTCTAAGAATTCCCCATCGTGAGCTTACGCAATTTCTGTTTGGTTCTCCATTATTTTTAAATATTTCTAGTCGTAAAAGTGTAGAATTTATGTAGTTGTAATTGTATTGGTAACCTTTTTCGTTTTCGACTTTATACGGGATGGCCGTAAACTAGTTCAAAATAATTACAACACCGATTGTCCAAGATTACTGTCCGTATGGTAGTCCAAGTAAACGTGAACAAGGTTTGATCCTGAGCCCCACCGAATTGATCGCAGATTTATTTTCTATTTCTACACCGTCAAATATACATTTTCTAATGTTTGTAGTCTTTTTGCACGTGCCCTTTAGGAGTAGGTATTTTAGATCTCATCTTTCATAACTCGAAAACTGTACATTTGGAAGAAAAATTGTTAAGAGGGAAAAATCGTGATTCTTTCTGAATTGGTTGAAAATAATTTCTTCAAAATTGTCTGCAAATCGTAATTCAAATTTTTCAAGAACGCAGTTTTGCAGAAAAATCGATTTTTGTGCGCCTTTCGTTGAAAACGATGACTTACGACTTCCGGAAAATTCTGAAATAATTATTTTAGTGCGTATTGCGAAATCGCTGAAAAATAACGAAGTTCGATCTTTCCGATTTCAATGAACAATTACTTGGCGACGCGACGCATTAAAAATCTCAATTTCAAATCATTGGAGTGAGTTCCAAACAGGCGTCAAAATATTCCACGAGGCTGGAATGGTTTTCAGTTTAAATTGATGTGAACAATTGACAGTTAAAAATTGAGAAAAAGTATGAGTTTCTGTATATTTTAAATACCCAATCAAATTATATTCAGAAATACTTGACTTTTTAACATGGTTTTTTTGTTTCGATACTCCGTTAAATTGCAATTGAGTTTCTTTCTGCATTCTCGATCAATGCCTTAATCGCACCATTATTCTTGTAAAGAAACTATACACTTACTAACTTTCGACAATAATTGAGTATTTTTATCGTATATAGTGTTATGAAGGGTAATTCGTTATTTAGCAACGCGAGACTCGCTGAACATAATAATTACAATAACGATCTACTAAATCCTTGTTACATTGACGTTCGATGCAACGACATCTATCACGAACACCTCTCTCTCTCTCTCTCTCTCTCTAAAACGTCACTGAGACTTCCAGATTCAACAGTGACAGTTACCGCGTAATTCGAAGATTATTGCAAATAACAGTGATAGGACGTTTTCTGTGAATAAACACCTATTTGTGGCTGAATCACAGTGTCGTTCAACTGATTTATAGCTCAAAATAAAAATAACTTTAGTGCCACGTTATTTTATACTCTAACCAACTGCGTAATTTTTATATTATCGAATATTGAATCGACTTTATCCCGCTACTCTATATTTTTCGCGAACTATGCCGTACCTTGATAGTTGGGCGGATACCCGAACATACAGACAGGCAGACAGACGGAAAGACGTTGAGTTTTATGTATGCAGAGACGAGAAGAGAGGTGAAAATGAAGAATGTAGGGACCAAAAACAAAAACGAAAAAAAAAAAAAAACACTGATTTACAACAAACAGGTGAATGAAGCAAAAGAATCTTTTCTATCAATATCAAGTAAAGAGAGAGAAGCAAGTTGAACGACGGAAAAACGGAAAACTACAAATGAAATTGCAAAGACGATTCGGAGCATCTGTGCTAGTTTGTTCGAAATTGTAAAAAAAAAAAAAATAGTGTCCTCGGAATTCTACTTTTCACTGCGGATCTTACACTTGTCGAGTGTCGGTGAAAGCAAAGCTCGAAAACTCGCGGAGGAATCGGAGTCGGTGAGCTTTTTCATTGCACGAGTTTGGCTGGCTTATCTCCGTTTATTCAAACTCTGTCACACGATGGTTTGCAGGCTTTATATCAGGGGTTAATTTTAAGCTGGTTATTTCCCCGCAATCTATCTTGACTGCTTGCAGTTATAAAGAATACAAAAAGAATGTAACTGGAAATAATTTACAATAATATATTATTTCTTACCATCTTCTCGTTCATCCAGGTGCTATTGGCGGTGATTGGCTGTCCCGGTTTTCACTTCTATTCCATTTCGACGTCTCCCTCCGTTCAAGACGTTCAGGCATCCGTGTTGCCTGCTCGCAAGCATCGAGCTTTTCCTTGCTTACAGCTGCAGTTGGAATGACATTTGGTCCCACTTTAACTTATGATAAACTCACTGGTTCGCTCTCTCGTGTAACGAGTAGCGTTCATTTGCGTTTAAGTTTGTCGTTGATACAGGTATGAAAGCATGGCTTCTCAGCGATTTCAGGGTTTGACGAAAAACTTTGTACCGAACTGCGAATGCAAAGGTTTTGCGCGACGAGAAAGATGGTCAGTCATTACCGAGCCCTGCACACGCGCGTTGTGTAATTTAAATAACACCAAGGTTTTATCACGTCTTCCTTCTCTCAAATATTCGACAAGACTGACGAACTCAGGCGCTGAACAAGAATCAGTCATTACCTGTCGCTCTGGACACATTACACCGCAATGTAAACACAAACAGTCTAGGTTCGACATATCGTCCTTGTATACAACAGAGATTAGTATTTGCACACACGCCTTTATATACATACGGAACCACCATAAAGGTGTGTAAATAAAATCAGGGTGTAAATATGAAAAATTACAAAATGTACGTAAGCGTAAGTTTAAGGGAGAATATCAGTGTGAAAAAAAAATCGATTTTTTTTTTTGCTTAAATAGATAGTTTTGACCTTTAAGTATATGCCTACAAATTTTAAAAACAATATTCGGCTTAGAAGTATTCGAAATTGGCACCAACCGTCGACGCTTGTTTTATAACCACATTTAAGTTACATCATTCTATTTTTATCCTGTCGATAGTTTGAGCGCGTTTTTCTCGAAACCATGTTTTTTGACCTAGTTGACAGCATAACTCTGTCAAATTTTGTCCAATCGACTTCATTCAAAAAGGATTCTCTTCGGAAAACTTATCGCTATCGTCGCATCGTAGAATTTTTTTTTAAATTGTTTACTTTTTTTATTCATAATTTACTGCAAATTTTTTGTGTAACATTCAATTTTTTTTTTAAATGGCCGCCATTTTTTTTTCAATCAAAATTTTCAATTTTCCTACGATGCTGCGATATCTGTACTATTATAATTTCATAATCTTTTTGAATTCTTGAGTTCAGATGCTTGCTGATGCAGATGTAGTCAACCGTCGGAAAGATTTTTTTTTTAGAGATGCCATTTTGCGACCGCTTCTCTGCTTTATAAAATGTACTAAAAATAGAAAAAAAATTCCCTTGTATACTTCAATGCTTCAATAATAAATACACAAAATCCCAAATAATTCAATCGAGCCGTTTTTCAAAAAAAATTCCCAAAAAATACCTCATTTTTCAGCCTGTCACACTGATATTCCCCCTCAATAGGTTAAACTCAGTTTTCATATAAAATGATATCAATTATCCGTAGTCCTCTTGTCTTCAAGTCACACAGCTCAATTTACTCCTCTCGCTTTTCGTTACGCATTAATTATTTTGAATCCTGACAGAGTTCCTCAATTTTTTGTTTAACAATTTATTATTCTCGACGGGTCTCGCAGCTTCAACTCACTCTTCGTATCAAATATTCAATTTATGGAAAGAACGAGAAATTTAGAAGACTTCGGCAAGTGTTGAATCATAGACTCATGGATTTGCGAGTTAGTTGACCAGAGGCTGCTGGCCGATTAACCAGAAATTCTCTCACCTCTTTACTTCTCATTCGCACCCAGTGGATGAACGTTACACAATTCTGGAATATATAGCGCTGGGCTTGAATTTCGAATTTCGTTATCTGTAGTGTATTGCCTGTTACAGCTTATCGGCTCTATTTAACGACTCCACATTACCATGGTACTCAGGTTATGCAATCGCATTCGTTTTGGAGTTTGGCACGATGCACACGTAATGCGTGGCATGACGTTTTGGGTGATATCCGTCCGTGTTTTTCGGATAGAGTTGACCTCTGTCAAAACGCCATATCACTAAATTTGTCCGATCACCGGTTTGATTTTCATTGCGGATCGGAATCAAATAGAACCTTACCACCTTGTAGTCAGAGGTGATGAATCAACATGAGATGGTGCGACTGGTCAGTGCAATCTCAATGATACTGATCCCATTAATAGAATTTGAAAATGAGCGATGCAGCGATGAGTTTGGTTATTGGGGTTATTGTTTAGTTTGTCCCTTTCAACTAAACCACACGATAATTACCGATCATCGCGCAAACGATCGTTCATATCTCGCTACTGTTTTTCACAGTATCCAATCGTAAAATGTTCCACTTATCATCGACAATTAGTAATTATTTAAATAATACTGCAATAAGACGTTTTATCCCGGATCAGAGAGACAATTCTTTTAATTGCTTATATCAATAGTGATTACGACTCAATACGTGAAGTTCAGTGCTTCCTATTTCACCGAATCAAGCTTACCTCACATTCAGAATCCGGCTTTCGCGAGAATCTTGTTAGTTTGATTTATTGTTATCGAATTGTTATTAAATTGATGAATAGCTGAGCACCTTCCTCTCATACCCCGAGTACACATCTAGATGCCCTTTTTGGGCTAGTATTGGTTCTTACAGAACTTTTGATGCTATTCTATATTTTATGCAAGTAATGATTCTAGATAATTTCATGTTAATTACTCAAATTTCAACAACTTTTGCCACTGCTTTTTGACCACATTCATTTGTTATTATATAAACTATTGATCTTGCATTATTTGTTTAATATTATCGGAATAATTGACTTCATTGCTTTCTCTCGTCATCTAGAATGTTTTACGACTTTCTATGAGATTCTTGGATGTTCGGTGTTTTTGACTGTTGCGATTTGTTTCAAGAATCTTCTACACGCTTTTATCACTTTCTATATCTTGTTACACGCATCGTATGTACATAGAAAAGCTTCTAGGACACCTTGTATAATATATATATTTTTTGAAACAATGATAAGAAAATGAAATCATAATTTGGCTTTCTGACATTCTTCATTAACTTACAACTCGACATTTTCCGAATCGGTAAATCATCGCCCAGTGCAACCAGACGTTGTTTGGTCTACTTGAACGAACGGATACAGTTTCTGAATATTGCAATCTTCCATTATTTTCAATATAATTTTGGATACATTAATCACCACTAAAGATCATTCACGCAAACAATAACGATTTACGTTTCGTGTCATGCCGCGTGTTCGATTCTTCAACAAACAAATTATAAACGCTTTATACCGACAGTGGTTTCTGCCTGGATTAATATTTGCTATTTCGCATTGAGATTACAGATATTCGATCAAATTCAATTGGAAACCTGCGCGTGCTATCTGTAGACCCAGCTTTCAGCTGGGCTACCTCGCTTCACCGTATTGTAGCAGGTGTTACGGAATGCGGTGTAGGCGTCATGTCCGATTTCCACGCGGTCATCCCGATGCTTACGCTTCTATTAAACGCAATTTGTCGGCCTCTCGTCATCGCGAAAAATGGGTTACACTATCCTCCGGTACCTTTTTGAATAAACAAAAAATCGCAAGACTTTGTTCAATAGCGTTTTTTGCTGGCTGCGGTCGGCGCGAAAAACGTTGAAAGTTTTTATCATGAACGTTATTAACGCGAATAGTAAATAAAAAATTTCATTTTACCGTTCAACATAATCGAACAAATCTCCAGACCTTAACCAAAGGAAATACTTCTGCTGATTAGAAGTTGAAAATTAGTGTCAGCGATGGAATAACTCTTTCACTCAGGGGCTGGAGGGGGTTTAGTTTCACTGTGACGATCTGTGACAGGGAGGGGGGAGGGGGAGGGATGTATTTGTAATGTCACGCCACCCTGTTTTATGCATATATATTTGTTTTTTGATCGGACAACTAACATTATCCGTCATATCATTAACAAATTGTTAATTGTATGAGGGGAGGGGGTTGGATGTGTGACGACGAAGTAGATCACATATCACATCGTGCCGAGAGGTAGGTAAACTACATGATGATGTACGACGTTGTGAGAGTCGAGTAGTACCGTGAAAAGCCGGACGTGGCGTTTAAGACAACGATCATGTACGAGACGAAATTCGCTGTAACCTGAGGACTCTACGAGAAAACGCCGAAGGAACAACGTTGATTCAATACCTCGCAGTCCTTATTTCCATTATTCTTTGACGATTCATGATGACGAACCGACTTCAACATCGACAAACAGAACCAAAGTTAAGTAAAAGAAAAAGAACAACTGATGAGCGGTGGTTTGAAGAAGAATAACAGTCATAGACGCATTGGGATAAATAGAAAAGCAAAACATCTTACAGTGAACGTTTTATGCATAAAAGGCGTGTTTTAATCTTGCGAATGAATGGATAGACGAATGAATGATTTATATTTACAATTTTTATTTCTACAATTACGCGCCGCTTGTTTATTTATTTATCAAAATGAACGAACGTGTCTTTATGTCTCATGTACACCTCGTCTCCACGATTCAGCAGATTTTTCATTTATAATAAATGTTTGATACACATTACTTTTGATATTACTCGAATCCATGATTCATTAATTGTAAGTATATCTAAATTGTTAAATTAAATCATCACGATGTGGGGGGTCTAAAGGGCCGAAAACACCATGACCATGGATGGTAGAGGTAAGAAGGATTATATCCGTGTATAGAAAACGTCCATAAAGCAGAGAGAAATTAAGATGGCGTTGCCGCAGCAAAAGTTTCACAATGTACCAATTAAATTGAACCCGATTGGACCCGGATTTCCAGGCGCCAATCACATTGTTTCCCCTTATGAGTGCCGTTCTGGTGACTCGTTGAACTACTTTTTCCTGCTTTTTGGTAGACCCTTTTTCAGTTGATAACCTGTCTGAGATACTTCTCCTTGCCTCTACCCTCCACAACCGCGACGTAATACTTGAATGGCCTCCAAGATCTTTTGTCAAGCGTCGTCTGGTCTCGTTTTTACCTCTTTCACTCACGGAATCCACTACAGTGGAAAATTTTTTTTTTTCTTTTCTTTGTCATGTTTTCTTACATTCCATTCAAAATTTCTAATATTTTTTTTTTTACATTTTCAGGTAACTGAATTGCGTGACTAAAAGGGTTAAGATAGTCAGACTCCTGTTTAACGAAGTAAAATACTTTGACCTTTCTATCGAAATCAAGGCGTTCTTACAGATGTTGCTTTAGACACAATGGAAATGTGTTTCCAAGTTTCACTTCACGGATATTCTTTGCCGAGCACACGTCTATCATGGCAGTGAGTGGAAATTCCGCGTGCTTGCAGTATTTTTATTTCATTTACCCGTGTATGTCTCGTCTTTTTCCACCCTCTTTTCCTTTATTTTTCATACAATACCACCTCAAGAATGCAACATAATAAACATTTTCACGCGGTTCACGTCAGTTAAATTTCATGCGTCCAGCCTGAGAAAATTTTCGACAGAAATTTATCAACTTTAGACTTCACTGAACCAATTCGCTTATCGTTATCTCGACTCCTTTATTCGGAAGAAGGAGCGTCCTCGTTACCATTGAGGCGAAGTAAATCAGTCGCGAATCGACAAATCTTACCCCGCTCTGCTCAACAATCGTTACCCTCTCATTGGCGATTTCATTCTTCGCTTAATTAAATTTGTGTAAGTTGGTTTGTTCAATTTCTCCAATTAAGCGATGCCCCAAAACTGCGTACATTCGATTTCAAGAAATTCACCACGACGCGAGGCTCCCTGATGAAAGGTAGCTATTTTTCATTCCGGTCTGCGATAATGATGCTTAATTCTGTGCCACGGTTACGCTGTAATTGTTCCGAATTCGAATTGACAAACTTTTGGTATTCAAGTCTGTGGAATTTTTTTTTCACAACCGTTTCTCTGAAATTTGATCAAACCAGGATATTGGAAAAAATTATAAAATTCAAGTCACCCGAATAAATTGTTGGTATTTTGTATTACCTAAAGATATTCTACGAATTCGAATAGTACAATTTGAAAATTTTAAGCAATTTTAGCAACATTTACAAGCATAACGTCCAACTTTCAATTCACATATTACTACATATGGCTGAGTGTCAAAGTATTGATAAGCGCCGGCACACAAATACAATGTCATAGAAAGGACGGAAGATTGTTATATATGTATATGTTTCTTCTGCCCCTGAACCAAGCCTGACGGGAGTCGGGTTTTATTAAATAAATCCATGTACGCAGAGTTCACTCGGTCGTGAGAATGTTGATAAGTTCTCTACAATGTAAAATGAATCAAAACTGGAATTGGAGAAATTGAGCCATATCACATCTGTTCATGGCTCACCTTTCCGAATTGTCATGAATCATATGTCTTAACCAGTGAGAAGAAATAAGTGTATCCTGAATGAAACCTGAAGAATACAAGCAAAGAATAACAAGAAATACCTTGTCAAGCTTCCGAAGTTCTTTTATTGAAACGTGAGCAAGAATCTTTTTGAATTTCGACCATCCCATCTCTCAAGAAATCGTAATTCCAATTCTCATTTTGTATCTCGCAATAACCTATTTGTGTATTATGAAATGCATTTGTACCGCGTCATCCGGTTCCGAGAACGGTAAGAAGCGTTTCTGCTTTCGAGAGGTTGAATAGAATCGCATACTGGGAAGCAATCACTTTCATAAACTACCTCTCGATCCACTGGATTGGAATCATTTTGAATCGTTTCGCGATTCAGTTCGCAGCTGGACTGCTTCATTGAAGGTATAGATACACTTTCCGGAATTATGTCAACAGCGTTGGTACTGGGCCTGAATGAAAAGCGATGAAAAGGGTGAAAAAATGATGCCAGCATTTTCTCGGCGCCCAACGACTGTGTGAAAAATGGTTGTATTTGTCACACGTGTAGTCGTTTATCAATAAAGTGTTTGAAAACATACCACATCACTTTCAAAATAATTGCTTTCCATCACCGACAAAATCATTTCATGATTCTACTATTTCTGTATCATGTGAGCCATGGTATTTGAGGCCATGTTTTGCAACGAATAATCATAAAATACCTACATCGCATAAATTTTGGTAACTTTATCGGAAATGAAACTATTTTTGATGTTACAACTGTTATATGTACCGAGTGATCGAAACAATGAGTATTCCTAGCAGGCTTCTGGTACTCACGTAAGAACCATCGTGGTAATCCGAGGCAAAGTATTCAGTTTCGTAAAAGAGTTGAATCGTGTGCACTGCACTTTGTGTACTTCACGAAACTTCATTTCACTTTTAGCTTATGAAGCGTAATGAGAAATGCATCCAGCGTGGTCGTACGACGTCGAGCATATACGGCCAGATCTCAGAATAGACGCCACACGTTGCTGTTTCCGCTTGGACTCGTAACGTAGCTTCGTGAAGTTTGCACGTCTGATTAGCTCGCTTCGAGAACGAATCCCACAATCAGCTGTCACCGATTGCCTAGCGCAAATACTCTCACAAGAGAGTCAGTGGTATTCGTCGTACATGGACTGTGGACACATTCACAGACCATGATCTGGGAACCACCTTCAACTCTAATGGAACTATCAATAAATATTGGTCACTTTGGCAAGTCGAGGGATTCCAAGGAGGGTTGACTTCATCCACGTGTGTTACCTCAAAAGTTTGACTCATGTCGAAGGGGGGCAAGTTCAGAACTGAGAAAAGTTCAGAGCTAAACTCACCAAGGAGGTAAAAAATTTATTTTGAACGGTACTAAAGCGAGAGCTACGCTGGTAGGTACAGAGGACTGAAGAATTGAGGACGAACAAACGTGTTTCAAGGTAAGAGGGTGTAAAGTTGTCGTTTGACAAGTGATTCAAGGTGTCAATCACTCGCTATTTCAGAGACGTGCAGAGATTTCCCACTTTTTTAGAGTGTGTACCTCATATTCTTGATACTCCGACGCAGGAAGGAAGCGATAAAGTACCCGGTATGGAGAGGACTTAGGGCGGCACAGCATCCCGCCATTCCAGGGCTGGCATAAATGTCTTGGCAAGTCTCGAAGGTGTGTTATTATTTTCTTCAACCCGCATTCTAAGTGACATCTTCTGCTCTGGCTTTGTTATTTTCCCCTGAGAGAGTCAAACGTCGATGCAGAGTTTCGATACATGCTTTTTTCTTCGAGAGCTTTCCAATCAGCTCAATTCTAGCATCGCTTATTAAAAAGCGGTTCATCTAATAACGAGTAGCTTATACTAAAGACGTCATTCCCTTATTAAAGATCAAAAATCTAGATTAAAAGATTAGCACTTTCGAATGGTCGTGCAAACGCTGGAGCCAAATTGTTACGACCTAGTAACGGAAATTCAAAAATCAGCCTGAACTATAATATCAGATTTTAAAAAAAATCTTCAATATTGCCAATTGTAGCCGTACAGTTTTCTTTCCAATTTACGGTAAGATGAATTTTATCAAATTGTTTTTGGCACAAATCTGAAATGGACCAGAAGCACCGCCTTGTACGGAAATTCATCATCCGACAAAAACGAACACCTATTGCTCTTCCCAGTACAGTGAAGAAATGTTTCGGAAGTGACAGCTGGCGGAAGTGAAATTCTGTAGAGAGAAAAAATGTATAGGGCCAACGTCATTCCTATTCAGGTCTGTTTGTACATTTCAAGGCTTACGAAAAGAATTTTTCAACATCTCTCGTGGCTTCTAAGACGCTTAGTCAAATGTAAAAGATAAATTCTGCTTGAAAAGATTGTTCAACTTGAAGGTTTTTCGTCATGAATAAAAATAAAGTATCACTTCGTGGCTCTCTTGAACTGGTTAGCAAAAAGAGAACCGTTTCGTTAGGACGTACAAGTTTTGATTGCTATCTGCTAGTGTTGTTTTCTTAGACAAATAACAATAGAGGAACTCTTAAAAACAAGATCTTGGCCAGCAGCCACAAAAGACATTGAACTTTGTTCCCTCGATTCAAGGAATCTGTGCTATGCTGTTACTTCATCCTCCTGTTTGATGATCGAGAATTGTGATGTGGGCGCATGATGTAAGGACAATGATAAATAATCTTCCGCTTCTACTTCTCACTGACGCCCTAAATTCTTCTTCAACATTTCACAATACCAGTCGGCTGAACCAAACGAAATTCATATCAAGTTGTTCATTCCAAAATGAGCCCCTTTTTTCATCTGCGTTTCCCAATGAACATAGCCGACGAAGTCCTGAAAGAATTGACAGCGTGCTAACTCGTTAAAAATTTCTAAATTAGTTGGTCCGTTTGTATCCCCAGGGTGGCATTAATCTCATTGAAACAGGAGAGCACTGGCAGAGTGTCACTGTGGTTAGTGAGAGAGAAAAAGCAAAAAAGAGTGTATTTACTGGGCGTGGAAAATACCGTAAACCCGTATATATGCTTCGACGATTGAGCGAACCGAATAGGGTTAATTTATGGGGTAAAAACAAGTTCGGGAATGCGTTGCATGTGTTGAGGTTCGCGTGTTGAAATGATTCAGAGGTGCACTTCGACCTGCGGAACGATTCCTCCAATTTAAGTTCACCGCGGTGAATATTTTGTCCGCTGGGTATGCTCGCCATTCCGCAATGCACGCTCTCTGAACTGGGTGTTCGACATAGGCATGGACGTACGTACGTACCGAGGTACACATGAACCCATCTCTTGTACCCACTGTTTATCCATACACACAAGTACGCGTCCGTGAACTGCGAGATTTACCGCTGGCACGTGACCTTTGGTACACGAAATTAGGGCCGATCCGTCATCCTAGATGAATACCGGCACCCCGCATACGCGAACCAAAATTATACGGGGCGCTGAAACAGCGCTTTCTAACGCTTCGGAATGCAGCGCAGCCTTCCAAAGCCATGTTCAGTTCCCAGGTGACGTTCTGCAGGTTTCATTCCAATATTCCTGCATGGTTAGCGTTACTAGCCGCTCTCCAAATCAGTCCAATGAATGCAATTCACATTGGACTTCGTTAACCACTAGCATTGGGAGAAGTCTGGCAGTGAAGGGAACCGCTAAAGCATCTTCAGCTGCTTGTGGTTCACAACATAGACGACATCTTTGTCACAAAGAATACACGATTTCAAAAGTGAACGCATTTTTTATACTATACGTGTTTTTGCATATACCAAGTTTATTTAAACGAATGGGCGGAAATCAATGGTTATACATACGTGTCGTGGTATTTTCGATAGACGAATTTGGTTATAGTGAACCAAAAATGCACGTTATTGGACACACGGTTTCAGTACCATGCAGATGTTTTGACGGGGAAATTTTGTACAGTGTGTTAGTGCCAAAAACTCAAAGCAAAGCATATTGGAAAATTAACCTGGGAATTGTCCTCTGACATCAAATATTTGTTCGTCGAGATTATTTCCGATAACGCAAGCCATTGGTTAACTTTACTCGTATCAGCTTCTGTCCAATGATCTTGGGATACAGGTAGAAGATGGTAAATTAACTTTTCAAAAAATGCTTCATATATCGAATGAATATTCGCACCGAATGATGATTCAAAGAACGCACTACGAATCGTCGTGTTTGTCACTCATCGAGTCAATCATTCACACAGATTGAAATATCAATTATTTATTCAAAAAAATGTGTATAAAGTTATAATCGTCTTTCTTTAGTTCGAATTGTATATGTAAATCCGTCTTTCTTTGGTTTAATTAGTTTAATTTGTCTCTGCAAATCATCTGTCATTAATTTAAATTGTATCTCTGCTGTTTATCATTTATTTGCAAATAATCTTTTTTAATTTTATATCTTACGGTGAAATTTGTTTCGATGATGGTAATCTGACTTGTGCTTAATTTTGCAACGCTCTTCTGTCGAAGATCTTCTTCAATGGCGACAAGTGCGTTAAAAATGTTTATCACGTTTTTACGTTTCCGAAGGAATATAATAATTTCTAAGGTATCACATCACCTTTTATATTATGATCTTGAAGATACTTCGTAAAAACATTTTATATTAGAAAATGGTTATAGTTGTTATTCAAATTATAATTTAGAAAGACATTTTATTGTGAAATGATTCAGCACGTCACGCGTCAAAGAGAGTTCAGCAGCGAGAGCAAGTCTTCTAGAACGTAATCGTTTCGTAATACGTAATCCACATTTAACGCCTTGTGGCGCAGCGAATCATATATGAGACACCTTCTTTGAATCGGTTATTCAAATTTACATTCAATTTTTGAGAAATCGCAGTCATTTTATTTTGCATAATTAAACTTCTAAGATGTTAATGTTAGTGTTTTAAGATTTTTATGATGATTTCGCGAATATAGTGGCGCGACAAATAAAAAAAGTGTGGCAAATGCCTGTTTTTACAAAATTAATGTAATTGCGGGAAGGTCGTGAGAACTAGAAAAGTGGGAATCGGTAATCTTGGGCTTTTAGGATCGCTAAAAACGAATCCGAGGTGAAAATTTCAAAATCCAAAATAACAGATCCAATACGGTGGACTAAAAATATAAAAATTGACCCTATTCGCTTGAAATTTGATACTCGAGAATTTTCGGGGTCACTGAAAACGAATCCAACGTCAGAACGGAGAAATTTAAAATGGCGAACCAAACCGTAATCGGTGACCCAAAAAGCTCCCGAATGTGCATTTTCGAGCCATTCCGATCACCTTCACATTTTCAGTCCACCGTATCAGATCCGCCGTTTTGAATTTTAAAAACGACCTCGATCTGACCCCATTTTTTAAATCAGTGACATCGAGAACCCTTGCACATCCAGTTTCAAGGAATTTAACATCAAAGAAAAATGCATTTTCCAAAGCGTTAAAGCAAGCTTGTATTTGATTGTTGTTTGAACTTCAGACGAGTACATTTGCTTCGTTACAGCCTCTTCAAAACTCGAAGCTATGACATAACTTGGCCAGACTAATCGACATCTGACATTGAGCAAGTCTTAAAACAATCCCGACACTGGCTTATGGCCAAGCCACATTACAGTCACGAAATATCGTGAATAATTGTGAGCAATGGTAAATTTCGTTCTCCGCTCCGCGCAATGATACCTACACTTTGTACGACAGGCGAGGTGACAACGGCGTTGAGGATGATTCGATGCAGGGGTGGTTGAGCGACCTACGGTTAATGACGTCGGCGCCTATCCAGCGCCTCGCGCACCCTAGTAACGTGGTAATCGAAACTCAGCGTGCTGAACCGCGTGCGGGAGAACAGCGACTGCTGGATGGCTGGTTATTTAACCAGGGCTTGTATTTTACCGCCGACAGTGTTGCCGTATCTGCTTGCGTACCAACAGCCTGTCCGTTCCGCTTACGAAAGAGTGGATAACCGCGGCCCTCTTGCTCGGCTTCCAAGGCTCTCTCTGACGTCTTACCTTGTTCCGGAGTTTTCATGTCCTCCGATAAAGTAAAAAGTGTTATTGAAGAATTTATAGACGCAGTGTCGAACCTCTGCCGAGTTACGAGAGTAAGCTTCAAAGGTTTCTCCCACTTCGAAGGTCCTGTAATCTACCGAACTTCCTTTCCCCCTTCTAGGCTCCTTATGGTAACCAACTTCAAAGTTGGACATTCGTGTGAAAGGATCCAGCCAAATATTAAGCTTCTCAGACGCTTGTTTCTCGACTATTTTTATCGTCTCAGCTTCCGCTTCCTGATTTTCATTTTCAAAATCAACTGAAGCATCGAAAGAAGGGTCTTGTTTGTTCTCTTTCATCATTTACAAGCAAGAGTTTCAGAAGGATACACTGATTGGATAAGAATTCTGAAAACAACTCTTGACCTCAACTCACCACCCGGTTTACTCTGCAGAAGTAAGATATCTTGATGAAAACTGTGGAGCTTTGTCTTGTCCGTTTTTCTTCCACACACGAGTTGAAATTCTGCTCAAACTATCAACGTACCGTCTCGCTGAGCAGTTGGAGTTTAGTCCTATAGTGAAAGCGACGTTTCCTCTCGGATGCAATTGTCAAAGTTTCACTTGCCAGAGACATGTGCGTTTGTCTAGTTTATATCTCTCGTCAATGCGGACTGAAGAGAAGTGGGTAGAAGAAGCTGCTCTGCCCACTACAAAACTATGTTGGTATACCTTGACGTCGTTCAAAGTCAAACTTCTCCGATAGCAGTGTGGAAAGTAGCGATAAACGCAACGTGGCAACGTTGGAACGCTGCGGCAACCCGGTTGAGAGAACCTGACAGGGGGCAGTCTCCGGTCTGGCAACCCTCAAACTACAACCCTGTTCTCACAGCTTTTTCTAACCTCCTGCGACCTCGTTGGGTCGTTACATCAAACTTCTGAAGAATAAATAAAATCAAAACAGACCTCGATACGCGTCCATGTTTCCCATATGGCACACCGACGTCAGTGTTTTATCGACGAAAGACATTCGTCGTAGGATGCAAAGGTCCCTGTCGAGTTCCAGGCGTCGCTTTGGAAATTACATCGTCTCATCCAAGGTCTAAAAGCAAAGATTCCGGTGGCGATGAAGCGCGGAAAGAGGAGTGCGAAGAGGATCCTGAGAAAAAGTAAGAGGAGCGGAAATTTTCTACTTGATTTTCTACTCGACGTCCGCCTTGGCTCCGGCTGTGTGGGGGTCGAATGTAATTTCTTGGGAGGCGCATTCAGGCGAGAACGCTTATTCACCCCAGAGGCCGTAGTACTTCGAAACGTTCGAGGCTGGAGATGAAATCCCGATGCGCTCTCGTGATACGAAAATCAGGACTAGGGCAATGGGGGTGGAAGCCATGGGGATGGCTAGCCGAGAGAAGGAAAGGCACTTTTAGCAGTCATCACCCTCATTCACCGAAATTCCGATCAGAAGTCCGTTTCGCAAAGTTCCCTTCTGATTCAAGAAGATTAATCGGATCGGTGCTCTTAACTGCGTCTTGAGAGGCACGCCGGAGTTGGAGACATTATCTGATTATAGCTTACCGATAATTAATTAGCATTCGATGCTCAATTTCGAACACTCCATCGCGGCGCATGTATAACTGATACGAAATCGATACTAGAACGAGGAATAACATTGTGATTCTCACTTTTGGTACAAGCCTGCGGATCAAATTGTTTGAAACATAGCAATACGATGTGTAATATCTATACAAGACATTATTCATAAAGAATTTTGACTTTACATTGAACCTAACCCTTTGACTTTTTATCGTTTATAACGATGTGAATATGATTTTTGTTGCCAGAGGAATCCCAATTACGCAGATTTTTTACAGTGAGCGATCAATATTCACTATAATTTTGAATTTGTTACGTTTCCAATATGAAAATAGGCACAATGTTCATCACAAACAAACAGCTTGCGAGAATGCTACCGAACAGGTTTGTTTTCATTTATGCAAATTAAAATTGTAAATTCGTTTGTACGCATTCGAAGATCGCTGGTCAAGTGTTAGAAATGTATTGGCCTCACTTAAGAATTATAACTTATTTTACTTTGGACGAATCTTTACGTTTTCGAGTCTATGGTCTGCAAAAAATAGATCTTAGAAAGATTTTCGTATGTCAGTCCGTTTTCACAAAAGCGCGTGGTAGTCTCGGAAACGGCTTTTGAAAGGGATTTTGAATTTACATAAAACATTGTCATATTCCGTTCAATTCAGAAGCCTTATTTAACATTTTGCTGTTACAATATCATGCGAATAATATAGCGAATTATTAGTTCGTGAATCGCTAATGTGTTCAATTTTCACAATTTCTAGAAAATACAGACAATTTACGTTGAGACTTTTAGATGAACAGTCGATTGAAAAAAGCACTCAGCCGCAGTTTTTAAGACTTATAAAAACTTCAGTAGAAATTACTACAAAACCAATAAAATACTACAAGAAGAAACAATTTTTTTTTCAAACAAGTAAACCGTTTCATGGAGAGAAGAAAGTATCAATTGAAAAAGATTTTCATCACGCATGAGGGTACTTCCAATAATTGAATTGGTTTCTAGAAAGAAGATGAAAAATTCTTCGAAAAAATTTGTATTCGTGGGTCGTTTATTCTTTCTCCTTTTTGTTTAATTCTTGACTCTACTCAATTCAAAGAAATAAATTACAGCCACGTGTTATTCGGCAATATAAGCCAATACACAAGGTTTTCCACTTGGAATCGAATGAAACCTTATTTTGATACTTAACAATATTCTGTACGAGTCACAAGTAGTGAAGCATTCTGTATAATGGATGTATTTTCGTAATATTTCTGTGATGTCCAGTAATAGGCCGAAAATCATATGAAAAATTATTTTTTCTAGGTCACTCGCATAAATCCACATTTCATCAGGAGTGACGATACAGGAAAAATATTTCTCTAGGACGGTATAGTTAGGTTTATAAAATGAATATCTGGCTACTATATAAAAGTATAACTATCGATAGATCTTACCAGAGCTGGAATAATGGAATCATGTAGATAATAAAATTGGAGATATCGTCTTGAGGGAAACGTCAGTTCGGCTGACAAGAAATTAAGCTCAGGATAGAGACATTGGTTTCGAATTTATCTTTGAACCGTGGGTCTCGAGTCTCATTTGCTAAGTCACTTGATCAAATTCCACTCGACGTAACGAATCGAGAAGGTTAAAATTATGAACATAGTGACACTGTTTTTTTGCACTCATGTCCTCCTCCTGCAGCAGGTGATTTAAATATGATCTCGAATATTCATAGGTGACTTTCCTGGGCTACATTTGCAATACTCCTCATCACGGATCTCGAACACGCTATTGATTTTTTATTCTTCTGCTCTGTTAACAACAGTTGCAAATACCCAGCTGAGTGCCGGGATGAGGAATAAAAATGGAAGAGCATACTCTCGAGCCAGCTGTCGGCTGTGCGCTCGTCGATTTCAAGTAGTGCTCAAACTCTTCGGTGCGCGATGGGCGATTCCTATTGTAGGCTTCGCCGGATAGATACGGGCGGATATATGCATATGAACATAAAAACAACATGTGGATACAGATAGACGTCTTTACCTGTAGGCCTAACTTCATCTAGGGGAAATTCTATACCACGTGAATTTTAGGAAATGGAAATTTCAGGTATTCAACGCTCAAAATACAGCATGCTCGAAGGAATCCTGGAAGGATATCACACCTTCTTTTTAAAACTACTTCGCGGTCTGAGGATATTAGCAAATAAAAACGAGTGGAGATAATTAACGGTAAAAATTATTTTACTTCACCTCGATTTTCAACCTATACTGCGTCCAAAACGTTTGCCTAGGGAATGATTCGCCTCTGAACTCAAATATCGTATCGTAATCATAAATGGAAGGTGAAATTCAGTATCGCATGATATTTCAGCGCTGAGGTATGGTGGAAATAAATTTTCTACATTATTGACGAATCGCCGATTCTAGACGGAAATTTTTATACTTATATAGATTATTTCCGTTAAGTGTGCGTGTACCAAGAACCGATAGTTTGCAAAGTTTTGTATCCCTAAGAGTGTTCTCGAAATGGGACTAATTAAGTTCCTCACTTTTTTCAGCCTTGCGATAAAATTTTTATCGTACTCGTTTACACTGTTTAAAAAAATTTTCCACGCGAAATTTTAACGTCACGGGAATTCGACTTTCTGTATATAACGTCCATGAATTTTAAGATCTCCCCTTCCCCAAGTTTTGTCGGTATATCAAATAATGACATCTCTATTTTCCAGACCGGTGGATTTCAAAATATTTGAATCATGCTGCGGAGATGTTGAGAGTCTGTAGCAAAAAATATTATAATGCGAATAAAGACCCTAGTACACTTGAAGGTAGTATAAAAATGAGTATTTGAAGTTGAAACGTGGATCGTGAACAACGAATTTTAAAACTTTTACCTGTGCAGAATCTCGTATTCCGGAAAATTCCGCGAAGCACAAAAAATCGTACAAATCATTCCTGAGAACACGGAAAACAAGGTGTTGACAAACTTTCGATTCGTAAGTACGCCCACTGTTGGAATAATTCGAAGACCTAAGTTGCGTGTAAAAATTAATCGAAATAAAAATGAACAAATTGAAAAAAAAAAAAAATTTAAGCGCCCTGAGAGTTTTAAGCGATTTATCAATCCGGATTAAGAGAACAGTTGTCCCGCAGGGTGAAAACTGCGCTACGATTGCAGGCAAAGTATTGACTCTGTTAATGTCTTGAACCAAGGACCGAGTCTTGAGCGTACCGCGGGTACAAGGGATGAAGCGGGGCAAGAGAAGGGAAAGGGTGGAAAAATAAACGGAGAGGAGTAGAGAAAAAGTAGAAGAGAAAAAAGAGAGAAAAATCGTTTTCGCCGGAGCTTTGAAGAGATTTACGGGGCTGTTTGGACGACATGTCCATGCGCCGAGCTGACGACTTTATTCTATCGCCTCTCCCTCAGTTTTCCCCAACATACATGCAGCTTTACATACACGTATTACGTACCTGCCCTGCACCAACGTGCTATACCGCCGTATTAATACCCGTCTCTCCACCGATGCTGTTTACGCCACCGCAAGCATCCGCTTCTTCTCTCTTAAGGGCGCCCATCATTTTACGAGGTAACAACAATTTTTATTATTATGTTTTTTTAACACCGCCTAGTCGTTGTACATGCCACAGCATTGCGCCGAGCCGTAAATAGACGCGTGAATCCACCTAATGTGAAAAACTTTATTAAATCTATGGTCGTTTCGTCTGTGTATATACATATATATATAATACGAGCGATGTGGGCACTGATAATTTTGCGTGAACCGTTTTCTCTCCGACGGAGAATATACAGGGTAGTTCCGGTCGAATGGTCTGCAGTCGGAGAGAATATTTCTACTGGAAACGTGGAACTGAAGTTTAATAACGTGAAACCTTGAAGGTTAGCAAATCTGTACGGGACAATAATTTCATCGATTGTTATCAAGTGGATGGTGAAACTGCAACGGTTTAAGATTTGTGTATTAACCGATTGACCGGCAATTCGGAAATATTTCTCCTGATCTCATTTTTATAGTAAAGTCCGCATCAGAGATTACATGACTCAAAAACTTCACCTTGGATTATCTTGCGCCGGAAGTAAAGTCTCGGAATAATGTAACAAATATGCCACAAGAATTCAATTGTTGCGACGACGACATCGAGTCGCTTTTTAATTCCTAGTTACTTTCGAAACGACCATCGAGTTATCGCCCGGCAGGAACTTTTTTTTTTAGACCAACCCTCCAGTTCCACGGGCTGAATATCTACGAGCCAATTTAATTTTTTCCTGCTCCGTGGAAAGGGGGAGATAAAAGGGAGGGAAAAAAGTTCTCGGTGTATCCAATCAGCATTGATTTACGGTTGCTTTTGGGGACAATAGTTTTTCCGTGGCAGCGGCGGGTGCCGGCGCTAATAAGCGAGAATATTAACGTAAATCTCTCGAGTTAAAGAAGGAGCCGAGGGAATTAGTGTGTCGGGTGGTAAGAAAATTGGAATTAAATTTTTGACAGTTATTTATCGATCATTTGGTCATCTACTGCCGTTGAAGGAGTGTTTGCGGAGCAGGTGCGAAACGAATTACATCCACCCCTTTCTTCTTTCACCATGAGCCGCACGCGTGTTTCGAACGGTCACTAAGAACGTAATCTCTTCTTTTTGTTCCACTGTTCGGTCCTCCGTTTTTCTCATTTTTAATGCATCAGAAAAAATACTTCAAACGAATGAAAACTCGGTATGTAGTCGATTGATACGATAAAAATTTTCAACATTTTCCCGTATCGAAATAATTTTTGCTTTCTCCACACTGATTTTTTATTTCACATGTAACGTATCCGCTCTAATCTGATATTGTAGGGCTCTTATTCGAAAAAATAAACTGTTAGATAGATGCAGTCACATGTATGCATCATACGAAGGGTTAATCACTGTTGTAATGCGGTGTAAAAAGTTACTCTGATCTCACGTAATCTCCGGTAATCTTTGTAATCTCCAGTAATCTTTTAATCTCTGTTATATTACCGTAATTCTTATATTCTTTTATAATCCTCAGAATTTTTGTAATTTTTTGTAATCTTTGCAATCACTGTAATCTTTCCGTAATTTCTGTAATCTATTTTGATCTTTGCAATTACAACCTTGAAATCTCTGCAATCACTTATCATCCTTTGTAATCATCTTTGAAATCACCACGTGAACCCAGTAATGGTCTGTAATCCTTGAAAGTTATTTATTTTCTTGTATTCCTTGTAATCTCTTTAATCGCTTTTAATCTTTGGAAATACTGCTGCGATCTTCGTAACCTTACTGCAAATCTATTCTCAATATAAGATAATTTCTGTAATCTATTGTAAACTTTGCAATTACATCCTTGAAATCTCTGTAATCGTTTGTCATCCTTTGTAATCTTGCTATGATCTTTGAAATCATCATGTGATGCAGGTAATGTTTTGTCATCGTTGCAATTTTTTTTTTTTTTTGTAACCCTTGTAACCTCTTTAATCGTTTTTAATCTTTTGAAATCTTGCTGCGATCTTTATAATCTCACTGCAAATCCTCTCCGTCATCCCTGTAATCATTGTTATCAATAACTGACCTTTGTGATTGTAATGAGTGTACGCTATTCTTGCATCTAGTGATTAATCCTTCAGTATCACGTATCCTGAGTATCATATAGTCATAAGAAAAACTGAATTCATGCTATTCTTATTAATCGCGCGTATATTTTATTTCGAAGTTTCTCTTCCCCGCTATCTTCCTCATCATTTTTTCACGAGTATCAATCGTGATTTTTGGTCAAATATGCATATGAAACATTAAAATCGGTATCACGTACATTCGAATTTTTTCATATGCTAACTGTAACGTTTTGAATCTATCTGTTGCAAAATTCATCCAGAATTTTATCGGGAATCCGTGGCTCTTGTCACAGACGTTGTTTTCCCTAACATCCGTGAAGAACCACTGGATGGATAAAACGAAAGATAAATTTGTGGCAAAAATTTCGGTGGACTAAGTAAACAAGAAGATTCAGGAAAATAGCGTCGCTTTTTCAGGTGTCGAATGTCCCATGGAGTTAATTATCATTATTCATAGGTTTGAAATTGTTTACTCACATTAATCTGATACCACGTTAAATCAAACTTTCGCTCCAACTTTTGTGAGATTATATGCGTTTAAAATCCGTCGGCTAGTTCCAAAGTATGCATCAAATTTGTGACACTGACAGAATGGCATGTGGAGTATAAGATTCGAAAGAAAGATCTTTTTACTCACAATCGGAAAATCAGAGAATCAGAAAGAAATATTTTTCCACACGTTGTTTTCACGAAATCCGCCTGTCCTTTGACTGGAATGTTTTCAGTGATTAAAAAGAAGTCTCCATGCCTCCGAAAATTTTCTGAATTCTCGTATCTAGGTATCGAACTACGCGTAGGACATCCATTTGGATGTCCATTAGTCCGATACGGGTCCACCGTCCATCCGTGTATGTGCTAATGGTCAGTTTCACCTTTTTAACAATTCATGCCACAACGGGACATTCTCGAAAATAGCCTTTGTCAACAGGGTCGTATGAAAATTTTTCTAATTAACCAAGCTCTCAGCTCCTTTTTACACCGTAACGAGAGTAGGCTTTGAGTACGCAGAGCGAGCCCTAAAGCAAAGTTTTCCGGTGGCTCAGAAAAGCTGTATTTATGCTACTCTCATTAAACGCGTTTGTATTGTATTTCGGAATTTCTGTTCCTCACTATCATCCTCACTTTTCATCTACGTCCCGTGGTATTGGAAAAAACCAAAAAAAAAAAAAAAAAAACAGTTATAAACGCGCAAAAAACACATCGAAAACATCCCAATACACGGTATGAAAATGCATATATCTGCAACGCGTTTAGAAATTGCTCTTTTTCAGGTTTCGTTCTTTTTTTTTTCCTCTCTTGCTCGATCGGGACAGGAGTTCTGAAACGATCAGGAAGCCGTGTTCTCTTGTGTCGACGTATATGTATATCCGGGAATCTCGTAGTTTAGGAGTCTCCCTGGGGACGAGATCTCCAACTTATCTGCCAATAGCGCGGCACAAGGTGCTTACCCTTCGACCCGCACTCGCTTCTTCCCGTATCTCCAACCCGGAAGCCATTGCAGAGACGCGTCGCGACGACGAGCTTTTCCCGCAGTACGTATAGAACCCGATTCAACTATATTCGTTACGTCATACTCGCCGCTGGAGAAACCGAACTTTTTAAATCTTCGAACACTTTGCAGCTTCTATCATCACCGCGGAAAATATTCTTCCATTCGATAAATAATCGAATGCTCGAATTATCGGCAAGTATGGTGAGCATGATTGATTTCCTGGATCTTCGTCAAATGTAACCTTTCAATTTGACAAAACGCACAGATTCGTTCACAGAATGAAAGAAAGGGTTGACTTTTCGATTATAATTATCAGTATTGAATGTATAAATGTTGACCCCAAATTACAACCGTTCGTTCCAAGTTGATATTGTTTATTGTAAAATTTTTATCGACGTATTTTAGCCTTATACTGTGAGTTAGTTCGATTATTTTCGTGAAATTGATCGGTTCATGCAAGAGCGCAGAGGCATACGCGTAAGATATGTTGTGTCGAAAGAGTCAATTGGCATCGTTCGACTCAAACGCAAGTCACGTTTCACGGCGAAAGTGATAATGGATCTCCAGGAAATGCGCGCCACTTTGGTGTTCTCTGATTGGTTTAGCATTCGCGACTTCAACAAAAGTTATTTCGAAGGATCGGTTAGAAATTTCACTTAACCTGTGTAAAGGAGTGGGAACTCCTTCGTGTGCATCTCAACTCCCATCAAGAACCTTCTTTCATCGTAATGAAATTTGAATACAATCCGTAACACGCGAAATGTTATGCAGGGAAATGCAAATCGATTAACACCTATTTACGAATCCGATATATCTATTTCGAAATACGTGAAATTGTTTTACGTACCTAGGAAAAAATATTACCGGTAGATAGCTGTTAGGTAACAAAAATCTCTGAAGTTTCCAAAATCGCTGAAGCAAACTTTTTCAGTGAATTGTAACGCAGCTCAAGCTTGGTGGCAATCACGCTTATTATTCATGAAACTATTTTCCAAAAGACTTGGAGTAATTACAGTAGCTCTGACGACCGTCGATTCTTTAAACTCTTGTCCACAGACACTACGAAAATCCACCGTTAAATTGGTAGGTATAAAACCTATTACTGGAATTGGATAGTAGCCATTAGACTCAGATAATAACTATCGGTTACCGCAAAGCGGTACCTTGGCACCTTTTTCCGTCTGCGACTCCACATTCTGAATCCCAATACGGAAGTAGGAATTATGATAATTCAAAAACAAAAAAAAATATATATATGTGGCATTCCACCAATTATTGACTGAAGTTGTACCAGGGGGTCTGTCTCTACATAACAAAAAATTTTATTGGACAGTACATAACAAAGAGAACTTTCATGATTTTTTTCAAATTTTTTCGTTAAACTTTTTCGAAGATACAGTAGATCGAAAATTGCAAGATTTGCAATTGTTAACTTTAGATATTAAAAATATCGATCCCTCGTAAAATTTCTAAAAATATATTAAATAATGGATTTTGTGTAAAAAAATCTCAGCTTTCTGAAAAAAAATACTTTCAATTTCCTCCAGTGTCGGGAAAACCCTGAAAAGTGAGGTCAAAAAGTAAAAGACGCTTTTTCTACCAATGTATCATTTTTTGTATTTTTTAAAATAATTTTTTCGAAAAGTTCAGACTTTTTTACACGGGAAGTGTATTTTTTTATCTCGGGAATATTTAAAAATAATCCATAGCAAAATAAAGTTAAAAGCTTTTTGATGAATTACCGATTCAGCATAGCATAATACAGATTTTGTTATATAGAGTTCAGACCTCCCGGCACAACTTCAGTCAATAATTGGTGGAATGACTCATATATTTTTCCATGTGAACGGTAATGTTTCGAAATAACTGACGCGATTTTATACCTCACGAAATTATATGTAGACAAAGTGAAGAGAATGAAATGCAACATTATTTAGCCTGAAGTCGATCGAATAACGTGAGTGAAAATTATGAATTAGTGCTAGATACTAATAATTGAAAATGACTGATTGTCATATATTCAACCCCGCAATCAAATCAATACATCAATAAATTGAAACGGTGTAAAGTGTAACGACTGATTGATAAAGTTTGTAAATTTTTTTACAAATCGAACAGCATACTGAATTCTTTCAAATATTTCTCCCAGTGTGAAAATGCACTTACGCACGAGATAAATTTAAGCAAACCTTTTGTTCAACGATATTGAACTCAGCTCCGAAAGTCCGTGTGTGAGAATCGGTAACTGGATAACCGCAAACCTGAAACAAGGCACGTTGAGATTATGTATAGAGCTGTGCTCAGGGTATCGTGAATTGGATAAGAATGGCTCTTACCCTAATTACAGTGCCGGCCCGATTCAACGTCGAGCCCATTGGTCTGTCCATATCCGAGTGTTTTCCTCGCATCGATGAACCGATCGAGCACCCTGACATGGCCACGTTAGACGTACGCTAGGCAGAATTCGGTATCCCAACCGACGAATATCTCCAGGGTAGGTATCTTGCGGCTGGGTGAAAGAGGACCGCGCGGATAGGAAGGTATTTTGCCGAGCGAAGATATTTGGGAAATTTGAAGCATCTTTTGGGACCGAGGTACCGCTACGCAGCCTCGGCTTGTCCCCGGCCGCGACTGGATTAAAGCTCTTTTCCCTGCGCCGAGTGCAACAATTCGGATTATGCGCAAGCTGTAATATCACGCCACCTCAAGGCAGTTTAAATAATTAACAGGAATTTATTGCGGCCAGCATGTGAGCGCGGTAGCCTCAGGTATTCATCAACAAGAATACCTTCCAACTGCCGCGGCAAGTGCACCACAGCTCCGCTGCACCAGCCACTCACTGTGTAGTTTGTTTACACCGACTTATACCGTCAAAACTTTACTCTCAGACCTGAATTTTTTACCACCTCTTCTCAGCCGTCGTGCCACGCGTTACAATTTCCGAACGAGTCGGTTACCTGATAAATGCGAAAACTCTGCGGGAAAAACGCAAACATCGAAACGAATCGACTTGGGAGTTTTGAGGAAGTTCAAACTCTCTCGAGTTTGGTCGAATGAAAGAGTAACACTCTGCGATACGATGTGAGGTCGGATCGGCGAGGTGCAAGCTTCACTGGACCGAATACGAAGTCGGACGATCGAATGCACGACCGGACCCTTTCACCAAAAGATTGGAAGAAGATGAAGAGTTTCGGAAAGAAATGGTTCTTGTACCGAATGCACGGACTTTGCGAAAGAAATATTTCCTACCGGGCTTCGCTGACTTGATCTGCTGAGTCGTCGTAGCCGGATGCAGTACGCGTCTTGGTACTATGTCTTAATGTCTTTGCCTCAGCTTGCAGTGACGGATGCACGCTGATGATGGTATCTAGTGTGGCTATCGATCGAAAGGAATCGGACCTGTGCAGTGCAGAGTTGTTCGTGCGGCAGACGTTGCATATCGTGCTTTCAGGAATCCAAGCAGAGTGAGGATTTGAATGATTGATTTTTCTGTTTTGTGTACATACAATTCAGTTCTGGTGAATCGTTGAGAACACTTCGACAAGTATGCCAATGTTTGTAGACAACGTACGTATCTACGTGGAGTTGGTCTGGATGTACTTGGCAGTTCCATCTCGAACACGATATCGGAATAAAGACACGTCTCCTATTGAAAAATCCGGGCCGGTTTTTCACCTCGATGAAACGATCGAGAATAAAAATCAGCGGAATACGAATAAGAAAAGTAGAATAAGTGTGGTCAAGGCACGAATACTGCAGCACTACGAAATAAAATTCGACAATAGTAAGCATAGAGTAGCGGTCTGAGAATCCTGTGCAATAGAAAATGAAATCGGAAAAGGGGATTCCGTTGGGATGGGATAAGCCAAATCAGATTGAATATATTCTATCAATGGGGACAATTTTCGTCAAGCTGTCTGCAACATGTTCGTATTGCGACACCTTGCGATTTGTAATATTACGTGATCCATGGAAGATCCTCACGAAACAAAAAACTGAATTCATAATCAGAGAACCGAAATCTATTAGCTGAGACAAAGCACAGTTTTCCTCCAAAGCCCATTTGACCGAACTGATTTTATACGAAGAACTCATCAATCGTCCGCTTTTCGTTTACACAGTGTTGCGAGACGGGCAAAAACTGACCCACGAAAGACGTGTCACTTTGAGTCTGGGGTAATTGATGCCGTTCCATCGGTGTTTCGTGAAAAAATTCGTCGGGGTTAAGAAAAAAAAATTTCATTTCAGCTGACGAAATTAAATTCTGGCAAAAAATAGACTTGATAAAAGTTCGTTCTGAACCAGGGAATGCATTTGACAAAGAGATTCCGAATGAAAAGCTCTGGCCTCGCTCTGGACTCGCGCCTCAACCATGCAACTACATACCGGACAAGTTACAGCGTCGTGCCGCTGCTGCTGAGCACAGTTATACAAGTAGATGTAGACTGGGGAATAACGTCGGGAAGAAATACGGCCAGCCGATAGTGGCTTCCGCATGTTACGCCGCGGTGCCCGCTTTGCAATCTAGAGCGGATTAATTCGTTCTCTGGAATAGCTGTCCGATAGGAAATACACCGGTAGAGTCTCAGGCCTCGGGACTTTCGACTCTAATTGTAAGTCCTCCCTGACTACGTCGTTCCGATTCAAACGTGTAAGTCTTGCGCATTGTCTCTCAAGCAACGACTCGGCTACTTCATTAATTGCATGCGGCTACTTAAGGACTCAAGGAATCGGAGGTGTAACAAATTACACCCGCATTTATACATGTGTATTTGGAGGCCGGAGCAAAGTGGGCGACCCGAGAAAATAAGAATATAGTTTTAAACTGTTGATTTTCGAAATTTTTATAAAAAATCTTTTCTCTATTTTGCATAGAGAGATATAATTAACTGAATTGTGTGGAAGCTAGGATGGATGTGAAGAGTTCAGAGAAGGTGGAAGACTCGTTAGTTGCAGTTCAGAGATGTACCTGCTGACTCGGTGAAGATAAGGAGAGGATGCAGGGTGTAAAGTGACTATACGATTGTGGAAAAGGAATGTGAGGTCTGGAGGACGTAACAATTTCATAAAATTTTTACCCATGATGTCGAATATTTCATATCCCAGCGAAGTCCACTCCGTATTCGTGTTATTTTGAAATCGTCTCAATTTAATATTAGTTCTCCCGTATTAACATTTGATTTGTAATTCATATATTTCTGTGCTTCAATAATACGGTTGAAAATTTTTTAAATAAACGCAAAAATTCGTGCTGATCTTCCGAAACACATTTTTTCCTAAACTAGTATTATCACGACTCGTTTTGGATCAGATGATCTTATGAAATGGTTCAGGTACGAATAAATTGTTTCATGAAATGAGGAAATAACTTTGTATTGAAAAAAATTGCCAATAAATTTTACA
Organism: Neodiprion virginianus; assembly: GCF_021901495.1. Lineage (NCBI taxonomy): Eukaryota > Metazoa > Arthropoda > Insecta > Hymenoptera > Diprionidae > Neodiprion > Neodiprion virginianus. The sequence goes on along the minus strand of NC_060878.1, from coordinate 25,793,678 downwards.
TTTTTTTTTTTGCTGAGTTGTCCACTTTGCCAAAAATCTTTCTTTTTTTTTGTAATATGTAATAAATTCCTTGATTTTTCTGAATACACATGAATTTTTAAAGAATTTTTGCATCGCTTTGAAATTTCCATTTTCGCAATTTTAAATTTAGCAAAATGGAGGAAAAATCGTGAATTTTGAATACGTTTTCATAAAAACGTTATACGTTACAATTACAAAGTTTCCGTAGCATTGAACGAATAGTTTCGTAAATACAGCCTTTACAAAATTTTCGAAAACGGAAATATCAAAGTAATGAGAAAATTCTGAACGATAGAATATCTTATTGTTTTGTAGAACTTGGGATGAAAAATATAATCTTACGTGTATGAGTGTGCTGATGAAAAAGAGTTAAAGAGAATGCATGTCGGTCATTCTCGATTTAATGAAATGAAACTACTCTACCTTAATTATTAATTAAAAAAAAATATACGTTTTTCATATAAATTCAAAATATTTTTAAAGAGTAATGTAATTCAGTAGTCATTCGTATTTTTACACTTTTTGATACTCATTCCATATACTGAAGATCGTATGAGATCTGCAAAATTGATTACGATGTAAAGAAAATACTGAAATAATAAAACCTCCCCCGAAAGAACAGTTTTTATAGTAATTTATATCACACTTATACAGCTGCGGAAATTAAACGTTATTTTATTACTATAAGCAGCAATTGATATAATATTGATAATTATCGTGATAATCAGTAATCCTCATTTGTTTACAAACATTACTCCAATAAAAAGTATTCATTCGTTGAATTTCGATGCGTGCACGATATCTCAATGATAGAATGGCAACCAATATCGATTTCCATAGTAAGACTGAAGTTTGCCAAATGTCGATATTTGCTTTGAGTCTGTTCTCGCGGAACAAAACCATACCAGACAATTCAAAACGGCGTCATCTCTCGACATGAAATTGTATTATTACATACCGCCAATTTCAATACTAAAACAGATTTTTTCAACAAACACTTTGAACAAATTATTATTCAATTATTATTGCAAAATATGTAAGTAAGTATCTGCGAGAGTATTTGAATCGAACGAATATTTATGTCGTACACGAAAGACTTGTTTTAGGCAAGAATTGGAAATGCTTCTCAATATTATACTGATAGTATAATCACTGGTAGGCTTTCACGTATCGAATTGAAGAAGAAAAATAAATAAATAAATAAATAAAATGACACTAAAAATACGAGGTCAGCAGGCTATCGATATAAAAATTTAGTGAGCAAAGTAAACCCACATAGAAATACCGGCGTGTAAATAGTTTCCCGTGTAGTTGCTGTACGAGAAACGACCCCTTGTAGAGCTGGCAAATACCCCGAAGCCGTAGGAGTTGAACTCGAATATTAATCGCGGCTACTGTACGCTGCGTTTTCCTCTCCCGAAACCTCAACCTCTGTGCAGCCCAACCTTCGCCCTCGCTTACGGGGGCTGTGAGCTACTAATGAGACCAAAAACATTAGACTCGAATTACGACCGTCCTAAAAACGTTACCGGTGTGATTTAGGGGATGGTAATGGAGCAGGAACTGTCCGCACGATATAGCGGATTGAAACAGCGCGCCATGGTTGCCATCCTTGCATACTGTAACTCAGTTTCTTCGTCGTTGGTTGTTGGATCGTTTATGGATTAGGGTTGAGAAGGACTTATCCTTCGTCGTCCTGTTGAGACGAGATGTAAGCACTGAGTATTTTCTTGGCCATTAAAACTCTGACACACGGAAGGAAACACGAGCTCAACGTAGTCGAGACTTAAAGAGGTTCGTTAGCTGAAAATCAATACTTTTCAATAATTATATTACGAAATAGTCGTACACTGAATGTTTTTCAAATTTTTATAATCGTGAACTATGAATATTTTCTATTTGAAAATGCAGAAATTGGAAATACTGTAATTATATATAAAAGCTCAGGTAACGGTGCTTCGTTTCAAAACGCTTCAAAATGGTTAAGGATCCAATAATGTATGAGTTCGTTCCGCGATCGCTCAGCTTATGCAGAAGATTATTTTCTAGAAAGCCACTGAAACACTTTTGTTTTTATTGGACTGATTACTGGAAGAAAATAACGTCTATTTTAATGATTCTGTAAAAATAGTCTTCTGCATAAAATCAGTCATCGTAGAGTGAAATCGGACGAATTTAGTACATTTTTAACCGTAATGAAGCGATTCAAAAATAAGTATCGATATCTAAGCTTTTCTTTATACCTGATTTCAGTATTTGCCATTCCCGTATTTTTGAACAGAATCTCTATCGATAAAAAATATAGTGTTTTAACAAATATTATCTATTCATAAATTGTACTTTACAAATTCATAGTCTACCTTAAGTTCTGAACAAAGTCTAGCTAACTATGTAGCTCAAGCATTATTCGTTTGAGAAATATTCAAGTTTATTATTTTTCTTTGAAAAGAATGAGATGCACGCTAGAATGTTGATCGCATTCCTTCATTGCTCTAAATGAAATAACAACAATAACAAATTTTAATTATCATACCTTCAATTGTCATTGTTTTTTTTTTTTTTTTTTTTTTTTTTGTGTTGGAGGTTCTGATCTAAAGCTTTTTACATTCATATCCAAATACTTGAGATTTATCTGCGAAAGGTGAGTTTTCTATTTTAAGGTAATACGCGCTTATACGCAGGTTCATTATCCTGACGAGAGATAAATTTATTTTACACTTGATTTCGATTCTTCTCCGAACACGGTAATCGAATAAAATTCATACTTTGGCTTCTCACGACTACAAGATATATCCAATAATTATTTAATTATTTCGAATGCTAATTTCAATAGTTTCTGCACAAATGCCGATATCCGTATAACTGAGCGTAGCTGTTCAATTTCTAGAATATAAATGACCAATATCGAGTTCAACGTGATCTCTTTCTTTAAGTTATACTGTAATTTAAGATTAAATTCATTAAGATAAGATACATATTTCAAAAGCAACAATGGTTGACCATTCAAATACCAAATGCAATGTGTGACCACCTCACTGGCTCACTATACCTTCCCAGCGTGCCTTCGGAAAACGGATAATGGGTGAATTACCCGGATCTTCTCTCCCAACAGCCTCTTCAGCGTTTACATGGCCGTCGGCTCATCTCTGCTGGTCTACAACTGTACAGCGAAGCTAATTACCCGGGTGCCGGATACAATCGGACGGACATAGACGCAAATACGTATCCGGTAGATGGTGGGAGCTGCTTGAGGGAATGTTGTAGTAGATGGAGGGCTGAGGATAATCGTGAACCAGGTCGGCTAAAAATGACAAATGGATTGAAGCGCCGTGTTCAGGGTGCGCAATGACGAGTAGAGGTCGGCCAGCGCTCGTGAAGGTGACCGTATAATGTTACCCCGGCAATTAGCACCTCGCATGAACGGGGTGGAAAACCTTCGCGATCTCCGGCGAATTAGGATCTCGTTTTTTCACCCATTTCCAGGGGCAACGTTTTTAATCTCGAACGCATCGAGACGAGACGAGAACCTCTTTCCCTTTCCACTTCGTCTATGCCTCAAGAGCTTCGGTTTACGGAATGTGCTGAGCTGCTCTTTCACGAGCACCGAAGGTGTCTCAGTCAGGTCTGCAGTCATGAACGGATCATTATTTTTTAAGCGAATCAAGTAAAGGGGAAATTTGCACGTGTGAAGTTTCCTTCAACTCGTAGGCTGCGCACTTTCAGCGCTTTTTTCAGACTACAAATTTATGCAGATATAGCGATGCGGTTCAACCACTTTTATATGGGGCTTGATATTTTTGACCGACGTGAAATGTACCGTTGGCTAAAACTGCTGAAAGTATTGTATTGCTGAAAGAGATAATCGTGGAATTTCACTTGAAGATTCCGTGCTTCAATATTTTAATACTATAAGTAATTGGCCAAATTGTCGGAGCTTTATTTTAAAGCTCATTGAATGACCTGATTCATTCAGACCTGAAACTATAGCAAACATAAAAATTTATTCAAAACGCTGTAATAGGATCTGATATTCAAGTAATTAATTTTGTGGTATTTATCACCGTGTTTTGCTGGTTGGGTGGTTTTTTGTATGAATATTTAGTGCCTGCTTATTTTGAGTCGCGTTGGGTTAAAGCGGCTAAAGAGCTGTTCTGATCTTTGGCTTTTCTCAAACCGCGCAACTCTAGAACCCAAGTGATCAGGTGGTTAGAAGGTTCGCTGAAAACTTTTGAGAAAGACTAACTCAGGAAATAATCTATGTGGCCCAGAGTGGAAAGGCGAGGTTTTGCGGTGCTCCCTACGTGTTGATGTCGACGTCGAAGCGACGACCCACATATCCAAGCTGCGATTCGTACACGGTCACTGAGCTCAGCCACAGATCTCTAATTACAAAGAGGGGAAAGAAACGAACGTGCGGGGTGAGCCGGAGTCCAGATAGCTTGGCGCGGTGATAAGAAATCGACCCGCTGGATGAGAAAAGGAAAAAGCGGCCACGCGGCAGGGTATCGTTGGAGCGAAAGAATAAAGGAGAAGAACGCGAGGGAAAAGGGAAAGGCAAAAAGGGATTTATTGCGTTCTGGGACAACATGGGTAGGTTCTCTGAAAACAACTTTCATCGGGGAATATCTTAAGTTCGAATATCCAACGCTGACCATGTTCGCCATTCCATAAAGTGGCGCAAAATGCTTACCAAAGCAACATAATGCTGCAAAGTGTTAAAGATACTTCAACAAAGCCATAAAATATTGATAGCGCGACAGAAATATTGTGGAGCAATAAAGGCATCGCGTTTAACGTTGGAACAGGGACATTCAATACATGTGGGTATCCCGGTAAATGTTGCAAAACATGAGAGATATTATGACAAGGTTTGAAAGAGCTGACACGATACAACAGGAATACTATGGAATGTAGGTAACGTTACGTTACGTTGACGTACACTGAGAAGAATTTCATTTGTTACACTAACTAGAAAAATTCAGTAAAACAAGTATCGTTAAAGAAAACTGTTTGAATAACAGTTGGAATTAGGAAAAACGAGGTACGCCTAACCATTTTGCGCTGTTGTCGATCCTTTTTTGGTTATTGCAACGCAAAATCAGTTTCTGAGGCTTATCGTGGTAAAAAATGAGAATAGTTAAGGACTGATCGATAACCGGAACTAAAAATTTTTCTCAGCGATAGTATGATGAAGATATTGTTGGAGTATTTGATGATTTCGAAACAAGTATATAAAAAAAATTTCAATCAATACCTTGAAAATCTTCTGATAAATTGTAAAAAAGTAACCTTGCCTCATGTCAGTCCATTAGTAGCCGAGAGTTGAGAAGATGATCGCGAAACGAGTGCGTTTTATGACGAGGGATGAGGGAGCAGCGTTTCTCTTCCTGCCTTCCGAAGTAGATACGGCCGCAAAGGTCAGACGGAGCCTCGCCGTAGCGACCACAATAGCGAAGCAATCTAGTCGGACACGGCACAGTATAGATAAGACAAGACAGTCGCTCTACTCATGCATACTTTAACAGCAGCTGGCCCCCGTAACCTGAATTCCCAAGTGTGTCCATAAGGCATACTACACATAGCTGTAGTTGCATGTAGGTTATAGGCACGTCATTAAATATCAACGGGTGCGTTCACATCGTCAGACTAGATAAGAGGCGAGCTTTTCTCAGCTTTGACTCATACGGCGCCCGGCCCTCGCTGGTGAAGAAAATGTTGTTATACGGCATCCTTCGGCAAACTTTTCCGTTGAGTCGAGAATGGTGAAAAATGGTGAAAAACGGAGACCGTTCGAGTCAATCGAATGAAAAATCCAATAAGTTAAATTTCCAACGGTGTTACTCGGTCCTGGTAGGCGTTTGTTGCAACGTTCATGCCCGGCACTGGAGTATCGTTGAAGCGGATGAAGAAGCGTCAACGGCAACTAATGCAAAGCTTAACGTAAGGGGTTTACCACTTGATGTAAAACGAGACTGTCACTACTACGTTTCATTCAATCCGATCGATGGCAGACTCGATGTCGTAGTTTGTCGACTTACACGCCAGTGTGTCACTATGTCGCAAGAATGAAGAGCTCAAACCTAACGCCCATAGCTTCCAGTAGCAACTCGGACGTGATTAACGAGTAACAAAACATTTTGGCTAGTAGTCAATTTTTCCTTGCAATCTCATCGTGAAATTTATCAATCACACCAGGATCAAAACAGACTCAATAAATCTGAGGCATTCTCCGTCAGCCGACTTCTCGAAATAGAAATCAAAAATATTGAAGAGTATTTATTAATGGATTCTCCATTCGATTGACTCGAACAGCGTTCGTTTCGCACCATTCATTTTCACAATGGTAAACTCGATAGGATATCATTGTAATGAAATTTATCTCGGCTGAAGGTGAGAAGGAAATGCGATAGAAAACTATGATATTTCTTTCCGCCGTACCGAACATCAAAGCTCCCGGCTCGTGCAGTTTGACGAAAGGAGGAATTTGCTAGCTGGAGAACCTTCACGCGGCACTCCACGACGGGTCTGTTATAGTGTACACGGAGTCGGTGAAAAGGAACGGTTCGATCGACGTCGCTCCCCTGCTCGTATCCTCCTCTATTTCTCCCTCGCGCCTCATGCTCCCCGAGCTTTCAGCCCACTCTCCGTTGTGCCGGTATGCAAGCCCCTACTATCGCTATGATCGATACATGCTCCCCTCCTTCCGGTTGCGGGCTGCACAACGAACTGCCGTAGCACGATGGTCACGTCACGGGGAGCTGATCCACGGCAATCCCGACATGCTTCGGTACATGTGCACAATATAACGTGAACTACGACGCCCGGTTAAGCAAATCGGACTCTGAGGCCAGTGGCAATCGCGCTTCTGACCTTTTCCCATACCGGAACGAAGGGAACCAACAGAGTTAGTAGGATTAGTATATGAATGAGTGCGTAGAAAGATCTTATTTATTGGATTATAGTTTTCAGCTAGGTTATGAGTGCCACGATAAACCGTCAAATACAAATAGTACATATATGGTGTTACAAGACCGGAAAGTGGGCGATTTCCGATGAGTGTAAGGCTTGCAGTATCGGCCAAGACGAGTGCTGTAACCGAACGAGTTATATATCGTAAATTTTAATTTTTCCGACACCTGTGAAGGGAATTTTGATTTCAGAGGCAACAAAGGTGTCACTGACAACGCGTGAAATTGGTGTCGGGTGACTTGGGTTTAGTTGTTTCAAAATTGTGTTATTTCAAAGTGCGCATGCGCCAAATAATGCTCTAGTGTGTAAAATCGAGCACTGAAGTTGTGCGCCATGCTTGTGCCAACGTCGTTTTACCGCACTGTTCGATAATGGAGCGCTTTAGGCATGCGTTACAGATTTCGAAAATCGAACTTTCTAAGCAGGTGTTCGAAAAATGAATTCTGACTCCAAAAAAGTGATGCATATATAATTACTGCTACAAAAAGTTTTTTTTCGAGTAGTCTACTGTTTATAAAATTTGATATAAGTTGATTTCGAGAAAAATTGGTAATACCGTACTCAACGATTTCAAACAACTAATTATTGACCTTGAAGGAAACTGAATTTTCACTAATTTCACAGCAACTGATCACGAGAATCACCTAAATACATAAAAAAACACAATGTATTACAAGGCAAAGTAATTTTTCCATCTCGTAGATGTAATGTCCATTTTCATAATAACTCGTATCCAACAATGGCTCGTTATTTTTGCATTAAATAGTCTCACACCTTGCTAATGCGAAAGTAAAAGAAGCAACTATCCCAAACTTGCTACAAAAACCGTCGAAGTTACTTTTCTTGTTTCTGCTGATTCTATATCACGCATTACTTCGTTTCGAATATCAAAAGACAATTATTTCGACGGTTACGAAAACTCTATGTGAGAAAAAAAATCTGATTTTCGATATTCATTGTAAATTTCCAGATCAATGTAAGTTTTAAAATCGTTTCTCGCATAACAAAAATTAAACAAACTTCTCTTTCCAATGTGGAGCAATCCTGTACAACTTGTAAAAATAGTCTGGTACACGAAATGAAATATATTGTCAAATTTGAGCATATGGTGACTTATATTATTATTAAATACCATTTTATAGCGTATAATTACTGTCAACAATCCACCACCCTCCCCCTTAAAACTATCCAAAAATCTAGCCATTTTTAAAATCCTTGTCCGGGAAAAAAATGAGCAATGTATAAATAATGTGAATACTGTAACTTCTGTTGCAAAATTCGCTGGCTAAATGAAACAATAAAGTCTATTATTGTTATCGTTATTTTAAATTCCATTTCTTTCGCAAAGACCTCGAACAAAATAATGGAGAAAAAATAATTCCAACCCGCGTTTTCAACGCTTGTCTATTTCACGATCAGCTCTGGGCGATTAAAACCTCAACTTAGCAAAGCTCGTGCGTGTTCCATGTCGAGGGAAAATGGACGCGTCGGTCGGGCAGGGGTGAGTTTCAGTCTAGGTGGAATAAATCTTGGATGACGTCTTAGAGGTGGTCGTAAGTTTTTCACGTGCCCGCGATTAGAGGTGGCAGTGGTTGATGCGGTTCCCTCGAACGAGGCGGGAACTAATTAAACCTCGAATTATCGGGTGCAGCTCACGTTCCGCTGCATTTGCCAGAGGTGAAAAACTGGGGGCAAATTGGAGCCTGGGGACTCCGAGGAAGTACTAACAAGGCGGTTGCATGTAATGCTCGAACCCCGTTCGGACAGGTACGAGCGTGCTTGGAGAAGTTAGGGAAGTTACCCGCAAGACTAGGCCGATACAAGCGCGAGCACTACCGTGGGGATATTTTCAGCAAGCCCTGTACAACCGCCAGAATAAAATCTCGTTTCGCTTATCGTGCCCGCAGGCACGGCTTTCGAGAAGTTTCGCGTTCAACCGTTTTCCAAATATAACTTCGAAACCCGCTCAAGGTCTTATTCATTTTAACTACCGTCAGATATACGATAAAAAATACTTGGACTTATGCATCCTTCAACCCGTTTCTTTAACGCTTGCAACGAGTCTGATCGGTTCTAACAGCGTATCTTACACTCTTTCGTTTAAGTTTGTTGGTGTTGATGTACGGAAGTTGAAAAACAGAGCGACAGAAAGAAAAGAAGACTATCGAAAAATGAAAGTTTTAAACACTGTCTTCGACCTTTACGTAATTTGTTCGTGTCACCCGAATTCCAATAGAGTATAGCCATATTCCTGGTTTGTACATTTGATACAACGAACCCGAATTTCTCACTTTAATCTAGATGAAACAAAGAAAATGGAACCCGCAACAGGCGGATCTTTTTACAGCGAAAGACGTGTCAATCAAAGATGTAAAAAGGATAGGCAAAAATATGCATGTGATAAAAATAGTCGCCATGACTGGTCTTAAAATTAACATTGGTATGAGTGCACGCTACAGATAGAAAATTGTCTCGTATTGAAGGACCCAAGCAAAGTACACTTGGAACGCAGAACCTTGAAAATCAATCGCGCATGCGCCAAATAATTCAATCTCATTGGTCGGCGAAATCTTCCCGCGGCGCTATTCGTGTCTGCGATGCAGGCGGGCCAACCTACACAAAATGTGTACGTTTGAATTTTCAAAGAGCACAAGCACTAAAATCCGACCGCTCTTTGAAGAATCAACTTTCCAACCCAATAACAAATTCTTCCCAAACCTTTCCGAGTCACTACCTCAATTATCTAAGATCCTAACCTCGAAAATTCGTATCAACTACATCGCCGCCAGAAACTGTGTGACGGCTGAAAGCTCGGGATGGCCAGCCTGCACGAATAGCCGATAAAACTCGCGCATGCGCGGTTGATTTTCAAGTTTCAAGAGATTGTCCCGGCACGTATAATCGGTACGAATCACCGTTCACGTCATAGTTTGATCGGTGCACATGAATGCAGTGCATTACGTATTTCGACGAACACTCTGCGCAGGCGTGCTTCCGGGGTTTATTTGGGGGCTGATTTGCCCGAGGTAGTGAAAAAAAGTTTCAGCTTAACCTAATCAGGGTTCAATTTTCGAGGAAATAAACCAATGACCGGGCACGTGGATCCCGCAAGAGAAGCACGAGTGACCCATAGAATGGGGAATGACCGACGCTAAGTAGGGCTTTGAATTGCGAGGGGTGCCATCCATTCCGTACTCGGCCATAGGCGCCGACTTGCCAATAGGCGAGGAGCACTCACTGGATTATGGCATTAAACTTGGGTCGTCGTGGGTCACTTTGGGTCGCCTTCGCCCCGACCAACTCCGAGATTCCTTGGCCTGACCGTCGCGTGCATGCGGATGAAAGTTGTATCGTAAAATAGATCGCACGTTGTACGATTCTGAGAGATCCATAGACGTCACTTATACTTTTTTATTCACGTTTTAATTGAGAAAAATTTTCCTCACCTTAACTTTTTCGAATTTTCACCATAACCGAAGAACGCAGTACAAAATGAGTTTTGTAGCCATAACTATAAGGTGTACTACGCGATACTGTTCTTTTTGGTTATGGCTACTCAAACTATATGTTCTCATAGCGATTGCGATGATTTGCGCTTGTTCAACTGAAAAAATGCAGTAAAATAAACAAACAGAATTGATGTTGCAGTAATCAGAAAATGAAGTAATTACGACTGTAATCAGACTAATTACTCACTTGTACCACATTTTCTACTGATTCTAACATAGCGTTTCAATCTTATCGTATCGATACTCATTTCATTTGCAGTTTTCAGTAGCTAATAAATAACTAACGAAATTCTACTCAGTTTTCTCAGCTTCTTAGAAAGAGCAACAAAAATTTTGTTCGTGCTTTCGTGCATATCACGATAAGAATTTTCGGAGAATGAGCGTAACTCGTTCAATTTACATTTAAAAAAAAAATATTACTCTGCCATTTTCTGGCTAAAATGACTCTCCATATTGATATGCAGGAATTGAAATTTACTTTTGCTCGGTACTTGCATTACTCGGTTTTTCATTTTCTTCAACAGTGGCGAGAGAAAGTTAGTTTTTTTCCTCCGACTTCTAATCTCAGTAGAGACAGAAATACTGCGACTCCTCGAGGATCTCGTGACAAATGTGTCCTCTGAAACGACGAGAATCGAACGCTGGAGAATCCACGAGCTGCAGCAGAGCGAAATATTGCCATCGTATAAAATAAAATAGCTTCGAATAAAAGTTAATAAAGCTTAGAGTGGAGGATCAATTGAGAAATGTCGATCAATTCCGATCGTCTCGGGATTCTTACCATTTCCTCTTTACGTGCCGAAATTTTCACAAATCTGGACAATTTTCTGTACTTCTAAAAGAAGCATATGAGCTTGCATTCAATCGATACTATCAACTTTCACACGGAACATTTCTTAAATCAATGAGTAACAGCGCTGAGGCAGCTTGAGTAAAGTTTTATTTTTATTATTATTTGTTCAACGTAATATAACGGCAGAGTCAAATTACCTTCGGTGAAACTCGTACCCATCGCATTTTCCTGCGCCTGAAACTTTTGATATTTTTGAATAAACTCCAGCAATATCGTGTATCAAGATGTAAGGGCGCCTGCCATTATGACATCTGATATGCCACAGGAAAATCGCTTTTATCTATGCTTCTTGAAACAACGTTTTTGAGTGGTGATACAGCACGTGTAGGTATTGCCGTCACATTATAATTTTTTGTTTCTAAATCACTCTGCATACTTTAATTTTACCTATATCGAATAAATCCTTGATTATCTGTCAATATGTGTGACAAAAAAAAAAAAATGTGTATTCCGGAGCAAGTGGCCTTTATCGAAAGTATCTTTTTTTAAATGTTTATTTTGTCCTAAAAAAATGTTGCGTGCTTTGGTTTAACACATATTAAACAAATAAAAAATCTAATAATATCTCAATATTGGATAAAAAAAAAAATTTCATGAAACAATCTTATTGACGAAATTTATAAATTCATGTATTATACATGAACCAATCACATCCATTTTTTCACCTTTTTCACTATTATGTGGACTGATCCACGCACCTTCGGCCAGATTTTTTAGGTAAAAATTTCAGTCTGGCTGAAGTTCAGATACGGTGTATTGTTAACTGATAGTGAGCTATGAAAATCCGGAAATTTTCAGGTCTTAAATTCCTATCGTCTACAAAAGACTTTTGTCTTCGAATTTTTGGCACTTTCTGCTGTCGCAAGAAAAATATGGCTTGATGTGTTTTATGTCTGAAAAAAAGTATAATCCTGGATGCTTAATAAGTTCGGAAAAGCATATTAGCTTTTACTTTTTGAGACCTGTATACGCGAAGACCTGAAAAAAAAATGTTTGTTTTTTTTCAAGAATGGACATTTTCAAGTACATTCTGAAGTTTTTCAAGTAGAATGTGAATGTGACGATAATTAAATCATTATAGATTTTCTACCGATGTAGAATATTATCAAAAAATTTCAGATCGTTGGAATATTTAATCAGTAATGACCTTGCTTTTGTTCCACATCAATGATTCAGGATTTACTCCACAATATGTACTCTTTCGTACAGTAAAATTGATACAGTTAATTTTTGGTTTCGTTTTTTGATCATGCACTATCATCCCATATTCATCTCACGCTGAAAACTTCAGGATATATTCGCAAATGTTTACTATTTCGTATAACTAAACTGTATATGTTTCTCTGGTTTTTTGGTTGATCTCAAATAAGTTTTCATATTCGGAAAGATCGGTCTTTCTTAGACATAAAACACGTTAAGTCATATGGGTTTTCCGACGGCAGAAAGTACTAAAAATTCAAAGACGAAAGTCCAATTCAATTCACTAATAAAATTGATCAACTTTTTTTTCTCGAAGGCATAAAAATTTCAAGATTTTCATATCTCAGTTTACACTACGACACATTCAAATATCAGTGTAATCGAAAATTTGCCCCTAAAACCCGCCCGAAAGTTCAAGGAGCGGCCCGTGTGCAACAATATTAAACGTACGTTGTGCTATTGTGCATATCTTGCATTTTTGTTATTCACAAATGAGAATTATGTTATATTAAATGTCTTCTCCTTTGTCATCCTCTTCTTTTTGTTACAGAGTTTCATGGGAAAGAATTTGTATTATTTTAAAAGTCTTGCCAAAATTTTCTCAAAAATAAATTGTTGAAAAACAATAATATGGACCTTTCATCGAAATATAGTTTTATCACATTTTCCAAGACACTAAATATGAATATTTTGTGGGAGATGAAAAGTTTCGTCTCCCGATTTTAAATTCAGGATAAACGTTTGAAAGGAATTTTCATTATCCATGAAAATAATTTTCTTGCTACCACAACGTCCCCAGAATATATTTCGCGTAACGGTGAAAACAAAAAAAAAAGAAAATTTTTATAAAATCAGATTTACATGAAGATTCCGGTACGAGTGTTGTTCAAATTCTTGCGTAGAATTAGAATACCTGTTTCTAGTTGATTGCACACAAGTTTTGTTAAAACAAGTGTAACGAAGAGCGAATTTTTTCCATGGACCACACCATGCCAGGCCGCCGTTGTACGGTGAATTTTCACGGCTGCTGGCAGCATCGCAGGATCAAGATAGTAGCGTGTCAGGAGGCGGAGGTCGTTACATATATTTAGCTTTCACAAATTGTAGATTAAGAAAATTCTCGAGCCTTATCCCTCCGTACTGTGTAAAATTTTGTAATTCGCAATTACTTTGGTAATAATTATAATCCGCAGTTCTCGAGCCGGAGCAGCAGCCGACTAATAATTCTTTATCTATCTTATTTATCTCTTAACTGCCGTGATAATTCGCGTCTGAAACGTTATAACCACTCGAGAAACGCGAGCCCTTCCTCAAGGAGTGGCATTTTAATTGTTATTCACCGAAGAGCCGAGCTTCGCTCCATAGCCTCCACCAACACCCGCAAGTCGTCCTGAATATTCTGATTATTTAGCAGATACCTGCAGGATCCGATCCACCGTCCAACGTTGAAGAACTCTCAGACCGGTGAAGTTTAAAAGCGGCATTTTCATTTCTTCCTCTTCGCCGCTCCCCCCCCTCCACACATTTTCGACTCTAATTTTTCCTTCCCTTTTTGATCTCCCGCCTTTCCCCCCCCGCCTCTACTCCTCTTGCAACAACAAACAACCCCCCAGCTGGGTTCGACGGAAACAACAAGCAACTTCCCACCCAGGGGCGAGCGGTTATCAATTAGAACCTTCCAGCCTCGCCGAAGCTTCGAACCTGCACAGATCCGACGGGGTGGCCTCGGGGTGTGACGTTATTAATTAGAACTTCGTATAATTTTAATCAATTCCGATCAACTAAAACAACGGGGAAAGAGAGAACCTCGGCAACGGTGCGCTGTGTATACTCTGGGACAAACCTTGGCGCATGGCCTCCTCTTGACCCTCGAAACCTGCAGGCGTGACCTTAAAATTCAAGGACTTCGGGGCCGCTACGAGGCGAGAAATTATCGGCGAAGGGTTTGTCCCAAACAAGCCTTCCCGGCCACCGTGTGCCGTCGGACGAGGCGGAAGTTTCCTGTTTAGAGAGGGTCTCGCGGGAGGTGTGACGTCACGACCTCGACCAGACCCCGGAACCGGGTGGAATTAGAGCTGCCCTCAGGGATATTACCACCTCGTGCCGCCGCCCGTCTCACGGGTTGTACGCAGCAGCTGCGAAAATCGCTGCATGGAAATTCAATTTATTTCAATTAAGCAAGCAATGTGTTTTCCTTTCTTTTCTCTTTCTCTTTTGCTTGCTCCGCTTTCAATTGTTTGTATAAATTCTTTTATATTATGCAAAGATTTCGAGGTGGAACAACCACCAGGTTGCAAAGACCGGTAATATTCATTGATATGCCATAACCATACGGCTAACTTGTTTTCGATTCGAAAGATTCGAAAGATGTAATGCGCGTTCGATTCTACAAGAATTATGTGACAATGACCGATGATGCATTTTACCATTTTCAGAGAATCGGATGCAATGTCACATAATTCGTAAACTGAGAGAAATTTTTGTTACGGCTTTTTTCATTTTCTACCACAATCGAAAAATATAGTTCTAGGTAGAAAATGAAGATTAGTTTTCTAGCCTTTACCAGAAAGTCTAGAATCCGTTACTATTCTTTCTCATTACGATCACTGTTACCAGATTTTCGCGTAACTGTTGCGAAAATTCAATGCTCGTGCAATAATAAATTGATGTTAAAACCTTATTTAACTAAAAATAGAGTAAACCTCACAAACTGATTTTGCGCTGCAATTACCAAAAAAAGATCAACAATGGCGCAAAATCTTTACGCGTTCCTCGTTGCTCGTAATTCGAACAATATTCAAACAGTTTCTTTAACGAAACCTGTTTTACTGAATTCTTCTAATTACTGTAACAAATGAAATTTTTCTCAGCGATATGGAATGAAAGTCAATTTTATTTCGGACCGAAAACAAGTTAGCCGGAGGGTCAAGGCATTGATGAATATTATTGCAAATACCGCGGTGTGGAAATTGTACTACGACTGTTGATCAAAATTTAGCCAACGATCTCGAATTCGCCATGTTTCCTTTTTATTTTCACCCACTTCTGAGCGAGTATACGTGATCCCGGACATTCTCTGACGAGGGAAAAGCAATTAAGTCTCGCATCGGTTGAGGGCAGCTTGGAGGGCGAGTACAGATCCGTGTTTGAGAAGTGTAAAATTAAATTCTTCGGAATCACGAGGTGGAGCGCTCGTCTGTAAGCATCGGTACTACAGGCTACTGGAAACGCACGGATTTATGAATCTGTCTTTCAACCTCAGGCGGATTTACACCACTCTCGGTATAATTTTCTCCTACCTGTACTATTGCGTATCAAAGCCCGACTCACCGTTGTAACAGCATGAGAGAACTCGGTGAAATGCGGCATGTGGCAAAATTTTAGCAAATTTTCTGCTTTATTTAATCTTTTTTCAATCAGTGCAATGAACTTCTGTACGATTGCAATTGAAAGAAAAAGAAAAAAAAAACGCTCAAAGCGTGTTCTTGAGAGTGAAAGTACACTTTTCGTCGAAAAATAAAATTGTTCGATACGTCTGAATTTTTTATAATTGTTGATTACATCTGTGCGTTACCTAATTATGAGTTTCTGCGGTTATGCTCGGTTCGTTTCATGACCCGGTAGGTCCGGAAAGCGAGCTATGAGACTGGAATCATGAAAAGTTCAATGTTCCGAGGGAAGATTCATAATCAAATCTACGCCAGACAAAAAATGAAACATTAATGTGTTTTTTCCAACCTTATCCAATGTAATGTGAATGCAGGTTCTCGGTGTCTTGGGAAAAAAATCAAAAACTGTCAATTGCTTAACGTTCCGGCCCTCAGAAGATGAAATACAAAAAATCGTTATAAAATTCGTATACGAAAAAAACATCAGAAAAGTAGAAAACCGTTATGAAAAGTCAAGCCAGAAGAACAGCATAAGGTCATAAACAAAAAAACCCTAAAGTTTATTCAATTAACTTTGCACAATTTTTCTTTTCATGTAGGAACTTTATAAAGAAACACATGCGTGGGATTTTTCGTACGTCCGCTAAAACCTTTGTCTGGAAGAAGATACCTGGTTTTTTTTTTCCTTTTTTTAAGTGTTTTTACTCTAAATTCTCGGAAGTAATAAAAGCCCTAAGACTTTTGCCTGGAACTTTTAGTTTGAATCCGTTTCTGTTTCGAGATATTCAATTGTTTCGACTAAAATGGAAGACTCGATATTTATTTATTATTCACAGACGCAATATCAGCATGGCGTATGGCGTACATACATAAATTATTCACTCGTCAGTCGTTGAATTTATCTATCCATAGAAATTCTATTTTAGCGAATTTGCAATGTGGTTACGTAACACTGTCGCGTAATTGGCTCTAAGCCAACGTTAAGTTGAATTCCAATCCAATACTGAAGTTGAGTTTGATCATAGAGTCGTTAAATGCAGGCCTAGGGAGTCGAGGAATTCTTCGTCACGCGATACGTTGGACGTTTGAACACCTCCGGGTATCGTAACCATGCTAGAGTTAGTTAACCTCATGCATTCATTCATCAAGGGCACTATGTATTCGCTTATTAGACAGGGCCACGTGGTGCCGAGTGGCTTGTATAAAACTTGTCGTTACGGATAAAGTGAGATCAAAAGTAAAATCATATTTTTCAAGCCCACTTCACAATCGATGCGTTCTGAACAAAAGCTTTTTAACGACTGAAAGCTCCGTGTTCTCGTGAAATTTCAAGGCTGGTTCTTCTACCCTTCTGTCGTTGCTGTATCTATCCATAACGAATGAAGTCAATTCGTGGAAACCCCCGTTTTCTCTTTATACATTCACTCTGTCAGATGAATTTCATTGAGATAAGCGGTGGACTTGACAGGGAAGGTGGAATTTGGTTCGTATGTAATAACTGACTAACGAAGGGTCTCAATTGTTATAAAAATTATAGGGCAGGAGTTAATACTGGAGTGACTCCACACATATTGAATCGAATGTATATGTTTCACTCGGTATCAAATCAAACGGGTCCTGACGAAAACATTTTTTGTTTGATCAAAATTTTTTTTAGGTGTAGTTGAACCTCGCAAGTGTTTCAAAGTAGTATATATATGACAGTTCTGGACCAAAACCCCCCCTAGTTCCCCCCTAGTTCCCCCCTAGCTCCCCCCTAGCTCCCCCCTACCCCCCCCCCCCCGCGGCTCGCGACGCACCCCCCCCCCCCGCGATTCGCGGCGCACTCCCCCCCCCCCCCCCCGCGGCGCACCCTGTCTCACGCCCCCCCCCCCCCCCCCCCCCCCGGTCATTTTTGGTGGCTATTTCCATAGGATTTGACACACACACACACTTACACACAAAAAATAATTCCTGTCGAGACTTGTTTGGCGCCGGAAAGCCGCACATAAATCGGATAGGGTAAATACCCGCTAGATCTATTGAAAAAATTCCAGGAAATGACCCCTGTAGCAAGGTTTAAAATGGCGTTTTGAATGCTTTTAACAATTTTTTTATTTAACATCAATTACATTTAGTTTTCTTATTCTATTCTCAATTATCTTATTCTAAATTTTAATGAGTAAAATTATACATATTATTTTCAATATCCATATTAATTAAACATATTATTATTCCAAAATTGACTTATACCAATTTTTTAACAGTACCACTGATCGGATTATATTCAACAATGCGATCATGCAAGATCATGCAGTAGGCAGAAGTGAGTGGTGGGAACGTAGTGCTAGAGTCAAATTCCAATCGAATGTCCACAGGTCCAGTTTTCAATGTTTCGTTCTGCTTGGAGCAATCGATGACGATAAGGGGAGCTTGGTTTATAAATTCACGCCTCGATAGCAAAGGCTCAGCTTCTTTGTTATAGTAGCTCATTTGAAACCGAACATACATATCATAGAGAATGGCGGGGGATGTGCAGGCTCGGACTTGTTCGCTATCAAGAGTCGTAAAACCCCAAAACTATGTGTACACATACCATCCGGTGAAGAGCAGGCAAGATAAGATTTTTCTTACACCAAACACTGTTCGCTACCTGCTTTTCGTTGACCGATTTTTCACACCACATGGCCCACGCTGCTTAAAGACTCATAAAACTCAAAAACTACATTAGGCGACGGTGGGTTCGTGGAGAGGGGGAGGGGGAGGGGGTGAAAACCTGTTCCAACACGCTTTAAGGCAAGATGCAGCTGCGGAACTGGGTGACTTCAAACTGGCAGATAAACCGCAAAAATTTAGGGATGGTGGGAGGGGGACTGCGGACCCCGTCGCCTCTGACGCCATTTTTTACATGAATTTCATCTTCTCTGCAGAGTCGGGAGGGTGATGAAGAGCGGGCAAGATAAGATTTTTCTGATACCAAACACTGTTCGCCACTCGCTTTTCGTTGACCGATTTTTCCCAACACATGGCCCACGCTGCTTAACGACTCATAAAACCCAAAAATTTAGGAATGGCGGGTCGGATAAAGGGCGGACCCAGTCGTCTCTGACGTCATTTTTCCCTCCGAGATGCGCAGAACGCAGTGCGCACCGCATCTCTGACGTCATTTTACCCTCCGATATGCGCAGAACGCAGTGCGCACAGTTCCCAAATTCTTGCGATCTATCGGCCTATATACATATAAGCTCAACGCATCCTATGCAGACTCGTCAGTCTTACACGATACGTGCAAGTCAAAAGAGTTATACAAAGTTCAGCTTATATCAACGTCAAAGTCATGGCAGTCGAAGCGTATATGGGACTTGCGGAGCAGATGGAGAGGACGTACAATTTGCTGAGAGAGCAACCACCCGGAGAAGAGAATGACGCCGTCATCAATCATTGGGCTGATATCGGAATTGCGAATATCCAAGTTCTGCGCGATATTTCCATGCAACGAGGAACAACCGTTGGTGCGAAAATACGGATCCAACATACGATCGCACTCCTGCAATCTTGGGTGACGAAGATCAAGCAGTTGCAGCAGCGCACAGTGGTGACGGGTGGAAATATCGGTACTCCTGCGGGTGTACAATGGGACGACGTGGATAGCGCTTTTGCCAGCCGAATCAGAACGGGGGTTGTCACAAATCTCCGTCATAAAAATTTGGACGCCTTTCTGGACGATGTGCAGCGCGTCGTCACCGAGAAGTTGGAGCTGATACTGCGCGAGGAGGGAAATGTGACGGTTAACCTCATATTATCGTGCAAATTCGAAAATGCCAAGCACGAAGAGATCTCCACTGAAGTTAAGAGTTTCAACACCTCCAACGTGGCGATTCTCCTCCCATCAAGCGATATAAATGGTTGGTTTATACGTGCACGGGGTGATCTGCAGTCAAAGGTGGAAGATTTCGAGCAACGCGATTCCGGCTGGAGTATGATTGAGATCCTTAACATCGCTGTAAATATCAATCGCTACCAGCCTCTCGCCGCGGGAGCTTCAACATTCGTCGACCTGCCCCAAGACATTCGACATAAAAAGGCTGTGATTAACGTGAGGAACGAGGACGAAAGATGCCTTCTCTGGTCCGTCACAGCAGCCCTCCACCCGGTCAACACCCACACCGATAGGACTCGCAACTATCGTCGATATATTTCCGAGTTGGACTGTACAGGTATCAATTTCCCTGCTACTCTACATGATGTGAAAAAGCTTGAGAGATTGAATAATTTGCGCATCAATGTATATGGTATAGAATCTCAAACTTTTTCGCATCATGCAAAATCAAATAAAAGCGTCATCGTGCCAATTTATTTGAGTAAAAATTTGCATAGCGTAAACATTGGCACGATTCATCTTCTAATGGTTGAGAGTAATCCGGAAGACGATATGACTGGTGAGTTTGCACCGAGATTCCATTTTGCTTGGATTAAAGATCTTTCCCGATTGGTGAGCAAACAATTGTCTGATCATGATGGTCGACTGTTTTTATGTGACAATTGTTTGTGCCACTTTAGCGTGAAACACGCCTACGACAATCATCGACAAGATTGTATTATGCTAAATAAAGTACGCATGGAATTTCCCAAGTGTAAAGATTTAGTATTTTCCAATTTTCAAAACAAAGGCACCGTTCCGTTTGTCGTATACGCCGATCTCGAATGTATATTAATCCCTGAATCTGTAGATGAATTTGAAACTCGTAAGACTTGTGAAATTCAAAAGCATATCCCGCACAGTGTAGCGTACTATGTACATTGCGCGTACGATGAGACTTTATCAGAGTTCCACGGTAAACGCGGTGTCGATTGCATAGATTGGTTTATGAAACAGCTTAAAGATTTATCAATTCAAGTAGAGTCACGCATCAAAAACATAATTCCGATGAAGTCTCTTACCCAAGTGCAACGCGATCGTCACATGCGCGCAAAGAATTGTTATATTTGTGAAAAACCGTTTACCCCTGAGGAGAAAAAGTGTTACGATCACTGTCACTTCACGGGTAAATATCGTGGTCCTGCTCATAATCGGTGTAATTTGAATTTCAGAGAGACGCACACAATTCCAATAGTTTTCCACAATTTGTCCGGTTACGATTCTCACTTTTTAATAAAATCCCTCGCGTCAACTTTTCCCGGTAAAATTACACTGCTACCCATAAATAAGGAAAAATATATATCCTTCACGAAACGCGTCGATGGAACAATGATGCACTTGAGATTCATCGATTCGTTCCGATTTATGGCTAGCAGCATCGATAAACTTTCCACATATTTGACCGATACCGATAAACACATAACACGCAAATTTTATAATAACCCGACTCAGTTCAGTTTGATGACCCGCAAAGGCGTTTTTCCCTATGAATACGTCGATTGTTGGGGGAAACTCGATGAACCGCGATTACCTGCAAAGAAGCATTTCTACTCGCGCCTCTGCGATGCAAATATTTCAGACATCGATTACGAGCACGCGAAAACTGTTTGGAGAGAATTCCATTTAGAGTCATTGGGGGGCTACTCAGATTTATATTTAAAGACCGATGTTCTTTTGCTTGCCGATATTTTCGAAAATTTCCGCGCTAGCTGCTTCAAAACATACAATTTAGATCCGTTGCACTACTACACTGCACCGGGGCTTGCTTTTGACGCGATGCTCAAGCATACTAATGTAAATTTGCAACTTTTAGACAACCCTGAAATGGTGTTATTTATTGAAAGAGCCATTCGAGGCGGCGTAGCGCAATGTTCCAATCGACACGCTCGGGCCAATAATAGATTCATGGGAACAGATTTTGATCCAAACAAAGCGGAATCGTATCTCACGTATTTTGATGTGAATAACCTGTACGGTGCAGCTATGAGCGTGCATTTACCAATCGGTTCGTTCGAGTGGGAATATCAGCACATCGATATAACGAACCATCCGGACGATTCGCCGATCGGTTACTTTCTGGAGGTAGATTTGGACTACCCTGTAGAACTCCACGAGGATCACAAAGACTTACCTCTTTGTCCAGAACATTTTACTCCTCCAGGTAGTAAAAATGCCAAACTCGCGACCACCCTTCACCCCAAAACAAAGTATATATTGCACTATAGAAATTTGAAACAGTGTTTGAGTTTAGGATTGAAATTAACGAAAGTGCATAGAATTTTGAAGTTTGCGCAATCTCCATGGCTCGAGCCTTACATCACGCTCAATACAGACATGCGTAAGCAATCTAGGAATGAATTTGAGAAAAACTTTTACAAACTCATGAATAACGCTGTGTTCGGCAAGACTATGGAGAATGTGCGAAATCATAAAGATGTTAAATTGGTTACAAAATGGGAGGGAAAAGGTGGTGCGAGAACGCTTATTGCCCGAGCAAACTTTCACAGCTGCACCGTATTTGACAGTGATATGGTTATCATTGAAATGAATCGTGTCAAAGTTCACTTCGCCAAACCTATTTACGTCGGCGCATCAATTCTAGATCTGTCAAAAATCTTTCTCTACGAATTCCACTATAATTATATTAAAACCAACTTTTCGAATAAACAGGCTAAATTGATGTATACCGACACAGACAGCCTTATTTATCAATTCAATGTGCCTAATATCTACGATATCATCAAACGTGATGTAGATACAATGTTTGACACCTCTGACTATCCGCCCGACAATGTGTATGGTATTCCCCTTAAAAACAAAAAACAACTAGGGCTAATGAAGGATGAAAATAATGGTAAAATTATGACAGAGTTTGTGGGACTGCGAGCAAAGCTGTACACATTTACTACGATGGGCGAGGATGGGGAAAAATATGACAGTGGTGTAAAAGTGAGTAAGCGTGCCAAGGGTGTAAGAAATTCAACGATAAATAGCATCACGTTTGATGATTATAAGCGCTGTCTGACGGCTTACCGAGAGTTGACTCTTCCACAGTGTTTAATACGCAGCAAAAAACACGAAGTAAGCACGATCGTACAAAAAAAATTGGCTCTGAGTTGGCAGGATGACAAGCGACAATTGATACCTGGACAGACCGACACCGTACCTTGGGGGTTTGTCCCAGCCCCCCAATAGCTATAGGATAAACTTTAAACATAGAATTGATGTAAATATTTGATGTTTGACGCCTCGAACGATCCACCATCGGGCGGAAACGTTTCATGATCAATACGATATTTAATGGATTTGAAGTTTCAAAAATGCGAATTCATATACTCAACAATTGTTTATTTATTTATTATTGATATATCAAGCAATTATTCATATTTATTCGTTTACCACGAGAAAAGTTTTCAGAAAATGAAAAAAAAATTTCAGGAAACGAAAAAACTTTTCAGAAAATGAAAAAAAGTTTTCAGAAAACGAAAAAAAGTTTTCAGAAAATGAAAAAAAGTTTTCCAAAAAATAAAATGTGTAATAATCGTATGGCAAAATTGCATATTATCATTATTATTATCACTATTATTATCATTATTATTATCATTATTATTTTCGTAGTACATGCGCGCACAAAGGAGATAAAATGTGGAAATATTTGTATATTCAAAATCTTTTATTGTAATTCGGAAAATACATACAAATTATGTTACATGTCTGTTTTATTTATCCAACTATTGTGCGAATTATCAAAACCCGACCACTTCACATAGAACAGATTCCCCCATTTGCGTAACACTTTCTCCACAAGGTAGCCGTCGGGATATTTCACTTTGGCGAGCTCTTCCTCGTAGAAGCCCCCCTCGATGGGATGATCTTGATAATCGGTAAGTTTGTAGGTGGGTGGATTGGTATTTTTCACCTCACTCACGGTGAATATTTCTGTCGTCCAATTGGATGTATAGCCTTTTTCGAATACATTCTTGTACTTGCTGATTCGAACTCGATCGCCTACACTGAATTTCCGCGCTCGATCACTTCGTTTGATTTGCCGAGGCTTGTACACGCCACGATACAGCTGTTTTTCATTCTCCGTGCTAACATCCTGTAAGTTTTATTCGAATCGTGCGATGTTTGGTATTGTTGTAGGACTTCATTAAATCATCCAAAATATTAATCCACTTGTGAAATCCTAGGAGAGTAAACCACGTCCACATTTTATTTTTTCAATGTTCGACTAAAAACGTTCGCATATCGACGCCTTTATGTTGCTGAGTGTCAAATACATGTTGATATTGTGCTGCATCATGAGGGCTTTCAATTTGATGTTGTGAAATTCTTTGCATTGATCAACGTATAGATGTGCAGGTATACGGCTCTGGGTTAGTACAGATTTCATAGCAGCAGCCGCATCTTTCCCCCCACCACGGATGAGGATGAAACAAAAATGTGACAACGGTGTTAAAGTGGGTAAGCGCGTCAAGGATGCGAAAACTGCAACGATAAATAACATCACGTTTAATGATTATAAGAACCGTCTGAGGGGCTTACCAAGAGTTGATCAACCCCACAGTGCTTAATACATAGTAAAAAAATGTGAGGTTAGCTCCAATGTACTGAAAAATTGATCATGAGTTGACAAGACGGTAATATGCAACCGATACCTGGGCAAACAGGCACCAGAACTTGGAGGGTGTGCTGCAACCCCGCAATAAACTAGCCGTAGGCTGGAACTGAGGGCATAGAACCGTTGTAAATATATGCGTTTGACATCCATGGCGATAGTTCATGAAGCAGAGACATTTCGCCGGCAATACGATATTGAGCAGATCGAAGTTTTAAAATTCGAATACCGTGTAAATTCATGTATTCACCAATTATTTATTTATTTATTATTAATATATTGAACAAATATTCATATTTATTCGTTTACCACGAGAAAAATTTTCAGAAAATGGAAAAAAGTTTCCAGAAAACGAAAAAAAGTTTTCAGAAAATGAAAAAAAGTTTCCAGAAAACGAAAAATAGTTTTCCGAAAACTTTTTTCCCATTTGATTAACACGTAAAAAAAGTTTTCAGAAAATGAAAAAAAGTTTCCAGAAAACGAAAAAAAGTTTCCAGAAAACGAAAAAAAGTTTTCAGAAAATGAAAAAAAGTTTCCAGAAAACGAAAAAAAGTTTTCCGAAAACTTTTTTCCCATTTGGTTAACACGTAAAAAAAGTTTTCAGAAAATGAAAAAAAGTTTCCAGAAAACGAAGAAAAATTTCAGAAAACGAAGAAAAATTTCAGAAAATGAAAAGAAGTTCATCAAAAAATAAACTGAGCATTAATCGTATGGAAAAATTATAGATTATCATTATTATTATTATTATCATCATCATTATTATCATCATTTGAAGACCTTTGATCACGGCAGGCGATGGTGGAGGTGCCCCCTGCTACCAGGGTCCGGCACTATCGACGTCGAGGCCACCTGCAGCCCCTCTCTTCCGCAGTCTAGGAGGACCGCGATCCTCGCCCCTTCCAAGGTCGTCGCAAGAGCTGTCATTGCTCGCGAAGTAATGACCCCCGGATTTAGAGTTCGCATGATTGAGCTACGCATCCGACGTCCTGGCGCGGAGCTTCAGGGGCGGCTGTGTCCTAGCATTTCACAAGTGGACTAATATTTTGGCTGTGCCGCCCCGAAGCTCCGCGCCAGGACGTCGGATGCGTAGCTCAATCATGCGAACTCTAAATCCGGGGGTCATTACTTCGCGAGCAATGACAGCTCTTGCGACGACCTTGGAAGGGGCGAGGATCGCGGTCCTCCTAGACTGCGGAAGAGAGGGGCTGCAGGTGGCCTCGACGTCGATAGTGCCGGACCCTGGTAGCAGGGGGCACCTCCACCATCGCCTGCCGTGATCAAAGGTCTTCAAATGATGATAATAATGATGATGATAATAATAATAATAATGATAATCTATAATTTTTCCATACGATTAATGCTCAGTTTATTTTTTGATGAACTTCTTTTCATTTTCTGAAATTTTTCTTCGTTTTCTGAAATTTTTCTTCGTTTTCTGGAAACTTTTTTTCATTTTCTGAAAACTTTTTTTACGTGTTAACCAAATGGGAAAAAAGTTTTCGGAAAACTTTTTTTCGTTTTCTGGAAACTTTTTTTCATTTTCTGAAAACTTTTTTTCGTTTTCTGGAAACTTTTTTTCGTTTTCTGGAAACTTTTTTTCATTTTCTGAAAACTTTTTTTACGTGTTAATCAAATGGGAAAAAAGTTTTCGGAAAACTATTTTTCGTTTTCTGGAAACTTTTTTTCATTTTCTGAAAACTTTTTTTCGTTTTCTGGAAACTTTTTTCCATTTTCTGAAAATTTTTCTCGTGGTAAACGAATAAATATGAATATTTGTTCAATATATTAATAATAAATAAATAAATAATTGGTGAATACATGAATTTACACGGTATTCGAATTTTAAAACTTCGATCTGCTCAATATCGTATTGCCGGCGAAATGTCTCTGCTTCATGAACTATCGCCATGGATGTCAAACGCATATATTTACAACGGTTCTATGCCCTCAGTTCCAGCCTACGGCTAGTTTATTGCGGGGTTGCAGCACACCCTCCAAGTTCTGGTGCCTGTTTGCCCAGGTATCGGTTGCATATTACCGTCTTGTCAACTCATGATCAATTTTTCAGTACATTGGAGCTAACCTCACATTTTTTTACTATGTATTAAGCACTGTGGGGTTGATCAACTCTTGGTAAGCCCCTCAGACGGTTCTTATAATCATTAAACGTGATGTTATTTATCGTTGCAGTTTTCGCATCCTTGACGCGCTTACCCACTTTAACACCGTTGTCACATTTTTGTTTCATCCTCATCCGTGGTGGGGGGAAAGATGCGGCTGCTGCTATGAAATCTGTACTAACCCAGAGCCGTATACCTGCACATCTATACGTTGATCAATGCAAAGAATTTCACAACATCAAATTGAAAGCCCTCATGATGCAGCACAATATCAACATGTATTTGACACTCAGCAACATAAAGGCGTCGATATGCGAACGTTTTTAGTCGAACATTGAAAAAATAAAATGTGGACGTGGTTTACTCTCCTAGGATTTCACAAGTGGATTAATATTTTGGATGATTTAATGAAGTCCTACAACAATACCAAACATCGCACGATTCGAATAAAACTTACAGGATGTTAGCACGGAGAATGAAAAACAGCTGTATCGTGGCGTGTACAAGCCTCGGCAAATCAAACGAAGTGATCGAGCGCGGAAATTCAGTGTAGGCGATCGAGTTCGAATCAGCAAGTACAAGAATGTATTCGAAAAAGGCTATACATCCAATTGGACGACAGAAATATTCACCGTGAGTGAGGTGAAAAATACCAATCCACCCACCTACAAACTTACCGATTATCAAGATCATCCCATCGAGGGGGGCTTCTACGAGGAAGAGCTCGCCAAAGTGAAATATCCCGACGGCTACCTTGTGGAGAAAGTGTTACGCAAATGGGGGAATCTGTTCTATGTGAAGTGGTCGGGTTTTGATAATTCGCACAATAGTTGGATAAATAAAACAGACATGTAACATAATTTGTATGTATTTTCCGAATTACAATAAAAGATTTTGAATATACAAATATTTCCACATTTTATCTCCTTTGTGCGCGCATGTACTACGAAAATAATAATGATAATAATAATGATAATAATAGTGATAATAATAATGATAATATGCAATTTTGCCATACGATTATTACACATTTTATTTTTTGGAAAACTTTTTTTCATTTTCTGAAAACTTTTTTTCGTTTTCTGAAAACTTTTTTTCATTTTCTGAAAAGTTTTTTCGTTTCCTGAAATTTTTTTTTCATTTTCTGAAAACTTTTCTCGTGGTAAACGAATAAATATGAATAATTGCTTGATATATCAATAATAAATAAATAAACAATTGTTGAGTATATGAATTCGCATTTTTGAAACTTCAAATCCATTAAATATCGTATTGATCATGAAACGTTTCCGCCCGATGGTGGATCGTTCGAGGCGTCAAACATCAAATATTTACATCAATTCTATGTTTAAAGTTTATCCTATAGCTATTGGGGGGCTGGGACAAACCCCCAAGGTACGGTGTCGGTCTGTCCAGGTATCAATTGTCGCTTGTCATCCTGCCAACTCAGAGCCAATTTTTTTTGTACGATCGTGCTTACTTCGTGTTTTTTGCTGCGTATTAAACACTGTGGAAGAGTCAACTCTCGGTAAGCCGTCAGACAGCGCTTATAATCATCAAACGTGATGCTATTTATCGTTGAATTTCTTACACCCTTGGCACGCTTACTCACTTTTACACCACTGTCATATTTTTCCCCATCCTCGCCCATCGTAGTAAATGTGTACAGCTTTGCTCGCAGTCCCACAAACTCTGTCATAATTTTACCATTATTTTCATCCTTCATTAGCCCTAGTTGTTTTTTGTTTTTAAGGGGAATACCATACACATTGTCGGGCGGATAGTCAGAGGTGTCAAACATTGTATCTACATCACGTTTGATGATATCGTAGATATTAGGCACATTGAATTGATAAATAAGGCTGTCTGTGTCGGTATACATCAATTTAGCCTGTTTATTCGAAAAGTTGGTTTTAATATAATTATAGTGGAATTCGTAGAGAAAGATTTTTGACAGATCTAGAATTGATGCGCCGACGTAAATAGGTTTGGCGAAGTGAACTTTGACACGATTCATTTCAATGATAACCATATCACTGTCAAATACGGTGCAGCTGTGAAAGTTTGCTCGGGCAATAAGCGTTCTCGCACCACCTTTTCCCTCCCATTTTGTAACCAATTTAACATCTTTATGATTTCGCACATTCTCCATAGTCTTGCCGAACACAGCGTTATTCATGAGTTTGTAAAAGTTTTTCTCAAATTCATT
The DNA here is from genome assembly GCF_021901495.1 of Neodiprion virginianus. Taxonomy (NCBI): domain Eukaryota; kingdom Metazoa; phylum Arthropoda; class Insecta; order Hymenoptera; family Diprionidae; genus Neodiprion; species Neodiprion virginianus. Next base: position 25,764,889 of record NC_060878.1, on the reverse strand, counting down.
CCTAGATTGCTTACGCATGTCTGTATTGAGCGTGATGTAAGGCTCGAGCCATGGAGATTGCGCAAACTTCAAAATTCTATGCACTTTCGTTAATTTCAATCCTAAACTCAAACACTGTTTCAAATTTCTATAGTGCAATATATACTTTGTTTTGGGGTGAAGGGTGGTCGCGAGTTTGGCATTTTTACTACCTGGAGGAGTAAAATGTTCTGGACAAAGAGGTAAGTCTTTGTGATCCTCGTGGAGTTCTACAGGGTAGTCCAAATCTACCTCCAGAAAGTAACCGATCGGCGAATCGTCCGGATGGTTCGTTATATCGATGTGCTGATATTCCCACTCGAACGAACCGATTGGTAAATGCACGCTCATAGCTGCACCGTACAGGTTATTCACATCAAAATACGTGAGATACGATTCCGCTTTGTTTGGATCAAAATCTGTTCCCATGAATCTATTATTGGCCCGAGCGTGTCGATTGGAACATTGCGCTACGCCGCCTCGAATGGCTCTTTCAATAAATAACACCATTTCAGGGTTGTCTAAAAGTTGCAAATTTACATTAGTATGCTTGAGCATCGCGTCAAAAGCAAGCCCCGGTGCAGTGTAGTAGTGCAACGGATCTAAATTGTATGTTTTGAAGCAGCTAGCGCGGAAATTTTCGAAAATATCGGCAAGCAAAAGAACATCGGTCTTTAAATATAAATCTGAGTAGCCCCCCAATGACTCTAAATGGAATTCTCTCCAAACAGTTTTCGCGTGCTCGTAATCGATGTCTGAAATATTTGCATCGCAGAGGCGCGAGTAGAAATGCTTCTTTGCAGGTAATCGCGGTTCATCGAGTTTCCCCCAACAATCGACGTATTCATAGGGAAAAACGCCTTTGCGGGTCATCAAACTGAACTGAGTCGGGTTATTATAAAATTTGCGTGTTATGTGTTTATCGGTATCGGTCAAATATGTGGAAAGTTTATCGATGCTGCTAGCCATAAATCGGAACGAATCGATGAATCTCAAGTGCATCATTGTTCCATCGACGCGTTTCGTGAAGGATATATATTTTTCCTTATTTATGGGTAGCAGTGTAATTTTACCGGGAAAAGTTGACGCGAGGGATTTTATTAAAAAGTGAGAATCGTAACCGGACAAATTGTGGAAAACTATTGGAATTGTGTGCGTCTCTCTGAAATTCAAATTACACCGATTATGAGCAGGACCACGATATTTACCCGTGAAGTGACAGTGATCGTAACACTTTTTCTCCTCAGGGGTAAACGGTTTTTCACAAATATAACAATTCTTTGCGCGCATGTGACGATCGCGTTGCACTTGGGTAAGAGACTTCATCGGAATTATGTTTTTGATGCGTGACTCTACTTGAATTGATAAATCTTTAAGCTGTTTCATAAACCAATCTATGCAATCGACACCGCGTTTACCGTGGAACTCTGATAAAGTCTCATCGTACGCGCAATGTACATAGTACGCTACACTGTGCGGGATATGCTTTTGAATTTCACAAGTCTTACGAGTTTCAAATTCATCTACAGATTCAGGGATTAATATACATTCGAGATCGGCGTATACGACAAACGGAACGGTGCCTTTGTTTTGAAAATTGGAAAATACTAAATCTTTACACTTGGGAAATTCCATGCGTACTTTATTTAGCATAATACAATCTTGTCGATGATTGTCGTAGGCGTGTTTCACGCTAAAGTGGCACAAACAATTGTCACATAAAAACAGTCGACCATCATGATCAGACAATTGTTTGCTCACCAATCGGGAAAGATCTTTAATCCAAGCAAAATGGAATCTCGGTGCAAACTCACCAGTCATATCGTCTTCCGGATTACTCTCAACCATTAGAAGATGAATCGTGCCAATGTTTACGCTATGCAAATTTTTACTCAAATAAATTGGCACGATGACGCTTTTATTTGATTTTGCATGATGCGAAAAAGTTTGAGATTCTATACCATATACATTGATGCGCAAATTATTCAATCTCTCAAGCTTTTTCACATCATGTAGAGTAGCAGGGAAATTGATACCTGTACAGTCCAACTCGGAAATATATCGACGATAGTTGCGAGTCCTATCGGTGTGGGTGTTGACCGGGTGGAGGGCTGCTGTGACGGACCAGAGAAGGCATCTTTCGTCCTCGTTCCTCACGTTAATCACAGCCTTTTTATGTCGAATGTCTTGGGGCAGGTCGACGAATGTTGAAGCTCCCGCGGCGAGAGGCTGGTAGCGATTGATATTTACAGCGATGTTAAGGATCTCAATCATACTCCAGCCGGAATCGCGTTGCTCGAAATCTTCCACCTTTGACTGCAGATCACCCCGTGCACGTATAAACCAACCATTTATATCGCTTGATGGGAGGAGAATCGCCACGTTGGAGGTGTTGAAACTCTTAACTTCAGTGGAGATCTCTTCGTGCTTGGCATTTTCGAATTTGCACGATAATATGAGGTTAACCGTCACATTTCCCTCCTCGCGCAGTATCAGCTCCAACTTCTCGGTGACGACGCGCTGCACATCGTCCAGAAAGGCGTCCAAATTTTTATGACGGAGATTTGTGACAACCCCCGTTCTGATTCGGCTGGCAAAAGCGCTATCCACGTCGTCCCATTGTACACCCGCAGGAGTACCGATATTTCCACCCGTCACCACTGTGCGCTGCTGCAACTGCTTGATCTTCGTCACCCAAGATTGCAGGAGTGCGATCGTATGTTGGATCCGTATTTTCGCACCAACGGTTGTTCCTCGTTGCATGGAAATATCGCGCAGAACTTGGATATTCGCAATTCCGATATCAGCCCAATGATTGATGACGGCGTCATTCTCTTCTCCGGGTGGTTGCTCTCTCAGCAAATTGTACGTCCTCTCCATCTGCTCCGCAAGTCCCATATACGCTTCGACTGCCATGACTTTGACGTTGATATAAGCTGAACTTTGTATAACTCTTTTGACTTGCACGTATCGTGTAAGACTGACGAGTCTGCATAGGATGCGTTGAGCTTATATGTATATAGGCCGATAGATCGCAAGAATTTGGGAACTGTGCGCACTGCGTTCTGCGCATATCGGAGGGTAAAATGACGTCAGAGATGCGGTGCGCACTGCGTTCTGCGCATCTCGGAGGGAAAAATGACGTCAGAGACGACTGGGTCCGCCCTTTATCCGACCCGCCATTCCTAAATTTTTGGGTTTTATGAGTCGTTAAGCAGCGTGGGCCATGTGTTGGGAAAAATCGGTCAACGAAAAGCGAGTGGCGAACAGTGTTTGGTATCAGAAAAATCTTATCTTGCCCGCTCTTCATCACCCTCCCGACTCTGCAGAGAAGATGAAATTCATGTAAAAAATGGCGTCAGAGGCGACGGGGTCCGCAGTCCCCCTCCCACCATCCCTAAATTTTTGCGGTTTATCTGCCAGTTTGAAGTCACCCAGTTCCGCAGCTGCATCTTGCCTTAAAGCGTGTTGGAACAGGTTTTCACCCCCTCCCCCTCCCCCTCTCCACGAACCCACCGTCGCCTAATGTAGTTTTTGAGTTTTATGAGTCTTTAAGCAGCGTGGGCCATGTGGTGTGAAAAATCGGTCAACGAAAAGCAGGTAGCGAACAGTGTTTGGTGTAAGAAAAATCTTATCTTGCCTGCTCTTCACCGGATGGTATGTGTACACATAGTTTTGGGGTTTTACGACTCTTGATAGCGAACAAGTCCGAGCCTGCACATCCCCCGCCATTCTCTATGATATGTATGTTCGGTTTCAAATGAGCTACTATAACAAAGAAGCTGAGCCTTTGCTATCGAGGCGTGAATTTATAAACCAAGCTCCCCTTATCGTCATCGATTGCTCCAAGCAGAACGAAACATTGAAAACTGGACCTGTGGACATTCGATTGGAATTTGACTCTAGCACTACGTTCCCACCACTCACTTCTGCCTACTGCATGATCTTGCATGATCGCATTGTTGAATATAATCCGATCAGTGGTACTGTTAAAAAATTGGTATAAGTCAATTTTGGAATAATAATATGTTTAATTAATATGGATATTGAAAATAATATGTATAATTTTACTCATTAAAATTTAGAATAAGATAATTGAGAATAGAATAAGAAAACTAAATGTAATTGATGTTAAATAAAAAAATTGTTAAAAGCATTCAAAACGCCATTTTAAACCTTGCTACAGGGGTCATTTCCTGGAATTTTTTCAATAGATCTAGCGGGTATTTACCCTATCCGATTTATGTGCGGCTTTCCGGCGCCAAACAAGTCTCGACAGGAATTATTTTTTGTGTGTAAGTGTGTGTGTGTGTCAAATCCTATGGAAATAGCCACCAAAAATGACCGGGGGGGGGGGGGGGGGGGGGGGGGGCGTGAGACAGGGTGCGCCGCGGGGGGGGGGGGGGGGGAGTGCGCCGCGAATCGCGGGGGGGGGGGGGTGCGTCGCGAGCCGCGGGGGGGGGGGGGGTAGGGGGGAGCTAGGGGGGAGCTAGGGGGGAACTAGGGGGGAACTAGGGGGGGTTTTGGTCCAGAACTGTCATATATATACTACTTTTCAATTAATCTTAATACATTTTTTCCTCAAAATTCCATACGAGCAGTAACTGTAGAAATTTGTGAACAATTCGCCCTAATTGTGAAAACTGAAAATGCGAAAAATACTAAATTTTCTGAAGAATATATTTTATGGAATATCCCATGCATCGCATTTCATGTAGCTCAAGATGTCTGATGTCAAAATGTTTCATCGCACTTCATCATATTACGTTTTTACAAAAGCACTCAAAATTTGTGCACAGCTATTTTCTGAAATCGACACGTAATTCTGAAAAATGCTTCCAAAATTTTAGTCTTTAGGAATGCTTGAATAATTAAAAATACAAAACAATTATTAACCGAAAAATTACTGAAAAATAGCTCAAGCATTTTTAAAAGTATTTCTTTTCGAACGTCGATGAAAATTCGATTGTATTCACTAGCGTTCTGCAGGATAAGGTAGGTAGGGTTCTAAAAATTCCGAGTTCCAAATTTTTAACCCTACCCGGCAAGCTTTTTCGGTCTTCATTGCTCGTGAGAATCCCATTATATTCATCGTCAATAAATAAATGTGAGCCTCTCCCTGACATATTTTTGACTCATTTCAACGGTTTAACAATTCTTAGATCCAATTTTCAGAGTGAAAAACGTATGTCCCGGAAATAATGAGATTCGTCCGGATAAAGGACAGCTTTAGGATTGAGATAAATAGCGCAAATTTTTTAAGGGATTTTCTTTCAATCTCCTTGGAGTCGATTCGGAAGCTGACAGCAAAAATACTCAACCATGCCTTGTACAACGACCATCCAGCCAATATAACTGGGTGCTGCATGTGAAAGGTGAATCTGTCAATCAGCGACGTTAACGTTCCGGTTTAATTCCCAATACCGTTTCTAACCCGAGCCAATATTTCCTGACTACTGCTGTCTGCTTGGAACTGCTAGAGATAAATAGAGAACCACTCGACGGTTCTGCACGGAGGAAAAGAGGAAAAGTATTATTTGAGTCAAGTTTCATTAACTTGATTCGACTAAATGCTACCGATAAATGCGGCGAACGCGATGCTTACTTAATCCAACAAAATAATTTTGTCGGACGAAATACTTGTGACAAGTTAATACAGAATTGAATCAAGGCTTCGAATGAGATCATGCTGATTATATATCAATATATCGAAGGTTACACGGCGTGAGTTTCTAGCAATAATGTGAATTTTGTATCAAGAAAATGTGTGATTGAAATTACTAAAAATTTAATTGAACGCACCTCGATCGTGTTGTTTTAAAAATATGACATTCTTGTATCAAAGTAAATTGATCTTGTTTTAATTCATGTTTCGTTGAGTCAAGAGTTCAATGGTTGAAACAGGTAATGAAATTTGTTGTTAGAAAAATCTTTTTCAATTAGTGAACATTAGTGTTATCCAAGCGCACAAAATATATTCTTCGAATGACATTATTTATAATTTTGTATACGTGAAAGTATAAATTGACCATGAGTCGATAGTTTTTGTTTATTCTTCGTCAAAATCAATTTCGATTACTCGAAACTTGGTATTGTGCTTTCGTCATTTGTAATAGGACTGATGAATAAATTATCCGTATCTGACTCTGAACCTATTTCCGTATCGGGAAAGTTCACCGCATAGCGGCTGTTTATACACAGTAATAGTATACCGATGATTCGATGAATATATCCTCTATTCGCTTCAAGGCATGTGGTGTTTCATTTACATCGTAAATAAATTAATGCAACTGATTCAATCAGTTACGCCAATCAAGCTTCGGTGGGATCAACAAAGTATGGCATTCGATCGATGCATATTTTTTGTCCGCCGGATTCGTGTACTTATTTTATTTCAAATACCTTCTTGTTTTTTTCAAAAGACATGCGATACATAAACTTCAAAAGTTTCACTCGATCGCGACAAGAAAGGTTTTTTTAGAATCAAGGAAATTACTTTGACAAACATCGTATTTGGAACAAAGCAAGGAACGAAAAAATCTATTTTGTTGGTTGAAGAATTTCTTTCCTCCGCGTGGCCATTCACGCTTACGAAATTGAGCACACACAGTATCATACTTTGGCCGTTATCTACGAGCGTGAAGGGGTTTTTAACAAAAAGTCCGTTAACAAGGATACTTCGGCGAGTAAGTGTCCGTAGTTAGCCGGTAGCCGGTTCACACCAAGAGCCGGTCGGCCAGGGTTGGCTGATTTTTTTACCCTCAGCATCCCTTCCCTCTTCCCTCTTTTCTCTTTTTTCCCCTCCCCGGCATTCTCAGGGCGACCCTCTCACCCGGGTCCGAGAGTGGCAGGGTTAGCCAACACCGTTTCAGCCGGTGTGATCCTCTAATAAAAACAACGGGGCAAGGGTCCTCGAGAAAATTGCCTCCACGAGCCGGGGTACTCAACGCAGGCAGGTCATACCCGACCATTTAAGCCACTGCTGTCCATTCCTCGAGTGGGCATCAAACGCCTAATTCAGCGTCGGGGCTCGCGGCGCGATTGTCTCAAGTCGAAAGAAAGGGCCCGTTCGTACAACCCTCGAAATCGAATTATTTCTATCGCCATCATTTCACCGCGCTGCGATGATTGCCGTTGTTAAGTAATACGAGCGATATCGGAATGTCAGTTCTCTATTTCTATTTTTCTTCTTCTCGTTTTTTCATTTTTTTTTTCTCCGTCCGAGATTTCTTCAATTAAAACCGTACGCCGGCCAAGACGCGGAGGCTTGACCTTAAGGGCTGTTTTCCTGCCTCGCAACTCCCCGCGGCTGGAATAATCTTCGCGAAAATACTTCGCTATTATTACTTTCGGTTTTCCGATACTTTAGCTGATATTAAATTATTATATTTTATGTACTACACCAGCCTTCCAGTAACCACTAAGCCCTTACTAATATAGCCCCGAGCATACTGGCCTCATATCGTAATACAAGTTTGCCGTAAGGGAAAAATAGAACAACGAGATGAGCACCGTACGAAAAGAAAAGAAAGAAAAAATTCGAGAACTCATCCGCAACGTTTATTATTGATATTAAGCCTCTCGCAATAGCTAAAGATTGAGCTTTACCCAACTTCAATGATTTCCTCCTAGCTGGGTTATTTCACAGTTCAGTTCAAATTTCCGATCACTCGTGTTCATCGTGATATGTGACGGGATTTTTTTAAAAAATAAAAAAATACTTGCAAATAAATATCACCTTTTTGTCAAATTCAAATATTTTCAAATTATTCGGAGAATGTTCTGAGGATTTTAGATACGTTTTAATTCGACTCTTTCATAAAGTTTAATGATAAATTTCGTATAAAACGAAAGAAATGTGCAAAAATGTGGGAATTTTGGATTGATGTTTGAGAAAGTGCAGCTTTTTTCATAGAATTTCCTCACAGGGATTCCATCTGTTGAAAACCACAATTTTAAACCTTTAGGTTACACACCTCAACGAAGACATCGATTCGAGCATATTTAAAATGTTATGGAATACTCTTTAACTATCATATTTCAAGGGAAATCAGTTATTTCTGGCAAAATGAAATTTCGAATACGAAAAGAAATTGGTAAAACAACAAAATACCGAAAAATAGATCAGTCCGCTCAAAAAATTATAACTCACTGAATTTTCAGCATTTTGAGCTGAAAATTGACTGAGTAGCTATCAAGACACAAATATTTAATAAAGAAAATACGGAGATACTGCGCGATGAAAGAAAAAGGTATATATTTCAATGAGCGAAGTTGAACTTCGGGCAAAAAATGAACTAATTATTTTTACGGTATTTTATTATTTATCTTGGATCAAATCAGATTATTTTGGATGTTTTTCATATGAAATTTACGGTGACGATGCCGGCGGGGGGGGGGGGGGCAATTTGACCCCGGGGTGGAGTATAAGGGTCAAATCAGATGAATCCGCACACTACATAAAGTTATAGTTGATATTTGAAAAAAAAAAAAAAAAATTCAGAGTTAATAATAAAATTCTCAATGCTTAATCCTTTCGAAATAATTCGTAGTTTAGACATCATAACTATAAATTAGTGATTCGAAAACTTGACCATGTTGCATAGAAAAGGATATTTGATTTTACTTGCAGTGGCTTATCATTCAGAACCTGAAATTTTTTACCAACAGCCTCTTTTATCCAAATAGTAAGCCTAACAGTAAATACAAATAGTCACGTCAAATTTCGGATACTTCTGTTATTGGCCAACATCAATCAATCCAATTCTTGGTCAAAGAATAAACCACTCGTTCAACTAATCCCTTCTTTGACCAATCGATTACTCGCTCAACCGTAATATTCACACTTCAAAGAGCCAGACTGGCTGAAAAAAGCGTGAGAATTACGACTAATTTAGAAATTCAGATGCCAGTTGCCTTTCAAATCGACTGGCGATACGTCAAATTTGCACGTCACGACTATACTTGACAGTCAGCTACTAATCGCTGGATAAAACCTTAAATTTCACTAACAATCGAAGTTAAAAATCACTTTCTCAATACAAGTGTAATCAAGGCGAAACTACCGCTGCAATGATCCGTACGTTTTATCGTTGAAAAATTGCGCATAGTCATTCCGTTGGAAGAAGGAAGGAATTCCCGAAGAATTTTCAGCTAACGTAGCAGATTGACCGTACGGTGGCAACACTTGTTTTGAGCAGGATAACGGCGGCTTGGTAACAACTAATAAACGAGGGATAGTTGGATCAAGTTTTGACCTATCACGACCATAATTCGAGTTTATCACGCCTCGGTCAGGAGGAGACAATAATAAAGCGCTCTCTCTCTCTCTCTCTCTCTCTCTCTCTCTCTCCTTGTGGGTGTGTACACCTATACTGCGGAGCTGTTAGGTACCCGAAGACCCATCTCCCACATCGAGCAGCCTCTCCGCGAGCGAGCTTCGTGAAGTGTTGCGGTTTTGCTTGCATGCTAACAATAAGCCATGGTATATTCATGGGGCGTATTTACGCCGCGACCTCCCTCTATCCTATTCTATCCAACGTTATGTTGTGCGACGAGAACACGATAAGACAAGACGAGAAAGGAGGTTCACCACCCGCGTCTCGCGTGTCACCGAATTTTTATTAAAAATTTAACTTAACACCGTAACGTAGACGGTGTGCGATACTAATTGTAAGGCAAGTTTCACTGTGTGGATTGAATTTTCTTTTCAGACAGTTGAGGTATTTGAAATTTTGCAATAAAGTATTGAGAGAAATTTGCCTTAGTATGTTTAATAAAAAATTGTAACGACGACGATTTTAGTATTCCTAGAGTGACTAAAGAATTTGATGAAAGTAAGTATTCAGTGCACTGAGAGAAATTTTTAGTTCTTGTTACCGCGCCGTACTTAATTATTTTCAGCTTTTACCACAATCGTAAAATACAGTTCTAGGTAGAAAATGAAAATTAGTTTTCTAGCTGTTACCAGAAAGTCTAGTATCCGTTACTATTATTTCTCATTAGGATCACTGTTACTATATTTTCTTGTAACTGTTGCAAAAATTTAATGCTTGTGCAACAATAAATTCATGTTAAAGCCTTATTTAACTAAAAGAGTAGAGTTAACCTCAGAAACTGATTTTGCGTTGCAATTACCAAAAAAGTATCGACAATAGCGCGAAATGTTTACGCCTAACTCGTTATTCGTAATTCCAACAATATTTAAACATTTTTTTCAACGATACTTGTTTTACTGAATTTTTCTAGTTGCTGTAACAAATGAAATTTTTCTCAGTCTGTAATTATAGTTCTGTGAAATCTGTATGATGTATGATTTTTCAATCGAATAAAGCCCTAACACTGATTTACCGTTGCACCAATACTCAATTATTGCCGTAATAATTACAAAAAAATAAAGTAGAAATTACCATATTTAAAGAGTATCGTAACGCATACTACTATAATAAAATCATTATTAAAATTGTCTCGGTAAAAATCTTTATTTTCATTTTTTTTCATTTCAAATATAAGCCTGGAATCCAACAAACCTTTGCAACAATAAATGTTTGGAAATATTAGCGTTCAAATCGTTGTTCCTGGGTGTGTAATCGAGTGGGTATTTTTTTTTTTTTTTACGCTCAGAAATATTTGGACCCGGGCATTTCACTTCTCTGCATGTTATATTGTATTCCAAAATGACAAGAAATTTAAGATGCCTTGAACATATCTTTCTAGGGTACGAATAATCACTTGAATTGTTTTTACTATATAATACTTCTCATTCTGCAACAATATCTTCAAGAATTCATCAGGGAGCGACAAGTTGGCTAATATAATGGCAACGGATCTGCTAATTTGATTATGTATTTTGTTTTTCTTGCTCGTTATGCGGTGGAAACACATGACAATAGAATCACTGCCTCGAGAGAATGAAAGCAAAACTTTTCAATCGATTAAATATCTTGCTAATGAATAGTCGAATCAAATGACGTCATTGAAATCCTCCATACTTCCATGTTGTTAGCAAATTTGAATTTGACGTTAACTCTAGAATATGTTGTCGTTTTTTATTCCTACTTTCCTGTTACGTGAGCAAAGAACTGATCAAAAATGTGTTCAAGATTAAAAACGTCCGAGAGTATTCGAAATACTTAGAACGAATTGATAAAAGTCAGTATTTAGTAATCAGTTCCAGGACGTCGTGATGTTTGTTTCAATGCCTCTAAAACGATTGTAAAGTAATTCGATTGTAAATAATTAATAAAAATCTAACGTCAGCCAATAAATATACGGTTTAATGTTGTCTGCTGAAGGTAATCAGGAATTCAGGGGATAACCGTTCCTAAGGTCAGGATAAAAAAAAGTGTTGTGAAGTCACTCGAAAGCACTTGAAGCCGATTAAAGTCACATGAAATCACTTCGGAAGAAATTATCTAAAGTCGCTTGAAGTCGTGAAGTCGGGTGTACATAAAGAGAACTTTTAAGTAGTAGTTAGTATCCAGTCGCTAACTATTTTCATTTTTTACCGTAACTTAGAACTATAATTCTGGACGTAAAATGAATACGAGATTTTGAGCTGTACGATAACATGTGAAATGCGTTACAATTCATTACTACGATGGTCACTTTTACCAAACATTCTTGTCAGTATTACAATAATTCGATGTTGGTGTAACAATAAATTGATGTCGGAAAAAATTCAACTAACAAAAAATATGGTATACCTTAGAAACACGTTTAATGTTGCAATAACCAGAAAACGTATTATCGTTAACTATAATCACACCAAATAGATACTTATCTAATATTTTCGTATAATTTCAACAACATTCGAACAGTTATCGCGACGATATTGATTTGAATAAGAATTTCTAGAAACTGCAGCGTATGAAATCTTTCACAATGAAGGAGAAGAGATGAAAAGAAATATTATATATTATTGTTTAAATATGTGAAAAGTTTGATTTCACCCATCAACATCCAAACAAGATCGATCTCTGATTTGTCAGAATCATAAATAACCCAGTCAGTCACTCGTTCCGACGAAAAGCCGAATGCGTGAATAGAAACAATGAAACGGAGTGATAAGGTGCCGAAATATCGATCGAAATGTTTTCCGCAAATTTGCCCGTCAGTCTGACAAAGGCTAAATCGCGATGCCGGTAAGTAATAACGGGGAAGTGAAGGGACAAGAGATCGAAAGGTTAATTAATCGTTCGGTAATTGATGGTATTGATTGTGAAGAACGGTATTGTAACTCTGGTGAAAATAAGTTAAAAATCGATTCTCCCACGGCAAGCAGTAAGTCAAAAGTTGAGTAAAGTAATCACGATAATTGCCTGTTCGTTAACGTTTATCTGAATCACCGCGTACTTCCGGGGCGGAGAGGTGAGAAGGGCGAGGGGTGGGGGGTGGGCATCGTAATACGATATCAAATTAATTGCTGCAATTATCTATCTGGTTGTAAACGTCACCGCCTAAGGAGACGGTCGAACCGCTGAAAGATATCGTGGAATAGCTTCAGATTAGATACATAGGTATATATGTGTGTATATATATATATAATTTAGGGTGGCCCTTAATATTGGTAAAAAAAAAAAATTTTTCTCTCACCCCTTAAATTGACTCGAAATACTAAAAATTAATTTATAAAGCGAAATCCGCTGAGAATTTTAATACTAACTCGTGGCCCAAAGGCCCTTTAAAAGAGTTAAAATCGATTTTTTTTATGCATATAAACAATGAAATAATATTGTGTGGTAACTGAAATTAATCTGACAGTAATTTTACCGCATTCCGCAAATTCATCTGAATTTCTTAAGGTGATACGGACATTAGAGCAATGTAAAGATAAAAGCTGAATTTTGATATCTTATTAACCGCTAATAAATACGTAAAAAACGATCGTTTTTAATTAGATAAAATGAAACGATCATTTCATTTGAATTTAAGGAGCGGAAATAAGGAATGCTTTGAGGAAAATTTTTAATATGAAAAAAGGTGAAACTTCTACAAAAATGAGGTAGAAATCAATATAACATCTCGGAACATAATTATTGCCAATCTAGCGTTGTGGTTTTTTGATCCGATTATATTTCGATTTTCTCGTATCTGTTCCATGTCAAAAAAGTAATGCCGTCGAAATACGGATAAGGACATTGATTTTCGCAAGAAAAACTCTGTCAAGCTTATTTTTTTTTTCAAATTTTGTACCTTGATAATCACTCTTAATCGATTTTAACTCCTTGAAAGGGACTTTGGGGCGCGGGTTAATATTAAAATTAAGGGCGCATTTCACGTTTAAGTATTATTTTCTAGTATTTTGAGTCAATTTAAGGAGTGAGAGAAAAAAAAATTTGTTTCACCAATATTAAGGGCCACCCTAATACGTATATATATACATGTATGGACATTAGTACAACACGATACATGTGTACGTAATACGCATACACTGATGTTTACTAAGTAATTGGGTTCTCCAACAACTTTATTTATCAATGGGCGCAGTTTGTTCGTCTCCTTTTTACCCCCACCATGCTATCAGTTGATCAAAATACTTCCAGGACTTTTAATAGCTCATATTTCAATGCGTTGAACCCACACATAATATCAGTCCTTGTACAATATTGTTGGATAATTTTAGTTCGTACAATTCGAAATGATTTTCTGGGCAGAATACTTAAACAGCGATGAAGTGCGACGGGAAAAATAATGGGTAATGAATCTTGGAATACGCATTGAAAAATTAAAATAAGACATGTCATGGTCTTTCTCAAATTCTGTCATCGCTCTATATTCAAAAGTTCCAAGTTCTTCGTTTCCAAAACATTATTCCTGATGATATTCGATATAATATGACGATGATTTAAAAAAAAAAAAAAAATTTCATCGTCAATAATCAATCGCTGTTTTTTTGTGGAACAAATATTTTTGCAAATCAAATGTATTAATTTTAAGCTGCTAGAGCAGCAACTTCTCTTTCGTTTCGCTGACACCCCGATGTGATTAGAAACCGAATTCCAAATCCTTGATAAACAAAAGTGAAAAATTTTTTGTCAAAAAGTCGCATAGCGACTGAAATTATTCTCTTGAAAACATCACAGCGTAAAGCAACGCTGTTTATTGCACAAACAACGGGGCAACAAGGAGGAATTCTGCCAAGTACGCAAATGCTATGCCAAAGTCTAGCAGGAGGTTTTAGTTATACAAGCGCAACGCCGGTAGTTGGAGCTGAAGGCAAGTGCGATTTCTCACCCTTATCTTATCTAGCCCCCCTCGCGCCACTCTCCCACCTTTCCGGCACCTCCACCACACACAGTGGCTCCTCCGGTCCCCCCATCCCCTTCTATATTCTACCCTCTGTCCTGCCCTCGGTTTACTTCGATTCCATCCACGGGGGAGCAAACTTAAATTTACTCCTAGGGGTTTTAATTCCACGGATTGACGTGAATTCAAGTCCTTTTAAACTTTCTTCCTGCCAGAGAGCCGAAGGGGAAAGAAAAGGAGGGAGAGGACCGAAGTGCAAAAAGAGGGATTCGACGGGGTAATTTCGTAGATTTGCTGATACCCAGCCCTAAGGAGGGGCTGGGCTCGAGAGGAAAGTGGGGGCAGGTGGACAAGGTGGGCGTATTATACATTTATCGACTTCGGTACGAGTTCACCCTCCACCCCCACCCACCCACCCTTCGCATTCTGGCCCTCGCGGCTTTTATTCTCGTTCCTGGAAACGAATACGGGAAAAGAGAGACAGTTTTGTTTGTCACTCGAGCTTCCCCCTCCCCCGACCCCTCCTCTTCACCACCCCGCGATCCTCCAGCCTCTGAGGCGAGGTGTTACCCAGTGTGCGGTTTCAGATCCCCACCGATATCGACGAGCTTAATTAGCAATGAAGAACGCCTCCGTATTTTCGACTCCTTGAAGTCGGTGCACGTACAGCTCTGAAAGACCCTTTGCCAACCCTTCGGTTTCACGGAGTAAGAGAGGGCGACAAACGTCCTTGAAATAATTATCCTTAGAGTGCCTTGGAGGAGACGTGAGGGAGGGGATATTGACAAAAAATTAACAATTGATACCGGTAAGTGACTTTAACGAGAAATTTTGAAGCGACGCTTCTGTGATACGATACATTCACTACATTCGTGTCCTCAAGGTGACACGATAGTGAAACTGTAAACATTTTCGATTGACGCGAAGTTAATGTCATTAAGTTTCTAGTATCGACAGCTTGAACAAGTATTTTTATGCCAGTTTAAATTTATTTCGTTCAAGAAGTTCTTACGTAAAAAATTATTGTTCTTCGACAAGCTTCTCGCGTCACATTTTTTCCCATAAAAATTTACAACATCGTTCAAGTTATGCCATAATTTGCATCCTTACAAAGCTCGATAACGATTTGCGTGTGGTGACCAATCGTAATCTCTGCTCATGTTAATCAAACTTTGTTCGAAGCACCTCAAAGGCTGAATTGTTACACTTCTGATGACGCGATTTGGCGTACGTAACAAGATTTTAGTTTTCACCATACGAAAGTCCAGTTGGAGAGGCCTTACTACTCTTAGATAAAGGCCGGAGTCATGAATCGAATCGTGGTCTGTATAATACCGGGTTAAAATCTAGTGTACGAATTATTTCAATTAATAGGGACAATTTGCTCGTTTCAAGAATCCAACAACGCAGATTTTTATTCACTGTTGAAATACCGGATCAAGTGTCCATAGAAGTTTACAGGCTGCTATTCTTAACCACCGTAGCACACAAGAAAAAAATCGTAGTCGCTATTCGTTCAGAGTCAGATCCATGTCCAGAAATGCAACACAACCATTTTTAAAGTCTGATAAAAATTCGATAAACTTTTTCTCTTTTTTTTCTACTCATCTATCCAAAGGAAATTTTCGAATGTAGAAATCAGCCGAATCATTTCGCACAGCTGGGACCCCGAGAGGTTAGAAGTACCAGCAGATAATTTCGTCTTTGTGGTTTTTTATTTTAAAGAGAAAAAATGCCATCTCACTAAATTCTTCCACCTAACTTACACTCCATCTAATTTCCTTCGCGTTCTTTTCTGTGTAATATCTTATTCGCAATTCTCAGCTACTTTCAAGTCTCTTCTTTATTTTTAAGTTGTAAAAACAAATTTATTAAATTGGTTTACTTTTCTCTGGAAGTATAGGTATTCAAAATGATGGAAAATTACAAGATTTATCAAAATGAGGTTTCCGGACAAAATTTAAGATATCCCGTGCAGAACTTGGAAATGATCTTGGAGAAAAAACCCAAAAAGACGAATCTCCATAAATTACCTAAACAATGGAATATTCGATTGGTGACTGATTTTATTTTTTCATTCCAATCTACTCGCGTGAATTAAAGTAGCACCATCACTGAATCATACGTGGAACAGGTTAAAATTGAAATATATCAAAACTAAAAGTTATGCCTCTGCATGTGCGAAACTCCAGACCTTAGTGACCGACTAAATACTGCAACGAAAAAGCAAACCGTAAAGATTCTTTTTTCGCGATACTTTTCATATCTATAAAAAGGGTGTCTGTACGACAAACTTCCGCGATGATTTCGAAAACAGCCGAGAGAAAAATTTGAAACTGATGGAACTTGGCAGCCAAATGAAAAAATGTCGAAGAATCGGAAAATTTTTATTTTTTGAAAACTAGAAATTTAAGAATTTACTTAAAGATAAATACATAAACTTCGAAAGGCATAATCGTTTATTCAGAAAAAGTAATAAGAAGAAAAAAGCATAGATCTGTCTGTTAAATATTGAGAATCGTCTCATTTTTGATAGAATTGAAAGTTCAAAGTGAACGGGATATAGAAATTTTTTATGTCCATCATTTGATTGTAAAATCATGTAAGTTTCAAATTTTTTCATCGAGCCGTTTCCGAGATCATCGCGGGAGTTTTCGTACAGACCGACATCCAGTTGAACATTTTTCTAAAAACCTGTTTTCGGGTTCTAGAGTTTCGAAAAGATTCATTGAATTTAGATAAAGTAATTTTCGACCGAAACCAAATACTTTTCCTACATCACCAAAGGTGATGAAAATAAATATTGAACCTGTGGTTTCAGTACAAGAACTAACCGAATAGTTGCTCTTGGGGAACTTATTTTGAATCATGAAGGTATTTTTGGAACGCAGGTATCACCAAAAGAGCAAGGATTTTGCTGTGCGTTCCATAAGAATTCTAAATTTTATCGAACAGCATTTGGAACACCGAATAGTACGAACAGATATTCAATTTCAAAGCTGAAAAGTGAGGCTATGTTTCGTGATTAATTTACGTTATTCATAAAAAGTAAAAGAATTGCAGGATTTCAAGTGAGTAAAAAAAAAAAAAAAAAAAATCACAGTAAGTTTTCAAAGATAAGTCATGAAATTAATGAGTGTCATTTTTCTTGATTCAATGTTGCAAAGCGAATTAGTTTGAATAATATCCGGGCATCGTTGTTAATTATAATTTATTTTCATCAGCTATGTAGAAATGGTTATCACGTTTTTGAGAGAAGGAACTCTCTTATCCAGGTGAACGGTTGTTTTCTCAATATTTATCATAAGTGAATTTCAATCCGAAGAAGGAAATACTTGGGAATGAAAACTTTCAAGAAAATTTAATAAAATGTGCTGCACGCCGGTTGGTCCGCAGATTGCAGCGCGTGTCTCTCTATAGTGGCCCATGTGCAACTTTGATCAATGCTGAATCTGGTCGCAGCAAAGAGGCCGAGACGTGGACGTATAAACAGAGCGAGTAAACAGCGAGAAGTGGAAAGTAGGTACGAGTGGAAAACACGAGCCCGGCAACTTGTTTGAATTTCTGACGGAAAATCTCAAAGGAAAATAGGTATGGCTCAGGCTATATCAGTATTTTACTGTACGTGTGGATGCAGTATATGGGACTGAGAATATTTCAGCTAACGATGAGACTCTTTTCAGTTTCCACTACCTTTTCACAAAATTTTAGAACGCTGCAACCATCGCTCGACAAAATATCAACCAAGCACTAATCATTCCGTCTAAAATATGTCGACATAATCTTTTTTGTGCTTCTGAAATTTTTGTATTTAAAAATTTATAAAATATCATATTTTTTTTTCATTTTCATTTCATCAGCTACATGTGCCAAATCGAGTCATGCAATATTTATCCTTCTTTATTGCAGCAGCAGTTGGGAACGAAAAGCTCCGGTGAATCCCTAACTGCAAAGTTTCGGTGAGTTGTATTTGAGATATTATATTTTAATCGCGATATCATCCGGTATTTTGGCGATACGGTCGTGTCAAATCGCGAATACCACGTGCAGCTTGTCAATCAAATATGCACCAACCGGACATCCAGTGAATATAACCATGTATTGTAAATTTCAATGAAATCGTTTGACTTCTTTCTGAGTTACCAAGAATTCGGAATAATACAAAATTGTTGCTGTCCGCCTTCCTTGTTCTGAACACCGAAGTAGAGTAACGAGATAAATCGAAGCATTGCTCGAATAGGCGAAAGATTCTTCATGTCAGATCGTAGCAACGAAATTTCAGCATCCGTCGAGTTTCGGAAAAATTCAGTGACGCGCAAAGAAATTGTGAATATTTTCGATAACGAGTTTGCAACACTATTGCCATGAATCACGTGATTAATAAACCACGTCATAAAATCTAAATAGATGCTGTTAAAAAGTACAACTAGAAGAGTGTGCAAGCGCTCATTCAATGCTGCTTGACGGATTCAAGAAAGCTTCCATGTTCTACCGAATTTCACTGAGATACGCATTGGTGAGAAAAAATGGAAGGGATGTGACGTAAGGATCTAAGGATTGAAATTTTCACACTTGCTTCTGAGGATTAGACGTAGAAGATTAAGTGGAGCAATTCTTTGATCTCATTCCATGTCGGAAAATTATACGTTCAATGGTGCTACCCTTGCACAAATAGTGTTTATAATAATTTCGTTTGATCAATGAAGTGAAATTTATTCAAGACTTATTACTCCCGTACACAACACCTTCGGAGAATGACAAAAGTAGTTAATTACGATAGATGATACGGTTTTCTACACGCGGATAACCAATCGAAAGGAAAACCATTAGAACAACAGACCACCCACCGGTAAATACCTAACCTAGTCTGATTTCTCTCCCTTCGTATTCCAAGTTCCAAATTCGTAATTTCCTACATTGAAATCTCGAAAGGCTCGCGCCTCTCGGTTAGAAAAGCTGAAATCCTGATAAATTTCAGCTTAATTTCTGCCGTTCGAATAGGCTGAAAGTTTAATCCGGCAGTGATCAATTATCAGGTTATCTAGGACTCAAGTATCCGATCCACTGTCACAAGAGACTCCCGCTTTCGAAAGATATCGTCGTTACACCTAGTTCTACAGTCGGTTTGGTAGAACGGCGATAATTCCCGCATAGAAACTTTGGAAGGTTTCGCAAAGGCCTGAGTCGGCCAACGTGATACTGTCAATCTGGCGCTGATGAAGCAATTAATTCATGATCTACGTTTGATCGCAAAGGCTGCCGGGCCTAGTTCAATTTCCCATAAGTTTAGGATGCTTAGAAAATGTACTTATCAATTCCGAACGGATCAATTTCGATGATTGCTTTGTATCATGACGTTAAAAAAAAAATATTCATAGATTATGCGGGTCACTCATTTCCAGGTGAACTCTGATGATCCCATTCGAAATTCCTTCGCATCGGTTCCGCGTGGGAATTTCGAACTAGCTCGCCTCGGAATGTTGAACGGAATTCGATTCCGCGATCCTTGTATCACGAACGTGGCAATATTACTGTCAATTATGGCTAAGAGGTAGACCTACAAGATTCTGGTAGTTTATAACAGGATTCTCAGTTATTGACAAACTGATCTACCTACTTTTCTCAACGATTAAACATTCGCTTTCTACGTACTGGCATGACGAGCTAGTTAATTTGGAGCTAAAAATGTTTTATCGTTCGGCATCTGCGAAAAATTAACCCATTCGCTTTTTTGTACACTGTGGTGTAAAATCTTGATTTCTTACGGTTTCTTACGATTTTCTTGAGATATGATTACGTAAATTATATTAAATAATTGTCAATTGTATGAAATAGAAGTAAAATTTTCTGATAAATCGATTCCCGCTACTTATTTCGCAGAATTAATCTCACATTGTGAGAAAAAAGTGAATTTTGAAGAAACAAAACTCAATTTCTGAAACATGTACGAAACATCTGAAAATTGATTTGAAGGTGTTTTTTTCATTCGAATAAAGGCATTTCGAGTTATTACTTTCATTTTAGAGTGAACAAGGCTTATTCCATTGGAATCGGTAAACAGGCTTGCCTAGGTTGTACTTGTGCTTTTAAGACATTACTTTTTGCAATCAGAAGCACTGAGTTTTTCAACTCTTTCGGCTGCTGTGATTCAGAAATATACTTGGACGAATTCCTTCTGAAGCATTCAGAAGAATTACAGGGGTTTTAGGTCACCGTTAAAGATTCGCGAGTGTATAACCCCGGTGAATGGCTGTGTACCCACGCTCATAGTTAATTCAAGAGAAGTCAGAATATGCATGGAGGGAAGTGGTAAGTTGATACGGGTTTAGAATTTCGACCGGAGACCCTGGCATCCCGATTCCATCCCGTAAACTTGTCCTTATGAAGCTGCAGCGGCCAGGCGATAAAAGAACTCGATGGCTTTGCCTGGTAGAATTCAACCGAGCCAGTGGAAAGTTTTACGGCGGAAGTTAGGGTCGCATGGAGTAGTAAGGCAAAGACAAACGCGCAAGCAAACGAGAAGACGAAGGCGATGGGAATTCAACGGGGTGCCGAAACTTTACTCATAAATTCAATATTCTAAACAGACCTTAACAATAGAGTCACGGCTAAATTTAGCTGTAAATGACTAGCGCAGAACGCCACTAGATAACCTGCAATTTTTTCTTTATGTCAAGCTGTGAAGACTTTTTTAAACACACCTGATTTGACGGATCCGAATTCGCTCCACTGAGACACAATTTTCAGATAATTTTTTCTCAGCTCAGGGTTGGTTTTGGCACCTCGGATAAAAACGGAACTCTGCTATTGCCGCTCGGAAGAAATACCGCATCCAATACTTTATTTATCTGAATATTAATTTTCGATTCGTAAATTTGTATTCACTCTTACAAATGAGAAAAAGAAAAACAAATCAGAATACTTTCTGAAAGGTTCCAATCACTGACTAGAAGAGAAAGCATCGTTACTTTGTATTGATCCATATATCGTACGTGAACTGTAAACTAGAAGCGTATAGGTTGCGACAAATATAGAATTACATCTATTTCAATTCAGGTCCGTATAATTGAATTATCTGGCAACAACCCGGGTAGGCGGTAGGTTTTCTACTGGATCGGGCAGCGTTCACACGTCCGGTGAAAACACTTATACACTATACGTTGGCTGCAAAAGTTCATAATGGACTTTGCGGAGCGTGATCAAGCGGCGGAAAATTTACTCGAGCGGTAAAGAGCCTCCCGTTGAAATGCATCGCCATCGGTCCCACTCGCTAAACTGCACTTCAAAAAAATCCCCCGTGTTTGAGCCCTTCATAATTTTTCGCCACATCCAACAGCCCGTCAGGTTTTCAACGCAAGCGTTTTCATTTCGCGGTGTTCAAATAACGGCAAACGAGAAATATAGCTCCCAACGGCAACGAAGGTTGAGGGTTGGGATATAACCTACTGTGGCATTAAATATTTACCGGATCTCTACGCAGTGAGACTTCTTTCAGGCCACCGTTATATCCCGGGAGGTCACTATAATAATCATAGAATACTGAAACGAGGTTCGATTTTTTTCTAGACAACCGCTAGTCATAAGTGTGGGCGAGGTTTTCTTCCAACACACTGTGAAACATGAATGAAGCCCAGCTACGCATAGCCGGAAAAATAATCGGTCGATCAACTACAACCAATCATGGGCCGCGAAGTGAGGATCCAGTCATCTCAATCGCATGGCAGTTGATATGACTCAACATTTGTTTGCGTGAAAACGTCAAATGTTGAGTCGACTGATATTATGTTTAGTTGGAGTGACTAAATACTTGATTCGCTTCTCGAGACCGTCGCGTTTTTGTAGTTGATTAAACGGATTCGTCTTCCGGGTGTGCAGTGGTTTGTTGACTATGTTGAGGTGAATAAGAAACTGGTCAGGTGAGTAATAATGGAAATTGAAATAGTCCATGTCAACTCGGTATAGACTATATGAACATCAATAGCTGTCCTCGGAAAGTTTTTCAGTCAACCAGTCAGTGAAATGAAGGAAGCACCGAGTTTTTGGCTGTCCAAAAATTGCAGGTGGGTACGTAATTGATACCCCATGGCGAGCCACTAATAAAGTAGAACTGAAACACTGCGTACGTATTCCACTTCACATTTGCTTCTCTCGAGCAGCCGCCCCGTGTCCAATGGTCATCAACGAGTCGATAGCATCGCAGAGCCAGAATAGCAAATAGAGTCACGAATCGAATCAAGCTTTTCCCAGTCCGATTACCATTACCTGCACCAACGGATCACGCCCTTGCTTCATTGGAGGGGAATCGATATATTTCGTTATCTCTTCGGCCATTGGAATCTCTGCACGAATTCCGATGCGCGGGTACGTTAGGTGAAGGAAAATAACGCACCGTCTAAAAAAAATATCTCGGTCGAGATTCACACGATAACTACTGGTGAACTTTGGCAATCATTGAGAGTGTAATGGTTCTCAGATGTGGTAAGAATGTCAAGACGTCATTTCCGAAAAATCACATCTGCATGCGTGGAAAAGCAAATCGGTGGAAATTATTTTACAATTGGTATTATTTTGCCTTGAAATGTGTCAAATTATATTCATCAACACATTATTATTGTCACTTGATTCTAACGAATAGCTACGAACCTAAATAACATCAGAAGTATTCCTATGCACCGATTGAAAGCGATGAGTAATCTGATAACCTAAAAACAGTTTCAGGTTGATTACATGGTTCAATCCAATCGGGAGAGCTGGAAACTCAATATGTGTAAAAAAGTATTCTGAAAATGAGATGGCTCAAGTTCTTCGGTGGGACGACGGAGGAGAATTCATGTAACGCAGACGCTGGTTCGATACCCACGCGTTATAGTTAAACTCTCATGTAGAAAAAACCGATCTATACTGTACTTTGGATTCTGGATTATTTGAATTCTCACATACTTATAAAAAAACGGGATGCTTGCACAACCAATCAGCAAACTGAAGAAGAACGAAAATTTAAAGACGCGGAGCAAAAAATGTTACGGAACGAGCCGCGTTAGCTTTGGATTAATCAAAACCAACCAGAATCAGGGAAAGCGTTTCGATAAATTAAACTGTACCTCGCACAGTATCGACTGAAGTGAAGAGCCACTGACATCGACTCACGTATATCCGATTCACGTAGTGGTGGAATTCCGTTCCTCGATAAATGGTACCCCTGCAGAGTGTTGTCTGTTAATTAAGCTGGAAAAAGCGGTAGCTGCTCTGTGTGTTTCTGGTGGCAGCGGTGGGACGGCTGGCCGAGTTTCTGTATAAAGACGCAGACCGGTACGTCTAAAGGAATAATCGATCCCGGCCGACCTTCGGAGGGAGGCTCGAAGGCCCAGGAGTAATTTTGAGGTGACTGCGGGTGAGACTAATTATTGCAGAGCAGAACGCAGCCTGGTTAGGTCGATCGGGCGTTAGAGTCCCGCAGCCTTTTAGCCCGCGTCGGATTCCCTGCTCTAGTGGCGGTGTTCCAACCACCGATGGCTGTACCCATCAATCATCGGAGTTTAGATTCGGACACGTAATTTCCTGGGTATGAATATATTCGACAGGATAGCCCGCCGGAGCGCCGTTACGATTGGCTCGGGAATGCGTCTCTGGCCCCCATTGGCTCACCCTTATGATTTACGAGTGCAAGTCGCAATCGGTAATGCGATGTGATTGGTTGCGGCGCGAAGGGTTCGCACAACCTCTCTGAGTTATACTCTGTGAACCGGGTGGGGAGCCGGTTCCAACATTCAAAGAGATCTCCTCTTGACTGCTTCATGATCTATAAGGTGGCACCTCGGATGGAAACCACGCAATATCCGCCCAGTCGTTATGTTTGTGCTGTACAGAAAAGTGGCATAAGTCTTTATACCGAATTGTACAGTAGTGAGATAATCTGGTGATTTATTCCCCGACGATTGCAAATTTGGTCACATACGAAGAGCTTTGTTGGGATCAGAATCTGTTTCTTGTCTTTCTTTGGTAGCAAAGTTATTTTCATTAACCGTATAGCATGTTTTTCGGGTTTTCATACTTCACCTTTACATTTTGAAGAACTCCAAGGAATATCACATCATCGGTTTCAGAAGCAAATTAAAAGTCTCTCTTCTGGACGATTCCCCAAAAACATGGCTTCGATCCTGGCTGATTAAGCGTCAAAATCTTGCTTCTTAAAGTCCCTTACAGCCTGATGATCACTTTGAATATCACGGTTTTTCTATAATTGGATTCAACATGTGTTACCTTGTTTTTGAACGCACCGAGAAATATCATCAATCAAGATTTCACAGCTTTTTGAAGAACAACAAATGGACAAAAGATGTTTTTCGCCACCATAGTGTAATAAACTTCCGACTCATTTATTATACTCAAATCGAAAGTAATATGGTATAATGTGAATATAAACTAAATAACAGCTGAAAATCGAAAATTCTTCAGCTATGTAAACAGAAACAGAATTTTAAAATACTGCCAAAGTGTTTTGATGAATAATAGATTCCGGAATATTTGTATAGCACTAATATCTTTGAGGATCGTTTGATTCCTCTCATCAATTTGCATATTTCTAAATCTTTTCTTGAACTATAAGTCCTCATAGGTTCTTACGATGAACTTGAAAAATACTTATGCGCCTGATATCGCAAACATTTGACCGTCAGATTGCACAAAAGACATTTGTCATAAAGGTCCGAATACATGCTACAAGAGATTCCAAATACATTATCAATCGAGGAAAATTCGTGCTGTTCAATAGTGAGCAAGAGAAACGAAAAGAAGTTGTAGGATAGAACTGGCGTGATTCGTAAGTGAGAAATACGTTGTCTTCCCAGACAGAACAGTGCAGCAAAATTTTCGTAGCAATTTGTTAACAAAGCCCCGGTATCGTTCGGTCTGATCTGAAGTTAGGATA
The DNA here is from genome assembly GCF_021901495.1 of Neodiprion virginianus. Lineage (NCBI taxonomy): Eukaryota > Metazoa > Arthropoda > Insecta > Hymenoptera > Diprionidae > Neodiprion > Neodiprion virginianus. The sequence continues at coordinate 25,739,697 of NC_060878.1, read as the reverse complement.
GGTGGTTGCACGCAATTGCCCAGGAGAAGAGAAAACAAATGAAGCCGATAGCGTGCGAACTCCGACTAGGAAACGTGGCCTCCCCGCGGGCCAACCTGGCCCAAGGTAGTTCGAAGGCCCTAATATCACGCTTACAGTTCTAGTAAATCGGAGCCATTACCGCGTTACCGTGATTTTATACCGTCGGGGACATAATTAGTCATTTCGCCAAACGCGCACCGTCGTTCAAGCGGCCCTGTCTCCGGAGGAGTGTGAATTAATAAAAGGTGATTGCATCTGGTTGAAAGCTAATTTCAAATTCAATAGCAAGGGAACAAACGAGGCCTTGCTGATGGGTTCGGCATGAGCGAGGGCGTGCGAACTTGACGTGGCAGTGCGAGTTGGTTGTTTGGGTACCTTCCTCGTCATCTCTAAAACACAACGTAAGACGTAAGACGTAAGACATGATTTGACAAAATTGTCAGCTTTGAACCATTCGAACAATACATGAAGTAAGTTGATTTTCTTGCATCTGACATGGCTTAGTAACAAAAAAGTTTTTTTAATAACTCATTGATGGCCTCTGAAATCAATAGTTACGTTTTGTAGAACTCGAGCTTACATTTTAAAGTATTGGTAAAAAATCTCTCCAATTTCAAACTGTCATATTTGTGTTATACTTTTTTTTCATTATTTTTTTCATACAGATTTCTTTAGAAATTTGTCTAGAAAGTTATCGAGTCAAAGTGTGTTCAGATTAACAGCTCATACGGTCTCCAACGAATGTTATGGAAACATGAGGTGAAACGGTACAAATTGTAAACCCCTTGAAGTTCTCTTTTGCATGTCTCTTCGTTTAATTTACCCATTATTTTCAAATCAAGAACACTTCATATACTGATACTAGTGAAAAAATCTCCCGAGGCTGTATCTATGGCGGATATAGTATAATCATGTTACGAGACGACACGAAATTCTTATGCAAATGCTCAATTTCGGTGCGTCGCCCAATGCTCGAATGCAGATGGCGGTAATTAAGGACGGAGTATTAGCACCCGTAGCCCATAGGTTTAGAATTTGAGTAGGCAAAACACGGTCTAACTACAAATTAGCCAGTATATTTGAGATTGATGAATCGAACTGGCAGAGTCTCAAGCTGTGGTGACGGTGCGGTGGTGATAAAACGTCAATCTTAATAACTGTTTACACATTACAATTACACCGGGCACGGATGTCCCGTGACGAGGGATGCAGCGGTAATGGCGGAGTTTTCATTGATTCGCACACACGCTGGCAGCCCATGTCCGTATCGCCTACATGAATGGGAAAGCGATGAAAAAAGGGGGGTGAAAAAATTATCATTGCGGCAAATCTCCGGCCATTCATCCCACGTAGATAACAGGAAGAAGGGTTGGAGGTACACCTTATCCGGGACAAGACAAAAATGGGATGAGCCAGTGGACGACAATGATACAAACTGCGGGGCTTACCACTTCGCTTTATTATTTATAGCCCGGCTTTGTAAGGCCATGTCGCACGCTCCACTTTGCCCGCAGTGTCGCCTACCAGTATTATAAACCAGTTAGAATCGCCGTGTATTCTCTTCCATGGACTCCGGTCATCCCTTCGTCTCCGACGAATCCCATGCCGTGAAAACACAGGTCACGAAACCACCCTACAAATGTAAATCGATCGCTTCGATCTATCCCCTGTGTTATTCACCGTTTGGGCATCGATTCTAAGGGCTCGGACCTGTACAGCTGAAATCTTGAACGAAAGCTTGACAAGTTACAAGTACATTTTTGGAGCCATCTACGAAGTGCGGTAGACGTAAATATATAATCAGATACCTACCCCAGGTAACGATGCTCTCCAGACAGTGAGCCAGGAGCACCAAGGACTAATGTACGACATCACGGAGCAGAGATTTGAAAACTTTTTTCCAGTTATATATTAGGGTGTGAGCCCAGGTTTCTATCCGAATTGCACGAATACAGTCGTGATAAATCGGGCGAGCCAGTCATTGGTGCTCGAAGCGTAGCTGGATCTTTGTTAAAGGGGAACACTGGACGCATACCGCAAATTGATTTCTTCTTTCGCGCACCAACCACTCGATTAAGCCTCCTTGATTTTCTTCGTGAGTTAATTCTGATGTAAGTTCATTCTGAACTCGCTAGTATTTGTCGTTTCCTTTTTCTTTTGAACGGAAAATGATTTGAGAATCGCGCGTTATTAACCATGTGCATGTAGTGATTTCAAAATTTGATATTTTTTATAACGCAACGTGGTTTGTAGATTGAACAACTGCCAGTATGTACCTTCTTGGCAAGTCTGTGGAAAAAGATGAGGATCCTCTCTTTTTCATTCGGTTTGGTAAATAACACGAGGAACACCATCGTTTCACTTCCATTTGATAGAGAATTTGAAACGGTGCAATATTGGATGAATTACTACGTGGAAGACTAGCCAGGTATCCGAAATAATTACGGCACAATGTGGATAACTTTTGATGTGCATTTCATCAGCCTCAGAATTTGAGGTAATCCAGATGCGAGCTTCTCTCTACTGGGTGAGGATCTGCCGTGGATCGACAATCCTGACAGAGTGGTAGACCGAGCGGGAAATTCGGACGAGATGGAAGCGCGGTGGGTATCCAGCTATATACCAGCTAACCCACGAACCTGAGTACAACTAAGTCTGCCTGCAATGGCGAAGGTGGTGGGATTTATGCAAACGTCAACCACTAGGACATCCCGAGCTTAGTTTAATTGGATGCCTGAATTACCAGAAACAGCGTGCATAGTTTGCAAGACAGAGCGAAAGTCAGGATGTAATAAGAGAACGTTGGATGCCGCGGACCTCGGTAATAGTTGTGCTCATATTCAAGTTTGACGGAAGCAGAGTGAATTATCCCGATTTTTCAATGGTTCCTGAAAATTTGTACGTATTTACCGGACGTCAGAGTGATCGAGGCTTGCAAAATGGCTGCGCGAGCATTCAGATGCATGCAACGTGACAAAAAACAAGAATATGGTAACCACAGTTTCATTGCGTGGCTAATATCAGACATCTTTACATTATATCTATGACTTTCTGCAAATTCACGGTTTTGCTACAGTTCGTTTAATATAACAGGTTTACGCCTATTTTCTCCTTGTTCGTACTTCGAAACTGGTTATTCAGAGATCATTTGTGATCTACAGGATCAAACAATTTCTTCGTCCAATGCTACTTCACGATTTGAAAATCTGCTCAGAATTTTTAAAGCTTAAAACCATATTCAAGTATGAGTTAGACCAAAAGAACTAATAGTGACGAATGGAATGGAAGCCGCAAACACGAATACGTAAAAAAATATAGTTTCTCATTATTTTTCACACAGTGCAGACAGTTACATTTCCTACACAACATTGTACTGAAAGGATATCTTGTAGAGTAGAATAATCGAAATAACAAACACACTTTTCCCAGTTAATAACTAGATATGTTGAGGAATTCATGCAAGTGCGACCACATACAGTAATGTTCGTTAACGGGTTCCCAGTGACTCACTATTCTTTTGGAGTCAAAACTGGAACCAGTTTCCTTTTTAAGCAAATTCTATGTCCAATGACTAGTAACTCAAGAGACAGGAGTACCAACAATACAAAGAATTTCTATAGAAAGAAAGCTTGTTTCAGTTTTGATTTGAAAAAAAAATAGTGAGCCACTGAGAACCCATTAATGAACATTACTGTACATCAGTGGATAGGACGTGACCAGAAAAATTTATTAGGTTCCCGTACAAACCTAACATCGAGAATAGCGAATCAGTATTGGGTATGCATGTAACGTACTCACATCATTTCTTTTTTGAGCAGCCAGTAGGCTCGTTCATTTCCACACCACATTCGATCGCACATTTGCCTGGTTTTTCTTATCCGAATGATTTTACGAGCGCGAGTTTCCCCTAATATCTGCGCCGCCTGCAACCCACCCCCTGCAACCATCATCCACCGCGTTTTGCGTGTGATTTGTGATCGCCCACTACGCCAGTCCAAATTGACTGCTCGCGTGTCATCGTAATTCAATTAGACACCTCTAGTATACGCGGCTTCAAGCTGTGTGCTGATATATTGACCATTCGAGGGTACGCAATCATTCAACAAATTATTCAGAGTCGTGAAAGATGTAAAATGTCACGCGAATTGAAAAAAGAAAATTCTCTGATAAATTCTTAATCGAGATCAGGACGATGAGTTGTAAATTAATGGAAAAATTTATGCATATTGTTCCCTCACGATCAGTGTTGGGAAGCTGATGGTGAATAAAAATTTTCTGATGCACGAGAGTTGGGAGTTGTAATAGTTTGGTTTTCTGCGTCCATTTCATAATTAGGATAACTCCATGCATAGTGCTCCAACAAACTATGCATCAAGCTTTCAATATAGATGACTAATGAATAGCGAGCAATGCGTCTGTGTAATCATGATTAATGGCAGCTCCTCGAATTGATTAAAAAGTACAATCGCACGTCTTGATGGGTGAATGCGATCCACCCTCGAGCATCAGTCATCAGTACTCAGCAGGTACGTGAATGAGAAATGGCAGGCAATTTTCCGCCCTGTGAAAGTATTTTCTGTAAAGCAGAACCGTCGTATTTGAATGTCACCGCTGAGCCAAATTTAGGACTGCAAATAACGGCGAATACACACCGACCGACCCAGTAAATGTTAGAGAATTTCAAATTCACGAGGAGTACGCTATAAAAATCCGTGGTGCATGTGAACACAGGGGTTCGGGATTTATTTAGTCCAGACAAATTAGGGTTGGACCGTCAGTGAGCTGGGGGAAACACTAGTGTAAACTTTTCATCCACCAAGAGCTGTAAATTCGTAATGGCATTAGACGTTGGAACAAGTATCTGATATTCGGTGCATCTATTTATATAGAAACAATACCGAGTTACGTAATACTTCACCCCCGCAAAACGCGAGGTGCAGTGAGCATCCGGAATCAAATTTTTCCCAACTTTGAGAATGTGTGACGTATGGTGAATGTCTAAAACAAACAACGTTTTTCCATCAATTTACGTATGTGCCAATTCTCGGGTTGATACACAGTTATTCGATCAGCATGATTATAATTAATGTATAATTGGTGACCCGAGAAGAATAATTTGAGGAAGAAGTTCGTCGTCGCAGGTCGAAGACTGACGGATTGCAAAATTATTAAGTTGCAATTTTGCGAACTTTCGGCTGGGCTCAGCCAGCCATGATCAAGCTGTTTGTTTACAGCAAGCAAAGCAAATAAATGATAAAGAAATGATCCACATCTTCACACATCATACTGTTAACAAAAGAACACATATTCAAAATCTCAGCTATCTATATTCTGACGTCATTTAAAGTTTAAATTAGCCAATCAATTTACAGCAACGCTTACTACAAATTTTTTAAATTTGAATTTGCCACCCACTCAATTTGATCTTTGACTCTGTTGCACTACCTGAGACAAAATGTACGATTTCCGCTCAATCATTTCGAATATCGATCCGAAATATCTCTTCCTCCCCGATTGCCACGTAATCAATATCCAAAGAACTTGGGATAGTCATTTTTCGAAAGTTTTTCATCAATGGTTATTCAACTATATTTTCCACAAGTCAATTTAGACTTAAATAATATTTCGTTTCGTATTGCATTCAAATTTCACTTTTATGTCAATTGTCCACCTTGTAATATGACATTGATTGAACCTCATATGTACTTAACACATGTATGGCACCACGCATTTTGTTGAGTTTTAGTTTATTTGTTTTGTTTGTTGTAAATAATTAGCCTGACGATAGCTGGCTGGGCCTAGCCGAAACGTTGCAAAATTACTAGTAAATAATTTTGCAATCAATTATTCTTTTATCGTCCCCGACGAACTTCTTCCTCAAATTTACTAACTTCGTCCGGGTGAATTGAAAACAGTTCAATTCCACCTGAACCATCCTTACGTAGGAGTGCTTACGCTGCTCCGTAAGAGAATTTTTCATTTCCGTCCAACGAACTTGTGCTGCGGCAAGCAAATCTTTTTTCTTGATGAGAAAACTACTGAAAGGCTTGTCTGGCGTAGGAGACTTCATTAATTCAGAGCTCAGTGTGAATTCAAAATGTGATTATTCTTCCATTAACGAATATGAGGTTCGTGAGTTGATCGAATCTCGGTCACCACCCGTTGTGAGTGGTTGGTTTTTTCATTCCTTTCATGGTAACCGTCACTTAATTACTTCGGTTCTGTTAAGCCATTGGGCGCACGTGCGCAATAATTGGCAAAAGAAGGTGATTGGTAATCAACAATAGGTGGCGTGCTGCAATTATCTGGGGAGACCAGTCTGGGGCATGGAATACCGGATGGATTCCTCGGGGTATAAATCGTGATAGCTTTTCATACGGTTCGCCTAACTTGGGTCTGATATATTGATCACCAGGGTGAAGGCACACAACCGCCTGGTCCAGGGTGTGACTTACTCTCTCTCTCTCTCTCTCTCTCTCTCTCTCTCTCTCTCTCTCTCTGCCAACCCCCTTCACCTATCTTTCTATCCCTATCTCAAAACCTCCGACCTAAAAGCCGCTCCCATTATACAACTATACATCGTTGGTCCTGTTTGCTAGCAGTAAGATTGCTCCCGAGGTGCCTGGTGGACCTGAAATCCCATAAGTAAAGACTGGGTCTACCGAGTGACGGTGGAGACCTTTCAGGGTTTCAAATAGTGTAAGCATTCATATTATATGAGGCAGTATTCGTCGACTGGACAACGCTTGTCTATCATGTTGGATGTTCGTCATGACTCGACAGCAGTTGTATGCACAAATTGTTGTGCTTCTTGACGCGCTAACTGAGACGAAAATTTAGAAACCAACCAGCACTACTCATTTCTCATCACTCATCAGCACTATTTCATCCTTGTATGAAGATTACGTCGTGTGACGAATGGATTTCAGATAGTCCTCGATTGCAAGGCAGCGTTGTGAGCCCGAAACACGGTACCACCAAATTTCTGAATCGTTATGAAGCGTACGTCGATTGCACGCGTGCGTGAATAAATACCGCCATTGGTGTCTGTGCAAACACGAGCTGAATACTTATAAGAATAAGATAAACTTGGTCTTACGGTTGTTCGAAAAAGGAAGAGTAGTCGTAATATAAACTTCCATAAATATATAATGATCTTTTACCAAGAAATACGCCGACTGGCCGAGATGCTATTACACTCCAGCAATTATTCATTCTTGGTAATACAACACAGCCGCATGGCGAGTGAGATTTTCGGGACAGCATCCGGCTCGCAAATGTCTGGACGGTTCTGAAGCATCGTCAAGGGCACTTTGACTTTAGCAGAGTTGAGGTAAAATTTAAATTCCATCATTCGTAATGAATACAGTGCGAATATACTCCGGAGACTTATGCCGGGACCGCAACTCTTGGCAGTTTTTCGTCTTTATTCTCGAGAGATACTCTTCTTTTCCTCTTTTGGTCTTTCAAAGCTTGAAGCTTTCTACAAAAGAACCGGATATATTCGATTCACGCAGAAACGCATGCTTACTTTATGTCCGTCCACCATTTCATCCTCGCCCTCGTCCTACCTTCTACCCTCAATCTCATTTTCATTTGCACGAGCTCTTTCACACCGTCACAAGACAACCGCCTTACGTCAATTATAATGAAACGCGCTCAAAGGGGGAGCTCGCGTAATGAATCGAGAATTGCCGTGACAGAAACGGCAGAATACGACGACCTCGCCAACGATGAAAATGCTTTTACTAACCAGAATTTTACCGCACGTCATGCAGCTTGGGTCGGGTAATACGCATAACCACTTTGCAATCCATCTTGATGCGATGATCTGATGAAATACTGGCTAAGTTTTTTTTTTCTTTCGAAAAAAAAGAATGAAACAGTTTTTCATGTTGTTGCTAAACTTGAAACATGGTAACCTGATCACATGGGCAACGTATTATGCGTGAATTTTCGACTAAGCAGTATACCCTATGTAAAAATTCTTCACATTCGCTATGTGTATCATTAAAATTTTAGCAGCAAAGACTGCGATAGATTAGTCAAAACTGTTCAGATCTAATAGTTAGCATTCGGTACCTATGAGTATTACTACCAAAAAGGGCACATTGTTTACTATCTGCTGGACTATTGATTCGTAATGATGTTTTTATACTTGGAGCAATCGAAGATTGTGAATTTTAGATGACTACAGATACACTGAAAGAATACCCAATCAGTGGATGTAAAGATTGTCTTATGCCCACTTGCCAAGAAGTTGCATCTCTTGCCGTCCTTTCGTCGTCTCACATCTCAGTAGTCCACCCATTAAACAGGAGGATAAATTAAGACTCAGCTAGTCGAATTTTGCTGTTGGTGTCTTATGAGACTCCAAAATACGGTACAAAAAATTCCTATCGAAACTTCGTAACGTGATTTTGGCCCATGGCCGTGAATTGGCAATAGACAATTGTTTCCTCAGAGAATCCGAGCTGATAATACCCACACTTCTGCCCGGTACTAAGTAGCGTGCTGCACGCTGCTAGCTCGACTTCCGGTGGAGGCGCTGAGCTCCGGAAACCAATCGTAGCCTCCAGTCGTGATATACTGGGTGAGGATCCGCCGAACTTGGCCCAGGAAGCTTCCACGGCCGAGGAAGACTGGTGCGAGATGGCGTTCGAGGACGAAATTCGTGCAGACTCACTATGTATGTCTTACGCGATGATACAAGCGCAGAGTTAGTCAGGCTGAAGTGATCGCGGTGTGTAGTCGACGTGTTCCGCAAACTGCTAAGCACCGTCATTGGTTAGTTTACGGTTCTGTAAACATTGAATACAGCGTTGGCTTTCGAGATGTGACCTGCAATCTTCACCTCAAATAAAAAAAATATGTTTCGGTACAAGGTGACTACATTCACCATTAAAGAGTTTACCTAACCCATTGATATTCATTGGTCGAATAGTTTTTAAGTTATTGGGAAGTATTAGTGAAGAAAGTTGAGCAAGGTCGTGAAATTTCTTCACGATCCTTTGTTGTGTTTAGCTTTTTCTCTTTCTGAACTTATACTCTCACCAATGATTACTGACCATGATCGGCAAGAAGATCGAGAAAACGTAGCCACTTTTATGGGAAGATTTTAAGCTACGTCCGTTTCACGTTTTAAGTGATATTACGGAATGGTTAATTCTATCTCTGTTGAAAATTCCTTTCATTTGTACAAGCATCGATGTGAGTTTCTGCTCCATAATAATTTCCGCTGGTTAATATTCATCCTGCGTGCGATCTTGGAGATTCTGCTGAGTTCAGCTTAAGCTTATTACCCGGTGCTTAATTAAATCCATTCAAGTTGCACTCGAGCCGAATATAACGCAAAGGATCCTTTTAAACTTGAACTGTACGTATTCGTGCCCACAAGCACATACCCACATCCAAATCATCAGACACTTGAAGCCCTTCTGCATACGAGTAGAACCTCAACGAGAGAACCTACTAGTACGCTATTACGTGAATACTTGAATGTGCAGCATCATTGATGAGGTAAATAAAACCAGACATGTTCTATCCACTTCTGTCAATCTGCTACTCGTGTTGCTCCTACGATCGAGGGAAATGGATGACACACGTGTCTGTGGTCTGCAGTTCATGTCAACGACAATTAAGAGCCAAAGATCGATCATTGCAAGTGGGCATGACAGTATTCCCTGTAATTGCGGAACAGCACTCGGGTCTGACCGCGTTTTCACATTCGTTCAAAAACATGAAACAATTATCGATGGTAGAATTTGAACGGCTGTTGACGGAAGAGTAATACAGAACAGATTTGATCTGAACGACTACACCGGTAAATAATACGACGGCAAAACTGTTTTCCATTATCGTCAGTTGTGCAGTTTATCGAGTAACATTCATCCTGAACTTTTCACCGTGAACTGAATAGTGTGTAGTTTTCTTTGGAAGTACAACGGTAATTCGTTACCTTGAGATTACTTCGGAGGATACTTGAGGTGAAAGTTTTCATAAACGCAGTAAACTTCATCTCCATAGTTTTAAGAGTCGAATGAAATTGCTTTACAAAGTGTACTCGGAGATGTTACGTCACTTTTGAAAAGGTTAAAGACTAATTGTTTAGTCACATTGCTGTTTATTACAGGGTCTTTGGGTAGATGTGATTAGGAGTTGACCGCAGTCACGAGTTGATTAAAACCCGACAGTCAAACATGAGAACGACTTTAATGAAGACAAGAACGAGAGATTTGTTAATAAAATGACAAAGGAAATGAAGTATCATAAGGAAAATTCAGCATACAGATGAGAAAGAACCGACCAAGTTAGTTTGGAATCGTATTTGAACATTCCATGCTGGTTTATAGCTGCGTTACGCACACGAGTAGTTTCTACATTTTTGTGCAAAGATAGGCAAACACAGGTTAATTGATCGAATTAAAATTATTCGAACATCTTCTCTACGGAATAATCAATATTTTAACTGTTATTACCATAAATTCAAGTTGCAGTACATGTATTTTTGGTTATGCTAAATTTTTATTTCATGTAATATGGCTAACGAACATTTCTTTAATAATTTCACAACCGATTCCTTTAGGTTGAATTGGGTGTGTACTTGCCGAGATTTTAGCGGTTAGAATAGTCGTTGGGACTTTATACTATTCGCTTGTAGTAGTAAAGAAGTAGCGTTAAAACTACCTAAATTTGCTCCAGCGACCGAGCCTAACTGGGGGATCTTTACCCTATACTGGATGTAGTAAAAAGGGACGCCAGTGATCGATGACGTCATGAAACACCCCCGTGTTCAACCAATCTGCTTTTTCTTTTACCTTGCGGGCTTTTTGTCAGCGTTTCGTTTTTACTTTTTTTTTCCGTCTACCTCCATCCTTTTTTACTAATCCCAGGGTCCCACTGCAAGCCACCCCTGCTTCTCCTTGGCTCGGCGAAAACCTCCAGGTCCGACTCTTCTCTACGCCTCGAAGGATGACAAGGCGTATAATACGTATTGTATACAATTTCTTACAAAATTTTATCCGTCTCTCTCATTGTTTCGTTGGTTTTCACTGTACGGCTTAACTTGAACTGCGGACAGTCATCGGATTCGACAGCCGGTGATTTTTTCCATTCGTACCTTTCTTCTGTTTTTTCTTTTATTCTTTCGACGGTTTTTCAAATGCTTCATCAAGTGATGGTCGCTTATACAGGGTGGAATTTTTTATTCGCGCCAGGCGAAGATCTCGAAAACTTGAAAGGAAAAGATTAAAAAAAAAAAAAAAACGACGGAGGGTTTCGAGAGAAAAAGATAATGCTGATGTGGATTTATTTGTGAATTGCGCCACTTTCAACAGTTTTTGAGTACATCATGACTTTGGATAGGGAACACATATTTTGACTATCATCATCTGATAGCGGGTTTGAAGACAGATTCAAAAATGTAAAAAACGATATCTGATTTTCAAAATGTTTCAAAATTTTAGTACTCGGGCATTTTTTCTGAGATAAAACATCAGTCCCTGAAGTTCTGGTACTTTTTCGTGTCCAAGATATTGTCAGAGACAGTTGATTACACCGAAAATACGATTTCTAATATTTTTGAACCATGGTCATTAGTACTTCACTGCTGAAAATTGTGAAAAATTTGATATTTTTTTTGTGTTTTGAATCCGTTTTCCAACAAGCTATCAGCTGGTTATAGTCAAAATATGTATTAATCTAAAATCACGAAAGTAGCGCAATCCACGAATCAACGCACATTCGCATTATCTTTCCCACTCGACTCGCTTGAAGTTTTGTATAAAAAGTTTTCTCGTATCTCTTCTAGTTTCGGAGATATTCGCGTGAGGCGATTAAAAAATACCACCCTGTATAGATACTTGCGTTTGTTCTTTCCAGCTCAGAAATTTGAATATATCATGAATACTATTTTCTTCCGAAAACAATCCTCAGTTTTTATTTATCAATGAAAACATCCACCATAAAATGGGATAAATAGGAAACAATTGTTTTTTACTCTTCATAACTCTGTAAAACATTTGTATCTATGATCCATAGTGTACAATATTGAACAATTACGAGAGCTGTTCGCCTCGTTTTTCTTCTTTATGGATGCCTAACTTACAGAGGGTTAAGAATTTTTCTAAACGGCCCGTAATTCCCCCCTTTTTACGATACAACAAGAAAATGCCGTTTTTTAGGGAAACAGCAAAACATGTTTTCTAAAGTTTTTCATATGAGATATGAGGTTCGTGAACTGGAATCACCATGGGTGTGACCGCCCAACAGCACGCTAATGTAATTGTTCTCGAAACCACGACTCTAAAAGCAGTTACACTCAACATTATTGAATTAAAGTTTACAGTAGTTAAACATAATTTCATACTCGCAGAGTTATTTCCGCCGATATTTAATCGCACGGCACCGGCCGTTTCATCGATCAATTAATTGGTTTGATAAGTCACCAAAAAATTTAAAATTCCGTTTCAATATAGGTAATGCGTGTCTTATTAATATCCCCATAAGTACAATCCGATACTTATTTATACAAGCATCAAGTATATCCTACAGTCGATTACAGATCGATGATCATAAGGTACCGACGCTGACTGGATTTCAAGAGAAGTAGCGATATGTACGGCGGTACATAATTATCAATTTATTATTCATAATCAAGAGGACCCCTTTGGCGCAACTTTGGCCCTCAATCCCCTCCGTAATTCGCGTATAAATTCAGCTACCTGGATACGTGTTATATTTCATTTGTGATACCGTTCATCGAGTTTTCCCAGATTTTTTCTTTTTTCCATTGAGAATGAGATTTATGAGGACAACACATGGAGAAGCAAAAAAAAAAAAAATGTCGCGTTATCATTCTATGAAATTATCTCACCCTTGCGGTATCTTTTACGTATATCAAACATCCGCCGTGTAATTTTCACCCCACGTTTGTATTGTCTGTATGTCGCAGGTATGGGGAAAAAATGCTTTCCAATTTGGATGCTGAAAATTTAAATCTGAAAAAAAAAAAAAAAAAAAAAGCTGTCGGATATATGAAAATTTAATTAAACCACCAATTTCTAGAAAAATCATTAACGCGCTGAACGATCTCTCTTTTCGATACTCTAGAAGGTAATAGCAAAGTTTACCAGTGTTGAATTGTCGCGTATGAATTGTAGTCGATGCGAAACTTGATACCCGTTTCGTATACGAGCTAATTTCAAAGCAATACAGTGCGAAAATTTGTGCGGAAAATTCCTAACACTGAATAATTAGTATCGATTGATTTTCCAATCACACCATATTATAAACGGCAGGTCCCACCATTTTTCCATCAACTTCGTGTTCTTGCTTTTTTTCGCAAGTATCTCCTAGCTGTCATACGCTTAAATATCTTTCCGAAACCTGATTTTCAAAACGTGACTAACGTGGATACGATAGCCATGATATAATTCGGTATATCGGACCTGATATCAGTCGCCGTTTAGTGTCAGCGATAAGTTATTCGAAGTTGAGGCGTCGGGTTGTCATCGCGTAGCTGACGCGCGCAGGAGGAGCTGTCAGCTCCCCGTCAAAGTTGTAAAACGGTACTAATAACGTGAACCCGAAAAGGAAAGAGCGGCGAGGAGAGCCGGAGGCCCTTTTCCACCCACTTGAGCCACGGCCCGAGTGTTTCGATCGATATTCAACACATCGATTAGCCTTCGGCCCCAGAGAAAAGCGATCGAAGCCGAGTGACGGGGAAAAATCTACCTAGGGGTAGAGTATGCATGCGAAAGGTCGTTTCGCGAGGGACGGGAACTAATTCGCAACAGAAAGCCAGGGGCTAGGCCTTGCAGACTCTTGCCGTCAGCCGCCTTTCACCGCGAGCCTAAACCAGGAATAAGAATGGCTGCTTAGCCTATTTTGCAGAGCTGGTATTACAGGGTGGGTGCTAAGTTGCACGGGGTGGGAGACGAGAATGAGAAAAGCAGGGAGTCGACAAAAATGGATTTATCAAAGTTTAAAGTTGAAGAAAATTGAATAGTTGGTTAGGTCGAGGTTTGCAATTCACCCAAATCCTTGGTTCTAAAAGGCAGATAATTGTACGAAACAATCTATTCAAATGATGTAGAAATCATCCTGATTCAACGATCTGTTATTCTGGGCAAACAACGAATACGTCAGGAAGAAAAACTGTACAAAATTTGATGAGCTTTCAGTTGAACGAATGTCATAGAAACTAATTATGTTGAGATAATATATACGCAGAATCTGAAAAGCTCAGCGATATGAAGATTCAAAACAAAGAAAGATCGAATTCTCGAACACTTATTCGTTTCATTGGTGTTTTTTTTTTTTTATTTTCCTCACTCCAAATCTAAGGTCAAAAGTATCAAAATCTAACGACGAATATAATATAGTGGGGAAAATGTTAGGTTCGTATGACTTTCAAAAAAATTTCATAAGAATTAAATTGAGGAAAATATTCGACGTCGATTCAATAGTCGAAAAATAAAAGATGTACTTTTAGTATACTGTAGGTGGCACTATCGTGAAAAGGTAAATTTTGCGAGTGCCACAGCAAGGCACAGATGTACATATTTTGAGTTATTATGTATATTTTTTAGAATAAAAAAAGTAGTCGGTACAGGTTTTTTTTTATCCTAGCGGTTCTTACGAGAGTATACGATGTACTATACTTATGAAAACCGTGTTGTAGAACCAACCTAGGATTACGCTAACAATGTTAGGTATTTTTCTTTCTTCTACATTAACTTCAAGCCTCCTCACATCCCTGCTCTGTTTCTTTTCCTCTTTCTACCCGTCTTTTATACCTAGGAATCCTTATACCCAATACTTTCGACACACAATATTTGTAGTCTCTCTTTCTCGTCTGGATTCTTAAGAACTTTACCACGAACTTTTGCAAACTGGTCTCTAACAAGGATAAGCAGACCACACCAACCGTCAACTCATCTACGTCTCTCTCAATGTCGAATAACGGTCTAAACTAGCCTTTTCTAGACATCCGTTATAACTATCACCATTCATTTTACATCATGAACAATTATCACATCTTACATATTTAAGAAGCCAATTGTCTTGTTATCCGTCAAGTTCATAATACATCGAACATTATTTCTTTTTCAAATTCAGATCATCCGCATTCCAAGAAATTGTGTGTGAAATTGAATATCAGTTGTGAATATCATCGACTGCAATACGACATGACAATATTGTCCTTGTAATGCCTGTAAGTCACATTACAATGTTCCGTTAGACATTTTTTTGATATTTGAATGATATATTTTTTCCAATTTATGCATCATAGTTGCATTAAATTTCATTATTATAATTTTTCATTGAATTTATTCATATTTGCGTTAAATTCACAAACAAATAATGCTCGTATGGCATGTTTTGTATCAATACATCAACACGCCGTGCGCGACGTATTCAATATCCGAAGCCGTGAGTGAATCGATTTTATATTAGAACAGATTTCTTTCAGACTTGCTTGAAGTTTGTTTCTACTGTCAGTTCCACAGACGGCCACCAGACGTGTAAGCGAGTTTGACGTGCTTAAGACCGAAAAAAATCACGGCCATAAACAAAAATTGATCTCGACATGCACTATGCGGTTACTCGTAACATGTTTTTTTACGCTTCTGCCACATAGAAACATTGAGAATAATTAATCACATGAAACAATTATCACATAGTGGGAGTATTAGATGTCAGACTTGATATCACATTTCTTACGCATTTAATTTGTTACGGCCAATCAAGTGAAATTCGTTCATTCCGATTCACAAAAAGGATTCAGCGTTATTTGAATTTCATATTGCTTTCAACTGCCGTGCTTCGTGTTTTATTTATTGGGTATCAAACCATTCATCCATTTTGAATATATACGCATACCCATTGTCAAACTTATTTTGAACACACTGTTGCGACATCGCTCCGTAATATTTTTGCAATGCTTTTCGTTCTATAATGAGATTCATGCACAAATTTGATCAGCAAGGGTCCCTGGAACACAATATTTTCGTCCTCCTCTTTTCATTCATCTCATTGATTTACCCATGTTCAAAATTCAAATTTTGTAAGCATAATCATCGAATGGATCCCGAGTGATGGATTTCAAGGGTCGATGATCTCCCTACTGAAACGTGTACTTTTGTTTTTTTCTCATGCTTCAGAAGTTGCAGTGTAATTATATATTTTGTGTGTTTATGCATACATTGTCGATTCCACATTATGATTACGACACCACGAGCTTTCTGAACTCATTATAGCTCGAGTGTTTAAGCCATGATATTTCTGTAATTAGATATTTTGGCCACCGTTGTTTTTTAAATTTTTTTAAATTTTCCATCCCATGTTCGCGGTAATTATAATTTTTGATCTTCTGATATTCTTGTCGTTGGGCCATGGCTGCAAAGCCTTGTGCAGCTCACTTCACCCCCTCTTATCTCATTTTCTGAAGCTCCAGTCGTTCTCATTTGAGCCTCCTCTCTTCGTGGACTTTTCTCCCCATTGTCCTTTCTACCAAGGAGAAAAGAAAAAACTAAGGGTAAGGAGGGATGAAAAAAACTGCGAGAATTAAAAACGAGAACCAGTTTGCGGACCGCGTCACGGGACAAAACCATTGGCCACTCATCCCCTCGTCGCCTCCTGGCGAGTTTCAGTTAATTTTTAAACTTTACTGGCAGGAATTGCTTCGGCAATTTTGTTATATTCCCCGCTAATGAAACATGCGTGCCCCAAGCTCTCTGCCTTTTTTCGGCTATAATAAGCACAACTTCGCGAAATCACAACGTGTATATAATTCTGCGTTTTTGTTATCACATTGATTTTTCATCCGCATCTTGAAAAGATTAAGCTCTTTTGAGGTGGAGATAAAGGACTTAATATTTGCACTAAATATTTCATTTACATTTTTAGTTATAAGTTGTAGCTGTTCGAGTATGATTATCACTTGAGATGAAATCGATTGAAAGTATAAAAAAAATTCTCCACATGATTCGTATGGTATTTTTATTTTAAAGTGTCGAGGCCTGCTAACAAGCTTTTTAAATTTCAGAAAATTTTCACAGTATATCGGATCGTTTGACAATACCACAGTTATAATACGTTATGCATTTTTTTTTTTTTTTCATGTACGTCGCCACCGTCTGCAGCAATCCCTTATTTTACTCGAACGAATCAGCTGACTTAATTTTGTTGATTTAATAATGTTTATCCGACTACTGGTTACTTTTTTCATACTTTTGGATTGAAACTGTGTTTTGTAAAACAAGAAGAAACTTCGAGACTGGCAAATTCTTACGATGATCATAGTTCGTATAACTGTTGAGTACATTGGTTCCGAAACAAAGTGTAAAAAATGTTCAAATTAGAAATCCGATACTTGACGTGTGGATACAATCACATCAACTCGTAAATAAATACCCAACAACACACTCAATTTTATATATTTGCAATAAAGGTTGCAGAAATTACAGTAGTTTTTTCCACAAAATTGGTGAGATTTTTTATCGTTCAATTCTGTGGAACCAAGTCTTCAGTGGCAATAGAATTTCAAGTTCGAAATGTACTTACTAGAAAGTCAAAAGTATTCACGACAGGGTATACATTAGGGTGTTTCGGAAGAAAACAATTTGCGATTTTTCACCGTGGCACCTCCTAAAAGGTTTGTTTAGGTTAAAAGAAAGTTTCTGCCGAAAGATGAGCGTTCTACGTTATGTGGAAGATCGCGCTCAATTGATTTTTCAATTTTTTACATTTTTTTAAATTACGAAGAATCGTGTATATGATTTTTTTTTAATGCTTACATCGCACGTTTGTAATATTGAGTTTCCAGTTGATGTTTGAAAAGTGTATCCGATGACGTTTTCTTTATTAATTCAATCTCATAATGTAGTTGTAAATTAATATGAACCTTTAATTTAGGAGAATAAGTTTCCCGTTTGATGTATTGATGTGTTGCGGACCGTAATTTTCATGAACATGTTTCTTCACAAATTCAAGAAAATGTGAACGGAAGTAAAAAATAAATAAGCGCCTTTCTCCACATAACGTGGAACAACTCGCATTTTGACGAAATCCTTCCTTTAGCCTAAACAAACTTTGTAGGGTGCGCGACGGTGGAAAATCGATGATTATTTTTTGTTTTTTTGAAAGACCCTAGTATACACATTCTCTCTTAAAAAACTGTTATTCCCAAACAACCGACTCCACGCCCAATTGTCGTTGTTGTTTCGAGTTTTCGAATTTATTATACCCATAAGCTGCCAAGACAGTTTGTACCAAAACTTGTAAATGGCATCGAGGTTGAAAGGGAGCTGGATATAATAGGGGTGAGAGGCGAGCT
The DNA here is from genome assembly GCF_021901495.1 of Neodiprion virginianus. Taxonomy (NCBI): domain Eukaryota; kingdom Metazoa; phylum Arthropoda; class Insecta; order Hymenoptera; family Diprionidae; genus Neodiprion; species Neodiprion virginianus. The sequence goes on along the minus strand of NC_060878.1, from coordinate 25,721,336 downwards.
TGGACTTCGGGGAGTAAGTAAATGAAACAATTCAAGGCAAACGAAAGTGTCTTGAGCCTACGTGCGAAGCCGCAGATCAGAAAAACCGCGGTCTTGACGTGTGTGCTTTAAACATTGCGTAAAACTTTGTCTAAAGTTCGCGCTCAAGAGCCGCTGGCTGGCAATAAATCGGTACGATAAATCGACCTGCGTAGCAAACTGTCATGTTATCGCAAGTACATGCGAAGCCAACGACGCGACGCCGCGACGTCTTCTTTTACTTTTTCTTCTTCGTCTTTTCTGCTTACTTTTTGTTCGTACCATGTTTTTTTTACTTTCCTGCTGTACCCTCGCTCCATCACAGTAAATGACGCGACGTTCAAGAATTTCCGCCTGCCAATAAACATAATATGCATTGAATTTTATCGCGGGTGAAGACCGTAATTTTATTTTCTTTTCAGCATATCGTGTTTTTTTTTTTTTCATTGTCATCAATGTCACGCTGCATGAGAGTCGCGTCTGACGTTATCTTCCGACCTGCGTGACGATGATTGGCCCTTGGTAAACGTAATCATATTTAACAACGCTGGCTAACCGCCGACCTACAGCTTATACACCTTCGAGTAAAAGCGATTCACCGCTCCAAGGGCCAGAGTGAAATTCGGAAAAATGTCCCCCGACTTCACAAGATTATAAAAAACAAAAAAAACAACAAATTTTCATACCTCCTTAAAAACTGTGGAACGTGTGTAAAATGCCCCATTTTCGAACATTGTAGTGAAATGACGTTGGCGCATGCGCACAATTGAAATACTGCATTTTACGCACTAGGGCTTTCTTTGGCGCATGCGCACTTTCGAACTGTTCAATTTTACGCACAGTGTCATTGAGCGTAAGTTACCCGTACCCAATTTCACGCGCTGTCAATGGCACCTTCATTGCTTGCGAAATCAAACTTTCCTTCACATATAGTGTGGGAAAATATAACTGTGTTAATAACGGGGATGGGTGATATCTGACTCCTGTTATTGCAGCAGTGGTATTCATGCAAACATAGCACTTGGCTTTGCGGTTCACGCTGCAAAATTCGCACAAATCGGAAATCACCTACTTTCCGCACTCGTAACAAAACATAAAATTCTGGTTGTATTCTACGCTCGCGACTTGAGTTGTCTCAATTTGAGATAAGTTACCCAAAAGACTGAATAAAGTCCAGATCTCCTCAACGAATTAGTCTATTCGTGTAATTTAGTGTGCAAAACACGTATTTCGCTGAAACCTGACAGGTTTCATGATAAAACTTTCATAACCGAGCCCGATGAAATTAAGCGTTGAACAAGAGAGAAAATGAAAGAGAAATAGAAGAATAGATAAAAATAAAATAGGAACGAAAACGTGAATTAATTTGAACCACACCGAGACTTTTGAAGCATAGTCGTTGTAATAAAAGAATGAACGCATTCTAGACCGATCTTAGAAAAAACATGGATGTGTAGATTTGAAAAAAGGACTATTACTCCGAGATAATTATCGCAGTTCAGCGGTTGTAAAAACATTGGCAAAGAGAATAAACTAATTTGTCCATCATTCGTAAATTTAATTTGTAACGGTTAATCTACATCTCTGCAGGCACCCTAACGATCCCTGCATAAATAATTATAGACCTGTGAAAAACAAAGAAGTAGAGAGAAAAAGAGGAAGAGAAGCAAAAACAACACGATACAGACAGAGTAAATAAAATAATCGGGCAACCTAATTAATCTCACCGTGCATATATAAACGACTGTGTGTGAAATAAATGTACGTACACATACGAACTGCGCACATACGCTTCGAAATTATGACTCGCGTGAACTTTCAGCCACACTGGGTAATTACCCCTATGTACGGCTGGATGGAACCGGCATTAGTAACGTGGACACGTATGTTTCCACTCGTACCCCCTGTAGCACGTAGCTAAACAATAATTCTCGATCCTTGATACGTGTATCACACATAGACGGATGGTCAAATTGATATAGGCCTTGCATCCAACCCCCGAGAAACAGATCAACCGGTAATCTTGTGAAGGAGAAAGTAATAGAAAAAAAAAATTATTCCGAGCAAAATAAAATATTAAAATTATGAATCTAAGATACGCGAGTTATTGTTCTCTTTTGTCGTTTTCTCTCCCTATCTCTTCCACTCGTACGGTGAGGTAAATATTTTATTTTCTCTTCGAAGGGATGTAAAAGTGATCCGCAAAGTTGAGGATTTATCATCAGTACAGTACGGGGAAAAATGTGGGGAAAGCAAAAGGAAAGTGTAAAATAATAATTTCAAAGTTTCTTTGAAACTGTTTCGACTGAAAAAATTATTCTTCGATAAAATCATAGATTTAAATTGATAAAGCCTTATTATGATTGCCATTGGAAAGGTGGGAGTATTTCATCTTATTGAATATCGTCGAATTTTCATTCAAATTGTAGCTTATTTTTTTCTTTAACAAGGTTTCGAATCGCCGCAGCGATAATGCATTCTTTAATAAATAACGAACTCGACCCTATCAATTGGTACGGATTTTTCAACCCTGATGATTTCTGATGATTTTAGAAGTTCAAGAAGAAAATCTATCCGGCGCGATTAGTAGAGCATTGATTTATTAATAGGACGAACTCTTATTCGTGAAAATCAGATAAACAATATCCAGCGTCCGGTCAACAATTTGGGAACAATCTGACCGATGTTGTTCAGAGTTCAATTATTGTCCTTCTTAGTCGAGATTCACATATTTTCATCATCTCTCTAACCAAAGGAGACTAATTTGGACAGTTTCAAACCGGAATCATTCAGATTCGAATTCATTTTCCAAGCCTCTGTTTCAACACGTTTCGTGACCCGACTGTACGTATGACACTTTACTGAGCTGAGGAACGAGGAGACGAATTTGTAGGATGAATGGTTAGCCGTACGAGAAGAGTCAAGTTCGGGTTGATATCTGCGGGGTTGAGAAAGTGTCAACCTGGTACTAGGAGGAGCAATTAAACGGGGAGTAAATATATGATGAGATGCGGAAGCGGTACTGATGCTATATCGTCCCGTTAGCTAAGCGATAGGCAAGGGTGTGTTACAAGTACTTAATTAATTTCTGCCAACTCCAATAAAACCCGCATGTATGAATTCATAATTATGCTAACGTGCAGCCAGCTCGCTCGGCCACTTCGACCAGCTATCCAGACACCGCAAAACCCCCTCCCCCAAATCGAATCTCAACGCTAGCTCACCAGCGAATTTGCAGGCCAAACGTGCGTGAAGGGATTGTAGAGTTAAACTAATCAATTCAAATGCTATGAATATCAAATTGTCCGCTCTGCGATAGCGTTTAATTTTCACGCGTAATGTGATACATCGTAATTTCACATGACTGGAAAATCGCTAACAATCAACGATTCGTGGAAAATAACCAATATTCCAATCATTGGAGTTCTAGTCTGAGATCAAGGCAAACTGTGAACCGAAAGAAGAATGACTCGTCTATTGATGTTGAGGAAATAGTGAAACTGCAAATGGAAAACTGGTTTCACGCCAAGGTTGATACAATTTGTCATTTCATGGTTTCTTCACAGATGTTTTTCCATCGAGTGCAAAACACTTGATAAAAATATATGGCATTCCGAGATTGCAGTTTTTTTTTTTTTGCTTACAACTGTCCTAAAAATACAATTTTTCACTCATAGAGTGACCCATTTTCTTTAAGTTAAATTGAAAAAATAAAGAAATAATCAAGGCAATACTTCAACACTTTAACAAACATAAACCCACCAAGCAATTTACGTACGTATCTTCCAGTGCAGCGGGTTTTGGAACGCGATTATAGACGTAGGAATGAATAATCATCGTTCCGGAAATAAGGTAATGTCTAGATACAATGGTGTACAAGCAAGGCTCACAGGTTTGAATAAGGTACTTAATCCCGCCTACTACTAAAATCTCGCATCATTTCCGTCCGGCGGATTAAATTCCCGGCTTGAGTTTATGCCTGCCTTACACGTATGTATAGGTATTTATATGTATGGCGGTACCAATGCATGTGCCTACCACACTTGCATATAGGTGTAATAGACGTTACACAGAAGTGTGCTCGTATATAAAATACACGTAAATCCACCAACACATACGCAGATTCTCAAGCTGTGGGGCACGTGTCAGAAAGTTATTGATCGGAATCGGGTTGGGAATGGTTTAGGTTAGCGATGTCGAGCGTTATAAACATCTGTCGACCTCGTCACTCCCCGAGACGTTGGAAAGAAAAAAATTTCTACAAATAATGAAAAGGTAGAATAAAAGAAACAGGCAAGAAACGACGGTGTAGCTGAAGAGAAGAGAAATCGACAACAACGACGGGTGAAAATGTTTCATTGGTGTGGCTGTAATAACGAGGAAAGAGCAACAGCGTTCGAGATCTATTGAAATACCTGTCTCCAGGGATTCGCTCGTGGTGAAACACTAGCATTCGGGGTCTGCGTGTAGCGAAAATGAACGAGAATTTTTCCAGTGGAAAGAAACGAGAATGAAGTCGAAAAACGTATTGAAAATGAAAATCGTTCGATTCCAAAACTTAGGAGAAAAGTATTCGACATTTACCTCACCAATTTTGTCTAATTATATGATATGCCGTAGTAAATTAAAAACATAAAGCACAGATATTCAGATACCAATTCAGCTGTTTAAGGGGTAAAAATCACCCCCAAAGTTTACAGCCAAAAATAAGGGAAGCAGCGCTTGAGGGTAAATACGCAATAACACAATATTATCATTTGGTAACAATGACTGAGGTCCAACTGGTTTTATACAAACATTTTACGATATAACCGAGCAATTTTAAAATGGTGATATCAAATGGTTCAATTAACACGTAAAAAATACACGTCAGAAGTTTTCTAACGTACTGCAACATATCACAGAATAATGAAACTCGGTAAAGTATACTTCGGACATTATCCTCGTTAGCGCCGTCAGACCCTCTTAGGGGATGAATTTTGTAGCGAGAGAATTGCTGGTCATTACCACGTCCAAAATTTCACCCGACTCAGAGAAACAGAGTGTAAGGGAATATATCTGTATGTATATATCTTGATGACGTTCTCCTGATCCTTTTAGTGGATACGGACTTGCATTGCCTGGAAAAAGAATACGACGAAAAAGAAGAAGACAGCCAGTTGAAGGTAAAAAAACGTATCTGAATGAATCCGAGATATGCAGTATTTTTTGTGATTTCGATTTCCCTGTGACAGTGAATATCGTAAAAGTAGGTAACAGTGTCAAACTGAATTCGAATGCTGATTCTTGACAACGGTCTTCCAATATCAAACGTGTTATTTGCAGGCTTTCGATTATCGGTTCAACTTGGATTCGATGCTAACTGCATTCAATCAAGTGAAACAACTCCCAATATGCAGATTTACTAGTGCAAATTGGGTAACCTTGAAAATCAAAGACTAACATCAAATTATTGTAATTAATACCTGTCAAACCGAATCTGATAATATTGCCTCAAGATATCGGTACCACACCACTATGACTACGGGCATTCAATTATCCAAGTATAATTAGTCGGTAATTATAATAATAATAAACAATGATCCATGCGTGTTAAAAGGGATCAGAGAGACAGTAAAACTTTCGGGAGTCACGTAAATAACATGTAATATTCAAGTGCGGTAATGAAGTGAGCCAAAGACTACCTATTCTGAGGAACCAACCTTTTTCTTGTAGCAGTTGGTCAGTCCCAGAGGAAGGCCGAAGGGCACAAAAGATTGATATCAAAGATACAGCTCAGAGTATAATATTTTATGAACTTCATTTTTTCTTCGTTTGTACAAAATTCATCTTACCAAAAGGTTGCACGATCGATATAGCAGCTGAACATATCAATAAACTGATAGCCATAATACTTACAAGCTCTTGAACACAAGAATTATAAAGACGGAACGGCGTTAATATGAAGAATAATATATGTGGCAGTGGATCTGTTTTGTTTTAGCGAGATCTCACATGGAAACTGTGGGTAGAGTGGATGCGAGAAAACATGCGACGGAAGTAGAGAACGACTTTGATAACACACGTTTGTAGGAGAGACCAACTTTTATTTAGAAACGCGTGCTAATCGTTCGATTGTCCTCGAGGGACACTGCCCGAGTGTGTATACATAAATTGTAGTGTAAGTGTACCTGTTTGCTTGAGGTGAGAACGCGATGTAAACTGAAGACGGCTGTTTCGGAACCGTTACGAATGCACGAGAAATAAGAATTCCTATATTTAGATATGGCAGATTTAGAAACGCTCGAGATAATTTGTATTTTGCCGGAACAGGATCATATAAGTCAACCAAAAAAACAGATTAATTGTATCCATATAAGAAGGTGCAATTCCGTTATCGTTTACAAAGACAGTAACTTCAACTAGTCAATCACCTTCTGATGAAATTTTATACGTATTTATATTACTCCGTGTACTGATTAAAATGATGTATGATATTTGAGTAGTAAAGACTTGGGAGCCGATCAAACAAATGAAAGAAAACATCTACTACTAAATCTGCCTATGTCATTCGAAACAAGTAGATAAATATAACAATAATAATTTAACAATTGGATACTCGTGGAATACAAGTTGTACTATAACGAACATCCTCAATTCCATGTCCAAAGCAGATTGTACGCTTACACCATTCACGTTCTCCGAATGCATCGTTGGAATCATCGTGGTAACATGAGTTGTAACGATATTGGAAAAAGGACTTGACTAAAGGTTCCGAGTTTTGAGCGCTTACATTTGCGTAACTACTTGCACGTCAGGAATATCCGTGATAAACTGGATTGGAATTGAACTGGAACGTTGCTTATATATCAACAAAGTTACACCCGAGCGTGAATTTCTTAAAATTCCATTCATTTCTGTTCAGACTTCTGTACAGAGAAAAAGTTTTAAGGAATTGTGAGTAATCGCGTGCAGCTTGAAGAGAGGGATTTTAATGTAAATCAAAGAGACAATATTTCTTAAACGCAATCGTCAATTCTCGATAAGTTCAGTTCACCGGGGTAAGAAAAAGTGTGGCATTATTCTTGGTAGGTTAGTTGCTGTACAGCTGCAAACTTCTCAAAATACTGAACATCCAGTCAAGTTCTGACTGATTACCGCCACGAAAACATGTTATCGTGATGATTGCAGCGATGCGTTTGGAAAATGCAAATGATGTCAGCGTACTATCCGATTTACAGCATGAAATCGAGGATGTTGGATATTTTCTGGCAAAACATCCTGTCCGCAATCGATTGGAAAGTCCTCGAAGGCGTCCTAGGGGCACAATTCGGGCCTTATTTCTCGTGTGTCAGCGATACACTACTTAAGAGCCAGATAGGATGAGATTTCCCTTACCTATCCCCGAATCGAACTAGGATATACCGGCTAACTCTGACTGATAATTACAAGGGAAGAAGTGCAGGAGAGGAGCACAAATAAGCCTTAACTAAGGAGAGATGTCGATATTGTTTATACTATTTATTACCTTGGCTGGTGATAATATAATTCCAAGATGGTCGTAAATTTTCTTTTGGCTCTCTGGCACTCACACTCACACTCACTTCACTCTCGATACTTGACGCTGATGGGCGTCCGAACTCGTCGGGTGTTATGATCTGACTGACTAAGCTGTCGTTCGGCAGAAAGCAAAGGTTATTTATTCGCAACCCCCCACCTCCTTGTTTCTGTTCTTCTCTTGACCTAAGATACGCGGACTAGATGTACTTTGAATTCGTTCTTGGCGTTACCTCATTATTTAATTTTCATTGTTGTTATGATCTGCTCGGTTTTAACGAAATAGGTAGGTTTGGTGGTAGAACTTTTTTTCTTTTTGATCGGCTTCTAGGTTTCTGCTGCTCGAACACCGTACATTGTTTCGATCAGTACATTGAATACTACTTATATACCTATGTGAAATTTTATTTGAATCGAAGTGCCTGGTTAGAGTAGAACTTTTTATTAATCAAGAAAGTATCAACTTCACAAACCATTCAATCTTAGTTTCAAGGTACAATCGAAGCTTGTGAAGATAAATTTGAAAGCAAATATCGTCTTTGCATACAGGTAAGATTTCATTCCCTTCTAGAAGCAAAATAACGGTAGCGATACCATAGCGATGTACCCAATAGGCAAAACGTTTCATCGACCTAAACAGTACTTGTTTGCATTAGCGAAAAGAAAAGATTTGCTTGATTCGGGTTTATCGATCCGTCGTCCGAATATTTGATCGTGGTTACTGAACGCAGATTCTTTCGAATGTTCGCCGAAGGTTTCCAGCTAGTATCGCTATGCCAAGACTATCACCATTCTTAATCATACCATCGGTTTCACTACTTGAATCGCAATGATGTAAGCGAAAACCAAAGTGTAAGTGAAAAAAATACGGCTGTAAGATGTACCGTTAAATGGGGTCGGAAGATGCAGTCTTACATGGCTACAGAGGAAAGGCGACACGAAACTGGACTGGAAAAATGTGACGAAGACCGGTACATAAGAAGAGAAAAGCTTTTATTTTCGCGTCAGGGTGGTACCTAGGTGTGTCTCTTTGGCTCGAGAGTGCCTGGTAAGGGTGCGCGAGGCAACTAGGAAGCGGGCGTGCTTGAGGGTCTCTCGAGGTTACATAAAAGCGCGGGAAAACGAGACAAAAGCATCGATCGCGACTTCGGAATAACCCAGAAGTCCATCTATCCGTGTTTTCTCCTGTGGAGTTTCAGAGCCGAGAGCGAAGCGTGGAAACGTGGGCAGGTGACGTTGGTCTCGGGGTTGATCGTCAAATGTTTTTGATTAATTACTCTCAACTGCCCAGCGAGACACATGCATCCGTCGGCGGGCTTGTTGCTCGTCAGTTTTCTTCCCCAGCAGGGTCCGAGATCCACCGCGATGGGAAGAACCAACGACCGGTAGTTCCCTTCGAGTCTCGTCTCAGACGCGAGAAGACAACAATTTTTCATCTCCCTCCTGGACACCACCCTCCTCATATCGATCAGTCCACCTAGTTTCTCAACTCTCAGACGCTCTTTTCGAGATCCTCTGTAACTTGTCACGAGAATTTCCTTGACGAATTGTCTTATTTTTATTTCCAAAGTTGGTCTTCTCATAATTTTTGTTATATCGTTTTGTTTTTTCTTCCGATTTTCTCTACCTAAACTTTCGGTAACGCTTTTTCTCAAAGTTTACTGTTTCTGAACACATGGAATGATTCGTATTATAGTATCTTTGTGATTTAATATGATGAACTGATTATGCTATAAGCAAACAGCGATTTCAACATCCTTGATATGTCTCGTGAAGTTCACGTGAATTCAATTCGGGAATATTACTTGATTTGAGTAAATATTTTTACAGAGAGCAATTGAATATATTTCGTATATATTCATAAACCTTTGTTTCAATGTCAAAGAAACTGGTTTCGGATGTTTACATAATCTCTGTCGTTTCGAATTATATCCATATGCGAGTGTTGAAACAGAAAACTTTTTAAAATATTGTTGCCGAAGCACAAATTGAGTCGAGTATTTCGCAAAACTCAAGGATGCTTCTTTTGCTGGATAAGTGGGGTGAAATTGAAAACAAAAAATGGCAAATCAAGAATTCGACTTTAAAATCTTGTCCGATTTTACTGTTACAATGTTATTCGGAGATACAACTGAGGTTATTGATTAATACAGTTGATGAAGCAACTAATTTGGACAGTAAAACCTGTAGATCGCGGATGTTTCAAGGTTGAGAACCCATCTTTGTTACGATATCGGAAAAAACTGCAGGACACTCATGATTTGTGTGAAAAAGCAGTGATATAATATGCATGCAGTAAATATTAAGCTGGAAACTATTCCAACAGGTAGATACGCATTCATTTAATTTCAAAAAATTATTCACCGCGGAAAATCTCGATGAGTAGAACCCAGCAAAAAGTTAATTCAACGGAATAACATGCATTCTTCACTTTGTATTATTTCCAAAAACTCCAGTGAATTTTCGCACATAAATCAAGACACGCGAAAGATCCAACAGATTATATTTGACGATATGCCTTGAACGAGGTTCAGCCTTCCAAAGAAGTGTCTCATTTGTTGGCAGGGTAGATGCGAGCGATAAGGTCAGTGCCCATCTTGAGCTATCTCGAACCGTCATTTACTGAGAAAGACTTCCTCGTCTGATCTCATCAGTAAGTTTCAAACATCATCGACCGCCGAAACCGTCGGGTTTGGTCAGACACAGCTGCGATTCTTACAAGCTTAAGCCTGCACGTTTTATACCATTTACCATCGTTACTCATTTTTATGGCATTGAATTTCTGGCCGATAGAATATATTTTCCCTTTTTCTTTATCTCTCTGTTTTCACTCGTTTTCGCTTTCTTTTCTTACACGAACACCAACCTGTCCATCATAGTTCTATACATCACGATTTTATATTTTGGGTATAGTCTCAAACTGGTAGATAAAATATTCACCTCTATGCAGCGAAGGTGAAGATAGACAACCACCAGCTGTTTGTGCTCACCTACCATTTATTTCGCGAAAGTGCATAATCTCGATTGTCTGGCATACACGCGCCTTGAAGCATGCGAAAAAACGGCTCTGAATATCGTGTGGTAAAAACGTTGGGCTCTTGAGAACTGGGACATGAAATTGTTGGTGAAACTTTTTCAACCGCCTGGGTCACCTGGCTATGTAGACTGAGGAAAAAAAGAGAAGAAGAAACTCGTGAAAAATCCACAAGTCTAGAGTGTTTTCTATTTCCTCTTTGTCTTCGACCTATATTACTCCTCTCGAAACTTTAGGAACTTTTGCTGCACTGTAAAGAGAGCTAAGACATCTATCAGTATGAAGCTTCTGGAAACAGGGCACCGTTTCAGAAGCTTCGCATTGTCCGTGCATGAGCGTAGGTCATACATGTAGTATATGTGTGTCGTCTTTCGTTTTTTTGTCCTTAGGGTGTGAAATTATTGTACTGCAGGTTTACCGAGCCGAAAGGAAGGGAGAGGATTTTAGAAACTGGACGCATTTGCCCACAGTGCTACGACTGCCAGCCAGGGTTTTTTTTTTTTTTTTCCTTTCACAATATTTCTACAGTTATGGACATGCTTATGTTGCACGGACCCTTATCCGTGATCGTCCGGCTTCGAGATGGAGAGCCGGCCTTCCGATAGGTAACTATATACGGTAACGGCTGTGGGAACCCTACGGAGAATCAAGGCTCACATGGGTATGCTTGCAGGCACACCCAAAATAAATCAGAAAAACAAAATATCAGAATAAACATAAAATGAAGAGACCCAGAAAAAAGAGATACGGAATAAATGTTTGGTGCCAGGCACTAAATGCCAACGAAACGAAATTTAATCGACAAAACAAAATACTATAAAGTAAGATAAAATTTAATAAAGAAAGTTTGCACCGACCAAAAGATATGTTCAACCGTCAGGAGTTGGTAGAGGAGAACGAGTGACCGAGGAGAGAAAGGTACACTCAACCGAAATAAAAATAGTGGGTAAAGAGAGATTTATTCCGGATAGGTAAAGCAGTTTTCAACTATACTGCTCAGTGCAAACGGTCCCAGAAAGATGGTAACGCAGATTTTAAACAAACTACGTCATTCACGTCGCAGAAAACACAGGCAGAAGTGGGGAGAGATAAATCAAATATGATTGTATTCAATAGAAAAGTCGAAATACAATGAGTGAAAACAATGTTGACAGGATATGATACGGTAAATTTTTCAGTAACACAATCAAAATCCGTGATGATACAAGAGTTTTGATTCGATGACACAATTGAAAATATATCTTCGTATCACTTGATGTTTTATCACAATTAAAAAATTGAAATGGGTGTATAATGTGATTGAAGACAAATAATAATTACAGGGAGTACACGATACAAGGAATAAACGCAAAACACACAAAGGCAGCCAGTGTTTGTGAGGGAAAAAGAGGGTCGCGGAGGTAAAACGTACTAACCTCTTCGCAAAGAAAACTCCGTCAATAATTGAAGAAAAACGACAAGTCTTACTCGCGATAATCTACATCAAGATTGACACAGAGGCGATACGATAGATCATTGAGAAACCGCAAACGGAATTAAATACAAACAAGGTACGATACCCAAAAGATGATTCGAACAGTTTCTCAAGTTTTCACCGTCACAGGTCGAGATATGGCGAAGTTAAAAGCGTTCTTCTTCTAGCAGCTCTCGAAAAAAAGGAAGATATGAGGCGATGTTGTTTGGACTTTAGAGTTGATCAAGATAGCCGTTAGGTGGCCTGCAAGGCATCCACGGTGCTCAACGATTTCGCCGTGTCTCTGTCAAAAGTTTTAAAGCTTGGTGAGGTCGCCAGGTTGAGCGTCATCAAAGCAGGAACAGTTGCGACATGGTACCGGTAGATGGAGCGGTTTTCAACTCACCGAAGAGAAAGTAGTAACCCTCGCCAACAGATGGGGTGGTTTAAAGTTCCGGACGGAAACCATCGTTTGTTATTCTGACGACAGATTTCATCAGAGGTGAAGAAACCAGTGCTGACTGACCCAGTTATATCAGCCCTTGATCCAACTCGGTGTTGGATCCCTAGTCAGGTGGTTGGCGTAGTCGAGCAGCAAACGACGATGGTAGCAGTATTAATTACAATGATCCTAAACTGATGATGACACAGACACGGATTTTGGGGGGGGGGGGGGGGGGGGAGCGGAAAGGCAGAAAAGTACCTGCTAGGGATGTAACGATAACCGCATTTCAGCAACGACAAAGCTTTGTGTCTTGTTTTCAAACTGGGTACAGATGCAATGGTGATATAATAGCGGCTAGTTTGAAATTTGATATGTCGGTAACGTTGAATTCGTACACACTGCTCTTGGGAAGGTTAAGTGAGATGGAACACCAGAAAAAGTATACAGAATAAAGAAGTAAGAAATATTCTTTAGAAGTATAGTTTTGACCGTTCGGACATGGTGGTCCATGACATGCGTGGATAAAACGCAATGTTAGAATATATGAAACAGTTCTTCCAAACTGACCATTCCTTACATGCTAGAATCAAATAAATCACAGCCACATTCTAATTTCTCACGGACTAAAAGAGTCCGATGAAAATTCACAAATCCAACAAGGTAGCTGATGTAGTTGATACTAATGCAAACTATAAGTTGTAGCACTTATGCGCTGCGCAGTTTTGCGTTCACAATAAAAATATTATAAAATAAACCCGCGACCAAAAAAAAAAAGGAAACAACGAGGCACCTCTCGTCTCGTTTACTATTACTGAACTACCAGCTTACACCGTATGTCTATGATATCGTTGTGGTGATATTAAACATCGTTTCAAATAAAATTAGTTTTTGAAACGAATAACAAAATTCTCCGATGCTCACTTCAAAACACTTTACAGCTGGCAAAAATCTGTTCGTGTTGAAATGTTGCAATTTCTTTTAGAATATTTGCATGCATACATGAAAAGGTGTCGAATTTCCAGAAGAATTCGGACAATCCTTTACGATTTCAGGCATAAGAAAATTACCAGCCTAATTTGGCGTTCGATTTCTTTTAAAGAAAACAGTTAGCATTCCGTTTGTCTGTTCATAAAACGACAGAATTTTTTTCATACTTTTTGCTTTTTCCCCATTTGCCACACGTGTCGCGTACCATGGTCAAGATTTTTCTCTCCTCTCTTCCGGTCTGCATTTAGTTTTCCCTCGTTCTCCCGGAATCCAGGGATTTGGTAGCCTGTGGACGAATTACGGGTAAAGGGAAGGGGGCGGAGAGAAGGGAATACGAAGGGGAGCTTAATCAGCTTATTTGGCAGCATTTTAATTTTGTGATATACGGCTGACGCTTGCTGACGCCGCATTCTGCTAATGACCGTAAAGGTATACGGTGAAAATTTATCACCGGTTATATTTCTGGGTAAAAAGGAAGACCTAAAAAAAAAGAAAAATAGAAAAAAAAAACGAGTGGAACAGCCAAAAAACTGCGAGAACGCAGAAAAAAGAAAAAAATTTCAACCACAAAAAGGGGCCGAGAAGAAATAAGTTTCACCTGTTCCTTTGTGGGCATAAAATTTGGATTAAAACTGCCCCAGGAGACAGCCGACGAAAAAAGGGTAGACGGGGCGCAGGAGGTTTCAGGCATAACCACATGTAGGAGCAGACCTTTTCACATATCTTCGTTTTGTTTCGCTAAATTCTTCAAACTTTCACTTCACAGAATGTTCAGACAAGCTCTGCATCGCGAATTTTGTTTAGGGTACGGGACAGGCTATATACTATAGCTATGCTTTCATTTTTGGTACAGTGATTGAAGGATACAAGGGCATGAGAACTCAATTTGAAACAACAAAGCTCTGGTGAACTCGATTTGCGCAGCTGTCCGTGGAAGCGAATGAGGGTCGAAACGTTCAAGAAATATTACAGAATAGAAGGACGGACAATCCGAACTGGAGGATCCATGTAAAAATTTTTCGAGGTAGAGAAAAACGGAGTATAAAATAACAGTCCATCTAATCGACTTGATAACAATCCAAAAATGAAGGTCCGTAAATCCTTTCGATGATTCAAGATAATAAAAATCTAAACACGTGAACTATCGAATTAAGTTTAAGACTGATCGTATCAAAATTTTAATTTATCTTTAGAAACTATATTCTATTAGAAGTATCTATTTTCTAATTAAAATTTAGATTCTGAATATCCAATTTTGGACAATTGAATGACTGTGTTAGAAAGTATTTTTTCGATAAACTGGCTAAACGTTCTTCGTTTCCTTCATTTTTCTAACATTGAATTTCGCATTTTTTAAAATTGGTTTCATGATTTTTCTGCGAATTGACCGTTCTACTTTTCAACTCGTACCCCTCGGGACCTGGAAGTACCGCTGAAGGAAGAAAGTATTTCATTGGTACTTCGCACATCGAACTGCGCATCAAACTTCAAACAACATTGCCCTCACAGCTCGCTGAAGGTTTATAACGAGAACGGGGCACATCTGTCAATTAAGTCGTGGTTGTGCAGGACGGAGCTTCCTCACTGTAAGTAGGAGTATGATAATGGGATTTTTCCAATTTCCGGGCCAGCATTACAGGTACAGGAATTCCCGTATGGAAGAGATAGCTGCACCATCCAGCGTCAAAGAGTCAAGAAGTAAGATGGATCTCTTTCGGATCTCCCCCTTTTCTCTTCATCAACCAGTATACGTTGGACGACAGGCAACGCTAAAGAGCGCCCGGCTTTGCGGCTTAAATTGAAGGGGCCACGTCGTGTAACGTGATGATAAAATCGAGGAAACTTGCTCCCGTTTCTAAGATCGTGGTGAAGGGATAAAAATGTTTTTCTCCATACATCCGTCGCCACGCTCGTATCTCATGGAAATTTTTGCAAACTTACCTGTACGTCAAGTTTATCGCCACGTGCGCTGTGGAGGGTGAAATTCTATCTGAATTGTTTGAAAATCGAGCTCGGGCCGCAAAAACTTGGCGATAAGAATGAGGAAAAATTTTCTTCTTGAAATTTCTCGTAAAGCTTTGTCGTGAAACAGATCAGGCACAATTTTCGATCCTAGTTGAGATGAGTTGGTCTTGGTTAAGATTATATGAGAAGAGATCACTTTCGAAAGCCGACGTACTATCAGTATTAGACGTAATTGTTTTGTAAAAAACGCAAGACTGATTGTTCGAGGAAAATCACCTTCAACTTGTTACGAGACAATATGGAAAATACGTTCCTAGTGTTTCCGAAGTTATACGTCAGTGCATAATTAATCATGTTTTCAGTATTCATTTATTGGAATTCCAATCTAATTGAAACGACAAGTCACGAGTCAGCGTGCGCATAAAACGACTTGAAAATTGTACGAACAACTAGCTTTGAATATTTTACGCAAGCATTCCTCATTCCGATCAATTTCACAACATGCCATTCAAACGCCATCTTAAGCAATCTATCAAATAAATACTGAGTACTTCGAATCTTGGACTCTAAACTTACATCCACACTCCGTCGCAATTTCAATTCAGCCTTAAAGAATGCAATTCCCTGTGTCCTCAGTACAGATCAAAACAAAAAAAAAAAAAAACAATCACCTACCAAAAGACGCAAGAAAAGGAACAAGAAACTAATAATTTGAATTCGAAGCCAAAAAAAAGAAAAGAAACAGGAAAAGAAAAGGCGAAGGGTCAAAGCCCTTTCTTTGTCAGACAGAAAGGCGGCAGAGGTCCCGCCCTCACGGCCAGAGTGGGAGTCGTTTCCATTTTCAAATCAGTCGGGAGATCGTGTCGATCATCGATTTCTTTCCGGAGCGAATGTACCTGGGAAAGTGTGGTCCATCTGGCAAGGCTCGTGAAGTTGTATAACTGCAGTCGTATAGACATAAGTGTCTTACACCAATAGAATCAGTTTCCTACCTAGAATCCGGTTTCCTTGTGCCTTGGTCGAGATAAATATTTTCTTCGCGTTGCACTTTCCTACCGGATAAAAGCATTTTCACCCACGGATACTTCTCAAGTTTTTTCACGTGTGTACCTGCATAGATATATGTTTGTTCACGTCCACAGAGGTACGTGGGGCTGTGCATAGCCGACAGATCGCCAAGGCGCTTCGACGCGCGAAAGGTTTTCGATGAAGCAGTTGCGTTTTGTTCCACGTCTCTCTG
Organism: Neodiprion virginianus; assembly: GCF_021901495.1. Taxonomy (NCBI): domain Eukaryota; kingdom Metazoa; phylum Arthropoda; class Insecta; order Hymenoptera; family Diprionidae; genus Neodiprion; species Neodiprion virginianus. The sequence continues at coordinate 25,704,658 of NC_060878.1, read as the reverse complement.
GTACAAAACACAGTACACTGTACGACTCGAGGATAAATGTTTCTTCCATTTTTTTGGCCATGTTGCTACAGAGAAATTTCCGCTTGCGCTTGGATCAAGTGCTAACTTTGAAGAACAATGTTTATCTTGATTTTCATTTGATGGGAAACTGGAATTACCTATGATGAGTATTGGGATGATGGTTATTTGGAATTCGGGTCTAAACCTAGCATACCACACAAAATGTGCGTACATTTTGGCCTGAAATTCATCGATGCTGATGTATCGAGATCCTGAGATTTGAGAATTCCGTGACGGGCAGTGCCTTTGATTATGGTCCACATATGCTGGGCTTGATTAGGTCTTTGCATGAAAAAATTTTCTATGCATACTGAGAGGAGAACCCATAAATGATTAGGTTATACTGCTTTTTTCGATTATAAAAAATTTAACGAAAATATAACAGGCCTACAGCTGTAACGATATGACGTCACTCATGAATAGCGTACCAACCAACGTAATAGGGTTGTATTTTATTGTTTTTTTTCAATCAGAGAAATTCGCTTACTTATAACAATACTAACCTTCTTTGTTTAATAAAACAGAAAAAGTACCACCTTATTATTTTATGCTTCTCTACGTTAAGACACTTATAAATAACTGAATCAATTGGCTTCATTTTCGATTGATCCACGACGTTTACAAGCGAGTTAAAGGTTAAAATACAAGATCCAACCCAAGGCATGGAAATTAAAATACGTCGAAAATAATCCTGCATATGTAATTGTGAAAAAGCGGTGACATCCGTTGATAGTTGACTAATTTTCTACGGACGGAAATAATTTCGAGGAGAAACGAAAGCTCTACTTTAGGTGTCCGGGTGACCCGAGTAGATTGAAGCAGTCCAAATGGCAAGGAATCGTCCAAGACGGATGAACGATTAGGCAATGGTTGCATTTAGGTAAAAGCTTGTTCCATCTTCATTGAAGAGATTGCGTAGATATGTGTCACATCTTGGAAGCTGATAAAATAATGATGTTTTATGTGACTAGTGCGGAAAGTGGGCAATTTCCGACGAGTGTGAAGCTTGCAGCGCTTTTCTTGGCCCGTGCTGCGTTCACACGAATACGAGTTCAGCAATTGCACGATGCAAATCTCGGTCGTACGAGTGCGGTGTGACGCAGAAAACAGGCCTGTTGAGACCAATCTAGGAAACAAGGCCCAATTTGCGGGCTTCTTTTCATTCCCAGCCTCTATGTGCTTCACGAACCGTGAGTGCCGTGTGCTCGCGACGGGTTAGTGCGGAGGAAAACGAGCAACCAGCTGCGCTATAACAGCGAACAATACGTACCCAGAAGCTGCTGGGCTGGCTGTTTGATTCAGAGTTTCGCAATGCCATTGTCTCGCAGTTTCTTCAGTTGCCTGTTTCACCTGGATCGTAGTTCTGATTGTTTACTGTGTGTTTTGAAGAAAAATTTGCGTCTCAGATTTTCACTTTGAACTTTCAAATGTCTTCATTCTTAGGAGAGTTGCACACCTCGTCGTGTTTTCGTACTTGATTACACATTCGGTATGACAATCGATTTTAATCACGCGCCATTTCGAGTGGCAATATTTATTTATTACTATCTTATTTGTGAAAAGATCTCGTTGATACTGAGCATAGAATGAAAACCACACTGGGGCTGTGAAACGGGTTTCACTCAGTCGCTGTACGTAGGAACTAAACTTATATGAAAAGATATCGTAAATAGAGATTTCTAGCAATAAAGTAGGAATTTAAGAGACAAAACGACGGGGACGATTTACATGGATTAACGAAAACTCGTTATCGCTTCTCGACTTTATTCAATCAACTATGAAAAATCGTTAACGGATTACGCGACGCTCTAGAATCCCTTAGACCGATGATTGCACACCTGCCTAGGTTCACAAGCTGCGCACCAATCCTGTGTGGGATATTAATCAAGCAATGGTTGGTTAGGCACACTATAATTACAAGGGACGCCATCGAACGCTTCTGGATTTGCTTAGGGATCTTTTCCTGTCGAAACAAAAGAAGCATTTGGAGAAAAAAAGTTTCCCAACAGGCAATGGCCCAAGGGAATGAATAATACAAGGAAGAGTACGCATTCCCCGCGAAATTTTTCGGGATAATAATACCCTGCGCACAACTTTTCACCTCCCCCTTCAGAGATATTACTCCACGATGCATAAATATTATGATACCGGGCCATTATACCCAACGAGCTTTATTAGCTCCGAAAATTTTTTTCCCTCCATCCGTTTTCCACCCCTCCCTAATTCATACTATTGCTAACCGTTTGGCCAGTATTGCCGTAACTCTCACCTCGGGAAACAATAATATTAATCAGTATTGTATTGAAATTTGACACGCAGATTACGGCTGCTGGCTCATAATTCAGCCAATTTAATATCTGTATGCTTGAGTCGTTCACATTGGGTCCCCGTTTTAGTAGCAATTGTCACTGAAGAGTTGGCAATGGCTTCTTGGAAAAATGTGCAAAGGTAGTGGATGGGTTCAGAAAGTTTCATTTGATACAGGATTCATGAACACACATCGATTCAACTTCACCACTTGAACTAATTCATGAATGGGTAATTGAAATGTTCTTATAAGTACAGCACAATAACTTTGTCATTGATGAAGGGTTCGAGGACTCAAGAGACCTTGAGACAGATGAAATTATACTTGTGATTGTTGTGTAATTGCAAGGCATCGCCATTCGGCTGAATATTTTCAACCGAACTCTCAGCTAACTGATATTTTTTCCACCTAACCGATAAAAGTTCATTCAACCGTATAAGATTCAATCGATTTCTTGCGTCCAATAAATTTTCTCCACAGGCCTTCCGGTCGTAAAAAGGTTAGGGTTGTATTTGGAACACTGTTAGTACTTGTTACTATACTGAGTCCAGAAACTATTACTATCACCTGCGTATCGTGCACGATATAGAAAGTTTGAGACTAATTTTTAATGGGATTCGTTGTACTTTGTGTGACAGGAGTTTTTAAGTACTTTATCGGAATTGGAAATAAATATTGAGTTTGTCGCTCGAATGCCTTCGCTGTTTTTAAAGAGTCGATTTTACACGTGAAATTGCCTCGAGCCGTTGTATAAATTACAATTAAAACTTTTTTGACACTCTCTGGACCCTAAGAATCAATATCGCAATATCTCGGCGCTGCTTCAAGACGAACAAACAATCACCCTTCGTTATAAGAATTCAGACAATTTCCTGGGATGAAAATTAATTTCTCTCAAAAAGTACACTCGTGTCATACACCGGATGAAATACTTGAGAATTTGGAACGCATGCATTTTCTGCTCGATTCTATTCAGTATTAACGGTCCATGTGCTACTGTTTACTTACAGGCAACCGGTAGAACTCATTTCTTGTGATTTATAAACGAGAAGTGATGAATTTTAAGAAAACCTTCCACTCAAACTCTCGTTTAACAGTTTGGTCGTAAATTACAAGAATGAAAAATACTGTTAAACTTTTTTATGCACAGAATTCTAGTAAACCAAAGAGCAACATGATAGCACACTTGTCGAAATATCGACTATCATCTGGCAAGTTAAAACAGACGTAATGTCGATAGATGAAAAATTCGTCTTCGAGTTGGCAGGAAGTCAGCAAAACGAATATTATTCTCCTGAGATATGGCAATGACTGTCAATGAGCCAAAATACGAAGGCCAATATTAAACGTGGTACAGAAGTCGCCGTAGCGAGTGAAACAGAACTTAAGAAATCTGGTAATTACCAACATTTTAAAGCTTCACGTGACTATTTTTTAGGATTAGAAGTGAATCAGGCGCTCTTGAGATCCCCCGATTCGGAGGCGAGGTCGGGAGAAATCTAGATAATTGGGGGCGGAAGGACATTTGACGAAGGTGTAACGAGACCTGCAAAGTCGTGGGACTCGTTAAAAATAAATTTACGCTAGTTACCTGTCCGTACGGGCGAGTGTTTAATTGCTAATTGCCCGATCGATGAGTCGTTTACGAGCCTGGCTTTGCCTCAACTCTTAAGGACCCTCCTCCGCGTACCAAGTACACCAAGTGCAGGCTGGGCAACAGTGTAGAGTACGAAGTGTGTGCACAGGAAACTGCTAGGCGCGTCGCAGAGGCACGCAAGGAAAATATATCACTAATTTTGACGCAGCATAACGCTACCATGATAACTGGGAATACCTTATCAGTTGGTGAGTCCGTGAAATGTTCCTTGTAAAGGAGGATAGAAACGGAGACAGACTAACCTTGGTCTTCAATGATCTCTAGGCATCTTATTTTTTCACAATATTATTACCCACGTTACTCAACAGGCGAGTAGAGTAGACTGGTATAAGAATTTTTGATGCGATAACTGCTGGGTGAAGCAGCTTGATGCTCACTTGAAGCTTAGCTCAACGTTTCACCCTCAGAGGCCAATGCGCAAGTCAAGTCTGAACCAACTTGAGGCTTGTGTATTTTTCATTTGTCTAAACTTAGTTGAGAGTTTTCCAATTTCAGAAGTTCAGAATTCATCACACTTGGTATCTCTGAAACTTTTATGGATGCAACGTTGGAAATTAGAATCTGTTTTTTCCTCCATTGCCGAGTTTATTATTGAAGAAGTATCGACGGTTGTTAATGTGGGGCTCATATTTCGATGATACTGTGAGAAATTTGGATTCGTTGAACCGAACATCTAACACATACATGACGAAAGAAAACCGGTATAGTTGTAAGTGATGATTGTGGTTATAAACCAACTGAATTTTTGAACCCTCTTATTTATGTATACATATTTTTAGGCAGTAACAAATAAAATATCAACTAATGAGTAAACTCCTCCTTACATTTAGAATTCATCGGGCTTAAGAATTTTGTATACAGACGGTAAATCCTCAACTATCGCAGCACACAACGTTTCACATCATTCTCAAAAATCAAACACCTTGGAGAATAGAAAAAAAAAAGTAACATACCATACTGCACTTCTTAATACTACTTTATCAACTACACCAGCACAAAATTCACATTTAAACACATTTAATTTTGATGATCTTCACGTTCGGTATGCAATAGAATGTTTGCTTTCACATTTTTTACTTTCAATCTGCACCTATGTAATGCCGATGTCGAAAAAGTGGTGGTTTCTTTGAAAAATAACTCTGTTTATTATCAAGGAATCTCTAGGTTTTTGAGGGTCTAATATTTGAAAATCGGATTTAAAAAAAATTTCGATGAGTCCATCGGTTCCAAAAAATCCCGCGATCAATTCGGTGGTAGTAAGATGAAAAAACATATGTAATATTCACAGCACAATCAATTCAAACTGTGGACATGGGAGAATGCATTGGATTCGTCTGACGATGAAAATACCGCGAAAAATACTGCATTTACGGTTTCTTTGATTAATTTTGGAGGATCAAATTTACTCAACATGGGTTGAGTCTTGCTGTCTCGAAACTTTGTCGAATGAGAGTCACGGTGTTTATATCCGAAAGATAAAGATTATAACGCACAAAATGACCTGCAAACCTAACTTTTCCTTGATTTCTCTTAGTGCGATAATTTGGCCGTGCTCTCCGCTAATGGAATTCGGGCAGGATCTTCATGATCACTGGTTTATAAGGAAGTAATTTCAGGCAAATAAGAGTAGAGAACAAACAAAGAAGTGAGAGACCGAGAGCAAGAAAGTAAGCTCATACACTCGTAGGTGCGGCGTCAAATGGAGAAATCGAAAGGCGAAAAGCCCGAGAAAGTATAATTTTTTAGCACGGTCTGTATCGAGACTGACTGTACACGTTTTCTCTTTAATCTGTCACTCCAGCTTCCCGGTCTTCGTCCATCCCTCGCCTCTCGCCTCTCGCCTTCCGTCTCTCGTCGCCCTTTTCCGCAACCCTCAAACCGCAGACACGACGCGACGTTGCACAGCGTCAACTCACCCTCGCGCTTTTCATCCCTTTGATTATACACGTGGAACGCCGCTGGAGCCATTGAAAAGATTTAATTGTAAGAATTCTGACGTATTACGCGGCTTCGTCTGTTCTTCAATTCCGTTATTACACCCGGTCGCATCTTTCTTGGCAAAACCATTTTCACTGCAATATATATTCTATAACCTTAACGTTATGCAGTTGAATAAAAACGCAAAACAAGCCGTGAAGAAAGTTGCAGACAAATTATCACGTCGAATTTTTCTAATGGATTTAATTTTCTCGCTGTGATTACACATTTCTTGACGTGAAAAAGTTTGAGATTTCTGATTCTGATTCTTATGCATTTACGAACAAACCGAATCAGTTAATCGTCATCACTAGAAAGTGTAGTTGAGTACATGCAATTCTTGCTTGGTTATTTTATGGAAATAAGCTATGGATTTTCATCATTGCATTGAACAATGTTGTCTTATTATTATTATTTATGTGGCATTTCGCAGCAAACCGCAACATATTTATTTATCAAATGAGAAACTTATTTGGTAAATACTTTGTCATCTGCACAAAATTGTTTGATGTGTGACTTTCTAAATGTGAACTGAAGAAAAAAAAAAAAAGAAAAAGAAAAATGATGAGCTGTTTCTTAAGAGGTTGAAATTGTTTCAGCAACCGTTGAAACCGACTTACTATGTTAAGCCACATTCCGACTAATGAGCAGATCGCATAAATATTCAAATAATTCATATTTCAAAGCTAGTTACCCTCTGAAACAAATGTAAAATTCTCGAAAGTATAATAGCGGAGAAGATCTCTACAAGTACGGTTAATGACTTTAAACATTCAGCACGAAGCGGTTATTATTTTCACAATGTTAGACCCAACTCCGTGTCTTCTTTTCTACTTTGCGACGGACAAATGAAATCTCGCACAAAGATTTTGCGAATGGGGGAGGATATAAATTGACGAGATAAGAAAAGGCAGAAGGATTTGAATAATAAAAACGAAACAGTAATATGCAGATGATTAGTGAAACAAGGTAAAGAGTAATCAGGCAAATCTCGTTACGTAGGTAAATTCTTCTACAGGAGCACCGTTAGTTTGTATCAGCTACGACGGAATATCGTCGGTGGCCGGAAAGAACGGCTCGCATTTTTATTAAACACGGTTATACGGTATATAAGCATATTCGTCGTATGCCGCAGAGGAATTTATTAGCACGCCTCGACGGGTTAAGTTATAAGGTTTAAACATGCACCAAACCGTCGGAATCTTCGCTATTTTCCCCCAAACAACTGGGGGAAACAAAAGCCGGCAGGTGGGCATAGGCCAAAACACCAAAGCTTTTGTTTCTTCACGCAAGTTCCACGTTATTGATACCAATCGCGCGCAGAACTGGCTGTAGGTACGAGCTGTTTTTCACGCACAGCGTGAAGCCTCTGCTATCAAACCCTGGAAAAACAAAAAAAAAAAAAACTTCCCTCGCAATAAATATGACTCGGTATTATGGAAGTTCGAATTGAGTCCAGGGTAGATAAATGATGGAGAAATCGATCAAACTGGAGTCCCATTTCGATTAGTTTTTGATCACCGAGTCGGAAAATTTTCTCCATCCTGTATTTACTCGCTTTTCATTCAACTTCGGGAAATACTTCATGCGACAATGTCGTAACCGCGAATTTTCAAAGTTTTGAATAATTTCCGGCATTCGTGAATGATTTCCTGCCGGTTTTCTATTCGGTTTTGTAACGTACTGAATTGTTCCGCGACCAGTCATTAGCAATGCTTTGCTACGGTGGACGGTTCGTTCTTTATTCCTGTTTTATATTTAAACCGTGAAGTTAACGAGATTATTCACAGTTTATTTTATGTTCGGTCAACGATTGTTGATTGGCGAGCGATTACCGGTTAGCAAAAATTATTTTCAATTCTCCATTCACCGTTGGGGAACCGACCTCGCTTTAATAGCGTTTCGTACGTTTTATATTCGTCGAACACAGCTTAATAGATTTTTATTTTCAGCTATCAATTTTCGGTTTAATGACAGTCTGCTGCTCCACAAATTGATGATACTAGCATACCCTCCAATCAACTTTTCGCACAAGCTCGTCAAAGAAAACATTATTTCAGCGTTATAATATTCGTTCTTCGTTCAATAAAGGTGAACGAATTCAGCTTCAATCATCCATTTGCACCAATTAGCAGCTATAAATGAGCCAAATTTTAATATTCAATTTCATTTCCGCTACATCAAGTGGCATTTGATCGGAAATCAATGTCGCGTTTGCATTTCACAGTATTCATATTTCATTCAAGGTGTACAATTTAGGAAATTTTACTCCGCTTTGTGATAATCCTTGTTTCTTCTATTGAGGACAAATCAATGAAACTTCGTTATTCTGTAGTCACACTTTTTGTTTCACAAGGTAAAAGAATTTTCGTACTCATTATGAGAAAACCCGAAATAAGTGAAATCAAATTCGAAAATCACAAAAAAGAAGCTTTTAGAAACAGTATTCCACACACGCCAAAAAGTTAGCAACTTTCAATTCCACGAGTTATGTCAGACTGTCAATATGAACAAAAAACCAACTGTCGCTGGTGTTGAAGGAATCAGAATACATATGTTTCAATGTGAAACACGTGTTGGAATTCGAGATTATAAAAGTCCAGACTAATGGCAGTGCATAATAATTAAAATTTGATTTCGTTTGGATTGATGTTTGTCACGGTAGAGTGGAAATATCGATACTTATTGATTATGATTTATTAAAAACCCGGATATTAGTTTCTACAGTAATCACAAATTGATTGAAATGTTTTTGAAACTGAGTCATCGATCGGTTTCTTTTTTTTATTTCCGACCACTGTGCGGCTTTGAGCGGATCCGGCGTATTCAATCATCAAAATGATAATATTCAGCATTAGTAATAAAAAAGCTTCGAATACCAAATCTATGATGATGATAAATAAAGTTTATAAAAAGCTGGTATAAGATATCAAATTTAGATTTTATTTGGTAAAATCGATATTTTTTTTTCAAACTATATTTCGAAAAACGATACAGATACATTCAAAGTAGTTTTGAGTTTCTGCGAGATTAGTCTACGAAGAAAATATTACTTCCTACGAAATTCACAACCTTCATTGAGCAAAATTTCTTGTCGTGGTTACATATATATATATATATATTAGGGTGATTCAGAAAAAAAAATTTTTTTTTTTTTTTTCCAAACAGGTTCAAAAGTTTCATTTAGGTATACAAAGACACCAGTTAAAATTTTAGATTTTAATAATAATATTTAGGGGTGGCTCATCGCACTTTTCGATTTTCCATAAGAATAACATAGGAAAAATGTTGTTTGCTTCTTATAGTTTTTATAACTAGCTAAAGAAGCGTTGTAAAAAAAATCTAAAGACATATGTTTGTAGGAAATTGAATGCTCTACAAAAAAGGTCTCTTGTCAAAATTTCGTAAAACAAACTGTGTCAAAGTTACAGCCTGTCAAAAGTTGAGTTACTTATAATTTGACCTTTTTTGAATGTTATAGCGTAACTACCGGTCTTATAAAAAATTGTACATGAGTTTTTTTTGTGAAGCATACACTCGACTTTAAATAGATGATAAATGATAATTCATTTTTGCAACAATGAAAAAAAAACTATCTTTTACCATTAATAAAAAAAAAAAAATAATATAACGAGAAAAACAATTTTAGAGCAGATTTCTGCTAAAATTTTTTTTAAAGTGTACGGTTTTTTTCGTTGTTGCAAAAATTAATTATCAGTTATTTAAAATTTTTTTTTTCTGAATCACCCTGATATATATACATATATTCATTATAGATAGTTTTTTTTTCATTGTTGCAAAAATGAATTATCATTTATCATCTATTTAAAGTCGAGTGTATGCTTCACAAAAAAAACTCATGTACAATTTTTTATAAGACCGGTAGTTACGCTATAACATTCAAAAAAGGTCAAATTATAAGTAACTCAACTTTTGACAGGCTGTAACTTTGACACAGTTTGTTTTACGAAATTTTGACAAGAGACCTTTTTTGTAGAGCATTCAATTTCCTACAAACATATGTCTTTAGATTTTTTTTACAACGCTTCTTTAGCTAGTTATAAAAACTATAAGAAGCAAACAACATTTTTCCTATGTTATTCTTATGGAAAATCGAAAAGTGCGATGAGCCACCCCTAAATATTATTATTAAAATCTAAAATTTTAACTGGTGTCTTTGTATACCTAAATGAAACTTTTGAACCTGTTTGGAAAAAAAAAAAAAAAATTTTTTTTTTTCTGAATCACCCTAATATATATATATATAAAATTCTTAAAAATTACAGTTTCTATTTGAACCGAAAAATACAGTTCTAGGTACAATACAAGAATAAGCTTTTTAACTACTGTCACAGTTTGATGTTGGTACAGCAGTACATTACTATTAAAGTTTTATTCAACTGAGAAAATGTGGTAAAGTAACAGATTGAACATCCTAAACTAACAATGCAGTACAGACAACTTTAATAAGACTAAATAGTTATTTGAACCCCATTTAATTTTAATTTCAACGATTTTTGAACTGTTATTGTAACGCTATTCATTTCACTAGAATTTTGTCGTAACCATAATAAATGAAATCCATGTCAGTATTGTGAAATCATTATTTAAAAGGTTAATATCAGCCACGTGGATCCCCCTTAAATGTACATCATTCGTATTGTCGAAGCTTTATCCACAGAACCGGTCTTTCATTAAGCAAATCATTCGACTTCGAGTGATAAGCGTCCCATTTTTCAAATAAGAAATTAGTGAAATTGACAACCCGGATTCGTTGCTCGATCAGTCTTAATAACACAAAGTACACATCGATGTTACAGAAACTTCTATTTCTCATGATTTCTCATCGTCATACGTCGTTATTGGTTATTGCTTGCGCATGCGATTCTATGTCTTCCTGTACACTCACATAACCCGTGTAGATAGCGATAAGGAAAGCTGTACTTTAATTTATTTTCCGCAATCTTTTTATCTTCTCCAATATCCTTTAATATACTCTGGTATACATCAATTGCTTGGGAATCTTGATCAAACGTTGACGATGAACAGACGACAAATTCACAGCAAGAAAATTGTGTAAAATTCAACCCTAAATTCGGTGATGAAAATCCGAACTTCGGAACTCTTTGACCAGTTCCTGGATTCGTTGATAGTAACGCGACGCGACGTGACATACTTATAGAAGCGCAGAATATGCTGTGTGAATTCAATGGCTGTAAGCTGGCAAAACAACTGTTACATGTGATAAACGACGGTTGGAATACAAGTGTGGCTGGTCCCAGGGAAAAAAGGTATAAGGTACCATAAAGAAAGAAGGAGGAGTAACGACGTTAAGGTGAGGGAAGGTTGGAGGTCTGAAATTAATTATGCATCAACTGGCAGAATGGAAGGTGCAATCCCACGAAGTTGTTCATCCTCCTTGCTATCGGTGTATCCGAAAACTACTGTAATTTTCTTGAGTAATACAAAGCTTTGGCAAAAATCGCAAATCGAATGTGTTTCCAATATCATAGTTCGTTTCGGATTATGCATAAATAGAGAGAGATCGATATGCGGACTGGACCTTGACGGGAAGAAAATTACACAGATATCCATGTACCTTTACTCTGCAATTCACAGGGAAGGAAATGAATGCTAACCTAGATTCGGAGCACATTTTTTCAAGCACAATTCTCATGCAAGTAAATTTCTCAACCGCAGCAGCTTGCAGCCAACTGTACACGGATGCACCATTTTACCAACTGCCCTTTGTGTCCAATGGAATCTCGTCTGGATTCGTATCCGAAAACCGTACATCACACACGGGTAATTTCTGGGGAATGGCGCTGTTTTGTAGAAATATTTCGTCTTTCAACGCACGGAGCTTTCGCTGTTCCGAAACGGCGTTTCTACATTTCTGGAAACAGATATTATATTTGAGTTATTGAATGATATTCACTGAAAAATATTGTCAACACTCATACGTGCAATTTTTTTAATTGTAGGATATTCTGTAATGAGAAAAAAGTATTAAACGTATGGGTGAATTTTCGATACAACAATACGTCTGAAATTAAGTGAAATAGATACGAGAAGCAGATGTAAAATTATCTCTGCCGGTTCCTAATGAGCTGCTTGATGAATGTCAATATATGAACACCCCAACTGATTTTGAGTTAAGATCAGAGGATTCGGAAATAATTATGGTCGCGTAAGGAACGGATGATTTATTATAACAGAGATGTATTTTAAGTAATGTTTGAATGTCGGCCCCGCACATGCGATCAATTGATTCGAGCAGCGTATATTCGGTAATTCTTGCCGCTGAGAGAATGCATTGAATCAAAAATGTATCAGGTCAGTGAACAGAAGCCCATTGTTGCAGAGGGGATATTCTCTACGTGAATGAACGCACATACGGATGAATCGGCCTGAACCGTGAAAAATGGAAAGTAAAATGAAAAAAATTCAAATCACTGACGAGCTAGACGGTCCGCAGCATTTCCGCAACGATCTCGTTCTTTCTTTCACATCACTGCGGAATCAAATCCCTACAAGTTGTATCGACGCCGCGGTTATTTTTAGGATATTGCCAAGGGCGCGAGAAAATTATGAATAATTGAATCGAAATATAACCGATCCTTTCGGATGGGGAAATTCGGTCGAGTCACTTGACCGTGTGGAATTTCGCCAGGAAATTTGGCGAACGAACAATTCGGGGTATTCGGGGATTTTCAACCGAACCCATTATATTTATATATTGTATATATTCTGCAATTTTCATCGGAATTATTCGATCGTCGGTTGTATCAATAATCTGAATCCAGTGACTGTTCTAAGAAAAGTTAATCGAAATGGTCGCATTATATATTGTTTGTTTTTTTTTTCTTTGTAAGATTACCTAGCAGCGAATGATCAAAACTTCAAAAATGTTTCATAATCGTAGAGAAATTTGTATTGTGTCAAGTTCTTTCAGTAGATTATACAGAAATCAAAATACAACTGACACTGTCTACTTTTTTTTCCATACATTTCCAATTAATGTACGCAATCTATCCGTTTCCATTTCATGTTCGTGAGAATCTCGGATTCTTACACATTGGCATACATTGTTTGGGGTCTAACTACTTGAATCGGACTTTCCATCACTTACACCTCATACCTGAATTGGTTTACCAGGAGACGCTCTTTTCACAAGGATCCGTAGTGGTGTTGGTGTGGTCGAAGTTAAGTTGGGTAATGCAGAAGAGGATAGTGGTAGAGGATTGATTAGAAGATTGTGAGTTCAATCAAGGTTTCGTAACGGGTCCATCATCGTTGATTGGATCGAGGTAACCTTACAGCGAGCCAATCGTCAAGCAAAGTATCGTTAATGGATTCAATCGTTGAAGAAGGTTCTCCTATATATGTATAGCACCTACACCTTGTTGCCCAAAGTGAGGCCATACCAAAAATGCCAACGTGTGTCTGATTCATTTTTCTCTTTTTTCCACTACTGGGAGTGACTACTGTCCCTCACGAAAAAAATCCCCAAATTGGGTGTAAATTCGTACCCCTAATTTTTTTCTTATGGGAAATTAGCATTATCTATGAGTTGGGGGTACGAATTTACACCCAAGTGGGGTTTTCTTTCCGTGAGGGGTAAACCTATCAATGTTCGTCGACTGTAGCGATATCTATACAGTGTTCAGTGCAGAAGTGCAGATCGTCGCATCCGAAGTGTTTCCACGTACGTCCATTTTGCCGTCAAAGTTTTTATCCCTTTCGTTCGTTCGATGGCTCATGTAGTGTGTAGGCGTCTATACGTCTATGTTCTACGGAATGTGAAGATACTCGTATCTACGTGGCGTGCGCGATGTCGTTGGTCGGTATCTTTATTACGGGATGCTTTGACGATAGCCACGTGACCTGGGGAGGTCGATGAAATATCGAGAAACGAGGTCAAGCCCGCGTTGGAACGAAATGGGAAGGAGCCAGTGATCGTTGATGCATCAAAGTGCAGCTGAAAGAAGGTGATTTCCAATCGTTTCCTCGCTCGTGAACCTTATCTGCAGAATGCTATGACAACGAATAGGCAATAAGTAGGAGAACCGGTACAACGTGAACCTTACCAATATCTCGTCATTGGGGACAGCGCCGAACGAACCTTAGCATAACATTCTTCATTTGATCTCAACTGCACAATCGAATATGTTGGATGAAGTTGAATAGTTTGTGCAATTAATGTCCATTATTAACGAATATAAATATTTTGAAAAGTTACATCAATCTTGTCAACTTCTGGAACACGAATCTTGCAGCAAAAAGGAGAGGAAAATTGATAAGATAGAATCAAACCTCACAAAGCCACGCCTGCTGTTAAGATCCATATTCATCCATATCAGAGGCTTAGTCGTCGATCCCATCGAAGATCATTCATCCCTGAAAGTGAACCCTTGTAATCACTGGCATCCTGAGAAAAGTGTATGAATCAAAGAGAAGAATTTCGTTCAAATCAGTGGGCAATGAACCTCAAAAAGTTCAATTTTCAAAGGCAACTTTTTGCTGGACAAAATTTCTCATGCGATAAACAGTGATTCTTTTTAGGTGGAATTGAAGTTCACCGCAAAAGTGAGCATGTTTTATGTGCGTTGTAAAAATTTCAAGCCTATATAACGACTTGGTTATCGGGTAATAGCGAGTTTAGGGAAGTCCCCTCAGAGCAGCGTCTTCAAAAGCCCATTGCTTCACGAACTCGGACTGAAACTTGTGAATTTCTTTATCTTATTGTGAAACCACTGTTTCGCTTATTATACATGGCAACTTGATGACTGAATACCAGAAACGACGATTCCCCAAGTCGCCAAATCACACTGCAAAGCTGCGTATTCGCCTCAGGCACTTCGGGGTTCAAACATGCGCATGACGTACGAGACATAACCGCGCTGTCTGTTTCCAACTGAATTTCAATATTTCATTACGTCTTGGAAGTTGTAGATTCGGTTTGAGTTTGGATCGGTGATCCTCGCTCAAGGCCTTAGCCGTGAACCTTGCTTTTTACGTCCCGTACTCGCGGGAATAAGGGAAACTTCTCCCACTCCCACTAAGGTCGTGGTTGCGACGCCGTCGAATCTCGTCTTAATACGACTCAACCGGCGCGAATATCTCCACAATTTGTTACTGGCTAGGCGTACCTACCTACCCAGTATCTTTCACGGGCCGAGATACCGGCTTCTACGACCCCCACAAACGATATGAGGTCGAACTGCGGACCAGAGTCAACAAACCGCACTGCTACTACCAGCCTCTATCCTGGCACATGGCCTAGTACCAAAACTCTTCCGCGTTTGTAGATATAAGGCAAGGCTATCTGCCTCCACCTGTTCTATCTACGTGTATACAGGAGCGTTCACGTTAGGTTAGAAGAGTGCATACTCTAAAGTAGGCCAACCAGTACAGCTTTCGCAAATGTGTTTTGAAATTGCCGTGATACAAAAGTCGACCTACGAACACAAATCGCAAGGTAGAATAAATGAATCTTTATGATATTCGGTTGAGAAACGAAATAGTCAAGATTGAAAAACAGGGTCGGCTTGAGCAAAGTGAAAGAAACTTGGGATTGAAAAAACGAACAGTATAATTTGTTGGAACTGCTCAAAACTTTCTTAGCACGCGGTATTTGACTGATAGAATTTTTAGTCAGGACTGTAATGTTCTCTAAAAATTCATGGTTTTAGAAAGAGCTTAATTTAATCGAGATCCGTTTTTCACACTATTGTGGTGTGCTGTCTTGATGACTTCTAATTTCATTTTGTCCATCAAGTTCTCTCTTTTTCTGCAATAGCACGAATCAGATATCGTTCATCCGTACATGTGACACGCGCTACTTTTTTGAACACCTGTAATGGAATGTTCGATTTAAGAAGTACCGAAAGTACCACTGAAAATGCGTAAAACTTGAGTTGGATAACTTATTCGCAATGACACGGTGCGTAGAATGAAGCTAATTGAAAGTGCTATTCGCCGAAAAACACCTTAGTGTATAAAATCGAGAATTTCAGCTGTGCGCATGCGTCGAAATCGTTTTACCGCACTGCTGAGAAACGGAGCACTTTGGCTTGACAGGCTTAAAAAATCCAACTCTCCAAGCAATTGCTGGATAATTAGTTATTTCCACATCCATCCGTCAGCATCACAATTTTTTGCCAATTTCAGAACTTTATTGACAGATGCTAGAACGTATAAAAGTCAATTCAGATCATTGCACTCAAATCGTCAAAGACAGGCAGTGCTTCGAAATCAGCTCTTCCAAACGTTATAAAGCCAATTTTCACCTTTCACTCTGTTGCGGAGAATAAATTGTGATCAACTTTATCTCGATACTTTCCCAAGCGTCTCGAATCCTCCTATACAATAACACTAAATAAGTCGTTGACCTTCACAGGCATATTACACTTTAATATATCAACCAAAAAGCCCTTCCAGAGTTTCATTCAAACACCCTGTACTACGGGATCGACCATGCCCGTCTTGTTCCGCCGCAAAGCTGTCTCACTGCCCGGAGTACTTAGGCGAGTGCGCGTCCTCAGCGGCTAATCTCGGTAGACCCTTTTCTTGAGATTACAACATGACGGAGCCACCCCTAAGGCTCAACACCTATTCGTTCTCTCGCCACAGGGCAATGGTGGTTGAATAAGGTTTTCCGGGTCAGAATTCACGGCAGGTTAGTCTATGGAAACGTTTTTTCTGCTCGGTAAACTGTACGAAAAAAAATCTCGGTACAATGAAATGAATGATACATCTGGAAGAAATCATGCCTAAGATTGATCACTCACGTCAAGGATTATAGGACTACAAAATCTTTATACTCGATCCGTAGCCGGGTCTGTTTAACGATAAGCTAAGGCCGAATTGGGGCCCAACTATATTCTCCTTGAGCAAACGGTGCCTCCAAAAAAATCTTTCTTTTGTATTGCCGGTTCTACTGTTCAGAAATTTTCAGGATACAAGTAAAATTGCGTGGTAAATTTCCACACAGTTTGCGGAATTCAAGAACTCCGGGAAATTCCCGTGTACTTGGACTGTCAGAAATTCTAGTGTCACTAGATATTATCGCTTGGAATGTAGAGCAATACGACATCCGTTACATTTTTGATGTGAAAATGTCTTTCTTTAATATAAAATAAATAGGTGTTGCCTATTATCTGAAGAAAAAATATCAGCGGGCCTATTCGCAAAGGAAGAACTGCGTATATTCTTATTTATCTCCCCTTGGTGTTCAAATTCGATAAAATCGTTCGAGAATTGCCTGATCCAACCTATCATATTCCCATTTCAATAACACGACGTGAAATGGCGCACTTCTTCTTCTATCTCAGATAATGTCGCGGTAACAAATCGTGACGAAACTCGAAGGGGAAGTACGCTAGTAGGATTGGAATTTGATTTGGTGTAAAAGAAAAACTTTATTTAACAAACACCCTGCTTTAAAAACGTTTCTTTAAAGTTTATTGGGATTAAGCTGTCGACTCTTTTTTTAAAGACTAAACGCCGGTAACGCACAGCTGGTTCTTTTCATTTTAACTCGAAAATGCGTTAACGACTTCGCTGTTTGTGTGCTTTACGCTTTTTACGTAATAACTACATCATTTACAAAAGCATCAAATTTGTACACCAAAATTGTAAAAATGGTACAACGCGCAAACTTGTTAGAAATACGCTGCAGATTCACACAATATTAAATCAAAAGAAAATTGTCAAAGCTTAAATTCCAAAATATACTGTATTCTCTTGGAGAGTGAGGTCGTGAAAAAGAGATATAGGTGGTTTTGGAAGCACCAATCGGTTTGCCTCCGTGATTGACAATCCTGATCGTTTCGATATGTTGTTTGGGGGATAAACAGGGCTAACGATGATAGTAAAATTCATTATGCAATCTACACACGGCTTGCTCGTGCTGCGTACACATGTGTATAAGCAGGCCTGTACGAGAGGCAGGAAGAGATATGTAAACGTAATTGTGCCCATCTCTGTCCGCAGGTTGTACAGAGTGGTGCAGCAAAAGATAGGCGGAGCTATAACTGCACTGTCAAGTATGCAGGTAGCGTGCGTGGTTATTTGTCAAATAAACCAGTATTTAGTAAACACTTGCTGTGCTAATACATTGATCACTCGTCCGCAGTCATTGAACCCCCCAGTACCGAATATCGCCGGGAATTTTATCACTTCCGCCACAGTTTTCCATTGGACAGATTAGTAATTGAATATATATGTATGAACTTATCAACAGTGAACTTTTTCTGCTAAAGAAAATTCAGGCAAAGAAAAAACATCGAAGGAATATGGATGTGTTCAGGTTTCAAAGATTCGGACTTTATGCAAGAAATAGGAAAATCATTCGGCAGCAATTATCACTTTACTTACCTGAACGACTTGCAAGGTTTCAATCGTTGTCAGTTGCAGTAATATTGCTGACGCGGAATGAAATTTGGAATTGAAGTTGATGTATTCGTTGCTGATTTTGTTCTACTGTTTGTGATTGATTTTTCTTTAATTTCGAGGGCTGCTTTTTGATCTCAGTTATTCTGGCACTAAAATATCTCGCAGACTATTTGCAGACTATTTTCACAACTGAAACAAGGATCATTAATTATATTTGAAAAATTTTTCATCCTCAAAACAGTTATACATATATACGCTATTTCACACCAATTTAACCACTTGCAATGAATGAAATGTATTAAACATTGACACTGATTCAACGCCTTTTTTCAATTTTCATGGTGTATTTGCCAGAATAATGCTTTGAATGCAAATAATTAGAATTGAGCGTAAATTAACTGACACAAGTACTTATCCCAAAGTGCATCCAATGATTGTGCTGTAGATTCGTTACACTTGGTTGAAAGATAATTAATACAATTAAAAAAAAAATAGGCAATATTAAAATACTAATCCAACGCTGCAAAAGCAATGAAAATGACAATGATCCGATGAATTGCGAAATTTTAAATTTTACAATGCCTAAAACTATTACGATACTAGTTATCTCACAATTCAATACATTTATGGAAACTGACTAACTTGAGGGACAATTTTTAACTCGCAGGAATTGTTTTTTGCAAGTGTACTTATAAAGATGAAAGATTCGTATAGCTAATATATTGTGACGAGCAAAGTATAAAATTATAAAATTTCGTTACTAGTAGAAATTATGTGAAGAAAAAGAAAAAATTGTGCAATGAACGTCTCTTGTTTCTTTTCAATTTGTGTCTCATTATGGAAAAAGCAAAGGAAAACATCGCCTAATTCATTCGTTAACCGCCATAGCCGATAAGTGAGATAACTTCGACCAAAAACCCGTTGAAATCCACCTTTCTTGAAGTTTATCAATTGTCTTAAATTTTCTGTGAACCGCTCGAACATCAATACTCAATTTTTTTTTTTTTACAGGATCGACAGCGTTTCTTGCGCTTAGCGAGGCTTGGACGCACGTTTAATCCAATTGTGAGTAGTTAATAACATGATTCAGTGTTTTCCACTCTTTTGCTTCACCGAGTATTTAAAAGTTGTTAAGTTTTTAGCGTGACCTTATACAGCATCGGTACAGCTTCGTAGAGCCAATTAGAATTACAGTTTATGCTGATTCATAACTTCCGAGTTTTTGCGACACATGTTCGCGACGCACTTAACATATTTTCCGCGCTGCTTAAGTACCGTCCAACCCGTATAGCCCTGGGCCCCTAATAAGCGGGACAATATCTGTTCCGTTCGGTGTTAGATTAGCACGGTGCGAAGCCCCTCGAATTTGTGGGGGTGAAAAATTACTCGGGAAATTATTCCAGAACTGTAGCCGAGCCACGACGGGCGCCAAACTACCCTCCGCGATTATTATCCCAGCTGGAAGTCACCATTCCCGCAAGTCCTGAACTGAAACACGGTGTTCAAAAAAACGAGAACAAGGGAATTTGAAAAATTGATCTTTATCAAGCCCTAGAACCGATTATTACATGTAAGAATTAGTGATTCGAAACGTAATTATGTTTATTCCCGACTCAACCATAAAGTTAACTTTTTTGACTTCAAAATCGGAACAAAAGTGGTATATTTTTCCCCCAAATCCTAATCGGCGGAAAATATGAGCCCGATTTAAAAGTCCCCGTTTTCAAAGAAATATTGCGGGCAGAGTTCAGTCGAAAATAAAGTCCTATATGTAACACAGGAATGAAGGTCAACTTTATTCCCTTGTGACATAATGTACTTTCATTCCCAACTCAACCATAATGTCAATTTTTTGACATGAAAAGCGGGACGGAAGTAGCATATTATTCCCTCTTAACGAATTTGCGGGACATATGAGGCCATATGGGGATTCGTCGACTTTATTCCCTTGATCCATAATGTACTATCTTTCACCTGTTCAGGCAAGACTGCAAAGTAAAGTGCGTATTGGGTACATTTGTATTTGAGGGTCAAGTAAATTATCCGATGAAACTGTTCCATAAACTTTTCAAGCCTTTAATATTTCCAGTTACGTAGATGATCTTTTTCGGTTACGTCATCATCATATAATACGGTCTTTCTTATTATTAGAGACTTTTTTGTTTATGCTACTACTTTTTTTGTATTATTTTCTAATATCTTCTATGTCACATTGATTCGCAGTGAACATGTTTTACCCCAAATTTTTCATGAAAACTTGTGAAATTAAAAATTGCTCCTGTCGTTCTTATCAATAATTATTTATTTAATCAATAAGGAAAGCGATCAGTACATACGATATATATGAATTGTAAGGTCATTTCTTATTGAGAAATAATATTGTATTCTAAAACGGAGTGTACTTGCTAAAACTATCGAGGCGTTAAAAAATCGAAAGCCGCAAACATTAAATTTGTTTCTTAGCGATCATCTAAACTATACTCTACGAAAAGTCGAGATTCTCAAACTTTTGAAAGAATTTTTGTTTTTTTTGCCTTGCATTACGTTTCAAACGAGGGATTAAATTAAAATTGAAAGACTCGTATACCTGCCCTGATTATACCAAGATAGAAAAAGACGATGAAGCTGTAAAATTCTGGGCACCGCTTGTCAATGCTAATTTGACTATCCGCATCGTCAAGCGTTTCTATCTATGCGGAATGTCTACCCACCTGCTTCTGCATAGGTCGATTTTCAAATTTCACGGGGATTTCCCAACAAGCGTTTCCTGCTCGCGATGCCCGCGCATATATGCATTGACAATAAAATTTCATTTCCATCCAACCGTGTACAAGGTATGCATGTACACGTGCATATCAATGCAGGCACGAAGCCGGGTGCGATATACGAATTCCGTTTTTTTCTTTTTTTTACTCTTTCCTGTTTTTCCCTCCGTTTTTCCATTTTCCTTTTATTTCCATCCGACCGTAACTAACTACACGTGCAATTCGCTCCGCGTACTACCTACACACGCATATGTAGATACGTAATTTGTTCACGAAACAAATATTTATAATACACACTCTGCGTACAGCGCTATAACTTCGCTAAGGCCTAGTAAACCAGAGTTGTTTGACCTCACCGCGATTATTCACGATGACTATAAAAACCCGGCCAGGGGGATACCGGCAATTTTACATGGCAGGGGTGAACCCTTTTCTTCCGGAATATTATACTCGTATCATAAACTGAACAACCGCGATACTCGCGTAAAAATCAGATCGGATATAATTGCACCAACCGATAAAGAATCATGGACACCTCAACTTTCACGGGATGGAATTTTTCAACCAAAACGTGATGGAATTCGACGAGTGTTGTGTATAGAAGAAAATTCAACTGGGTGATTCCGATAGCCGTTTGTTGAAATATCGTGAATCAAAATCTAATGAAAATCGATATGAAGTCCTGATCGGTAAATCTATATACAATCATTATTTTTGTCTCCATATGAACATTTGCATTTCGTCATGCTTTCAATACACTTTTCTCTAGTGTAAGTTTTATAACGTTGAATTTGAAGAAATTCATTCAATCGTACTTATATCTTGCACACTGGGCTTTGAGCATGTACTTGGAGTTGCTTGGAAAATAAGAGAATCACGGAAGAACAGAGTTCACTTTTTAATGACTCAATTTGATGACGAAGATATGTATATATATATACATACATGTTTTTTTTTGCAGAAATCCATACTAAATATTGAAAGCTTTCGTAAAGGCTGAAAGCATTCTCACTTTCGGATATGCGGAAGAATGCAATTCCTCTTTCTTCTTCTTCTTCTTCTTCTCTGTTCTGTGTACCCAGAGAGAAAAAATGCTACCACCGTATGTCAGAGATTTAACAGACATTGTTTAGGCGCCTGAAAAGTTGAAGGATAGATTACATTCTTGAGATTATAACGCCGGTCACGTCATGGAATTCATCGTGATATAGAGCGAGGCGAGAATGGCAGGGTTGAATTTTTCGGTGGCGGGTGAGACGCAGAGGCACTCGGCTTGTATATACAGACATGCGAAATTCTGCAACTAAGATGTGTAAAGTGCTCAGAGAGGGAGGGGGAGAAAAAGAGTGAGAGAGAGAGAGAGAGAGAGAGAGGGAGGGGGAGAGAAAGAGTGAGAGAGAGAGAGAGAGAGAGAGAGAGAGAGAGAGAGAGAGAGAGAGAGAGAGAGAGAGAGAGAGAGAGAGAGAGAGAGAGAGAGAGAGAGAGAGAGGGACATGAGTTTTGTTACTCGAGACTACATACAAACAGCCTCTAATCAACTGCTCCGTCATGTTCTACTTTCTAGATTCCCTCGGATGAAAATTATGTGTATAGTAGACGGGAAAAGCGATGCTGGCTACGGCAGAACCGGGCCAAGCGAAGCGACGAGACGCAAGCTGGCGACGTCAGAGCGGCAGACAAGCGACTTCGTGTATGCAGTGCAAATAAGTTGTTTAAATAAAATCAAGCAGAATTCCACGTGGTAATTGGAAACAGAAAATAGACTGAAAAGGAACAAAACAAGGCTAGAGGAAAACGAGAAGCCTCGAGGAGCGAAAAATTTGTTTCTGTTAGCAAATTCGCGTATGGACATTTTATTTATCCAAATTCATTTATCACAACATGTATCCGAACAGTTTAATTACACACGTAGATTATGAAAAGATAAATGTGCAATTTGTTTAGGAATGGATAAATTATCTCCCAAAAGTCTAATCTCCTTACATTTTGACCTGTCAAGATAGTTTGTTGTTTTTTTTTTTTTATATTTAAAAACTTGTGTAAATCCATTTTCAGTTAGGTACGTATGATATGTTATATTGACTTTTGAAGTCCACATTTCACCGTTGCAAGATTTTGGATTTCGATGTGCGTATCTGATTTTTGATTCATTGTTTGTGAGTAAGCCAAACAGTGAACGTCTGAAATTCGATTTAAAAAATATTGATTTTTTGAATTATTGTAATCAACGTTTGGCAAATTTTGAGATGTCGTTGTTCTCGATAAAATATCATATCGAGAGGTGAGTTAATTTCATCGATTTTG
The DNA here is from genome assembly GCF_021901495.1 of Neodiprion virginianus. Classification (NCBI taxonomy): domain Eukaryota; kingdom Metazoa; phylum Arthropoda; class Insecta; order Hymenoptera; family Diprionidae; genus Neodiprion; species Neodiprion virginianus. The sequence continues at coordinate 25,681,188 of NC_060878.1, read as the reverse complement.
CCTTGTTGTAAACAAAAAGTTGAAGTCATTGCAATATTCACATTTTTCAATCTAGAATTTCGATCAATCTGTTTTTACGCTGACCTAACTTTTGTTTTGAGATTCGTGTAGCTGGTCTGGATCAGTCATCAAAAATCGCGTATCGTTTAAGGCCGAAACATTGCGACGTCATCCCGATCGAGAAGGGGAGAAAAACAGGGTGGAACGAGCAGAGCGAGAGAGAAAGCAGAGAGAAGATCCGTAAAGCGTGCGACTCGAATGACACGAAACTTTGATCGATTCTTGAACCGTTTTTTCCTAATGAAAGTGGAACATCGTGTGCAGCTCGGGCTTTGCAAACACCGATTTGGGTCGGCCCATTGGATGCTGGTTGAGCCCTCGATTGGGCGTGGACTTGAAGAGCGCGGATATACGCCGCTGGTCCACTTTATTAGGTCGATTTTTCCCGCGCTGTTACAGCACCGCAGCTCCTTTCAAAAAGGAAGGGTATAAAGCTAACTAAGCATGAACGCTTCGGCAGCCAATACGTCTCGCAGTGCGACTTAGCCTTGATCCTTCCTTTATATTCACTGAATTTAAATAATGGAAGTCGTGCTAATTCGATTCCAGTGGTGATCATCGCCGATGTTGAACCGGGCCGCAATGGTCTCCCACATCTCTGTCGATATCCCGATGAGTCTGCAGTTTCCGCAAAGTCTTAATGCCAGTACGGCTTACGAACTTCTTCGATTCTTCAATCCTCAGCCCAAAAGAATATTGAATGCAAAGTGAAGAGGAGTATTCCATGAGTGAAAAGTATCCTCCGTCAAGCCGTTCCGTAGTCTTAGAGCGAAGGTGAAGATGCTTCGAACCAATCAGACTCTCATCCAGGGTTGATTTAGTAGTCAAGAGTGAATTACCTGGGAGAACATATCGCGTTCTGTGAATCAAAGGCATCGTTCAGGCGGAGAAGATTTTCGTGAAAAGTTTTAAAGCTTATACGGGAAGTGATTTTTAAATTAGAGTGGCGTTCATCCCCAACTCTCAGCTGACGCATGCAGGCTTGAATAAGTTTGCGTCAATTTGTCTCATGTGCCAGCACACTGACGCCCCGAGGAGGTCTGACGGAATATCGAATATCCCAGAGGAGTTCTCGTAACGTTTTAACGAAGTCTGGAAGTATGCCGGGCGCGTAAAGCTCCCCTCATCAAGCCTCTCAAGGATATTAGATTAACGGCGAAGATGCGTCAAACCAATTGAGTCACATCCGGGATGACGCGGTGGATTCCAGAGTGAAAGAGAGGGACAGTTATTCTTGGAAAGTCAGAGACGTCGCTGCGGCATCGTCATTCGGAAGTCAAAAGTACTTCTGCGAAGCCTTGAAGAATGTCTGGGAGTTAAAAGAGGGCCAGATCTCGTAGAATTTTCATGTTACTCCGGTTTTCATCCCCGAACGGATGCCTCAAATAAGCCTGAAGTGTTTTGAGCTCTTGACAGAAGCTCCCGTGATATCTCTTTAGAAAGCCAGAAGTATTTACTCGGGAAACGTAATAAAAGATGTTGCGTAAATACTCCGGAGCACAAGACCAGTCTCGCGATGTCTTGGCTTGAAATGGTCGCGAGTTGAAATTATTATTCGACGCAACGTAGTTGGCTTTTGTTAGCCGCGTTCCTCAGACTTTGAAGCAAGCTGGTTTAAACAGTGCGATGATTTTTATTACAGCTCGCCTAGTCTTCCAAGATACGTCTCGAAACAATGCAAAGAACAGAGCGTGAGTCTTTTGAAAGATGCGGCTACGTACGGTGCTTGGAATTTATCTCCAGAACGACCTCCAGCCCAACTACGTAAAACAATATGACAGTGAACAATGTGCGTAAGCTTGCGGCTTTTATTGAGGGCTTAATTCACCCGTCAACTTGCTTACCTCGACTCGTTGTAGTCGGCTCACTTCAATTATCTGCGTAATCCGACATCATCGAGGAAATGAAAATTATCCTGCGAGCCGTCTGGATTATTGGGTCTGCGCACCGCCATGGAACACTTCGTCGTTCTTGGTGCTTCGTATCATCGCTGCGCGAATGATTTTTCCGGCATGAAAGGGTTACCGGGATGTTTTATCGAGCGTCAACTAGAAGGGGAGAACTTGAAAGGTTTTTTAGCTGAATTCTGGCCAAGTGGATCTGCTCCTTCAGTGTTTTTCTACTTTTTAATCAAGAAGACACTTTCATTATCCACATGGCATATCTCGACGTGACCCTTGTTAACGCTGCGAGCACGTAGCAAGATTCTAATTGGATTCAAAATGACTAGCCGACCCGTGCAGGCGTGGTTTTAACGACTCTAGAAAATGCCTCAGTCACAGTTGCAGGTGGAAAAGCAAGTACGGTTAAATTCCCGAGCGTCTTTCATATGTTCGCTATCAAATATCCGGCAAATTCGTGACACGATCGTGCCTTGCCCCAGAGTGTTGAAGCTGTTTACCTGATCAACGGTAACTCATCATGTGCTCGAAGAGCATCATTATCGTTGTCATTAACACACAGTAGGATGAATGAAGTTTGTTAAACAAACCTAAAGATTATATCTTACCTTTACTGGTAGGTACTCGATTTTTGTAACTGCAAATCACTTGGCTTCCATTATTTGTATTACGTCCCTTTAGTTTGAAGCCCTCGACATGTTCCTTTAATACTTATACTTTGACTTGCCAGGCGATAAATGATCCATGGTTGATCCAGAAAATAAATATTCGTCAAACTAGAAGTATTAGATATTTTTTAACTTTGGGAAAATAGCTTCTATAAGCATTGAAAATTTTGCATAGCTTCTTATTTAAATAATAATGTTCAAGCAGAAGCCCATAGGAACATGAAGTAAAAAGCTTACTCATTTGGTGTCTGGAATCTTGAGCAACATATTTCCAACAATAATTCTCAGTGAAATCTGCAAGTATCTAAAAATGAATCAATAATACGGGTTGAACAGCGGACGGCATTCTGACGTCGTTTGTAAAGATTCAGCGATAACTGATAACAAAATGAAGAAAAAAGATTGCTCTTCAATACGTTGACAATAATTTCACATGTTCAATTTTTAAATAAACGAGTGCTCTACCGCCTGTACACTGTATCTTCAAACTCTTCGTCAAAGTTATTTTTATCAGAGCCTTATTCTATCTGATTACCAAACGGTTGTAAATCGCTATTATACAAGAAAAGATGAAAAAATTGGAGAACTGCTTCATAAATATTCAGCAGAAAATCAGAATGCTTGATTCCTATTTGTTCGGATCCACTACCCTAGGATCGGATGAACCGAGGGGAGCATGTTCCGTGCCAAGTCACATTTCTCTGTTATGACATACAGTGCAAAATTTATTAAATTTATTCTAGAGCTAATAAGTACCAGAATTTGTAAGTGACGATCCTTGCTTCGCCTTTGTATATTACATAGGATGATTTGTGGTATGATTCTGGAAAACCGACTCTATGGGCGGTTTCCTCAGTTTTGCTCTTAGTGTTAGTTTTAGATATTGGCCAGGATCTCTCGAAGTCCGTCAAAAACATATAAATTGTATAGTTCGTGAAAATAGCATAAAGGCTACGTGATGGTCATAAGGGGAAAGTTCCAAGACACAAGGAGCTAGCTCAGCGATCTTCAGCCAATCACGAGTCTTGCTACCCATTCATGAGATACGTCAGCAGAGCATAACATTGTTTTAACAAAATCTAGAGTTGGTTAGAAATCGAATTCCTTACTGTTAGAACCAAACATCCACATCAAACATGTAACATATTTACATACACTTCACACATGTTGAAATATCCTACTGAAGTCAGTCATTAAACATCGACATATTAAGAACCCATTGGGCTTGTGTAAATAGTACAGTATTTGCTAATTACGAACGTTAATTAGTAAAACGTGTTTTCGATTTTATTAAAAACCAGTGTACGCACGTCGCGTTACATGTTCACACGCAGAGCTAGTGAGCTCAAAACTATTCTTGCCCATCACGCGGCAAAGCAGGGCAAAAAAGAATTCCGGGGTATGCGAGAATGCAAAAGGGACGAAAAAGGGGAAAAAAATGACAAAGTCAATTTCTGGTTGAATAGAAGGGCGAGAGGAGTAAGAAAAGGCGGTAAAAGGAGGGCGTCATTTGATCCAAGTGTACCCCTGAAAAGAATTGTAAGAGTATAAGTCGTTCCTTTGAAGAGGTGCGTCAAAGGTTTCCCCACACTGCGGAAACTCGGGGCTGGGTGCTCAATTCGGAGAGTGTATAAACCCCCTAACAATGGACCCGAAGATGCCGCGTGAGAATCCCTGCCTCGGTGTAATAACTATAAGTGATTATTCGTCAAGTTTTTAAAGGCTCACCTCAGCAGTCGGCGGCTCCGCCACCGGAAGTGGGTTATAACTTTGAATAAATTCCCTCAAATTGTCCGTGCAGCGGAGCTTCGGAAACTAGACACTCTTGCCTCTCGGTGAGGGTGTCCTTGCTACGTCCTTCTTTCCAGCTCCTTGCACCGCCTCGTTTCTCTTTACCTCCTCGGTCCCATGGTCAATACCTCTTCCGCCATCGCTCACCGTTTTATTGGCTTTTCTGCGGTGAACAGATGCGATTAATTGTAAATGGATCAAGTCAAACGGGCAACCGTTGTCCGGTGTCTTTAACAGCAGAAGCAGCAGTCGTACCAAGTCGACTGCACCGTAGTCCTTGCGACAATTCAAAGCTGCCGTGCAGTCGAGTTAGTTTACACTTTTATTTCTTCCGATTTATTTCTGTATTGACCGTGCCCCGAGGCAATTGGCTACCACCCTCTGATCTACGTCTGGTAATTCCTTTCTAGCACCGTGAGCTATTGCGGTAAAAGATGTCTTGTTGTGAAAACAAGAATAAAAAGTAGAAAAAAATAAAGAAAAAACTCATGTTTATTACAGATGTTATTTGTCACTTTACCGACGAAGAAAGTTCACATGGCGACGTCGTGACGGAAAAACGACGCCTTTAATTTTTCTTCGTAGCATTGAGAATGTACGGTAATAAACCCGTTTGCAATTCCTTTCTTGACGGCACGTTAACTCACAATGTAATAACTTGACTAGACAAATCGGATCAATGCTCAGAATTCGACATTGCTGTGACGGTTTTTTTTTAACTTTATCCTGAGATCGGTAGAATATTATCAGAAATTATCATGATTATATGGTCAAGTTCCCAAAAAAGAAAGTTAAAAACACTTGAAAGATGTTCAAGTTGTATTATTTAAAATCTTGTTTTATTTTATTAATATATTTACGCTGTACATATTACGTTTATTTCTTTATAAATTCTCTGAAAACAGCTTGATACAAACTACATTACAGATACTCGAAATCTTTTTCATGGAAACTAATATTAAATTGCGTGTATCACCTTAACCGCGGTAATAAATACTTAAAACTTCAAAGTACAGTTTCTTTAAAAAGCGTATCAATTTCGAAAAATGATAATATATTTTCTGGATTATAATTTCCAGATTTTTTTACAGAAAAAAATAAAATCCAAAAATCCAACAAAGTTATTAGAATCTGAAACTAGCTTCCGTATTGTAACCAATGAATAGGTCACGATACGATGTTACGAATACACAAAGAAATAAGCTTGATGATAAACTGATTTATCAAACTAGGAGAAGAGTAATATACAAGTAAACTGTAAAATGCCGATATCATGTTGAATTATGTAACGCAATAAGTTTTTTTAATATCAACAGTATCGATGTTATGAAGTGAAAGTTTCAATGTTACGATGCATTTTCTAATACAAGTTAAAAAAAAATAAAGACGAACTTGATGGAGAAATGGTTTATGTCCAACTTCTGGAACGGGGAATAAAATGAATTGTACCAGCAAGGTTATAATTTGTCTATCCTTTACGACGATTTTTTCTCGACTCCGTGTCCCAGAGCAATTACTAAGCGTCACGGTTCAACCTGGCTACCCTCTACTATTATTTACGTTTAAGTATAAGTCCAAATTCTTATACCTGGTTTCACCGAATTTCTCACAACTCTCTGCAGTTTTTCAATGATCAGTCGACATTACTATCGATGCTCAAAAACAATTCCAGAAACAAATATGAACGATCAATCCAATTCTTAAGACTACTGTGTTCTAATTTACCATTAACGTGATCGATTGCTCGCAAATCTGAGAAAAGGTGACAAACTTTGACCCAATTTTTTACTATTTTTCACCCGAGTTGAACCGGCCAATTCGTTTGCCAAGAAGCGCCCATTCTAATCGCCGAAACGAAGAAATAAAATGGTTTTTCTGAAATGCAAATGAAACTTGAGTGTCGCTAGTGTAACCGCCTAGTGGCGAACCGCTTTGGTAGACGTCACGGTAAAGCGGGGCAATTTGCGGGCATGTATCTGATTCCGGGACAGAGAGTCGCTACGGTTATTACAGGGGTGGTGGCTATACGAAGAGCCGGAAGATCGAAGGTCGGAGGTGGGGCTTCGAGGACTCGGTCTGCTTTTACGAAGTCTAAAATGTTTTTCTGTTGGTAGTCCCAGTGCCCAATATCTATGCTAATCCGACCAGGTTCCTTGGTAGACGTCATGTCCCCCGCAACTGAGCTCGCTTCGAGCTACGGAAAGGGCGTCATTTAAGCGGATTTTGAGATCGATGAAGAAGGTCGTACGTCGAAAGGCAGCTGATCCAGCAACGCCGCTAGGTATAAAACCCACCCGTGCACTGTAGGTATATAAGATACACATGCTTCGGAAGATCTGACCTTTCACCCGTATATTTAGATTTTTGCTTCTCTTATGGTTATCTTCGATATTCAGAGGGTGGACTGTAACCAGCGAAAGGAGAATTCAATTAACAGCTGTGGTCTTTAATTTAACCTTCTTTTCATCGATTCCATTACAAACGCTGCACGCGTGAAGAGAACGTTCTAACCACTCCAAGACATTTAATATGACATCCTAGTGGCCACCCGTTCATGCTTTGATCTGATTCAACGCAACATTTACTGGTGCCTTAACTTCAATTGTCGAATAGCCCAATCCCGTGTAGGGGAACGCAGGGCGAAACGAGGTACTTAATGTTGGATAGTTTCGTGAAAAAAAGCATTCTTTATTGTTTACATTTAGATATGACGTACCTTACACGAGATTTTGAGTATTAATTCATTAATAGGAACGTTTAATGTACCGGCAATGTATAAAAGAGCGTTTATTGAAAAAGGCGCCGGTATGGCAAATTATTTTCGCCGTCCAAACTTGCACGTGAGTTATGGGACCGCTTTCGACACCGAGAACAAGAAATCCGGCCTTCGTCACAAGTCGAATATAGCCCGTTACAATGGGCCGTTCAGGCCCTACACTTTTAGCTAAGTTGTGAGAATAGAAGGTACGATTGGAATAATTCGTCTAAATAATGATGTGATAAGATTGTTGAGAATCTGTACATCGAATATAATGACTGGCTGAAATTATTCCGATTATGAAGTATCACTTACCCTGGGACGGAGTTCACATGTTTCTTACGAGCTTAGTGCGTGAATGTAGGAAATGTTCAGTACGGACTTGTAACGTAAGAGTGGAACTGAAACAACGGACGTTTACGTTGCCTAGTAACTAACAAACAAGGTTATGAAGTTCCGATAGATGGAAGCGCTTTACTTAGAAGATAAGGTAGGTTCCCCCGTTCCATCACGGGTTCGCCTATTCATTATTTCCGACAGGATGCAGCGTTGAACTGCGCAACCAGCATGCTATGGGAATTATGGCAACTGTTTTCGAACACGAGGTTAATGGACGCCGACAATTCTCTAAATGGTTCTATTCTTTCACTTGAATGACAGGCGGCTGTGAATATGCGCAGAAGTATTATTCGAGAGCTTTCGCTGTTCCATATGACGCAACGTCACCAAAAATACCCGTGTTCCATAAACTCTCCGATTTTCATCGATGTGACTGACAACGAGTCTCCCATTAGGAATTAGACGACACGACTAAGTCGATGGTAATGGTTGAACAGCCGATTACCGTGGTTCTTCAGTGCTCACAGGCTCGCATATAATGAAAAAGGTAACTAGATTCCAGGCTAATGCCGGAGACGGTTGATAATTACTTACGGGACTTTCATTCCGACTAATTTCGTAGCTGACGTCAGAACGCGCGCATACAGCGCTCTCTGCCGGTGTAGTGACAATGGAAAACTGATTAAACTACAGCGTTTCTCGCGAGCAAAGCATGGCTGCAGCAACAGCTATTACCTACGTGTTCGAGATGCAGTTGAAATTTCCGCGACTAACTGAATCAACGTTACTGCAGGAGCACCTGACTCCTTATATACGTGGGCGTGCACTTGTAAATGCTGGCAGACACACGTTCATGCAAATCCATGTACATCTGGCACAGCCATTGCAAGTGCACCTTATTACACGTACATAGCAATGCGCGAAGTATGTTGTGCATGCTGTGAGCTGCTTCTGGCAGGTCCGATATCATTTCAGCCGATGCCTTCGTGCCTCGACCTCTGCAAGGTAATACCATTTCCTGGGGAAATAGCTATCTGAGAGAATTTTTAAGATGCTATTCATTTTTCACTTTTCATCGATTCAGTCGACGTTATTCCAGAGTCGTTATTTTTTCCAATTTCACCGAGTTTCGACCAGCGCCATAACTGCTGATAAGCTTTGAAGACTTTCGAACGCGTTCAGCAAGAAACAAATATAGCAAAACAGGAGTCAGTTCGTAGCTTTAGTATTACCGAAACAAATTCTTTGCATACTGATGATCAAATATTGGGTACTCGGAATGCTCAGTCGCAGCTTCTTTTTTTTTTTTTTTATTTCTGCCTAGGCCATTCTGTGGTTCCATTGTCGAAGTAATGGTTTCGTGACTAAAATTCGAATGTTCCGTAAGATTTCGATGGACTGGATTTAGTCATGTTTGGCCAAATGATGCCACAGGTGGCACTCTTGTGGTAAGTTCTTGCAGAGTTCGAGGAAATCAAAGCTAAATGGCGCCACTGCCTAAATCTGTTGGCAGTACTCTATTATAGACAAAAGCACAACTATTATAAGCTTTCAAAGCTTGCGGGTAGAGATCAAAGTGCCGATAAGGGCGGGATTTTATCTTATAGTAAAAATTTCGAGACGTTCGTCTCAAGAGTGTTTCTCCTCGTGTGATAATATCGTGATTTAATTCACAGTCATTTTTTAAATGAATTAATAATACTGACTGATAACATTTTTTTGTAAATTATAGAGTTATTTCGATAACAGGTAAATACGGTCAAGGGCGAACAAATTAGCGTGATACAAAAAGTAAACAAAAATTATTGGGTCCCGGACTTATCATTCAATATAGTTTAGATCTTGTCTTGAGAAAAATAACGATCATCAGAAACTCATTAACAATGTATTATCGTAATAATTTCATTGTCTCTTCAAAACTGAAACGATGGTCCATTTTTACTTATCCAATGTTATATAATTCGTCCTCTCAATAATATTCATATGACAATAACTATCTCTCGGTTCGTCAATTTCCGATCCCAAAAAAATGTCATACTTGAAGCCTCATTTGGTATACTAAGATTCGACGTGGCTCTACGAATCATTCAAGAATTGAGAAGAACTTGAGATTTTGCGTGCCCATATTTACTCAGCTTGTATTTTTATCACCTAGAGATCATTAATAGTGGAGATTACAGTACATGAGGTTCGTAAGTGACAGGAATCCTCTGTTTCAATTGGAAGATTACCAAATTAAAAAAAAATGAAATTCGACTTTTGCGCAGTACTTGGGTATTCGATACTTTTATACCGCTTGAAGAACTTACAAAAAAATACTATGAGCAGACTTATTTTGGGAGATTCAAACATCAGTAGGAAAGAGAAGAATAAGCTGTACGAAGTGAGGCTAAAATTTCTTTTACGAAACATGATACGAGGCCACCCTGCAGAGTATGCAAATTTCAACGATACACATGTACATGTATGCAAAACGTGCATAGAATATAGATACGAACTTTTAGAATCAAAAGGATATAAGAGTATAAAGACCTTCGAAATTCTCTGTGAAATGAAGGAAAGTCTTCGAAATCCTCGCAGGCATAGCCAGAATTCTTTCTTCAGACTTTGTGCCTCCAGAAACGAATTTGAATTGCAAAATAGTCAAAAAGCAGTTGCTAGATTTGACTGTTCGATACGCGAGTACTGATAATACTCTCCTACACACGTGGCGTCAGATTTTTCAAATTTATTCTAATCGCTAATCAAGGAAGTATGGAGAAGGAATATTTAATGTGAAATTTATAATTACCTGCAAGATTGGACAGCCGTTACAAGAATTACAAATTTGTCCTATATTAGTTTACTTCTGCAAATCTGTGGACTGAAATCATCGTGCAATTTTTCTGTCGAAACAATTGAAACCCATCCACAAAAAATGAATCAGATAGTACAAAAGCAAACAACTCGAAAAGTGGTGATTTCAAAAAAGTTATTCTTATTTTCGACCATACAAAAGATTTGAAAGAACTTGGAAATCGCTATAAATATCGAATCGGACTTGTAGAGCTTTTCAATCGTAGAATTAGTGCTTCCTATTACTTCATTGACCTTGAAGTAGGTGGAGGCTACCTACCGATAAGGGGTGAAAAATTTGGAAAAGTACTGCAGGCTTTGCGTACACCGTATCATATAGCAGTGAAAATATCATTGAAACATGAAATATAGATGCAGAATTGCGGGTCGGATACTTTATTCAAAGCACGCGAAGTGGGTGGAGGGACATGCAGGACTGCAGACGGACGACGGGGACAATATTATGTGGTTCCAGAACCAGAAGACCAACACAATACGGACCGCCTGTACATTTTGATTGCGGGATTCCCGGGCTGGCATCGCATTGTGTATGGAGAAATTGCATTATTTATGGGCTAAAAAATATATGGGGTGCAATACCTGCCCGCGGTACAAACCACCGCACCTTCTCACTGTTTCGCCCTTGGAATCGGAAGGCCTTGGCTAAGCGACGAACAACTTATTGATCTGCTGTTCAGTAAAAATTATACAAACGTGCGTTTCATTCCAGCGCTACTTCGCTGTGAGCCTTACCTGCATGCTGCATTTTTATTACCGTAAACACTTCAGAGAGAGGAAAAGTGATGCTCACACTGAGAAAAATTTCATTTGTTACGGTAACTGGAAAAATTCAGTAAAACAGGTATCGTTGAAAAAAAAAAAAAAACAGTTTGAATATTGTTGGGATTATGAAAAACGAGGTACACGTAACAATTTTGCGCTATTGTCGATCCTTTTTTTGGTAATTGCAACGCAAAATCAGTCTGTGAGGTTTACTCTACTTTTTTAGTTAAATAAGGCTTGAACGTCAATTTATTGTTGCACAAGCATTACATTTCGCAACAGTTACAAGAAAATATAGTAACAGTAATTGTAGTGAGAAAAAATAGTAACGGAAACTAGACTTGTCTATATTTTTCGATTGTGGTAAAAAATGAAAATCGTTAAGGACTGAGCGGTAACCGGAACTAAAAATTTCTCTCAGTGTATAGGCGAGAGCTTAATCACTGTAACAATCTGATGTACAGAGGTTACTGTAAGCGCATATATTCTTTGTAATCTTTTGTATTCTTTGCAACCCTGTGTATTCTCTTATCTCCTGTAATTCTTGTGATCTTTGTAATCTTTTGTGACAGCTGAAATTTTTTTAATCTCTTGTAATACTTATAATCTCTGTAATCGTTTGTAATCTTTGGTAAATTGATACTTTGAGCACTCCGCAACATACTTGATAAAACAAGAAATTGCTCTCTTTGCATGAAATGCCTTACGTACGTCACAAAAATGTGTGTACGAAGCAGGTACATTTTCCACCGAAACTGCGATCAACTTCCTGCCTAGTGGTATCCACCACTCTGGAGTAAAGTTAGGCTAAATTCCAATCAGACTGCGTAATTTAATGTGTAGACAAACGGCACAATGTTCTAGCACGAATTTTGCTGACAGTATGATGTATACCAGCCTCACAACTCGGGAACAAATTTATCAAAATTAGTTAGAAACGTGGCATGATTTGTCATCAACTTACTCCTCATCGCTCTCAGCGCTCGAACGCAGGGAATTGTTTTTAGGAATATTTGATAAACCGATTTTTAAAAAGTACTTGTTCACTCGAACCGAACGAGTCGGATTCATTTGGTGTAAGCGATTGATATTAACTCAAAATGGAGATGGAAAAATAAATCGTAGGCTAGCAATCAGTGCGTAAAAATTTATTGAGTAGTATCAGACATACTGGCGAAAGGCGCAATTTTAAACAATAGGTAAGGTAGAATACAATACAATAAGGTATCGAATGAAGCGCAAGCACAGATCTGTATCGATCTTGCCATGGTAATTGGGACAATCAGTTCGTTCAGGCTACATTGACTGAGTTACATTTCTGTCGATGGTGGATGGAAATGGAACGGTAATTGCACAAACACTGCATGTAACGATCAACTGAATGGTAACCTGAATTCAAGTCGCTATACCTTGACGAAAACAAAGCATAAGATAATTGAACATGACACATGCGAACAATGAAAAATGTAGAATACGTGATGTCCAAACTTGGTTAAAGAGTTGAAGAAAATTACCTGCAATAAGTAATTAAAACTGTCTTGTACTCGAAAACGTGTAATTCAATATTTTGAATATTGAAGCAAGCAGACAGATTAGAATAAATTTTCAACTTGATCAATAAATATTATAAATTCTTGATTGCATAACACTGGGGGATCCGATGTATCTTCACAATCTTATCAAATGATGAGCACCGGAATGAAAAACTGAGAATATTTGATAATTATTAAGCAGGATAATATTTTGCTAGATTGAGAATTGTTATTCACAACAAGCCTGGATTAGATCATCGACGTTAGAACTTTTAGAAATGTAACCCGGGTTTCTTACTGCTGTTATTTCAACGAATGAAAAAAAAAAAAATTTAGTAGCGAGACATCGTGAAGGATATCAAGGAATGACTCGGCAATTTAAATGATGTAACGTTACGACTAGAGAAATTTCAGAACATTTTCCTATATATTATGGGAGAGACTGGAATAAAGTGGGATACATGGAAGGAACATACCTATAGTTACTCAAATGAAATGTTATCATTCCTGTACATTGGTAACTGGCTTTGAGTCATAGTGCGAATAGAGCGTTGAAAAAAAGTAAGGAAATGCAGATTGGAACGAATAATTTTGCAAGGAACGTGAAATTGTTTGAATTTACATTTTCGCTCCATGGATACTCTGCATATTTCATTTACGTAAGGGAATTAATCCTTCGCTTCACACTCGTAAGTCTCACAGAATTTCGAAAATATAGAGTTAAAGAATCATGAAAAATAAAATACCAAAGAATATGTCTTTGACTTAAAAAAACTCTAAGCCCTCTGATTTTATTTCTAGATGAATGCGCAAAAAATCACAAGAACCCGGTTTAAAGTTAAAAAGCAACCACCATATTTCACACACACAAGACTCAATATTTGTATCAGAGATTTTTGAAAGTGACAAAAAAAAAAACAAAAAAAAAACAGGCGTGGATACCGATCGCAGTTCGCTGATATAGAGGCATTGCGAATGTTTTGAAAAAAGGGCAGTTACGAATTCACCACTTGCCACATTTCCGAACTAATTCCGAAGAGAATAATCATAATCATCAGTTTGTTGACAGCTAATAAAATAATAATGACAATTAGGTAGAATGTGTGTATTTTGTACAATATCGCGATTATAACTGTGGAATTGAATTTTTATTGATTTACGTTCTTAAATTAATGAAACTAACAAGTTTGTAGGATTATTATTTATCGTATCTATCAATTACAACGATTATACGAGTATTTATTAATGAATACTAAATGCAGAAAAATTATGAAGAACGTTACCCACAAAGTTAGCAAGATGGTGAACTAGAATGAAAAAATTTGATCAAGGATATATTCAACAGCTGAATTATTGTAATCAATCGGATTTTAACGTACTAGTATTGAAGACATTGCACGATTGTAAAACAAACTATATTGTAACGATAACAATGCAAAAAAATGGAAATGATGAAAATAATAAAATAATGGAAATGATGGCCGTACGAAAAATGAGAATCATACCAAAAACCATGAAAGTTATAATAATAATTACTAAAACCAACAACATCATCATCAATAATTACAATGTATTACAAATAACAACATCAATAATTAATATTATAACCACAATGCAATCCACAGATTAGGCTCTTCGAATTAGCTGTTTCATCAACTGTCTTAATCAACGCCGTGACTGAGTCAACCAACAACATTGTACCAACAGTCTTGTTTAAAACGTTGAAGATATATTACGAACGTATATTTCGAATATATTGTTCAAAAAAAGATTTTGAGAATCGGAAATTCTCAAGTTTTGAGTACCTGTAGTGACTTCACTCTAGATGCTAACTCTAGTTATTACCTTCCAGTATATTGCAGCATGAATTATTTATTGATAATGAAAAATGGTCTATTCCAATTTTTAGTTATTGCAAATAAACTGAAAAGTTCAGAAAATGATGCAATTCTTTAATATTTTGAGAGAAATATATTAGCTTATTCTATCGATGAGATTAATCAAATATGTAACACTTCTATAACGGAAGTGAGTTAAGGGTTGTTCGGGATTTTTCAGGATAGTTTTTGCTTTCGTTGGAATATGGTAAATGTTGACTTAAAAATGAAAAACCAGTAAAGAGAAGAAAAAAAAAAAATAAAAATGGCACCTAACAAGTTTTTCCTCGGGCTGATTAAAAATTCGTCAGCTACGCGTAACGCATCGGCTTTGAACCGGAGGTTTGGTTGGAAGGTGGCGTAAACTTGGGGCGGACTGATCATGCAGCAAGTTAAATTGCGCCACGCCCGGCGGTGACACACTGATACGGATTCATCCATTGAGTAGAGATCCCCTCGCCCCAGTTATTCTCGATCGATCGCACCTGTGACTGACATGTCGTAACGACCTAACTCATTAGTTGGTGATCCGCGTATTTGCATTCAGCCGTATGTAACTACATCCTGAATCCACCAACAAATGCAGAATAAACAACGGTACGTGTAGAGAGTGAAGCGAAACGGCCGCGCAGGCTGCGCCTCATTACTCGTGTCATTCGTCTTGTAGTAAAAACGAGATCGGCATAGTTTTTGCTACCTTCAGGTGCACAATTTATGCCCTTTCATTTTTCACCATTCCCGTATCTCTGGTATACTGTACTTCAAGTTTGATTCAAGGCAGATTTGACGACGGTAAAAATTCGAATAGAACCCGCTGAGAGAACCAATCGTGTCACGACGAATGGCTGGTACAACGGTTTGGTAAAGAAAAACCCAAGAATGGCTTTATCAACAAAAAAGAACTCAGCAAATCGAGTCGTACGTTTCGGTTTACCGAAAGACGATGACTACGGGGTAAAAAAAATCTCTGACAAAATAATTACCTTTTCTTCGTACGTTCAAATGTTTTGGTTAAATCGACCCTTTTCCCAGGTCAGCTTCACACGTGGCATTTGGGTACTCGGAGAGTTGGATAATTGTTCGTTTGAAATTTGCCACACTCTCAAACTGGGATCTCAACGTTTCTCTCGCCAAACGTTGGATTAATATTCTACACTTTTCACGCACGATTCGGGGTCAAGGGTT
This sequence comes from Neodiprion virginianus, assembly GCF_021901495.1. NCBI lineage: Eukaryota > Metazoa > Arthropoda > Insecta > Hymenoptera > Diprionidae > Neodiprion > Neodiprion virginianus. The sequence continues at coordinate 25,665,459 of NC_060878.1, read as the reverse complement.
CTCCGCAAAATCTGTAAGACATTCTGCAAACAGCGGCATTGCATGGCTCCAATCAGGCGGATATCCACCAAAATTGGTACACAGCTGCGCGAAAAGGCACATAGGGATATATATATATATATGTATGTATACGAATTTGGAAGATATTGCTGGGTTTGCGAAAAGTTTGCAGAAAATATATACGGTTGTAGTTGAGCGCGGAAGAATCGTTTGAACGGTTGACTTGACTCGGGATCAGCGTCGTGGTGATCCAGGAATCCGATTTCTCTTATTCTATTCCGGAAAAATCTCTCCGCCATTTCGACGGCCCGTGAGGCACTGGGGTGGGTTCCAACTGATCAAAGTCGCAAACATCCCTCGATAGGTCCGCATCCTCAATTTGGAGCCACGATCCACCCCCGTTACCACGTTCGTGTTCAAGTTCTGGCCACCAGTTGCAGGTTCTTCATCCGAGTGTGCGGTCCATTCTCACGCGTGTTTGCATCCGTGGGTAATTCCAATTGATTTCACTCGGCTTTGCGCCATTCGCCGATCTTTCGGATGTATATTGCCAATGTAAAATACTTTTCAATTAATGAAAACTCGACGGATGTCACAGTGTTTCGCCTAACATCGATAAACGAGAGCTCGTTTTGTTCACAAGTCTGTAGCTGCTCGTTCGATCGAGAAGACACAGTGTGACAGGTTGTAAAAGGTAAAATTATATCGTTTATCGAACTTAATTGTATCTTCACACGTGTTTTAAATAGAACGAGAATTGATAAACGGTCGGAATTTGGGACCATTATCCTTGCATGATATTGAAAGTCAACATAAAGACCATTTCGAATTACCTGCCATGGTGAAATTATCGAATCCTGAGGCTTCGTGATTATTCTGTTGTTCTGGAATCGAAAGTGGAGGCTAGAATTTTCATGAGTACTTTAGCCTCAAAACAGGTAATCACGATGGTGAATCACATGAATTCCTGACTGCTCGTCAAGTCATCTCCACTTTTATAGAAAACTACAATGTAATCTTATCAGAATATTGTAAGTATCGTAAGAAGTAACTGTTGAATATAACCCATCATTTTAACAAAAAATGGTTATAACTATACGAAACGGTGCTACATAGTGGAATGTTCATTCGGAATTTGATGATTTATGAGTAACAGGATGTACAAAAGTCATAAAAATCATCAAAATTTGGAAAATATTACTTTTTCATGTATGTCCGTGTCACTTATTTTGTCTATTCTTCAAGCCTATTTATAATAGCCCCATTCTACATTCAATACCGAACACAGATCTGCAAAAATAATTGAGTTTCATGCAATAATCGCATCGCAGAAGAAGAATCTGTAACTATTAGTAATCGACGCACGATCTTACAGAATTGATTAAAGTATCGGAGGCTGGCACATTGTACTAATTAGTGTTTATAACTGACAAATATTGTACTATTTACATAAACCCAATGAGTTCTCAATGTTTCGATGGTTAATGGGTATCTGAATTAAATAGGAAATTTCATAAAAAATATATAAAGTATATAATTCGTAATGTTTACTATGGATAATTGATGTTGACCTGATACTAGTTTGGTTCTAACTGACTACAGAGTTTTTCAAATATTAAGTGACACGTAGACCCTATTCACGGACACAAAGGGGCAAGATAGAGGGTCCTTTTTGACTACCAATTGGTCTTTTTTACACGAAGAGTCCTTAATTTTGGTTATTGGAATTTTCCAGCTAGCTTAGCGAGGACTGCAGAGTTCTCTTTCTCTGAATATCGTAAATTGACGATATATGTTTCACTTCTCTTTCTCAAGTCACTCACTGTTTTTGCCACCTAGACATCGAAACTTGAAGCCCTTGGGCCCTCCAAGACGCTAGTGAGTCCGAACAGCTTCCTCCAAAATGCGAGAAATATAAAATACTGTTACGAGTACTTGAGCTGTACAAAAGTACCATGGAGTGCCAAATTTGCATGATCAGAATTGGGAATGGGGATGGTTGAAAGCTGAGTAAAATCAGTGGAAATTTCCCATATGCATGTTTGGTTTGTACACGTCCCTCGCGCCTTTTGTCCGCGTCCCTCGTCGCTCTTCCCTCGGCATCTGAAGCAAAGATTCGCGAGACACGAGCTCGTTTGCGAGTTGGCCAACGTGACGAAGGTTCAAAGAGGATGTCATCCTCGGCACAGGGTCCGTCCCTCTCGCCTCGTCGCTCCTCTCTGCCGCAGGGTCTCTTTGCCATTCGGTTTCCCCTTTTCCACCCCGTCAAAGTTGGAAAGTTGTAACGTTTTCCCGTGAATATTGGCAGCTTGGAAATTTCTACCGGCTTCGGGGATTAGGTATGCCTTGTATTAAAACAGCCGCGCTGCCCCACCGCACCCGTTATACACGGGTACCAGTTTGCATAAAATTTCAAATGTCATACTCCATATTCAACGGTCCGTTCTGACTTCTGATTAGAAAATGCGGACGCCGCGCCCACTTCCTGCTTTAAGCCGAAGTTCAGCTGCCGAGTAGGCGTGTCACGTGTTGTCTGTGAATTTCTTATGCTCTCATGTTCAATAATTGCGTAGAAATTGCTCCTGATTTCAATGAACCTTCCCCAAAACTAAGATCAGCTGTGACAGGGTGTATATACCGGGAAAATCTCTTGAAACTTGAAAATCAACCGCGCATGCGCCAAATAATTCAATCTCATTGGTCGGCGAAATCTTCCCGCGGCGATGTTCTTGTTTGCGATGCAGGCGGGCCAACCTACACAAAATGTGTACGTTTGAATTTTCAAAGAGCACAAGCATTGAATTCCGACCGTTCTTTGAAGAATCAACTTCCCGGCCCAATAACAAATGCTTCCCAAACCTTTCCGAGTCACTGCCTCAATTATTTTTTAACCTCGAAAATTCGTATCAACTACATCGCCGCCAGAAACAGTCTGACAGCTGAAACTCGAGATGGCCAGCCTGCACGAACAGCCGATAAAACTCGCGCATGCGCAGTTGATTTTCAAGTTTCAAGAGATTGTCCCGGTATACCAGCATTTTGTCACGAGTCTTTTAAAGATGCATTTGTAATTCTAATACTGATTGAACTCGGATGTCCGTTGTATGCTTCGTAGGTTTGCTATCGTCTTGAATCGTATCACCATTCGTCCTTATTTGATTTGATAAATTTGATCAATTTGAATGACTGCTTCTCTCATCTTTGCGTTGGACGAAACCATTTGCTTCATTTGCAAAGCCTTCAATCTAAGGATTACATTGAAATGAGAAAAATTAATCCTTAACGAGGTAGTTCACCGCAGTTGAAAATATCAACATATTCTATCACGTGCGAAGTTATAATATTTGATAAAATCACACACGGCGCCCATTTCTGATGATTACGGTTATTAGATCTCCAAACCAGCAGATCTAATATGAGGAACGAATCACGAAATCATGTACAAGACTGGAGGAACAAATCGCAATAAATTCCGTCTTGTCAAAACATGTTGGACTGTGTAGTCATACTCTGTATAGCCCGTAAAAAGTCAAATAAGATTCACAACGTTGCTCTTCGTGTACAGAATCATTGATTTTAAATTCAGAAGAGCTGGTAGAATTACCTTGTGTAAACAGTATGACTCGCAGAGAGAAAGACAGCTTTCCGACGTCACTCAGGTATTAGAGCTGATATTATAAGCGATTCTATTTTTCACTCTTTTTGCTTCATATTTTCCTCACGAACGATTATTCCGTTTGATTTATTTTCTTCATGATTTATTAATGAAATTCATTTTGATCGATTAATTGGTATTTTCTACACATTTTTCGTAAAACTGTAGAAGTCTGAGAAAAAAAAAAAAACTTGGGCTCGAAGAGTCGGTGTAAAATATTCTGTTGCTGCAATAATAAAAGTGATCGATTTGCCTCAATTTTCTGTCTAGATAAACTAATGGGTATGTAAACTGAGTGGCTGCTTGCTGTACAAAATAGTTACATCAACCAGATAGCAGGTTGAAGATACAAGAGACAGAGTGTTAAATTGCCGTACATTTATTTTATCAAAAACTGCCGCACACAAGAGACATTTGCGTTTTTTTTTGTTAATTCGTAAACGAGGTTTTTGCACCTATGGTTCATTCCAGGAGTCTATAAATGTGCGTTAAACGAAATATCACAGGTATCTGAATTTCTTTTACAGAAATAATAATTATACGGACTAATAGGAAGTAAAACAAAGTAAAAGTATTACAGCCTCTTGTTTACGCCCAGAATTTTACAGCCTACTGACCTGAAACAAAGCTTTTACCCTTCGAGTTGCACTTTCACATCGATCGAGGATTTATTTCTCCACTGGAATGGACCGATAAAATATCACGATTTCTATGGCCATTTTTAACCCCTCCTCCTGCCGCCGTAAAAAATGTTATTTGATATTTGAACGCTCCCAAAGCCCATGTTATCTGACGTCATCCAATAGTTTATTTGTGAACGTTAACCGTTTTGTATAATTTCAGTTCGTACAACAGCCGGAGTAACTTTTTCAGTACAGTAAAGGTTGTATAGAAATTTAACACAATATGTATAAATGCCACTCTGTTTAGAATGCGTTGTAAAAAATCTAAATACCACACGAGTAGTCTCAAGAGACTTCGCGAAAGTCGAGTTTATAAATTGTACGATTTCCCCATTGAAGTGTCGCGATGATATCAACATGTTTCTACCGTGCTGTCTGACGTCTATCTTACACGTTTTCCCACACTTACGAGGCATTCCATACAACTTGGACCTGGATCTGACCCTTTTTTACCTTTTGTATTGGGCTCGTGTTTTTTCATATGACTGTTCTGATTTTCTGATGTTCTGATTTGTTTTAAATTGATTCGGATAATCTACAATTTTTTAATGCTAACGTATTCATCTACAGCATTTTATTATTTTTATTGTTCTTCGATCAGTTCTTGGAAAATCATTTCAAAATTAGAGGTAAGGGTCAGTTCATAACGAGAGTTTGCTTTAACACGTGACACCCAATTTTCGAGAATTTATTCAAATTTTTTCTAACATATCTTGTAATTTGAATATGAATGTAAAATTTTGATTTATAAAAGACCTTGAGAAAATTCTCAACAATTTCTCTCAATGAGTTCAAAATTTTGAAATTTTCCTCAAAAATCTAGATTTACGTAGGAAATGCTTGAGCAGCCACCCATAACGAACTAAGTCCTTCTTATAAATATTTTTAACATGTCTTTCAGAAAAAAAAAAAATTGAAAAAAATGAGTGCAAAATGCCGGCCCATTTCAGCTGAAAGCTTCAAAACTCTGATGACGCAGGATTTTTCAGAATAATTCCAGATTTATGAATCGTGTCAATCAATATTATCGTTTTGAAAACTTGTTGTTGATAATTCAAATTGAATTGAAAAAATGCCAGCAAAAAACGATTAAGAAAACGCTATTTATATACTGGTTACAAAAAAATGGTATTGATGGACTAAATTCTCTTCAATTCATTTCAGTTCAACAATAAGTGTAAGTCATCTAACGGTGTCTTGAATTCGCTCTGAATTCCGTTGTTGGATAACTAATTGATCGTTATTAACGAGATCGGTTATCTTTCCGCTTCGAAGACGTTTTTGATATAACTGATTTAGATTACGACTATTATCATTTATGTGTTGTTGAGAGAACCCTGTCGTTACAGATTTTGTAAATCCCCTTGCAAAAAACAAGCCTGTAAGTTTAGAACCAATTGTCGGATTTTAGGATTTTTTTTCTTCAAAATATGTGTATTGTTATTGATTTTAAAGTAATCCCATGATAAGTTAGACTGCTCTTAAATATCGAAGGTATTCAACATAATGTAATATAGAGCTGGCAAATTCAAATACGATTCTTAATAATTGCGTATATTTCCATGTATTGACGAGATATTAGAATGTGCTCCCTTTTCATACAAATTTTCTTAGCGAGCAACGTTTTTCAATGGAGTCATGATTTTTCACCGTCACGGGAATACGAACAAATAAGCGAAAAAAATAAACGAAGAAATAAGCATGGAAGGAGAAAAAAAACCCACTAGAATATAAAACCTTGTCACAATTCCAATAGCTAAATATTGCTATAATAAACGTGATAGTACCAAACTACGATACCTATTTGGTGAAAGCCTTTTAACCGAAACGTTTATTTGATGCATCGTTAACCCTTTGGGGGTCAGTCCTTATCGCTGACTAAGTACGATACCAACAATCATTTGCAATCCTGAATATTCACCGGTAAAAGTAGTTTCAGAAATCACTGGCAATCATATCTTTCAGACAATAGTCATCACCGGGCAATATTTTTTGTCAGTTCAAATGTGCACAGTGTTCGTCGGTATCTTATCATCAGATAATTCTTGGTGTTTGTCGATGAGTGAGGGCGTGGATAAGTTACTCGGCCGATAATAGCAGATCGAACCTCTCTTTCTAACACGTGAAATGCGAAACGGCCGATCATCATTGTCGGTATTTCGTTCATCCGTGCCGGTACTACAGACCGCATACCAGATCTGCTACATTCTTGAACGGCGATGGCTCAGAGCGGTTACATCAAAGGGTGATGTGAAAACAGATGAAGCCGACTGCGGTCGGTCACGAAGATTTCGTATCGAGTTTCAGCAAAAACTCGCAGCTTGGCGCCAGGTGCCAAGAAACGCGGCAGGCAACACGCACAGAAACAATATGGCCGCCTAGTGTCGATGCTGTCACGTCGAGCTGGGTCTGACGTTTCCGCGAGCGCCTTTGCATGTGTATTTTTCGTAAACAATTTTTTCTCTCATCTCAACGAAATTTGCAATGTGTGCGACGGCCAAATAGCCGCGTCGAGTGTCGTCTGTCACTCTTATGAAACTGGAAACAAGTGAAACTCTTCTCGCCTGCCTTCCCCGGTCTAACCTCGGCCCATCAACCAACAATCGGTGAGTCTCGTTCTCCACTGTCGCCCGAACCGACCAACCTAACCGTTGTAAACAAACGAGACGCGCTCAGTCTTCCTTTGTTTTCATCTCTTCGGCCCTTTTTCTCTCTGCCCTAACCTAATACTTTCCTGCAGCGACATATTACGTTCCCGCAAGCAGCTGCACCAGATGCAGCGGCCCTACGGGCCCATGATCTCGATAAATTAGTATTCCAGGCCCTACGCTGCCCTACGCGACTCCTCTCACCTTTGACAGCCAATGTAACCTAACCTAAAGTGACCTAACCTGCTTCTACATTGCATTGGAAGTTTGGAATATCTACCTGGGCTACACTTTTCTCTGCATCTAGTATGTAGCATCTTGCAGTTTGAGCTAGGTCCAGATTTCTTACTAGTTTTCAAATGTCGGTTGTTCGTATTCTTGAAACTAAGCAGCAAATACTGATCTCGGAGTTGAGGTTGATTCTGGAGTTTGGGGATTGTCTTGAAACACAAATTTTTCACACCTTTCTGATAAACGTACTTTATGTTGTGTTATTCACTGAAACATACTTTTTTTCTTATCATGCACCGGCTAACAGTATTGTCTGTGTAGTTTTATTGTTTTTTTATTATAACGAAAAAGATGTAATAGAATTTGTGAAGAGTTTTATACTATTGGCTTCTGCCTTTTGTTTTTTATCGTTGGTACCATTCAGAATGTAACAATTTCATGAATAATAGTATGGTAACAATGTCTTTGATTGTCAGTCATATTTTACATAATCGTTGACCTCAAATTCAGGCAGAGAATAAAATTGGAATGAGAAGAGAATGAAATGGAGAAAGGTTTTCACTTCTTGATGGAATAATATTTGATTTGTAAATACATCGAGATTCATGTCAGACTTATCTGAGTTCTCGTCTTGCTGATTATTTTATCATATCTCTCTCTTACATATTCTATATGGGTTGTCATATCATTCTGGCTGTCATAGCTCACCATTGGACTTCTTAATTTCAGTATGATAATGTAAATGCAACGAACAAGATCGCGATACAGATCAATATAAATGTGTAAGAAACTGTTCTCCATATTCCTCCCTTCCCATTTTACGCTATTCACTAAATTTCTCTCACTGTCTCTATATTCACTTTATATTTTTAAATACATACATATCTTCCAAAGATTTCCACTCAACTTGGTTGTTTGCTTATGGAAATATATAGTACAATAATGGAGAAAATTCATTATTTTTTTTTTCTCCTTCATAGAGTTTGTGAAGGTTGGCTGTTTCAAGCTCAGATAGTGCCTTTGATCAAATGGCCGCAGTATACGTAATATACAGCTATGAAACGCATGAAATTCAGTTGTGAATTGTTCGTAGCTTCAATCACTCAGCGATGATTGATGCTCTTGCCATTGCTCGAAAATAATTTTTAGAACTTGGTCATATTTTTTATAGTTTTTTCACCCTTTGCAAAACATGCTCAAAGATTCAGCATCAATCTTCATAAATTCCGTGTTGCAATTTACCTGGATGTAGAGTGTACTTTAAAAACTAGTTCGGACAACATCTGAATAGATACTGGAAGGAGTAATCTGTAAAGTCATGACCATAAAATTACTGCAAGCTAGTTACAGCCTATTTATAAATGATATTTATAAATAATAATATAAATGACGAACTACGACAAATGAAAATCAAATACTGTTGCAGTACTCCCAATTCAAGTTTTCAAACTGTTTGAATACTTTTAAATTAGAGAGCCATGGTGTGAGCGACTTTTTCTTAATCAATTTATGTTGCTTTGGCTTTGAGCTTTACAATATTTCATCCACTCTCTGACTTAAGGGAAAAAAACACGAGAATAATCAATTAGTAACTCAGTTCTACAGGGAGTGTGGGCAAATATTGATTGGTCATGATTAAAAAAAAAGCGTTGTGGTTTGAAGTTTGAAATTGTTGTCGTTATCTCAATTAAATATATTTTGTATCACATATTGATATGGTGTCGGCCTACTGTTATAATTCTAACAATAATGTTGGTTTTCTATTCTTTATTTGCAGTGAGCGAGAAGTTTGTTGAGAATCTACAGAAGAAACTAGCCTGGTACGTATTTACCACTTGTATAACATGCTCTTACGTTTCTTTTCCTTTAATTTCATGTCTAATTTGTCACTCACCATTATCCCATTAAGATGTCTGATTGACTTATGACCTTCATTATGTTATCCAGTGACCTGGGTATTGGTGGTAATGAAACTTTTATGTATAGTTATGTGTGGTACCTGTAAAATGAATTTGGAATTGTGGTTCTGATATCGAAACTTCAATTTCTGGAAAATTTCCCTTTTAAACACAGGCAAACGTGTCTATCAAACACTGTTTTATATAAATCACACAACTTATATGGTTTCAAGGACTTTCTGTGCTGTATGGAACAATTATCTGTGTCTATTGCCTGATGAAAACAATAATGTTACAACTCCAGTTATCTCATACGCGCATTAAACTTTCGTCTATACTGAGCGTGATTTAAAGTGAAACAATTCAATCTATTGCAGTAGTCAGCCAAAGCTATAGCTTGATTCATGTTCAAATTCATTGGCCTCGAAAAATATTGTGTAATTTACGATTGACACGCTTATAATTACAAGTAGACCAATTTATTTAGCAAGCTTTAATCGGAGGACCACTTTTTCTTCATGTTTTGGCTACAAGGCTCGTCATCTTTATCATCAGTGGTATTAAAACTCCCTTCCCATTCTTTTATCGATTCATTACCCTGAACCTTCGTAAGAGAATTTCTACCTTACCAATTTTCTAGGTACCTGGACGGTAAATGCATGTCGGTAACGGATCTGTACGCTTTCATACTAATATCACGGAAGCAGTTGATACTTGTAATTTGTGTGGTTTCGACTACACATCTTCAGAAATTGTTCCGTACCATTTACGTTTGTGATACTAAAAACGGCAGAGTACCTACCTGGTTACCGACATGTGCATACCGACTAAGCATCTTGCAAATCAGTTCCAAAAATCTATTTCGTGTCAGACGGCTTTGTTAGATTATAAGGAACACGAAAAACGCGACTGTCGGCATTCTTGAGGCATCTTGAGGCGTGTAGGCATTTTCACGAGTTTCATCCCCTCTACCTTACCAACTGTGCTTTAGCTCAGTCGGTAATATATCTACGGTGCTTCAACTTCGTATTGTTGACCGAAAGAAGATGCTACATCCTTTATCTTATCAACCATTGAAAAGATTACCGTCGATAGGGCCACTGGTACAAATGCATACTTTTTTCGCGAGGAAGGGAAGGTATTTTGAGGGTACGTACGGTTCGCAATCGGCTAAACCGACACCAAATTCGGTTATTAGATGTCGCCCAAGCTCTGTTTCAGTATCTACTGAAAGTAATGATGTTCTCAGATGAAAAAACGTGTTTTAATTGAGGTTTTGTGAGAAAATTTTTTTGTCACAGTGTTTTTATTCACATTATTGCTCATTATTTTTCGAACCGCGCGATACCATATCGCTGCAGTTAATTATCATATTTTTTTGACCTATTTGACAGTGACATTTGACCTGTACGCATTTCGGTTATTTTGAGAATGTTACTTGCTTTCATCTCAGTCTTCATCGACGTGGATGCGATATAAATCTTACATGAATTCGTGATTCGCAACCAGTTGGAGTCGCGCGTAAGACAATCGTTGACTAGGAGTTCTTTTATTATGGCCAAAAACTCCACGTACGCAACCGATTGGATGCAGTTCAACCCCGATGTTCGTGGCGAAGAAAGTCGAAAAAGCAAGTCTAATTAATATTTATAGTCCCATATTTTGCATGTGCCGTGATAACTATAGATTGACTTCAATCGAATCGACTAACTGACGCTTATTGTACCTTGTACCTTTTTCGGTTATGGTATAAATTGACAATCGTTCAGGATCGGTTAGTCACTGCAATTAGACGTCTATCCAGGCGTATAATCACCACAGTGAACGAACTTGCAATATTGGCAGAATTCACGTTTCAAATATTTCAGAATTGTTGAACATACGTGGATAATTGGTTTGGACGTAATTAATTTTGGTTTCGTGTACGATTCCATGCGAAATTGGACGAAATCGGAAACGTCGATATATTTTCATATATTAGACTTTGATATAGTTTTTTCCAAAACCAACTGTATTTTATTCAAATACCAATTTAGCACTCCAGTACTGTAGACGATAACACATCGGATTATCTTCTTTGGAACTTGTTGCCGGCGTTTTTTCTTTGACTGACAGTGAATGCATTTCAGTCGTCGCAAACATGACAGTCCTCAAGTCTACACCACGCTTCGAATTCAGAAGGTCTGATTCTCTGTGTCGTAAGAAAGACAGATAATATATTGGAAAAAAGCAGAATCTTACATAAGTTGATGTAGGTATACTGCGTTAACAGAAAATTACGAATTCCCAATTGTGATTTATGTTCGGCAGACAGAAAGAGCATATTTCAATCACGAACATGCCGAAACTGAAGACAAGGAGTTAAATAAAATCTGACTAACGACACGAGGCTGCTTACGGATTTATTTATTGATTCTCAGTTATTTGGGGTAATCTAAGATGTGAGCCACTAACGGAGGACATATGGAGATTTTATATGTTGCAGTTGAAGTTGTTAACTTTTTCATATTAGAGGCTCAAAGATACTTGTTAATGCGCGCCACTCTCGTTAAATCATTATCAAGTATTCTAGCATGAGAATTTGATGTGATAATCTGCGTTTCATAGATTTGAATGGTAGCGCAAAGTTAGGTTAGGCGTACCGAATAGTAACATGAAATAGACAATGTTAAACGCTTCTGTTTATTAAACACACTTTTAGAACTGATTGTCAATTTACCACACATTTACTGTACAACAGAGTTGTCAATTTACCAAATTAGGTTACAAATTTACAAACTTGGTGCAGCTAGATAAATTACTGTGTATTTGTCACAAGTTTACTGTAAAAATTTTTGATTTTACGAAGCTTTATGGGAAACATATAACAAAGTAATTTGAATTCACTCAGTTGTGTAGTTATTTTATTATATTTGTAAATTTAATAGACAGTAAATGTATGGTGAATTCACTCTTCCATATCCGAATAAAACTTACAATACAGTGTCGGAAGTTCCATACAGAAATTTTTAACAGTGTGTACCGTACATTTTATGCTCCTGGTACAATAATTGTATGTGTATTTTTACTTGTTATAATCACAAACTGATTCGTCTCTTTGATAGCATGAGAAGAATGTTGTGATGAATCAAATTCAAAGTTGGATCGTGGTATGTAAAATAATGTAGAGTAGAATACACTTCTCATGTTCGTAAATTCACAACGCGAAGTAATTCTTTTGAAATATCTTGTCAATACCTCTAATTCCATAGAACGTCAAGATTTCTCCGAAAGGAGATTTTATATTTCTCTGTGAACTGCAAACGATGAGTCTCATCAAATAATTGTACCCGCAGGCTTATCTTACGGAGCAACAATTCGACATTCCCGTAAGAATATAACGTCCATTTATTGTAACAAACTCTTTCCTCCGACTGCAGTAAGAGAAATTTTTAGTTCCGGTTATCGCTCAGTCCTTAACTATTTTCATTTTTTACCACAATCGAAAAATATAGTTCTAGGTAAAAAATGAAAATTAGTTTTCTAACTGTTACCAGAAAGTCTAGTATCCGTCACTATTCTTTCTCATCACGATCACTGTTGCTATATTTTCTTGTAACTGTTGGGAAAATTTAGTGCTTGTGCAACAATAAATTGACGTTAAAGCCTTATTTGACTAAAAAAGGATCGACAATAGCGCAAAATGGTTAGGCGCACCTCGTTTTTCGTAATTCCAACAATATTCAAACAGTTTTTTTAACGATACCTGTCTTACCGAATTTTTTTTAGTTACTATTAAAAATGAAATTTTTCTCAGTGTGTGCCAGGCCTCACATACAGTGCGGAGCGGAGGTATTCGTACTAATCCAAAACCAGGGGATTGACAGATGTCATGCTGGGGTTGCCTTGCCTCGCTTCTGCCGCCTGTCCTGAGGGTGAACACTGCGGGCTTACGCGTCATTTTGGACACGTACGTCTGTGTGTACATTCGAAGAACGAATCGAATCGAATGATGGATTCGCGTCGAATTTGCACACACGCGAAAACGTACGTTTTCGGCTTTTCACCCCCCCGGTGGAAAAGCAGCTCACTGCAGCCGGGGACATCCGGTTGTACGGTGATCCTGACTCTCGATAGCTCGTTCATTCATTCCTGGTTAAGAAATTCTTATCAAGGTCCGTGTCCGTCTCTTCCGGTTTGCTTTCAACTTCTAACGTCGCGTAGCCGGATCTGAATCCAGATTTAAACTAGATTCCGTTCGCCCTGATCGACCCGAGGGTCTCCAGAATGGATCTAACGAAATCCTTTATCCCCTCGTCTTATGGCTGCAATATAGGCCTGTTCACCCGTCATCTTGTAACCGGCTCTCGAGGCAAACCGTTGCCGCTTAAATTGGGGCCAGAGATAAAACTCAACTCACCTTTTTCGGGCTTGGCTCGACCTATGCATTTTTAATCAAAGACCAGAGAACACCGACGCTGTGTGCCACGGTTCTGCCGCTTGTTACGTCACTCTTAATTGAATTCCATTTTTAACCGTGTGATTCGTAGCTCATTGATCCCCATTTTGTATTTTATTCCGCAGCATGAAATGAGGCGCGGCATGTTATTATACACCCGATATCATAAATGCGAATCCTTCGGATGCCTGCACTGAGAAAAATTTCATTTGTCATAGTAACTAGAAAAATTCAGTAAAAGAGGTATCGTTTCTATCGTAATAAATACTGTGGTGATGGTTAAAAGTGAGATTTGTCCGGAATCTTTGAATAATTGGTATGCGACTGTGATATTTTAATCTTTATCAGAAAATCAAATTTGCATCTTAATGTACCGTAACGTGTCCAGCTATACAGCTTGGCACATGTGCAAATAGCCAGCACCAACACAGCGAAGTAATCACCAAAGCTCGGCTCGAAGCGACGGACGAACCCAGCCTTACCGGGAGATAATCCTTTTCCTTCGTCGACGTTAGCAGCGGCGGCGCAGCGATGAAACCAGATCGAACTGGATTTTCGGTATAGATTCACGGACTGACCAGCGCTCAGCAGCGTAGTAACGATTGCCACTAAGCTATAAATAATCAGTTCATCGATTAATCGAGTTCAAAAGGGGCGGGATCGAAGTTCAGAATTTGAAAAGTTCCGAAAGCGCCTAATTCCGAATTATTTTATGGCGAAACTCCAAGTAAAGAAATCAAACTTAAAAAAAAAAGAAATAATCGAACACGATTCGATTGAATCGGTGAAAATTAATTGATTGATCGATTATTGCGATTTTTTTTTTCTCGAAATCATGCACGTGAAACCAAAATTTGGTAAATTTCGATACGTAGTCTTAATAGCGGAAAAGTTTTTTGATGGTTTATAGTCACAGTAAGTACTTAGTAAGTAAGACAATTATAGTAATTGATGAAAGATAATCGAGTCGGTTGATTAATCGAGTTTGAAAAATGATCTGTTATACTCGATTAATCGAGAAAAAAATAATCGATTCAATCAAAAATCGTTCATGTTTGGCCATTATTAATGTGCAGCAAAGCGCTCACTCAACTAACTTTGATAATCGATTGTACTAATCGAGAGGCAGTTCGATAATTTGGATTCTCCTTCGTTATTCTCACTTAGAAAATATCGCATACCTTGCATTGAAATGAATTTTAGTCAGAATCGCGAAGCGATGAATCAGAGGAATCTTTGTACCCAGTAAAATTGTAAAGTATAGAAATCTCGTAGCTTAAACAGAGTGAATGATAAGCGTGAAGCGTAGGTTAGCTTAGTCGATAGATTTAAAATTCAGCTACTATCATTTCTCTTGCATAATCTTGTGTGTAAAATTTCTTGAAGCCAGAGGGCTAGGATTCAAACTGTTTGATTAAAATTCAGCGTTAACCAAATAATTATTTCTCTTATCTCGCTACAACTTTGATTATTTCCATAAAGTTCGAGTAGGATCAAGCAGTTACATCAACGGGGAAACAGATAAATGCCTACAGCACTGATCGTGAGTGATCCGTGTCCGATGACGTTTGTTTGGGGATGCCGAGTGTGATGGACAACCACGGCTCACGTCCTGGTTTCTAGTTAGAAAAACTCGTACTCTGCGGTTTAGGCACGACAGGCTTGGAACTCTGTTGCCCAGTGATGTAAAGGGATGCAGCAACCGTAGATAATCTACCCGAGTCCCCGATAAGTGATAGAATGCAGCTTCGGTGTTTCTATTCTATCCCAAGTGTGTGACAATGTAGTGACGGTAGTTCAACCTGCCAGAGTCAGTGAACGTAATTATTTATTTAAACAAAGTGTTTTGTGCAGGCATGACGTAGAACCTTTTCTTCCCGTCGAAAGTGGAGTTCCTTTTATTTTTTATCAATTTAAATTGTTCTAATCAAGAACAAATACTTCACACTACACTGAGAAAAATTTCATATGTTACAGTGACTAGAAAAATTCAGTAAAACAGGTATTGTTAAAAAACTGTTTGGCTATTGTTGGAATTATATTGTCGATCCTTTTCTGGTGATTGCAACGCAAAATCAGTTTATGAGGTTTACTCTACTTTTTTAGCTAAACAAAGCTTTGACATCAATTTATTGTTGCACAAGCATTACATTTTTGCAAAAGTTACAAAAAAATATAGTAACAGTGATCGTAATGAGAAATAATAGTAACGGATACCAGACTTTCCAGTAACAGCTAGAAAACTAATTTTCATTTTTTACCTAGAACTATATTTTTCGATTGTGGTAAAAAATGAAAATAGTTAAGGACTGAGCGGTAACCGGAACTAAAAATTTCTCTCAGTGTAACGAGGTTTCAGCGGTGAATTTGAGATCTAGATATGGCAGTTATTCGGAAACATGCCGTCGTCCCAAGCCAAAAACAGCAAGGTTTTTGTTTGGTGATCGATTTTCCTAAGTCACATAATCAACGTTCGCGTAAAGTTTTTTCTCTGATTCTTAGTTGTTTCTTTTGCTATTCTCGTTAGAAATAAATTTTCTTCGTATTTATCTGGCGGCCATTCGCCACCAGCAAAGATGGCGAAAAAATTCTTAGAACATTATTTCATTTTTTCGTTTTCTGCAGAACGTCTTTTACAACTTTCAAGTGTCCAGGCTTTGCCTCGCTAGCTGAGAGTCAAGGGTTTGACCGCGCTTGGAATTTCCCTACATCTGGCATTTATGGCGCGACGTGACCCTTACATTAGCCTCGAGTCGGGGGCGAGTCTACACTTTTTCATATTTTTTCAGTAGTCTTCGTTGCGCTCTCGTAACATACGCATCAAGTAGCTAGCTTCATTCTTTTGCCTTCTGTACCCTCATCAATCAATCGTGTAAATTCGGTACCTCGTTTGTTCTCTGTTTCGATAAAGCATCTATTAATTTCTTGTTATCGTTAACCATAATTATCGGGATCAATCATTTCGCTAATCACTCTACAACTTCAAAATTCAGTTTTTGGCTCGATCAAAATGGTGCAAAAACTCACTTGTTTGCTGAAAAATTTGAATTAGATTATTTTTAACATCTAAAATGTCGGAAATTTCAAATTCTATACGTGATTCTAAAAAAGATGTTGAGACAAAGGTCAAGATTTTTTTAAATAAGTGACACACGTCGGTGCATATGGCTTTTCTGCACAGATACTTGGTCGGATGCAAAATTTGCAAAAATTGTCTTCGTAAAATAGTAAAAAATCGAGGACCCGTATGTAGACCAGTCCAATAATTATCGGTCAACGATCAGCTCCCGAAAGTTTGATTTTGCTGCAATTTGGATATGTTATTGTGTGTATTAGGTATGGAAATTCCCCAGTTTTTAGACCTTCAAGCTTTGTTGTTAATAAGGAATTCGTTGATTAATTCTTTCATTTTTGGGAATTGAATCTTTTTGAAAAAATTTCCAAGATACTGTCGTCAGAAGAAGAATTTGACCTAACATGTTTCCTTTTGCAAAATAGTCTGAACGTTCCGACTATCATGTCCGTTTTTCGATACATAAACAGGAACGCAAAAAAAAAAAAAAAAAATTAACTGTGGCTCTTCATTATATTATTACGATGTTGATTCCGCCGGTAATGCAGTTCGAATAATTCCTTGTTAAGGTAAAATAGAAGATCCAGAATAATTCGTAAACTGAAGGAAAAAAAGTCTAACCTTAATATCCGTTGTTTGAAATTGATAACCTATTCATTGCACGGATTAGCTTCGATGCTTGAATATTGTACAATTCATTGTTGCCAACCAGACGTGATACCGTCAGTGAGATGCGGCTTCAACATCGTTTAGTGTGCACATGATTCTGGATTACAAATGTCCGGAAGATACGTCAGTGTGATTTTATGGCTCTGAGTATCAGGTGGATATCTGGAATTTTATTGGGTACCTTGGAGGTATTACAGCGTTTCGTTAGAAATGCAGCGAGCAGCGTATGCTGAAAATACGGTGAATCGTGACGAACAAGGAGGGTAGAACGAGTACTTATATAAGGTGGACAGATTAGGAGAGAGTTCGCGATTTATTTGTGATCGAATATCGCGTGCATGTACATATGTCAATTGGATCCGGTTCCAAGGAAGAGTAAAACGACGAGGATGACAACGGCAACGAAGAGCGAAAAAACGAGGTCGGAGAATAGAATTTTATCCCTTGCCAATAGCTAGATTGTGTCTTAAGAAGAGAAAATAAGAAGGAAAAAGGCAAAAAAAGACAATGAATCGAAGAGTATTCGAGAGATAGCTGCAGGAAATCGGTGGTTCCTTCTCCTTCTCCCTTTCCTCTTTCTTTTTTTTTTTTTGCTCCTTCTATCCGTCTTTCAATCCCGGCAAAGAAACGCGATTCGTTCGTCGAATGAAGTACAAATGAAATAAACTCGAAACTAACGCCCGTTATTCTCGTTTTACGGTCAATCCACTTTCGCTAACGCTGTTTCGCCTTCATCATTCTCTCGGTACGAAATATCATTCCGTTGACTGTAGCCGACCAACGAGAACCTGCATATCGCCAAGAGGCACGCTGTGTGTGACGATACATATATACATATATATATATATATAAAGATATAGAATAAACTGTGAGAGAAAGAGGGAAAGATAGCGAAGTTCAACGAACATTTTATGACATATACTTGGTGGCGTTATCTAAATCTACCGCCGATAAATGTTGGGAAATATTGATTTCGACAATTATGTAAAAGTTACTGGTGTGTGAATTGGATTATGAAACAGTTCGGTTAAGTTGAAGATGATACAAAGGGAGACTTGCGAAATTCAAAGTAAAATAAAAAGCAACGATATTGATGCGACGAAAATGAGGTGATCCTTTTGGGCGGTGCCTTGATTTTGCATATATGAAATCGGGGACACGAGTCTAGTTTTTTGTGAACAATATGCTAGTCTAAACAACATAAACTACACCTACCCGCATAACTTTGAGTAAGGGTAGTCAAGTGGTTTGTCAATTTACGGCATGGGTCGAAAATTCGAAAAAGTTCGGCTCAGATTGTATTATGCGAGTGTAGAATGCTTGGTATTTTCATTGCCAGTTCGAAATACTGCGAAAGTTTGCAGGTTGAACCTTAAAAATGAACATGTGAGTTTTCGTAAATCTTTTTTTTTTAAATTTACTCCTCCAGCAATATTTATGTACTGGTAGTTCTCGTTTAATTTAAAAGGGTTCTATATTCATATTCTAGTAGTCGATTCAAACATTATTCAGACTCGTTCTTTCGTACGTGACAAGAATACATTCGCGAATTCAAAATTTGTCGAAACTTTTTTTTCCATTTTTTCTAACACAAATTCAGTAGTTCAAAAAAACGTCGTAAACGTATAAGGATAGGTCGAGAAAAACTTTACATACACACTTAGTCTGAATTTCTATTCCCCAAAATTCTTTTTCTATGTGGAAAAGATCCCTCGATCTTTATGCAAAGTAGATTTAGAAAATGGTTTCTGATGTCGCATAAAAAAAAAAAAAAAAAATCAAATGGACTGGAGAAAGCCGAGTGGGAATATCCACGGGACGTTATTTAATGATGCGAGACTGAGAATAGTAAATTATACAGTACATTCTAGTCAAATTCGACCACGACTAAGTTTCATCACCTCTCTTTAATCCATTTTCCCTTTCCTCTGTATCACTTACATTTTTTTTTCGATACTTATTCATCGACTTCTCATCTCAATCTTTCAATTTTTTTAATCCTATAAAACCCACGCCCTCGGTGATTTAAAATGAGTAACATCAGTATGATCGATTGTCGGTTTGAAAAATTGACAAACGAATGACGTTTGAGGAAACAACCGTGAATCCGCCTGTTTGAGTTATTCGAAACAACGTCGTAAAAAAACGTATCGAAAATGATGCATTTAAAGTAAAAGGCTGTATTAAATTGTCGAGGAATACCCTATGTATAGGGTTTTGCTTGCGTTTCCGGTTATACGTACAAGTGAAACTCGATTCCCTGCCGCGAAGCTCTAGTTGCCCTTAATTAAACCGCTAGACAGTGCAGCCTGTAGACGACGGTGCAGCCCGTCGAGAATGAGTCGTATACACATCGGTGTGGGTGGAGGGGAAGTAGTTGGCTAGGATAGGTACGAAGGCATGTGTGCCGAAGAGAAAAGCTTCATTCTCGCCTTAGGAACAACAACGGACGAGTCTCGCTTTATATCTAGGTCAACCGTGAAATTATGAAGCTAACAAGTGTTTTAAGAAATTCTCTAGTGTTTGCCTCTCACCGCGCGTTCATCCCGGGGAAATTTGTTCACATCCGACACCTTTTTCATTTTTACTTTCCCGCTATCTCTCATTATTTTTTTTTTTATTCTCTTTCTTTGCGGCTTTCCGTGGTTTTTTTTTTTTTTTTTTTTTTCAACGTTCGATCGTCTTTATCATTCTTCTCTTATTCATTTATCTCGTCACTCCCTTCACATATATGTACACATAAATATAACACCAAATTTTGTAAACTCAGCACTTCTTTTTGTATTATATACAATTGCATCGCATAAGTTGAATGCGTTTTCTTAACTGTGTGCTAACTTGGGTGCACGGTGTCATCGATACAAGTAAAACTAACTCACCGACATTTCTTGTTGTTTAAATTTAGAAATGTTTAACCTGAGTAGCTGATAATATTTGTAGCATAATGTTGCTTCACTTTGTGAGTGGTAGATAATTATTGTATTGGTAGCAGACCTGGTTACGATTTTCTACTTTGCTACTTTTTTTTTTTTGAGAAATTTGTCACTACCGTATGTATCCAATTTAGCCAAAGGTAATGCAGCTACGAACTTCTTTTCAATCAATTCAGGAAATATGTTATATAACTTTGGATCTTGATTCCTCAAGTTTCATAATTCATTGCCTCATAAAATGGTCCATATGAAACGAAGGGTAAAAATATGCACTCTCTCAAAGCTTCAAGCACTGCATATTTTAGCATGTTATTATAATATTCTGACTTATAGATGTAGCTTTAACGAATTTCCGAGATAAGAAACGCGTGTAATAAATATTCTAATATTAGAATGCTCCGAGAGTTTCCTTATATGCGCGCTTCTCTTCTTCGATCATTTCAACCTTATTCGAGGATACCTTATTCATTTAGAATAAAAATTCAATAAAACATGACATTTTTGCTGACGAAAACTTATACACATATTCTCCTTTCATAAGACATTCTTCTTAATCATAAAAGTAACGTGTTGTTTCGGAAAATTTTGAAAAAAATATATATTACTGACAGAGCGGTCACGCACCTGGAAAAACTTGAAAACCTGCATATTTCAGGGTATATGTATAAAAGGGGTCATGGAAAACCTGGAACTGTCAGGGGATTTTTAATTTGTTCATGTAAAAAACTAAAAATATCAGTTTTCTGTCATGGGAAATGGAAATGATTTTTTGAGGTAACAAGTTTACTTCATCGAGAAAACAAATTGGCTTAAACCGACTGTTTTGTACATTATATTTTTCTTCAATTTGAATTTAATTTGAACCGAACAAAGTTAATAAGCTGAACAATTCAGGTTTTGATAATTTACTAGAACCGGGGAAATGTCAGGGAAAACTGGGCCTTAGATTCTGAATAACTGGAAATGTCATGGAATTTTTTTTCGCAAAAACTTGCGGCCACCCTGACTGATGATAAAATTTTAAAGTGTCTGGTTTTATTTCGACTTGGAACGAAAACTACTTACTTTATTTTAATGAACCGTGCACTGTTCTCTTGTAGACATTCTAAAAAAAAACGCCTGCACTTCGTTTCATCCCGATCCCTGAAGCTGAATCTGAACGACACTAGAATCAATCCAACATCAAATGCGAGAACACTTTCCTTGTCATTTAGGATCGCAGTTTTTATTACTACGTAAAATTTTTTTATATACATGGATGTTCGCCAAAAACTTGAAGACTACTCGGTTGATTTACAAAATTCTTTTCCCAACGGATATCGTTATAAATATCGTAAATTATACGTTGTTCAATGTAATTGCGATTTCCATTGCCAAATGGCAGCTGGAATTGAGGCAAAATTAAGCCCTTTCGTGAAATGTAGGAAGCTTTAGAAATATTCTTCCGCATGGCGTTGTCCCGTCACTGTCTCCCGGGCATCCTTTAATTAACTACACTAGGTGAGGAGGCATCGCAGACCCACGAGCTGAGGTCCGGCCTTTCTTTCGCTTCATGGTTTTACCGGCTCTTGTCTCTTGGCTCTTGGCTCATGCCTCTTGGCTCATGGCTCTTGGCGGTGCAGGGACGAGAGTCGGGGTCTTGGACGCGGACACGCTGAACAACCTGCCCGGGATCTACACCTTTCTGCCTCATCCGCTCCCGCTTGATCGTCCCCAGGCTATA
Organism: Neodiprion virginianus; assembly: GCF_021901495.1. Lineage (NCBI taxonomy): Eukaryota > Metazoa > Arthropoda > Insecta > Hymenoptera > Diprionidae > Neodiprion > Neodiprion virginianus. Next base: position 25,643,508 of record NC_060878.1, on the reverse strand, counting down.
TTTTCGACATCGCTGCGCCTGCGTACTTTTTCCATTGTGTTGTCAACCCCCTTTGAAATTTGCTTTATATTTCAGTATGGTTCAAATTCTAAAGTGTAATGTATCATGCAAAGGTGCAGCTTTGTACGATTATTCCTTGAGCTTCACACCGGGACAAAATAACCCCATGAGATGTTGACTGTAAATTTCATACGAACAACATCCAAAATAATCTGATTTGATCCGAGGTAAATAATGAAATATCGTAAGAAACGTTGATTTTATTCTTTTTTCAAAAATTCTTATCTTCATTCCGTAGTATGTATGTACATGTTTTTTTCCTTAAATATATATCTGTATCAATTTTTAGTTACAAATATTGAAACTTCAGTAAGTTGTGATTTATTGAGTAGAATGAGATCAATTTTCTGGTGTTTTGTCGTTGCATGAATGTTTTTTTTTTTTTTTACTCAAAATTTCATTTTGCTAAAGATAATTCATTTGCCTTAAAATATAACAGTCAAAAGAATATCCCAGATTTTTTTCAAGTTGTTTGAATAGATATCTTCGTTTCTACGCAATGGTTTTTGATGTGGGGTCTCCGATGAAGAGTGGTGTGTGACCAATGTTATGCATAAGAGGTGTGCAGCGTAGGGGTTATTGGTATATACTCATTGAGAAACATTTCATTTGTTATAGTAACTATAAAAATTCAGTAAAACAGGTATCGTTAAAAAAAACTGTTCGAATATAGTTGGAATTACGAAAAACGTGGTACGCGTAACCATTTTGCGCTATTGTCGATCCTTTTTTGGTAATTGCAACGCAAAATCGGTTTCTTCGTTTTATTCTACTTTTTTGGTTAAACAAGGCCTTAATGTCAATTTATTGTTGCACAAGCATTAAATTTTCACAACCGTAACAAGAAAATATAGCAACAGTGATCGTAATGAGAAAGAATAGTAACGAATGTTAGACTTTCCGGTAACAGCTAGAAAGCTAATTTTCATTTTGTACCTCGAACTATATTTTTCGATTGTGGTACAAAATGAATATAGTTAAGGACCGGAACTAATAATTTCTCTCAGTGCTGAAAAGAATCAGTAAAACTTAGTGGGTTAAGCTTACAACAGCGTGCTTTTTCGGATTCTCATGCATGCCGGTCATCACAAGTTTCAGCTACCAAAACCGGCTTATGGGGGTTTTGTGAATGATGCATATTTTTTCGTTTTGAATATTTTTCAATCAAGCTCCATTTCAAACGATCGAACGGCCTTTTGATTCGACTTGGTAAATAGGCGTAAGTGTGGAGAGCGTTTTTGAACTCTACCCTGCAACATAGTCTGTGTGTATGTTCCGCAAGCAGTGACAAAGTTGATACTTGTTAGTGTTCCGGGGCGTAAGGATTGTAGCATTGGCCGGAGGACAGAGTTCAGAACTTTGTAACTGAATAAATCGCGTTGTTAAATCAATTGGGCAGTTCTGAAACCGTTCCCCGCCAATTTTCTCCTATTCAGTATGATACACAGTAGCCGGTATATTGGGGTTTTCTCAAGAGGTCAGTTTTCCCGCTCAATTTCCTACCGTCGAGTATTTCATTGTCCTCGATCCGCTTCCCAGCTCTCAGCTTATCGCAGTCCAATAAGCCTCGCATTGCGATAACAAGATACAATTATGCCGTCTATGTTTTGACCCTCTTTGCCACCTTGGCTGTCCACCGCGCCCTCCCTCCTCTCAGTCACCTAAAAAAGGAAGATAAAAAGCTCGATAAAGTGGATTTTCCTGTTATTTCGTTACGTTCGGTAAATGTATTTCATCTTTCATTTATTCATTTTGTAGCGATCGATGGTGTAATTCGGACAAGACTTCGGACTGACTTAATTCAAGTGGGGCCACGGTTGAAAAGAAAACTCTACATCTCCCAAAATCTGCAAACAAAATCAGGGCGCAGATAAATGACACCTTAATCAAATTAAGATTGATTAAGACGCACCCCAACGAAGACAGTTCCTTGATAGACGTTACAATTTTTCCAAATTGATTGGATAAAAGCTACTTGCATCACTGGCAGTCGAACGTTGTGATAATTGAAACACCACAGGGTACACTGAACGCCTTCAATTTCGTTTCAAATATTATTCCACATAGTATTTTTTTCGCACTAGTCGTCCGATACATCGGTAAAATACCAAAAATCATGCAATTGATTCTACTTTCCACTACGCGCGACCTTCTCTTCGTTTCACACACTGCGAAGTTAACTACTAATCAGCACCCGTGTAGGCACGTATATAACGTGGTAGGATGCAGTTCGATGTTTCGCGGTGTTATTCATCAGCGTGAGGTATACGCGATCGCATCGAACATACACGTCATTGGGAGATGATTAAAGTCATTAAAGCTCGGGTGGCTAGTGACGCGATTCTCTGCCTCCTCGTACCTCGCTTCTCTCCAACCATATCCGTCCCCATTCATCCCCGTTCACCTGCAGCAACCGGTACACCGGCCTCACTGCATCCAATATTGAGCCTCTGGCTACGGTGGTCACGCGGTTTAGTGGACAATGTCGTCAACCGGCTACCTCAAAAACCTCGTAACCCGGATGCTTCGTCGACACTGCCTCCCGTGCGTGTTCGTAATACGTCCCCTTCGTATGATGCAGGAAGCCTTCTCTTCCAACAGCAATCGTGACAAAGTCATTGATGCTAAAATGAAAGAGAAATACCGTTTCAGTGAAAATACTCATGTTTCGAGTAAAGAGTATCTGTTAAAATTTAACGCTCTACTTGATAACTTCAAAATATCACTTTCGGCTGGCTCATCGAGGCTGGCAATTATTCCTCCGCCAACGCATCTTAGCGATTGTAATTTTGCGTCTCAAGTTGAAATTACTGTAAACTTAGTTGACCCATTGGACAATCGTCGAATCGATATTCAGCCATCCGATTTTCACGAGTTTAACATTGTCTTGGAATAAGAGAATTAGTTCTTGATCTCTACGCTTCAAGTAATACTTGTATGATTCAATTTCCTCTCAGCTCATGTTCAGGTACTACGGCCATCTAATCTAATTTCATGTAATCCAGTAGCTGAAGATTTCATTCTGGGAAAGAATGAGAGCAAAGAGAGAAAAGCAAACTCACGTAGAAAGTGTAACAGCATTAAGACGCAGCGTCTGCAGGTTACGTGATAGACCCACTTGGTAACATGCATATGCGTTTTTACTCCTCACAATGCTCTAGGACCATACAGTCTAAAGATTAATTTGTAGTACTCGACTTTTTCCGTTTTACCCTCATCGGATTACCGACAGATGACTACGATCTCGAAATATTCGTAACCAGCAGCGAAATCCTACGTTCTTAACTCAACATTGAGCCTACCTAGGAACTAGTTGTCAGCGGGTTTCTCCTGGTACACGAATTCTTCCCTCATGGCGGTTATTAAACTCAGGTTATTGTTAGAAATTAGCCGCAGGTGCCTCTTTCTCTCTGCTCCTCCTCTACTGTTATTAAACTACCAAAATACCGGCCGACGGACGTTTCCAACTCGTGTCGTCCTGGCGGTGGTGGGTTGTTGGAAGAATATATGTCGGCGCACCGAGCCAGGATCACTCCACTATATAAGCTTTATTGTTTTGCCGCGTTTGCTGACGCGCCTCAAATTAGTCCGCGCTGCAACCTAATTTCAGGTTTGCTCGAACCTCAGGTTTGCACAATTGACCGAATTCAGTACAGCCACGGATTGTAGATTTTAGTGTCGTTGTCGGGCTTGCGAGTTTTTGAAAAATAAATAGCGATCTATCTTCTCTGCCCGTACGCAAAGTTATCGTTATCACTACTATGTATACATGATTGATATATTTATCTGACCTGATTAAAATGCTCTTATACGAGCATCAAGAAAAAATGGTTTTTTTTTTCTGGACATAAAGAATTGGGAAAAAAGTTGGAACACTGACATAAAGGTGGAGCGACCGCCCTTCGACTAGCTTCAAGATTCTACCCGGAGAGAAATTTTTAGTACCTACCGGTTTTCGCTCAGTCCTTGACTATTTTCAATTTTTACCACAATCGAAAAATATAGTTCTAGGTGCAAAGTGAAAATTGGTTTTGTAGCTGTTGCCAGAAAGCCTAATACCACTTTTACTATATTTTCTTGTAACTGTTGCGAAAATTTAATGCTTGTCCAACAATAAATTGACGTTAATGCCTTATTTAACTAAAAAAGTAGAGTAAATCGAAGAAACTGATTTTGCGTTGCAATTACCAAAAAAGTATCGACGATAGTGCAAAATGGTTAGGCGTACCTCGTTTTTCGTAATTCCAACAATATTCGAACAGTTTTTTCAACGATACCTGTTTTACTCAATATTTTCTAGCTACCCTAACAAATGAAATTTTTCTCAGTGTACCGACTCGAAACTGGTATACCTAATCAATTTTGTTCTCACGTTGAAACCAGAAAATTACCAACCCCTAAAGAAGGTAAAGCGCGGGACCCCAACGGGTGAAGCGAAGCGGTGGTATTATTCATTTTGGTATCTGAAATCTGAGGTAAATTTCGCGGTATAGCTGGGATGAACAAGCGGCGCGTGCGGCGACGCAGGGATGGGTAGAAAGGGTGGGTATCGCATAATGGGGGCGTGGTGCATTGGATGGTCGTTACGTCAGCCGACATAAATAGCCGAGCGTTTTTACACCGGGGAATATGATAGGGCACGCGTCACTCGGCTGGGATTCTATATCGCTTGGCAAAATTCCCCCGGAGGGCAGGGGTAGGCAGCTCGCGTCGGTGGGGTTGGATACTCAAAAATGTAGGTGAGTGGTCGGCCGGTCCCAAGCCTGAGGGTATGCCAACCCAGCGTTGTGCCACCTATACGCGCATATCGAATAACGGGCTGAATTTAATACCCTGCATGAAATGCACGCCGTACGTTCTACAAACGCCATTTGTTTGGCAAGCTCTCAAGAACTTACCAACATTCGTATCGATCATTTTATAAACATACCCTTCTCTGCCCGGGTTAAGTTTTACCGCGATATGTCGGTATCGTATAGAGGAAGTGTACACTGAGAGAAATTTTTAATTCCGGTCAACGCTCAGTCTTTAACTCTTCTCATTTTTTATCACAATTGGAAAGAGTAGTTCTTCAATTAAGGGTAAACGGACTGAATTGTTAAATTCAACCGCTATCACTCGGTATGAATATTGTATACCAAGCGTATTTTTTTATTCTTTACAAATCTCACGAATCAACTAGTCCTACCAATTTATGGTAATACTTACGGACATTAACAGCGAATACATGTGCGTCTATGATATTTGATTCAAATTGTTTTGTAATGCATGAGATTTTATTTGATAAGATGTGGCACAGACGGCTGGATTATCTCAGTTTTAATCTTTTTCGAAGCAAAAGATTTTTTCTTTCACTCTTAAGCCGAGAAAATAACAGAGAATGAAAAAGAAAAACGCGGGGCGAAAAGGGTGGAAAAAATCGATGGCAGTGAATAAGACGACGACGAATGAACCCATTTTATCTCAAGTCCCAGATCCCACTCGCCCTCCGACTCTCTTTCTTGCCAACCAAGCAATGGAAAAAATATTCATTCTGTATATTTATTTATACATAAAAAAAATGAAAATTCCTTCGACTGCTACTACGTGATAATGTTACTCGCGAATGGTTGGCCGATCAAAAAAAAAAAAAACTGTTTATTTGTCTTCGAGCCAATTCACCTCTCTGGGCATCGGGAATTATACTTGACGCAATTATCAATCAGCAGCTCTTATTGGCATTACATTTTATGTGTTCGTTCGAGCGCCGTGTCGTCATTCGAGGGTTGTTTTGTGTTTCTATTTTCTGTTTTGATTTGCACAAAATAATTATACTTTTATTTTTGCTGCTGTTGTTGATATTATTATAGTTTTTTTTTCTGACGAATACATTCGTAACTTCGTCAAGTGTTGGTTAAAGCTTTTGTTTCTTTTATATCGGGCATTGTTTCACAGCTTTGCTCGGCCGCCGCTGCCGACATGGGCCTACATTTTGCGATGTATATAGGGACTCTGTCACCCCATTTGAACCTGTATCAAGTGAGCCAAGTAGCCTTTGAAATGACAGGATGAAAATAAAACAAAGTCAAACGAGAGTAAAATTGAAAAAATACACAGAAATACAAATAACGAATAACACAAAAAAATGATGAAAAGTTGGTTTTATTTTCAACCCACGGTGAACCAACTTTTGGTATTGATTTATTGTTGTTATACTCTGTCGCGTCGAAGCAAAATATTAGTCATAGATTGTGTACATATATATATAAGCACTTACTTTAGTCAGAGTCTCCACTAACTCGACTACTTGCAAAGTTTTTCAAAAATGATCGCATTTACGAAATGAAATAATATTTTGCCCGTTGAATTATCAAAATAATCCAATTTACACAAAAGTTGTTTCCTACCTTTGAATAATAAATATAGAAACCAATACAAAATTTTACCAACCAGGATAAATAAACGCCTAGAAATATTCCGTTAACATTGAACAATTCTAGCTGCCGCTAACGGAAATCATTATACCACATTTTAATCATGATAATTGTAATTTATACTAATTTGTATGTGTAAATTTCACCAGGTATAACATTTATTCCCATTATATTCTCTACTGAGATAGTTTATTTTAATCAATTTTTCCCTCTTTCCTCTCAATTACCAACTATGCGAATATTGAGTAAAAAAACCGTCTGTCTGAGGCACTGAAAAAGTTCTGAATTTCTTCAATCATTGTCAGAAAATTGTTGTTTTGAATGATTATTCGGATGAATCAAATATGAACCGAAATTTTTTTCAAGGCCAGAAAAACTACGGTGTAACCTTGTGAGCTTGACGCTTTCAGAATTGAATTAAATCTAGAGGTGGACCTTTTTTCTTTGAACGCATTTCGATTCTGTATCTTGCAACTAAGGTATCTCATTTTGAAACTGTATCAAAAGTTATATGCCTGTTTATTACGGTGAACGTGTAATGTTTTTTAAGTTTATAACTTGGCATTAATAGGTGCAGAGCTTACATATTTTTTTTATGACATTTGTGACTATTTTAAATGGCCTATAAAATTGTTATTGGTACTTTTGACAAAAGTGATGCTTTGAACAAATCTTATAAGTAAAATTTTTGTTATGAATTCTTGAAATGTATGCCCACTGATGGAATGTCGTTCGGAAGGGGTTACGGAAACAAAGGTGGTCATGCGTGGAATCAATTCTCTTCTTCGAGCCCGCCAAAACGATTTTCGACGACGACGAGGTTTCTCTCACGTTGAGGTATTCAAGCAATACCCGCCCTATCAGCGAGAGACGGCGAAGATTACTCGACTCAAAAAAATAAAAAATCTCAATAAGACAGAAATCACACAGTGATCTCGAATAGATCGAATTTATTCGTCCGTGACGCTCGTCATTCGTTACCGTTTATGGCTTTAATTTTCAACAACGTCTTATCGGTTTAAAAATTTATTGTGCCATTCACAGAAATGGATTCGAAAAAAGTAGCGTTCTCGAATCGCACTTTAAGTCCCCTGAAATTATCAGCCGGCTTTGCGGTATCTTCGGTGACTTGATGCGTTTCCCAATGAATGCTGGCACCTCTTACTAATTGTAAGTCAATCATCATGCTACCAACTGATAAAATCGTTCTGCATAGCCCTTAGAATCGGAAGTCAGTTTACGCCTCGCCTTCACTATCTGAAGCCCACACAGTGTCATATTTTGAAACATTTGAACCGCTTGCGATAATGATTCAAATGCGAGATTGTGAGTGTGATATGATAAACTGGAAAAATGAAATAATTAGTGAACCCACTCCGGTGTGCAAACTTTCAGTTTTTCCAAATTCCGGGTGGTACCTATGATTTTTTAATGACTCGGTGCATAAATAACGAGGCCAAAAAATGAAGAGAGAACCTAGAAAAAAAATTCTTGGGTCGAAAGTTCGCGAAAGGAAGAATCAGCTCTCGACAAGGCTAGAAAGGGCTTGAAAGGGAATGAGTAATAGCTGCCCCCTTCCGCCCCGCCCGCACACGCCGCGGCGCTTACTCCTCCTCCTCCTTTCGACTATTTTATTGATAGGAGTCGAGCTGCTGTAGGAGTGCCTTGGTACTAAATTGCCTCTTCCCTAGGCTCCGTGTTCCAGGAGAAGGGACCTGAGCTTTTCCGCGATATCCGCGAAGGCGGGTGAACGAACGAGTATAAAGTCTTACGCGGTACTTACAACCCTCGGACCAGTTTGGATCTAGTACCTGTCCCTCCCGCCCCGCCCGTCCGGCCGCATCGTGACCTGCTTCAACTAAAAACCCACCGGAATAAGGGGCTGCGGGGTAAGAGAGAGTCTAGTCAGCCGGTAAGTGCCCCCATCCGTCTTACGGTTGCCTGACCCCACACGGTCTCGAGCACGAGGACGGGGATGAGGCTCCGAACAGAAGGGCTAAGGAAAACCAGTCCAGGAACACGAATACACGCATTCCTCTCCGCCCCCTTTCCGCTCTGCGCGAGCTCGCGTGATTCTTCAGGACTCCTGGAAAAGTCCCTTCGACCCCAGAGTGACTCTCGTCAACCAAATCTCTCCCTCCTCTGTCGATTCACATACGTACGCGTGCCTTCTTCGGAATGCTGAGAAAATTTTTTTCTCTGTTCCAAGAATGAGACGTTTATTTTGAAATCCCTGAGTACTAGGGTGTTTCGAAAAGATTTTTTTTTTCCTTCTTCCAAACAGGTTCAAAAGTTCGATTTAGGTATAAAAATGTACGCCTGTTCAAATTTGAGCTCTTGATAGTAAAATTGAAAGGTCGCGCATCACATTTTTCATATTCTCCATAAAAATGATACGGGAAATATGATTTAAGGTACGAAATACCTTCATCGAATGAGGATTAGTCGTCTTGTTTCATCCATGCTGGATATTAGCTACTTGACAAAAGGCTCGGATGCTGTCAAAAGATCATTGTGGTTTCTTCCACTTCGGAGTCAACTATTTCTTCTCAGTTGAGTCGAGTTTTCTTCGCCTTTCCTTAATCGGAATGGTATTGTTTGATCACCTTGATGTGAGAACAAGTATGTGCAAATTATAAACTTTTTTTGTGATGAAAAACAAGTTATGACCTTGAAGTGAAAGAAAACTGGGGTATTTTGAGAAACTATGCCGAGCGTCCTATTTGCAGATGAACGAACTAACTTGAAATATTTTACTATGGGATGTTTGGGTAAATTTACAAATGAATTTAAAAAAAATGGTGCCTCAGAATTCCGGTTTTTCATTCTGTTACGAATTTTCGAAATAAATCACGTGTTGAAATACTCAGAATGCAATATAGTACACAAAACATTTAAATTATTTAGATCATCCACCGGCTCATTTTCTGCCAACATAGTATCAAATCCCAGCTAATTAAATCTTACAGATGTTTGTACGCGAAGCTGGATATTTATTTCCTGAAAATTTATCACTAAGCTTCTTCTTTTCTTACTCTTAACCGTTTCCTTACTTCTCAGTTCTCTCTGTATTCGCTTCTTCTTTTTGTATGAGGCTGAAATTAGTAACGTTAACGTAACTATACCCCAGGAGAAATGATTATCAATAGGTAATTTTAGGATGACACCCAAGGATTTAGCTTTTCAGAATTAATATATATTCTAATTGTAATGGTTTACTAAATTTTGCAAAGTCATGATGTAAATTGGCGATTTTTCCTGAACACGCATCGTTACGCTAACGTTATTAACTTCATTCTCGTCTTTCTGTACTTCCTTTGGAGTGAACATATCTTACAGCGATCGTCGTAATTACACGTCATGATTCATTCACACCACACCTAGTGTGTCAAGAAAGTATATTCTTCTCCTCGAATGACCATGATCAGCACAGAAAAGTTACAAATGCTTTCATGATGCATTACCAGTACCTGTGACGTCTTCACGGTCAGTTACTCCCTTTATTTTTTCCGGTACTGGTATTTGTTTCCAAGCTGTAAGCTGTTTGGATCAAGCATTAATGCGCAGGCTGCGAACGGGACACCCCATGGGAGTGCCAAGTAGTGACTCTCCAATAAAGTTCTAAAGCTACCCTCCACTAAATATATCCTTATCTTTACTAGTTTATCACTTAACCGAGTACAATATAATCAATACAACGGTAGCCGGGGGCCTCCTAAATACAACCACTCTCCCCCTTTGGCCACTTTTCTTTATACAACCACTTTACTACCGTGCGCCGTGCTGATTTAACACCTTCATTCTTACCGAACCCGGTTTCACTCTCCATAGTAAGCAATGCACCTATACCTCGCCCTCTGCAAAAGGTAAGGATTCTGTTTTCCACAATCAGTGTACAGCTTATCTCTTATCGGTCCAGATCTAGAATAAGCCCGTACTGCTGCCACTGTACGTGCTGCTTACTCCTTGATTCCATCCCCTGTCGAACACCGTGCTCAACCCAATGGTCGACTATGCACCACCGCACGAGCTCCAATCTACGGGGTGGCTACAAACCATCACAAGCACGGGAGAACTCGACTTGTGCCATGGTGTACGTTCACTCAGATTGCACATAGTACGGATTCGTCAATACCTGAGGTTAACCACGAATGACGGGCGTGTAGGGGTGACCGATGTTGAAATCGCAATACTACTCAGGAAGTCGATTGTAGCATATTATAATTTAGAACAAACGGAAAGGAAGAGCTAATCTGAAATCTACTATTCTCGCAAACATTCCGGTAAAAAATTTTATTTATCGAACTACACTAGAAATAAAAATGAAAGACTTGCTCAAAATACATCCTGCATAGATATGATATATATAGCGAATATAATCTGGTTTAGTTTTCGAACCGCATTAACGCAGGTCAATATGCAGCCGCAATACAAAACGTTTCGACGTGTCTCTGTCTATAGCCAGAAGCTGGATATTTTGGAAGTAAATCAGGCGTAGATCGTAATTTGGCGTTTGCGGGGGGTTGTGTCTGAATACGGTATAACCCGTACAGTGTTGACGCCTTTCCACCTCGTGAATTGATTCGGACGTGAACCGGCTGAAAGGTTTAATCCGTATCATTGCCCACGTAACATATAGCTGGCGGTGCAGGTAGGCATTATTATTAAATGTTATTAAAGGATCGTCTAAGCTGGCTTGATATTTATTTCATCCTCCAACCTCGTTACCGCCACCACCATCCTCAAAGCTGCGGGCGCGAAAAGAGATATTGCGGTGGATTATCCGTTGCTGGTTGATTGACGTGAAATTTGAGAGTAAGCTTTTAATCCCTGCACATCACGCCCGCCTGTCTTCCACGTAACAAGACTGGAAAGACGCAGGGGGTACAGAGTGTAGGATACACCTTCTCTCTGGATGTGTATTATGCAAGTGTCTATCTGCACCTGGTGACTTTCAAGGTGTTCAAATGACTTCAAGTTAGTTTAACTGGATGTGACGTATTCGGGGTAGGAGACAACATAACCAAAAGAATGGTTTTATGAGACAAACTGTTCATCACTATAAGAGACTTGTCTTTTATCCGATATGCTTATTTCCCCAACTTTCTTATACCGTGTCCTTTCGTGTCCTTTTCAATAACTACATTAATTCTAAGGATTCGAATGATTCCACAATGATTCAAACGAAGCTCCCTGACCTATGTGTATCCAATTTACGTCTTCATCCACAAGTCACGTTACTTCAAGTGCATCCATGTAACTTCACGTGTGACCGAAGACAAATTGAGAAGACAGTTTTAAGTTTGGTTAACCCATCGTGTAACATTCACAATTACCGTATCGAAAGTGCGTAGAACAGAACGGAAGTCATAATCGATTTCATGCCCGTCTTTGACCACGCGTTAACTATCCCATGTACAAACACTCGGAAAGAGGGTAGATAAGCCTGTTTTTACGTAATTAGGTCTTTTTGCTGTCGCTTGTATAGGGGCGATCGACTGATAACGTTTTCCCCTGGGTCCAGAGAAAAAGGCTGCGAAGTTTTGTTCGCCCGAGTCGTACTGTCTGTGTATAGTAGGCGTGACTGTCCAACAACGAGATACGCCATCTGTAGGCATTGGACACTTGTTTTTGGATATCACACATCTATCTGCAGATCGTATAATGTCCCGAATATAATGGGTTTGACATTACCACATTGAACAACGTTAGGTGGAGAATTATTCCTGGAATATATCACCTGGAAGGGGTCGAACCAATCGCTAACTACAGACGAGGTGGGATTTGGGTATTTTTTTTTTTATTCTTTTTCATTTTCTTCTTACACATTCCTCTTGAACATTCGTAACTTTATATTTTACGCAGTGAACTTGTCTTGACCAATCGATAGTTAACACAAACGAAGTAATACGTGCAAAATTTAGTTGAAGTTTTGATATGTGTTCAATGTTGACTTCACGAAATACAGTGATAAATAAGGTTTGTAGATTCACAAAAATGTTATTTGACTTAAAAAAGTGGTGAAAACAACAATTTTCGTCATCAGGTGAGACCGCATTTATTTGAATCTACCAAAAATTTCTTTCGGCATATCTACCCTCACTAGTTGTTGTTTTTGGTGATTTTAAGCATATTCAGAGCTGCGTAATTGCGAGAGAAACAGATTGAACAGGAGTTTTGGAGAAAGTAGAAATAGATATCATAAGTCTTTCTGATTTATCTAGTCTCTCAAGTCTTTTTTAAACCTTATGCTGTTCATTTTATAACTAAACATTCAGTTATATATAAATTCATTACATTTGATTTTTTCATATAAATTGTTCAAAAATCTGTAAATACGCATATTTTAGCGCTATATTTTAATTCAACATACCTAAATACCTAAAAAAATGCATTATTATTTTAAGGGGAAATTAAATGTTAAATTTCGCAGGCCTGTGTAATACGCTCTAATTATTGAATACCGTTGATACATAAAATTTTGTCGAATTGTAGATTTCTAAAATTGTACTAAACAATCAAAATGAATAAAAATTGCACTATCCTAATATTGATTGCAGTATTCAGAGAATTTTAGAAATGGTAGTTTATGACACAGCTGTAAAAGACAAGTTGTTTCGGATTCCAGATGAATTTTATGTTACCGTTAAATTCCTTAGCTGCCAATCAGAGCGTCGAATAAAATATAAAACTAGGAGATGAAATTTATCTTGTAGATAAAACGACTGAACCGGGCCTTAATTCGATCTTAACCCCCTTTTCCTCTACTGCTAAAACTCGCAACTGTTTCGCCAAAGTAGGCGTACATCAACGTTTCCAAAACAAGACGACTTTTTCTGTTGAAAAAAAGTTTTTCTTTCTCATTTGTCGTTCACTTTCATGACTACCGTTTTTGAAAATTGTATTACGTTTTTAGGTGTTCCAATCTCCGGCCGTTTTGGGCACATGCTGTAATAATCTACGTGCAGTAATTTTTCTATCGACTCATCACGTTTGCAGAACACACGGGATAGGTGAAGTGTGCTATTATGTAATATATAGGCATAGAGGAATATGTTATCTCGTCAGAAGAAGTAAGCTCCAGTTTTCGAACGTACGTAGCACCGAACAAATTGAAAAAATGCTCCAATTAAAAAACAATCCTTGTTTTTCAAAGGGATGCCGTTGTTTGATTTTTTTTTCTCTCTGTAGCATTACTCTTTCTGCACGTTTTACCATCGCTATCCAAACCTGTGTTTCGTACTTTCTTTTCGTCGAACATACATCGTGTTTCTTTCTTCCGTTTTATCGTTTGACACATGACATGTTTTGGCTGCTGGAGAAATAATTTCAAAGCAAGTTATCTGGAAAACTATCGCACGTCGTGCTTCTGAAATTTGTAGGTTTTTTGTTTAACTTTTTTTTTCATTTTGTTTTGTTTGTTTTCAAATTACAGCTCATTTTGAAGTAGGATATTATGTATAACTCGATTCTAATCGGCCACCGTCACGTCAGAGTGATATTATCAGGTAAGGTGGTTGTTTGTTTGGTTATTTAACAAAGCTGATGTCACCTTGCACAGTCATTCTTATACCGTAACTCTGCATCCATACAGGATGCAAAAATAATTTAAATAATTCTCTAGCTGATTCTAATCATGGATTCGAATTTCGAATTAAAAAGTTTGGTCATTCATGGAATAAAACCGTGGTCTTAGTGTAGGGTAAAAACGAAGTTCAATTTCGAAGAACTTTGCATCAATTGATATGGCGATTTTAATAATCGCATTTTCTTTGCGCGACTCGAATCAATGCGGACAGTAAGATCCGAAAACCTCACAGAATATCGCAACTGCAAACTGCGCAATGTGCATTTACTGCAAAGTCGTTTCGATAAATTGAGAAAATTAAAACTTCTGATTCGTCATTTTCGAAATTCACGGTAATTTTGACGGTCATTTTTTGTGGTTCTCCTTTGGCTAATTTTTACTTTTACTTAAGAACAAGCATCGTGGCGTTTGATGGCCATAAATTACGGTAGAATTGAGTTATCAACAAACCGTACTGCACTACATCAAGTCCGTTTCCAAATCGCAACCCGCGTTCGTTTGTCACGAACGAACAGTGCCTTTCTTTCTCATTGTGTTCGATAGCTTCCTAGTTCTATAGTCGTGGATCGCGTGCAAATACATTGCATTCAGAAACTTCGTTCTACCGTCGCAGCGCATTTCTTCTCCGTTATTTCTCATCAAACTATGTCCTTGCTGCAGTCATCAGCAGGCGGTGATTAGCACTGCCGCAAACATCGCCTTGGATCTCGGTGCAGGCCATTGCGTTGTGTGCGAGGGATCAAATTAATCGGAGACCACCCATCGTCATGTTTCTCATGACACAACCAACCGCGCTGCTCTGCTCTTGCCTACTGCACTGTACACTGTGGCGCTGCGATGCCTCGTCCTGTTGCAATCGGGACATTCGCCTCCAAGTTTAGTCGTAGCAACGCAATCCTCTGCTTCCATATCTGCTGAGCCACGTTGTTGAAGACACGCCGTATAGAATTGGGTACCAATTCATAGATGCGGGTCTCTATTGACGCCGAAGAATTTTTGCGTCTATCTTTTGGATACCCTTCATAAGTCGTCGGATTCTAATTTCGGTTGTCAGAATTTGAACTGGAAAGGTTTATTGTTAGAAAAAGTGTGAAATAGGTTAGTGGAAAAAGGACTCAGTTGGTACAGAAAATAGAGCCCCATGTATAAGTAAGGAGATGCCATGCCGGGAATGCTGTAGCCAAGTCGTACATCCGGCGACAATTTAAAAAGAAACTTCATTTTAATAATTCTGTGGGGCAAAGGTGGACCCTGTTTTCCGTACGGCGAGGCACCACGTTGCGAGATGTTTTGACACCCGTCGGTCGCATTCCGAGTATCTAATTACGCGCGGCGCTATGGGACTGGAGCTATGGGGCGCTGGCTTGTATTGTGTTATTAAGCCACCTAAAGTGCGTTGAAATTTAATCAGGAAAACCATCAAACCGTGAGCCAGCTCGTCTTGGTCCGCCCCCTACCTCTACCCATCCCCCGTCTCTCACTCTTCACCCCAAAAACACAGGCGCCTGACCAAACCCTGATAAAATTTCATTCTCACGACTACCCTACACGTCCGTACCCCCGCTGTGACAACGAATTAAGATTTCTACGGGACAACATTCAGGCAGTTAAACAGAATCCCCAACAACCGGTATTAAATACATGCGCAAGTGTAGGATATTACGAGAAATGCGTTTTTTAAATGTTTCAATGAGACGCTTTACCGAAAAGTGCAATTTTTAATCAGTTCCACTATATCCGAAAATTAATAGTGGCGTTGATTTTTTTTTTTTACTTCCATTCGGGTAGAGAATGTCATTGCAGTTACTAGCAAATAGAAGGAATTACTTAACGATATTAGATTTCATTAGTTGTCAAATTGCAGCAATGCAAAATCTTCATGAAGTTTTGAACGATCAAAATTAATTGAAAAGTATTTCAATAAAAAACGAAGCAATCAATGAAATTTTTAGCTACAACTCTAACGTTTTGTTCCGTCGAATAGCTAACCAGTCTTCATTCACTCTTCGAAAAGTATTCACTCTTATCCTTGGGACTAGATATCAGTAGAAAATGGACTTTTAGATCAAATTCGGTCAAACGGAACTACAATTACCTAAAGTAACGCAAACTCTGTAGTGTATTATCACCTTGGGCTGAAAATTTGACAAAAAATGTTTTAACGTACCTCACTGACCCACAAAACCTAATGCTTGTTCTCCACTTTGTAATGTAATAAACGTGGAAATTGTCATGACTTGAAATTGCAATTCATTTGTACGAGTAGGTCACGTTTACATACCTGTGCCCTCATGATATGAGTTGACATTGTATTAGGTTACCATAGCATAAAACCGAATTATACGGATGTGTAAAATTTTGACATCATGCTAATTTCGGTTCAGAAAAAGATCAAAAGCAGTGACTTTATCACTGGGCGCTTAATCCGTGGTACGAGAATGGGATATCAAACAAGCAAGTGAAAAAATAAAGTACGAAAACCCCGTCATGAAACGTACGAACCAATTATATACTACCGGCTAGTCCGATAATAAGCTATAAAACTGAGCTTTGATCTCACTGTCAGTATAATCCTCGCTTTTTCAACGAGTCAAAAAGGTGGGAAGTCAACCCTGAACAGAGGGTAATCCCTGTAAGCCTCTAGCGTATATAGCAACTCGTTTGGGTATAAATGAATCGAATAGGATATGGTGGGTGCATTGACGTTGCGCACTGTGATAAAGATTTTCATTCACACAGTACACTTAGCAGACAACAGCAATGGAATGATGAAATGAAACTACATTGCAGGACGTCGAGAATTAAGCGGATGTTACATTACATCAAACAGTTGTGAATATCACTGCAACTGGTTTTCATTATCAACAAAATAAACTGATGTCGAACGACCGCCCGATCGTTTTATTCAACACACCGCTGGTATTCTATAAGTATATTTTTATTCCACGAAAAAATGCGATACTACTTTTCGTATCTAATAATTATCATTGTGGCATTGACCGCAATGGATCGAACCTGATGTGAAAACCTTTGCGATGTCGTATATTTCTCTGGAAGGCTTGGAAACGACAGAAAACTTCTCATTGTCTGCTCGGTCGTACATACAAGCATATTGCGTTGCAGGTGCATCGCGACCGTGTCAAAGTGATATTAGAAAGTTGAGTTGGTGCCACGTCCCGTAACCCATCATTATAGGGTCTAATATGCATTAGCCAGACGTTGTTAGTGTAAGCTATAACCCCGCCATATAATATCGGTGGACCCATAACCGCGCTCGCTACTGGCTCCCAAATAGTACCGGGTGGGCGTACCGGCAATCGCCTATGGAGGAGCCACCACCTCGTCCCTCGGTAACTCCGTATCTCCTCCACCACTCGACACCGTATAACAGTGAATGCTACTTCTATCGTGGTTGAATCTAGGCAAGGCCCAGTATGTGGCTAAATTATTAGGGGGTTGTGTAATTGGCTGGTTGATAGCGTGCGGTTAACTCGCCAAGGTGGTTAAGGTGGTCGGCAGGGCGGTTTCGCGCGACTGTCGTTTCTTCCCCCTGTAGGATTACACGCACCTAGCTTGGCCTTATGCTACACTGGTTCACTCGTTTACACGCGAGTCAGAGCCCGAATTCTTGTGCCTATAACTGTGTATTTATTAAATTGTACAAAAGCAACGTCTCTTTTATCGACAAGTACGTTCTGCCCGCCTTCTGTAAGCCGGAATTGACACGAGGCTGAAGTTAGTAACGTTAACCTAACGATATGTGAGAAGAAAAAATTTTACCGTGACTTTCATAGAGTTGGCTTTTCAGAATTAGTGTATATTTCGTTTATAACGGTTTATTAAATTTTGGAAAGTCGTAAAGATGCGAATTAGCGATTTTTCCTGAACATGCATCGTTACGGTGACGTTACTAACTTCATCCCCGTGAATCGACTCAAAATACGTCACTAACGGTCGGTATACAAGTGTATCTATTTATTGCCTAGGAAAAAATTGATTTACCTCTGGTATTAACATTTTTATTCTATCTGAAAATATTGGTCTTAACTTTTCTTGGTCTATTTGTTTATTGCAATAAAACTTATGACGCAGGATAATCTCACTCGGTGCACAACACTTCCTTTTACAACGATTGATAGTGACGGCATTTCATTGTCAAGAACATATCTCCAAGACCAATCTTAGTTACGTAGATGAGTGTAATTTGGCACCGTGGAAAATACTAACCTTGATATTTGGTATGATTACACCAATTGATTCCTATCCTCAGAAATCATGAAACAATCACTCGGAATCAGACGATATATTGAATGGTACGTTATATGAATGTTTTACTTTAATGTCCGTAGTCGTGTAAGACGTTATTTTTCGATAGATCTTGGTAGCAGATAATCATTGTTCGTTGATAGTAGATAGAATAAAAAATTAAAATCATTGTACAGATCGGTTTTGGGAGCTGCCAGTCATGCGACAGTGATGCGGTAATATCATCGAGGTGGGTTTGCGTAAGCGAAACTTGTTAGAAAAAAAAAAAAAAAACCGTCGAGAGCCTTAGCTCCGGAGCAATTTCGTGCACGCCATCATTCTACCTGCACCGCTGAGTTCTATTTCCATTCCATTTCTGCGCCTACCAGCCGGATATAAGGCGGTACGTCGATGCCAATACTTTGGTCGACTCTGAGTGTACACCGATCGAAGGTAAGTGGGATCCTAGATGCACGTGCTTTGTGGTAAGGCTCTTTGACTCTAAGGGAGAAAAAAATTAACGACTCAACGCCAACAGACCCTGTCACTTGACTTCTTCGACTTCAGCGTTATTAATGATCCTGTCATATACCAGCAGAATAAAGTTCGGAGTACCGCCTCCTCGTAACTGTGCGAAGAACTCATGAAGCTCAAACTCAACTCTCGAACTGTTTCATGCACATGCATGAAACATAACCGCGTCATGAAGGGAGCTGAAGTTGAGAGTCTCACGGAAGGTGAAATTAATTATTGAGTAGTGCCAAGGATCGGAGTCTCGTCAATTCATCTTCGACCTGTAACTTTATCTGGATCATTCCTCCTTTCCCTCCAGGTTATACGGCTTTCGTCGAGAATCGGATATCAAGTAGATAGTTTCTAGGGGGGGGACCCATGTTGATTGTAACTGTTTGAAAAACATATTGTTGCTCGCATGCAATTTGCTGTTTATAACTGACATGTTTTTCTGGGTGCATTGATTTTTATTCGTGGCGATATTGCTTATATCATTTCAAAAATGTAACCTCCACTATTGTTAACAATCGAAGAAAGACGTAGCTGTAAATGTTACATTTGGCACCTGTGGTAACACGAAAAAATTTATCGGAAAATCGCTATAAATACGTTAATTTTTTAAAATTAACAATATTTTATATTATACAAGCAGCGTGCGGATAAATGTGCAATCATTAAGAAATTATAAAACATATTTTTTAATCGCACATGATCTTTTGAAGTAGAGAATTCTGAAACCTCAAAAACCCTGGAAGTGGAAACAATGCATGGGTGCAGGGATGTGCAGGGTTCCGAAAAATAGAGCTCTAAAAATACAGAATCCCGATCTCTTTACGTACTAAATGAACAGCTGTTTGAACAGCCGAATACGATAGGTTTAAAATATAGAATGCGCACATTTCTGAATGACCATAGCTGTGCAAAAACGCAAAAATAGCAAAATTCCGAATCGTCTTTGCATCGATTCCATCAAATTCACTCAGTACACACATGCATATTAATGATTTGGGATTTTACCACAACGTTCGATAACCTGTTGTTTAAAACGTCGAACTCTTCGAATATCATGCCAGCGTGATTTTGGAACTTTGGGAGCTGTCTTTTTCGCAGCTCTGATATTTAGAGCCTTGTACTTTTGGCATTTTTTAATTTGAGATCTTAGTATGCCGAAATTAAGACAATTCGAAATTTAGCGTATTCCACTAAAAAATTTTCGGGTACTTAGTCATTTGTAATTTTGGAGCTTACTCTTAGGGGTTGGACTAAGGATCGTGATACATTAGGTCTGCCTTAAGAGGAACGTGGAGAAAAGTTCCCAGGGATAGAGTGAAACGAAACAAGACAATATAATAAAATAGTCAAAGACTTTCAACGTTAGAAAAGGTCATAAATTTTGATAGAAAGTTTTCAGTGCTTTGGTCGCCAAATGTAGATTCAAGTTTGCAGTAAGGGAAGGCAATAGCGTAAGGGCTCTTAGAAAAAGAGAAAAAGCGTCATAAACGAAGGCGAAAGGTTTGAAGGCTTCGTTTAAGGGCCGCGCATGATTTTCGCCAAATGTCACATCGAAACGAAACATTGCATAATGATTTACAGCCTTCTTTTCTATGCCTACAAAGTAGATTAGGCGGGTGAAATTAAAACGATAAAATATTGGTAAGCCTAACATTAAAAAGTATGAGACCCAATTATTACGATTAAATCATGCGGGGTGTACCACGCAATACACCGGCTTGCCCTATTACTTGGAGACAAAACAGTTACGATTCACACCGTCATATTCCTACAGCTCTATTGTTTTCTTTCCCGCCGAGACACACGAGGCCAGAGAGGAAGAGGTTGAGATACCTATACTATACTTGGAGACGTTGAGAGCTCTTAATTTTTCAACCTGAAGACGACATAAGTAAGGGTAAATAATTGACCCGTATAAAACATTCTGCTTGTGAATCAGTGGTCAATAGTTTTCCAACACTCAAAGCCCCGCGCGGGGCTTATTGATTCTGAAAATGTCACCTTTAGGAATCCCTTATTCCCGAGACTTCGCCACTCCACCTCCAGTGGAGTCTATCTGTCGCTTCTTCTTATTCGCGAAAGAAGAACTTGGGAATGAGAAACGGAACCTTGTGGAACCAGTGACACTTAGGAGGGTGCCCATCAGCATGGAGAATCTGCTATAGCACAGCGCACAATCGTGAAATTCGATCCACTCGTTCCCGTAATTATGAAAACGGTAGCTTCCGCGTTGAGAAAGGTTTCGAGTATCATTCCGCGATGTTTCTGCAACTGTGGAAGTACCTATGCGCCGCCTGATCAGAAGGAAAGAACGATACGCCTCCATCGCGTTTTATATACTCGGTTCCTCATAGCTTGTTCAAGTGTTTTTCTGCTCGTTGTACCGTCATATCCGATGATATTCAATATCCCCTGTACTGCAATGCAATACTCTCCGAAAAAGTTTATTACATCGCGATAGGCAGAAAAGCTACTTTTGTACTTACTATAATCTTCAACAAAATAGCTAAGAATTATTTAAGTGGCAAAATAAACGACATATCATCCATTCAACTTAGTGTGGAAAAAAGTTGCTGATAGAAAAATTAGTGATATCAACAGTCAGCATATTTACATGATAATATTGTTTTATTATTCTTATTTTCACGCAACTACAGTCCTGTTTAAAATCTGTTTCGATTCGTTGCATCTGTCTTAACGGATAATTATTCATTGCACTAATTAAGCCTTACCTTGCACACATTTTTCCAAACCAGCTATCATTATATCTTTTTTTTGGTGCAGAACCAGCATCCAATCGCCTAAGTGCTTTATAGATTTGTATTCGATACGGTATGTTTGTTCATACACATTTATTGTCTAGACTGTTATAATACTTTTTGGAATTGATTACGATGATGAAATTATTGTCGACAAGTTTGACAAGAAGAGTGGTTATCTGTCTAGCTTCAGGCATTGCAAACACTGCCGTACAGATTGGAGTAATTCCATTTACTACGCGACATTCAACCGTCCTTTTGTTGTACTGCAGCACCACAAACCACAGGTTCCATAGATGACCGGTGCTCTTTTCAAACCATCCCTGAAATTTTATTTAGATTGGTACGACATGACGACACTAGAATCGCCGTGTACACTATTCAGTGGTCGGCACCGATATCGCACTGCATAAATTGCAGTCAACTTCGCATTTTCATGACGTGATGTGTTGAGCGATTCCAATAATGTGGAAGATTGTTAAACGATGCTCAGTGTTCTGTGAAATAATTGCAGTGACGCGAAAATTGGTTTTCTACTGCCGACGAAATACCTGTTCACACGTGCCTGCGGTGAATGACAGTTCGATCGACATTGTTTTTGCGAAAGATTTCGCTCCGACATTTACTCCAATCGAAGATACATAGGGCCCATGCTGGCTGAAGCACCTGGCTTTCCGAAAACGATGGAAACTTCGACCTGAAAAGGGTGAACCGCGTGAAACGGTGTGTCTTCAGATGTACCTAGGGACTGTTTTACAAGGAAACCCCGTGGCCTTTCAGCATCGTATATTCCCACGTACATTTCCATACTCACCCTGGGGTCCGGGTGAAAGAGAGGCGGGTGGGCAATATACAAGAAGGACTCCGCGGCTGGTCTCTGGTGGCTTTGCATTTCGCGCCCTTCACGCGTGACGTCATCACCGCAATACGTGACGCGCGTCCAAGATATCGGGTAACGCAAAAGAGGTATCCACCGAAGAAATTTTTCTCACAACGTCCCGTGGTCCTCACCTGTGTATTGGTCACATCGATCCAGACTGGTCTCAATCACCACAGTCACGGATTGAGTCTAATAGTGATAGGAATTTTTTTCAGAATTGTTAACGTGTGGCGGAAAATTTCGCTAGCGATCAGGAATTATTCTCAAGCTATGGGTGAATGTCAACGTCTATAACACGTAGGATTGCCAATATACGAAAGAACAATTTTCCAACTTGGATAACGCAGGATCTGGCAGCGCAAAAGTTTATATGATCATAAAAATGTCTTAATAATTGATCTTCTTCTTTCCTTTTTCTGCTTCCAATCAGATAGATCTGATATATTACACTGGTTCTCATCCGGGAAACGGTGGTTTGAAAACTTCGTATTTATTGTAAACGTTGCGGGGAACAAAGAACTGGCTCTAAATGCTGAGATCCCATACCTGTCCTGGTAGAGACCATTTTAACGCTAGCTTTGAATTTTCAGAAAGCACATTGATGACTGTTTGCTTATAGATGAGTGGGGTTCGTCATTTTTCAAATGAAGATTCGCATTTGTACAAGGACTTCATACTAGTAAGAATAAAAGTATGGTAGTGAATGACTTATATGTACAGTCTTGAAAATTTATAATCGATACAATTCGTATTGGACAATTTTCGTGATGGTAAAAAAAATCATGGAAATTAGGTACAGTAAAGGTGTGTGAAAAATTTATTTCACGGCCTTTTATGTGAATATTTACATGACATGCATGAAAACATATTTTAGTGCCAAAAATTTGTGTTTCAAAGTTCCTTGGATTTCTCAAGAAATTTCAGAGTGAGCATCCCACATTTTTAAACCGGAAGTGGTAATAAGAAAAAAAGCTTATTTGAATTTTGTCTTGGTAAGAACAATTGAATGTCCCAATTTCATTCGACACGCGCACATACAGATATAAATCCTTTTTTGAAAATACTTGAAAATGTTTTCGTAGATGACAAAACGAGTTTTCAGCGGAGTTTTATAATTTTTTTTCAATCCGAAGTTTTTTACGACGGGAAAACTATAAGACACTCTGTTTACAAACGGTCGTAACCAAAAATGAGAATGTTATCACCCCCGGGAAGTATTTTTTACGAATAACGTGTCAAAACTATCCATCTGAACTATAACAAGAGAATTCGCGAAGTGAAACACTTTAAAACATCTCAAGAGAAAAATTGTGTGAGTATTTATTTTATTCATTTTCTTTCGTAGTACGATTCTGTGGCCAGCTTAAAATTGTGTAGAAGCAGCTTGTCGGTACTGAACCATTGTTTTATTGCGATTACAGACTTAGTAAGATGAATAATCAGTCAGAGGCTGCGCAATATCTCACAGTAGTTGGAAGCAGAAGGGTAAGGTGAAGCAGAATAAATTTACCGACTTGTATATGATGACACTGCACTGCAGATCTTGAAAGAATAATGAAATTTCAAATCGAGCTTTCGCAGCTTGAGGAAAGAGCAAGGGTGAAAAAATGGGGGAACGAATGGGTTTTAATATCGGGTGGTGTTGGTGCAATGAGAATCCTAAGGGAAAATGCGGGTGCGTGGTGGAGGAGAGCAAAACGAGTATTCTGCAATCCGCGAATCTGTTAAGCCTCCCAGATTGTGGGTTCGAGACTTTGGAAAGTTAATCATGATGACGTCATGACGAGTGTGATGTTTCCGTTGCTTATATACATTTGTATCCAAGTACCTATATATTTATATGTATATAGAATGAACCCAGCTGCCGTGATATACGAAATCATCCTGGGGGCTTAACAATACATTAATACGCTGTAGAGTGATAGGGCCGCGAAAAATACGAACGCTCGACAGGTTTTTGATGAAAACTGATACGTCAGAGCATGTACAAGTTTGTGAACAGTGAATACGTAGGTAGTTTCGTATTGAATAACCTATTTCATATGTTTTAGACCGTTTTATTTACTTTTTTTAAATCATAATTACATTCTTATATCCCACCGCTGTCACCAGTCGCCATGTGACGTAAAGACAGAAAACTCATACGAGAAGCTCGGGGATATCAGCAAGCGTCGGAAGTGTTCCATGCTCGCTAAAACTGAACGGCTATAACTCGTAATACATAGTGCAGTCAACCGAAGCTGGGAGTACTTAGTCATGGATATGTCAACTTGATACTGTCGCTTAAAATTAGTGGAATTAGCTTTGGTCGATATTCAACTGGAAGTAAGTTGAATTTATCAGATGAGACTATTCCGACTTAGTCATGGATATGTCAACTTGATACTGTCGCTTACAATTAGTGGAATTATCTTTGGTCGATATTCAACTGGAAGTAAGTTGAATTTATCAGATGAGACTGTACCGACTTCAAATATACCACATGAATCTATAACCAGCAGTGAACTGGGTCAAAGTTGGAAATAGCTGGCTGGACAGGTTAGCTTGATACTTGGGTATCCGCCTGCTGGAATTATTCAAACGGTCAAAAGTTGTTTGTGTTCGCGCTTCAATCGTATTATGTCGCAAAACTATATTCGGACGTGAACTCGTGGGTTTGTTTAACAATATGTAATTAATTTCGTTGAAGAAAATCAAATATCGAAACGCCGACGTTATTTTGCTTGAACGAAAAGACGCGTAAAAATCTCGGTTAGACTTTATGTTATTATTCACTGTTACACGTGATATTACTGCTAAAGACGTGAGGGAACTCCACACATGACATTACTCTTTATATGCAGCTATATCGTGCTATATGTGTACAATTGACCAGAAATGTTTTTCGCCATAGTGTATGCAACTTTTTCTTACAACTTGCTCACTTGTTGTATAACAGACTATTTTTCGTCATAGGTGACGGCACTGCAAAATATCACCATCAATCCGCAACGTGAGGCTAGATTTACAAAAATTGAAACGAAAGAAACGTAGGGACGTTCGACAAGAAACATTTATAGCGTGACGCTCGTCATTAAGGCGGTTAACTCCGCAGGGTTCAGTCCATGTCCCTCCATCGGTCGTCAGGCCAGAAATTAACCGATGAAAAGACGTCACTCCGTGCTCGACTTAGGAGATCTTCCGTTAGTGGTCCGCCGTTTAGGTTAAAAATCCCAACTTTCCAACTGGACTTAGCCCCGTATTCGTTATCTCAGGACCCTGCAGAGATGAATAGTTCACCTGTAGTTGATCCGTTGTTAAAAGTTATGGCTACGCTGTTTATCGAAGAATGGTGTCCGGTGTCTGTCAACCACCCTATTCCAAAATTCTGACGTAACTTTTTCGTTCCTTTTTCCTTCGCAGTCGGCTTGTTATCGCCTCTGGATCCCTCTCGCGCATTTCTGTACTGACTGACTGTAACGAGTTTCGAGACTTTTGAAGGCGAGGCTTGCAGCCAGTGGTAGCAGCACTAGTACCAGTGGCTCAGCGTGTCAAAGGAAAAGAACGCGATATTCTACACCCGACGCTCGAGACTCTCTGCAACGATAGATAAATAGGAGGTTGGTAAATCGTGTGGATTCCAAACGAAACTAATATTCTTCACGTTTCACGCGACACCGACACAATCCCGCATGTCAGCTCAGCTCAGCTTTTATTCGACAGACTTCAGTTTGATCTTACGAACACCGCTACCGCTCTTCGCTTCCACCGTGTTTCCAGCTACTTTTATAATCCCCGTTTTCCTCTTCTCTATATTTCTTTATCTATCTGGATCGTTTCCTATTCACCATTGTTCGATGCGATGAGTTTGTCCACGGTGGACCCGTGCTCTCGTCTTATACGCTGAGCTTAATTAAAATTTATACATTCACGTGAGATTTATGAGGCAGTACGCAACGAGTTGAGTGATGGTGCAGCTGCGTTCTGACAAAATCTGCTGGATTTCCACTTGACTGACGTGGGATTAGCTCAGCAGCCGCGGCTTTAATATTCGGCGAACTGAAAAATTCGAATTTCGCCTAACCGCCTCGTCAATAATTATTAGCTACAATAATTCAACGGCGAGCAGTGTAATAAATTTATCACGTGATTTTCATCGTCTACCTTCGCCTTGCACGCAGTTGGATTAATTTTTTTAACCATGCCGTTGGTAGAAGAAAGAAAATAAAACACTTCGCTCTTATTATTAGTGAAGAGAATTATTTTTAAATGCTTCCAGGAATTTTATCAGTAAATCATTATTCACAGTGCGTAATGACGGTTTATCTTGGTGTTTGCGTTTCCTTCGTTTTGCAAGAGAGTGAATTCGATTGAGGTTGGGCATGTTTAGGGTCGGCACAAGAGTCGCTCCTCGCGTGTCAGGTCTAATAAGCTAATTAGGCGTTATTTCGCCTCAGCACAGTCGGCGAAAGTAATTTACTTCCCGCGTAGCCTCCATACGGGAGATCGATTTTTTTCCCTCGCGGAGAAAACCGTTCACAGAGCACGGAACAATATCTCTTTAATTTTCTTCTCAGAAATAATCTCCACAAACAATGTCAAACAGTCCATTCTACGTATTTAAATAACTGCGCGAATAATCAAAAGTTATTTATCTTAAAATTTCATTAGCCACTTTAAACAATTCCTCGGTTCAGAGAATTGAAGTAGAAGGATGAAAAAATGAAAAAAATTGTCATAGGAATTATCTAAATGCAATCAAGAAGCCCAGCGTAGATGATTAAAAAAAAATCTGCCTGATAAATTCTTGTTCGTTCTTTATATTCCACAAAATATTCACCCATGGTTTGACACGAAACCGCGGAGACATTTAAGAGATTAACCACACGCCTTATACGAGCTGGGGAAATCAGACGGACGTCTTTGCAGCAAGTACGTAATTTGAATCGCAAAAAAAAGACTCGCCAACTTGCTGTGTGTTCTGCTCGGCAATTCCGGGGATTAATCGTGGCTCTATGGTCTAATCAAATCTTACAGCAATCATTTTGACTCGGGTTAAACACGCTTGAATAGTTGATAACACGCAAGTGCACCACCCGATGCTCGGTGCTCGGTGCTTGGTAACTGGCATGCGAACGTGCATGCAGGATGTGGATTCAGATCTAGCACGGATCATCTAGTTGGTGCCCCAATGGAATTGAAAAACCTTCTGGTTCTTCATAACCCGTGGACAATAATTTTTCAATTCCAGCTTTGGCACACTAGACGAAATGGACACCGTTCCCAACCGGTCGATAGAAACTGCCGACCTTTTTTCGCACTCGTGGTTGGACGTTAGAAAAACTTTTGGGAACGTTCGATTGGCCTACGGATAAAAGCTTTTGAAGCAATATGCACGGACGTCGGAGTTTTTTGCGTCTTAAACGGTTCTCCTCAGAAAAGATTCGAGATCGTTTTTAACTTGGAGGTTAGTTCCTAGAAATGGCGGGGGTTAGACGCAATTAAAAATAACCTCATCATTCAACAGTGTAGCAGCGGCTTTTCTCAACCACCTGAAGTTGCTCAACCCAATGGTACCTTGGAAGTCTAGCTAACCGTTGAAGTAATGTATGCGCGACTGTGTAAACATAGACCGTGGACCCTCGTTGCGGCAAAAGTGGTTGAACTAATACTGCTTCGCTCGTGGACTTTCTCTCCTCTCTCCTTCTCATCAACTTCCACTTTCCCTGTCTTTCCGTCTCTCTCATCATTTGCCTTTGATATAATTATTTGCGGCGAAATGTTCATCAGGAATTACTCTGAGACGGGGACTGCCAAAATCGAAGCACTTCTGGATCAATCGAAATTTATATGTTATAGATATTATGTTCTTGGGAAAGACGGTATGTAATTTTTGAAGAGATACGGATAATATGGATCTCAAAAATCTTAATTCTAATCGCCATATCAAACTAGGACAAAAACCATAAATTTGAATTAGAGTTTCCGTAATACTAAAGTGGTGACTGAAACTTTCTCACCGATCAAATCAATTTTACTCAAACTGGTTGAAAAATTTTAGCGATACAAATTCAAAACCGAAACTAGCTGCCATGTATTCAAAACTCGAATGGATGTTGTTCGAACCAAATTTGCGAATGGTCAAGAAAAAGCCCGCAGAACTCTGAGCTTTCGAATTTACACTCCGGTAGGTTAGATGTTGTCACGATAGTATCTTAGGTATCTTAAATAACGATACGAATAGTCATATATCACGTTGAATAATAACATATTCTATAAACGAACGCACGTTAAAAGAGGTTGATTTAAATGGTATAATGAAATGGACGGTGCAAAAATCGAGTCTACCGAAGGCACAGCCGTTCTCTTTAATGTACATTTTCCAACTACCTATTTAGACGTTGAAGTTCAAGTGATCTCTCTTCCGGAATGCGCTTCTCCTATACCCCACAAAACTGCAATTAAAAATGACGCAAGCGTGCAATGTGTGAGCGAATGGTAAAATTCTCCCGGGAAACTTCGAGAATGCTTGAATATTTGAGGTTTTCAGCTGTCGCATAAGCTAATTTCCTGCCTTTTCCGAGCAGATTACCTCAAGTTTGGAACGGTCAGTTCAGAGCAATGTGTTTCCAAGGGCTTTTCACTTTGGAAAAGCGTGAGCCCATTCTTCGCGAGACGCAACAGAAGTCAATCACACTGAAATCTCATTTTAAATATGCGTCACTGAGATAGAAATCGGTGGTCTGAATTCACAGAGTTTCCGAGGGAGGGAAAACGAGAGCTTTCATTAAAACTAATGCGTTTCTGAGACCTAGTCTCGCATTCCAAATTACGGTAAAATTGAAATTAAAATTAAAACTGTGTCAAAATCGAAACGCTCGTTTGAATTTTTTTGCTCCCTCAATGCAACCCGTCTTGGATTTTTCGATTTAGTTCCTGAATCGCTAGTCTCTATCTTTGACCAGAAGAATACGTATCATGTTCGCTAAACCCGAAATCCCAATCTTCGAAGAGTTGTTTGCCGAGTGTTTTATTCACTGAACATTGGAATCTTCAACCTCGCCCTCAGTTGTTTGCTCTCTCCTCGAAGCTGTGTTACTTAGATTGTAACTGCGACACGTGTTGCTTTGGGACAGACCCTGACTGCATTTCGACTCGCCCCGAAGTGTCAAATCGATGAAAGAAGGCCACAAAGCTATATAGAGCGTCTTATTCTTGCAAAAGAGACGACAAACAAAAAAAATTCTGTTATTTGAATTTAAGGCGGTACTTCAGCGACTTCGGAGTCAATTAAAAATTATTTTGGAGAAGTGTACAATTGAAATTAAAGCTATTGGAATAATGCAGGAAAATAAAATTCATGAATTTTTCAAAACATCCTGGATGATGGTTTATTAATTACGTTCTGTCAATAGTTTTTCATTTGCCCACTGTTGTTATCAGATATAATTAACAGCGAGTGCACAGTTCCATTTTTTTGGATACAGTTGAATGTACAATAAATTTCTTTCAATCAAAAATGAACGTTTTATTCTTCGTTTTGTCATTATCATTAATAAATCTATTCAGGTTTTGCAAAAATACTATTTACGATATTAAAATTCTGCCCCATATCATCAGATTTCGGACGTGACATTTGTAACCTCTACACCATGGTGGTGTTTATCATTAATGATTATTTCAAAATGGTTGGCAATGTCTAATATTCAGCATATCGTTCGATATATGATTATTTCATTTTTTGCCTAGGTCTATGGATTTCATAAAAAAATTGCGATAGCATTTTCGTTTAAAAACTTGAAACGGCCATAAGTTCAAATCAAATTTTCAAAAAGCTCGCTTCTACGTGTTTGGCCGATAATCTGATCTGATGTTCCACGAAGGGATTCACCTTGTTCCTATTAACAATCAGTCCACGTCTCAATTATAGTTAAAGTCTTTGTATTGACTGAAGAACCTCCTTAAATTGATAATTTCTCTCTACAAATTGTCTTACTAATCATGTTTTCGATTACAGATGATACACAATTTTCGAACAGAAGAGAATGAGAATTTATACTAAACGCACATGAGTTATGAAAGATTGGTTCACTTGTCACGCGAGCGTTTAGCGCAACCATTCGATAATTCGAGCGCTGCGTCCGTCCAGGTTAGAGCCTCGACCAAATCACAAGACTTTTGTTAGTCAGTTTAAAAGTGCAATGAGAAAAATTTCACTTGTTATAGTAACTAGAAAAATTCAGTAAAACTGGTATCGTGAAAAAAAAACTGTTGAGAAAGAATAGTAACGGATACTAGACTTTCTGGTAACAGCTACAAAACTAATTTTCGTTTTGTACCTGGAGCTATATTTTTCGATTGTAGTAAAAAATCAAAATAGTTAAGGACTGAGCGATAACCGGAACTAGAAATTTCTCTCAGTGGGCGTTTTTTATCAGTAGGCGGTTGACTGAACTAACAAAAAATGACGTGATTCTATTCACAATAGCAAAAAACACACGCAACTTTGGCGATCCTTAATTTTTTGCAATTACTTGGCATGTACGGTAAATTCAGTTTACCATGTTCCATAAAATCCATACGCAGATTTGCTTTTTAATACGACTAAATTAAAAAAAAAAAAGTAAAAATTTTTCGCGAATTCACTATTCCGTATGTGAATAAAAATCCCTTCATCTTCCTATACATGTTCAGTAAATTTACAGCATACATTTTTAACAGTGTACCGCTCGCTACTTCCTGACCCTCAACGGCAACCTCAGTCGGCATGAGCATTAGTATCAGCGCATCTACGTAAGACCAGGATTCCTCGCGAGCGCCATTTATGTGCAAATTCGTAGCGACCCCATGGCGTCGGTTCCTAACAGTCACCGGCTTCACTAGCATAAGACCTGTTAATGGTTCACAACAAGCGAATATTAACTCTGATGGTATTGTGTTCATCGCTCCGGCGATGTGTAGATATTCATGTGCGGATAACAAGGTACGATTTATTTGCAGTGTCGTCTTCCCCGTTTCCATTAGAGAAAAGACATTACTTTTAAATAAATATTGCTACGCCAGGTACCGTTGATGTGTAATAGTGATGGCCAAGTCGGACCTGAAGTTCCTGTATGTTACCGACTGTCGCAACGTTCCGAAAGTCCAAACCATCGCAGTGGCTTCTTACTGGCATTGGCTGCGATTCTTTTTCTAACTCCATTCATCAGCTGACATTTATTTTCTCATTCTCGCCAATCGCATGAATTTTATGATTTCACCTTTACCTTTGGTACCTCATTTCACCAATAGCAAATCGACCCTTGAGTAATATAACATGCTCTCAGGATATTAGGAAATTATTCGCCTTTGAATGAACCGGCGATATCGATGTAATATCATTAATATTGTACGCCTTTGAAAGCCGATATGTTTGAAGTCGTCTTTGATCGTATTCGAATAGGCCGCCATGCTTCGCAATGTACTCTAACGAAAATAAGCAAATGGGATAATCTTTTTCTGACTCATACGAGCGTTTTCCATACATATTAGTAATTAATTTGTCACTAACTCACTATTTCTCTTTTTCCGTGTCTCTACGGCCGTTAACCTAGTCAACCTTTTTACATGTAAAAAGCACTCGGCGAAATGTGCTACAGTTGAAGATACGAACCCTGATTTAATTAATCATCGAGCGTAGCAAACACATCTAATTTCAATAACGATACCAGCTTGAAAACTGGATGGTGAATTGGCAGTCGAAAGCCGAGGTCCAGATTCATTTACTGCTTGATTAATTCCCATTTCAATACGTAATACCAGCGCACTTGAATTTCCTCTAATTACGATATTATATAATAGGAGGCTTTACCAGTCGGCAAAAGTCGGTTCCGCCGTTGGATTGAAAATTTTAACATTCACATAATGTTCGATCACTTTTTTTGACACTAGAAAATGATGCACGACGTACGTGTGACGGTTATGCACACCTGTGAAAAAGGAAAAATTTCTCCCTCTTGTCCCCGTATAGATTGCAAAATCGCTATAACTCTTTTTTTCACAAGGCTACTTTCGTCGCACGGGATCGTTTGTTACAGTCACGCACGAAATGGGCAGTCACGCGTCACCCGACTCTGTCGTCGACCGCCGTCCTATACTAGGGATGACTGTAGAAATTGATAAAAAATTGCAGGTTATAAGAACGTGGCAAGTGAAATCAGTCCCCTACACAAAGAGGAAGCTACCGCGTCGCTCTACTGTTATTTTAATTCCATCCACATTGAACACGTTAAACCGAAGATAATTGTTTTAGGCAAGATTGTAGGTGGTGCCATTTGTTAGTTTTCAAATTGTTAATTAGCAATGGTCTTTATCGGGCTATTCGTAATTTGATCAATCTATGTCCGAGCGACCGAAATAGATGGTGAACTTTTGCTCTCCATCTGCTCGAGGTTGTCAGAGAATAACTCTCAGGATAAAAGGGTGTTTCGGAATTAATTATGTACGTCAGTACAAACTTTTATCGCGAGGATTGTCAGCTTGACGTAGTCAGGTAACTGACAGTGAAATTATTTTTATCGGTTGCTTCTTCTTTTGTTCAACTCTCTGAAACGCTCGAGTTCTTTGCTGTCGCTGTCTGGTGGTTTCAAGTTAAGCATTCTGACTCAATTGACTACTATTCAACCAATGGAAATTTAATTAGAGCATTAGCAATTGATGCTTGTATACGAAAATAACTTTTTCTAAACTTTTGATACCGACTGGTAGCTTACATCGACAACGCTCTGAACTTGTCGATATGTTGATTTCTCAATGTACTGTCAGTAGCGTCTTCAAATAAATGGTAAAAGACTCTCTGTGGCATACGATTCGAGAATTAATTACCATCTTATAAAATCTCTCAAAGCCTCGTCGATTACTACATGATTAATTAGTGGCATCCGTGATCAAAATGTAAAATATTTGGTATTTCACTTCGGTAATTGGCATCAACCGTTGATGAATGATAACATTATTCCTAATAACTTCTACGTCTACCAGAAATCTGAAAATACGCAATTCGTTGCCGCCCAAGATCTATTTTCTTCCAAAAATCCACAAAGAAAAAATTCCTCCGAGGCCGATACTCTTTAATATAAATTCTTCGACGTACAAATTGTCCAAATTTCTACCTAGCACATTATCGAACATAGTACGAAAAACAGAGAGACACGTTAAATATACGTGGTCCTTTACAAAAAGTATCAAAGGGAAGATTATTTCAACGGAATTTGTACTAATATGTCTAGATGCCACATCATTGTTCACCAATATTCCAACCAATGTAATCATTGCTGCAGTCAAAAACAGGTGACCAGAAATCGAAACTCATACCACGATCAACAAAAAAGAGTTCATAGTCACTCTCAAAATTTGCCTTAAGTTCAGTTACTTTAAATATAATAACTTCTTTTACAAACAAACGTTTGGAGTGACGATCATCAGTCCCATTGTAGCTGATATAATGATGGAACATCTAGAAAACAAAGTTATTAACAACTTAATTCGCAGTAATAATACCAATGATTTACGCCGTCGTACGATGATCGATGATAATCGTTGGAATACTACAAAATAACATTGCGACCAATTGCGGGTAGCCGGTAAACGGGCACTAGAAATTTTGCAATACCTCGGTCGACCGCGGTATCATTCCCAGCATCGTTCCCCAGGCATCGAACAAGCGTCTCGCTGCGCAACTTGGGCGATTCTAAGGGATGGCACGGCGAGGGTCTCGAGAAGCCAACCGCGGGGTCACGACGAAGCGGCGTGGCGGAGGCAAAAGGTAAGCCCACGAGGCAGTTTATTAGACGTCCCGCTGTGGCCTTTATTAGCTCGCAACGCGGCAACGCCTACCTTCCGCCCTCAAGCTTCCACCCTTCTAACTCCAACGCCCGAGCCATCTCAGCATCGTCATCTCCCGATATATCGGGCGCGTTGCACCCCGTCGATAAGAGGAACGTGCCCTGAATCGTTCCAATGCCGTGGCGGGCCGACGTTTTAACGACACCTTCTGCCAATCATTATTTCAAACTTTAACGACCCTCTCCGACATCTCTGAAGCGAGGCTCTACTCGCCTGGAGAGCACACCAAGCGTAGTGATTCGTGGATGCGACGCGAGCTACGCTGTTTCTGAAATTGTCGCAAACGTTCCCGCGCATTGCTTGTCGACACGGTATCATTGTCCCAAGTTTTTCTTTCCTTCCTTTTATAAACTGCGTAAGGTGCCCGCGCTTCTGCGAGGTGTGAATTGGATTTTCTCCCGGAAATACGAGGCCAAGAATTGTTTGGGCGGAGGTCCTTCGTCTTGGCAGGGGATCCCTAACCCGGGAACGACCCGTCAGAGGGTGGAAGTGCGAGAGAGCAAGAGGCAAGTTCATCACTAAGTCATGATGCTTTTATCCAACCACCGTGTCACCCTTGTAACTCACCCGTGCGCCGCGGCGACCCCACAGTTTCCTGTCTCTCCGTCTGCCAAGGATATACACCGCCATTCATCCGCTCACCAGCCACGGGCGGAGCGCTCTCAACACCTGATACCCACTCCACCTTACCTGACGACGCCTTTAGTCGATCCCACTTTTCTAATCCACGCTTTCGTTCAGATAACCTCACAACGAGATAACGCTTCTAACACTACACGGTGCCGACGCGACGCGGCGTTGTCACCATCTGAAAAGGGAAAGACTCATATCCCAACGCCACGGGAATCTTTTCTAGTTTTTTTCACTTTTAAATGGCTTCTTCCTGAGGATTTTGTGCTAATTCGAATCCTTGAGTCATTAGCATGGACTTATTTTCTCTCGGATCTTCATTTTCGAATACATGGATTACTGAATTTCAACCCTGAGTACTTTTCATTCTCCGATAATAAACGCTCCCTTCACTGCTCGAAGAACTCTCATAAACTCCGTTTCGTGTAGAACTAATCTGACGAGTAAACATGATTCTTTCTTCAAGTGGAACATAATTGACTGGAAATGGAAGCACTAGAAATGAAATTGCTCCGGACGCTTTTCTAGCAAAGAACAGAAGACGGCTAATACTCTTGTAATTTAACAATCCAATCTCAAAATCAATTCAAAATATCAATGACAAAATGATAAAACAATTTGCGTGAGACGAAAATTCATTTGATACTCTATCACAAGGTTTGATGCTCTGTTTTTTTTTCCTTTTTTTCGTTTAATTGAAACGTCATACTCGGATGTCCATCTCGATATTCTTGCGAAATTGAAATAAATTACAATTCATTTTTCGACTAAATTTTTTGTTTGAACACCAGCCCTCTCAACATTTTACCAACAAACGCAATCACGGGTAAACAGCGAGGTCTATAAGTGTATGCGTAGCAGGTGTGGGAGATGTACTTGGAAGGATTGAGTAGTTCCTCAATTGCCGTTTAAACCATCGTATAGAAGTGAAATATGAGCCAATTACGCGAATCGTAATCCTCATTTTTGGTACTAAGGGGCAACTTAATCCGTCAGCGTCTCTGCGATGGTGGGTATAAAACCCGGCGTCATAGCATGCTGTAACCGTGTATGACTAACGCTTCTTTGGAGTTGACAACACCTGTCCTTTGCTTCTTGGCCATGGCGGAGTCGATAACCCCGAATCGCAGGTGGAAAGTCGCCGCGTGGTCTGACTGCACATCGAAGGTGCGAGAAGTGGAGATGAAGACTGACAAAAGTAGCGTGTGGCCTGAAGGGGTTAAAATATTAAGCTCCCTAAATATTCCAACAGGAAGGCTAAGTGGGCTAAACGGCTCGGTGATTGCCACGGGAGTGAAAGCCAAAAGGACGTCGCCCCTTCCCCTGTTGCCCCTGCAGGGTTTTTAAGCTTTGAAGTTTTAGCCATCCGCTGAGACTCACCTTCCAACGCCCGAAGCTCCTTCTAAATTCAAACTCTTCGTGCGTGAACCTTTTTTCATGGTTCGCACACGCGTATAAACAACTTTTACATGACTCGTGCTGTTCAAGTTCCCGTTCCTACAAATTTCGTAGTCGCATTTGGTGATGTAAACAGGCTGGAAAATCAGCGGAATGCTTAGGTACTTGTACATTATTATATCGAAACCTTTTTACTATGCCATTGTAAAATCAAAAATCGTTGGAATGACTCTCATCGATCATGTATGACAGGAGCTTGAGGTAGCCTCTCGATAAAATCCTACTGATTGATTCCCAGAGTTGGGCTATCAGCCAAGTACTCGCCGCCGTCGGTCGTTGATTGCCTGAAGTCGTTTGAGTTAATTTTTTTGAAATGCTGATAGATTTTATTTTTCACCATATGCTTAATCATTTCTGAACTCGTTCACAAACTCAGGGATGCTATCAACATTTTTTTTTCTTACTTTCTTGGGAACCAATTAGAATAGATATAATTTTTTGACCGGCGCGCTGTTGAACGTGATTGGTTGCTACAAGTTTGCCTGATTGAGAATTGATCCTTGAGAAGAGGAGCGAAAGAGGGTGAAAAGATGTTATCTAAATCTGGAGAGTCGAGCTGGCCCGAGGTATCCAAGTATACAACAGCTGGTGAAATAAAATCGCTTTGCTCGCAATTATTTAGTAGATTGTCAGCTCTTTTTATTCTGCTTCTGCAGGTAGCTGGGTATGAAGGCTATAAAATCCTGCGCGTATACCGTAGTATATACGTTTACGTATGTGGAATTTTTTTGGTCATCCAGAGTCCGGCGACCCGCACCCCGGGACGTGGGATCTGAAACCTGGGACGTGGGGGGACAGAACTCTCTCCCACAGGAGCTTAATTTCACCCGGGACACGGACTACAAGCCCGTACCAGAAGTTCGTAGTAAAATTTAATCGGGTCTCCAGGTCCGTGCTTTAGGGAGAGAAGCCAGATTTTTAACACCGCGCGCATATTTTTCGCTCCAGTTTCACCGGAATCAAATTGCGCAAAGGGAAAAGTTGTTAGGTTATTAATTCTGAAGACCAACTGAGAAGCGCACCAGTCAGTCAATTATTTTCTTTCACTTTTACTCCCTTTCTCTTTTAATTTTATTCGAAAATAATGGACATTTTTCAAATTATCTTTTGTGTCATTTTAAGTATATACATATATTGTGTCATATATATTCGGGTGTTTCGGAAAAAAATATTTTGCGATTTTCCACCATTAATTTTTCACTTTTGTACATGTTTTTAAATCGTGCTTAACTTAAAAAAAAATGATTTAAAATTTGAATGATGACGATATGTATTACAGTGTTTCAAAAAAACCGACTACTTTTTTTTTTTTCAACATCATTATTTCAAACGGTTCAATGTTTGAGGCCTGATAACTCCGAAACGACTTACCTTACGCAAATATTTATTCAGATCTCTTTTGTAGAGCGTAAAATTTCCTACAAGAATATGTTTTGTTTATATCTTCACACTGATTCGTTTTCGAGCAATAAAATTCTAAATTTTTAAAAAATATTATTGCCCATGTTATTTAAATGGGAAATAGAAAATTAAGAATCGCCACCTTAAATATCAATATTAAGAGCTCATATTTTACCGAGGTTATTTTTGAGGGACACTCGGAAGATTTTTCAATGTTCTTCGAAAAAAAAAAAATAGTCGGTTTTTTTGAAACACTCTAATATATATATATATATCCTTCAGGATTTACGACGATTTTTTTTTCTTCCGTATCTGTCACAAATTTTGCGAGTAGCGCCTTAAAAAAAAACTTGTAAAATGAACCACCCTAATATATATGTATATGTGTGTGCTTCTTTCTGATTATTCTTAAATATTGAACGAATCGTTTA
This sequence comes from Neodiprion virginianus, assembly GCF_021901495.1. NCBI lineage: Eukaryota > Metazoa > Arthropoda > Insecta > Hymenoptera > Diprionidae > Neodiprion > Neodiprion virginianus. The sequence continues at coordinate 25,605,256 of NC_060878.1, read as the reverse complement.
TATGTGTGTGAAGCATCTATTTTAAAATTGAACTCATTCACACGTGAATTTGAAAGAATCGGTCATTCCATAAGAAACAAATTGTTCAGACTTGAATTGTTTCGACTCTTGAATTTGTTCTTCGGTAGTCAAGTTCCTGGCAGAATCCCGGTCTATACGTTATAAGAAAAAGTAGATTTTTCCGGTCGCACGTCGTTATTTTCATTTCTCACAAGTAAGCTTGGGTGGCACGCCGTCTTTCGAAAAGCTTTCAGGTCGGAAAATTTATAATTCAAATTATACCCAGTTCGAAGTTACCCTCCCGGGTGAAGATGATCTGCGTTGACGCCTCCGCAGTCCCTGATGTCACGGGTGCGGGATAAAGACCACTTTCTTCGAGATGAGGCGCCCAGGTGCTCTTTCGGAGGCTTCACTTTATAGTTTACACCGCTTAACCACTCATCGTTATTAATCTTTCGCCGAAAAGCCGTCCTCCCGTGGAGTTAATGCCTTCGCAACTCTTTAAGGGTTCGTTGTCGCGATCTAAGATCCAGCAATACATCAAACCCCTGATCTTGATCGGCAAGTTGATGTGTTCGTCCGGAGATTACATCTGACGGCGGGCATCAATTCACTGGTGATTGTGCACAAAATCAAATACACGCGGGGCTGAAGGTTGTGCCATTTCTTTTCCGGCTGTTGGCTTTCACCCCCAATAGACGGTTACTGCAGACACCTAATCAAGCAAAACCTAAGCTTTAGAGCATCGGTTGCTTTTGGTGTATAGGATTCATGATCGAACTCATGGTGGATCAAAGCGATACAGAATCTGTCTGTCTGCGATTCGGAGATTTTAGGCCGATCAGCAACCGTTGTATATTCACAAAAGTCACCGAAGAAGTTCGATGGAAGGTTTCATAACCTTATGTCCGATGTGGTGTACATGGTATACTACGTTCATCACGTTAAAGTTCGGTATCGTCTAGAGTTAGACGTGACGATCAATGATTACGATGGATCGTTAATCACGGCATTTATATCATAAACTCCGAGTTCTGCTGTATACAGTCCAAAGTTTTGCAAGGTTTACTCGAGCCTGAAACCGAGGTCTAGAATGACGGACAGATCTTACGCGACTCTGAAAACTACGTTAGATTCAAGACTAGATTCAAAACTCGATATCATCACTGACTCTGAGTTCTTACACACGTTGTTTTTAATGCGAAAACTACGCGAATCAATGACGCTCGAGCGTTTCTACACCCATCTGTTGGTATGAAATGGTTCGAAGATTTTCAAAAAATTTTCGTAAGAACTTTCTGTGAATTGACAGCACACTATTATGTGACGATAGCTTCAGCATCATCATTCTATCCAGACTTGTCTACTGTACGTGAATGCGAAGCTTAAATTTTCTGAAAACCATGTCTCGGAGCACGTTGTTGTGCTTCTGTTAATCGCGTTTGTCCAAGTAATGAAAAATGTTTGTGCTACTACTCAACGTAATAAATTATCTGCCAACAAAAATCGATCTTCATTGTACCATCAATAACCAATTAATAAAAAATAACGTTAGTCAATTGTGCCGATAAAGACGATGAGAAATCTGAAAACTTCCAACATCACTAGTAGAGTTAGACAAACTTACAAACAATTAAGTGAATTGAATACGGAAAAACGATTATATGATCTAGTTAAACATTGAATACGAGCAAGTTCGAAAACATTTCGGCCTTAATCTTGAGAGAAAACATTTGCACACCGTTTATTTTTCGCTATGCTTATAGGATAGAAGTGGCAGGACTGTGTTTAAAAAGAAAAGGCAAACGCGAAAAAGCAGGGAGAAAATAGTGTAAACATTCTCTTCTCAAATCTCAATCAGCTCGCGGACGTACAACTCTCTATCGACGATTCCACGGTTTATTCGAGCTGCGTGGAAATAATGGGTCTGCAGCTGCGTAGCCGCCAAGAGTACTTTTTCCTTCTATTTGCAGAATAGGCACTGGTACCACAGAACACGGTGCTGAAATATTCTAGCGGTGAGCACTGATTTAATTTCTTAACAACTTTGGTTTCCACTCGTTTCCACACTTTTCGATATGCTTTCATTGTAAGTAGTGCATTGCGTGACACGAAAAAAAAAACAAAGAAACTTTCTTACCATGGGACAAACTCTATTGTCAACCATCAACTTTAGCATCCTTTTTCCATGTCCGCATTTTCTTCCCCCTCTTTTTTACGTACTTTAGGAAATTCAAGCTGTCGCATTCGATCAGTCCCGAAAAGTTTAGCTCTCGAGATTCTTTGTTCCTTTCTTCCACTCTCCATTTTCTTCTTATTCGGTTCCATAGAGCAAGGTTCACGCCATTATTCCGTAACGTAACCAGTGACGATGATCAGTTCGAAGCATCCGCCAATTGCGTTATCAATCTACCCCATTACCGCTTATTATCTGGGAGCGTATAATCGGTGGATAGGCGTGAGGCAACGGGCTGCATGTCGTCGTAATGAATTTAATTAGGATTTTATCTATCCTGTGGGGCAACGTGGAACGTGAGGCGGTGAGGGTTGCCAAGCATTTCATCGCGCACACAAGCGCTCTTTCAGTAAACATACCCTTCACCACCCCGCAACTGACGCCCCTTTCAAACTCTGTAAGTCACTAATTTGTCTAGAGTCTAGACGACGACGCGTCAGATTGTAGCCAGTGTTTTGTAGCCACAGCTATGCCGGAGAAGGTGGTGCGGCGGCACGCGAAACAAAGCATAAAATAGAGAATAAGAGTAGAGGCGTGGTAGAAAGGAGTGAAAGAGAAGCGCATGAAACCACGACGCAAGTGCATCTAAGTACAGCGTATAGATGCGGGCATGTCCGTCGACTGCTGTGCTAGAGCCAAGCTTTAACGGCAAGTCATAAAACTGGTACAAAGCGGCAATGCTGTAGACTCGAATCCGAAACTCTATTTGCATTTATTAAACTTCCACGTAGAGTTTTCTTGGCCGCTTAATTCCAAAATATCAAACGTCTCTTGACGAGCTTTAATACCTTCAAGTGACGCACGCAAATCACTGTTACTTACGTATGATGCAGGTCGGCTCAATGTCTGTGTTGTGTCTAAGTTGCACCTTGATATGTTTAATCGTAAATGCACTATGAGGCAGTGTATTCAGTGCTGCAGGCGAAGTTCTCATTAGGCTCCTGTAGTGTGAATGCATCGATACCGTTCCACTATATTGTCGGCTGAAAACAGGGTATCAAAAATTCATGCTCAGTTCACTCAGATTACATGCACGACAAAAAAATTCTGGAAGTCTAATGCAAGTAATCCATTTAACTTACAGGTCTAAAGTCCATTCACTTGGAATCAAAATGAATAAATTCAAATCCATGACAATGATTTTGAGTAATTTCGATTTCCAATGATTACCCACCGTTTCAGGTGTTTTCACCTCTTTCCAAATTTGGATACAATCATAAAAAATCGGCAATAAAGATCGGAAATCACCTAAAACGTTAAAAAAATATTGGAATTACAGAGTATTATCACTTGGAAACATCGAAAATAGCGTGATACGATATCGAAATCAACAGAAACCACTTGAAAACAATATTTATGAATTCAATTCATTGGGCATTTGTCGCAAGACTTCCAGCAGTTTCCATGATTTTCAACATGTAGCCATGTCATTCTGATTTGAATATTTCCCGTAAACGGTTTAGGGTATTTTCGTTAATTCCCTATATTATTTCAGAGAAAATTTCAATCATTAGATTTCGTTTGAGTCAAAATTGAATTTTTAGCTAATGTTATTGCGATTTTAAGCTGTTCAAACTTTATGATTTTTTTGGATGAATAGCTTCACGTTACAAATGCTCTACTGTCATTGTCTTAAAGTTCACGTTGGACGCTTCTCCTTATGCCGATGACTAAGTTGGGCATAAAATTTCAGATATATTTCACAAATCATAAAGAAGGAAAGAATCTATCAAAATGATATGAATAATTTGACACAACAAGATACTTTTCATTCACAGATTCGGTTACGACAAATCCATGCACTCTCCTATAATCACTTCTTCATCGACAGATTCAATAGTTTTCACGGACTTCTTCATTCCCTCCCGATCATCTGTGAATATAACGTACCATATGTATTACATACACACTTTTACTTTACATACATCCTCAATTATGCCACAGTATAACTGGATGTTAGATGAGGCCTCACCTCCTTTTCTCATCCACCCGGTCCTAAGGTCTTTCTCGGCGCTTCGCCATGTTTTCTCTCCTTGGGTTTCCTCTTCTTTTCTCCCGACGCCGGAGAAGCGTGGAACCAATTTTTCTCCCGGCTGTCGCTCGGCGTTACAAATAAATGAAGCCGCCCTGCTCTCTGTCTCCTATTTCAGAAGGAAGGGGTGGCTTTCCAAGCGACTCTCTCTTCTTCGCCCGCATTTCCCGCCTCCCCGACCCTCACGCTCTTCGCGTGGTGAGATCTAATAAAATCGCTCCGAACAGTAATGCGTACGAACACCGAGCTCGACGAAGATGACGTTCGTCGTCCCGACGCCTCGCACCTACTTCAATCTTATTATTGACGGCCACTGCTCTCTACCCAGACGTCGAACTAACCGCCTCATGCTCTGCTTCCGCACCTGTCAAGTAGAAGATGGACGCTGATTCGTTTCTTCATTTCACTGATACTTTTCACGAACAAGTATTTTAATTGAACAGATAAATTTTCAGCTCAAATCGAGCACTTTTTAAGTATTTTGTTTACCGCTTACTTCTTGAAGCTTTCTTCCCTCTTGCCGCGAAATTTTTCTACATTAAATCAAACAGTTTACGCGTAATTTGTTTACATTATACTAGTCAGTATATTTCACTATTGTTTGACGATAACATTCTAAACTAAATAATCGTATGAGAACTCGGTTACGGTCACGTGAGTGAATTACCTTAAAAATACCAGCAAGATTCTTACATGTTATTGGGTAATGTGAACAATTCTTCTACTGAGCGAAAGTGCTTGAAAAATATTAGTATTCACACCCGTCTTGTTGTACCCGCTATAAATTCATTCTACTTTTTGCCCACCCTGATCAATTTTATATCTCGTGCGCTCAACAGTTTTGTACTTTTGAGAATTAAATTGAAATGTGTGCGTGCATACTGGAAACCACGTAGTACTAAAATTCCGTCTCATGGGTAGGTATTGTGAAAGTATATTGAGACTCTTACGACAATTTTATCTCTGAAGACAAGTAGTGCGTATAGAAGTGTTTTATGATTTACGGACCAGGGGTGAAAATTTGATCCCAATATCCAAAAGCCTGGACTAGAATAGTTATCATTTTTATTATGCATCGTCCCTCTATACAATCGTCCAATTTTGGGATAGTACGTGTTGGAACTGAGACGTGTCGGGCAGTAGCTCCTACCTTTTCTATTAGCCCTTCGTTGTAACTCACTCTGTGCAGGATCAAGATAATTTTCGAAGTCTCTTTTGCCTCGTATACATCTAGAACCCGGGCTGGAGCTCGAGGACGCGGAGCCCGCGCTCTGGATTCGAGATTTGGTGGGTGGTCCGTAACCACGTTAGGTTGTTCGTCCCACTCGATCGCGAAATGGAAGTACTATAGGTGGATGGCGGAGCGTTGTGTAATCGAGTTATCGAATTAAGCCCGTAAATAAACAGGGGGCACTTTGTTAATTAGGCTTGGGTTTGACGTATTGTTCTGAGGCAGCAGGTAGGGGAGATCGCTTATCGATTTTTTCCACCCTCAACGTTACGTATTTTCTCGCCGTTTACGATCCATCGTCGCCTGAATCAAGCAACTTGGATATGAATACAGCATTCCCTGCGTAACTGCCCCCGTAATTCGATCATGTGATTCCAAAAAATGTCAATGTCCATTGTCCACGTTTCTCCGTGCTATCGCCTCTTCTCACCATTTGTATTCCAAACTTCCGCTGGGTTCCTCCACTTGTCACAGATCATCCTGACGTTCATCGATTCTCCTTGATACATGGATAAGCCCCGGCGGATATTGCACGGGGTAGTTCGAGGATAACCAGGACCAAAAGTTTGAACTACTTAAATCGGTAGGAAAGTAGCCCATCGATGGGGCTTCGACGAAATTGTTCCCTCTTTCGTCCTTCGACCGTGATGGTCCCGGGGTTAAAGCCAGGCGTCGTCGTCGCGTTTCATTTGATCGATTTTCCATTCCAGATTACTGCGCCCTCCGCGTTACGTTTTTGTCACTACTCTACCATACACGCATCGACGGTGGCGATGTGTCCTGCTTCCTTCTCGTTGCTACCGCTACTGATGCTGCTACAGCTTTTCGTTCACCAGGTAACAATGGAACGTAGAGTCACCACGTGGATAGAAATCCGTTACATTCACCAGCCGATGTATCAAAACGAGAGAATTTACCCTGGCCTGGCAAGAGAGAAGGACGAGAGAAGCAGAGATGGGGGAACAACCCGTATAATTCTGTTTGTTTATGGCGCCGTGGTGTCCCGATTCTTCACCGTAATGGCCGCTGCAGCCTGACAAATCTCCGTTTCGTGATTTTTACAGATTGCACAAGCCGTGATACATCTGCTCCCACTCCCGCCACTTCCCTATCTTTGTTTTTTGCCCCCTCTTTTCCTTTACGTTTGTTTTTTCGCAGCGTTTAATCGCCTGTAGCAAGGTTCGAAAAAGAAATAAAATACACAACCCGTTTCGTTGCAATACTGCGCGAACCTGCGTAGACATGTAACGCTCGATGTTTGCAGTAGAGCCATTTACGCGTATATCCAATTGTATATAGAGGATTTTAAACATAAACTCATTGGTATTACCGAAATTGGCAGTATATACTATGAATAATTAAAAGTTTACGGTCTCTCTGTTGCAAAATAACAACAAATGCTCATTAAATTTGACTCTTAGATTCTTGTGTACAGCATTCAACATATGTATCATTCTGTTAAGTTCAGCTGTCAAGTTCTTTCGAAACAAAATGGAGCTGTAACATTTGAATGGTATCGTGAAAAATAATTTTGGGCCAGAAATTTGTCCTCAGTTCAGATATGCGTCTTCTTCGAAAGTTTCTAAGAGATGTTAATTCACCGCGGTGGTGTCTTGGCACGTGCCTCAGCCTTCGTATCTACGGCAACGACGATGAGGGCAAGGGAAAGGAGCAAGTGATATTACACCGGTAAAGATGCGATGTGCAACTAGTGCTAAAACCGAGATGGATCAGCGCTAGGGACTCCCAGACTGTCTCTGGGTGGCATTAATTTTGGTCGATAGTTGGAGTGGGGGGCTTGTGTTAAGTGCTTTCTAAACATCGTAATCCTCGCTTGGACGATATCCCTTTTATCCCCTTCCGTACGGAATGCTTCCCATCCTTCGCGCATAAACCGCCAGCCGTGTGCAGAAGAGGAGAGGATAAGACACGAGACGAGACGAGGCAAGACGAGACGACACTCCGGACGAGTGAGAGGCCAGTTTAGCGACAGGCCGTAAGGCTTTGAAACTGAAACTCCTCTAAGGACATACAAATGGCCGTCTTAAAGACCTCCCTTCCATAAGCTGTTCGCAAACACCAGCTGACAAAGATGACCCAAACTCAACTACGCAGTGTGTCAAGCTCTCGAGGCTTCTCTCTGCCCTCATATCCATGGTTCGGTGTATGTACCCCCCGTACAGAGAAAGAGGGAAAATGAAGAGTGGAGCCAGAAGGTGAGGGCGAGGGTGAACGGGCTAAGCTAAGGGATTTACATTTTATGAACCTTACAGCGAGCTGAAGCTGCGGTGAGTCGCTGAAAAGGGTAGTTTCTGGCACGTGCGATATTATAACCTGTATTGTCGAGCGAGATCAGGTCGGACCCCCGTTGCTACTGCCTGATGCTGCTGCTGCTGTTGCTGGCCTTTCCTCGTAACTCTGCATACATCCAGCGTATGTCTATTCTATGGGGGTATAAAATTACCTCGCGAATAACGTTCTGATTGTATGAGCTTGTGCATTTCCATTTTCATACATTCTTATAGACATTTTAGAAACTACGGTAAACTACGCGTTCTCCTTTTATCGAGAACCGAGAAAACTGAAATATTTAATCACTTATGCTTTCTATCTCTTGATGATAAAGTGGAGAGTCATAGCTTGGAGACAAATTTACTGTAGCAAGACAGTAATACTGGGAATGTGCAATAAATTCAGTTATTTCATTCCGATTTATGTGACCTACGTTTTTTTGGTTTCACGGACAGATTCTAAAATAGAGATATCGGACTAACTCATCTACTCTCACATTCGTTCGGTACTGTCAATTTAGTTTAGGAAAAATTTTCACTGTATTAATTTTCTGATAAACATGTTTGCCCACAAAGTTTGGAGATTGTTTGTTCTGTTTATCATGCAAATAGCATTGGATTTTTTGATTCAAAGCTGTATTAAAAAACGGAAAACAAATAACAAGTTAGCCAACTGTTATTGCGATCCACGACGATATATTGTTCCGCTGAATCGATATCGAACGTGCTTGAAGGCTTCGTTCTATCTTGTAATATGAAAAGCGTATTCATGAATGGACGCGACATTTTTGGAGATTTATCATCTTAACGCCTATCACAATTTTAGAACTGTTCACCTTTGGTTTTGGTGTTCTTCACACCGACATATCTGCGTTTCATAAGAAAATCTAGAAGTCTAAAAGTTTAAATCATAATAATTCACTTGAGAAGTTGGATATTTTTGACATATCTTCATGTCGTATTCCGACAGTAAGACCTATGAAATTTTGATTTCTGTTGCGAAAATGGTGTCAAGATTGACCAACGTAAAAGTGCAATGCGTCGACTAGGTAGCTGCGGAGGTTCTATACACCAAAGTATGAAAACAAAACTTGAGTCTAAAAACTTCGGGATCTTTGTGGCAGCCGCTTAGGTAGCTGAACTCCACCGGTTCTTTCTCCTTCAACTTCCACGGAGAAAATCGAAATGACATTATACGGTAAGTTAGCTCGTCTTTCAGTGGCGTGCTTAGGTATCTAGCCGGTAGCTAGAACAGTATGTGTAGTTACCCCTTGAGGCACCCGTCTTCATCGTTTTCTTCCCGCGCGACAAGAAGACCATGGAAACTTTCTAATATCTGATAACCGCGCCCGCAATGCCAAGAGCCGTTGTCCTGTACTCACTGTTGTAGAACCAGCACGAAGAAGATTTTCTGGTGAGGAAAAATGGACTCTTGTGTTTTTCAAATTTTTCGATTAAAAAGTCATATGTCATTTTCAAAAAGGGCTGTAATTAATTGCCCCTCGTAGGATTGAAAAATGGGTGGCAACCTTTGCTCTCTACGTTATCAAGATTGCGGTGGAATTGTTAATTTGTCATAAACACAAATATCCAAGAAACTACGTAGAACACAAACAATCCTGCAAACAAGTAGTGAAATACTTGATTTGTGAAACTTCAACGCTGCAGGACACGCCATCCCTTTAGAGAGAAAAAAATTGAGCCAATAGAATTTCGTAAAGCCTCCGCTTTAGAATTCAAATAAATAGTAATCACCATTTTTCATGCCATGTAAGAATAATAACCTTCCTTCAATGCAAAGCATCATCAGCGATCGAATGTAGGTGTGAAAAACGATGCAACAAATTCGAACTCTGCACTACTCTTAACATTTTAAGATCACTCGTGTATAGTATACATTGTATTAAATAAACTTAGAATAAATCGAAGGCCAAGTTTATTCGCCATCATTGTCTAACTATTTAAGCACCAATGTTAAGTCCGAGTATAAAACGCGTGCTGAACAACCAAAGTCACTGTGAAGACAACATTTTCTTTAATCTCATACTATACGTAATATTCATTTTTTTTTTTTTTTCAGTTTTTCGGTAAAAAATTTGAAGTCCGCCGAATAGAAAAAATTTCCGGTTGAGTGTGCTATCTAAAAATTCTCTTGTAATTTACACGCGGATATCTATTCATAAGGGAGTGGTAGGTTTTCTAGCATAACGTATACTTTCTATCGTATTTCATCAGAATGAGTGGTTAGTACGTTGAAACAGAGAATGTCAACATTGCCGTAGGCGACTCTAGGAAGAATAAAAAAAAGCTGGGAATGGCAATGGGGAAAATAAAGAGCGAAAGAAAAGTCTACCCGCAAAGATCTCGGGCAAAAATTAGAAGATATGAGTACTAAATTTACCGGTTTGGTTAAATGATAAAAGTTTCAAGGCATTTTCACACGGTGATGCTTTCGGTCGACACCAGGGGCTTGCTTGCCCCAGCATAAGAAACGTTCGTTGCTGCCGCTGTTCTCGTCTTGCCGCAAGCTACGCGGTAGGTATATTTATTGAGTCTTTTATATTAAAAGCGTCCGTCTCTCTCTCGCCCCCGCTCGTGTGCGCCGAAAATTTCTCTCATCTCGCTCTACTCCTTCACCAAGGTAGGTTTCCTTCTTTGTTCCGTTGGACCCCTAAATCACACCGTACCGCAACATTATTAACTATTTACATAGCCACGGTATTACAGACACCCTGCGTGTCGGAGAGCCCGGAAAAGTTACCCTCCTCCGAACCGACCGCACCGTAATAAGAAAGAGAGAATCCACGAAAAGGAGTGCCGGAGAAATCCTTTTCGTACGGATGATAAAAATTCAATGAAAACAAAGATGGGCGTCGGGATATGCATAGGCTTATGGGGTGCGAGTGAATAATCACCATCGGTGATTTTTGGGTATTATGCAAATCTGGAGTATTCCAAAAAAATGCGTTCATATTTTTGTCATCACTGTGTGAGTAATAATCCCTATCGAGAAAAATTTATGTGAAACAAATAATTATCGTGTTATTACTTATGTGAAAAAAAAAGGAACGGACGATTTATATTGTAGAGCTGGTAATACTTGTTGTGTCATCCCTTACATTTCTTATGATGAAAAAAACGCGGTAGTAAAGTTTTCTTTATATCACCGTAAAAAGTGTTGCAGCTACTAAAATCTCTGTGAAAGCACCCTTGCAGCTAAAATTATAAGCAATCCTCATAAAAAGAATCTTTCAGGTTACAGATATAATTTTTAACACTCATTGCACTAAATAGGAGTTTCTCTTGAACCATCCTCACTCGTGTATTGAATCCGATATATTTTTCACCGTTCAATTTGCTACCGCACAGCTTGAGGTAGCATACTGCACGAATCGTAGTAGGATAAATCAGAGTGATCGGAAGATTCGTAGGGTTTCGGATATGTTTTTTATTGCTTTACTCGAAGTAATAAAATCCCGGAAGAAGTTTGGTCGATTCAAAGGCGTACGTGTATACGTGCCTCTGCAGAATACGAGGAAAAATGGTGTCCTAAAAATCTCCCGGAAATTCCTGTCTCTTTAATACCCACAAGTACATTTCAAATTTATTTCTTCTCTTTTGTTTCCTTTTTTCTGCACTTTTTTTTTTTTTTCTTGCCTCTGAAAGAGACATCCTGGCGTATTTAAATCAATAAAATATGTATGTTATCGACTGTTGGAAAAGTTATTTTCCCTGAATAATAGTTTTCCGTGAGCATTATGTCCACTGAGCTTATATAAGAATTGATCAACCATTCGGGTTTAGAGTACGTGAAACTCGAGGTAGAAAAGTATAAAGCGTGAAATATTACTCGGTGAGTTTTTACTCATACCGGGGTCGCCGGCGTCGTTCAGGGCTCGGCATAGCGCATTAATATCGCGATACCCTGGCATCATCTCGGTAATGGCCCGGGAAGTAAGAGATCACGCACATGCTGAGGCTAACGCTGAAGCTGAAGGCTGGGGGCTGAGACTGTGGCGTCGTTGAATCTACGGATGTGTGAATTTTTACCGGGTATAGAAAAGTTGGCGCGCATCTGTCTTCATTTCGACAAAGGATGAAAAAAAAAACCGCAAAAAATGTATATCAGCTAAAGGTGTAATCCGGCGACGGTGACGGTGACGACGACGACGACGACGACGACGCGAGCGAGAATCATATATTGAAAACCGGAGCTTAACTCGTAAGGTGGGACGCGAGGCTTACACGTTAAGCCAACGCGGGTGACAGAAAGTGGAAAAGGAAAAATCCTCATACCTATATAATCTCCATCTACGCAGTGGACCCAGACCTTAGCTCAAGGTACCTTCGCAGTCCATGCCTAGATTGCGGACCAACTTGGCAATCAAAAGTGGCTCAGATAGGTGGAGAGTCGGGAGATTGGGAAAAAGTGTTTGCACGTGCACCAGAAATGATATTTGTGTCAGCGGACACTCTAAGACGTGGGGATTGGGTTGATTTGATGATATATCCAGAGACCTGGATGCTCGCTAAGCCATGGATCGATCGAACAAATTAATTTTCTCCACGTCGTTTTGCCTCTTCTTTAATTAACTCCACTCCGTAAATCACGATTTATTACCGAAACTTTCCCTCTTATACTACTGGAGCTCTGAAATCTGTCCGCCTCGGTAAGCGTTCTGACTTGGACGACAAGGGAAAACGGGACAAGCTCGGTAATCCGACATCGTTGTCCCCCTCTTGTGGCATGCTTCTTCATTTCTATAGCCTTTGGAGAGTTACCGTCTTGGGTATACACGTTATTTCGCAATACGTTCACCAAGGAGACGACAATCGAGGATTAACCGCATGCTGGTAATGTCGGGGAATTTAGAAAAGGTCTGGAAAATTATGGAATCTCCCTACCGGAAAATGAATTTTTTTTCCGTTTCATGTTCTGTCAGGTTTTGCTATCGTAACCCAAGGGATTACCATTTAGTGGCGTGTTAGTAGTTCTTTAACTTGAATCACGTTGCTGATGGTAAAACTATGTGACACGAAGAGTATTTATATGCAGTAACATCTTGACATTTTTTTTCATCCTCAATTATATTTCCAGTCAAGTTCTCATGGTAGTGTTAATCTTTTTCTAACGTCACTCCAAGAGTCTCTCGCCACCGACCCCCCACTCCTAACCGTCCGCCATTTTCTGCCAAATCAGAATCGTAGCGCGGTTCGATTGAAAATGGAAACACAACTCACCATTGCACATATTTGCCCATGCATGTATATGGGATTTGGCACAGCCAATCGGAAAGAAGTTACGTCTTTAGGTATCTGGACTCCCCTACAGTGACACTACCTTTTTCTGCCAAGTGCTGTCACTTCTTAACCGGACAACATATGGAGCGTGTAGAAGAAGGTCAAAATTTTTATATCTTAGGGTTATAAGGAATGAGCTGATTTCGGGTGCAAATAGTGATGGCGGTGTTAAACGTAAGTTGCCCAACTGACTACAGTTTAAGATATAATAAATGTAACTGTGTCACCAACGCATATAATTTCATCACTCAAGTTGGTATCAATCAGAGCCACGTCGGTTGTTCTATGTACCCTTATTTGCATCCAGCGTTCGACCTTATTTTGAACGCATCGTCCATTAGAGAATGTCTTCCTTCTACACGCTCCTTCTTAAATCCGCTGTCCCTTTGATTGCCTTTAGTTATATTTTCAAACATTTGCCTTCTTTTCTGTAAATAAACTTGATTTCGAGTCACGGATGCCTTTTGGTTTTACGTTTCTTCATACATTCGCTTTCTTTTTTTTATTTGACATAATCCTCGACAGGCATCTTGCACTATACAGTGTGAGTCAGTACAACTTATATTTATCTATGAAATAATATTACTTCACCGTTTATTCCACGAACCTTTAGTTATTAATAATCTCGTCCAAGCCTCCTTGATAATCAAAAGTAGGCCAGCAGCATTCCTCGCTGATCGACGAAGATTTGTCTACAAATTACAAGCCATAGCATGTTAGCTTAATACCTGCAGAGGTGGAAGTGCAGTTGCGTTGTTTCCTAATAGGTATACAACTTTTCCAATGCTCTCCAGTAGTCGCAGGTGATTCTAAGGATTTTCCTTTCATCACTTCGCTTAGTCCCGACTAAAACTGACCCACCCCGTGAGCCGATAGTACAAAGGGGAATGCATTGGCTGCGGCGAGCCTCATTACGCGCCGGCTCAACACTGTACAACGTGTCAGAATATATGCATTTGGGCAAGAACAAAAGAACACAGAGTGTAGAGAACGCCTCGAAACATCCTGGTAAAAGCTGTCCAAAGAAAGTGGCAATACTTTTGCTTCTCTCTTCCCTTGCTTCTCAGCTGCTTTCTTCTCCTTCCACTACCACACCTCCTACTCCAGGGGCGAAGAGGTATAACTTATATTTAATTACTGTCGGTAATATATTAGATTTAAAGACTTTCCTGTAAAATATCGCAACATTAAGAAAACCTCCGACTACCTTACGCGAAGCCGTGTTGAAGAAAATGATTTATTTTTCATGAATTTTTTACACCAACGCTCGCCACGACAAAGTTGGCGCCTTTGCCGGGCTACGGTGAGAAGTTGGCAATTTTTTACTCACCAGAAATATTGTTTTCATTTTCTCTCTTTCTCTCTCTCTCTCTTTCCCTCTACCCGTCTCTGTTCTATCTGTCAGTTCCTCGGTGATGATCGGCTCTAGTTAATTGAAATAAGTTCTATCTTGGCTTCGGATTATTCTCCATCTCACCTTCTTTTATCAAAATCAACACTTTTATTCTTCATCGAATTCTTTCTGCTTCTCTATGTTGGAAACCAAAGTCAGTTACGATTTTTTAATAAACACTGCGGTAGTTCTAGTTTCATTTCAAAAAAGCTTCTCACTACCACATAACGACCCAAGGTCCTGTTGTAATGGACAATATAATTTTCGAGAGGTGGCTATTCTTAGGTAACAACCTATTCCGACACCTTGAAACAGGCTGTGCTGACTCCTTATGGTTGAAGTCTACAAAAATCTCTAATCTAGTCCACCTTCGTTTTTCTTTTTCTTCCTTCCTTTATATATCATGTATAAATTATTCATTGCGTGAGAGCTTTCAGCCACGTAGAGTCGAGATGTTTTCAGGAGCCATAAAAACAACCTTCGTCTTTTCACCGTTGAGTAACCGCGAATGTGCTCACCGGAGAAGGGAAGCTGAGCAGTAACCCACAATGAATCTTTGTCCGGCACCAGCCATCCCCATCACCATCGCCGTCACCACACCGAGAATAACCAGCCGCACTTACGTGCATCCACCGAGGCCCATAGAAAACTATAAAAACGGCTGTTCACGCCGCACTGTTCGCATATATTTACAGGCAAATTCATTTAATTTCAACTCACGTTTCAACAACTCCGTTCATTCCGACCACTCATGGCACGGAAAACTCGGGCGTTAGCAGTATCAGAAATTAACCAGGTTTATAACTCAAGCGTCGGTGATGGAGTGAATTAGTGGTTCGGAATCAGAAGAACGAAAAAGGATAGAACGAACTGGAATCGCGCAGCATGCTTACCGGTGTAGACATCTGAAGCAACCAACATCCACCAATAAGCAATAGCTCATAATTAGCGCAATATTCAAATAAACGGATTCATGGATGTTGAACCACTCCTTCCTGCCGGCAGTCAAGTGACTGCCGCTGAAGCTTCTAACCCCATGTTTGCATCGAAGTCAGTTTGCTGCTCGATATATGGTTGGAGTCTGTTAGTGAATAGACACGTACCTACGTACGTGAACGTGTACCTACGTAATCGTCCCCGGGGACCTCCGTGCGGATAAAAGCCTACTTAGGAACCATAGGAAATAGGTAAGTGCACACAGAGGTACCGCATGTTCCTTAATTGACGCAAAGCCAACCCGAATCAAACAGTAAGCTCCCTGTGGACCGCATGTAGTGTACTACTGGGTACGTTGGCCAACTTCCCATTAAAATGTCGAGACAACGTTCGCCCAGTCGTAGATTTTTATCCTTGGTATGGAGAAAACATCAACAAAAAATTTAAGCTTCGAATCTGTCGACAGCTCGCCACGGAATGGCAAATACTAGATAGTTAATTAACGAAACACATGCAGTTTTTTTTTTTTCTTTTTTGTGACGAAGTCCAGTGCTCGTTTTCTCGTCAAAATTTTAAACATTTTTCTCCAATTAGCGGTAGAGTCCAGAGTGAATAGTGAGAAAAAACTTGTTATCTACAATGCTTTCACATTTTCCCATTTGACTCATTGAACTTTGGTAAGAATGTTTCCGTTTCTACTTTTATACTATTCTTTCGCCTACTTGTACTAAATTTGCAAACTCTCAATTGTTGCGTGGTTCAAGTGTTCTGGTGTGAGTTCAAATCACAATTCAAATTTATATTCCAGAGAAAACTGAATAATTCAGTTCAGCTTCTCGCAAAATATTGTCTGTATCGCCATTCCAACTGTTATCTAGCTTTGACCTGTGGTAATACAACAGCTGGCACGTTGATTTAATATTCCGGTTTGCTGGAATTTTAGATCAATACTCTAATTCCCACCGCGGGAAAATATCTAAAAGGGCGAGGATTCGCAGTAGATGTTTCACGTCAATTTGTTTGCCCCTGTTTATCATTTACGTGTCAGAATGTTAGCCAGCAAGATTTTCTCGTATTTCTCCATAAATTTAAGATAGCTAATCGGAGATAATGCGGTAGGTAATTGACGCGTGTGCTCATAGTAAACGTGTGACAGTGGGAGTCGGGCGTGGTGTCGCCCGTTGAACAAGCGGCTAACGGGGTTTTCCACAAATCCAATTTTTCTCCTAAAGTGGCGCGACTGGGTAGACACATTATTTATTCACTGCCTAACAGAGTGCCCGTTAATTAACGGAAAGCGTCGCTCGGCCGGTGAGCTTCGCGCAACCCCATACACGCATACGTGGGGGTCTTCTACCCCATCGCATTCACCACCCTTCGATACTTCCTGCTTATCAAACGAGCCCGGGCGAGCCGGCGAGTTTTCAAATCAACGTTGCCTCGCCAGAAGTAATTCAATTGTTTCTAGGACCAACTTTGTCGTTTGCGTGACGGATCTGAACTTACAATAGTCACCTTTGACCTCGAACTCGCACTCCGGCACTTTCCGGAACTGTGGCTGTTTTATCAGTTACCTTCGGTGAAGTCTATCAGACGAAACGAATCAGGAAATCGATATTGATCTCGGTGTACACTCTAGACTTGCGGTTCCAACTACAAGTGGCTTTTGTCAATCCTACGAAAACATTGACGATGTGTGGATCACTCGATCGCGATTCAGAAGTCTACAAAGTGTCATAGCGTTATCAAAGAGTGCGGGAAACTTGCAGTGAAGATGGAGCTCGTTAACAATAATGGTCGGTGGTGGTGCTCGTCACTATACAGAGTACTTATTGGTGACCACGTCAAGCTCCATATCCCGGCCGGGTGTATTGTCGTCCGTCAGAAAGTTTCAATTAATATGGATAGATGACGAACGAACAATGGCTAGCATGGGAAAAAATATCATCCCGCAAAAAGAGTAGTCTTTGATATCAAGTTTGGAAAGATCTATTCGTTAGGGAAGAGTTGACGAGCGTCGCGCTGAAGTGCGTAGGATCAGGACGTGATATAAATCCATTACTAAAATTGTTGGAAAATCGCGATGATGTAAGAGAAGGTAGAAATTGTCACGCTTTATGCGATCGCGAATGGAATTTCAACGGAGCCTGAGATTTTGGATTCTTTTCCAAATCTTTCATGACGCTCGAATTTGTGGGATAATTGCGTTGTGTTCGACTGTCGGAACGTCTGGTCGCCAGACGAGCGCAGCAGCTCAGTAGTGGCGTCACAGAGGGAAATCTAAATGAAGGACGGCAAACACGTTCCGCTGTACCAGTCATGAAACATTTACACGACCCAACGCTACCTGTATAGAGTGGTAGGTATATTCGTAGGCGGAGCGTTGATATGGGACTGAGAGTACTGATCCGAACTAGATTAAAAGCATTCGTTAACATTTGGTCGATGTTTCACGCGGCTAGTGCTCGATTCTACAACAGAGTTCGCCTTGTTTTCCACCGAATATTCGAACAATGCGCCCAACGTGCTTAACAAGCTTCACTTTTTACACATCTTCAACCGCGACATTCTCCCCGCATTGTATCAGGCAGTAAACGTGTGGTCTGATTTGGCTACAACGCATTTATGATCACGTACGTTCGCCTCGACTCCGCTGTGATCCGTTACCAACTTAAAAACACCCTCTGGCAAAAATATGAGGAGTTCTTATCAATGACAGTAAAATAGTAAATATCGATGTACAATCGGGTTTCCCAGATTAGGTACCTGGAATTGTTTCTTTCTAATCAACGTGACATCTTCAATATCGATGATGTATGACTCGGGCATATATTAGAATTTGCGGCATATCAATTTCATCTCTTATATATTAGACAGTCGAATTAGAAATAATCGTAGCAATAAAACACAGGCTTATGAATTTTTGCAAACTATTATTGTATTCTGTACGTTTCCTCGAACGTCAGTAGAATTCAATTAAACAGATTATAGATGTTTATTTCATCAGTCATTTTGGGGGTTTTAAATTCATATGATCACAGAATGCTCAACTCCTTCAACTTTTTTAATCTCTTAAAGTTGCTTATCTCCCTTTGCGTTTTCGGTTCCACAAGCTTCTCCTTGCCTTTCGCCTCTTCATTATTTCTGTCATACGTGTCTGACGTCATTAGTCGTTCATCTTTCTCCGCGTGCATTGATCTATATTTCTAACCAATATTTCGCTTGCTCGCTTTCTCATTCCTTATTTTCTATCTGATCACAGTGCGTTGGTGTTGAAAAAATACAATATTCGCCGGTGAGATTATTCCCATAATAGAAGTCCGGACAGTGACTGGGTGCAGTTTGATTTATTTTCTCATCATATCCGTCTTTCCATCACAATTTTTCATTCCATTTCTCTTTAGGTACGATCATTAAGGTTCTGTTACAATCTCTATTGGATTATTGAAGCACCAGTACCTAGAATTACGTTCCCTTAAGATCATGGGTTCGGAAATAACTCGACGTGGAGAATACCGAAGAGGCAATATAATCATTAACAGAGGATTCTTTATTCAATCTGTGGTTATCTGCTTATTCTCAAATCTCACGCTGCTTTTGCGACCCAGCCGTCGAAATCTGAAGCCTTTGGACCCTCGAAGGTGTCAGTGGGTCCGAACAGCCCTTAGTCTCTTAGCGAAATTATAAAAGCAAATACAGTCCTTCCTCGTGCATTTCGAAATAAAAGTCAAAGAAAATATTAAATTCACTGCATGTAATATGTTATTAAATTCTAATAGTTTTCTAGTAAACAACGACGAACTTCTGACTGACTCAGATATGCCACAAAATTTAATTTTTCTGATAGATTTTTCTTTAATTATCACCTACCGCTATATATTATGTTAGATTAAAAACCTTCTTCGATCTTTGTAACGTTGAGATAGAAAAAAATTATACTCCTCTCTACTTATTTACTCTCTCAGATCACACCTGTGTGTGTTTGTGTGTCAGAAGTCTTATGTTTTCCGTATAGTGTAAGCCGAGATCAATTTGCCTACCGGGCAAATATCTGGAGGAAAATTCCACGCGAGTGTGGCCACGTAGCTTGGGAGCAGCTACTGGTATCGTATGTCGTCGATATTAATGCGTAACGAGATACGCGTATCCTCTTACCCTTTATTGCTTGTCACCTCAGGTGCGGAATCTGTATTAAGCATTCTCACGTACGAAACGACCGCCCCAGGATACGCATACAGGGTATAATATCCCGTTCTGATCTTGATACACACGTCACGATATTCATATTCAAATTATAATCATCACTGACATTATACTTTCAAATTTTCAGTCTCTTCTCGCACGAATCACAGGTATACGAACAACTTGGAATCAGTATCGCACTTTAACGTATCCTACGAAAAACGTAGGAAGATCGGGGCATGGATCATGAATCCGCGGATAGTTTAAAAATCAATTCAAAATGTATAAACATTCCGTTAACTTTCCAAAACATCGATTGGGTTTGACATCGCATTCGTATAAAGTAATCTTTCGCCAACTTGAAAGTTGAAAACAACATTTTCTGTGAAATTTTCTTTCCCAATGGATAAAAATTTTTCTTATCGTAACCAAACTTTCTTTCAATTGAATCTAGAATTTTATATCAACGTTTTTTTCTACAGAGTAATCCTTCTTCTGTAAACCTATACTTAGACTGAATTCTTCTCAAGTATTTCGTATACTAAAAATCAGCCTTGAGGCGCAAAGATTGAGCATTCCCGGATTGAATGAGAACTGATATTTGGATTCCAACGGACAGCTTTGAAGTACCGGGCATTGACGAAGATGATTTATTGATTCTGACTCGATCCTCGTCTACAGAATCGCTTATTTTTATAGATAAGGGTTTCAAACATATCTGTATATTCATCATATGCATCGTACGAAGGCATCTATAGACCAACAATATACGGAAGCTTACATCAAAACACATTGAAATCCTTTGTGCTCTCCGAGAACCGAGCTCGCCCCAATAGAGAGGTTGAAGATATTTTTTCAACAAGTGCCGCGGATAAAAGTTTTCAATCTCCCAGCTTCGCCGCTGCTGCAAGCTATAAAGCGAAAAACAACGCCTCTATGTGTGTACGGAGTCTCGATTTTATAGGGGAAAAAACAGGGAGAAAACATCAAATCAAACGCAATGGCTCGATTGCCGTTCACCAGAAACAAATTTGCAATCGCAAAACAAGATAAATAATTTTTTTCCTTTTTTCTGCTTTTTATGAAGTACCTATTCATATTTTTTTGCCATCAATGTCAGTGGAATACGTAGACTGTATCATCGTGACAAAGATATTTGATCGAAATCAGTTCCCCTTCCGAATTACAAGATCCACTAATTCGGCCCTAAAATGCCTGTGATTAGCGACACTTTTTTCGTGTTTCATTGTATAATCGATTTTTAATATCGTCATGAAGAGAAATTTTCTCTCTGTGCAAATAAATCATTCTATCGATTCTTGTTGGCGAGAAAAAAAAGCTTCCTTTTTCTGCGTGTAGAAAACCTCGTACAATACCGCGAAACGATCTTCTTCAATTTATAACCTTAATTAACGCCGGAGTATAATAAGTTGTACCTTACAAGTTTCAAGTGATTAATAGCATTGCCTGTCTTCGAAGACACAATTAAACGTTACTTTATTAATTACCGGAAAAACTGAGGCAGACCCCCCCCCCCCTTAATATCAATGAATCGAACTCCCGAGACGTGGTAATATAAGATTAGTTTCGGCGAAGATTAGTTAATCTCAAAAAGCTATGCTTACCTATGTCCACATAGCTCATCATTATTTCTTAATTCTCAAATTCGTTCAGCTCAAATAGATGTAGTATCGGAAACACCAGATAATACGTCGTATTATAAATTCACTCTACCTTACAAATTGATCGAAAATTATATATGGAAATTTTGTTGTGCATGTTTACGATAATACAAACTTATTTTTTGGGGTGAAGCTTAATTTCGCAACCCTTGCCCTATTTTCTATTTCCTTATCATTTTTCACTAATGCAATGCTGAAATCCGTATTTTCCAATTGCTTCATGGTTTGTTCAAGGTCGTATAGTACTCCTACCTTTACCGACCGAACAACCGTCGACGATTTTCGGGATATGAGTAACTTTTATGAATTCCGCTACAAAAAAGCGATGCACCGTCAGAATTTCAACCCTTTCCGTTCGTTTAGTTATTTAATATAGAAATAAACCGGGTGAGTTTGCTCGGTCGGTAACGGTAGTCGTACTACGCAACCTTAACAAAGGTAAGGATTAAAAGGTAATCCAAGCTCCAAATTTTACCAATTTAATTTGAAAAACATTTGAACTCGCATCATTGCTTGGAATATCATTCTCTTACAGCCCGATGATCGGCCTTGTGACGAGAGAAGACTTTAACCGTTGGTTCAAACGTGAGTTTTAACCTCGCATCATCATTATTAAATGTAAGTGCAGACGTTGCAGGAAAATGGACGGAATAGACAACCTGCAGCTGCATTGCATTTCTCGAAGCTGGACGACCCTCAGCTTCGCCGAAGTTCCAACTCTGTGAACCCGTCTCGGTTTTACTGTGTACAAACATATATCTTCGCGTCTACCTCTGAGTAATAATTAAAATGAAATACCCGCAGCCGATATCATTAAAAAGTAATCTTAAAAAAGAAAACAGTTATACCGCAGCTACCCTCTCCCCCCCCCCCCCCCCCTTATTAATTGGAGTGGTTACGCGGTATAGAACGAGCCCGACCACCACCCCTACTACTTTCTATCTCCGCTATACCCACTTTGCTTGTGTATATATGTGTGCATAAGCTGCAGCTCGATCCAACCACGGCACGTCTATGTACCTGCGGAAACTTGCTTTAATCTTGCAAAATTCCGTCTTATCAAAATTCATTTCGCTTTATGTACTATACCTATAGGTATATCCATACGGGTCCTGTATCGCTTGAAAACTGCTTATTTCATATTAGGTTGCTTACGGGAAAACAAAACGAGCTTTTTCCAGCAATGGACAATTTAAATCGATATCGGTGCTTACGAACGCGATGATTATATTTGTTTTTTTCAAATTTATTTATGTAGGATCGCAAGAAGTTTGTGGCAGATGCTAATAGCAAAATTTTCGCGATCTTTGTACAATTCGAAACTGCCCCAAATCTAGATCTTTTCTGACGTTAGATTGTTAAGTCCATCCACGGTTATTTAATTCGTGCAATCTCACCGGCGGTAGCCAATTGACGAGGTGGAAAGAAATTCGATGCTGTTTAAGGTGATACAAAGCATAAAAATTACCTACATCAAAATCATTTGACAACCTTCAGAATTTTATCCATTTTTGCGAATTGTCCAATTGGTTTATACCGCAATATTCTAATTTTTGGTTCGTTTCAAACCATGGAAAACACTGATGTTTGGCTATGCCTGTAAAAGTTGAAAAAAATTATCATCACGATGATTTTGCTAAATTTCCATTAGAGAAATTGAATTATAATTTATGCCTCTAACGTAATCACCGCCGAAGCTGAGAGATAATTATGATTCGAAATTTATTCGGTTCAAATATTTTTTTCTCTTCAAATTCTTGCCAAAGGCCAGCGATAGATTTTAATTTTCTCCCGGCTTGAAAAAGGGTTCGTTAAATAACGCACTCAATAATAATCCATTGAATTCTAACCTACCCTATCATACGTTGGTACAGAGCACATTTCGCTTCACCTACTTCCGAAAAGTTTGCTCTCAAGTCTTCTCGAAGCTGCGGAAAGAGACGAGGACAAAGAAGGATTGCAAGAAGGGGGATGTAAGGAGAGGGTGAAAAATGAGTAAACGGGAAGAAGAACCCGTCTGTGTAAATTAATTATTCATATTTCGTCGGTACTCGGAATTACTTTTCCGTGGATGCTAATCTTGTATACCTTACACCTGCCATGTATAAATATGTATATATACTTTTTTACATAATGTACACGTTTTTATATATCAGGTATATAAGATGTGGGAAGTTAGGGTGGGTAGCGTTTAGCAAATTTCGTTTCCCGCGCTTGAGTGAGAAGAATAAAGTGGCTCAACTCGTTAAACTCATTTTCGTAAGGCTAACCCCGCGAAATGTTTATTCATAACTTTTATCCAAACGCCGTTAGGTGCATATTATATATTTTTTGTGTGCGTCTGTGTAAGGGGGGGATGGGGGGGTGGTGATACGGTTGTCCAGTTTCAGCGTCTGATCCTCGAGCCTCTTTTGCCGCGCCGTTTTTCCGGCTATATAATAATACAGCCGGCGGGGGGGGGGGGGGGTCGGAAGTATTGCAGAATTGCCCTTTTTGCCAAATGCAAAGCGATTTCAGTCAGGGAAAGGAAATTAACCGAGCTACCTTGAATACGTGCGGTTTCATTCTCCCTAATCAAAATAATGCGGTGCTCTTTACTCGCGGCAGAGGCGAAAATTTATCGAAGAAACTACCACAGACGTTTATTGTGTATTACATACGGCTATGTGTCAGTGTAAAGATACGACTTCCGTCGGCCTAAAAAATATTGAGAATATTATTCTACGAGTGATTCTGTTCACACATCGCGTTGCTCGAAATGAAAAGGGGGAAAAGAGAGAATCAGAAAGAAAAGTTCTTGACATACGGATGAATGAAATAACGCAATCTTCGAAATCCAGTCGGTTTAATCACGTTTCCTCCGGTTAGTAATTTTTTTTCAATAATATATAATGAGCCTTGTCTCGAAACTTGAATATTTTACAAACGAGGCTCCTGAAAAAACCCGTGACTCAACCCAAGTTCAGCCCTTTGAATAGTAGCTGAAATAGCAACTTCGTGCACATGATTTGTTCATTTTCCGAGATAACTTCGCATTCCCCTATTGTTAGACCATATAGTGGTGGATTTTTCGATTGTTATATTTATCGTTAGAAATGTTCGATTTATTTTCAAATTTTGTAACTATTTTATGGTATAGAGAGAAGAGAGAGAATTTTCCTCACGAATCGTGTCTGAATGAGATTTTGAATAACAATTTGTCATTTATTCCTTGCTTAATCATGAGTTCATTGTCTGTGATAAATTGTCATGATTACACGAATTAAATTTCCTTCTAACATGCTCGAGACAAAATTAGTAGAGAAATTTAGTTATGAATAAACAAATCATACATAGTTTTCGGTGAAATGATGATTGAAAAATGTTCTCTCTGTCGTATCGATGACATGGTGTTACAGATGAAATTGAGTGCATATATTCCTTAGCTCTAGATCGTAGAAATTTTTTAGTATCAAATTTGACTCGGCCGATTAGCTTTAGTCAGACGTTTTTAATCCAAGGGAAGTGAAAATTTTTCTGTATTTGTTGTATCGATTCATTTTATTGATTTATTTTTAGATTCGCGTCCTCGTAAGAACTCGTTTCAAGTTTTTCGCAATATCATTACAGCGTGACCTGACAAAAATTTCATTTTCCTAACGCTTTTGCATTGCGTCCCATGTTTCGTTGAAATGCCGGTCTTGAGTTCAGGAGTTCGATCGCAACGAGGCGAAAGGCAATAAGGTATAATTTAATGTGCCAAAAAGCGGTTTCCTGCATTGCACTTAGCCGGATCAGCAGTTCAATTAATTCGCTACAATAATTCGAAAGCTAATTACGTACGCGAATGTGAACATGTGTTGTCCGTGTATATTAATTAGAGCGATTGTAGCAGTGCGATTACCTCTCCATTTATTACGCGTTTACCCCCTCGAGCAACTTTATTCCGCCTCGCATACGCGTGTCGGTATATAATATGCATATCGTATAGGTGCCGCGATTCCTCGCAACGACTAGTCGTTCATGTCATCGTCGACGTTGATTCGTGTCAGCGAAATTATCAACTTGACGTGACCTGCGAGCTACGATTAACGGGTTATGGGGACCCCGTCTGGTTTGTGTTGTACGTCCATACACGAGCGTATTTGCATAGGTACGCGCGTATCGTCGGGGAGTTTATCCACCCCGCACCCCTTATTCGCTACGTGGCATTGCCAGGGAACCGCGTGTTAATTATTGCCAAGTTCTCATCGGTGGTTATACGTGTATGTAGGTATAACGGTTCCTTGAAGACTGCCATCAACACCGTAGCTCGAAGCTCCGACCCCCGGAATTCAAATCAAAGTAATCAATATTTGGCCTTACCGTAAATAAACACTTGACGTTGATATTCAACCGGAAGTTCGGCACTCTCGGTCCTTGATCATCGCCATGGATTTTCACGGGGCGGGGTTGAAGTTCCGAATTTTAAAAGTTCCGACAGCGCCTGATTCCGAATTTCGTGGCGAAGCTCGAAGTAAAGAAATCAAACTTTGAAGAACAGACAAAGTTTCGAATGGTCGAAAAGCCGACGGTTCAAAGTTCCGAAATGCAAGATCCCGAAAATTCAAGTTCCGATAGAGCAAAGTTCCGAATATAAAGTTTTGATGGAGTAATAATCCGAAAGTTTAAATATATTTTGCCTAGCGCACTCAACGAGTGGGTGTAAAAAATCAGAAACATCCCACATAACAATGAATATTTCAGAAAACTTTATGAAATCTTTCATAAAAGGATAAAAACATTTCAAAAAAAGGTTGCTGCAAGTTGAAAATGTCCGCGCCAGAAACTTGCAAAAGATTTCTTGATTGCTGTTGTTCTTAAAAAGATTCTCATAATTTGATATTTTATTCAAAGTTTCTTAGAAAGAGTTCATGTTATGTGGGCACCGAAAATCACAGTGATCTGGATTCCGAACTTGAAAATGTAGAAAATCCAAAACAAAGAAATATCAAAGCGGTGAAATTTCACCAAGACAGAAATTCACAGAACTGAAAATCTTCGATCATTCAGAATTTCAGTGTTTCAGATTTTTTTATTTTTTCACTTTCGAAACTTTTACTTGTCCGAGTTACGTCCTTTTTTGTTCTTTCGGAATTTTGATGTTTCGTCAAAGTTTGATTTCTTTACTTTAAGTTACGCCACCAATAAATTCAGAATTCGGTACTTTCGGAATTTTTCAAATTTGGAATTCCAACCCTGCCCGATTTTCACGGCAATAAATGAACTTGAAGACACCGACAAGGAAACCACTCCAGGTATGACTGATTGGTCTTTTTACTTTTGTGGTATGTTGTAATAGAATTAAAATGTATTCGACACTTTTAACGTGATAATTTAGCCTTTAATCATCCCTAAAGTTTACCCTCGAAAAATTAGCGATACCACCATCAGGATAAAAACATTTCGCATACTATTTTTTGTTAATTGTGAATGATTCACAACTGTAGTTTCATCGAAAAAATCTACATCGTCATCGAGAATATCTGAGAATTGATATTAATAATGGTTTCTACCTTGTAAATGGCCGAATTATCGTATGAAAAACGTGTCCAATGTTTTTTGATGTACTGCAACATATCACAGAGGGAAGAAAATCGGTGAGGTACATTTCAGGTACTTTTTTTTGAGGCACTGGATGATCGAAGATGTTGAAACTTTGAAGTTGAACCTCCTCAGCGAATTTATGCGTAATCTAGTAATCAGACTGCAGCTTTGAATTTTTTTCTTCGTTATTCAAAAATGGATAAAGGCTTCATTTCGAAAATCTGATTGCATTCGGTGGCTGATCGCAGATTTCGAAAAGTGATTGTACGATTACTCGTATTGACTTGGATTGAAATCATCAAATCTTAAAAATGAATAAAACTCTCTCGATCTTATTGTTAATTCTTTCAATGACTTTGAATGCGTATTACTTTCCTTAATTTTTGATCTTACAACTTGTACACTCTATGTATAGAAGTAACTTTTTCTATTTATGCTCAAGGAGATAGGAGGTACTTTTCCCCAAGACCATAAGAACTAGTATTTGCAAAAATAAAGTGATAAAAACAATTCATGAAACGAATAATTGTATAAACGTAGGAATATCTTAAATTAGTTCGAAAACGAACGACACATTCCATCGGAATTTCAAGTCACTGAACAACAGAGTGAAAATAATTACTTCAAGAAGGATCAGGACTTATTAATTTACGCTTATCAAGTTTACGTTCCGCACATTTTTCTTAATGAAATACCTTGCATTACGAGTTTGATGTCATATTTTTCTTTATTATCGCTTCTATGCAAGTCTGTTTTCAAATTACAACACTTGCAGTGGTCCGAATATGCGCGTTATCTATCCTATATTCGAGATGCCGATATTGAAAATACGCATCACTGTCGAAGAGACTGTGTGAAAATAAGAAAATGTTCACACAGACACGTTTGGCTGACAGCAGTGCAGTATATTAAATACTCTCACTCAATCTTGGCGACGCAGTCGTATTTTCCTGAGTCGATCGGAAATGTACGTATAAGACATACGTCGTATTCCTTGAGTACTGCAATTAATGGTATAAAAGACATCTCAGGACGTTACACGGTACATAATTCCACAGTGTTTAATCCCGTTAAAAATCAAATTTATAAAAATGTTCAACTGAAAGACTGACCGTCTACGAAATGATCGCAGACCTGACTGTAAATTATCATCGCCGTGAATATTCAGTTGTAGTACATATTGTATTACAGATTCTGTATCGTAAGGCGCTGTAAAATTTGATGCTAAAATAATTGCAGGACTGAAATGATTTGCAAATTTTATTACGTCGAGTTACGAGAGTCAGAGAATTCCCGCCGGTTCTCTTTGTATTGTAAAAAAATTTATTTAAATCCTTTTCTATCAATTAAAAGGAATCTATCCACGTAATGAAAGTCTTGCCGGAACAGGGCGATGAATAAAAGTTCTTATAAGGAGAATAAAGTAACGTGAAAAATAAGAAATCAGCTATTTTCAGTGCAGTTGGCTCTCTTATAATGCCTCCCTTTCAAATCCCACCCTCTGCGTGTTTCCACATCTCTAATGATTTTATAACAATAACAATTCTCGAATCCATATACACGCCGGCCTGCTGAGGAGAAAAAATTAAACTCGATTACGACAATCGTTTGAGGATATAAATAATCGCGTTAATCTTTATTACCGTGGCTCGGCGAACGTTGCGAGTAGCTGGCGATACTAACGAACATGAGTCGTTGAAAATCTTAATGAGTGTCTAGTCGGAAAGAAATGTTATACGCTAGAACTACTCGCTACTTCAAATGCGTCGCGTAGTTGCCAAATTCTGATACTTAGTTTCAAATCCATCTCACTAAACACACACGTGAAGAAACATGAACATTCGCTTTACCGCGCGAGTAAATTCGGGACTTTTTTCATCCCGGAAGTAAAGGGAGGTTGACGATCTTATACCTCATTTGTTCGAGAGAAATTTGACTCTCGGATGAATTGACGAGTCAGCGAAGCTGCTCGATTCCGCGCGATGTCTACGATATTTCAACTTTCTTTAACGCAACCAGTATTTAATCCCCTAAAAAATATTCCTCAAATCATTTACCGAAACGCACATTTTTCTTTGCCATATATTGACTTTTTTTTTTTCCCAACCAGAACATCTACATGTCGAAACTAACCGTATCGCATAGGTAGGTAATAAATTTTCCCCGTATCCTGTTGCAATTTATCTAAAAGCAATGCGAAAAAAATGAAACGAAACTACGACGAACGGCATGAGCGAGTAAAGCAACGGAAAGAAAGCAAACGCATTTGTCGTTTAAAATTTTACTCTGAAACCGTTTGCATTGATCCGACTATGATGAACTCAGAATGCAAACTTAAAATTAGTTTTCGAATGTTCGCTTCGAATTAAATATCTCATTCGCGGAAATGTAGATTGAAGTGAAACCAAAATAAGACAGAAATAAAGTGAAGTAATAACGATGCAGGCAGTCAAAATATATATTAAGATTTCATTGAACCCGACCAACGGCTGACCCTCACTATTTCTAATTCTGTTTAAAAAATGTTCTGCAATTGTCCCAAGTCTGAAACAGTACCTTGAATTTCTTCAGATATTTTATTTAACTGGTTAATTATTTATAAACGTTGAGAGTAATTTTGAAAAGGACCTTTTTTAAAATTCTCAAAAGATGCTCAGAAACTTTATTTTTTATCCCAAACATTTCAAGACCAGGTCCATGATGGACTGAATTTTAATACATTTTTTTTTTTTTTTTTTCAGCACTTTAAACTTTTTTGGTCAACTAAAACATTGTATCAACGATATGAAAATTCGCAAAAAATTCTCAAAACTTCTATTCTGTCACTTAGAACATTTCTAAACTAGTCCTATTACGGATCGATTTTTGCGTATTGTTGGGCACATTCAACTTTTGTTATCATCTTCATAATGAAACTGGTCAAGAAATGTTTGGAAAAGAAAATGCCGTTTTTGAAAATCGTAAAAAAGGTCTTTTTCAATGTGACTCTCAACATTTATAAATAATCAATCAGTTGAATAAATCATCCGAAAAAATTCAAGGTACTGTTTCAGAGGTGGAACAGTTGTCGAGAAAATTTTGAACAAAATCAAAATTGGTGAGGGTCAAACGTTGGTTGGGTTGGCATGGAATTTCCCATATACTGTTATTAAGTAAGACTATGGAGTTCGGTAGGTTTCACCGAATGCTATAAATTTCGTACGAAGTAATGCTGCAGAATACGAAGTAATTAACACAAAGTTGTATAATAATCTTTTTCAATGTGGTAACAGATTGTCTTGTACCTTACTTCGACTCAGCTCGAAATTTGTTTATTAAAATCGGTTAACAATTTTTGTCAGATTTCCAAATTCTAGGGATCGTGCGTAAAGTGCCCCATTTTTGAACAGCGCGGTAAGAGAACGTTGGCGCATGCGCGCAACTGAAATTTTCGATTTTACACACTAGGGCTCTTTCTGGCAAATGCGCACTATCGAATAACTCAATTTTACGCACTGTATCATTCAGCGTAAGTTACCTAACCCCAATTTTACCTTCGTTGCTTTTCAATTGTAATCTTCCATCACAGGTGTAAGACAAAATACCGTGTGTCACACGTGCGGATAGGCGATATTAGACTCGTGTATCTAGAGCACTCGTTTTTGCCGCTTATGCTCAGACTTTAAACTCATCCGACATTACCCACCTTCAAGACTCGTAACGTATTATACCATTCGTCACACCTTACGAAGGAAGTGATGAAAAAAATGATTTCAATGATTTGAAGCGTACAGAATCGAACGAAATCGCGTAGTCGTCTGATCAGAATCTTATTCCGCCGCGTTACTGACAATTCATCGAAAACCAAGCTTGTATAAGACTTGCAGAAGAACCAATGAGGGCAGCTGTAATCCGCTCTTTTCCCGGCCCTGCTTGGATCTATTCCAGGGTCAACTGAAGACGGCGGTGTGCTTCTAGACTATCACGAACACCCTGTACACGGCCTACGTACATAAATGGGCACTGAAAAGAGCAGTAAACTTTTAAGCTCGACGTATTCGTGACGGCGCGTCGGCGGGACGGAGGGACGTATAACGCAACTGGGAGCATGCGATGATGATAACATAGGCTTGGTATATGACGCGGAGCGGCGGTGCGTCGAGCTTCGGGTTATGTCAGGCTGGGCGGACGCGTATAAAAGCATAAACAAAGTAGATTACTTCCGCTGTAATATCATAAATATTGATCAATTATCTCGAATAATTAATTAATAGCCGGGCTCGTCCCTCCCTCGCCCCACGTGTAACACACGCGCCGATACATCCATGCCACCCCACCCCGTCCATCCCCTCGCGTAAACTTTGTTTTTGACGTCGTCGTCGTCGTCGTCGTCATCGTCGTTGTAGGACGTACTTTGCGACTCGCCCCAGGCGTCGACGTCTCTACCTTATGCGAAAGCCGGGAGTGCTAGCAAGATGGGGAGAGAGACGGAAGCGGCAAAGATTAAAACACTTGACGCGAGAATATTCTTGTATCAACTTTTATCCGTCAGGGTATATTCTGTATTTTTTTTTTTTCTTTCTTATTTTTTTTTTTTTTTCCTTTTTCTACTTTTACTTTATGTACCTGCCTCGGATTATCATGTCGATCGTTATTGTTCGGAAGTAATAACGACTGGTAAAATTCGATTACAAGCGACAACGCGCCCTTGTCATCGTTGAATTAATGACCCCGCATAAGGTTACGGTACTATTGTCAAGTTTTTCGGAACCGTTGTATGAATTTACTTCACTTTCGTTATACGATTCGTATCGTTTTACCGCCACTTTATTTGTTTCGAATTTGTCACTTCAAACTTGAATTTCTGACTGAAAATTATCGACTGTTCAAGACGCGTCTGATGAGCAAACGTCGATTACACACCGTATGTGTTTCGAAATTTACGCATAGCGTTTCATGCAAAGAAGTGTTAATAGTTGAGGCAAACCATCGCGTGGAAATGTCTCAGACGAAAAATACCTAACTGTGGAATAAAGTTTTTTCACGAATTCAACTAATTCGAAATTTACGTGGTGTACGCCTGAGGGTAGGTCAATTAAATTTTGCGGGTACCTTGCATTTTCAATTAATTCTGTTGACTGTGCTGTTCAACCAATCAAAATGACAAAACACGTAAAATTTTTCCAATCGAATAAAATTGCCACTATAGTATCCAAGTTTAATCGGTTGGAAGTTATTCCGCTACATCAAAAATTTTATCGATTCAGAAACAACGCGGTTTTTTCACGAAGATCTGGTCAGTCTTTTTTGTTAATAGAAAAATCCAAACAAGGTCGCTAGATTCTACATGAAGAAAAATGTGTACTCAAAATTCACATACAGTATAGTAACATTTGGTTCCACCATCGCATTATGATTCATGATCATTCCAATTCTGTAATTCAATTCTTTCGACAATATTTGACGAAGGTGGTCCAAGAATTAATTTACCTGGTTTCAACAAAAAAAAAAAATATTTTTTTTTCGAGATGCAGATCCTTTGAATTCGTTGCTTGAAAAATTTCAAACTGTTTCTTGTAGTCCGTGAAAAGAAACGATTCGAAAGTCCAGCACTTGGTTTTTAGCAGTAGCGCGTTCAATATTCAAGCCTTAATCTCTTACTTGTATAAGACGGGTATATTTTCAAACGTAGGTGAATTTCGTCGTCAAGTTCTGCGCACTGAGAATCGGATGGCGAAAATAGAATACAGATTTGCCGATCGATTCACGAGATATACGACGAAGATGCCTTTACGAGATTTTTCCAACAGACCGCTGAACCTTTTCTTAATCTTTCAACTGATGTTCGAAAGAATTCAGGCTAGACCAGATCCGATCAGCGGATGTTTCGCGATGTGATTGTAAAATATATCGGCACTTTGAAGTGCCAGGGAAACGCGAGCCTCCGTCTGGTTCACTTAAACTACAACTACTCTCCTACTTCAAAATGTCATGTATTCCGCGATCACGCTGTGTGATAAATTGATCAACAAAAAAAACCGTCATATTCGTGTCAATGTCAGATCTAAAATATAACTAGAACACGCAACGAGAATCGACGAGCCACCTAATTGAAGGAGTGACTATCTTGGCTATCATCTAACAAGCTAACTGAACAAATTTTCTTTTTCTCTCCATTCTAATTCTATGTTAGAAACGAAATAAATACGCGAATTAATTTACAGACAAAAACTAATATGATTGGCTAATGCAAACTGTTGCGAAAAAATAGAAACAACGTTTTTTTCAAAAAATTGTATTATCAAATTCAGATATATGTTGTATTTTTTTTTTCACCATCAATGTCAAACAACGATATTAAAATGATAGTTGCAATAAGTTTAACTTCCACATTCAAAGTAACCTTAACATGTTGTAAATCCTATCTCACCTGCCGTGACTTGCATGAAAAAAATGCGTTGGTAAACTGATAACAACACACGTATGACATGAAACATATTTTTTTGCGTGTGTTTCGGTGGTAATTTACTGGAAGTAACACATTTCCGAGTGTCAAATCATGACGTTTTCCAGTGTCACTATTCATCTACTGACACAAAAAAGTGAAGGTACCGTCACAGGATTCGAGATGTGGTTAATGTGGCAGCACATTTTTTCATCGCATCAAGTGCCAAAGTGTTGAGAATTTGTTTGTAGGTCAAATCGGCGTTTCCCGCGAAAAATTTGAAAAACAATCCCGCGCCACCTTGGCAGAAAATGTGGTATGAACTGTGGAGAAAAAACTCGTGCTTAAGAGACAGAAAAACGTACTCACCCACGATGATCACAAGTCGATTCCACCAACTGCGCTTCGTCTTCGTGGTACTGGTTTGGAGTGAGGAGGCCCGCAAAATGTTGAAGTACAGGTTACTCCCAGGGTACTGGAACCGAATTCATCGAAGCGAAATCGCAAGGACGCGGAAAGTATGAGTAAAAGTTTTGAGATGGGATGAAAGAATCGCGAGTATTTGCTCGCGGGCGATGTAAGGGGGTTGCGATGGGGGTTTGAGGAAGTAGTAGAGAATGGAGCATGCACCAAGCGGGAAGAAATAAAGGAGGACAGGGCCAGTCGGAAAACGGGATAAGAAAATCCTTTGAATTTCTTGTATGTATAACGCACTTCCTGTATATTTTTCCTGAAACTCGACCGATCCCGAGAGTACGTTACTTCAACCCTCGTGCTTTCAACGCCGTGACAGAAGTGGTCCCTGGGAGCACCACGCGGACAAACATCAGGCTAGAAACTGCGATACTTTGGCCGCTGTTCGAGCTGCACACCCCCTCTCTGGGGGCGGGAATAAAGGGGCGCATGCGTCGCTTTGAACCGTCAAAACCTACCCCGGTGTTTGTTGCGTCCCAGCAGGATCATCACCTTTATTCGGCCAAGTTCTTGGAATACGCCCTAATCTGATCACAGCCGCCGGAATACCCGAAATTTCGAATGTGACCCTTCAGAAATCCGAACAACCCCTAGACCAATAGCTGTGCTACGATCACAAGTCGAAGAGGTAAAAAAAGCTCGAAAAAAATGGGGTATGTAATGACATTTATGATCCGGCAGAGATCCGGGCGATCTGAATCGCTGGCCTTCCTTCTTCATCTGGGTTTCGCGTGATCGTGAAATGAAGGAGAAATGATCGTGGCGTGCCGTCACCGCCTCCTTTGAGGGTGCACGCGGAGTGCTTCGTGTGTGGATTTTGATGCGCCGGCGCTGAGCGTCGCGGCGCCTACGGCGGGGTAGAGGAAGCGGCTGTGTTCGGGGTGCGGGGGTGAGTCAGTGAGGTCGCGGCGCGCGCTCTGTGAACTACCCTTATGTGCTTTGGTCGGGTCTACTTCCCGGCCAGCTTTTCAAAATCCCGATAGAATATAAATCCACGTCACGAATTCAAGTACACGCGCCAATCTCCCGAACCCGTTTTTAACCGATTTGAAGAGAGAAAAAAAACAGGCAGCCATCCTCCGTCAGGAAAGAAAAAAAAAAAAGCCCCTGGATTAATCACATCAAGACTGTTCAACGGCCTATGTATAAATATTCCCAAGTGTTTTCGTGTTAGCGAAAGATAGAAGACAAAGAGTGGTGGAGTGATTATTATCGTTTTTTTGTTTGCGTTGGCAGGTTTTTTTTATGGTAACAGTCAACGTTAAGTGTGAAAAAATCACAGAAATTCTTTGTTCCATACATTCACAGCTAACTCGGTGAATTTTTCCTTCAAATGTTTTGATCCGTTGAGCGATTATCTGGAAAAATCACAAGGAATACGAGTCAAGTTTTTCAATAAAAAAGTGCTGGAAATTTCTACGTTGGAGAAAAAAATGTCCAATAATGTTGAGCGCACTGTGAGTGCGCGTGTGTTAGTTTTCCGGTGAAGTCCGACAAAGCTTTGCTTTGCGAAGGCAAAGGCAGAGGATCGGGATCGCAAAAATTCGTTGGATGGCAAATTGTGCAACAGCAGATAGAACAGGAGCGGTTCATTAGTTAATACAGTGGCTTCCGCATTAGAGAGACAAGAGTTGAAATAAAATGAAAATTCTTTGGGAGCGGGGAGCTCCCGCTCAAAATGATGCCGGCACATGCGAAAATTCGTGAACTATGTTATCCGAGATGTATTTACTGGTTCAAAGTTTTACTGGGTCTTCGTAGAAACGTCTGGAAAAATTCCGAGTGTCCGTTTCTAATAGTGACAAGAATATGGGATGGTCTTGGAATCATAGGAAAAAAGAATTCTAGCAAAGATTGAAAATCACACGTGAGACACGAGAAAAGACAGAGGCTGGGGTGACAAATGCAACGAATGAACGTAAAAATGATCTAAAATCGAAGTGAAATTTAGTAGTAATCAGCGATCGTCCGGACCGGACTTTCTGTACACCAAGGCAGAGGAACGACAATTGAAGATGATGAAGAGTTGACTGACATCTTGCCGGATCTACGGATAGAAATTGCTAACTTTTACCTGAACGGTAAATAGGCAGTCGTAAACTACACAGCTTTACGAAAGTCTGGATGTGTCGTTGTGCATAGTAGCTAGTGAATAAGAGAAGAGAAGAAAGGATATGTAACGATATAATATAACAGTATAAGGGAAAGCGGTAGGTGTGTGTAAAAAGGAAAGAGCACTGATAAGGGACGATGGGGGTACTACGCACGGCGACCCTGTAATGATATAGCTTCGGTTTCAGCTCGAAGTAGAATCCTGTAAAAGCACACTTCAGGCTTTCGACGCTCGGTCCTTGAACGACAGCTTTTTCTGAAAAGATTCGAAAATCCTGATCCGAAGAAACCAATCGATGTAGAGACAACCCACGCCAAACTCCCGAATTTAATCTGTAAAACTGTGACTGTTCAACTTACAGTTATTGGTTCGAAACTGGTCAGGACGATAGCCTGCAGTGGTTTCAGACCCAGGTAGCTCAAAAATTATTTATATCGGATCATCAATAGCAATTGACTCTGTTTCCCCGGGAAGCATTCCCGAAGCAGAGTCCTGGTGTGGTGGAAATAGTCCAAAGAGAAGTCAGAGTCAACATAGTGCAACGTTGTTAGACAAGCTTTTTTAACGAACACATCCGAGGCACCGGTGATCATCAGTACATATCATCGACCGTCGATTGCGGAGCGAAGATGCAGCCCAGCGTAGCAGCTATCAAGACGCATATTTTTTCATACCGGAATACGATTGGTGTTGTTTACGTAAAATAAATGAAACCGTGTATAAATTCGATAATATAAGTATAAATGAAAACAGAGTGTGTGAATTAAAGTACGCTTAAAGTTTGTATAAATTTCCAAGCGACCGACTAACATCTTTCGAATTTCACACTGGCACCACCGTGCTTGAACTGCTTTTAAACGTTCCGCTCTTTTCTGTTTTTCACAAACACGTACACAAAACACGGAACACAAAACATACACGACACATACACCCACAAAACACGAGTCCTCGTACATGTAAGAATTCCTCGGGACGTTGGAGGGTGTGAAAAGGTTCGGCACCCTCGCTCAACGTGCTGACCAGAAGAAAGCTTCATCATTCAAGCCATTGGTTGGTTGGTACGTCTTTGACACTGGTGTTGTTTTGCTCATTGTAGGAAACGCAAGGAGAGGTGGTGCTCAGGTGCTAAGTGCAGCGCAGCTGGTGGTTGCCCGGGGCAAGGCGAGTCTGGTCAACATGACCCTCGTCTTCCTGGCACTGTTGGTGGCGATCAACCCAATCCTAACGGCAGCAGACGGTGAGTAAACTTGCGACAATGATTAAGAGTGTTTAAAGACATTTACGACCGTGCAAGATCCGGACTATTTCGAAGAACGGAAAGGACTCGATGAACTTTACGCACGTAATTCGTTCAAAGACTATCAGATCGTCACGTCGCGACGGATCAGTGTTTTTGATCATGCATATACGAGACTTTGAATTCTCTTCGTCGTCACCATCGGCTGCAGCAAGTGATCACAACGTCATCCAGTTTCCGGGCTCGATCCAAAAGAAAACCGAGTCTGAAGTGATGCGATTTTCGTACTGCATTAGCCAATAACAAAACCGATACTTTTTTTCTCTTCCACTTCTTACAGATATTTCCCTCACCTTTCGAAAATATTTTTGTTTCGTTTATACGCTAAGAGTAGGGAGAATTTACAGGTAATAAACCGTGACCTGAACTGATTTTAAATTAGTCGGAGGTATTTACCCGGGGACGTCGACGTCTCTTAAAATATCCAGAATTTAAAAGGAACGTTGGACAGGCCAAGAATAATAAGAAGCGGATGCGTTTAAAAATCTTCTCTTTAATGACTAAGCTTTAAGCTCTTTGTATAATTAAAAGAAAATGAACGTCGGGTTTTGATTTTTTTTTTTTCTTCCCATTCTCTCTCATTTCTTTTTCTGTATTTTTCTTTTTCTGTATTTTTCTTTTATTTTGTACGCGTTTTTCCCAGCGTCTTCTCCCTCTTCCCTTTCTCACTTATTCTTCCATTCTCGTCCTCATCCTTTTTCTCGAACGCTCGTTAGATTTCGCGCAGACTACGCTCTTTATTTTTACAACCCTGCGAGGGTAGAGGAGAATCTCTTTCTTTCATTCTAGTTCTTCCTTTGTTCTTCTCTCACTTTTTTTCCTCCCTTTTTTTAATCAATTTTTAATCGCCGATCGATCTGTCCTCCGCTATTCGGCACCTGAATCTGAAATGAGACAGATTGGAAGCGGACTGCCGCGGAGGGAGTTGTTGGCCGCTGTGGCACCTAACCCATCCCGGGTCGAAGAGGCTTCATAGGGCAAGAATCGGCGATGTTCATAGTAAATGTAAAATTTTTATACACCGCATCACCATCTTCTGCCGCCGGGCACGTGGTAGTGCAAAACTTTCAGAGATGAAGCCACGAGGAGATCGGAGATCGCACCGAAGATTTCCTCGGAGAGTACTAAAGCAACGATTCAAACGTTCACAATACGCCTGCTTGTAGGTACGAACTGATTCAAGGGAATCGTCTCATTTACCCTTAGTCTAACCGCTCCGTATTATTTTCCAACAATTTCCTCCTCGAACGCCGTTCCGCCTTCGCACACCTTCGATAAGACTTCCAATTTTACCCCTTCGACCGGGTGCCGATTTAAAACCAATTCTCTGACGGCGATTGATGCGGATAAAAAAGACAAATTAACATCCACCAACATCGATCCCGATATGCATTTGTTTCAATTTAACCACGTTCGTGTTTACAGCAAAGAAATACTTCTGAAAATTCTTTCAAGAGCTTGCAACTTTGATTTCCTTCCTGATAACTGACATTTTTTCATGTTACCGTAGATTCTAATTCTTCGAGTTTCTTTGAGTATTATATAAAAAAAAATTTCTTCTAGAAAGCATTGGTGAATCATCAGCATAAAAATTTCTCCGTTATTTTATTGCAATACTAACTTCAAAAGTGAAAAATTCAACCGTTTCGACATGTGAGGTTTTGGGCACCAGACGGGTTCGAAAACCTTGAAACGCAATTGCTCGTGAGCTAATCGATCCTCTAACCCTTCAAAATTCAACGTGATTTTCGATCTTAAATACGATTCGTACAATCTCCAATTCCACCTTGGAACAATTTGATTCTCTGTTTTCTGCGGTCTGTTCGGCTGCTACACTGTTGATAATAATTGTGTTTTCAGTACACTTTTTTACACCCAAAATTGCTGTCAAAGTAGAATTATTCTCCACCAAAGCGGGGTTGCCATGCATTTTTGATAATGTTATAACAAAATCAGCTGCTTATCAAATTCAATAAACTTATGATACAAACGCGATTTATTATTCGAAACATGCTTTATATAGTTTTAAATTCACTAAATATGCGCATCAAATATCAAGAAAGTAATTTTACAACCATGATTAAAAAAAAGGAATCACTTTATATTTGAATTGAATTTTCTATCATTCGTCGAATCTTTCTGTACCGAACCAAAATTCTTTTAATTACTGGCTGATGTCTTGTAACTATAATTCTAGTAATTCGCGTTTCAAACTATCTCTGCACTACTGTCGGTTAGCTGGTAATCATTTTTGCGCTTCCTCAACTTCTTTCTCCACTCTACCATGCATCATATGTACATGTTTGCCTAAACGCATTCAAGTGAAGCGTCGTAAATACGAAATCACAGATGGATAAGATCAAATTAGTTATCATATCCACTTGACAACACATGAAATTATTTATCCGTTTGAAAATGAGAGCCCTTCTGTATTAATTAGACATAAAATACCAGAATGATTATAAGCTTTGATTTTGATTGAATGATGTAGATATGTAAAAAAGTATTTCCTTTTTCACTCGTTTTTTCAAACTGAATTCATTTGGTCGATTCAAGACTTGAACACATGGTGACCAGTGTCCTAAAAGTGTACTTGAAGATTGAACTCAAAAAGTTAAATTTTTGTACGTATTCAACCCAATTATTAGAACTTCCTGAACGAATAATACGCGGAAAAATTACACACACAAACACACGTGAAAAAATATTTAACCGTATCAAATACGATAAAGCAGTCAGTATTGTTTGAGGGTACGTAAATGTGGCAGTTGGAGAAGTTGAAATAATAACATCGAAAATTGCCATTTTCCAAACATGTTGGGTCAGAGCAAATTGACGCGTGGCAGCTCCTGAAGGCTGAGGGTGAATTCCGACCCGGTAAGCCCCGAGGCCCGTTAAAAACTCATCGGGTCAGTGAGTTATTAAACAGGAGCTCCTGCTTTCGTCGACTATATCAACGTCCTGATTAGCGGGAGTTGTCTAGCGTGGCTCCAGCCAAGTCACTCAATAATGCAGGCCACAGACTGCCGAATCCTCTCTGAAAAGTAGTAGGAACACCGTCGAAACAACGCTGCCTAACTTTCTCGGTGAAGCCGAGCAGACCAACTTTTTGCAAAGTGACCCCCTCTCCCTTACCCCACATCCCTTTCGATCCCCCCTCCTCACCGTCAGAACCATTATATTCCCGAGAGTTGGCGAAGAGCGTTGGGGCACCGTTCTGAGCGCGTGAAATTCTTCCGTCGATATTTATCGCCAAGAGAGATGAATTCAGGGTGGCTAGGCAGGGGCGCCACTATACCTTTTTTCGGCGTTGACGTGACCCGGTGATCTTGAACCCCGCGGATAGTCGCGGTTTTTGAGAAAACACAGTTTAGAAGAAATAACAAAGTAACGATTCGCCTACCTCGCGCATGCAAATGTCGAAAACGCGCTTATTCGTCGACGTTCACGTCAGGATCACGAGAGACTGAGGAACTGATTAATGCTTTGAACGTTGTTACGCTAACATGACCAATTAAGGTAAGGCAACAAGGCGTAAAATTTTTTCTGCACTTATTTATCAACATGGAGTTTCAATAGTTCCGTTAATATAAATGATAGCTAAATCTTGCGACTCTTTTCATAGTAATTTTTTTGTTTTTTGAACCCATAAAATACGAGTAGATTTTTTTGGATTCCGTTCACTTCAATCTAATTGAATGCAACAATTTTGGATTTTGTTAGTTTGCCAAAATGATTTATTCAGCGAATTCCTTGGTTCAAGAAAAGCCTTTCTTGTCTCTACCGAGTGAAGTATTGATTCGAGCGAACGTTTTGACTCGTTTCCGAAATTGAGTCAACGAAATATCATTTCATTTGAAAAGTATACATTGTTCCTTCAAGTCGCAAATCATGAATCTAGCGAACAAAAAATTTGCATCAATGAGATGCCAACTCGTGCCGTGTTATCTTGAATAAATTGATAGTCGGCAAGATCATTCATAGGCGTGATTCAATTCTGTATTAAGTTGTCACAAGTATTTTGTTTTGTTGGATCAAGTAAGTATTGCGTTCACCGCGTTTGACCGTAGCATTTAGTTAAATCAAACGAATAACACTTGACTCAAATAATCCTTCTCCTCCGTGTAAGGTTCATTTTCTGCACAAAGTTTGCCACTATTGAGACAACCAGACGTTGATGCATCGCGATAGGAAAGGTTGTACGTCGGTCTTTGTTTCCCCGCGGAAAAGCGCGAGGCAACCTTTGATCCGTAGATCGTGGATCCAGGATCGAGTCGGAGCTCTAAACTCAGATAAACTGACTTTTAGATCTGAATAAATTAGAATATATTCAAATCCATGCCTAACTAAATTTGGATATCGGGAGGAGAGGAGGGATAAAAAGTGGGCCAGGCCACAGTTACTTTCGAGAGGCTTCCCCGTGCGGTGATAAATATTACCAACCCCGACGTTGGCGCTGAGGCGTGCTAATATTCTTTATTCACCCCATCTCGCTTCTTCTCTCTTCTCTTCTGCTACGACAAAGCCTGTCTTCCGATACGCGGTTGACTTCGGTTGGGTCAGGTCGGGCCAGGTTCGGTTATGTAGCCGCATTTGGTGTACATAGAGATACCTACTCCCAAGTCAGCGACGAAAATCATTCCTCGGTAAACGTTTCGCCGCGTGCTACGAACTGCCTTATCACACGCAACTGCTGCTACTGATGCCCCTTCCATTTGCCGCTGCCCCGGAATATAAAACACTTGTAACTCGAACGTTTTACCCTGTTCAAAATGTAAGAGTTTAAACTGACGCGCCTTTTGGCTGGAATCGTCGTACCGTTGCTCACTAAGTCGAGTAAACGAGAAGTTGGGATCCCTCTGACTCTCGAGAGAATCTACAGTCAATTAGTAAGCCCCGTAAAGGGAGTAACACCTTCCAAAACTATGTCATGCTAGCCGCTTGTACCGATCAGCCTCAAATTTCTGAAAAAACTAAATTTCTATCGGTTTGGAATTATGATGGATCAAATTTCAACTGGTTCAAATTATCGAGGGCTGAAAGTTCGCTACGAATTTTAGAGGTTCTGAAAAATCGCGGAAGGTACCGGAACTATCGTTCCAGAGAAACTTTTGAAAAATCAAACTGGTTTGAAACTCAACTATTTGGATTTTTATCGGATCGCAGGCAAACTTTCAAAGTCAGCATTATAAAAGAAGTCCTGTAGAAAGTGGATTCCAATGAGAGAACCATTGTACAAATATCGAATATCTACACTGAGAGAAATTTTTAGTTCCGGTTACCGCTCAATCCTTAACTATTTTCATTTCTTATCACAATCGAAAAATATAGTTCTAGATACAAAATGAGAATTAGTTTTTATCCGTTACTATTCTTCCTCATTACGATCACCGTTACTATATTTTCTTGTAACTGATGCGAAAATTTAATGCTTGTGCAAGAATAAATTGCTGTTAAAGCCTTATTTAACTAAAAAAATAGAGTAAACCGAACAAACTGATTTTTCGTCGGAATTACCAAAAAAGGATCGACAATGGCGCAAAATGCTTACGTGTACCTCATTTTTTGTAATTCCAACAATATTTAAACAGTTTTTTTAGCGATACCCGTTTTATTGAATTTTTCTAGTTACTGTAACAAATGAAAT
The DNA here is from genome assembly GCF_021901495.1 of Neodiprion virginianus. Classification (NCBI taxonomy): domain Eukaryota; kingdom Metazoa; phylum Arthropoda; class Insecta; order Hymenoptera; family Diprionidae; genus Neodiprion; species Neodiprion virginianus. The sequence continues at coordinate 25,562,452 of NC_060878.1, read as the reverse complement.
TCTTCTCAGTGTACATTCGTTGAGATGTTCTCAAGAGTTGAAAAAGTTTCGAAAGAATCGATTCCCGCTACCCTTGTTCGAGGCGTATGAATTCTTTGGAAGAAATCTTTGAAAGTAGATTGGATCAACGTCACTTATTCAGTTAGCCGGGGTGGTTGGCTGTCGGTCGGCGGGGGTCACGATACGACAAGGGGTGAACACTCGAATACCCGATAAACGGGATCGTATTTCAATATTTCCCACGATCATCGCACCCCAAAGTTCGTTAGCATAAACTGTACCCATGCTCCGTCGGTATATCGCGAATGCCCATAACGTGATACGGCGGGCAGTCTATCGCAGTCTATAGGATACGCGGTTATAGACTTAAGGTTGAAGGTTGGCTACGGATGGTTATAAAATAAAAAAGTTAGTCCTATTTTATGGAGGCTCTCTTCTTTTTGCCGGAGACTGGAAAGAAAGTGCGAAAAGAAAAGGGGCGCCGGAAGGGGAAAACTGAACTACCTCAAAGAGAAGGAATCAAGCTTATCCCTGGCCTCGACTTATAAGCTTAGCTTCGGTTCGTACATTCGCGGGCTTACGACATCCCGAAACTTTGCTCACTGGGATCACCGAGCAGTCCAGTCGAAGGCATGCAAAACAGATTCTCTTGTCAATGTTTAAAAATATACGTGGAATTGCGTATGCACGTGCAAGTATGGTAAAATGAGTAATCGTTTGTCAGCTCAACAAACCGATTTACCTCGATTCACTTTTCAAATCGTCTAACGTGAAATAAGTCACTTTTTGTATCCAATTCTTCACATGAAGCTGAAGCTGGTAACCAGAATTAGCTGCAGCCAAACGTTCTAATGTTCATTCGAATAAGGTAATAAATTCCGAAAATGAAAATTTTCTGAAATACCTCGAACTCCCGATACTTTTAAAGAATTATGAGGTTAAAACTAAACTACCTTTTTCTGTTTCCATAAATTTCAACACGCTTAGCTGTTAATTCTGGCTGCTAGCTTCAGCTTCATGTTTCTTATGTGTATCACCATGTTATTTTCTTTTCGAGGGGGAAAAAAAAACTTGACATTAAAAATGCCCAATAAACTCAACTGTAAGACAAATTTTTGACGAACTCAGAAATATCCAAAACTCCGTACGATATATAGTGTGTTGAATTGAGTTCAAGAAATTCTTTATGTTCGTTGTCGTATTATTCTCAAATGGAGTCCTAACCTAATACCAATACCATAATAATCAAAAAGTAGGGATATTAAATGAAGAGAAATTGCAAACTATCAGTGAATAATTGATTCACCTGAATTTGAGTGTCGAGTCAATTTCGATCGTGTGTTCCTGTCTATTTTGTAAAACTACGGGAATAGTTGGCCACAGAATTCAGTCTCGAATCGGATATACAGGTAATATCCGCAATTATGCAAGTGAACCGTGGAAACATATCGAAGCTCATACTAAATTTGTACAGATCGCTGACCAACCAACCGAAGCATTTGTTCAATTCGTTCGAAGCATTAAATTAAAGCTAATGAACCCGCCGCTGTAATGTTGAAAGTAATCAACTCCCTGACTCTTGCAGCTCGATGAAATTTCAATCGCGTTCGTAAAACTTTGCCGATACTCCGATAACAGTCAACCGGGCTCAGTTCTCGCGCCCGACCAGCACTGAAAGACCGCTTTTAGCCTTCGAAATTTCCCCTTATAACAGTAACCACATCGTTACTCACCCAGTTTACGAAAAATAATGCCCTGGAAAATGAGGCACGAAAACATCTACTTCGTTAGAGGAAGGATTCGGTCGCGCTGTATTTCGCTTCCGAAAATAATTTGCTATTTGATACTGACAACCGATACGCGTGGTGGCTGTATTGAAAGCGGTGATTCTCTAATACCTCAAAGTATCACAGAAATGTTGACCAACTTTTGCATTGGTTGGCAAAATTTTTATTTCGAGGGGATACCCTGGTCGATTTTGACGTTGACGTATGTACCTCCAAATGTCAAAGTTCACGTATCCAAAAGGCGAAAATAGGTTCAACAGCCCCATTCTAAACGCAGTTCTGAATAAAAATATTCCGATACATTTTACGAAATCGTAACATTAAATTCGCATATTTTTCTGCCGCGTGCAATAATTTAGAAAAAATTTTTAAAATCGGTTTCTTCTGTTCTTCGCGTAACTAAAAGGCAATTATCGCGGTGGATGGAAATAGTACGAATCAACGCAGGGTCAGGTCGTGTGCGAGTGACGCCAGGTACACAGAATTGCACTTTGAGCAACATAAATCGAGGCGGATGGAAGCATTCCTGAGCAGAGAGTTTATCTGGGACCAAAGGAACCCTCCAAGATATATCGACGGTTGGGTTGGATGAATCGATGGATGGTTTATTAAACATCGCATCCCTGGGAAAGCGGGAATATGTCTCGCGTATTATACGATCATAAATTATTAAAAGGGGAGTCAATATGAGATAAAATTACAGACGGTATTTTCCCCCGGATAATTTTTCTTTCCTTTTTTTCTTCTTCTTTTTTTTTTTACTTTCTTTCTTTCACTTTTCACAGCTTTTTATCTTATCTTCCGTTATCTCTCTCCGCCACTCTCTTTCTCTCCGTCTTGGGTACAGCGTAGTAGTACGTACACGTATAATACGATCGGAATGAAAAATTCACGAACCTCGAGGCCACCGGGTGCATAAACGCGAACGGTTAATAATATTCGCCGAAACAAATGGTCCCTTAAAACGTTTGGAACATTTGCAAAATTTTGGGTATTAAATTTGTGATGGATCGTTCCACCACTCGCGAGGGAAAACCCGGCCGAGCAAGCAGCCAGGCAGGCAGGCAGGCGGGGGGCAGAGACCACTCTTGGCCTGCTCTGGGAACCCAGGAGAAAATAAACTACGTCGCTTCTGTCTGGCTGGTTGGCACGGCTGCTGCTGCTCTAGATTCTGGAAAAGCGGTGCACCGGTTCCCACTTTTCTATATTTTCCCCATCGAGTCAAAGACGCAACGTTCGATGTGCGAATTCAAACAAGCAGGAGCTTGATCCTCATCTCTCGTCACGAAGACAGGTTTTATCCAAAAATCGATAATTCCGGTGTTATCAAACACGGAAACGTTCCGATACGAACCTGACTCATTTTCTGCGTATCTGGACACCCTGGAGACTGGGCGATATCCTTGTTCGTCCTGCGCGGCTGCCCCGCGGCCGCCATCGTTCTGAAAGCCTTGTTAAGCTGCCAAGGTCGTGGCCGGGCTCATAAATACAAGGGTGAAATTCGTGTGTCGTCGAGAATCGCGAGCACAAAGCAGGATCCAAGCTGTGAATTTACCCCCGGGAAAATGAATGTAGATGAATATAGATACAAAAAAAAAAAAAAAAAATCCGGCGTCTAAGGGCGGTTAATCTCACGTTTATCGACTGAGATCGTTGTCACTCAGTCGTGTGAAATATCCGCTTTATGACATTTCAACGGCGTATGTACTTACTTTATAGATCTCATTGGGTAATATGGTGTTTCTAACACAGTATAGTTCACGCGTCTTTTTTTGCCTCTGTTCCGTACCTGAAATGATCGTTTTAGCGAAAGTGCGAAAAAAAGAGCGCACTTTTACGTCTTAGTACTTGAAAGTGCTCTTTCTTTTACTCCGCTATAAAGGTAAAATAATTGTACTTTCGTTGCACAAAGTACCGTGTGCATCATGGAGACAAAGTCTTTTCGCCTCGCGTATTTGCAATATTGATAAAAAGTCGTAAAAAGACCTACTTTGCCTTCTTGGTACACAATCCACCAATCAAAGTCTGGCTCAAGATAAGTTTCGGTAAGTGCTCGATCTTTGCAATTGCGTGATTTTCTATTTCTCTCACTCTGTTGTTTGTAGCGATTTTTCGAAGATGCACCTTTGTCCAAATTATGTCTTGCGAGTCCTGCAAATGTGATAAAAAAAATCTTTCAGAAAAAAAGAAAACCGAATGGAACTCAAGAAACTTGGAAGATAAGAATCTTGCAATTTTTAAAAACGTGCGTCCATGAGCAATGCATTACTTTATCGTGTGTTCCTAAAAACGCTCAGTTCAGATACCACGTGTCGAAATAACTGAACAAACAAAAAATATATATATTTTTTGCTACTCTGAATATATTTCTTACCAATTTATTCTCTGATTAAAATTGGCCACTTGTTAATTGTCGGTGTCAAGAATCTCCAGGCTATTAATTAACAGCATTCAGATAGGGTGACGAAAAATTAAATACTTCTGATCTGGAAGATCTTTGCCGTACGAGTCGTCAAGTATGAAATCGATGAATGCAGCTCTAAAAATTGCGAAGGGAATGTACCGGCTCTTTCTTTCAATTCGACGATTACACCCGTATTACATTACACTAACCTCCCACAGCACCACGCGCGTCCAGTCTTCCAATTTCCACCCAATTCACCGATCCGTGTAATTCCTTGGACACCAAGCTGCATCGAGATAACCCAATTCTCGACATCGTCGTGTTCCGTTCGATAGTTATCGGAGTTATTGGTGAACGAGCCATTGGAAAGCTTGGTGCAGCAGAAGCGAGTACAGAGCGGGAGAAGCGCCGTAGGAACACCACCGTCCACGTTTAAAGTTAATCTGGTTTAGCGCTCTCTTGCCGTCGTAAAATCAGTTATGATCAAGCCTTCGTGGTACTCTTGCGACCCCGAGGCGACTCGCGACTATCGTCCACCACCCTCGGTCGTTCCGGCGACCATTATGTACGAAAGTTGTTATTATACATCCCTGTCCAAAGAGCAACTAGCTACCTTCGAGGGCCGAGGACGGGATGGTTAACTCTCAGGCAGCAAAAGTCTGGGCGTGCACACTGAAAACCCACAGCGACGAAGCGTTAGGTTATTTTGATAAAGAAACTGCCGTACGTGCCCCTTATCTGCTGAGAAAAAAACCGCTGAATTATTCCGAAATTCTTAAGCGAATTGAACACGAAAATGAATTTAAGTTTCTAAGTAAATGAGGCGGGAGATCTCGAAACTGATTCAGTACCGTATTTTATTGTTTTTGCGGTGTTCAATATACGAGACATGAAATTGCGCGTACAAAATTTTGATCAGACGCACCTCTTCTTTTGTGTAAAACTAATGGACGCAACGTTGTAGGGAATTTGAATATCGTTTGTTATCTAATAATATGGAAAATGCTTGTTACTTATTGAGAGACAAACAATTCTGAAATTGAACTTCAAAAATCCCGGATTCATATTTCAAAGCACCAAATTGACGACTTGATCTGCCTAAATTCAGAGCAGCTTCGCCTTGTCAACACTCTGCATGAGGCGAGAAAAAATTCGGTATAGAAATACCTGAGTGCGATGGAATTCAATACGCGATTTACCATTTAACTTTGATCACTGAAAATTCAAGCACGCTCGCCATATCGCCTTTGCGAAGATATTACATTTGCAAGTTGTACGCTGTACCGTTGATCGAGTTTCAAAGTCTTTCCCATCGTCGAGGAGGTCAAGCTGATGCTGTTGATATTCCGTATCCACAGAGAAAGGCTGACTAAGAAGCACGAAACGAAGTGAAATTGACATGAAATACCAAGCTGTCTCCGTTCCGTTTATTGGTCGAGCCGTTACAATATTGTTTCTCATATTTCGAATCAACAGTCGAACAATTTGGTATTTATCAAATTACTGTACTTGGAAAGCCTGACGAGAACCTGAAGACCGTTTTTATGGGACTCAATTAACATCCGAAAACTGTGCTTCGGTCGATCCTTAAAAAGCATATGTTATTGTAAGTCGAGACAGAAACGAATTATTCCTTCAACCTTTACGATTTTTTTTCAACCAATTTATTTGTAACTATAATAATTTACGTTATATTTAAATAATTATTATCAAATATTGAAAACCTATCAATGTACTATCAGAAATCGCAAAAAACCGCAAAGAAATATGTCGAAAAATTCTCTAAATATATAAAGCAAAAAAAAAATGGATATAAAAGAAGGTGGTAAGAAGAATACTTGCCAGCACGACTCGAAGGATTAATGAATTCGTGAAAGGTCGACGCGTACAGCGCTATTTGCTTCGGTGACCATAGAAAAGGCGAGCAAAAACTCGACGTTGTCACCGGTCTCATGCACCCCAAGGCAACCCAACGTCGTCTAAGGGTAAAACAGAGCCGCTTTTCCCAAGCTTGGGCGCATGTTACGCAGCATACACATGCCCAGCACGTATAGCTGTCTATTTAACGTAACGAGGCAAGAGGGCGCTGTCGTGTTTTCCAAACAACGCCTCCCGCATCTTACGTGGCGATATACCAGCCGCGTACCGATCCCACCTCGACCAAAACATTCCCAAACACTTCTCACATAGCCTTGTTCCTGAATTCCTTAACAGCCGGCCTGCACCGAGTTTGGTTTATTCATTTAGACCTAATCCGACCCCGCGGGCACTCTTTTCAGATCGATATGACCGAGTATATCGCAGGCGTCTTGGAGTCTCAGCTTATGTTCCAGGAGCTATTTAGATAAGGACAATAGTTTTGGACGGAATTCGCGGTATCAGAAATTACGATAAAATCATTATGAAGCGTACGGTATTTCCCCCATTCCACCAATTCTCACTCAGCGTGAAAAATTTCATTTGCTTACTATTTTCGTATCCTTTTCGTCGATCTAAAAGGTGATTTTTGCAATATCAGCACAGTAGCTTTATAGACCTTCGCAGTAGAGATTATTCGTCATTTCTATGCAAATTAGCAATTTAGGCTTTGTTCAGTAATTTTTCATACCTGCAAACGACTTGCAAGAAAAAAATATGGAAAGCAGTTTCGACGTCAAAAAAGGAGGTTGAATATGAAAAAAAAAAAATTACTGTTTCCATAGGCGCAGTTCTCACCCCGAAAAAGTTAGATTTTTGATGAAAACCCAAGTATTTCTATAATCGGAAAATTTATTTTTCTATCTGTCTATTTTACCAATTTAAAAGTAAACAAAAAATTCTTGATCGATCGAGTTTTTTTTTTGTAAAATCTCTCACTAGTTGAAATTATATCGGTCCCACAATCATCTATTGAATTTTACGTGCGATTTAGGTATAAATTTATAAAATTTATACATCGAAAACTTCTTATCATAGATGTCGCCAAACAAACTTGTTCATGTTAAAATAGGTGACATTTTGGCAAAAAATATTTTAGATCGAAATAATGAACGATAAAAAATGCTTTATATCGTAATTGTCCCTTTCAAATTGGATCTTACGAAATTCAGTGTCACTGACAGTAAAACACAGACTTCCAGGGAGAAAAATTAAGACAGTTTTTTGTGCCGTAGAATCTGGAAATGTACTTTTCTTTAGAAATTAAATTTCTTAATGTAAAAACTACCCCTAACTTGAACTTGTTTACATCAAAATGCTTTTTTCATTTTTCTTTTACTAATCATTCATAGGTCTGAAAATTATTTCAACAAGGTCCAAGATGCTATGCAGGTGAATATTTGAAGATTGATAGCGTTATGGAGCTAATTTTTTCTTAGTCATTATCCGTTATTTCATAGAATGTGATATGGACGTGGCGGGTAAATCAAATTTTTGCTGCCGGATTGTTGGGTGAAAATGAGTAGAAAATTGTGCTGCAGCATATCCGGAGCAAACAATTCCCTACATTTCTACGAGGTTAATCGATGATCGGGGGATGATTGAGACACATTTTTCCGCCGATATAATCAAGCCGGTGAGTTACTGGGGTCTGAGGGGCGCGAAATATTCCAATAACCTCGCAGCTTGCCCCGCCACAACGCGATCCAATTCGCCAAGATTAGATCTAAGTTCTCCTAATAGACCGCCAGGCAAGGCGAGTCTCACGGTTCACCATTCACCATTTGCCGCTCTCTGCCTCGGTATAAGAGAATTGATCCTGTAATTGTGAAAGAGAGTTGTAGCCAAGGTGGATGCCTAGTACGCATTAGGTCGAGTGGCGGGTCGATTTGCACCTGGCGTTCGCCACGTAAACGTTAACGTTAACGCAAAGGATGGATACGTCCTCGTCTTTCGCGAACCTTCCCTTTCCCCTTGTCGCAGTGAGCGTTGCCTGACCTAAATAAATATAACCCAAAACCGTACGGACATAGTAGCCATGTGATTCCGACCACGCTTTGAACTACCAGGAGCGATGGCCTGGACCAATTCTTGGGCCTGTAGTCAAACCGCGCCTTATCAGCCGCTACTTTGTGCCAAAATATAGACAGAATATTGAAGGACTTATTTTATTTCGAAGCCAAATTGCTAGCCTTCAGAATTTGAACCCAATCTTTGCATCGGTGAAGTTATGTGCTCCAGCAATCGAGTGAAAATTGACGAAACTCAAGAATTTTCAGTTAGAACCGTGGCAATTTGTTTTCATGAACCATTTCAAACCAAATTTTTATGGAAAATTCACGATCGAGAATTGAATAATAAATACCTAACGCTTTTAAAGATCAGTTTTCCTCGTGCCAATTTTAGTAACCGTGATTTTGTATAAGGTTAAGGATATTATTTTTTGATCACTGAAACGTAACATCTGCGTTAATATCACGTAGACTTTGATTTGGACTATTATGCAGAATGAGTAGAACTTACCTACTTTATTTATAATTTTTACTCATCGGACACTGTATGTGAATGTATTACATAATCCGTATATTCTCCATCTTAATTCCGTGTCATAGCAAGACAAATTATTGGTATGGTATGGCGTACTAGCAGTTGAGGAGAAAACATAAATTGTTTCCAAAATCCATTAAAAAATCACGAGTATACGTATTTTGAGTGACTAAAACACCCTTACGCAGCGACTACAAAATGGGGGTCATAGACTGTAAGTTTGTCTGAAACATTTCTCGGTGTTCTCGTTCTGTAAACAAGATGTATTAATTAATGATTCCTGAAACCGTGAGCCGTGCGAGCAAATGTCGGAATCATAAGTTTATTGTTGAAGATTGGGAAGTTTTACGTGTTGGGAGGTACTTGGTACTACCATATTTAGGTACCTTGGGGGTTCTACTCGGTTATACATCGTATATGTTTCGTATGAATGTCAACGTGTTTACGTTCTCTCTGTATTTTCGAGGTACAGAATTTCGAATGCAGCTCTTTGCACACTACGTATTGTTATGGACGACGAATGTGGACTTGTATTAATAACATGTAAACCATTGGTGAAAAAACTCGTGCACGAACAATAAACTCTGCAAACGGATCACCATGTAGTTCGTACGACCGATATAAAATTCGATGCTGTTCTTGTGTGCAATTTAGAAACAGAGTTTCCCGTCTACTGTACCTTAAGAGAGGATTTGAACCAGTTTTTCTAAGAGCCTACACGAGGATTTTTCAACCATTGTAAACTACTTACTATTCACTGCAGTTACACATGCGAATTGTTCGAAATTTAATGTCTTTCTACAAATTGACAAGCAAGGAAAGAGATAGTAAAAGCGAGACACAGATATGAAACCGAGGGAAAGTGGAAGAGAGAGAGAGAGAGTGAGAGGAAGGGAGGGGGATTGACACAACGAGAAGTGAGGATGAAGGGGGATTGGCTTTGATAAGCGGCTGGTCGTGGAATTGGTTATAGTTATAAAGACTTTGAACTTGAAGACGCCTCACACCGCTGAGCAAAGTGCTAATTACCAAGCCATTAACAACGCGAAATCGATCATGTAAATTAAACCAAGCTTGAGCTTAATCCGTCAAATGATTTAACGAGGGTCGGACACCTTAATCAACGCAATTAATTAATCTAGACTCAAAATCCGTAGATATATAACACAAGCATAAATTTACGCTTGGTATGTCATCAGACGCTACATACACGTGTGGCAATCTATGTGCCCTCCCGGAATAATATCAACAGTCCAATTAACACAGTTGGCACAAATACCATGCGCAGTTTCATATCTATCCTATCTGTTGCATGGAGATAAATTTTCATCGTAGAAAAATTAACGTTACCTGAGATACGTAAACATTGTAATTGGAAAAAGTCGTTGGAAATTGTAATCAGTCTTCGCATAATTTTATGCTATCCTTTGGATCAAACCTCTAATTTTTCTTGTTGCGCTACTCTCAGTCGCACTGTGCAATAGTTATTCAGACAACTTTAGGTCGACGAGCCTGACCTCGAAGCTCTCTTAGCAACGTTAAGAATGTTAAGATCCTCGTATCATTCCACTCCGTGTTTCCTTATCTCAAGAGCCCATCGACATTGTCTGAAGACTGTCTCCCCTGAAGCGCAACACGATACCGTCACGTTTATCAGTAGCTTGAACAATGTGTTTTTCAACCCGCTCTTTTACTCCTTCTTTTATCATCGTTATAATTTTTTCAACATTTCTTTTTTTTTGGCTATTGTTCACGGAACAGGCGAGACAGTTCAAAAGTTCAATTTCCCTGCCTTCTTCGCCTTTCAACGAATTATCTCATCCCTCTCGAATAGTATAGTCTGCAGAATACGAAATGCAACGGATCTTACACATTGTATGGAAGAAGTAGACCAAATAACAGAAATATCATTTGAAAAAATTTTGTTTCATAACTGAATATACGCCATATGTTGGTACGAATATTCAAAATTGAAAGAAAAAAAATGTGGTCAATATAATCCTGTACAAATAATTGCATTCTGATCTCATAAACAATACTTGTTACTATAAAATGTGTACGAGATTAAAGTAAGTAACGTTATCGTATCGAAACGTTGAGAAAAAATCACTATTTTCTCATTTTTACAATGATGTTGAAGAAACTAGGATCGCAAAGTATAAGTATATTTCGTTTTATTACGGTTTACTGAATTTCAAACAGTTTCAAAATCGCGAAATAACTCTTTTTCCTCAGCGTTAATCGTCACGATAACGTTACTAACTTCAACATGATAGATCTGACCGTGATGCAACCCAGCCACTTCTGACCGTAGCAATAATTCCATAGGTCGTCGTAGTTCCGGAAGTCGAGAACTTTCTGAAACGTACAGGCAAAATAGAAGGAGCGCTTCGAAGATGTTTCATCTTATACTCCGTCTGTTTCTTTCTTGGCAAACATTTGATCTTGATTACAAGGTTTTTGGATCGATCTGAGGGAGAAGAAATAGGCAGCGATTCTGCGGGTTAGTCCGGGGTGTTGGCTATAGACCGGGTCGGATGTGCCAACGACGTATTTCTCGGTCGAACTCGAAGTTGCGGTGAAGTAACTGTTGATTAAGAAGACTCGGGAAGTTCCCAGTGAAGGGAAGAACGCGCACGCGGGAGGGAATCGAGTTTTTCGAGGACCCGCGGCCTCAATTAACCGTTTGCGGACCCCCGTCCTTCTACCCACCCACCCCCCCTCGCTGCCACTGAACTGCCCTTGGCTCGCAATTTTCGTAACTAAATTCGAGGAAACCGATCCCACGTTGAGTGTGTGCGACCTACCTATCCTCCTGCCCGCAACGTGTCCCGTTGATTGCTGGTAAAACTAATGTCTCGCGACGCTCAATGGACACCCCTATCCCGTCCGGCAGCAGATATATGATGGAGAAGCGACGATTTTTTTCCTTCGGATTTTCGAGGTGAGAAACGTTCCAAGCGAACGACGCAGTTCTCATGCGGGAAGGTGCGGTTCGATGATTCCATTGGGTTGCGATACGTGTTGGTAATAGATAGTTTTATCCTCGATGGTTATTCTCCTACGTCCAAAGATACGCGCGAAATTGTCAATAACTGAAAATCGTGGGGATGAAGAACAACGTCGTAATTACATACTACAGCGAAAACTTGGCAGAACTTCCCACTGCGAAATGTATGTTCTATTCTGCCCAAGTTGCTGAAACTGCTACTCAACGGTGTTCATCTTTAGTGTTGATAACAAACTTCGAATAGTTCTCAGAGGTTTATGGTTCGCGAATGAAAATTCACGACCAGTTTGCCGGTCATTAAAATTTTTCCGGTCATACTTTCGCACTGCCTGCAGTGTAATGTCGAACAAATGAATTTGGAAACAATCCATTGACATCCAAACCTCGTATAATATTTGACTTTCAGGAAGTATCGCCTCAGCGAAATACAAATAGACTAACCAAAAGTGAAATCTTAATGAGAAAAATTGCATTTCATTACTCACTCCGTGAACAAGAAAAAAGTCTAAACTTCTTTCTCAAAGGGTTTAACCTTTGATGGATAATTTAAGTCATATATTCTCAAGTTCGTATACCACTGAAATTTTGTAACACTACAGTGATTTAATTTCTACTTTTACGGAGAGAGACAATTCTGAAAATCCTCTCCTGAAAAGAACAAACAGTTAATTATGAAGCTTACATGTTGGCAATGGGTGCTCATACGGACCATGAAAAATATACGTCATAGTGCCATGATATATTTGTAATTACGAAATTGCACCCGGCTGCAGTCCACCAAAATTAACAACCCGAAATGCAACATCCTGAACATTCTCAGCTGCCGGGGATTTTCCCCGCTACAAACAAGGAGTTATCAAAAAATGGTGCCCGAAATAACAAAGCTTAATGTACCACGGCGGATGGGTAGTCGCTCCGCGCGTTTGAGTTACATGTTACGCATACGCGTGCACAGTCAGGCTGTGTGTGGTTCGGGGTAATAGGTGGCAGCATTAATGATAATAGATTAGATGGCGATGTCGGTGGTTGTCAGGGCAGAAGGCCTACCACCTTGTTCAACGTCCTCTGTCTATGGGTGAGCGGACAGTTACCAACACGAAGAAGGAGCTATCCTGGGAGGTAGAAGGTGGTGGGCTGCGAACACGTAATGGGTCGTTGCGGCTGGCCTTTCGCCCGCGAAACTGTCGTGCAAAGAATGTCGTAACGGAGCACTCACTTCTCCCCCGTGTTGGATCGCCCTGATAATTTCCCCCGGAAACCACACCGTGGAGGCGGCCCGGCAAGCGGCGCACCTCCGTCTCCCTCTCTCTGGTCCTCGTCTTTCTATCGGTCATCTCTCGCTCTGACGATTCTGACGCGGTGCTGATATTGGATACAATAGACGGGAGCTCGATAGCCAGTCAGGCGGCCCGCTACGACAGACGGGATCCTCCGATAGCACGGGTCAACTTAATCGATTCAATTATTTGACTCCGATCGATTTGTCCCTACCCATTATATTCTGCACCAAGCCTCACCTTTGCCCCGTATCTATACACCCGGACGATTACCGCGAATGTATTGTCGAGTTGAACGTTAACGTTGATACAAAAGAGTTCAAGGAAGTAACGAATGTTACTCATTGATTAAAGCTCACGAATTAAGCACTCGGTTACAACGTCTTTTTGTTCTTCGTACTCGGTAGTGTAGATAGTGAACACTCAATGAGGAACGCTTTGTTACGTGACATCATAGTGTAACCTGAGATTCATTCATTGTCGTGTGGAATCGTACAGACTTTCTAACATGAACCCTGAAACTTCGTTTCCATTAGCGATTTCGCGGTACTTGATTGAAGTCATGCAAAATCACATCAAATCAGTTGATGACAATCTGAAATTTGGATAGTACTACTTCATCACCGTTTCGACCCCTGTGTGAAATTGCTGAAATTCATTAGCATTGTGTTCATTAAAAGATTAATTATCTATAATCATATTAAACCGAAGCTGTACATTTATAACCAAGCACAATCTTTGTCTCAACATATCCACTAGCTAAATTCTACGTTGCCAAATATTGTGTAAATATAGGACGGGTTGATTTAGACAGAACGCGTTCACGTTGCTGTTGCGCAAGCAAATTTCGCCGGAGAGTTAGTCACATGCGCTGCTCTCTGCCCTCTGCCATACTACCGCAGTCGTATTTGAGCATCGCAGAATGTGATCAGTGTGTTTTACGAAGGTTTAGGCCGACGAGATGAAGCACTGAACCAACAAAAACTCCGAACAGTGCTTAGGGTACTCGATAGATAATCTGCCTACTGGGTTCGCCTCCTGTCAGTGAGAAATTTCAGAAATTCATTCATAGGCTACACGGGTGCCACGACGGGGTCACCGCCAAGGGCAGCAATACGCGGTAAAGCAGCAGACACGAAGTAGGATCCGGATGGACCAGGGTTAGTTTTTTGCACGTTTCATCCCTCCCATAGAGCGCAACGTTGCCCAATCTCTTCAACCCTACGTCGCATGACAAATGACGGTTGTTTTATGACGCCATGGTTCCGACTTCCCAGAAGAGGAGGATTCGGAAGGGAACGTCAGAGAAGCTCGCTCAGTCAGGGAGTAAAGTATACAAAATATCGTTCTATATTATATAAAGATATATCGCCGCCGCCGCCGCCGCTGGTGTGTCGAGAATCCCGAAGCTACCCGAACTTGGCCGAAGTTACCCGAATTTGCCCGAATCTATTCGGAAATACCCGAACCTAACTTAACCCATCCTAATTCGAACTTAGCCGAAGTTACCTAAACTTGCCCGAATCTATCCGGAAATACCCGAACCTAACCTAACCTAACCTAACCCGAACTGAACCGAACTTGCCCGAACCCCTATGAGGGTTGGAGTATATTAGTATAGATTTTATTGTTTTTTGCCTACCACACGATTAATCTCCCCCCCCCCCTCCCAGTCACATGACACCCATTGTAGGTGTCTGTATCTTCAGCGCGGCTGCCTGCGTGAAGAGGTGGTACGGTAACAATTCATTTCCGATTTGCGTTTTATGAGATTTACACATATATATTTCTTGGCCCCTTCCACTCTTTTTCGCGCCAGACGACAGAGTGCCACCACCTTTTCTTCCGGCCTCGCGGACGGCTGGCCCTCCGGGAGCCATCTGTGACATCTCGCCTTAGGACGGCCTGTGTCCAATCGCCACGCAGCCCGGGACGATGCCGTGTGGGAGAGATCTTTCTGCGAAATAGAAAACTGGGGATTTTTCTCCCCTCCTCACTCATTCGCTCAGTTTCTTCCTGCCGCCTGCCTAGCTTCTGTCTCGATGCTTTCCACTTCCCGTTACTCTACGATTTCTTGCACCTTCCTTTTACTTTACTCTCTTGCCATCGGCGTCTTATCCCGTCTTGGTAACTCCCCGTTTTTACGCTGACAAGGTTACACAGTTAGACGGAGAGAGATCTCTACCAGCAAGACTTACCACGCAAGAAGCCACCGCTATATCGTAAAGTTTCCAACGAGCTACAACCAGCCGTTTTTCTGGATCTCGACGATTCTGCAGATTTCTTACTACCAAGTGGACAAGAAAATTTACTTTCTAGACGAAATTACTAAATCTAACGTAGTGAGAGAGTAACAGCCGGACGTCTTTTTTTCATTTGGAAATGATATTCTCGATAACGGTAAGAAATTCAATCATGAGATAGAAGCGAATTTCACGATCAAGCTTTTCCGCGACGCTAGGAGCATATGCAAATATGAAACGCAGGTGGTTGTGATCGTAAGTTTGTTGACTGAGAGTTTTACGTCCGGGTATATTCCATTTTACACGTTCCGACACAACACGATCTCGTCATATCTTATTCATTCTCACGCCTCGAATGATTCGGTCAAAATTAAATATGGATGCTACGTATGTACCATACGTTTCCACCTTATACACCACTGCTTAGATATGAAATTGTGACTCTGCGCGGTTTCCCCGATAGAAAATATCACTTTTTATGCGAGACTGAACTTTGTCTCTTTCTAAGTTCTCCAACAATTTCCAGTGGTCAATATTCAAAACAGCAAAATGACGTGGCCAATTTCAATGAATACTGGAAGACAAATCATGTGCCGGGTTAGGTTAGGAAGTGCTACGAAACTTTCCTCGAGTTTCGGAATTTCAATTCCTTAAACTTTTAACAAATAAATAATTTTCACGGTTTTTGGCGCAGACGTGCATGACGAGATACATCGATAACTCCTTATTGCAACTCCTGACGCACGATACTACCATTAGCCAGGATAATTCACTGATTACTTCTACCTAAATTCGGACTGAACAGATTGCGCAGTTCCATTATACCCCCACAAGTGTTGATACTTCTACGATACGACAGAAATCACCGAGGGTTTTAAAATCAGCAACCACTGTGCACGGTCAGGCATGTTTGAGAAAAAGAAAATTGGCATTCACGCTGCTGATTACTATTCTATCTGTACTTACCCCTGCACGAAGTGCAGAACACGCTTTCTGGATTCTTCTTTCGCCCTCGACAATTCGAGCACCACAACGGCACATAAATTTGTGTAGGCAATTTCTCGAGGTTGGTTTTACTAGCGTTCGGCGTGCGATTTCAGATATAATAGCTTCGGCCAGAAGTCTGTGCTGGGTCTGTTCTGCTTGAATCGTTCCCGCTAGTCCCTCCCACGCTCTGCCCTCCTCTCCTTCTCGTTCTCTCCTGCTTGCTCTTTCCTCTTCGAGGATCGCGCTCCTCTTTCCCTCTTCCTTTTTAACTCGAGCCCTCCTCCGTGAGCTGGGCAGCCGGTTGGCCTCGACCGGTCGATGCGTAGCCTTCGACTCGCACGCGATCTCAACTTGTGGCGTGCCGAGTAGCCCCACGCCCGCCCTCCGGCCGTCCTCTGCCACCTTTCTGGAGGCAGGTGGAGGACGTTACCACCCCTTGGTCGCCGACGGACCAGCACTGGTCACACACTGTAAAAGTAAACCGACGTAGGCCACGAGAGGTTGTAAACTTGCCACTTTTATTGTTCGACTACCGTGCAAACAGGAGGAGAGAAAAATAACGACGAAAACGGAAACCGAAGTGGGAAAAAAAAACAGTATACCTTACCTACTGTAATAAATGCATCAAACAAAGCTTGCAGTGAATCTATTACAAGACAAACTGCGAGAGCTTTTTATCAGCTTACTTAAACTCTTCTCTCTATACCTAGTCATAACTGTCGCGTGTGAGTGCCTGTGTGTAAGTTTTTTTATGCTCGTGTTACAGGATATTCAGTGACCTGAAAATCCCAGAAAGCCTAGCTGTTGCAGGGATTCTCATTTGTACAGTTTTTAAAAGATATTTCACGAAACTTTTCGCAGCAAGCAAGTTTCGAATGGAAACTGCTAGATTTTCCGTGCAGGTACAATTTTAGTGTAAATTTTACAGTTCATCTTCAACGTTCTTCCTTTAAAACATTATTTAGCGCTATGCAGCTGATCGGACATCGATCAATTATACTTTTTACCAAGCTGCTTACACGGCACCATGAAATTGAAAGTGTTCGTATGGAATTGGCAAGAAATTCAAAATAGCTGATCTGCAAGTTACGCTCTACAGATACAACTCAATCGTGGAAAGTGTAGTTAGAAATCTTAATTATCGAGCAGGCATTGTATCAAACAATTTATTGGTTGGTTCTTTCGGAAGCGAGGCGACAGCTCTTTCGTGACTTCGCACGGATGGTGGTAGATTTCATAAGCGAGAAACATGATTGAGAAAATTTTGAATGGTCGATCGATCAACCAAGCAGCGTTTACTGGTCTTCAAGTTATTTCGATTTCGAATCAGTCGATCGATAGCCTGGAAACCTTCAACTGGCTAAAGCCAGCCACCCTCGATAGCACTTCCACTTCTCGCTGTATAACTAAGTGTCGGGTGTTCGTAAAGCAGAGCAGGCGGTAAGCATCCGAAGGAAGATCGGATCAACGTACCGGCACCCTTGGTTTTTCCACAAGTTGATTAACGAGCTTGCATTGTCTCCGGGTTTTGAGCTTTTTTACAGCGCCATCCAGTCCTCGCTACCTCCAGTCCATTTTCTTTTTATCCGGAAAACTCGTCTGCCCTTTCCCCACTTCCCTGTCCCCCAATCCCAACAGAGGGAATCATGGAGTTTCTGTTTTTTAATTCTCTTTTCAGTTTTGTTTTTGCTTTTTTTTTCTCGTTCCTCCCTCATCCGCACCCCGCTTCACCCCCCTCCACTTCGGAGCGTGATAAAGGCACAATTTTACCAACTTTTGAGAGATTAAACGTTATCTATTGTTTAAACAAAGAATACTCCCTCATCTTCGTGAATAGATAGTGCTTCCCGAAAACGAAATCCTGAAACATGGCTTGCGACCGCCCCGAAGTTCCGAATTACTGTCCTCGCCCGACACAGGTAAATTCGTTCCGTACCTATCGTTGAATTTACACTTACTCTACAGATTACATGTACTTAGTTTTCTAACCCTTCTTTCTTCATTTATCTGCTACCTTTTAATGAGGATTTCAGTCGCAGTGACGTCCGTTTCACACCCGTCAGCTTATCACGCGTGACTGGAAGAACGTGAAGTAATACTCACAAATCTATGCGTGATTTAAAAAAAAAAAAAACTTCAACTGCATCTTTTGCCAACTCCAAGAGCTCGAAACGTAGTAAAAGCTCGTTAAGTGACCACTCATTCTGTCTTCATAGTATACAGCACCCTGGTCAGTCATACATAATGCTCAGTTTCTGCAAGTAATCACATTGCGGCAAGGTTCGGGGTAGATTTCGTTTCATGTTTTTTAAATAGCCATTTTCAATAATTCTTTCACTTCATAACCCCGAGCGTAGTCATTCGATGTTCTTTGACAGTGAATCTGCACCAGTTCGCCATGACGTCTAAACTGACGAGTGACTGAGAGTGGAATGATCGAAAGGGAAAACGAACGTCGCAAAGTCTCCAGTCGACCAAGAATCATCGGGTCGTTTGCATCTCCAGATCGATAATTCTGCGCTGGCGAGTAACGTGAGGCGCGTTCCTGTCCTTCGTGCATTAAATTTCAACCCCGTGTATCGACCCTGCAGGTGAAACAAGAAGAAAAAATGAAAATGTAAAGAAAAACTTTAACCCCGTTTCTTCGGGTGCGGGACAGGGTGAACTAGTGGTAAAACCCTTTACAAACTGTTATACATGTAGACGTTCTATCGAAGATTTGCATGTATCGTTCAGGATCGCACACTTTTTCATCAGTTGCTTAAGCTTTTCCTCTCATTATATATTGAGACGTACGTACTCAAGTTTTTACCATTCCACTTTACTGCATCAGATGTCAAGAATTCAATCAATTGAGTCATGCATATGCCATAAGTTTGATTTCTTCAAAAAGAGCATCTCTTCAGGTGTTTCAAAATATTTTTATTCGCCATTTGGAAGGTATGTACATGTGCACGGAAAAATTCAAAAATCAAAATTTTCTTTGTTTACTTTGCAATTAGATTGTAAAAAATTCGCAGTGACGAAAGTTCTGATTTAATAATGTAACCATTTACGCTTGAATTTGTAAGATCCTGTCATCAAAACTTCAACGGAAGATAACGAAAAATAATATTCAAGGCAACCCTACGCAACAAGTTTTGTTTATTTCACCTTTCACTCGTCAAATTACTGCTATAGTCAATTTTAGCCAGAGTGAAAAGAAGCCTATGATAGAAAACTACGTATCACAAGTCTAATATTTTAGGCCAATAAAACGACCCTAAAAGTTTAAGTAGATTCTGTAACGCAAAGGTCTCATAATCTCTTTGTTTGACGAAGCCGATCCAACTCTAACCTAAACTACTTTCAGCCGATTATAAAAAAAAAAGTTTACATTATTTCTGAATGATTCCGATTAATTTCTTATTCTTTTCCAGCGACCCTACAAGGCACTGCTTTACAAAAAGGTGTAGCTTCATGCAAAAATGATTTGAATTTCCAGAACTTTCATGCAGCTGCTTCGTGTTTTGTTTTTTTTTTTTTTTTAATTTTTTTTTTTTTTTATTTTATACGTTCCGTTTGTGACGCAAAAACGATGCGGAATTCGAGGTGGACGAGAGTATAAAAACTGCCTCAAACTTCGCAATTAATTAATGAATATTTTTGTTTTTATCCCCCAATTTCCACCGGCTTACTTCATTGTTTTTCAGACATGTCCGAGTGCCCGCTATGCCAACACACGGTTACGAATCTCAGTAATTGGTTCTCAATCCTGTTGCCTTCCGCGGTTCATATTTCCCTTTCCAAGAGTCGCGCTCCTCAACCGGCTACCCGGTTTATCCCAAAAGCAAGGGACTGAGGTCCGTGACCGGGACGGATAGATGGTCGCAAACGGTCGGCATGCGGATTTATAAACGCTCTCTAAACGGAGCTGGGTTCAAAGTTGATCCGGCTTTAAAGGAAAAGCACGTTTCGACATAGTTGAAAAATACTTTGCGTGTCTCCCGTTCAACGTAATCCAAATACAGTGTGCGTGTGTGTGTGTTGAGGCATGTGTAGGTATAAAGTGGCACACAGTTTAAGCTGCAGGTCGGTCCACCACACATTTTCTACAACATTAAACGTAGGCGCCCTTCTCTCTTTCTAACCTTGGCTTCGCCTTACCTCGTCGCTCTCGCTCCAGAGCGAACAAACACAGTGTATACACATGTATATACAAAAATGGACACGTCTGTTACATTTGGCGATCGGCCAGCCAACCAGCAACGTGACTAGATGGATACCTGTCTACGTGTGCGTGATTCCACCTGCCCCTGTACCCACATGCGCGTTGAAAGAACGCTGGGCGATTTTCTGATGGTTGCGTTCGTGGGGGCTTACACGTCCTTCCATAATTGGTTCCAAACCCACAGAATCTACCGACGAGCAACCGTTGCCTACGATTCGTCCTCCGATGCACATGCTCACACGCTGCGGACGAAATCTATTAGAGACCTTTATCAAAGACGAAACACCTTCGGCTGAAGTGCAGAAGATATGGCAAAATCAATCGTGTCTGTTTATGAAAAACGCATGGTGCAATGATTCAGCGAAGATGAGATCATACGTCGCAATGATGTAAGTGGTTGGTACGCTTACCCAATTTACGCGCGATTCGTACCAACTTCAATGTTGCTGAGTTTTCAAAGCCTTTGGATCGGGATTTAATCGTTGAAGAAGAAGACTTTAATCGTTGAATATTGAGTATGGCAGACAATGCGACTCAAATGTGGTTTAATCGGTAATGGTTAACGTATAACGTCTATAATGGTGCAGAAAACATTTTTGAAAAAATACCACCGTCCGTCGCAAGTATCAGCTTTTGACATAAATCGCAACTAAAAGAAGAGAATAATGACCACATTTTACTTAGCAGGAGCTATTACCTAACAGAACGTACAAAATTCTTGAAAAGGTTATAAAAATCTAATTTCAACCGCGTTTTTTCACACCAACTGATAACCACATCTATTTCAGAATGTTTGATCACTTCACTTCCACAATCCGTCAGCTCTAAAATTCTCCAATTGAATAAAATCCATTTTTTTATTTTTTATTTTTATTGTTCCATCAAGGCCCTCGAGTAATTTATTCGATCCGAGTCCCGCCCTATTGCCTGTGAAACGCGGGTGTATCGGACGCGCGAAAACTGTGCCGTTAAACCGCAAACAAAGCGATTAGAGGTGAGCTGTTCGAGTCGGCGAAAGAATACGTTTGAGTTTGAGAAGAGAGGTAGAGTGGGTGAAGAATCGAAACTTTACTCGGGAGGAGGGGATCAGGATTGAAATATAGTAATGGGCGTCGAGTAACGCGCGAGGACCGAAAAGACAGGGGTTGATTTATCGGCGGATAGCATGACGGTATGAATATATACAGAAGAGTAATCGAAAAAGAGAAAACGGAAAAAGTCAGTGCGGAAATTGTTGCAGCCATCGAGATCGTGTTAAAAATGCCATATCCGGCTGATGATGCCGATCTGAAAACATGCCAGTGCGTTGGTTTGATACAGCGATTGCTTTCGAACGCGTGCAGCTCGGTAGCAAAAGCTTAATATCCGGTTACCCGCTACCACAAATGTTGGTAGTACACAACAGTTAACAAACGAGCACGTTTAACTGATGTTCTCTGTTTAATTGTTCGGTCGTTAACGGGGCAGCCGACGTTGGCTTACCAAATGAATATACGTTTTTCAAGAGGAACTGTAACGCTCGAACGAAAATACGTTACGATTTTTCACTTTTGGTCTCCGCGCGTGTTTCTCGGACACAGACTTGCACGTGGACTTGTTTTGCCTCGGTCTCGGTTCGATTGGGTCAATTCCTGGCCTTGAATTAGTCGAGCGTTACCCTGTATAAATTTCGAATTTTCGTAATGATGCACCAGTCGTTCACATGAAAAAGTCATAACTTTGAATTTAAAATAAAAAATGATAAAATTAGAATAATCAAATGCCAGTTATTATTCTCTACGGCTTCCCTTTGAATACTGTCCAATCTTGGTATCGTTTGGAGTTTCTTCATCGTGATCTTGTATCGGTCTCGTCTGTAACAAACAAGACCAAGGCGAGACCAAGTTCGGTTTTGCTCTCGTGTCCGGCACTAAATTCCTCATCGGGTTGCACTTGTAGGAACCTAATCAACCCGGCCCTGAAACAAGCGGGGTAAAGTTCTCCTCCTCCACATCCAGCACCCCATTAAATAACCAATAGACCAAGGCCTATTTCCTGATCAAACAGTAGCCCTGCAGGAAGGCAGATGCCAGGGTAAGACGAGGACAGCCACTCGGCTGAAACCTTTCGGTGTGCCCACGCCGGTGAGAAACCCTCGAATCCCCGCGGGGATGTGCCACGAGCAACCCTCGTGCTCAACGGGCATAGCGGCATGCCGAGCCGGGCACAAAACACCCCTTATATTAATTAATATAGAAATCAGCATCCTCGGCTCCTTGTACAGGTACACCACTTTCCATTCCCCCTTGCGCCCCGGCCACCGCCCTTGTTTTGTGGCTGATAATTACGGTTCCAGGATTTTCAGGCTCGAGAGGTTCGCGAACGAGGATCGAGAGCCGGCGAAACTTTGTTAGTTCAACGAAACCGGATATGTGACGCCGTTTCCCGTACCAAGTTTCTCGTGCCCGGTACTGCGCACGATATGCGAGAAGCACCTATCGTCTTCCTTGCATTACCCACCCACCCGACCTCCTCGTACCTCGCCATCAACGCGCCAGGTTAATTTGAGCTTCCGTTTTTACCCGATTAGAAATTAGTTCCCACAACCAACTTACAGAACCAGACTCTATAGGTATACGCCAGCTGCTGGCACCCCCCGATTATAACTCTTCCATGCTGCCGCTGCCTAATGAATTTAAACTCTGATACGTGCTATGATGCTCGGTGATTTTTAAACAAAGAAAGTCAGTCCCTCGACGTTTGCTCTAATGTGCTATACTGATTTCTCTGCCAATATTTTCTCTGAAGTTCATTTAGAATTTCAGCAAGGACTCGCCACCGTTCATATCGTTAGAGAAATGTAAATGAATTTTCAACTTTATTCAAATCAATAACAATAGCCTCACGTGATGGGTGACCTTTTCATTACACGCATCCACTGAACATAAATCTTTCAGTTTTAGGTCATAAAGTCTGCTGAACCTTTCAAGACGAATGGAATATCGATTTAAGTAGTGAACGAACGAAATTCCAAGGTGTACGTAGACTAATTTTTTTTATTTATTTTTTTTTTCAAATTATCAGCGTTTTCCACGACCGTGACCTAGACGACCTTTAGCCCGAAATATATTAAACAAACTTTTGACCATAAAAAGATATCGCAATTCGAGACGCGATTGAATTTTCGGAACACCAGCTATCTTTTTTACCTGTATCCAGCGATGTAATACAACATCGTACGTGTGGACGTTGCAAGTTGTGGTGCAGATAAACCAGGGAAAATGGAAAGAATAGAGATATATCTTCTCTCGGCGATAATATTTTTCCTGATAATACTGCAATTACACGCGCGGATGTTCGTGAAAAATGGGAATGGAAGCGGCGCGCTGTGTGTGTAGTAAGGGTCGTGCCCGGGTATACGCCGTCTAGACAAGGGTCATGTTTATGTACTCGCGCCTCGCGCGATGTTCGGGCTACTTTTCCATTTGTATATCTTATTTAAGCACGCGAAACAATACGTGCCATTGTTTACCGGCGGTCCCACGCATCCCCTGTTTCACCGGCTGCCGACTACCAACTTCCGCTCCAGCAATCCCGGCTTTCCTTGTTCACCAAACACATCTTGACACCCTTCTTTCCTCTGACCCGTGAAAAGATGATGAACAATTGGCGCTCGGGTTGGCTCAATTGTCTTCCATACTGTCAGTTTGATCATAAAATCTAATGGGGAAAGGGAAACAGGTGAGACTTGTAAGCTTGATTTAAAGTATCTTCTTTTCAGTGGTTACGTCAAATTATCCATGTCAGCAAAAATGAGACGGTGAAAGAAACTGTGTATTTATTTTTATACCGTACTACGGGAAACTGGATCGCAACGAAAAAATCTTGGACTTGAAGCACAGGTTATTCGATTAGTGTTTCAAGAACCGGAAGAAAGTCTTGAAGAATCATTCGTCAGAAAAAACATCAAAATGATGTACCAAATTTTTGGCAAAGTAAGAAACGAAAAAATGTCACGCTCCGTACTTCAGCAATTGAAATTGAAGAATTCATACATTTAATATGGGGCACGCTATACTTCACCCAAATCCATTTAATATGTTCAAGCAATAAAACCGTATCACTTGTCACGATACTCTTAAGTTCAGCATGATGCAAGAGTTGATACGTGCATGCGTTTACCATACAAAGTCAAATGACCCATCACCTTTCAAACCATGAGCGGTACGTTTAAGATGCTGTTTGGTAAAATTGTGAAAGGTAATAAGTCTTCCAGTTTCAGAAAACCGGGTGCTTCTCGAGTGCCGCAAATGATAAACCAAAATTGATGTACAAATTGAGGCCACATGATAGCTGGCTCGCATATCTGAGCATCTACTTTTCAGGTGCTGCGTTTCACTCTTGAAAAATTTACGTCTAGCTGGTATTTTTACCATCCGCTCGCGTCGAACGCCGGCTCAAGCGTTCCATGAGGAGGTGAAATTCCCTGCCTCGCCTTTGAAGCTTGGAATATTGAGTGCCTAGGCTCCAATCGTGTGCTGGGAGGAGATCAGAGCGATCGCCAACTGCTTTCAGTTTGGCCCGGTGTTCTCCGATGTGAATGATCCGCGGTCTGCATCCTGCGTCGGATGTATACTATGGTATACCTCGGTGTGTTGGTTAATGGTCGTCAATAGATTTCGTTGCAATTTAGCCGAGCTTTAATCTCTGCGATCGAGCACTTCTTGTACCCTCAATCCAGCTGACCGTTATCTTTCACGGCAGTGAATACAACGTGTTCAAAGAGCTCCGCTATTCGGTCCGACCTCGAACTCGACGCATTGACGATTTCCGTAAATTAACGAATGATTGTGAGTAGTTATCTTGCGGGACATCATTCCTGTTTAGTAATACTTGCCGCATAATCCTGGAATCCTAACGATACGTTATAAGCAAAAATTCATATGCCAATAAAATGTATTATTTCACAAAATTTTGCGATTCAAACGTGAGCCGCGTGTAATAATGCAAATTTGCTACTAATTATCTGTAACAGAGGCATATATCTGTTAGTTGATAATTGCTTAATGTTCGAATGTCGTGCTGATAATTTTTTTCATAACTCCCCAGTGAAAAAGAAAGTTTGTTTCGAACTCAACCACCAAAGTGATTATGTTTGCGAAGCAGTAATTTCAATATTGAGAACAAGCCGCGGTTGTTCGCAGCGTAGAAACTGGAAATTTTTGAAGGTTGGGTTTTGTTTTAAACTACAGTTGGCAGGCGGTTTGATTAATAACGCAATGTAGAAAGGCTGATAGAGTTAATTGATTAAATAAATAGACCGTATGTACGTACATGTATTCATGTATCGTGCCTTATCTGGCCCTAAGCCAATTCAAAGTGATTTAATCAATTTTCATTTGGTGTTCCTATTCAAACTACGATTTGTATGTATTTTGATACGCGTTGCATTCAACGAAATATGTGGAATTGCGCTTTACATTGGGCCAAATTCGCAAACACTGTAGTAGCGGATATGCTTCAGATAGGTGTATTCGAGAGAATTGGTGAACGATTGTATCAACTTGCGACTAACCAATAGAGCTCCAAAAACTGGAATAAAAATTTTCCACACGTTTTTACAGTAGTCCAGTTTTGAAGATTTCACACTGACAAAGTGGTATAAAATGCAGGCAACGTTATCATTGCTGAAGAACAGATATGGAATTATATGTCAAAGCTTATCGCAGTCTACTGGTTCTAAAATATCTTACACTCCGTGGAAACACTTTCTTGGCGCCATTTGCCATCACGTGTTACAATTGACAGCTTGTGTAGAGTAATCAACAGTACGTGACGTCAGGCTTTTTCATACATTTTAACTGTAACAAAATCTCTAATTTAGAAATTCTACATCTACTAGATTAGTCCGTAAAAAAATTATTTCCCGGATAAAATTTATCGTAAATAGACATTATTGTCTATCAACACTGGACGTTTCAAAAAACGTAGGCGACACAAGTTCGAGATGATGTTTGATCTTACGAACAACCCACCAGCATGATGTTTCTCACTGTTACTTCTATCACTGCTTTACTATGCCCACTGCATCGAAACAAAGTTTTGCCCCAGATAACATGAGAGAATTCCAAATTTCTAGACACCGTAGCTTCTTCGCCTTAAGTCAACTTGAGTGTGATATCTTTTGTTGAGATAATAATGTACGTAGATACATTTATGTACATAGAATCTATTTTTGTTTTGGTTCCATTTACCTCTTGATACAAAATGATTATACGTGAGCGAGTATCGGTAGTTGTTATACCTTGTCCACCTGTCTGCGTACAATTCGCATAATTCTTCTTCATATCTACGCCGACTTCGCAATATTCACCAGGCGTGTTTTGTGAGCCGGCTTAACCCCTTTCACCTTCCTCCGCTTAATTTTCTCAACACTCATATTTTCTCAGGACAGTGTACGTAACTTCACTCGACGAGATGTAGGCGCAAACCAACCCCTCTTGGCGTAATTTCCGTATCTTATTTATGAATCTCCTGATGCAGAGGAAACTGTTTTTAAGACAGAATGATTTATGCAATTTCTCAGCACAAAGAGTGCGTGCGACCTACGGAGTTCTTAATTTAGCAGATTACCATTCTGCGTGCACGATACATTCCCCTAAGATTATCCGCGGTACCTACTCTAAAACTACTTATCATACCCCCGGCTCTGCTTTCACCCGTCCACTTCATTTTACTTCTAATATTCAAGCATTCCACGAAAGTTATGTGTGTGTAATTTATGGATTTCATGCTAAGCATTTCTCCGTGCTAAAATATCAGACGTTTGATGCCTTATAATAATTCAAAGCAATATCATCAGCCGAAAGATGTTCGCCAAATTTAAAACAGATATTTTCGCAGCTTGGCAATATTCCACAATTAGCATAAAATACCTTTCAATCTCAATAGCATTTCGTCTGTTGATCAGAAATATTTCTACCGGAGTGAAATTTGAATGAATTTCCTCTAGAGTGTTCTAAGATTTACCAAATATTTCATGACATCCATTTTACTAACCTCTTGCGATGCGTCATAAAAGTTGTCGATGGTCAAAAATCGGATCCGCGTATCTGACAACACGGACAAAAATGAAACGTCGTGAAGCTAAAAACTTTTCGACAATTGATCAAATTTTCAGGTCCACGAATTTGGGTGTTCGTGAAAATGAAACAAAAATATGAAAGTCTCGACGTTTGAAAATTGCCAATCAAGTGCCAGAATTATACGGCTTACATTCCATTCCTGGAACGATTCCCCGACCAAATGAAATATAATGTTGAACCTAGGGTTGAATCTCTTTGTCTCGGTAGTTAAAAGTCAATATCTGCAATTGAGCGGAGTTGGACGCAAGTCCTTGCTGGTGCAGGTTTGCAAAGCTGCAGAGGCGAACACCAAACACCATCCAATTTCCTTTCCTCGTTTCCTTTCGCCGGCGTTACGCTGGGACGCTCTTCCGCGCCCCCCTGGCTCTGTCACTCCGACTTCCTTTTCCTCTCCCCCTTTCCGCCGCTATCTTCACTTTCCTCAATCCGTCCTCTCGGCGTTTTCCCGCGATTTTCCCGGCTTCCTCGTTTTCACGCTTGCTCAAAAAGACTCCCTCGCCGTGGCTCAGCGTCGAGCCTCAAAGGGTGAACCAGAATTGATCTTAGCACTTCTTCAAGGACTTCCGCCCTCGTCGTCTCACTCTTTAATTGAAATTCAACGAAGGTCGCCTTATTTTCTCGTTCAACCGTCTCTCCCGGGCTTTCCATCCTCGGATGTCGGTCGGAATTCTGAATTATCAAAATCAAAATTGACCGTCATCAGTCCTGTCAAGTTTCAGCCGTCTGAATTTTAAAAATCATGATTAGTCAAATTTTAGAAAAATTATCAGTCAAATTACCTCAATACTATACGACAGCTTCTTACGATCAATTGTAATCAGTTTCAAAGATTTTACCACACGGTAATTTGAACTATTCAGTTTTTTAACCTCCATCTCGATGAAGCTGCCTCACCTTCGTATATTTGTGCGATCCAAGCTGGTCCAATCGAGGGCGGATCACCGTGACTTGATATATCGAAGTGAACGACGAAAGGACCATCGAGTTTCATAGCTATTTAACCAGGACATATGTGGCCCACGGGTGGAGCGGAAAATTCATGTTTAATTGCCCGGAAAATATAAAAACTTTGAAATAGTTTTGTTAAAGCCAAAGGACGGGCGGGGAGGCCCGGTTGAGTGAACGGGTCAATACCGGGTGGCTTAAGAGGGATGGGATTTTTAACTTCGCAAACTATTTCAGCATCGTTCGGACCTCAAGAGTCCGTTCCACCCTATCTCGCTGCTTCGCTTTAATAACGAGCTCTCCCGATCCGAGCAATCAATATAAAATGACGTCGTACGTGTGTGCCAAGTGTGCCTCAAATATTCCCACAATTCCAAACGGAACTGCAATCCTTATTACTGCCGATATTAGCTACAGCAACGCAGCCGTATGCGGTTTGATTTATGATTGATCGTGTATTGACGACTTGGTTGAAAAAATACTACAGTCATTTTCAAAAACTTTAATTTTCGTGAAACTTTATTGAAAAAGAATTAAACGAACACCGAAATCGTTCTCATACTCCAGAAAATCGAAAATATTTTAATTCCATAAAACAGCAATGAGAAGATTAACCAACACACATTTGACCATTATGGTGAGAATTTAATCTACGTCGTTGGTGAAATTTTGATGTTCAGCTTTGTTTTATGTTTTTTGTTTTTTCCGCTTACCGCATTTTCGTTGAAATAGTGAAATTTGGCAAAATTGAAACAACTGCAACTCCTCAGGAATCACTTTGAGAAAAGAAAAAATTGATAAAAGTTTTTGCTGCTTGCGTGACTAATTCTCAAGAGCTGCGGGAGATCCCGTCGATTGAAATCAAACGTGAAATTGGGAACAGCTTGAAAAGTTGTGATCAAAAATTTATTCGACTGAAAATTGGTAATTCATTGACTTATTTACCACCTGTATCAATTATCGATAATCAGCGGACTGAGATAAACTTCGTTAAAGCCCAAACTTACTTTCGTTCCGTTAAGTAGACGTTCTGCCATTGGTCTGAAAACTTGCATTTTTCCCAGTCGTCAGTAACGTTTACAATTAGTCACGCTGCCGCGCTGCTAGCCTGCAAAGTACCGTCGTACAATTGATATTTTCATGAGGTAACTGCTACGCACATTCTGAGTCCACGTACATAGCACTTTCCACAATTCGTATCTACATAGTGCACGTCCACATGTGTTGCGTATAAAGCTGCTGATGCACTTGCACGCGATATTTACCAGGGCTCGTTCAACCGCGGCACCGAAAGTTGACGATGAGCTGGTGAAAGGGGGACTTGAAACTCGTGAAAACTACCCCCGTCCAATTAAGGCATCATCCTCACAGGGTCGGTTTAGTGTTGAAAGGCAACTTTGTGGCTACGCTCTATTAATCTGTTACGGCTGACTGCAGTACCTGAGCAAATGCATTCTACTGTGACGCTTCTCTTTCATTTTCGCATCCTATTCTCTCTCTCTATCTCTCTCTCTCTCTCTCTCTTTCTGCAATCCACGATGCTGTAAGCCAAATCTGCCTAGCGTCTCACACATCCAGCTTGTTGCACGTACGCGTAGTAACGTACGGACCAGAGTATGTGCTTTTTTCCGTCCGAATGCAGCCCCCCGCATCCGCTGGATGATATTCTCGTCGTAGGAGCCAAAACCCTTTACCCAGCATGAATAATTCTCGAGTAAATACTTTTTTCTGCGTCTGTACTTTTTTTTTTTTTTTTGTCATTATTACTATATTTCCCTGTTTTTCTCTCTTACTCTCGGGTGTCTGTTTATAAATGTGTATAATATGCATACGTATCCGTTTACCTTTAATCTCGTACCGTGAAAACCTGAGTATTATTCGTATCATTCATTTTTAAAAAGAAGAAAACGTTTCGTTTGATACTTGGTGGAAAAAACTTTTACCCCGTTTCCTGTTGTAACAACCGTCGCCACCGTCAACCAAGCAGTGTATAACGATTTATTTCTTTTAATCTTGCAATTTGTCTTCTACTCGTTAATGCTACGGGAAAAGTACGATTACGCTGAAAAGTTTGTGTCACTTTTTTACTGTAGTGCATTCATATTTCATTGGCTTGTAATCGCTGGCATTTATTCTGTACACTTTCGTTTATTTGTTACTCTCTCATGTTTTATCCGCCGTAATAAATTAGGATTTATTAGCTGCACACATAATGCACAGCAATTTTTTATTCATATTTCTTGTTTCAATATGAAAAGTCAAATAACGCAAGAAACCGCGTGGAACACAAGATACAATATAGAAGAAAAAAAAAACGTATTATCCCTAACTTCTGGAACTCTGATTGAAATGCCTTTTCTTCACAAAACAGTTTCAAAAGAAATAAGTACGTCTTGCAGCGAATTTCAAGTTATGTAAAACACTCAAGCATTATTATTTATGAACATAAGAATACAAAATTTGAAAATTCTGCCTGTATTGCAAACTCTAAAAAGTAATCGAGCTCAAAATTGTCTCACTAATTCCACTGCGTAATCGACAAAAATTCACACACGACATTTCACTGATCCGTACTACTTCTCCAGATTCTATTTCACAGATACAGCTTCAGATCTACGTGTCGCAATTTTCTCAAAACTTAACACTGGACACATGTATCTTGTCATTAATATTCCTGTTTTGTATAAAAATAGACCTTTTTTGTTATTAGCAGGTATAGAAGAGTAACAGAAAGTTTCTTACTCTCCTCAGCTCTTCTCTGTATTTAGCAACATCAAATAACATTGAATCATCTCCGCGCCGGCCAGCAATTGTTATTGCGGTTTAATTTAAAAATTTTCCGTCAAATGAAGATACTAAAATCAACCTTGCAGGAATGTTGAAACGTTCAAGCTTAGCAATGAACGTCTCCGACCACTACGCAAAAGTTCAAAGTGCGGTATCCGATTGGCATCGGAATTTCTCAGCGCAACGATCCTCACCGTGAACAGTCTGCACAACTCGGCATTTGTCTTTAATGTTTTTCTCGTTAGGCTGAATCTTAACCGTCGATATAAAGCGGCCCGTGTAACGTGCAACATAATGATCCTAGTGTTCCTTGAAACAGGGCGTTACGCCGGGTGCGGCGAACCTCCCTTGCGAACGATCAGTTAAAATTTCGTGAACTGGCCTGGGAGAATCGTAGGTGCGCCCGCCGGAATCAGGCTCGCCTATCCAACCCCCAACGCCGGGTCCAACCCAACCCGCAAGAGAGCTATGCGAGCCACCAACGCAGACAAGGGCGGCTTTCCATCAGATAGAGCGTATAGAGCCCTCGTATATTTCGGGGCCCGTTATTATCGAGGGGTAGATTTCATCGTGAATATTTATGAGGGTGGTTCTCCACCTCTCCTTGCCTCTCGCCTTCTCTCTTCTTTCTCTCTCTTCTCTCCGCATTCGCCCGCGTCGGCATGTGAACATATCTATATTTAACGGGTGGTAGGTGCGTACCTACAGGGGGTTACACCTTGGCCCTATCATCTTGTCCGCGAGTACTTGCAGAATAAAAGGTGAAACAAATAATACACCGACTGTCCAGTCAAGCGTGTGAGTCATATCTAGATTAGGGGTTCGCGAAAGGCTTACTTGACACGCATTGGACTTCGGATAACGCGTAACGTCCTGGTTTATTACGCCTGAATTTGTTTTACCGGTACGCGACTATGGCAGAATGGTCAGGGTCTGCTTTTGTCGAGAAGATTGTGGTGAGTGAGTGTGAGCAGTGGTGGGAGTGAATTTTTTTCATTCTTGGAAATACTTTTTTTCTCTCAAACTTCTTGTAAATCAAATCGAAAAAAAAAAAATAGCCGAAGGATATCGTCCATAGGTATATGTATAAGTAACCGACACTGAAAGCAGAAGGTTGATTTTCGTGCATGGACTACCTGCTCAAAAATAACTTCACGTGAGTATGGTTTATGACATTAGTTCATTGGGAAAATGACCAAATGTTAAAATCTTTACAAAACAATGACTGCAGCGTGTCTGAATCTGTGTTTTTATAGTACGAGTTCAATCTCATACTAATATTTTCAACATTTCAGAAACAGTGAATAGGCATCTTACTTTTTTCTACTAAATATTCCAACACGGCACAGCTTGATTGCAATATCAAATAAAAATTCGATGCGTAACGAAAATATACGAGTTTCGGATACTTACGTTTTAGATAAAATACGTTAGAAATAACCTGTGAACATTTGACCCTGGTTAGATCATTATATCTCCAGCCTGCACGTGCCCCATTCAAAGAACGTATCGTTCAGGAACAACGTGAGATCTGAAAACTCGAGATAATAATAACGACTGAAATAGTGTAAGAAATTGATGGCAGCTATTCAAGAAACTGATCAGCTATTGAGCTGCTGTATAAGCTATTGCCAAGACGATTTTTGAATATCAGACCCGAAGCGCTATCTCAACTATTGGAGCTTCCGAAGTTGCCGTAAATTTACTACTTCACGCAATAGTGTAAAAATTATGATAACGAAATAAATCAGTTCTACTACAAAGAGCCGGAATGGATAGTGAAAAAGTCGACTATTCGTGGCGGTAGAAAATCGGTTTCGTTGAAAGTGTCTCCCATTAACCTTTACATCAGGGTAAAAATGATCCCACGGCTTCTTCACCGTAAATTTCATATGAAAAACATCCAAAATTCATTTCATCCAAGATAAATAATGAAATATCGTAAAAATCTTTACTTCATTCTTTTTCCAGAAGTTCAACTTCACACGCACAAATAAATAGCTTTTTTTTACCATGCAGTATTTTCATATTTTTTTCTCAAATATCTGTGTTTTGAGAGTTACTCAGTCAATTTTTAGTTGAAAACACTAAAAATACAGCAAGTGATGATTTTTTGACATTTTTCGCGCGATGTTCAAAATTTTATTTTGCTAACGATAACTAATTCGTCTTGAAATGTAACATTTAAAGAGTATCCCAGGATTGTTTCAACTCATTTGAATCGATATCTCCGTTCCTACGATTTAATTTATGACGCGGGGTCTCCAAAGCCCCGGCATGTCACAAGTATTGTACACAGGAGGTGTGCATCGTAAGGGTTGAAAATGAAGCAAATAGAGAGAACTCTGATCCATGAATTTTTAACCGCTCCATTCTCCTTTCTCACCGGCATGGGCATACCGGAGAAGCGAAGCGATGGGATCACCATTTTGGTATAAACGAAATAGTTAATTTACCGCTTGGATTCACGAAACAAGTGTTGCGCCATCTTCCGTGACAGGCAGATGTTGGAAGCCGTCTCATGGAATAGCCGGACCGACTACAGTTTCCGCGGTAAAACACCAGTTCGCTTCCTCTCCTTCTCTATTTCACGAAAGGAGAGAGAGGAAAACAAAGGGATGTCGGCTGGCAGGGAGAGTCGACAGCTAAAAGGATAGCCGGCAGTAGCATCCGTGTCGACCGTCGCCCGGGGACAACCTAGCTGGACATTTTTACCAATTTACTCCTTACACCCCGAGGCACGTGAGACGCTGCGCTGCTCCCGACCTGGTGTGTGAGCCAGCCGAGCTATGCTCCATCAGACTCTGCATCCGGAGCCAAAGGTCGTCGTGACAGCGCTCCTCTAGAGCCGCGCGTAATCAAACAAAATTGCCGAAATTTAAGAGAGTTAAGGTCTCGTTTATTCATTTGGTTCGTTTATAGTTTCTTTTTTTTCTCTCTCTCTCTCTTTACTTCACCTATTTTCGATATTATTCCCCCACGTGGTGGAGAACAGCTATGAATGTGAATTCGTGAACTATCAACTACGGCAGCAAAATGTCGGGGAGAAAGTAAAGTTTTCCACACTCGCATCATTTGCGAGTTCAAAATTGGATAACATCTATACTTGGCCGGAAATATTTCACCGTCTTTTTGACCTTACGATCAGAGCCAAGAACTATTGATATGACTCGCATCAAACCAACGAATTTTGACGAAAAATAGACACGGCCGTGATAGGTAGAACCTTTCGCAAGACTGGTGTAGGTCTTGAAACAAGTTTGACGTATACTCATGAAAAAACATTTGAAGCGATTTGAGTTTCAGGGGGTCATTATTTATAGTTTCAAAAACATTTAACAATTTTTTTATTGGAATTGATAACATAATGACGGTATGACGTTTATAAGTAGCGAACAATTCCGAATTCGAGGGCTTTTGTGGTGGCGCATCTCCTGATGGCACTATCGAAATTGTTACGGAAAGAAAATTTTTCAGAGTTCAAAACGCTTTTTCGGGTTCAAGTTCGTAGCCCAAATGTTGAAAAAACATTTATTTTTTTTCAATATGTATGATTATGAACGAAAAATTTCCATTTTCGACTAAAAAATGCGTAACAAAATTTTTATACACTATTTCGGGATTGAAATTCGAAAATCTAACCACGAGCTCGATTCGATAAACAAGCTTTACAGATTGTGTTAAAATTTTAAGTTGATCGAATAAAAATAAACCGAGGAATCTACGCCACCGGTTTGAAAACGTGGTCATCCGCTACTTATATGCGCCATCCCGCCATTTTGTTATTAATTTCAATGAAAAAATTCTGAAGTGTTTTTAAAACCATAAATAATAAAGTCCTAAAGTTTTCAATTCTTCTAAAATCTATTCAGCACTTTGGTAGAAGCGTTCATGATCCCTACTGTGATAATATTTTCAAAAAATTCATGTAATAGACTAGATGCAATGTAGCTTGTGAGTGCATGAGCTATGAAAAACGCTTCTACATCACACATAAACTGCCAGATTTTGCCTGTCAATGGAAATCTCAATTTTCAACAAGCAGCGTTATCCGGTTTGTGAAGAACAATTTGATATTCTTTACCATTTATTTCACGACTCGGATTGATAAAACCTCGATATTGGCAGGTAGAAAGTGATTTCTGTAGAACCTACCATGCAGCAACGCCGGGGTTGTTTTTTTTTTTTTTTCTTCTTAACCCTGTCTCTTGAATTTCCGCGCCTCCGGTAGACTAGAAAATTTCGTTCACTACACGCCCCTTCCTTTTTTGTTCCGGCGAAAGGATATAAAAATTCTTATATCACATCCCACAGGAGACGAAAGTGCGACAAAGATGGGATGTTGCGGAGCTGTTAGCGTTGCAATTTGAAGCGATCGCAGGAGCTTCGGGAAGCTTTGCAGAGCTTTTGTAGAAACAAGCTCACTCGCTCGTTCGGCGAACGGGCCGAGCGGGAGCGCCGTGCCGCATGCCAGTCCGTCGAGTGACCGGATGTCGAGGGTGGCGACAAAAGGCGGAAATTCTCGTTTGGCTCCCAGTTTCCGGCCTCCTCCCCAGCGCCGTGCCAATGTCTGTCCGGACCCCTGCAACGACCTCCGTTACTCGGCAAGATCACCTACAACATGCTTGTGTGCTTGCGCGATGTATACGCGGTGAGGGCGGGAGGGGAGCGAAAAGCTCCGAGGGATTCGACGACCCGCCATCGGTTGACTGATCCAATACACGACGGGCCGAGTTCGGGGTTCAGCGTAAAACTCGAACTCGGCTCCGCTCTCGAACTTGGCCAAATTGGATACGCGGTGGAGGGCCGGCGTCCAGGACGGCGGTCGTCGATGAGCGAACGCCGCGAAGCGGAAGGTGAGAAAATACGACGAAACGAGCCCCGGAACAAGGGAACGGGTAAATTCTTCGGTTGCTCGGTTCTTTCGCCCCCCCCCCCGGATTTACTTCCTCTTTTTACCCTCTCGTTCGTCCTTTCCTTTTTCTTTTTGTCCACCTTTTTTCACTATCCTCTGCGCATGCCTCTAAGCTTTTACTTGAACCTCGTAAGTAATTCGGATAATTCCATTGAACTGGTTTCGTGGTTATTCGAACGGCTTGGCCCCGTATCAAGCGTGTAAATGGTTAGCTGTTGTTTGAGGGACCATCGATTTCCCAGATTGTGGAAGAAAAAATTCTGGTTTTCAAATGAAAATGCTTACTTCCAAATACCGGGTATGGAAATTTTTTTAAAACTTTGCTTGCCTCAACGAAGAGGTCAGAAGTTAAATTAAAAAGAGCAAATTATTTTTTAACCATATTGTATTAAATAAACTTTTTACTTGCGCCGATGTAGAAAAAATTAGAGAATCTACCCGGCGAGATAGGTTTTCGTTCAGAAACCGCAATAATTTGTAACATCGAGCTTTCCCGTGACTTAACAACAGCAAGAAACTGTCCAAATCGTAGTCAAATTTTTGTCTGAGATTGGATATTTTGTACTGATATATGATCGCATTGCCGTATCCCAGTGTCCCTCTGTCAATTGAAGGTACCGAAAAAAACATAACCACGATGTCGGTAGTCAAAACTTGACGTCGCCAGGTGTAGACAAGTCGGCGAGTGCTGGAACAAGAGGCGCAACGCAGCCACTTCGGAAGTCAGGAGATGCCGGGGAGAAAAAGAAACTAAAAACGAAACGAGAATAAAGAGAAAAAAATAAACAAAAAAAAAAAAAGATAAGCGCGCACTTGAGTGACGCAAATGAAGTCGCGGCAAGAGCCAGCCGGCACATTGACAAAACCGCATGCTCGAGAATAAGGACCGGGAACTTCTCTGCTCTCTGCACTAACTCTTGCCAGAATTAGCAACCCGGACCTGCGAATATAGACGTACATACTCGTCGTCTCTTCTCTCGTCTTCATACGCCCTGGGACATCGTTAGAAGCCACGATTTCAAAATGATCCTCTTTTTCTCATCCCCTTTTTCCGTATGCCTAGGTGCACCACGCGGTTTGCAATTTATACCTACTCACTTCGTTGCGACGGAATTGCTGGAAGTCTTTGTATGTTCGTAAGTTATGTGACGATGGACCATTTATTTGGGTTTCGATGTCTAGTGTTAGGCTGCAAACTTGAAGCATCAAGTCCGTAATTCTTATCCTTAAGTATCGTGAGATTGAAGATCTTAACGTCAATGTAAACGACAAATTTTCGGTGAAAACTGTTATTTGGCCGATTATTTTGGTGAATCGTAACAACGGAGAATACCTTCATAATTTGAAATCTCAATTCCTTTAGAATCTCAACTCTTAAATTGCTAAACACTGATTGTATTTTCAGTGGTTTGTTACGTTATAAGTAATAACTTTAACCTCGTCAATTATTATCAATGCCAAAGTATACAGCTTGTGAATCATCTTTCCTGTGATATGTCTCAATTACTTTAAAATTTGCTCTCTGATTGTCCCCGTCCGTAAATTGAAGGATAAGCAATTCTTTATATAATCTTGATCGTCGTTATTTTGATTACCCAAAATCGAGTGACCGTCGAAAACAAACACATAAATGTTAAAACCACAACTTGACTTCTATCAATTTAAATTCAGTAAGCAGTACCTGATTTTTAGCATATAAAAATTCTGTATCGTTTGGCAAGCTTTAAAGTATCACAGCTAGTTGTATTTGTAAGCTTATTATCCACTGATTAATTACTCAAGTCGGATGTTACCGCCAGACATTGAGTGATTCCAAAAACCATTGGAGGATTTTTAATGTAAACTGATGGTAAAATAGAATCATCGATACGTTTGCTTCGTTTCATAACAGTTATGACACAAAAATATGATCTTCGTACAATTAACAGTTGCAGCATTAGAATTTTTACCCGATAAATCCATTTTATACACAATGTTTTGCCCACCCAGATACATTTTAATAAATATCGAACGAAATTTTTTCCATGTCATGATGGACAGTGTCAATGACTCAAGATTGTACTACAAGGTAGTTTACAATTCGCACGGAGTAAAGATCAATTCAGCAATCAAAATAGCAAAGTATTCATTACTTCTAATCAATGTACTTCCGGTTACGGAGAGCGCGTATTTACACCCTGAGATGAAACTGGAATCAGGCTGGCACATAGATACCGGGAAGCTTGCAAATATCCGGAAGAAAGGGAGAACAAAATGTAAAGAAGAGTCGAGCACGAACCACCGGGTCAGGCTGGTGCTCGCATCCCTGCTAGCAAAACATCCGTAAGCGACTGTAAACGCGAGTAACAATACAGCGGATGATTATCGCAAAAATGTATCTTTCACGCTGCTGGGTCGACGCGATTATGGGATGTGCACAAACTCAACGCCCCCGACACATACATTTGGGATGATTTTTACTCTCGCGCGTGAAACGGCACGTTCGTTTTTCCACCGGACATTTTTTATTTTTCACTTCATTTCGTACTCACTATACTTTTTCAAAAGGTTTTTGCAACCTTCTCCTTTCACTCGCAACACCAGCGAAGTTGGCGCTAGTGCGCTGAACCATTCATCTGCTACGAGCTTGCAGGACTCCCAATGTAATATATTATCCGATCGCGGTACCCAAATGTAGGTATAAAGCTTTATGTGTACATACGTGCGGTGTATTTAGTGTGACAGTGGTCGGTTTTGTCGGACAGTAACGCGACCGAGCTCGGCGCAAGAAGTTCCCCCATAGCTTGCAGCAGCTTCTGTTTCATGTTTTGCCTAGTCGCGACGTCTGTTACACCCCGCCTTGTCCCCTTTACTGGTCGCTCATGAAATCCCGGACCGGCTATACGCCATCACGTAAAACGGTTCGAAAAAATACAATGCGGACAAATTATTGCCGTCATTATTATTAATATGGTTGTAGCATCGTACATACGTGGTACGGATAATTACCCACGCGTTACCTGCGCGGAGTTGGAAAATAGGGGCGGTCGTAGTTTGCAAATTTTGCATAACTCCACCTCCGGGGTAGAGTTATTTCCGACCGCAATATAGAGCTTCGGAATAGCAGCAAACAATCGACATCACGACCACAACCTGTGAATAAACTAGACATTGGAACTCTGATGTGCGACAAGAGTATAAGAAGCTTTCGTAATTGCTGTACTGCATACAAA
The DNA here is from genome assembly GCF_021901495.1 of Neodiprion virginianus. NCBI lineage: Eukaryota > Metazoa > Arthropoda > Insecta > Hymenoptera > Diprionidae > Neodiprion > Neodiprion virginianus. Next base: position 25,523,087 of record NC_060878.1, on the reverse strand, counting down.
TGTATAATGGTATCAGTAAAGTTTCAACATCAGACAGCTTTGGTATTAAAGTTTCTTCGTCTCTGCTGCTGTTACAATCGAAAACACATGATTTTTTATGTTTCGGTCCCATGAACAGTTTTCGGGTCTTCTGAAGACGGTTCTCGTTGTGAAACCAAAACGTCCAAAATATTGAGCCTTTTGTTTCACCGATCGTAGGCACCAAGAAACTTTGATACTAAGAAAATTTGATGGTCAATAGCTGTCTATAAATCAAACGGTTTCGGCTGTGTGAAAAAAATTATTTGACGATAAGAATAAGTTGCGATTCAAGCCGCGCGCTGAATGTTTTACCTTGATTCTCGTCGGCGGTATGCATGTGGGTGCGATAAGAGTATACCGGTAGCTGAAATCATTGCCGTATCTTGGATGTTACGAAGAAAACTATGCCGAGATCGAGGGAAGATTGCCAGAAGATGGGTGGAGAAAGAAGAAGCGTCGGTGGATAAAAACGGTGGAAATTCTCGATAGAGAATAGAGTGATAGACGGGTCGCAATAGGTATACCTATTAGTCGGTGATCCAATGAAAGCGGAAAACAATTCCAGGCTACGTTGAGAGTGCGAGGATGAGGCATGAAAAGGGAGATGCAGGGACGGAGCAGGGTGAAAAAAAAGAACAAGAGGTGGGATGGGAAAGAGAAGGAAAAAAATATCGAGAAGAAGCTGAGGCAAGATGCACGTATACGGGATCTCTATTAAACAGAGCGAAATTCGTTCGGAAAAATCACACCCTGCGCCATTGGACTGACGCGACCTGACGGCCCATGAAATGAACACACTCCCCGACCACCGTGCCGCGTCACAACTACCCTAGTAGCTCTTACGAGACGCACACCCCCTTGATTCTCCAATATGACGCAGTCGTAGGTACACGTTCACGATTACACCTCCGTGTAGTGTGAAAAATCCACACGTCGATCGGCATGGCGCGAGGTGCGTGTGACGTGACAGGCAGCCACTGGATACGCGATACAGGACTCTGTGCCTGAGCCCGTAAGAGGTCCTCCATCCACTCGGTGAAATCAACACCGAAATTAGACCGACGCAACGCGCTTGTTGTCGGTCCCATTTATTATCCTTTCCACATCTCGATCCGGGGCGAGGCGACGGATGCTCTCGCCGTTTGAGCTTCCGTCACATTTTTTGTCGAATGATCAGTCGACTCGAACCTTTTTTTTTCAACTCCTTACTGATTTCTTCATACGGAATTACTTGCCGTTTTTACTCCCGCAGGCTCCGAGCTCTTCACTTTCGGCTAAGCTCGATTCAAGGCTTATTTGGTTGCGCGAGTAGGTGATACGATTAATTGCGTTCCTGCCGTAAGCAGACCTCCGAACGTCATACACCCTGCCATAATAACTTCTGTTATGTCCATATTTCAAAACGCTTCATCGTTGTATATGTGTAGACCGATAGATAGGGTGGAAATCCATGAAATACTACCGATCAACGAGCTGCTTGGAACCGCGCCAGACACTCCAGGAGGAGAAATATTATATTTCCCATATTATCCGAATGGAAAAAGTTGCGAGCCAACTGGTACTTTCTCTCCTCTCTCCCTCCCGCATTTCAACTCAAGGATCTCCCCGTTACGCAGATTCTTTGGCTTGCTTCGTTGTACATCGGCTGCCTCTGGCACCGTCTATGTCGCTATAACTCGAATATAACGTTATACCGACTTCTTGTTTATCGCGTCTCTTCTTTGCGGGGTCGTGTATACCTGGCTGTTGATCGTCGCCTCTCGAGTCAGCAGGAGGCAACTCCGACCTTGTAAACGCCGTCATTTTCAAAAGAGGTTGCCAATCCGAATCACTTGAAGTAAATTCTCATACGATCTTAGGCCAATATTAAGATTTACATTCAAAGTGATGGCACATTATTCACTGACTCACAATACACGCGAACTTGTAACGAATTCGAGACATGTTATGCAATGATGAATTTGAATTTGAACAAAATCTGAGTTTCGTTGTGTTTTGAATAAACGTATCATCATTTTTCTAACGCAACTAATTCACTGTTTTTATAATAACAGAGACTCGTGAACTTTTTTGTATATTTTGTATGCCGTACGGTATACAAAAAACCAATTTCCGTCACTCTCTCAATTACCAGGTGACACGTTTCGCTATGGCCTGTTGACAAAAAAGTGGACCTCCTTATCAACCGGACACCCTTTTCGGGAAACATAACGACCCAGATAATATTCTTCCTCTGACTCCTGTCGAGATAGCGATTAATTCCTTGGTCACTTAGCCGCACGCGACTCGCAACATCTATCGATCTTCCTGCAGGGGCTTGGTTTGTGTTTGCACTTACACAGGCATCTTTGGGCGCGGATCTTCGCCTCTTTCCCTTGTATAATTTTTATTAGAATTCTGGATGCATCGGAAACAAGAACATCGCCGGGTAATATCAGCTGCGATGAAATTTTTCGAGCCAGCGTCTGAACCTCGGCATTTATATCCACCGCGGCGCACCGATTGATTGAGAATTTTCCGGCTGGCTAGGTAAGTTCGATCTAAATTTTAAGGGTAGTGAGCTGAGAAGGTGGGTAGTTTGGTCGACGTTGTACGATGATGGTCAACGGGGAGCACTAGGCACTGTGTGCCTTGCCTTTATTGCTGGTCACCCCATCCCTTGCCAAGCACGATCTTTGAAAGTTTCGCATTTTATCACTGTTCCAAAGATATTTAATTTTTCTTCGGGGATCTTCTTTATAGCGATTCTTCGGTCCCGACTCGCTCATGGGTAAGATAAAAGCCCTAGAACCTTGGGTTACCGTATTTTCATCCAGTAAGTTTGATATTTTAGTTAGGATAGTGTTTCGGTAGGTGCAATGTCACGCTGTCAAATGGAACAAATTTTAAACACTAAAACTTCAACGATAACAGCATTTAGTGAAATCACGTAGAAATAGATGGTCAAGAAAGTTGGAACTGTTGGTGAAGACGTGACTGTTCTCTTCAAAATCCCTTTTCTATATATTGTCAAGTCGAATGTTTCCAAAAGGGCCGACCGCGGGTAACCACCCTTCCACACTCAGTGTAGTGAATTCGCCACACGTCTTGAGTGCATACGAAGAAGCTACTCACGCATCTCTTTGAAGGACTCGACTCAGGCCACTTTCTCTGATTTGTGGCTCATAGATGAGCGCTCAGCGAGCTTGCCCTCCAGACTCTGGTTACACTATTTTAAAACTACTTGAAAAGACGAAGGGCAGGATGTATCCTCCTCGTCGCGATCAGTCGTTGGCTCATGCAACTTTCTCCGAATTTATCGGTTCAAATGTGTGGGTTCTTACGCTGCCATGTCGAGTTTTTGGAAAGGCGTCCGTAAGATGCAAGAACAATTCTCCCTCCTGCCCTGTCTCGACCTCTGACAATCGCCCCCGTCGTCCAACTCCTTGTAACGATGGGCCCACGCGCTCGAGTTGAAACCAGTCCTTTCATTTTTTTTTTTTTTTTTTACTTCCAATCCACCTACCCAAGTCGAATGCTTGTGTTTCTTTATACAGTGCATTCTTCGTTTTTAGAGCTTTTTTTTATGCCTTTTGCCATATTGTGTTCACAATATTTTTTGATCCATGCGTGTGATCGTATTTTTCTTTTTGTCGTGATAGTTTGCGTTTTCCGTTGAAGACTTCAAAAGCTGGTGCACTTTGCGTCGGTATCGAAAAAGTTTCAGAATCAAAAGTAAGTATCAATATTTTACAAGATTCATTTTGATGGCAACTACGGTTTCACTGGTTTGCTTCACCTCCGGCTACTAACGGATTCCATTCCGGATATTGTATTATACTTTCTTCGACTTTCAATCCAACTTTTATTTCAAGATATCGTAACATGCATAATTTGGAGTGTTTACTAAGTAAACGCTAATAAAAAGTTTCCTGACGCTGTACGCAAACAAAAATACAGAGTTTTTCACCGTCAGGCATGAATTAGACTAATGGGGTATTCAATATTAAAATGTCTTAGCTATTTGAGATTTTATTTTTTTCTACACTGACCACGACTTTGTACATTGAAAACTTCTCGTATTACTCTATCATCTTATAAATTTCATCACAGTAAGGAAAATTCTATTTTCTCGCGATGACTAATACCACAAATGGATTTCGATTCTGCAAACAGTAGAAAAAAAAAAAATCAACAGAAGAACTTTGTTATATCTGCCATCGATAATTTAGATTTATGTACACTGGAGTTACTACCGCAGTAGAGTTGTACTATGAATCTAGTCCATCGACTCGAGGCCTAAAAGAGCAATTATTGACAGAATCAAGCATTTTTCCCTGCATTATCCGCATTATTGTCAGACGAGAGATTCCTATTCAAACGTTGAAAAACAGGCAATACAACTTGCAGTGTGGTCTAATTTTCTATGTAAAATACGCGAAGAGGAATACGTAGCTGTTCTGAATCTGGCATGTGACGTCCGTCTCCCGATTGAGATTCATATTATGATGTAGGTCAGCACGACATTTGACCCTTGGCTTCGACAAATGCCGGTGTATTAGGACCGCTGTATCGTTGGAGTGTTCAGAGGGCAGAAATAGCCCGTTCGTCCATTCTTTGGTAACGTTGAAAGAAACTTGTAGTAAATAAACCTGAGTGTCCCGGTTGCTCAGGAAATTGGAACGACTCTTCTATGACAATGAATAAATAGGACACGCCGCGGCGTCCGCCTCCCCAGACGCCAACAAACCCTTCGCTACCTTGATTGCCTTTGAATTGCAGCCTCTGGTTTTGTAATGTTATTTTATAACCGCACGCGAACTCCAACCAAATCCCAACTGTGCACTCCTCGGAATATTCTCACGTACTGCAATCCAGCCTCTCCGAAACATTCGTTCGAGATCATTTCCAACTCCAAATCAACGACTGGCCATTTTACAAACTTTCAGCTTTCTATTGTTTTTAGTTTTCTTTCCCCTTTCTGATTAAACTTCCGCAATCAGTGAGAAGGGAATGAATAGTCGATCGCTTTGTTTCGGGTCGTTCTAGCCAGATCAATTGGAATTATACGAAACAATACGGTACCGCAGAGGCGGCACAAACGCGCCGGTCTCTGCTGCATCGGAGACACCAAGTTAATAAAAGGGTATGCTTTAGTTGTGCTTAGTCAACTGTATGTATATATATTCTGCCCCTACAACACTGCACAAAGGCGAAACCCTCCGGCAAATCCACCGAAAACTTTTAATGTATATCCTCCGTATGCCAGGTGTCTGCTGAGAGTGACTTTTTCTCTCATGTGCATTGCATAGGATATCGTATGTTGCACTATAGCTGCGTAAATATACTGAACCCGGATGTGACAAGCACTTATTTACGCAGAAAAGATTCGTCGGAAACTATAGTGTCTTTAACTAACGGTTATTCACCCGCAGGTCGTTGAGCATCCATTTCAACGAATAAGAACAAGCGTATAATCAGCACCGACGACAAAGGAGAACAATAATTTGAAGTTTATGCTCGCAAATTTTTCTTGTGTAATAGATGGATAAATTTTGGACTATGGCACCTAGAATTTATAATACATGAATTGAAGAGAAATCAGTTTCTGTTCTCTTTTGAATAGAAGTAGTAATTTGAGAAGATTAAATTTTCTGCGAACAAGAAGCGTGTCACAATCCGTATGCGACATACTTTCAGGTCAACTCGTACTACCTAAGTATGTTTCTGCACTATTTAGCGTGTGACGTTTTGATTGAGCACAAATTTTTTCAGCGAAATTCCACATCGATTGCATTACCAGCAAGTTAATTTCCGCGTTTCACCCTTTTGTTCTACCCCAATCATATAATTTTTAATACAAGGCTAAAACTAGCAGCCAGAATTAACAGCCAAACGTTCTTATGTTCATTTGAATAAGTCACAACATCAAAATTTTGAGCAACACCTTGAACCCACATTACTTTTATAGAATTACAAGGATAAGACCGAGAACTGCATTTTAAAGTTCAACACGTTTCGCTGCTAACTCCGGTTGCTAGTTTCAGCTTCATCTTTTTACTCGCACCGTGTAGATGGTAGAATTCCTAGAATTACCAAATAGCTTGCTTTCACCCAGACCCGATTACGATTACCGTTTTGGTGACGTGCTCGAGTTGGCAATCCAGGTTCTCGCCGAGTAGCTGAGTGTCTTAAAATTCGTTGGAAGCTAGGTACACTGTGGAACAAAGGGCTGATTGGACAAAGCCGGCAGAGGGGGACCGCCAAATGACAATAATGCCCTAGCTGCGGGCTAGACTGATTCGATTACGTTTATAATTTAAGAACAGGTACCTGCTCTCGTATCTGCAAGAATTTCCTCGTAGAGACGGAATTTTAAACTGGATAAAAGCTACCCTTACAACCTGACACCGAGCCGCAGGCACCTAATGACACTCCGGGTGGTAGCGTTTCTGGACACCAAGGTACACATGGGGATCCGGTTTAAATAAAGCCCCAGAAAAATGATCGGTTTACATATGTGCGTTGTGAAAACTCCCACCGAGTTTCTGAACGCGAACCGGACCATTTGACAATATAGGCGTCTTCGATCTACAACGAAATACATGCAGCCTGGCAACATAATAAATCCCTTCTGATACCAGGATTTTCGTCAGCCAAAGAAAATCTCATTGAGCACATTATGCGAGAGGACCAAATACGCCTGCTACTCTTTATAAACGAAAAACTTTATCGAAAATTTTCTGTTATATTCTGGTGTGCCAATTGCTGAACAAAATCTGATTTGTGTTTTTTCTCAAAGCTAGTACCATCCCTGAACTCACGTTAGTTCTACCCACGCAAGTGCTTTCTTATTTCCATCTGGATACTAAATCTTATTTTGCTTTGATACAGTTCGCATTTCAAATTTCTTAGCGCATTTCACTCGTATAATCTGGACGAAAAAAAATCATAAATAATTGGTGATTAATGAAGAACATGATAAAACATATTTTTACATGCGGAAATGAATTTGCACTTGAAGACGGATCTTCTGCATGTATTTATTTGCTGTTTAAACTCTATTCCAATCGGAATATTGTGCAATCGAAACGGTGTGCCAATCTAGGACACCTTATAAAACACCTGGACTGCTACTACCTGCCATACAAAATGTGAATACGTTAGATATAATGGATGTACATGTAACTTTTGTTGCATCGAGAAAGCTAGGCGTAGCCTGTACTCCATAAACTTGAGATGCCACAAGTCCTGAGTCTCGTAACGAGCATCTTTGTGCAATTCTCACTTTTGATATTTCAATACTTTATTGTCGACATCATTGGATAAGTCTTCTATAGTTCGAATTGATGTTCAAGGTTGTATGAATAAAGGCGTGCATAAACATGCCTCACTACTCAAAAAGTGCAAGTTCTTCATCACTTATGTAGCCGGTATTGAGAAACCAACCAGATGATCATAGACAACTTTCATTTATTGACCTCAAATATCAATTAAAGTAAATCCGAGACTCGCCTTTCTCTCAACGTCCATGTAAAACTTGACGGTACGGAACGTAATGTTTGACAGCTTGATATGTAACGCTGTAAACTAATGCGTGCATGTACCGACTCGTTGCAAGGTGTTGAATTATTAGCATGCCGTAGTAGTATGCCAGCATGTAAAACTACCCACGTGTCACGTCTGGATAACTTGACAGACTATTCTACGTGTGATAAATAACAATCAAGCAAAGGCACCTAGCCGATGCGAGGATGATTGTAGACGAGTGACGGCAGCAGCTGGAATATAGGTGCTCCTTGGAGAGCCGTATTTTTCTATGGTCATGCACAGGGTATCAGAGCAGAGTAGCGAGACGATGCTGCTGCTGTTGCTTCCAACGCCGCCGAGAATGGGACAAAAATCTCCTTCGCGTCGTTCGTTCTGCTTCTGGCGTTCTTTCCGTTTGGCTTCGCTCTTCCAACCTCGGTCGAAACCACATCGCAAATCCTGGAGACTGACAAACACCCAACATCCGCCTTTCTCAGTCGCACTGCTGCACGCTGCTGCAAATGCATCGCTACCGAAGTGTCAACTGTCTACGAAAAAAAAAAATCAACCAATAACTACCCAGCTTATAATTGCAACGAAAACGCAATTCCAGATTCTCTTTGTGATCTGGTTAAAATTTTACGCACGAATTATGAAAGTGTTTACACTGGTCCCGCACCTACATTTCACGCGATTATTTTAATGTAACATATAACGTACATGCCGTGGGTTGGCATATCATTCGAATGTATTCGTGATATTTCGCTTGTAACGTGCGAGTTCCACCGCGAACTTCTGAGCTCCCGATCTGAAATATTCGGAGACAAGCCTGGTATCAATCACGCCAGGCGGAAGGCAGTTCGCTACGCATATCAAGTGCTCTTCCTCCCCCAATCCTACCCTCGACCCCACCCATCGAACCCACGGGAGGCCGCAGTTTCCCGTATAAATGACAGCATTATGTTCGAGCTAGTACGACTGCTACTGCTGCTGCTGTTACTCTCCCTCGACTATTGGTCGGTGTAGTTGGGAGACTACGCTTCAGCTTTCAATATTTCAAACACTTATCGTGTGTCGAGGAGCGGTGCAGCGGGGTGAAACGGGATGGGATACCGTGGAATGGAATGAGGAGGGCTGCTTCAAACCGCGTATAATAGTCGCATTTATTTCATCTCCTCCCACAGTTTTGACTTTATAATTCAACGTGAAGCCCAACCGCGAAAGGGTTACGAGCACAGTTTTGCCTTGCCCGTATATGCTATGTGCTACGAAAGCACCACGGATTTGTACGACCATGTGGTGACGTGAAACGGTTTCGTAATTTTCAGCTTTGTAGTCCGAGCTGTAGCGTCGCGCAAAGACGCGAGTCTTTTATGTTACCCCCGCAGTAACGAAATCTGACTTTGCAAAACTGGCACCGCTTAATCAATCCCCAAAGTTGCGGCAGACAATCTTACAGCGGCTCGAGGTAGGTCAAATTAGCCCGTTTCTTTTAATTCAGTACAAAGTTAACGAGCAATTCAAGATTCACGTTCACATAAACATGAGGCTTCAATAACTCGTCTGCAGAAGTGAAACTATGATTTGTAAAACTTTATCATATAGAATTGTGTAACCTCATATCCATCCACGCTGCATTAATTTAACTCAAGTTTGATAGCGTGAAACTACCTGACACAAAGACTGAGTGCGTTGCAATGTAACCGAAGCGTTGTTTCTGATGGCACACAATCGCCCAGGTCAACATCATCACCTAGATTCAATTTTGGCTGGACTTCCTGAGCCGGCCCTTGGACGGAGATTTAATCTCGAAACGCTGCCCCATAATAAGTGTCCCTGTACACACATGTGGTTCGATAAACACAAACACGACACAGAGCTGTCCATCTCCGCGCGTGTATCGTTGACAACCGCTCGATATAACCCAGTTCCGCCTTTCCTCCTTTTTCGGCCATTGAAATTAACCGTCGAAGACTTGATTAAAACTTGATTAAAACTTGATCAAATAAGTAATCAATAACGCTACGGCATCAAGCTGGTAATAAAATACGCGTTTCAAGGCAGATTATAATTGCCCCTCCTTGGATACTCCAGAAGACCGAAGGACTGTTCAACTGTCTTGAGGAGGCCCTGCGGTGAAGTTAGACGCAGCTAAGCTGACGTCACATCAGTGTCCGGATCCGCTTTTTGCCAGAAGCCTGCTCCCTCTTATCCGTGCAAACTACGTGCGTAAAACTTGAGCCGTAATTCCTAGAATACCACTTTGCAAGACTCTCCAGTGAAGTTACCCCTGGCTGCCTGCCTGCGACCGACACTTTTCAAGCGAGCAACGGGTTGCCCCTCACGTCTACGCGCCTTTACTTCCCCTGTGTGACTTAATCTTCACTATGTAATAGGATACAATATACTCTCGTGGGTAAACCAAACCCTCCAATCAGACAAAACATCGTCGTCTTTCAGAACCCTATTGATTTCCATCATCTGCCCTGGCGTCGGGCATTTGTAAATTGACCAGTTTTTCTGCCGATCAGATTTAAACATTTCAATATAATTGACAGACCGATGCACACCGGTTCTCGAATATCACTCAAACATTCTCTCTTCTAACCTCCGTTACTGCTCTAGTTAGCCTTTTCTCTTTTAATAGAGCTGGTAGAGCTACCGATAGATTCCTTGCTTCTGGTACTGATCGAAAAATCGAAGACGTCAGAGCGAGGTAGAAAATAGTCCATTTCTTTTATTTAATCCCGATATACGTCAGACACGGATCCATCCTGCACCCACCATTTTGAACCCGGGAAGCAGCTGCTGGTATATAGTATACGAAGCGCAGCACTAGAACTGGTGGTGGGAAGGCAGGGTTTGGCGTGGCATTAAATATAGTTTAGGGGAACCACAAGCCCCAAACGCATTCGTATCACTTAGTGGACCCCCTTCCAACGGAGGCCAAGTCTCACGGGAAAAATCTCCCGCGTTACCAGCTACCCGCCCGCATAGGCAGGGTGACTCGGGGGGCCGAAACATCCAACACTCTGTTCGGCAAAGAGTTCATTTTCATTTGAGCCATCCGAGAATTATCACTTGGCTTCTTCCGACGGCCACCACCAGCGACCGACGGGTTACCGAACATCGCATCTTTTTTTCAATTACACACCGATGATCATAGAAATTTCGAAGACGACCCTGGTAAACCATCGCTTTGCAATTACATGTTACATGGCAGCTGAAAATGTGAACCATAAAATTAACCGTGAATACTGATACAACGTCACGCTTGTCTCGACTATCTTATATGTCGGTGCCATATAACTAGACAGAAATCAACTTCAAAGTTCATTGTATTATTGGCTTATAAGAGCCAAGATTGTTCGGTAAGCTTACTTTACGAGCATGTAATGGTACACTCGTGCAGTACCCTCACTTTTCACCATGCGACTCAATACAGTGCATGCGATTAATTTTCATTATTTTCGGACTGTCAAGAAACCCCGTGTTGACTGCTTGATCCGTAAGACAAACCAGAAACTCTACAAGTCATCAACGCTAAGAAGATTAAACAACAAATTTCTCAATTCACAGAATCTTTTTTGTATTTTCGGAGAACGTACCAGAACGTACCAGAACCTTGGTCTTGAGCAACGATCCATAAGCGACAGCAGAAGCGTTTATTTCTTTCAGAACCCTCTAAGCTTATTTCTCCTAAACCTAGACACCCGGTGATAGGACTAACGTAGCTCAATTCTCTGGGTAAACGGGTGGCACTCCGCATTCACCCGGGTGGCAACGTAGCACTGCTACTGAGCGCGATATCGGCAACTGAAGATTTAGCTCAACTCATAATGCCGGCACGGTGGGCCGCGTACGTGCCAAGCTTCCCACGCTGCACAAGCCTGTCCCTGCTATCATTTCACGCCGTATCCTACGTACGAAGGTTCATAAGGTTTTATTAAAAATTTTCAGTTCTTCTACTGCTCTGCGGCAATCGCTTCTGCCCTAACTGCTCCACCAGACGTGATATCGTATATCTAAAACACTGAACATTGGATAGAAAAGTAGTGAGTAGGCAGTTTCTGAAACAATCGATGAAACCAGCATAGTAACATTCTCGTAAGAGTCGTAACGCACACGCATGATTTCAGAACTCTACCAGCAACTCTGGCAATATTGAACGACTTAAAACTAAAAAGTTACGTACCTCGAACACTTTTGGAAGGAAAATTTTGCTGCATTTTAATTCAGATTGAATTTCAATACACGTGTTCCCGGAATTACAAAAGGCATCTTTTACGTGAGAAATGAAAACTGACGTGAACTCAAAGGTCTCCCGGCTTGTACTGTGGTTTGCTAGACCATGATCCCGTTAATTCACCAAAAACGGATGAGAATGTGGCTGGGGGGGGGGGGGGGGGGGGAAGTAAATTTACAGGTGGCGCCCACCCAAGCAATGCCTTCGTGAATCGGTGCGTCAATCACCTTACGATGCCTCGCCTGGCATCGCATAGAGCTGCGATAGTGATCTTGCAAATTGGTTTTCGCCTAACACCTCGCTGTTCCCTAAGACTGACACGTAACAGATTTCGTCCGTCCAAGGTGATGCCCCGCTTTTTGTCAGTGATTTTGCTTTTCAACTTAAACCGTCTCTGCCCGCAACTTTACCTGCCCGGGATTTACTAATACCAATGACCTGTGGAACCAGCTCCGGAGCGCTGCGCAGCTTTGTTATGCTTATCGAGCAATTTCATTAGGCTATATTGATGTGTAAATATTATCATTTTATACCTTACTCGTCAACTCTGAGTACCCCGTAGTAATCTTACTAATGGATGTCCACCACTTTGATACACGGCTTATACCAACGGGCCATTCAGTCGTTTTCCGTGAAGAGCTTTTGACTATTATTTCCTGGTGTCCACTATCAGATATACGTCCATTATCCCACCACTGCCACTAATATGTTACGTGCAGTTCACGTGATCGTCACGTTTCAATCGTAGTCATCATGTTTTGGCGATATTTATGTTTGCTATACCTTGTAAAATACCAATTATGGAGTGAATAGAAATGTACAAGATTATGGTATGGTGACTGATCAATGGGAATACAGAATTCTAATACCTTTATCTGCCGATCACTTGGATCTAAAGCTTGATTTATTTTTCCCCATCCTGCATTTTAACAGCAGACTCTTAGCCTCCCGCCTCTGTCTGTCCGTATGACAAACGGTTAGGGAATTATATTTTCCCAAGCAATTACAAGAATATCACGGGGGCACGGTTGTGGGTGAGCAAACGCATCGGTAACATTAATAACGAATTTAATAGTTTGAAGGGTAGAGGCTTGCTCAAGACCAAACCGAGGACCTAAAACAATCGTATTGTAAGCGTCGCGATTTCGGTCGGGTAATGGGACAATGGATACCCTTCCGCATATCTCAAATCCCTTACTCTCCCGCTCTGCATTCGCCAACGACGCTAAGGTATACCTAACCCGTGATATATCTAACCAACCCCTATGTGCTTACATAAGTATACGTATGTGTCCACGAACATTGTCGGGAACCGATCACCTGGCGTACAAATGCCACGAAATACACTGTGAAATTTAGATCTTCACTGAATTTGTTTAAAAACAGCTTTTCCGAGTTTTGTTTACTTTAAATACTGCCTGCTTGCTATATTCACATTTTTACTCTGTTATTTTCACCAACTAGTTGGAAGAAACGCCTGTGCATAATTATAGTAATTTTTAAGAAAACTATCAACTTCCTCAATCCAGTATCGCCAAGTATCTAGTAAATATAAAGTATTCTATACCAGTTTACTGATTTCTTTTTTTTTTTTGTTGCTTGTTAGTTTTTGCTGTAAATACCTAGTACTGCAGAGCAAAAACTGGGCAGCAGTTGGCGGGAGTGAACTTCATACCTTTGAAATCAGGCTTATCGCTGTGATACATAAATAGCCAGGTTGACGAGGATTTCGAGGACAATAGACATTTTGCCAATTAGGGACACCTTGAGGTCGTCGTATTCCGTACGCGTAAACACACTTCGGATCGCTTCAGCCCGTTCGGTGAGTGACCTAAAGGTCTTACCCGAATAACGCGGTGTAGGTGGTTTCGGTGTTTTGCTCGGCACCCTCCTAGGCAAGCAACCATAGAGTATATCCCTCGCGTGTTTCATTTTGGCGAATAGTGCAAAAAGGCGGCGGTGCGGGTTCTTCTGCCCAGCGTTCTTGCTTACATCCCCAACGTGGGGCAACCTCGGGCTACTAGATACTACCGCTTTCAACGAAAACCACCGCCATTTTTTCCTTCCTCATTCTCTTCTTTTTCTTTTACTCACTGCCCTGTAAAACACCCCATCTCTTTAGCCAGGCACGCTTTGGCTTGAAAGGAATTTTGTTAGGCTTTCACGGTCGACCAGTAGATTCAGGGATACCACCTCGCGGTGGTTCCGCTGTGGGTTTCATTTTTCTTCATCGTTCTACTAAAATTCCGAAATCGATTTAATCCTGACCTACTTTACGCGGTGATGGATCTTCTTTGCTTCCTCAAATTCGGTACAGTTAAGCTTTAAGACGTTGTTGGCAGAATTTTTTGCCCCTGCCAAATGAGTCTATGAAATACTCCACAACTCAGTGTACACGGATCTATAGTAAAATGGAAACAATGTGTCAACTGTACACCTGCCGAAAGTCCTGAAGCCTTATCTTCTCTAATATCTAAAATACCGAGAGAGGGTTGAGATTTTGAAAAGTTTCAAACCGTGAACCATGTTTTCGGAATTCGGTGTACTGGACGCCGGCGACATGCCGTAGGGTGAGGACAAAATGGAAGAGACAGTAATAGGCAAAACGACGGAGCAGCGACGGTGCTGGAGACTAAGTCGCTGCAATAAAGTCCGTATAAATCTTCCGCGAAGGATTCGATTAAACGGACATAATTTATGTTGACTCAACCTCGACCAACTCGCGGGCCCTTTTTCTCCTCCTGCCGGAGCGTCTCGTCTGCGAAAGAAAGAGGCTTTTAGAGCCCTTCCCGGTTGAAAGACGAAAAGTTGATAGAATCACCACCTCACCCCAAAAACAATTGCCTCAAGGAATAAATTGTGAACCAAAGTGGTTCCAGTCTTACTGGACAAGAGTGAATAGTTACAGAACGTAGATCTTCGTCTCTAGATCTTCCACGTTAACCTTCCTTCTTACAATGTGGCACAACAATATATAGGAGTACGCAGAGATGAGAGAGGGCGAATAAAAGAGACTGAAAAGAGAAACAATGAGAATAAAAAATGAAGCATAAAGAAAAGACAGGCGGGGGGGAGGGGGGGTATGGAAATAAATAAGAAAGTGAATAAAGTGTAGCGCTGAAACGCTGCAGGATATTGTGAGATAAATTAGTTTGTATTCAATTTCTCTTGTAGCCACATGTACACGTGTACACGGGTCTCGGCCGTCGTTTCCAGCTCCGAAAGCTAAGACGTTTCATAATTAAATTCGGCAAAATTCCGTTCCCCTTCCTCGCCCATCCCGTCCGCACATTGTCCCGTAACTAGCTATTGTGCAGGCGACGTGGTACCGCGGAAACTTTTATCCGCTACCGTTCCTTCGTGTCATTCCGCATCTATAGGTATACCCAGACCAAGGGCTGCAAACTTTGGTTCTTTTCCCCCAGATTCCTCCATAGCCGTAGATTTCTGTACGGAAATTCTCCACCATTTCCAGAATCGGCACCGGTGGAGAAAACACTTCGCGCACCTGTGGATTACGGTGTCGATCTTGGTGCGTTCCTGGGTAAAATTTATCACTGTGTAAAACCTACCGCCCGTACCGACCAAAGTTTGACGAACAGCGTCAGCGGGACGAGTGCGAGGGCGAGGGGAGCGGTTGATGGGTACCGACAAAAGTGAAATTAATGCAAAATGGTTAACAATCCCTGTCGGCGGTGGTAATAATCAACCGTGAACTGAAACTGCTCTTCACTCTCCTCGTGCTCGCACCGTGCTATATTCCGGGAAAGAGCACGGAGAACTCCGTATTCCGCACCGCAATGAGTCTCTGTCCTTCTCCTGTCTACAGTCACGGAACCTACGCAAACTCGACTTCAAGTCGGTCTATTATAGTTGCCAAGTCTGCGGTAATCACGTTAGATATTTTAATAAGAGAAGGGTTCCCCTTGCAGAAGCGAAATCCACCCTCTCTATCCCGCGCCCCTACCCCTGTTCCCGTCTCTGCCCCCGGCTTAAGTTAGACTGGCGCCCACATTTATACGGCAACTCTCGTAATTCCTTTACGTCTCCACTGTACCTGGCTTATACTGTCATCTGGGTATAATATTCAAATATCGTTGTGTGTACAAAATAAGCTTTTTCGGCGTTTCTTTCAGGCATGGGAAAATGACTATAATTATAATTAACTTATAACGTGAATCGGTTGAAAAAAGCAGGCCATTGTCATGAAATATTTATCCGAGTAGTTTAAAAGAATTAGAAGAGACGGTAACTCTTCCTCCGATTTCAGTTAATATTCCGCAATCCTTCCTGAAACATCCTGTGCCGTTCGTAGCAATGACCTGGAGTGGCCTCAAAGTGTGAATTCGTCGTACCATTTCAGGCTCGTAGAGAGGCGTTTAGAGTGTGAATTCGTGACCAACGTTCTTCTGGTTTCAAGAGCTTCGAGATACGATCGAACCACTCCTGAAACGTCTGGAAAAACGAAAATCTCGCTTATGCTGCAGTTTTTGTGAATCCAAGGCTGGACATTGGCGTACACCGCCCCGTATATACGTCCATGTTAATCTATGAACAACCATTCGTCGTGCATCAACCGGGATTAGATGACACGGAAAGAAAAAGCTACGGTGAAGAAAAGACATTTTCAATTTATGAGAAAACACCGTCTAAAATCCCGCGGGACGAATAGGAAAGGGAAGGAGAAAAGGCAGAAAGTGCAAGGTGGCGGGCAGCACCTACGCCAGGTCTGGAAGTGCATAGTTTATTTGTTCTTGTTGTCCGGTAGATGGAAATGGACTACGCCAGGCAAAGTATACGCCCTGTTTCGCTGCTTGGTCAGAATTTACACGTGAACTTTTCAGATACGCGCGGGTCCACGTGTGAGGGTAAATCTACTTTGTACCTGTACTCACATCTCTATCCGTGTGTAGAGGATGCTAATAAAGTTCGAACAGAAAAAGAAAAAGGTGCCGCGCGGGCGATGTTCGCGAATAGCACGGCCGCCGTGTTCGAAATTTTTTTACAAAGGACGAACTATGCAAACGATAGTGGATCAGCTCAGTGTTCGCACACAATGCCAAAGGTTATATCGAATCGATTAAAATATATGAAAATGATGGTGCCGTTAAATAGCACAAGCGGTTACTTGATGTGCCAAAAGATTTTCGGTTAGCGGGAGCATTTTTCATCCTTGGTACCCTAATTGCAGATCCCACATCTTAATAATATATCAAAAAATATCCACGCAAGACGTTGTCCAACTATGGAGACAGATTTTTTACTATATTTCGGTCCTCCGTATGACCAGTTGAATATTATTACCTGCATAATCATGTCACTCGAACCTCAGTCCTACTTTGTAAATCCCATATTTCGTTAAAACTACCGTCTCAGACCGTAATGCATGAAGCATTCATTCAATATCTTCGAAGTTGAATAGGAGTATAGTTTCAACAGATATCTTTATATGCAGCAAAACACGTCGTTCTCAGATTTAAAATCGCACGTTAATTCGATTAGAAAAGTGTCCATCGCGTGAGTTGAGGAAACTTTCGCACACTTTTTGGTAGAGTTCAACTTTATTCAAAAATAATGAAAGAGTGCAAGAACATCCAACATTTCCTGCTATTCTTCGTTTAGAACAAAAATACGGTTACAATTTGCTCTGTTTACACGATTAAGAAATTTTTTTCTGAAAATTTAACCAGACCATCAATTGAATACGACCAACGTCAAACTTGGAACTTTTCAAGAAGTAAGAACTTAATTTAAATGAGTTTCAAAAAGCTTCAGTGAAAATTCATTCCCATAAATAATTTATTCTTATCTATTTAAAAATTGGACTCCAATGACGAAAAATGAATTTCAGTGTGACAGAATCACTGTTTGTCCCCTCCATTAGCCAAAGTAACCTCACACTGTTCCTCCGAAAATCTTTCGACATGTGACATCTACCTGCCTCATTGCCTCTGATCCAGCCCCTGGACCCGAAGAGACAGGTACCTCGACTCTGGGGTTGGCTTTAGTATCATTAAGTTTCATTTATCACGAGATTCTGGCCGGTAGCGCTTCCCCGTCCTCTCGACCGGGAGCGGAAGAATAACTGGAGGAAGACCGGACTCGACGTTGGTCTATCATTAGTCAGACGTTGATTGGTAATCGAGCCGGGAACTTTTGACCTGAGAACAACAAGGAATTAATTACCTCAGATTGAACACCCGCCACCGCCACCGTTGTTTGGAGAAAATCGATTACGAAGTATCGCCTGATAATCAGACTCGTGTACCGCAGTTACGGTCCGGAAATCCTCGATGTTACCTAGCTTCTCGGACGGACTGACTCAAGAAGATCCACCAATTATCGAAACATTTGATTGAAGTCATTCCGACTGATGGAAACGGATCGGTTTGCGAAGCCATCCAAGAGGTTCGAGATTTTTCTCGTTCCCACCTCCGCGGCGTATAATGGTTGAATAGCCAGAGTAGATTGGGAAAATCTCAACCAGAAATCTCGTGGCAACCGTGAGGCAACCGTCGCCTCCCACCTCCGAGATAACTGCGTTCGCAGCGCCATTTTTATTTTCTCTCTTCTCGCTCATCGTCACGTTCATTCTCCGGGTCTTCCGCATGCTGATAAAAACGTCTCGGAGTAAGTAATTTATCAGCGGCTAGGGCATATTACTTCTGGTTTAATTGCACGCGTTTAAATCCCTGAACGTCAGTCTTGATTGCGACTTCCGTGGGCTTGCAGGGCTCTCCTCTGCTCACCTTACTTCAAAATCGCACCAGCTTCTCTCGTTCTACTCTCGTCTTGGTTTTGCTCTGGTCCCACGCAATAAGTGAGATTTACGGCGGGCTAAGCTGCACCATGCGCCGCAAGACGCCGCCCGCGAATTGTTGCCCCGCAAATTGTAAGAAACAACGTTAATATCGTCTCGTAGCCTAGGACTCGAGGATATAGCGAGGAGCGAAGCTACTGACAAACTTAGCGCGGAACTCGTGTAAGTGAGGAGGATCTTATCCGAAGGGTTTCCTGGTACCTGAAATTAAAGAACATGCACGATGTCGCCCAACAAACAACACCAGTAATTAGCATCTCCAAACCTGGCTAAATGCAAAGCGTCACGGAAAGTCATTCGAAGCGTAAAATCCAGACGTGGTAGGTTTAGTAGTGAACGCTGTTTCGAACACGTCATGGAACGATTCTTTGCCATTAGATTGAGTAAGGCTTGAAACCGTACATATTCCGATCCGATGACAATTTTGTTTTCGTGTATTTCTATACTTTACATTCATATTTTCACATACGATGGCTCGATGAAATAATTTCATGTTTCTGTGGTGATAATGTTTAGAAATAAAATTTTCCCATCAAACATCACGTTTTTATTGATTATTAGTTTTATAATTTTACATATTTTGTAATCAAACATTAAAAACGGTTTGAAAAAATCCTTCCGTACATTGTTTTGTGAAAAAATTATCTGAAAAAGAACAACAAAGCTATAATATTGCTCTGTTCAATCTAGTGTACCACGCAATTATTAAAAT
Source organism: Neodiprion virginianus (assembly GCF_021901495.1). NCBI lineage: Eukaryota > Metazoa > Arthropoda > Insecta > Hymenoptera > Diprionidae > Neodiprion > Neodiprion virginianus. The sequence goes on along the minus strand of NC_060878.1, from coordinate 25,503,779 downwards.
CTAACAATTTGATAGAAAAATTTGTCAGGAATAATAAAACTCCTCGTTACAATTTTCATAATAACTTCTTTATTCTCCATGCAATTCTAAAAAAAAACCTTGATAACCTCGTCCTCGAAATAGAACAACTCTCAAGAACTTTCCACTTATTCCGCGCTCTGAATACGTAATTCATAATTTACCCACAGATGTAAAATACAAATATATCGAATGCAACATTTCCAGCTCTGATCCTCTGCTGCAGTTTCTGAGGCATTAAATAATATTCTGTGCAAAGACGTAGATCGTAGATGTATAGTTTACTTTCAGACGACCAAATTTGTGGGGTAAAACTTTCCCGAGTCAACTTCTCGAAGCAATAATATATCGCGTTAAAGTGTTAATACTTTTGCCGCAAAAAGCTTCTTCACCCCGCCTCAACTTGCCACGATGCCAGGCTATGTCGTCTGGTGATTAATAGCTTGGCATCACCGCAAAATTGTTATCTCATAGCTGGTAAGTCGGCTGTGTCTCAGCTACAAGATGGCCTTTTCGAAATTAAAATTTTTATATACGCTTCTTGGAAACTACAAATGAAAATCTTTTTTTGCATATTATTTTTCACTTACACCCCGACTTCTGCGACTTCTAGAATACCCTTTTCGTGTAAACGTAAGCTTAACCATCTCACTTGGAAAAGCAGCTCTAACTCCAACACCCCAAGATTTCTGAGAAGTTGAAATTGCGAGGCTGAATTTTTCTTCCTTTTTTTTCTTCGAAAGGAGTGATTCCTAGTGATGTTATTAGCCAGCCAAATTCGTAGTCCGAAAATTTTTACTAGCTTGACTTATGCATGAAAAGCTTGGTTCAAATAACACATAGTTTTGCTTCCCTCCGGAGGCTGGAGACAACTCTCGGCTTACCGTTCCTTCGAGACTTGGTTAATAGAGAAAATCTAGGTATAGCAACCCCTCGTCCGCAAGCTTGCGGGAACGCGAAACGCTTTTTATATCCTGAAAACACCGTAAAAAATTTTTACTTGCTAATATATTTTACAGTGCATAAAGGCCTGCGAAATTTTGCATGTCCATAAATCTGAGTAATTATTCATATTTTATGACTGTGTATAATTGACGCCGTAAAATGTCCATTAGTACCCCCCCTTTCACCAGCGCTTCGCTCGACTCCGCCTCGACCAGCTCACTTGAACTCGGTTCATTTCCCAGGAAGTGTTCTTCGCCTTCCACTCCCTCGACTCTCCTTCGACATCTTTGACCTGCCACGAAAGGAGCAGAGGCCACTTTTGACGCGACGCTATAATCAATCAGCCTCGATTAACTCGCGCAAAAAATCGACGGCAGATCCATTGGATTCCCAAACTCAATCTTCATCCTCCTCCTCCTCGACTAACGCAGCTGAGCCTCGGCCTCCGTCTTTCGGATGGTCCAGAAGCGGGAAACGTTGGCTGAGGCCAAAGTCTAATGAAGCAGCATTGTAACCCTGGCGTTTTCCTGTCTGCCGTCACCCTAGCAGTCTCACAGCCCGTCAACCTCGTCTGTCCCATTGTCAAGGCTCTTGCTCCTTTTGTTCCTCCTGTATAACTGTCATTCGAAACTTGATATCCGAGCTCCGGGATCTAGAATACCAATTTTAGATCCACGTCGCAGTGGGAACAGCACCGCGCAATCTTAGGACATGACCAATTCACAAGCGCGTCTGCATTCCCAATTTCGTCGTACAGATCTGGTCTCATTCACGGTTTGAAAGGTTAATGCCGCTTTCGAATTCGACGAGCGGGTATTACGAAATCGTTTATACCGCGTGATACGTTCTACTCCGTGTCAACATAGAGTACGAAATTTCTAGCCCATATTTGCCGTGGGAATGAAATCCACGAATGCAGGGTATAGCTATGATGTAGATGTTAAAAATGCAAAAGCATTTCTGCAGATATACATATGAACCAGGCGACGAGGATGATACATCCCGTATCCATACCTCTCTCGATGTCAATTCAATTTCAAATCTCGTCGCAGCGTCTAGCAGTAGACACTTTACGCAACACATTTTTCTAGCTCTCAAAGCTCGACTGCCTCTACCTTTTCGCTCCGTGTATTTTGGAAAATATTTCTATAATTTACACTTACTCATAAAAGAAAACATTATTTCCTTCCGAAGTATCTTTATAACTCTCCGTAAATAGTCGGACCCTATATCACACAAATGACTGTATTTGATACTACTAAACGACATTTATGTGTTACGGACTATTGGATAACATAGTTCTTTTACATCGAGATTTCATTCGTAATTCGAACCACTTATTAAGACATCAAGTACCTATAGTGACAGCTTTCCAAATTCGAATGAATATTACTGAGATTGTGCTTTCGATCCTCAAGTAACTGACTCCTCAATAACCATTATCATGTACCATTCATTAACTCGAAAGATCAGGCAAGTATTGAGAGCAGTTTTACCACGAGGGCACAGACTTGAACAGGGGAATCCCAAAAAGATGAGGAAGGAAATTGACCTCAAGTTGCGGAGAAACTTTCCGAAAGTAGTTGGCCGTGGGATGAATACGAATAGCCAAAACCCATGAAACTACCAATGGACACCTCAAGTGCTCGGTTGAATTGATGACCACGGTGTTCTTTCGCATTTTCGAAACAGCATCTCCTGCACCCGAAAATTTACTTAACGGTAGCTGCATGAAAATAATCGAAATACCCCTCTTAATATGACCCTCTCGAACGGGGCAAGAAATCCCTCGGGATGTTCCCTTTCCTCGCCGAACTATTTTAAGCTCAATTTCATTCGATCGCGATTCCCCAACGCTGGCGTAACCCCCCCACTGCTGGCTCCCCGGATGAACAAGGCTCGGTAGACCGTGGCGTCGCGACGTCGAGGGGTGGGTAGTCGGGTGCCGGGGGCGCGGGTGGAGGCGGGAGTGGAGAGAGATCCGCACCGTGAATGGGAATTGTTTCAAATCAGGGCATGCCGCGCCGTTCCACGGGCGGATATGAAAGAAACTAAGTGCGTTTTAAACCGCGATGTGGCCACCTCGTTTTATTGACGTTACCGCGCCGCTGTTTTTTCCTTCTCACCGCGAATCGCCCCAAGCGCTTACGGCTCGGCCTAAGCTTTTGTTTCCCTTCCGTTGATCCAGTCACGGAATACTCGATTCCACTCTTAGCCTCGTTGTTTTCATATATAACAAGAGCATCCTTGCTGAGATTCGACGAAGAGGAAAAGCGCCTGGAGGGGGACAGTTGTTTTTTATTGCCCTTAGCCACGACTTTACGTCAACCCCGAAGTGACCTTCGACCCTCTCGAAAAGGGTCACCACATCGCCCCCCGCCCTCAACCACTATAAAAGATCTCTCTCATTCTCTATCCTTTCCAACTCTCTCACTCTCTCTTTCTCGTTCCTTCTCTCGAGAATTAGCCACGCTCCCTGCGGTGTCTCGTTGGTGCACCGAACTGCGGTTGTGAATGTGCGCCTGTGACGCCCATGTATATGTATATGTACACCTTGGGGTGAGAGACTAGTGACGGTTGAGTGCCCCGAGCCTCCAACTAACCCAAGACCTGCTCGTGAGGACTACTGTGGCAGACAGATTGAAGGCTCTTCAAACACGGACTGAATCGAACCCTCCCAAACCGAATCCGGGGTGATATTGCAAACGTGGCAAGTGGGTAGTTTCTTTTTTCGATTCCCGTCATCGTCGTTGTCGTCGTCGCCGTGTCGTTTAAAATATTTTCACAAGTGCGGTGAGGTTTTACTCGGGTGGTTGGATGCGCTTCAAGAACGAGCTTACCCACTATTCGCTGTAGGCATTTTTATCTATCCCCGTACTTACGCGTGCGGTATTCTATACTGGAATCAGCATTTCAATACAGTCAGAGATACAAGCTTAAGCCGTGATCCTGGGAAACGGGCTACTGTCGAAGAACTGTCGAGCTACAGAAAAGTCAGGACACTTTAGGAAATTCGTGAATAACATGCGATGCTTTTCCAAACGTGCCATCATCGAACAAATTTTATTTCCATATCATAGCGTACAAACGTATAGTTTAAGGCAGTTCTCGTATTGCACAAGCATTTAAATTTTTCACCGGTAATTATGTACAGTATAATTCATAGTTGAATACATTTCTTGAGATCCATTTCGACTTTTTATCTCTCGTTCTTCCAATCTACGACAATTTCATCGAAAGTTAGATGCTCGTTCAGTGGTACCAGTCACTATGCGATGGGACACCGTGGTGCGAAGAATATGCCACCATACATTCGTGATACAACCGTATCGGGGAAATGATAACACTGTCTTTCCGTCTCCGGCGCAACTGACCGCCCCTCGTTCACGGAGGCAGATAGCAGAGTACATAATAAAAGCCAGCCGTTGGGTGGGACTCGTATGTTTGAGGCCTCAACCCTTATAACGGCCGGGGAACCCAGAAAACCCGGGCCAGGGCGAAGGTATATATAAAGCTATAAATGGCAGGGATCGGTGTGTACTAACTGCATAGATGGACAAGAGCACAGCAAACGGCTAAGTGAGACCCGGTTCGTTACGAACAAACTTTTTCCGATTGCCCTTGCACGAATTCGCTGTTACTATCTTCGGTGGTAAGGTACAGAAAACCCGTTTTTCCACGTTTTTTCTCTTTAGATCAGCAGATCTATACCTCGCTCCACTTTTCACTATAATCAGAATGGAAATAAGAACGTTTTCTTTTCCCGTGATGAATCGCATCGCAATCCTTCTCGCTATTCCTGATTCCTCCTGCACTGACTCGACAATAAAAGGAAACGAAACAGGAACCGATCGTAAAATTAGTCTGATTCTAACTTGTGATGATTTCAACTGTTTACATACATTTTTATTACTTAGAATTGAAACCACTTCCCTACAGTATTTTGGTGAAGAAAGTCAATGAATAAAAGAAAACGCATGATTTTACGAACCAAGGGCTTTATTTTTTAGTTCTCTTTATTATTTTTGCACACCAAGAAACACCACAAGTTTCCACATTTCCCAAACTCACAAATGTCAGCCTGACGAAAACTTTCTCAGCATTCAGAAATGTTATATCTCTAATATCAATTCGTTGTATTGAATAAATAGATTTTCCCAACTTTTGAAAAACGGAATATCCCAATTTTCGGATAAGCAAATAGGACACTATACAGCTGAACTAAACGATATATCAGCTGCGTTATGAAAGACAGAATATGTAACTTGAATGCTGAGTATTTGGTGTTTTCTTCACCCGCAAATGATGAAAAATGGTACCAATTCCGAGTGCTTGAAATGAATTACCCATTCGAAAATTGGTAATGAGGATCATGGGAAAAAATGTATGCCTGTAACTGACAATGCAATACGATGAAACATTAGGTGCGATCCGTGGTGGCGCGCATGTTGGGGTGGGAAGAAGAGGGATGAAAACTGGTCGCTCGGCTGCGCCATAACCATTGGTCACAGTACTGCAAAAGAACAGGTTCAAAATTCTTAATCAAGAAACCAGAGTGAAAACAAGTTAGCGGAAACTCGGGAGCACAGGTATGGCCGGGATGGCGTCATAAAACAAAATGTAATCAACCCCGGACCGCATAACAAAACACTGTCGAGCTTCTGAATACCCTTGCTCTTACGGGAGCGAGCCAGCAGACACTCGGTCCATCGCCAGCGATGCTTATACGGCTGTAAAAGCCATTTTCACTCGCACGAGGACGCAGCTATTTCAACCTGACCTAACTCAACGTAACCCCACAACGCAAGTCACCTAACCTAACGAAATTCATTTCAATGGATTATGAATTGAACAATCAAGTCAGATTTCTATCAAATTCATCACACTGGAATTCCGTTCATCCATATCACCTGCATCCAGAAATTACCACTTGTTTGGAAAGCAAGTTTAAAAGAAAAGATAATCTTTGGTTCTCTTACGCTTTAACTGAACAATATCGATTTTGACTCTGAAATTAAAATATTCTACCCCGTAGAAAGTCTCTAAGCATTACTACAGAATTGAACATAGCATCCCTGACCACGAGCATAATCTGAGCTCTTTTATTACTATTGACATTCGGTGAAGCTTAAAATTCCGAACACATTATCTTTTGTCAACTATAAAGAAGGGTGTGGCTAATCAGACAAACTGTCGTCAGGAACCTGATCTCATTAGCGTTATTGTCAGTTTCACTAAAAATCAATGTTTCCGGAAAAGGCACATCCGTTTGTTGTCAAACAAAACAAAATTGGTCGTTAGTGAACGAACCACAACGCGTGCGATAGTAAGAAGAAACGTCTTCGGTGGTCTCTTAATGACTAATTAAATCGAATTACTCGGGTACTGCTAACCGAATTTTACAATTCAGAGTAAAACACAAGTAGAATGGGTTTTCAGATGTCAAATCTGTACGTCCTCAGTCCTCGAGAAACAGACGGCACCCCGCGTAATTTTGTTTCTCGAATGGTTCCAGCGAACTTTGGTACTGCTACGAGGTTATTCGACTATCGCAATTAACTCCGTAAAAGTAATATTCTATACTTGGGTAGTGAATAACGTTCGATATTAATACACGCCACGTGTACCTGTAGTACGAACCTATAAAATGTGTCTCGTGATATACAGAAGCCCGTTAGAAAACCGTAGTAAACTCTTGGATATTGTGGAACAGTTTAGCTCCAGCCCTCCGCGGCACCATCATTGTCGCTATATTCGCCGCATAAAGTCGATACATTATGACCCCCTGTTAATCAGACTTTAGTATTTTGCTCTTCGCGTTTTATCGGCGCCGCGTCAGGGAAAATATCTCCGATCATCAGGCTGTTAAAAAAAAAATGGGAAACAACATTTAGATAGTCGCCGCAATTTTCACGCTCAAAAGTCGTCTTGAAAACGAAGTAAAGTTGGATCACTTATTCCAACAAAACAGAATACATAATTCCGTACTGACCAAAGCTACGAGATGTTGTTGAGCCCAATAAGGCTTAAATACATCGCTGCCCATACCAAGCTTTTCGGCAAGCTGATGTCAACCATCCTCGCCCGATGATACCTCGGCCACATTACGTATGTATAAGCGTTAAAGTGAACGCATTAGATATTTCATGGTAGCGTAATTTTCCGATAATATCTCTACGAATGTTCACTATTTTGCACAAGATTGACTTAGGGTAGAGAAACAACTTGGGGGCTGTCCGTAAACTACGTCGCTCTATTTTGGAAACTTTTGAACCACCCCTCCTATCTCCCTGTGTCGTCTATCGTGGACATTTCCCAGCCAGCCCCCCAATCTAGTTTAGCATAGCCTTTCATTAACCCCCCCCCCCCTCCCCCTCCCACCTGCCCCTCAAACCAGCTAGTTACTAACCGCACTAATCGAAATTAGTACTCGAAATCGTGAAAACATCAGTTCTCTACGTGAAATTCCGAAGCTCTATGAAAAGTCCTAATTTCATAACATTTTAGAGAGGCGTTTCGTCTTCGCAAAACACTAGACGATGCGAATGCGGAATAAAAATGATTTTTGTAGTTTTTTTTTATTGCCCACACAGACAGGCGCACTGAAAATGTTGGTCTGTCGGTCGCATCTCAGGTTGCGTATCCCGTAGTAGCGTAACATCTCTAATGGAATCTTTAATGTTCAATAACGACTTTTACGGGCAGTTTTCTGGCTCGCCAAAGTGGAATAGCTTCGTCCCTTCGCGCCGTCTTCGTTCAGTCGGACACGTAAACGTGGATCTGTATCCACGTATGTAAGCGTACTTGAAAGTATTTGGTATGGCCGTAACATTTTTTTTTTTTTCGTTTTTATACTTATAGGTGAGCGGAAGGCATGTACAACGCGTCTTATACCTATGTAAATTTTCTACGAAGTAGGACGTCCGTCTATCGACGTATCGACTTCGTACCTATACGAAGAATATTTGCATATGCGGGCAATTGCGAACATTCGACAAGAAGAGCACGTAAAATCGTTTAAATATTAAATAATAATTAGCCGGCCATTAGCGGCAGACTGTACCTCCTGCGCATTTCGAGATTCGAATGAAAATTAAAACTTACCGTGGCCATGCTTACGACGAGTAAACGTAGTGTGGGTGCTTGCAGCAGCCTCGGTGGTGCGAACTCGGAACGACAAACCGCAGATTAATTTCACCAAATCCACAAGCGTCCTGGTATCATTGTACACAGATATGGTCTTGCTTCTGATTGCCTCGAATTCTCCGATGGGAGGATAGCTATCGGCCAGTTCGCAAATTCATTTGTACTTTTAAAGGGAAAAACTTTTCATTTATACATTTTCATTAAAGTAGTAGCGCCACGTCAATGTGTGAATTATAGTTCGTCGAATTCGTGACTTGATATCATCGCATTGAATTATGTAATATTTCCGTCGACTGAGTGAAAATGAAACGTCAAATTTCGATAACAACAACAGAATAAAAACGATATCGTCCGAATTAACCCCTGGCACGCCGTCTTTGTAATTGACGCGCGAACCTCGGTCGCCATTCAACAAGTTGTCAGCAAAAATGACGTGGCGCTTTCAGTTTAATATACTCGAGCCACCGTTCAGAATCGTCCCCATAATACTTTTCTCACGAAGATGAGTATATGTTTAGTTTTTCAGACTGTTACTTATTTTACGGTCAACATTTTTTGTTCGGTATCTGTGGCGCAAGTTAATAACTATATTGAATGCAATGAAAGAAAATGTAGGAATAAAACGAAAGGAACTTTTCAAGTATCGTATGTTACATCTCATTTCAAACTGGATGAATTTTCGTGGAATTAGTTTAATTCCTTGGATGTCTCGTGTAATTACGCTAAGCAATTTGAATCAGCTTTCTATGTACATTCAAAGTCGCGGAAAGTAACATCAATTCATGTCAAATGAATAATTTATTCTATAATCTGTTTGATTGAATTAAATACATAAATGATTCGGTATATTTCAAGTAACGTAGAATGAAGCGTCAAACCTTAAAATCATATATAATCCTGCAGGAATAGATGACTCTTATTCGAGCAGAAGTTGTGTAAGTGGTGGAAAGATATGAGACGGCAGCGTCTATAAAACGGTCAGAATAAATCTCCGTGTATACTTTGGGATCAATGAAAGCTAATTTGATAAAATTGTTGAGATTATTCAGAATATCCGCCGATCGAGCGAAGAAGAGGGGGCGGGCGAATGGAGGCTAGCGGTGGCTTAAGCTCTGAAAGTTAGTACGAAGCCAAACACTCTTATACGGAGCGGGCGTTCTCATTATAAAATAACCAATTAATTCGAATTCCGCATAAGAGGATCAGCGATAATTAATGCAATAAAAATATACGGAGCAATAACAATAGCAAAGTTGTGCGCGAAATATGCTAAGAGGCTTAGCATACTCCCTGACTTGCTCTCTCTCTTTGGTCGCATCACAGTCACTTGAATCGGGGGATCGGGGAACAATACCGGCTAGCTCTTGCCACCGCAGAGAATTCTGCATCGAATTTATACCGGTTGATCCACAAGAATCGCCACGCTTCGGCCAGGCACATTTCGTGGCCCGTGTGGCTATGCACGTGCACGCCGAACGTACGTCCTGCAAGTAAATCTGAGAATATCCAGCTATATCTGGAGTGCAGCTTGGAGGGAGACACGGGGCACGCCGAGCATACGGTTAAACTGTAATGGGCCGGTGATATATTTAAACGTGGTAAAGTTTGGAGCTTGCCGGAGCACGGTGGGCTGGAGGGGTGGTGGAATAAGGGCGTGCTTCGCATAAGTTTACATTATCTTACCATCTGATAGCCAGCTCGCCAGCAAGCCAGAGTGCCAGGGTACCGGAGGCCAGAAATCTCGGCTAGAGAACCACCGAGAGGATCGGTCTATGGAAAAGTTGTGCCAAAACGTTGAAACGAAAATGGAATAGCAATTACCAAGGGAATGTTATGCTACGGGGTTCGAAGTAGAGGGAGGTAATACATCCCTGGCCTAATCCCGTCTCTTCTTTTACTTTTACCATTTTTTCTTACAGAACTGGCACACGTGGTTCGGATTGTTCGGGGTAGCATGAACTACTGGAAATGGTATGCATAGGCAATATAATAGGTAACCTCGCCTTACGCCGCATGAAATTTAACGGTCGAGAAACTGTCTACGTACCGCTTAGCATGTCAAAAGGTTTTCGTTCCGAAGTTAGAATTGACGTTTTGAACGCCTCTCAAGTCCGTTTATAACAAAGTTGGTTCAACATCTCTCCAAGTCCGCTCACCGCGTCGACGTTCTTTCGCTGGATTTATTTTCATTTCCAGACATTGAATACGCATCGGTACATGGCCAATAGGCTACGATTTCAAACATGGAACTGCATGTGCGGTTATTCGTGAAATTTTACTTCCTACCAGAGTTATGTTGCAGTAACGCTGATGTGATACGTGGACTTGTACCGTTGATAAAAATCAATTCTCAGATAGTCCATAATAGCTATTCAACTTCATAACATTGATCCCGAAGCTCTTGACACAATTGTCCGCAATTTGAAACCGTAAACCTCTCAAACGACGTCCATAAAACTGTTTTTTGTCATTGCTATAGCTTTGTTCTAGTCGTTTGTACCCAGAAGTACGACTACCAGGCTAAGTGAGTGACGTGGAAACTCATTGAAATTCATCATTTGAGAAAAGAAGCACTGCAATGAAGAAGTAAAGAGTGCCACTGGGACATGGGGCAGGAGTTAATTTAATCTGCACCCAGTCGAAAAGTTCACTGATTTCATCGTGCAGCGGCGCCGACTTTAGTACCTACAACTAATTTATTTTTCATAGCTACGGTATATTACGTCCATCCTGTCCCCGTCTCGGAGTTCTGTTCCCTTTCTCTCTTTTTACCTCGTGCAAAAGAGGAGCAACTTCTACGAAGCGGAGGGTCGCAGGGGCGGGAGATGGGTGGTTGGGTGTTTCAGGACGTAACCCAGACTTGGTAGTTCTTGTTTTCTCCGAAGAAACCAGAAGGAACGGAGAAGTTTGTTTCGCTGAGCTTGGCAGACCGTCCGCGCGTGTCTGATCTCTTAATTGTGAGCCCAGATTGAATTTGTCTAGATTTTGGATTTCATCCTGCTTGACGTACATACCTCGCCAAGAAGCTTCGCTCGGGAGCTACGTACCTTTCTACTTCTCTCACCTTTAATGCAAAAAATCGATCCGTCACGTACGTCCGAGGTTCGTGGCGTCTAGACAAGGTGAAACATGTTATGTTTCGCCCATGCTTGGTGAAGAGAACGAAGAATTTACTCTCCCTCACAATTATTTGAATTAACTCAATGTAATCGGCTCACAGGGGTGTGTATGCGAAGTCGATCTTAACTGTCTCACAAGAGGCAGGAGATGCCTCAAGGAGAGAGATTAGCGTTGCGATCACCTAATCTCGATACAAATTACAAAGATAACAGGTAGTATCCAAACTTCGTCGAGGTTCGGTGGAACACTGCGATCTTTGAAAGAGTTCCAAGCTGACTGCGGAGCTTTCTATTGATCATACCTGGTCGGTGAATTTCTCGCTGCAAGAAACACCTGGAAGACAGATACGACGTAGAGGAAACGCAAGCGAGGGACAGCCAAGACTAGCTACGTTTGCATAATCGCTATGAACCCGAATCACTCGACTCGAATAATCGACTCCCTCGGACAAATTCGCTTTGAACGGTCCTCCCTTCAATCGAGGAACCCGATTCGCTCGAGCTTCAAATCTTCAGATCCAGAAAGCTCTTCTTCTGAAAACGTTAAAAATTTAAACCTAGATAATGCCTCCGAAATGTGAGATTGCGTGAATTTTAGAAAATTCCTAAAACGATAAACGAGCATTATTGAACATGAGGTCTGTTTTATTGTGCGCATGGCCAACTTATGATTCAACGTAGAGTATCCATACTGCAAACCAACCCAAAATTAACTCAGAGTCACTCAAAATCGATGTCGCAAAACAATGCAATTCAACGCATGGTTGAATCCCAAATTTTTCTAAACTTCTTGAGTACGCATACATAGCCCCCCATCACCCCATCTCTAATTTTACTTAACAATGTTTCCGCGAATAATCGCTTCGTGGCATACGAGTTGCGTTGACTGTGATGAAAAATTTTCCGCGGAAAGAACGGAGGTCGTGTAGCAAGAATAGAAAGGTGAAAGACTGGGTCACATGGGCGGGTAAAGGAGGCAGAGAAGAACGTGAGACGGTAGGGCGTTATTGCATAGTGACAGTGACAGATTGTGGCTGACAGAATAACGCTGTGTTTTTCGTAAGCTCTAAAAGTATTGTCCCGTTTCGAAACTGTCGTTGCCCTCGCGGTTGCCTCGACCATATTTTACCGGCCAGATACTCCGATAGGGCAAACACAGAGTGACACAGGTGTCTGACAAACAATATTATCAATGAATAATAACCAATAGACGTCAGATCTTATCAGAAATATCTTAATAACGTCAAACTACTTAGACGACGCCGTCCCGTTTCGATTGGTTCAAGATTAAAGTGATCGTCTGGCCGCGAAAAAAGCCAAGAAATGCCCGGGAAACGAATCTTATACATAAAAAAAAAAAAAAAACCAGGAACCGTTTCGTGGTTTTCAATATCAAACCCGAAGGTGCAAAAGTAGATACACTTATCGAGCAACTGGCGCGCAACTGTTTTGGTAGTAAAATAATACACGTGTCTCCACCGACATATTTTCGTGCTTTTCTGTTTTCGATTTTTCGCAGATGCCGTTCCTACTTCTGCTGCTACCGTTGCTACTGCCCACCTATAAATATGTATTAATGTATTCCGCAAGCGTGCGTTCTTCATTCCCTTTACGTCTTTGCCAGATTTCTCTTCTCTCTAACCGCTACAACCCGTTATTCTTCGCACACGATATCTACCGACAAAAATAACCGAATATTTTTGCGGATATGAGATATCAGCGTAATTCAAGGTGATTCAAAAAAGTGCACCTCGGCAAACATTTCCCGATAACATTTCATTCCGACACTTCAACCGGTACTCCCTGCCTCAAGCACATGCGAAGTAATATAAAATGCCGGGTAGCTGCACCTCACGCCGACCAGGTAACATGGCGGTGGAAATTGTAAAGCCTGTTGGGGAATTATTTGGTAATTGACAACCGCGACTAAATTTCATCTAGTACTAGACCAATTATTCTGAACCGTTGAGAAAAGTGCCGCTAAGCGCGAACCCAGTCGCTGTAGGAACATACCTACACCACAGCTTGCCCTCGCAATCGTCCATTTGCTCGAACGAGCATTGCACCAACGGGATAGGTACATGTGGCTGGTTCGTCGCCCGTTCTTCGGCCGTTTAGAGCAACGTGTTCTGCCTTTCACCACCATCAGGCGATTTAAAATGAAATTGAATTTTAAACTGTGAACCATGCTCGCATGCACTAGTCGTTTGCAAACAAAAGATCCTGGCTTTTATCGTCCTTTTTTTAAATTCTAATTTGTTCTCATGTCACGTTATCTGCCCAAGCTACGGTACCTGCAGGATGAGTAGATACGCCTGACCTTTCTTCGTCCTTGACGCGATTCGTCCTAGAACTGGAGACCGTTGACGGTACTATTCCTTGGGGAAAACTCTTCTTGACTATATCGAAAAAGCTCGTTACCTTCAGGACCAGTAAAGATCCTAGGTCCTCCCCGAGGTTTTGGTTGGAAGGCAGCGGATATCCCCGAATTCCACAATCGGGACCGATTGACATGGACCCTATCTCCGTCCCTTCGGAGCATCTAGGAGGGAAATGAGTTGAAAGCGGCGCGATGCTTGAAAGTGGGAAAAAGCTTGCGGCGCAAATTCTAGGAAACAAGGAAAAGTTGGTAATTAAACTTAAGAAAGGACAGCAAAAGCGTTGAGACTGCGGATATGCCGGGGGGGGGGGGTGCATGCAAATGTATTCGTTCTAGTAGTGGGGGAAAGGGGACAGATGGAAAATATTACAAGGGTTAAAAAGCTACTACCACCCTGTCACCAAGAAATTATGCTCCATTTCAACTTTTCTGAGCTTTTCAGTTTCCGCGTTTCCCACCGTATTCGACATCATTTCATCCCTTAATGGCTTCTCAGTTTCAACGATCAAATATCGTCCTATGCATACAACCTGCGACGTTTCCTTCCACGTAAACAAATATAACTGAATAAGTAAGTAGTGGGGAAGACGTGGGATCGGAGATGAACGTAAAAGCACATAATGAGCGAAAGAGACCGCGATAATAGTTAACTAATGGCAGTGGCATTTTTCAACAGTGGAGGGGAAAGCCCGAGGTAGTCGCCCTGCCTTTTAACAAGGCTTATGTTGCCACCGCCGTCAACTCCGTCTAAGAGGGAGTAAACTGCCGCTCTTATCCTAAATGTCCGAGTGATTCGGGCCAATGGTATCGTCGCGAGCGCAGCCCTCTTGTCGGGCTAACTTATACGTGTATTTACGGTACCGAAACTCTTTCGCATACTCAGAGTAGATTTAAAACAATTGCACAAACTCGAAACTTCTCGGGGAATAAAAAAAAAACTTTGGGCAGCTATCAAACCCCAACCCTGACCCAACGAATTATTTTGAGATTCGTTCAAGACCAAAAGACCTGTTAATAAGAGGCGCCTCCACATTCAACGTTCTAAATTGAAACCATTTATTATTGTTTCGACAATGAAATTGAAGTAACCGAGTTAAAAATTGAGGACGTATTTCGCGCACCGATTTATTCAAGTTCAATGTACCAAAATGATAGACTCGACACAGAGCTAATTATTCGCTGAATCCTATAGCCCAAAGATCATTAGGCTAGCTCGAATACTTTAAAAAATACTTTGCAAGTAGCTGAGACTTGAATTAACCGTAAAACCAACTACAAGGAGTCGAGCTCACAAGCACATGCGCCGTGTGCACATGTTAAAATATGGATGAAAGACTCGATAGTGTACGTTTACTCACGTCATAACCGAATTATTAATGAAAAGTAATTTCAATTCAAAACATTCGAGAGTTATGTGCCGGCACATAATACGGTGACACCTAAACTGTATAACTGAAAAACTACCTCAGCTGATTGTTTTTGACAGTAAGTCATCCGCCGGATAACTTTTTACCATAAACAACAATCGGCAACGGCACTAACTACCGTTTTGGGAGTCTGGACACTCGGTACCAGTTGAACCGAGCGGTAACAACGTTATAGCGCACTGGTGGTCGTAGCTACGCTGTAGGCTTTATGATGACGAAGGACCCACCTGGGATGGAGGGCTGCAATCTCCCCTACCCCCATTTACCCTGCACCTGAACCACCGCCAGTGTTACAAACCCGGTTCACTGCGACGAGGTGGAAATGCGGGCGTCTTTCGCAGCCCGGACTCGTGTACATTTCTGAATGAAAACGCGCCTGTCCCGATCCTTGACGACTTGATTCCTTCACTAGAAGTAGGCAATTCTCACGACTGCTTGGGATTTCCTCTGACCTTCGAGGTCTCCTCGGCGTGTCGCAACTCATCAATTGCGGGAGGGCCAATGTAGCTAGCTAAAATCAACAGTGCACGCTGTCAATCTCTGTCACCCTTCCCCCCGCGCAACCGCTTCCGTTAACGGGGTCTCGCGTGCGTATCGATCGCGCACCGTCAGTCATCCCCGTCGCCCTTAGCTACCTGGCCATACGGTCGTCGTTTCGACGGCACGCACAACAAGTTCTTAAAGACAGGACCCGGCACCCGCCACGAAACCAACGTACTGTTCAACCAGGTCAATAATATTCCCAACCTCCCAACCTCCGTGGACGCATAGACGACGTAGTGCGAGTCCCGGTAGAGGTCAAGTGGCGTCGTCATCTACCTTGCGGAATTTCCGAATGCGGAAAGTCGCACCCCTAGACGTGCCAACTTACCGCTGACTTTCACAGCGTAGACGACGCCCCAGATGACCTGCCGATCTGCCTCGGTGATGACGCCGTCCGCCGCTCGAGACGACGGCGATTTTTCATCATCCGCGTAGCACCCCAAGAATCTAATTGCCCCTAACGACGCCCTCGCGCACCCCTAGCATCCAGGCGCCGCGCTGGGGTGTCACGTCATTTATCACCCCTGGACGGAATCCGGTTCGGCACATGCGGGCGGCCGGGGCTCTCGGACGGCAGGTAGATAGAGAGATGGACGCTAACCGCGACCTACAGGGAGCGGTCAGCGAGACGTATTGCACCGTATTTGGCACCGCTACGGGCATCGATATTGCCCATTTCGTTACGCCGGATTCCTGACTTCCGGATCACCGGTAACTGCTCTTGGTTCCCCTGTGGTCCAGTAACCCAACTCAATGATCCATCCCATGGATGACTCACGGAATAATAGCGTTCCTGTAGGGGCTACTAGGATTGTTGACTTCGCTTTTTACGCCAACGCAGCCTAACACAATCTTGGCCAGCCAAAATGTCCAATCTGATATCTTTGCCAAATCCATCAGATTCAGACGAAGGTTTGCTTCAAAGAGTCCTATACATTATTTACTTTGAGTATTGGCTCTGAGTTATCGAAATTGAATAGAAAAGTTCATGTGGCGGCCTTTAAATAATATTACGAACAGATATTTTCGTCAATAAAAGTTGATTCTCGGATATCTACAGCGGATTTGTTCAGTGACTCGATATTTCTCTTGGTTGTGATGTCTTCATAATCACTAATACCTCTGATGTCACTTGCAACACCGAAAAAGCTGTCTCCTTCACTGCTATTATTATACTTAATATTAGTCGAAATGTTTGCAACAAGAAGTAAATCTAGTCACGTATTTAGGTCAGGTACTAACAAATCGACCATCTTCTTACCTTCGTGAGAAAATTCATCGATATTTTTCACAATTGAAGTGTTCATCCGGGAAAGAATATCCCGGACAGATGAACACTTACGATTATACGCTGAATCTTTTAGCCTGAGGACGAGAAATGTCCAAGTTGAAAATACCTTAGCGTAGGTATGGGAGAGACATCAGAAGCACCGATGTAGACGATGTTAAACCATCCGTAGACGGTTGGAACGTACCTATCTCTCACAAAGAGATACGATTTTCCTTTACCGTTTTATTCATCTACTTTCCCCGTTGACATCTCTGTCGGACCTAGGAATCAGTTGACAATCTGGGACGTTAACTTGGCCGGACGAATGCCTCGAGGGCTCAAGGATCAGCCACGATCAGACGAGACTCGAACTTGGAGGTTGGCTCTGCTTCCACTTTGCTCGCTCGCACAATAGCGAGACACGATGAATTGGTAAAAGCGCTATGACTCAAATTTCGTACAAGTGCCTCCACAACCCGTATGCAGGTACTCTGTGCGTGTGTGTGTGTTCATCGTGCGTGGTACAGTACAGGAAAGTGAAATATACAAAAAGGAAAAAAATTGTCCGCTCAATAATTCGCTACCGTCACTCGACGGAGTATCAGTGTTTGCTGATTAGTTGTTCCGTAGCCATTAACTTCGAGGCTTTCCAGTCGAAATTTTACCTATTCACGCAACTCAGGGTTCAAGGAGTAATTTTCAACGCAAGCGCCAAAACGCCAGGTTATACCCCCATGTTTATGCATGGACATAAACTATTTCTTTTTCAAGCGCGGGCAATCGCTTCGAAAGCATTTTCGCGGTGGTGCAAAAAGCTGGATTTTTATTCGAATTTTATGATTTAAATCGCGCACTCCGCATATTCCTGCACCACTGCAGCAATCCCTAGTCAGCGTCTGATTTTATGCTTTACTTTTTATTACTCTACGTGGAAAGAGTGCGATTCGGTTGGTTCCGTGCGCTCCCCTGTATTATACTTTGCTCTCCGATCTCTAGCAGGATATACGCGCCCTCTTTTCTTCTCAGCACTACCATTTTAGACGCATCTCGTTAAGTCAACGTATTTCCATCTCTAGGATATATTGCTCGTTATATAATACGTAAACGGTTTTACGCTGGAAACGGAAAAATTATACGGATTACTAGTCCAGAGGTTTTTTTTCTCTTAATCACAAGTACCTGCTTGTTACAATTGTTAATAATGTCAAATTTTTCAATATACTTAATAACTCATCCTTTCGCGTGATTTCATCGGAAATTTATGGTGAACAGTTTGTTTTATTTCCACGCAATTTTGAAGCTCACTAACAGTGAGAAGAGTATGGTTATCCCGAACGCAATCCCATCTGTGACACCAATTTTTTACGGCCATACATCGCATGCTCGAGAATTTTACTGTTCAAAAACTGTTAGTAATTTTCTCCACTTTGCTTTTATCACATTTATCGTACAGGTTATGATAATGATATCGCTCTAGGAACCATGCAAAGAATCAAGATCAGAAATAACTGTCGTACAATACCAGAAGTCAAATGGTCAGTGATTACCTCTGAAGCAATGGTAATATTGGTAAGCCTTGGCATTATTTTCCGCATTTGAGGAACAAATAATACTATTTCTCAGTATTTTTATCCCCCCAAAAAAACGCTCACATCAACGAGACTTTCGAATTGGTCAGACATCCTTGTCGTGACGAATTTGCAAACGCTTTTATATCACAACTCAAAACTGAAGCCAGGGGCAGTTAAAAACCATGACAGTAAAAACAAACTTTCGCAAAGTAAATAAATCAAAATCCAAGCCTGTCATTAAAGGGGTGTCGTGATCGATTTCGACGTTTTCGTATATACCTCCAAATATCAAAGTCCACGTATCACAAACGCGAAAAGAGCTCAACAGCCCCATTCTATACACAATTCTCAGCAAAAACACTCCAACAAATTTTCATTTAACGCAAAAATAAAAATGCGGAGTATCTTTGTTTCGAATTGCGTATATAATTGGGCTATTAAGCCCTTTCTTGTGTTCGAGATAGGTACATGGACTTCGATATTTGGTGGTATATACGACAACGTTGAAGTCGACTAGGGCCTCCCCTTAACGTCTTTTTATCGACTCGCCACATATTCTTTCGTATCGGTGAGAATGAATAGGAAAATACGAGTATGGCATAACTTAATTCCGTCCATTTCTACTTACCTTCGTGGCCTGTGAGATGTCGTTAGAGAGAATCATAGCGCATGAACGATGTGGATTTAAGGGCGGCGAACAGGGCAGGGGAGGGGGGGGGGGGGGGTATTTTTCCCGGTATTCGGTTAATAGCAGCCAGGAATCAAGATGCAGTGTTGTTTTAACGTAGTCTCATTCAGGTCGTTATGGTAATCTTGGAGGGGGGATTTGCCGGTAGCCACTAGCCCCAGGGCTCTGGTCAACCCCGGGACTCACGCAGCCCACGCAAGCCTCGCATTTTTCAAACACTAGAGCTCATGCTATCGAAGAACTGTCTCGGGGGAGAAGTAAAGGTGAAGTTGGAATCAGGGGGAAAAAAAATACACGAGAGGCTCTCAGAGCGCATGCCTCGCAGAGTTTACCGGGCACATCAAACGCTGTTATTATTGGTTAAACTTAGCTGTCGCCGGTGGAGATTATTGGATACAATTGAACTGCGAACCGAGTTTCTTGGCGCGGTCGAGTGATCTTTCCGAGCATCGTTGAGAGCCTTCTTGTGCGAGATCTGAAAATATTCCTTCCTGTTGCCTCACCGCGTACCTCCGCT
This sequence comes from Neodiprion virginianus, assembly GCF_021901495.1. Lineage (NCBI taxonomy): Eukaryota > Metazoa > Arthropoda > Insecta > Hymenoptera > Diprionidae > Neodiprion > Neodiprion virginianus. The sequence continues at coordinate 25,484,155 of NC_060878.1, read as the reverse complement.
GCTGTATTGTCAGAAGCAATGTGCATGGCTTAAGACGTTCTTATTAGAAGTCGAGTGGAGTCGCTTCTAGCGGGGTTCAAACCCGAGAGGTTTCAAACGTAATAAGTCGTTTCAATCCGAGGATGAAACGCCGCGCCCCTATAGTTACTAAGCCCAAATTTATACATTCATTTCCTGCCAGAGTTTTCTTTGCGACTTGCTATCAAAGTTATATACCTGATTTTCCTTATTTTATTCTGTCATCTCCGTTTTTCTTTCTTTATTATTTCTATGTTTTTTTGGACGCGTGTATTGTTTATTTTCTTCATTCACTCGGATTTTTTTTTATTCCAACCACACTTACCCGTTCATTTCATTCCTTGAACATGATAACCTCCGCAATTAAAAAAGTCATGGGAACACCCCGTGTGAGTTGCCAATGCTTAGACGACGAAAATTCAGCATAATCAACCTTCAATGTAGCCATCTAAAATTTTGTGTGAATACTATTGCTACGAATCTAAGAGTTTTCGATGCTTGACTCTATTTACAATCATAAAATCCGACGAACTGACCTGCCTTTCCACGGTATTACAGACAAGAATTAATGTCACCTTATTTTCAATACTTTTCGATTCAAGAGTCTTTGAGTTAAGATCCAAGAATGCAGTCTCTAAAGTCAAGTGCACTCTATGATCACAAAATGAACTGGAATCACTAACAATGGAGCACTCGGTTTGAAAAATGGTACAAATTTCTATCATTAAAAATGTATTTATACCATACGCGTCATTTTATCAATATCTTCATCAGAAATCTATCAGTGCTGACTCATTTCGAAAATGATATCCGTTACTACTCAAATACAAGGCGCTATTCCAGGGTAGTTTAAAATCTGTAAGTTTCACTATGTAATTCCATTCTGTACTCAAAGGTCAGCGGAGTCTTGATTAATCACGAAGCAATTAAATAGTCGTCAAAGGTAAATTTTTCCGGTGATAAGAAAGTGAACGGAGATTTTGAGCGGAGAGAAAATGAGGTGATGGATCGGGTGGGGCACGGTGCGGCAATAACTTACGTGCAGAGCTCGTATCATTTTTCAATAGTTTTCGGCGCACCCAGCATTTATGTCGGTACGATTCCTATCGGGCTCTGCGATGTACGGGTATAACGTCCTCCGAAAGCGTGCTCGATCCACGGCGACGCCGAGTGGACGGTGGTAAATTCTCGATGCAAATGAGATCGCTGATACCGGGCAAAATATAAATCCGAAAAACCCGGTGAATTTATGCTCATTATCTTACCGCGCTACCCAGCTGCCGCTTTATTTCAACCATACTGCGCACCCTGGTGTCGAAAATACCGGCAGAAACGAACCACTCTCTTATTCCCAGAGACGGGACCGGTTGTAGTTTGCGGTTGTTCGGAAGAAGGCTTTACCGGAAGTGACAAGTTTCCAGGGAGTAACGGAGCAAGATCTCGTCGCGGGAGTCGAGAACCACATTTTCGGCCCCAATCAAAGCCATTATTAAGCTCATCCCCGCACTTTGTTCGCTTGGATATAGACGGCTAGGTTGGTAGGTGGGCAATGTGGTGGCTGCGGTCCTTCCGCGGGTATAACCGGGCAGAGTTGGCTTCGAGCCAGGGTATTCATTCCTGAAACTAACCCCTTCCCTTTCGCCGTCTTGCCGATCTAAGGGGCCAATTATTTAATCAATTCCACCCTCTTAGCGGTCCGGTACTCCCGCGCCCCCCTTGCTGAGCTGAGTCTCGGAGTTTCTGCGACAATTGAAATCGCTCCCCACACCGGAGAACGCCGCCGCCACCACCAACCAGCCTGTCCCCCCATTCCCTCAGACAGATTTCTCTTCTCTGGATTGTGGACTTGAAATCATCCGTTAGACTAGCATGCTTCGAACGCTAGGGATAATTTTCGCTAAGCAGATTCAGACCGCTAACAAAATACTCCAAAGTCAGAATGTCACCAATTCTACCCGACCATTAGGTAATCATCGACAAAGGCAAACAAACATGAATTGACCAATGGAGCGCATTTTATTAAAATTGATATCATTCGCCTGATATCAATATAATCTTGAAGACTCCATGAGAAACAGTGAAAGTTTTGAATTCACTACCCGTACATAAACGGCGTATGAGGATCGAGCTGCAACATGGCAAAAGTTGTTATAACATACCAAAAATCCAAAGATTCATTTGCTTACTTTACTGAAACGATGCCATCGGAAACATACTGTCAAATAAATCGGGATAAATTCAATGCAACACTCCTTCAAGACTTGAAGTTTCGTCTCCAAACCCTTGACATTTATCGATCAGAACTCTTAGTTACAAGAGCTTGGAATACGTAACGTGCTGCAGTATTTGCCTTGATATTAAAATTTATGATTCGCTGAACTTCACTCAACAGGTATCTCCTTTTTCCCTAGCTCTCGGCTCCAGAGGCTTAAGCATAGGCCGATTATGGCGGGAAATGCGTACGGATAGTTTGGACGCCTTGAGCAGCCCGCCGGCTACCCCTGGGAAAACCGTGAGCTCATTTGATAGCGAAACGTCGTCGTGGCTACAGCCTCTCGCCACGTTTGCTCCCCCGAGCTTAGCTAATGAATGATTAACGAATTTTCCCCCTTCCGCCAGCAAATGGGAACTCCTCGTGAAAACTTTTCCCTTTTGAATAATGAGAAATATCGAGTTCGTGCCAAAATCAAGAACAGGAATGATTCTGGAGTCTTTCTTTTTTCCTTCTGGAGCTTATTTTTACTTCCACTTTCGAGGTTCCTTACAGGCGAGGCCAAAGTCGTGTCGGTCGTGATTTGCAGACGGTCATTAAGCGGATCGCGCCTCCTTCGTGGGGTCCTCGATTATGCTCTAATCCCAGCGGCTCCTCAGCGACAAACGCCCGACAAGAGGCCGACAAGAGTCAGTTGTAAAACCTCGAAATAAATCCTGTCCCATACTCTCCCTCAGGAGTCGGCACCGCCCCGAGGCCCACCCGACGCCGAAGCAACGACCACGTCCCAATCACGCCACAAACAATTAGATATAAAACCGTACGCCCCAGGCTTAAGGGCTGCTACGGTACGCTGGAACCCAGACCTGCTAGAGTGGTTGAGGAAAATGCTCCGGGGGACATTAGATCACTGCTACCCAGCCCCTCGAGGAACCGCCCCGAAACCACTAAACAACCTCACTGTCCGATTTAAGTGTCATTTCAACAGAGACCCCCCGGATATTCGGTATTTATTTCGCAACTGTGCGGGGTTTAATCAGGTCATAATTGACCGCCTGTTCCACTCTTCGATCAGTGGTATGCATGAAACAAGTTGGAGAGGCACATCGGTCTCCGGACCGCTAAACTAAAATCCATATTTCAGTATTCTTGCGAAAGATGTGAATTCACTTCCTCGATTCACCGATGAGTTTTACATTAAAGATAGGCAAAATAAGTGAGAGCCGATCGCTCCAAGTTCATTAGAAAAAAGAAATTGAACGCGCGCGATCCGACGTACTATCTTTTACTGCGAAGAGAAGCCCTTGGCCTACCCGACGAAAATATTATCATATATTTCTCTCCTGTCACGATGAAATTTGACATTTGACAAGTTTTGCGAATTTCTAGACTTTAAGAGCTTTCGTTTCAGCCCTATATCAACACGATCCATGTACGAAGAGCCGAAATATACCAGTTGTAATATTTGCAACATCGTCGAAATCGTCAGTTCGATTAAGAATTTTCGTCGACTTTTAAACTTTGAACTAGATACATATATGACATAGGCATAAACTTGTCGTTTAATATATATGATAAAAATAGCTCCATCCGAAAAGCTTACGGAGACAGCACAAGAGAGGGCGTGTCGATCGCTCGCTCTTAGTCGATAATAATGTAACCTAGCAATGCGGTACACGATTAAGTTTTGTAAATAATCTGTCAGCTGCGTAACACATGATGCCAATGAACGAACGGAAAGAACATAAGAGTCAGTGTTAAACAATTTTAAAATATAAGAAATAAATCGGTGAACATTATTTGCATCGATTTTTTTATCTACAACAATATTGCGGCATAAAAATTGCGCCGAATATGGCTTCGCTTTCTTGAACAATAATGCCTTTACTCTTAGGGTTATAAAAGCATAGTTTTTAAAATAGTCGGGATAATGAATAAAAAAGTATTCAAAAGTGCTCTGGATCGTTCGTGTGAAAAATTTATGAAGTATATTTTACACGAAAGAAGAGTTACCTGTCGAATAATCTTCAAAAAATTATTCTATCAATGAGTCTAATCGCCGGGCGATTATTTTTAGCTTGATATGTAAGAAAATTTGTATGACGCAGAACAGCATGCTTTGTGGAATACATTTTCATTTCATCAGGCACGAATTAATATGCAATGCGTCTGTGATAAGACGTAAGATTAGAGAGTACTAAACTGTGAATTATTATTAGTTTTCACATGAAAGACTCAAACTAAGACTGGGCTGAAAGATGTAATAAAATAAAAGCTGCTAAGCTTTCTGCGGTAGCACGATTGTTTTCCATGCAATTCAAAAACTTGTTTTATCACATCGAACCTAACCTAGATGCACAATTGTGGATATATTTCGTTTGTTTGAGTCGTTTGAGAACGGTTGATTCACAAAGAGACACGAAAAGTAACTTAAAGTTTCGAACGAGCTCAATCAGCAATATGAATTTAATTGTCAGTACAAATTGATGAATTTCATCAAAAGACTTATTTGAATGTACGTTATCATTTTGATGGTTTCTGAGTCGCAAAATGAATTTTTGTTCGTAGTTTACACTTTAATCTACTTGGCGCAAAGCTTTTGCACTTGAGATGCTTTTGGAAGACATAATGTAACCTCAGCTCAGAGGAAATGTATCTGATTGTACCGACGTATTATTCACTTTGTAATGGGGAATCCAGCGATGTATAACGACTGCAAGTTCTTGCGCGCGGTTATGCTTTATCCTCAGTCTGACATCTCGTATTTTCGCGAAGCTTCCAGTCCAGCTCCCCCCCCCCCCCCCCCCCCCCCTGCACCCTTCAGTTCGCATCGCAGCTCTATAAGCTGTGTGTTTTATGCCTTGAGTTGATTTTGTACGAGAGAATGTTTCTCGAAAGCTAATAAACGAAACTTTGCCGCATCTCTTTCCCTTCGTCTTGTATACTTTGAGATAGCTCGTTCTCACTGAGGAGAATACTTGTCCTAAATTACCTTAGAGTATCGTCCACCCTCTTTCTTGCGTGATTCCAGTCGATTAATCACAGAAATATCAATCCGAATGTTCGCGCCAGCTCTGCTGCAGCAAGCTGTTACCACGCCAATGGTTACGAGCGCGTGACAATGCCTAAGTGAAACCTTAAACCTTCGTAGAATCGAGGGTCTTGGACGTCCCGACGGAAGTAGTAGGCCATCAGGAAAAAGTGACGGCGATCTAAGCGTTGGGATGAAACCGCGTCGGTCGGCACGCGCAGTTCCGTGGGCGGAATATGGAAAGCTTGACAAATCGTTTTTCGGGTAAAACGAAAATGGAATTTCGGCCAGTTATATCTTCTCGCGAATTGTCGCTGGCGCGGCGTGGAAAGCATTTGCGGGTGTTAGTAGCCTTAAGCTTCGCCCGAAATCGTGAAAATACTCTGTATAAGTCCACCATACGGTTCCACGTCGGTGTTTTGCACTCGGGACAAGCGGCGTAAAAAGTGCAAAATGAAATAAACTCACGATCATATTTTACAGCGAGAAGAATCGCTTATTTGAAGTGTTAGTATCGAAGTCGCTTCGTAAAGAGCCGTAATCCCCCATCCGATAGGGAGAACAAACCCCCGGTGAATGAAATTCATCGTCTTATTTCCATTAAAATATAAATTTCATTTATAACCGCGGTATGAATGATATTGAATAAAGAGATTGGATCGGAATAACGGCGACTCGGTTGGACGACCAGAGAATGTAAGATGGAAGGATGAATACGGAAGATTGCTTGATAATAAAATGACGCCCTCTCGGTAGACTGACGATGAAGTATATAACCGGCAGTTTTACCGAACGTTCCTCAACTGGCTAACTTGTGTATACAAAAGCAGAAAAGGGGTGGTTAGGTTAGGTTGGATGAGAGGATGGAGAGAGTTATGAAGGTTAAAAATTCTACCGTTCAACGCGCGATGCTAAGAATATTGGAATTTGTTTCGGTGAAAAGACCCCCGTGCGAAGGATTCTCATCTCGATAAGTTCGTTGGGCAGAAAAGCTGCTTCTTCATTTTCCTCTCCATACGCGAGCGATATCCCCACTTCGCCGATGCCACATTCCAGCTTTCTCTCTCTCTCTCCCTCTCTCCCTATCTCACCCACGCACCCTTGCATTTTTTTTTCTCCCCGAACGGTTTTCTGTCGATTCGAAAATCGCCGTGACGGATTAAACAGCCGTTCAAAATGCAGAACCGTGCATCAAACGATTCTACACTGCTACAGCAGACGTGGAATTAAAGTCCAAAGTAACACTTTACAGAGACGAGAAGCCGCTGCCTGAATTGCATACAATGTGACAGCCAAAGTTGGATACGAAAGTAGGCTGATTATCAGGCGAGTCACGTATGATGAATACCAATACATGCATAACCCTACAATAGTACAGTCGTTAACCATTAACCCTCGGCTTGACGTGGGGGTCTCACCAGTTTGCATAACTATCTGTCGGTCTCTTGCAGGCATGCAAAAACTTGGCCACCGAGTTATGAATATAATACCGGAAACTTACTCGACTGCACACCGATGCTCAGAGAACTAATATACCGGGGTGACAAGATGTCAAGGGAAACCTCAAGGTCCAGCAAGTCTCGGGATTGTTAGAATTCAGTAGTGAAAATTTTATACTTAATCTTTGAATCTTAAAAACATTTATTTTGAGATGAATAAGCTCATTGTTGTCAAAACCTCTGTATACGATTCATTTTCGATACTGTGTTTTTTCTTACAATGGACATCAATTGTATCTATTCAATTTCATTTATTTTAATGTACAGAAAATCTTAATGAACGTTCAAGTGAACTCACCTAGTCAAAGTAGATATCATTGTCACAATGTTGAAGGCAAAGGAAACGTCTTCTTTTGAAATAGAGTTCGAATTGGGTCCATCGATCCCGAGGTCAAATACATAATACAGTGTCAAGAGTAGAATTTTGCTCACACTAGCATGATCGTATCCAGTAAATATTCATAATATTCATAATAGCACGAGCTTCTTTGCCCTTGTATTGATCCGTTCCACGATCTCTTACGATTTATGGTACACCTCTATTCAATGTGGTATAAGAGCAGACATTTTTCTGCATGCAGACTGTCTTAACCTTGTACCATTTTTCTTCTATTCATTTGTGAAAATACGTGTTATTCTTTGACCCGTGTACAGGGTAAGTCCGCCACGATACATCATACGAAGAATAACTCTCTCTCTCTCTCTCTCTCTCTCTCTGCCGCAAGAAATACCAGGACGTTGAGCGTTCTAGAATAATGCGACGGATAGTTATTCCCATCTTCGGAATAAGCAACGGATAGAAAGAACCTGTTCTCCGAACACTTTGTGCACTGCTCTTTGATCCCTGGCAGTTTGATTCATATCCTTACCGAAACTAAGTCCAACCATAGCGTATTAAAACGTCATCAAGCTGAAGTTGTTCGAAAACCAAGAACTCTGTATTGCACGAGAGCCGGTTACCTATGTATAAACTGCACTTTGAGTGCCGGTAGTCAGTTATACGATGCCAGAAACGTGCATCAGAATAATGGCACCAAAGTTATGGTGGAACTATTTTAAATATCGGCTGAGACGAAGGAGGCTTCCGCCTTCCGCTTCCTTCGTGGATCTCCTTCCGCTGCAAGCACGCTAGTTGCACGGCATTGCCTCAGGCTTAGTCCACGCCTATACCAAGTTGAACCCCAGTGCACGTACGTGTATTCTCGTAAGCCTGTGCGGCACACTACACATATTTTATGTCCTCTGCGGTATAGCGACGTTAAGAGCCTCTTAGAATTATTCCAAGCACCGATTTGTTCATCTTTGGCGGTAACGTTCAGTCGTGCTCAAAGCCGTAAAGCTTGCTGCCCTGTGGAATATGGTCTATAGACTGGGTTGAAACTGTTGTTTAACCCAGGAAGAGCTGCAACATAATATTTCTGCGTTAACTCAGCTTGAAATTTCACAGAACTCTTATCTCCGTAATTTTCGACCCAGTTAGCCTTCCGTGAACCCATCTCATCGTCTCTAGCGACTCGTTACGGTAATGAGACGCGTGAACAGAGTAATAGATTCGAATTATGCCATGGCTGAGGGTCGGAGGGTGAATTGCTGCCTAGTGACGCATTGCACTGCACCTGGTGGTTTGTGTGAGCTAATTACGTCGCCCAGTTCTGCCATTACATCGGCTGACGTGGAGTACCTTCGAAATAGAATTGCGTTCCTTTCCTAGATTCCCCGTCCACCTGTTCACCATAAAATGTTAAACTGTACCAAAGTAAACCTCAAAAAGAGATGAAACTTGGATGCGAAAGAGAGACAGAGAGAGAGATGCAGGTAATCCAATAAGGATCACGCGATATCCCACCGGCTACACGGACACTTGGGGCATCTCTAAGGATTCTGAGATTCTAGGCACGTGGTGAACGCCTCCGTTGAGTCAACTGCCGGCACCAAACCATCCACAATGGATACCCACAATGCCCACAATCGTATCTGCGATGTAACGGGTGTCCGGTCCCACCGGCAACACGATCATATGCCAATCTCCGTGACCAGAGAACTAATATCACTACGCCAGCCTCCATGATTCCTAGCAGGATCATTGTCTCGAACGTACTTTGCGCTGTGAGCAATACCTAAGGTGGAGAATTTTCCAATGTGAAAAAATTCCAAGTACAATTTTCAACCCTCACGATAAGCTGTCGCAAATTCATAACGGAAAACTTGGCATGTTACGTAGCGTCATCTAGATGCCTACCACTCAGAGTACATTTATACACATTGTACATTTGATGGAAACGAACTTGGAAAGCAAAACGCCTTCCGGTAATATATCCTATTCAGGGGTTGTCATCGTTAAGATATTGAACGTCGAGTGAAAATGAAGTGTCCTATGACTAGCTTTGCCAAGGATTGACACAATTTTTTGACATAATAAATTCATAAGAAATTCAGAAGGAATTGGTTCAATTGTCCAAATCTGACGTGGACTAACAAACGTGTTGTACTCAGCCCAGAAATACCGCATTGGGATTTTTGGTGATCCCTTACGACATTGACGAGGGTTGGTTCGGACCTTTGCTAAACTTTACGATAGAAATACGAAAACGAAAGGTCTTGAAATTTGTTGATAGGTCGCAAGTCGCACATCTGAACTTGGGACACTATCTCCAGTTTCTACAGTTTCTCAAAAGTTGTCGATACGATGTCAGCGAGCTAGTCAGTGCAGACCAGATTTATGACCCCAATGCACGCAGTCTCGGGCGTTCACTTACCCTGGGCGAAACTCCGCAGTGTGAACATTATAAAAGCGATAATTCAGAACAACTTTGACATCTAGCTCGAAGAGCACACACCAGATTGCGCTGGGATACGGCTACGTACACGGTCCTTTTCTACTTTTAAAGATTTGGAAAGTATCACCACCTTTCTACGCCTTTTCACGCGCGCAGATTGTCCTAAACAGCTGCTTGGTCTTAGGTATAATACGAAAATACCTTATCGCTTATTCGTCTATATTGCTACTGGTCGAAGGGCTCGAAAATCTCCTTAGAATTTATCTGGAAATCGTGTCCCCATCCGGGTGTGTACAAGCGTTTCCCAATCACCGACTGAATTTGGTTATTCCACAAAGTAAAATGCGGAGCTGCTGTATCTCGCAAGTTGACTCGGCTCGTAAAATTAACCGCTAATATATCGGTATTAGTAGAGGGTGAAACGCACCTTCTGCGAGCAGAAACCGAACATTGAAAAAACACGAGGGTAAGAAGAAGCGCAGACAGAGCAGAGCCTCGCAAAGCTCCCATCGTGCTTGGTCGAGATAGAGCAGACTTCGACTCAAGTACGTGCGTTTCTTCGGATCGTCATCTATGGGTTATTAACGAGACAAACTCCTCCCAGAATTGATAAGAGTCAACTCACCACCCTGCCCCTCCACTAGTCGCTACTCGCCATCGATTTCTCCTTAATTTAATTTTATTAATTTTTTCGCTTCCCACAAAATCCCAACTTGTACCTCCCGGCTGAGCGCCAGATGCATATTAGATCTCTACTGCCATTTCTGAAAAGATACCTCACCTGACTGATCCACGTCAGGTGCCAAGTTTAATTTTTTTTTATAATCGAGATTCACCGAAAGCTGCCGTTGTAATGAACGGAGCTTGATCGGTCAAAATTTTAACTTTTCTTTCTTTAAATTGAGCATCAAAAAATCAATGCCCTACCTTTAATATGAAAAGCGGACTCAAAAAATCGATATCACAGTGCACAAAATGCATTCATAAACTTTCGTACTTCCATGCTGTACGTAGATTTTTATGTCATACCAACACCTTCAAAACTTGATGGTCGACATAATCTGTAAGGCCGCGCTGTGATTGCTGCCGAAATTACAGAAAAAATTCCTAACTAAGACGAAGCCCCGAATGTCAAAGCTTAAACTATCGAAACCTTGGAAGATTTGACGACGAACCGCAAATGCGAGTTTGTGATTCGTAATAATATTATAAACGTTGTGCCCAGTTGTAAAGTTGGTCACAGCGGTGTACACTTTGGTAGGTAATTAATTTTCACTGTGACCTAGCTGCTTAGCTGCTTTAACTTCCGTCCGCGGGTTACGGTATTCCTCGTTCTCTGCTCGCCCTCCGGGAAGCCCTTCCGCGTCGTCTGTCCGTCCATAAAACAGACAGAAGGGAAACAAAGGCCCTTTCCGCCTGGCTTGTATCTAAGTTTTGGTCGCATGGAAGCACTCCCTCGCTGGGACGACCTTGGATACCAGTACTGTTTGATCTCGTCCCTTCATTCCCTACACCTCCCTCCCTCTTGACCTGCCCCCCCAGAGTCTGACCCCGTTGCAACAGAGGGACCCTTTTTCAACCGGAAGATGTAGGATAGCAATCCTTTCACCCTGCTTCGACCGTTTAATATCTATACATATGTACCTATGTAGTTGTCGCGGCAAAAAAGAACAAAGGGTAGTATTATTGACTAATGCAGTCTGCATGTGTCACTGGCATCCCTTGCCAGTGGAACTAGCACATTGGGCAATGGTGTGTGTTCACTATTGGTGTAAGGGGTTATAGCCTTCTGTCTTATGTCCCGTAAGTTTGGTGGTTTGAGTTTAATGGAGTGAAAAAAAGATATTCGGATTTTTCCCTCATTCTTCGAAGGAGCACCAGCACAAGCAGCAACGCTTCCATCACGTTATTCGCTGGGGAAAATATTGTGGAAGCCTTGCCTTTGTCGGGACTCGAAATATGTAGGCCTTTGTAAGGAACCGCGGTGTGCATCTCGAGATTTAAAGATGATTTGACTAATCTAATATCAGGTTTCCATTTCACATTTATTCAAACGAATAAAGTGACGTTATTGTTCTCTTATCAAACCTGCTCATTTCTGTAGTTCTTTTTCTCTTTTTCTCTTTTATTTTTTTTATGCTTTCACCCTGTAACACACACACACACGAGATACTTTCATCCCTTCAGCCACGTTTCACGTTTACCACAGTTATATTCAACCTTCCCACAAAAGTCACAATAAGAGATAATTTCTGTAATCTGTTATTCACCTGTAACGAAAATCGCATCACGAACGACTCCCACTTTCTCGAATGGCTGAAATAGTCATTCAATGGTATCGGGCCCGTGCTAGGTGACGATTACTCGTCCACGACGATGACCATCCAGTGTTTTTCAGGGAACTTCAGCGACTTATCCTACATCCATTATTTAACGCGTAAGTATTATGACTAGATGTAAGTATATTAATGTTTGTTTTACAGTAAAACCGTCCGTAGCTCTCAGCGACATTTATAAAAGATGCAAAAAATGCTGACTTCACCGACAGTTGCAAACGTCGAAACCCTGATGAAGTATGCATATAAAACTTACAAGTAACGCACTAGTGACGTTTTTGACTCACAATCAGAGTTCTTTCAGGTCGATATCCCATTGGCATTATTCATCCTTTCTTGCAACCTTTCGCAAAAAAATTTGCCAATGAGATGACGAACCGTTAAGTAACGATAATGAGTGAGTGGAGTACTCGAACAAGAACCGGGCAGTTAAGTCGAGACTAAAAGAATTCGTTACGTTCAAGAAGGTTCCGGAAAATCAAATTGAATGTTTCTGAAAACCCAGTTCGCATTGCATTTCAGACTGACAATACGGATGTATTAGAGTATACCTACCCGTACGTGGCTTGTTTAGTAGCAGATTAACAACTCAGGTTAGAGAACTGGTGTTTGACACAACTACGTCCGAATCACAGAGTTACACATGAGTCATGCTTTTGATAACAGAAACCTCATCACCTTGTCGCTTTCTTTCCATTTGTAACAGTAACAGGTTTACTCCAAGGTACAAGCCTTGTCTCAATACAAACTTTTGAACGAGAGCACACCAGCGAAGTAACCGGCAAAGTGGTGATACTGAGTGAGTAGGGAAGTCGAAAAATAAGCCGACGGTTCTTAGTCCAGATTACGAGGGTTCGTAATATTCTTTTCGTGATGCCTGAGATTGGCCTCAACCCCAAACCAGGAACTAACAGACTTCGACAGCGGTACTCGAATATCGGTGAAATTCCAGTTTGATAGCTAAACGATCTAAATTTCAAATCTGCTAATGTGTATTTTTGACCCACTCACTCTTATCGACGTACTTTGAATTTCAAATATCCACCGGTGAGCGGACCAATCAGCTGGCAAGGTTCAAGCCGAGCTTGGGATGTTCCTGTTTGTTGTCATTTGTTTCGTTCAACTCACATCCTCGTTTTATTTATGGTGCTTTCAGTTCTAGAATTGATTTTGTGATTTATTCCCGAGGCTTGGGTAGAGCGGTGCAGAGGTACGCCGCCATGCCATACCTCTGCCAGTACCCGCTTTGCATTTTCAATTTCGATACTGTCTGTTTATGGGTATTTAATTTTTCTTTTATTCCCTTCTTTTTTACATTTATACGCGCTGTGCCCGCCCGACCGCCATCAGCATTGCCTTTATTTTTGTATGTTCGATTGCGTTTTATTTTTATTTTTATTTTTTTTTTTTTATCTCGTCTACTTCCGCAACGTCATGCTTCGCGATTACGATTTCATACCCATTAACGAAATTCCCTCGCCCTCCCTTCAACTCCACATTCGCTACCTCGCGTTAATTCACGTTTTCACGTTTCCGTAACCCAAAACACTCCCGCGTCAGCTTTTGCTCGGTGAAAGTGAATTAACAAACTTCACGGGCTGGAATTTTTTTTTCTCTCGCTTTTCTTTTTTTCTATCTACTCGAACAAGCACAAGCTAATCTTTCCACAATTAGTGACGCGATGACTCCGTTGAGTAACTGATCAGTGGGAACGACTTCCCCCAAGTGCCTTCTAATTCCTGATTTTTTGAACATACGACTTGGTGCTCTTCCCAGAGATGTCGATCAATTTTGCAACAAATACCTCAAGACGAATGGTAACGATCGGATAAAACTCAGAATCCCTTGTTTTTCCCGAATATTTTTTTTTTTTCTTGCCTACCGCTTAAACCAAATGATATTACCTCAAAACATGCGTCATAAGATAATATTCGGGTGACGGATAACTTCTTGGTGAAAAAATAAAAAAAATATTACCTTTCAATTTCGATCCTGTCGCTACAGTTATCAACCGTATTGAAATTTCACACTCAGTTCCACTCGACCCGACGCCATATCTTTTGCCAATTCCAGCATGTTCGTTTTACATGCCTGTAGCTGGTGGTTAGCCACCTGGAAACCGGGTCATCTATGAACCCTATCAATTACGCGGTGATTTCGACCAATAAATATGCGCAATGCCGAACCTTTCCTTGTCCAGATCAGCGCAGATAAATTTCGAGTATTTAGTGTCCGAAACGCGATACGATTCGTACAAACCCAGCGCTGCCCGTACGTTTGTTTGCTTGTTTGTTCGTTCGTCCATCCATATTCTGGGGGTTTGGGAGGAGGGGATGAGCATTACGTTGATTCAGAGCTTCTCGAGGGCTGCAGAGGAGCTGCCCTGGTCTGAAGGGGACACTTACTTGTTTAGAATATTATTGGCATACATCTGCATACATCTCGCGCAGGTCTTCCCAAGCCGACAGTACTTTCGCCCAGCATTTGGTAGGTGGGCGTTTATAACCCGGCAAACTGGCGTCCCCCGTTCCCAAGACTCACCCCCATTCGCAACGCCTGACCCCCGAGATTTGACGCTTGATTGACGAGAGCTTGCCAACTTCTGACGGGAATCATAATCAACCCGCGAATAGACGAGATCAGTCTCGCAGACTCCCGATTGGCTGCAAATTGTAACTAATGGCACAGATATCGCCGCGATACGACGGCTGTCTAACCGCGAATCAGAGGCATCCCGATTATCTGTCGGATCCCTCGCTCGCCGCTATGAACAGCTGACCCGTTTGGGGCCCTGCGTGAAGACACTCGGTGAAAAACGTCGAGGATAAAAATTCACGGATTATTGTGCAGATTCCACGACCACGCGAGATCTCCGCTGCAAAATGCATATTCAAATTGAATTACTCGCGCTACCGGACACGTTGATTTGAAATCATTCGCTTAAGCCAAAGCCATGCAATGCCACGCAGCGTTCTGACGCTCGAGCACCGTTCGTTGGGCTAATGGAAATGCTCGGCGTGAACTCGTTTAAAACACAACTGTTTTGCATACGTATCCCACTCAAACTCGCAGCCGCTCCAAAGACTCATTGTCAGCCTCCGAGCTCCCTCGATCATAGCTCTCTACCCTGGATAGTCGTAAAAACATCGGCCGTTAACAGCGAACCTGAATAATTTATCGCGAGGCGTTGAATAGTGAAGAAAAATTTGGAACGAAGGATCGGTATTTTCGTCAGAGCAGAAACAGGGAGCGTACCTTTGCTCCGTAAAAAACTGAGTGATTCCAAGCATTCCTCACTGCTAAGCTGTAAGAATAAACGAGTAGTTTCTCGGTAATTTGCTCCATCTAGTCTAAATTCGAATTTTTTAGAGCAACTGCAGGAATGTTTTCCGAAGCTTATATCTGTCGGTGCTTCTTCTCAAATTGACATGAAGAATATGCGCGGCAGTAACCGAAAAAAGCTCAATTTTTCAAAACCTGATCTTTTCCTTGCGAGTACTCGTTCGGTAATCTTTTTTTAAATCACTTGACGGTCACGAAAAGCATTAAATTCCGTCGTGTTGAAGGTGCGCGTTAATAGTAGCCGATACTAAGCACTTGCCGGCAAAATTAGCTCCGCTAGTGGCACTCGAGCCGTCATTGATCACTGTTGTCACATTATGTAGAGATGGGTAAATGGATAAACGGATCGATTTTTCGTCCACATGGGGTGAAAGCGCGGATGGAAGTCCAGGAAGGGAAGGTGAGGGTGGCCAGGTTTATCGCAAACAATTATACGGGTCTTATTCACGTCAGAGCGGCTAAACCCATCGGGCGACGAACCGCACTCGTTGCTGCCAGCAAATATTAATTCAATTTAAAAGCGCTCTCGCCGCGACCCACATATCCTTGCCGTGTAATTACAACTATACATGAGTGTTTTCAAAGGCACCCTGCGAACCGACCAGCCAGCCAACTCGCCTGGTTCACCGCATTCGAGCAATGCGGTAACGCTGACTTAGCCAAGCTGCTTTGCCAACAAGTCCAGAAATAATTATTCAAAAACAAAGTGAGCGTTATGTATTTTTTATTTATATCCAGCAACTGCACTGATCAGATTTTCATTCGGCTTATGGATGCACAATGGTGTTTGTTGACATTTCATTCCGGTATTTCGGTTTCTGTTTCCACGGCAAAACTGAAAACAATGTACAGTTCCATCACTTCAAACCGCGAATCCTTCCGTGACTGTTATTCCGATCATATTGTATAATTTTTATACTCATTGACGAAGCTTTTAGGGAATAGATTTCTTATCTCGGTTTCTATTATTCATATGTCGACGAAATCGTCCCATTATGGTTTCTATTATTGGCATGCAGCCAATCCAAGGTTTCCAAGGATTGCAAAGAACAAAAAAATTATAAAAACACGTTGTAATCCTGTAACCGAAGCTTAGCCAATACCATTGAGTATAAATAATGAATTGCATTTACTCACGCAGACTGTCACTACATCATAAAAATTAACAATTTTTCACAGTCAGTCACAATTTTCCGAAATTCTGAAGAAACTGCGGATCTTTGTTTGGGCAATACCAAAACGGGATGAATTTCCGAACGAAGTATCGAAAGCATGCGCGAAGAAGAAAGCGATGACAAAGGACCTCTTGATCCTCCACAGTGCATAAAAAAAAAAATTCTTTTCTCCGTAAAATTCGGGTGACCCTCTCGAATGTTCCGGAATCGTGGCTTCTTTTAATTAGCGAATATTCATTGGCGATTCTTTCGTTTGACGTGGACGGGCAGCACAGGTCATATTGAGTGAAGGAATATGTGCAAGAGGACACAAGTCGAGGCTTTGTCTCGTCCGCTCCTGTACGTAGGAGGCTTCGCTCTCGTGCAAATTTCAGTTTTCATTTTATTTGCTCCACCTTTTTTCCTTTATACTTTTATTGCTTCGGTTTTTGATCTTCGTTATTGTTCGTTTGTATTTTTTCACTGCCACCAGGTATTCCCACGCACCTCTAACTCTCTATGGCTATCCTGCACCTGAACAGAAAACAAACGGGCAAACGAATAAACGAACGGTTCCACTGTACAGTTGCAATTATTTTCTCTCCCGCTGTCCACATTGTTTGTCACGTATCGAAGCCGGTTTCGATTCTCTATCCTCACGCCCGCGAATCGAGAGGATCGCTTTGTTCGCATTCTCTCACCTTTCTCCAAAGTACATTTTTATTGGCAAATGAATATGAACTGTTAGCTGGCGATGTCGAAATGAGCAGTGTTGTAGATTAGATTTGACGAATAGCGTAAATTACATAACTTTGTTCGATGAAAACTGAATTTCGAGCATATAGTTTGTTAAAATTGATTTATTGAGTCCCTAAACAAATTTGTTGAATTGACCGAACAGGGTACTTTTACGAACACCAACAATGTGACTTAATAAATTGCAGATAGTATTCGTAGATAAAAACGCAGTTATCTATGATATTGTTTAATTAACGGGTTATGAAAAAATACTTAGCTATTTTTCTTGTATTCTGATCATTTATCAAAGTAAACTTATACTAGTCTCTTAAAACTTTCCTTTAGTTCACTCTTGACGTCGATAATTAAGTTTTAACATTGTTTGAAAATAAATTGCGGAATTTAAAAAACAAATGAGAAAAATCTATTTTTTCCTTTCAATTCCTTTCAATTCCTTTCACTTGTTCACTATAACTTGAAAAATTACTGAACGTGAATAATTTGCAATAAGACGAGACGTGTTTAGCTAAGTTTGGAAGCGAGGTGTATCGTTTTTCACCCCATCCTACGGCGCATTGGCAGCCTTCCATACTTTCTTCTAATACTTGTTTCTCACGCTCAGTCATACCAGAAACCAAACCGGACACATCGAAACTTCCAAATTCAATTAAATACAATCAAGAGAGACAGCTGACTGTTGACGGAATAGAAACTGTGGAGAAAAATGGCACAGAAAAAAGTGAAAAGAAATCACAGATAATAAAAACTAAATCCTAAATCGTGATCCGGTATTTGATCCGTTTATTTTTAATTTTGTCATAAATTATTCTAATGGGTGTATATATATATATACATATATCTATATACATATATATATATATCTATATCTATATGCTTATATTACCGGATCCCGCAGGTGCGCTTAACGTGTCATTACAAATAAACATACGCGCTGTAAATTTATGGACAAATCGTGCGATTAAGCCAATAATCTAAAATACCTATCGGCCCGATACGTTCGCCCTGCTTTGTCCTAAGCACTCGGAGAAAATTTCTTTCTATTAAAAAAAATCAATTCGTAGACGTATTTCTAGAGCTTTTTTTCTCTTTTTTTTTATGCGGGAATCTAATATTTTGTTGCCAATAGCATAATTTCATCGTATAAAATATACTTGTAAATACGAAATGTCGACTTTAATTTTATAAATTTAAGATGCTAATACTTTTTCGTGGTATTATCAAAATATTGAAGCACTCCCCGGTAGATTCGACTAAATTGCTTCTAATAATTCAGTAAGTCCATCTAGCTGATCAGGATTAGTCAAGTTTACAAAATCGTGAAAACCACTAATTGATTACCGCAATTAAATAATTTTACTCACCTAATAACATATACATCGTGAACCTAGAAAATGTTATGTTAAAGTGGTAAAATATTCTCTGTAAAAAACTTTAGAACTATGCAGTGTCAAACCTTCTCCTAGACATGACTAAAATATCGTTGTTTTGTATATGCAAAATAGTTTGATTAAAATTTGTGATTACTCCAGCACAAGGTTTTTGTGGTTTGTACATTAATCTCAAAATTTATTCAGGGTGAAAAAATTTTGATTGTCAAAACTAAACATTTTTCTGGTTTCGCCAAGGCAATTTTCCGAGAGTACCTAATCCCTTCGTTTCAACCTCACGCAGACATTGCTCTAATTTTCATTCCGGATGAAATTACGCTTCATATGTACAAATTTTCCCACCACCTGCAACGCAGCGCGCAGAGCACAAGATTATTTTTTATTTCTCTAAAAAACAAAAAAACAAAAAAAGAAGGAAACCAAACTATCGAAGAAAATATCCCTGATCCTAACTTGCAACGGACTGCATTATATCCATATATTATATCCAATCCACGTTCATTTTATTGTCATATATTCATTTTCTTCGTCACGTGTCAGGGACGTGATCGTCATATTTAATATAGATCAAATCCGCCGTTGTACCGTGCTATTGTGTTGATATTATCATTATTATTATTTATTACCTTATTATTATCATTATTGTCGACATTATTCTTATTGTTATTCGTATGAAAATACAGTAGCGCTCAAAACTATTTTGATAACATAAAATTTCTCTTAAAATAAAACACTATAGGACAGTGACTTGAGTATAGTGAAGAGCAGTATAACTGCGATTATTTGAACGTGTCAGGTTTCGACTTGTTTGTTTACACTTTGCGCTGCCGGGAGAATGTAACTTTCAGCGAGCTCAAGAGTATTTTGATACGCAGTTAGCTCCGTGAATTCGTGGACGTTAGTTGCTTCTTGGTTCTGATTTCTACGGATATTTACTTACAGCGATTATTTCAATATGCCGAAATGTAAAGAATATTCCAGTGACTTCAGAAAAGCCGTGATAAATGCACCAAAGCAAGGACTGAAACAGACCGAAGTTGCTCATATTTTTAAAGTGTCTCGTCAACTCTCTAGTGCACGGAATAAATTGTGTAATAAACAAAAGACTGTCGAAAATAAGCCTCGCAGTGGACGTTCAAAAAAAAAAAAAAACGTCTCCTAAATTCGATCATATCATAAAAAAGTTATCATCAAGTGATGTTCGCAAGTCGGCTGTAATGATACAAAGAGTTTAAAATTTTTTGGAGTGACGAGAGCAAATTTAATTTAATGTCATCCTGATGGTATCAAGTATGTTCGACGTCCTGTAAATAAAAAATATTACCATCGGTACCAAATTCCCACGGTCAGATATGGAGGTGGCGGTGTGATGGTTTGGGGATGTTTTTCACGCTCTGGAGTTGGACAGTTTGTTCGAATTGAAGTAAATATGGATCGGTTCGTTTACGAAAAAGTATTGAAGACTCAAATGCTACCATACGCTGAACACCACGCGCCAGCTGGACGGTATTTTCAACAAGATAATGATCCCAAACGCAAGTCCAAGTACGTTAGTGATTTTTTAAAACGCGAAAGAGTCAAGGTTTTAGAGTGGTCAAGTCAAAGTCCAGATTTGAATTCTATATAACATCTGTGGTAACAGTTGGATCGCAGAATAAGAATAAAAAATTAATCGAACAAAGACGCTTTTTATGAAGTTCTCAAAAGTGAGTGGGATAAAATTCCGATGGATCGATTCCAAAAGTTGATCGACTCAGTGAGGCTGTCATAAAATCCAAAGGATATCCCACTAAATATTTATTATCTTATTACGGTAGATAATAATTATGTGTTAAAAAATACGTTTTTTTCAACAATGTCAAAATACTTTTGCTCCACCATTTTCCTCATTAAAAAAAAGTTCACACTCTATTACGTTGCGAACAAGGGCTATACTTGGTCACTGTTCTGTAGAACATTGAATATCAATGAATAAAATAAATGATTGATTTTTATGTTTCATATTTGTTTTTAATTAATCCAATTAATATGTTTTTCAAAATACTTTTGAACGCTACTTTACCTTCGATATAATTCTGTTTTGCGCATGCGGATAATGGCAATGAAATGAATGTTAAGAGGAGGGAAATTATTTTTGTTCGCAGATCCACCGGAAATTTTGAGAAGACCGCGATCGCAGCATGTCAAGGCTGGTGGAATAGCGTCGTTTTACTGTGACGCCCGTGGGGATCCCCAGCCCCAGATACAGTGGCGAAAAAATACCAAGAAATTAACAAGTGAGTAAATATTCAAACAATTTTTTCCCTTCTGCCTTCTCTCTCCTTCGATCTATTTTTCAATCTTTCCAAAAGAAAAGCTGAGGAACAAAATTTATAATCTCGAATGATTTTGATTTCTGACTTTTTTTTTTTTTTTTTAATTTATTAACAAACAAAAGTAATTCTGTTTATTATTTTCAAAGCATGTTATTATAATCGGAACAAGCACTTTAGCCCGGTGGTGAACGCTTAATGTACACAGCTGAATAATTTTCAGGATTTACTGAAATTACTGCAAAGCTAGGGCGAAATGAACAGTTCCATGCTAGTTCAAACACCTCGGTTTCATACGGTTTTCCATTACCTCACCATTATTGCTGGTATTCATGTCATTTCAGAGACAAGGTTTTATTTATTTATTTTTTTTTTTTTTATTTTCGCTTGTTTCGTTTTTTATATTGTAATAATCTACGATAGCCATTTTACAAGCTCTAGATGCTTCTGTACTTTGTCCGTCAAAAATTATTCAAGGTCTATGTGGTTTTGACCTGTACGGCATGACCAAAACATCTCGAAATTCTCCCGTTGTTGATAATTTCGTACCGTCTTCATCGCACCTAGTTTTTATAAGCAGACAACCACTAGTGGAATGAAATTATGCTCCATATCGGGTAAACGCACAAACAAAGAGCGTCGTAGAAGTAATTGAGGTAACGGACCAGAGAGGGGTACGGAATTGAGGCTGGAGAACTGGATGTTATTGAAATCTCGCAAGCTTTTCTCAATTGTAATCAAGTAAAGTATTACATTTTGCCTTATTTTGCGGGTAATTGACTTCCTGCAATTAACACGTTGCTTCATGTCCCGTGAATCTGGCAACTACTTCTTTGAATCCTTGGTTCTGACTCAATTTCTTTTGCAGCATCCCAGCCTCGTTACTTGGTGCAATCCTACCCCGGTGGTGCTTTTTTGAGGATCGAACCTGTGCGCGATGTTCGAGACGATGCTACCTACGAATGTGTTGCTGAAAATGGCGTCGGCGATGCCGTTTCGGCTGATGCCAAGCTCACCGTCCACGAACGTGAGTCCTTTTTACATCTGTTTTGATTTGCTTTTCATTATTTGTTACGATACGTCGGTGGTGTGGAAATCGTTTCAATATTTGGCATGTTATAAGTGGGAATACAGGCACCAAGCACCAAGTCTATAGGATTGGACTGACGATGACGTTGCACCATGTGTGCCTGGTGATTAAGTAGCCAGGCCAGTTGAACTACTTATCAACTTATGCACTCCTTTATAACCATGAAGCAATTTCTTTAAAAATTACATTCTCAATATTACCTACACAAAACAACTCAAACTACGCCGGTCATCCAATTACGATCGATTGAGAAACTAAATCAAGAACAAACATTTGTACTTTATTGCTCGTAAGTTTTCACACTACCTGATTGATCATCGACCAAATTACGGACACACCCAAAATACTTGTACGTAGCATCTCATTTTATCTTCGTCTTACCAGTCGTCTCTATACATGTTACGTCCACCATATGTGACCACCAGTTCAGCCAGCGCGGATTTAATCCTCTAAAACCGGAATCGTTTGCAGTTTGTTCTTATTCAAAATGCAGTCTATTGTGACGTTCAAATACATAACGAATTCATTGTTCCCAGCTGCTGCAGAAATTTATTTTAGTTTTACACAATTGAAAATACAAACCGATCAAATTCCTTTACTGATTGATTATTTGAAAGCTTTAATAAGTTCATTGAAATGGTCATTTACTGATTGGTGCATTCAGCCTGTTCTCTATGACAGGGTATAATACCGATGAAAATATAATTCGCGTAATTCTGACGATATTGAACAGTGAAAAGTGAACGCAACTTTGTTACATTAAACGATGCGAATGTTCACGGTAAACGATGGATCATCACCGAAGCTATTTACAAATCTACACACGATATCAGTGACTATATTGACATTCCAGAAATATGCAATTCGTTCGTACTGACACAAAATACAACGATACGAAATAACCCAATCATTTGATTCGGTATAACCGTTGATTGTTCTCAATGCCACTGTTTGTACTTGATATGATACAGAAAAAACCGTATTGTGACTCGTCCAATCAGCAGCATGAAATAGTACATTTTACAACACCCGTTTAGAAATAAGCTGTTTTTCCGCACTGCGCGGAAAGAAAGCACTTGCGTACGATCCACAGGTTTCGTAAATCGAACTTTCCAGATAGTGGATGCAAAAAAAAAAAAAAATTATTGAACTGTAACAAGTATATCTTTCTCTGTAAGTGTGAATATACTCGACATATATAATGTACTATGTTGTTTTGGAGAACCTTCAAATTCAACTCACTCTACTGCTATTTCTGATTTCTAGTTAATTCATCTCGTTAATATTGCGTTTGAAACAAACGTGCAAAATCAACCCCAGCCGCACTATTTTAAAGCATGGCTAGCAAACCGCGACGAGAATAATATGGAGGGCGTACTTTTACTTACGATTAAACTTTTCAGTCCTGACAAAGGCTTAAATAGGTAGAAACGGAAGCGAATGGAGTGTTTTGGGGGGTTGGTAAGATATCAGGTAGGCACTAGTTAGGGTTGTTTTGGGTTTACGAGGCGAGCAACTTGCCAAAACTCAAATCGTAAAACTACACCTGACAACGCCCGTTCTTCCGCCCCTCCTCAACTAGCCCCCAGAGTATTTCCATCTGCAAGAATTCCAGTCCTTGCATCCACGGTTTTCGAAGTGGGAAGGAGAAGGCGGCGGTTTCCGGTTGTCAACCATCCTGAAATTTTATCTCTCTGTCCGTGCGCGTGTGTATATGTCAATAAAAAAAACAGGGCGCGTACGTGATCCAGGGACGGTGTTATCCCCTCCCCTCCCCCCCCCCCCCACCCCCCTTTCCCGCCGCTTACACGGATCGTGATAGCGGACTTCTACCGAGTTTCAATTTATTTGTTGCGCAAACTTGATTCGCCCAGCCGTAGAA
Source organism: Neodiprion virginianus (assembly GCF_021901495.1). Lineage (NCBI taxonomy): Eukaryota > Metazoa > Arthropoda > Insecta > Hymenoptera > Diprionidae > Neodiprion > Neodiprion virginianus. Next base: position 25,460,355 of record NC_060878.1, on the reverse strand, counting down.
TCCCATCGGGCGGGCGTAATATCATGCACAACGGCCGTGATTTGCTGGAAAAATAATTGTTAATATTTAACTCGACGATTCGCTGCAAGTGAGCAAAACTCTTTCAGAATAAACGTAAATGATCAAACTAAATTGAATATACGCGTTTCAAATAAAATTATCAAGCGAATAACTCGTTGCATTGGTTTTTGCTTTCTCCCTCATGTACGCGAATATATTTTTGGTAATTTGAAAAACTCTCCGTTTCTTGCTACGTTTCACCTCAGAACCTTTTATGCAATATACATATTCGTGCCGCGTTTAATTGAATTTAATAACCTCTTCTGCCGAAGATAAGCACAGACTATGTTTCTTTCTGTTTTTTTGTGGAATTTAAAATGCCCAATCATTCGATTCAGTTCGTCAGTCCAACTCCATCGATAATGTAAAAATGAACACTGATACACCGTCGTGGATAAACTGAAGCGTCCGCAATATCTACTTTTCCTCGTTGATTCAAACAAATTGTTTGTCGTTGACGAGTCTTGAGCTCGACGAGTACTCCTGCCGTTGCTCACGTTGCTGGCAGGTGGGCGTGCGATGCAAAATTAATTATTTACTTCCTGGCATTGTGCAGAGAAAACCCTTTGCAAAGCGAAACGCAGTAGTGGTGTTTCTTGAAATCCGATTCTCAATAAGAAACCGACAGACAAAACTTCTCTCAAAGTAGGATCAGATCTACCCTGATTCGGACTACAGTCAACAGATATCTTAATTATTTGACGCCGTGATTAAAGGGGCCAAATCTTATCGCCAGACAAAGAAATTATCTTCAAAGAGCACGGCAAGGTGATCAGTGAAACTTGTGTAATTTCTACATTTTGAATGGTCGTAAAATTTTGAAAATTCTCAGATTCTGGATAAGTTGAATACTTTATCACAATCAATGGCAAATCTGTCGAAATAATAGGAAAAATAAACTGCGATTGAACAACTTTAGAAGTTACGTCAACCGGAGACGCTAAATGGCATCAAATTTTACACTTTTTCTTACGCAACTATGAAACTGACCTGTGTCTTTTTTATTAATTATTTTCACGACTCAATTAATTTTTCTCATTAGTCATCCGAAGCGCGGTTGATGATAAAGGATATGTTCTAACACCTGAAACTTCAATGGTTTAGAGTGAGCGTATTTTTTACCCAAAATAAACAGGCTAGCAACAATATGATTTTGTAATTGTGTAACAAACATGACGTGTTGCGATCATTTAGCCACCTCTGTCTCTCTCACTCTGTTTGGGGGGCCTTTTTCCCGTGAAGTTAATCACTCCTCCTTGGATTCGTCAAGAATCAGAATAGTGTACGGAATTTTACGTATGCACGTGACATTTTGCCTCCGATATCTTGGAGCTTAGAGCTTTCAATTTAATTTATGTAAGGCGTAAAGTGGTCTCTTGGCATTTCGCCGCTCTCCAGTATCCGTGTTTGTGGAGAAAGAACCGTCCAACCGTTCCGAAATCAGCAATGACACTCGGACTCACGCAACAACATCACTCAAGTTTTTGGCAAATGACACTGAGGACTCTCAATGAAATTGCAACCAAAAGTCCGAAAGATTTCCTCCGAACGACTGCAAATTTAATCAAGATGATTATTCGTACGTTTCTCGGCAGGAAATGGAGCACGCGTATCAGGAACGTAGCCTATAGGGGATAAAGTTGAATAAATATTATATTTTCGTAAAAGGGTTGTTTTCGATATTGTACAATTTCAATTTTTCTTTTTTTTTTCTTTTTTTTTTTTTCGTCGACCCCCGCTACTCCGAGACCCCACGTCCATTAAATTTTCCAATATTTTGTGAACGCGATGAAAGCGACTGATTGGAGTTTCTGCGTACAACTCCTCTCTCTTCCGTTCATCCCATGCGATAACGCACCGTTCTCCATTCGCGCTTGTCCCATTCGGACCATTAAGCGACCAAAACGTAAATTGAAATTCATACACACTGTCCCGAGTTCTCTCTCTTTCTCTCTCTCTCTCTCTCTCTCTCTCTCTCTCTCTCTCTCTCTTTCTCTCTTTTATCTATATACGCACACACCTGTACACCTTTACATACGGTGTATATATGTTGCGGCCACTGGGAAGGTCCTGCCACTTTCCGATCACCGCACAGACGGTACGAAGTGGATCCAGCTTGCTTGTTTGCTATAATTTCGATTAATTCAAACCGCAAATTTTCAGGAAATCATAATAATTTTACAAATGAGTCAACGTTCGAGGCGTATCTTTTATACGCGTACGTATCTATTTTCTATTTGCTCGCTTGTTTTCTTCCGGTGTCCAGTTTTCTACTCAAACTGAAGCCCGATTTACTGCGAACATTCGGAAATCTAGTGTCTATGCTCCGCTTAAGATTCACTTGTCAATAGTTCGACCAAAAGAGCTAGTAATAGAAAGTACAGACCAAACAGTTATGAAGGAAATAAATCCCATTAATCGAATGGCTGCATAGCTCTAGATATCGCAAAAAAATCTTAACCACCAAGAGGCGCAATGGGTATGGGATAACCAGGGATGAAGTCACATTTTGACAATTTTCAAAATGAAGACATATCTCTTTTTTTTCATAATCATTCCGCAAATACTGTCTTTTTCTATACCGTCTGAGCTTTCGATTAATAAACACCGTTTGATCGACCACTTTAATTGTAAGATATAAATGATTGAAGATACAGGGGTGTGACTAATAAGAATAGTAATAGCCACTTGATGTACAATTTGTTGGACCAAGTGTTCGTGTATATGTATTTCATCAAATAATTCAGCGACCAGATCGTGAAGAGAGAACTAAATTTGTAAGGTTTTAATAATCAATAAGAAAAATGCACGAGATAGTTTGAAACAGTGTCAAGAAAAACCGATTTTTCATTTATTTAGCTGATTATTAACGAGTCATACCATAAAGTTTGTAATATAACATAAACTGAATCGTTCCTACTCGTCGCAAGCTAACAAACTTGGCTTGATAGTTCTAAATATGAAATACAAATAGACAGCAGAGAGTGTATAAATAAAACTATAATTGAATTTTAACAAACAACGACAAGTATTGTAAATACAGAGAAATATGAAGCAATAAAACAATAACAATTAAAATATATATGAGAGACTAGAGCGTTTTAATGACGTCGTGTATTGAATGGACATCGATAATTGATATTATTATTTGCTAGTTAGAGTGTTCAAAATGATTTTCCCGTTCTTTTTCCTTTTTTTTCACGTTGAGCGTCGAATTAAACGGGCTGTTGATTAATTTTGTGAGATTAAACTTTTGGAATTTATAGTTTCGCACAGATATAAATTAGACCGTTCTCCTTCAAATGTAAGCCTACTGCTTCACTTATCCGCTGAGACCTTATATTCTCACTATTTATTTTGAACAGGATACATCTTCACAAATCGTACCTAGCCTTGGTGCCTGTAATAATCGTTGAGCAATTCAATGTCTCACTGTTGTTTACAATCGTAAACTAAAACAGATATGTTAGAAAATTGAATGACGTTGAACATCAAGCCTTGAGCGATTTAAGACGGGCGCTGATATTTCCTCAACTTAGGGATCATAAGATACATGCTTCCTCCATTACTCCAGAGAAATTGAGAAAACGGAATGAAAAATTGTCCATTCAGTGTGAAATTCCTTGTATCAAAATTGTAGAGCTAGTAAAAGAATAACGTTGCAATTACTCGTTTTTCAATCTCACCTTTGTACTTGACGGCAAGCTTCGAAAGCAAGTTATCTTTTCCAAACTTTAAACCGTGACAGATGAAGTCAAGATACACTATTTAAGAAGAAAAGATCAACGTTTCTCAACACAAGACAAAAAAAGGTTCAACACCCTCAAAAGTACGGCATCCTCTTTTCTACTAACTACTTCACTTTCCCCAACGAAAAATATAAAATATTTCTCGCAATAAACGGTTGTTACAACCTCCCTGCTGATTGCCAGCTCCTTCTTAAGTCGAAATTAGTCGAAATAATTACACCCCGGGTTATTACTGTTCTGCGGAACGATCGCTCCAAGTTATGAATACATTCAATGGTTGGGTAAAGTGAACAATATTTTTAGGGAACCACGAAAGGCCACGCGGTATAAAAAAGCTCTTTTACAAGATACAAGATACTCTTCAGTTTTTTTTTTTTTTTTTTTTTTGACCTAAGAAATAGACCGTATGTTCGTTAGAAGGAAAAAATTTTACTCTCATTCTTTTACACGGTGAAATTTTGTAATTCAGAAAGTCTCTTGCTTTCGAATATAGCATAAAACCAGTAAAATTTGTGAAACTGTTCATTTGTTACTGTTATTTAAAATTATCTGTGTCAAATTTCAACACGCGTATGTATGCAACGGACTTGCGTAAAACCTTCGGAACGAGATACGTTCAGTATGAGCATCACATAACTACATCTCAGAGTAAGTGCTCTGTTAATGAGACCCCATAAAAAAGGTACTTGCTATCAGCAATTCCCAGGGTTCCTGTTTTGTTTTAATAACCTTTTCACCCTCTCCCTTTCTGTCTTTTTCTCTTTCTTTGAATATCCAAAAGCGCTTGTGTACACAGCGTAAAACTTGAGGCGCGATAACGGTTCGGTGACAAAACTTAACAGGGCTGATATACATTTTAATTAGAAACAATTCAGCGAACAGCGAAGTGTTTGCCCAGGGAAGTAACTGGGGAGATTAGGGAAAAGGAGGGACGAAAAGCGTTTTTAGGTTGGTGAAAACGTCCCACCATTTAGCTATCAAAGGAGCAGCAAGTTCAGGCAGTAGCGGAAAATTGCTAGTCGACTTTCTCAATCGACATCTAAAGTAGAAAAACATTTTCGAACGTTGCTGACTAGCTTGCGAGTGTAAAAAAACAAAAATTTTGCAATACATTTCAAGAGCACTCATCAGCGACTTTACGTTAGAAAGATTTTTAAAAGACGAGGGTCGAGTTCTCCGCTTTGATGATTCCTTACCCAGATTACCTCCGTCTGTATCTGCTGAACCGGTAGAAAGGCTCTGGCAAATATTTGAATCCTTTCCATTATTACCACCAATTAAATTTATAACCATCAAAAGCGCCCCGAGTCGCCAAATTATTTCCCTCCTCCTCTTCACCTCCGCTTGATACTTTGCGAGTAACGAGGTATAATCACTCGAACTGAAAATATTCCATTATACTTTGCTCTCTCTGCTCGTACTCAGCGCTGTTGGTAAAAGGACTACTTATACCTTCTCACTAACGACTTCTCATCCTCATTTAAGTTGAAGAGAAAAAAAAAAAAAAAAAAACAACCGTGATGAAAAATAACTAATGCGAAAAGACAGTTCAAAAAAGAATCGACGAATCCTTGGAATTGATGTTGCAGAAACGTTAAAGCACAAATAACTGACAATATCAATTGTTCTTATTGACTATTGACTGTTGTTGACTGTTGTGTGGAAGATTTGGAGATGTCCACACTCGAAATTCTCCTGACTAATCCTACGATTGAAAGTACGAAGAATATCAATTTTGTTTTAATCTGAAAAAATATGGAATTGCCCCTAAACTCATCGTTTTTATATTTGGCTATATTAAACTTACAATACCGATGACGTTATCCTTGCGGATAAGTTAGTCTGCAGTTTTAGAATCTATAGTTCATCTTTAATCGCTAGAAGCGCATCAACTATACCCTGTCTCATACAATATACCCTGTCAAAAATAAATAAAATGAAATGATAAAAACCTCGTCAGAGATTCAACGTTCGCAATGGATAAATAAAAAACGAAAAAAAATTGTTCCACTTCTCTTTTTATACTCGTGCTCCAACTCCACACTCGAAATTATCAGAAGTCTCCGGCGCTGGAGAAATATCGCAAGAATTTCGACTTACAAGAGTATCAGACATCGATATCACAGATTCTGTTGAAACTTCTCAGGGTCGTTTCGTCGGCCCAATTAACAAGTGATCAGGTTGTCGAAAATTGGCAATTTATACTTCACTATGGCTCTGAAGTTATATTATATCCGTTGACATTTGAATCTATGAAATCCCGTTATCGGAACTCCAACAGAAGTGAACGAAAGTGAATATTTAAGGCGAAATACACAACAGGTTTCGGTTGTTACGGCATTGCATTCATCAAACTGCTTATGTACCTAATCAGTTTTAATCGGAGCGAAGAAAGGCCAAATTACTTTATTAGCATGGAATTACGCGTCAGAAGCTCCATATTTTGGCCCAAAGAAAGACCCCTAGAGGTTTGAGCAGAATCCGTGATCCGCAGGTCTGATATTCCCCATTTTGCTCAATATCTTACGACAATCTCTTTTCGCCGATTCATTTCTCATCTCCTGCATTCTTCACTTTACACTTGGAACTTCTTCGTTGAAGCAAATTCATTATTTGAATTGGCCAAATTTGTAGTTTAGATCAACTGCATTTCTCACTGTCTTCCTACGTCAACGACGTTTATTCCATTATTCCGATTCCCCACTTTTCTTTTTAGAGAATAACTCTCACAGTTTTGAAAAAAACAGACAAGGAGCCGCTTTGAGCTTAAATTTTTTTGTCGTTATACGTTTAGGGAAAAGCATCTGCGATGCGAAAAAAGGTGTTTTGTAAGCAAGTATAATTGAGTATAATAAAAATCAATCAGCATTGAGATATTGACGTTAGCTAATTTTGAATCTATACCTTCTGTTTCTTAATGAATATTTGTCTTTTCATTTGTTCAAATCTCAGATCATTTCGCGGTTCGATAACCTCCAACGAAAGCTGACGGTAGAGTGTATATTTTCCACCCAGTTCCAATCTTCGATCGGTTATACGTTCCGCAATTTGCAATTAAATAATTCTTAGTTTACTTTCAATAAATCTGTGGAATAAAATGAAAGGCGATAGAAAATTTATGTAAATTTACCGCGCTTTTGAGAATATACTCAATATCCCAATTCTGTACATCGTTTATACATACTTATATTCCAGACGCTTCGAATTTCTCTGAGAACCGTGCAGTTCGTCGCTATTCGTCGTTTTTATAAGAGATCGTTGAAAATGGACGGATAAACGGATCGACGGGTATTTGCTTATGGGGTCTGAAACGTGCGCGTTATAACGCCGGAAGATCGCTGGTTTATCGTTGAGAGATCCTCTCTGAGTACCGGGTACTTGGAGGGCGATATAGAGTAAGCCTCGAAGAGGAGAAGGGTGCGGCGCAAAGTTAAATTACTAAAATAGTTGTCGCGCTCTCGCGTTCTTATCGCGTATATACATAGTGGAAAAAAAGTTGGCGGGGTGAAAATTCACGGCTAATTTATGTGCCAATTAATTACTAATTAAAGCACTGCTTTTTTGGGCCAAATTAAATTCACCCTTCCGCCTCCCCCTACTTCTTCTTTCGAGCCGCGACTTTGCAAACGCTACAGACGTCCGCCCCGCAGTGCCTTGCGGCGCCAACTTTTACCCTCTCTCTTTCTCTCTCTCTCTCTCCCTGTCTCGCGAACTCGGCGTTCTTTTTTCTTCAGATTAGCTTTTAATCAGAGTTCACGACAGATATTTTTATCTTGTTTTCATTCCTTCGCGCTTCTCTCTGCACCTGCACTTTGGCACGCCGAGCACACTGCACAATATTACAGAGCGCGATTTTTCACTCTTCGCGAAGAAACTCCCGATCGAAAACTTCGAGCCGGAAAATTCCTGTCGACTTGGTATTTTTCTTACGGGATTAGAATCAAAAATTCTTCAAAGTTTTTTTTACAAAGCGAACGACAATGATCGTCAAGAATATGGTCACTGACCGCGTATACACATAATTTTTATTTTATTGGTAGTGCTCATTCGCCAATATTTCGGTATTACCAAAATAAGAGTAAAACATCATCTAAACATTAGTCAAGTAGATTGAATCAAGCGCGAAGTGTGATTTACCCAAGAAAGATTTTTGCAGTCGATTCACAAATTCAGTATTAAATACCAAATTATAGTCTATAGGCGTCTAAACTATATTTTTTCAATGTGTAAATTAACCATCTTATTTTGCATAATGTTCGATGACCTCTTCAACTTCTGAAATTGGATTTATATAATCACTCATTAGCGAGTAATTTTTTTGTACGTTCGAGTCTCCACTCCACAACTTTCCGTCGTTAAAGATGGTGGGAGTGGAGCTTTCCGAGATGTGCAAGTCGATATACATATATATATATATGTATATACTGACTCATATCACTTAAATACACAATATTATTGGTTTTAAAATTAAAACTATAGACTTCCAACGAAATGTTAATTAATAAATTTCATTAATCAACGATATGAGTCAGTTTTGTAGCATTTATAAATTAATAACATCATTCTTTCAAACGGTTCGATGTTTGAGGCCTGATAACTCCGAAACGACTTATCTTACGCAAATCTTTATTCTGACCTTTTTTGTAGAGCGTAAAATTTCCTACAAGAATGTGTTTTGTTTATATCTTCACACCGATTCGTTTTCGAGCAATAAAATTCTATATTTAAAAAAAAAAATTTTTTCGGTTTTTTTTTAAACACTCTAATATATAATAACATTATTATATATGTATATTCAATTATAATAATAAAAAATAGAGGTTTAAAGTAGACACGTCGCGTGATCAACGGGCCAGAATAAACGTGTTGATGTATACTTCAACGTACTTGGTTCCAGGATATTACGGTGCCATGATTCTGGAATGATAACAAAAAGTCGCGTAAGGAAGACAAACTGGTAAACTGAGACGTTGAGAAGCGGAGAAATTATATGGGACGGTGAGACTTCTGTCACGCTCTGTGAAAGCAGGCGCACTCGATGGTCTCGGGGAAATGGGACAAATTGAACCTTTTCAGGTTATTGGGGATAATGCTGGCATTTAACAAAAGGCTATTTGGTCCTCTGGAAGCGGTTGAGAAAGGGTGGAAGAAAGGGGGGAGGTTGAAACCGGGAGCAAGGGCGGCTGGTTACACCCCCAGGTTTTTGGGTTTGTCAGAGGTGGTGGGAAGCCTATACAGAGAAGTCAATGGAACCGCCATCCGCGATCCACGAGACCCTATAGAGTCGCTTTATGATTTCATGCTCCATTTCGGCTGTTTTGTCGGCGTTTTCGTATTCTATTCTCAAATTTCGACACCCCTGCCCTTTCGAACGACTACGGCAAACGAGATCGGAAACGGCGGGAAATCATGTCGCACGGTGACTTCTCGCGCACTTGACGAATCCCGATGTAAATATGACACCAACGACAAACGCATCGGCCAAGATCGATACGTTCCCTCCCGCTTTTTACGAGAGCCGATGAGCACAAAAAATATGTATCCGCCCTGGTTTGCGAGATAAACGGATTTGCAAGAGCCGGTAAAAATGACGTTTATATTCAGAGAGACGTTCAAATAAACACGTACCCAGCTATAACGCCAGGGTAAGACACGCCACATTTAGCATTTGAAATAAAGCTAGCCCGCTACTATTATATGCAGCGAATCATGGAAACTAAATCTTTGTCCAGTTACATCTCAAAATTGTTAGGAAAAATTTCTATTTTCAAATTCTATTTTGTGGGTGAGCTTTCGTTTTTTCCATTCGGTGACGTGTCTTATTTGCAACGTGTCTTATTTGCAACGTGACATTCTGTGAACGGATTATGTTACACATAAACCAGCTGCTCTCCAAGTGGCGTGCAATTTGTTTTGCAAACGTGATCAACTACCTGCATTGTAATTCTACATAAAAGTGACCATACATGATACAGCAGTCTGCTTGTTCCATTGTTGAAAATTCAGAAGCGCGTACCTCCAAGATATTCGCCACCACGTCACAACTTCGGTGCTTTTCACAAAATTTGTTCATCCTCATCCAAAGTAAAAAAAAATTGGCCAGATTTGCATAACTTATGCCACTTCGTTAGCCAATTTCCGCGAATTTCGAACCCACGTTTCCCACATTTCTTTTCCGCGCTTTTCCATTGTAAGGGTGATATCCAAAAAACAAGAAAGAGTCTGCAATTGACGTTCCTCGCAGATATTCTGCAGCGTTTAATGATGGATAGTTTCGAGAGCAAAACACATGTCCAGATATGAAATATCCAAGAACCGTGAGCGTCGATATGCCGGATGTATAAAATGGGTTCACCATCTGTCTCCGGTAATTTGCGCCGTACAAACAAGACGCGACGTCATCTTGTGCAGGAGAAGCGCTGCTACAGGGATCAAAATTAGTATCGGATTGTAATTGGATCTGGCAACTTTCTACGGGCGTCGCCTTAAGCCCCTCAATAAAAATCTTCGAGTCAACTAGGGAGGCCCGCAGCCGACCCTTTCACCGTCAAGGAGCGGGGACGGCCGGGGATACTCAGCAGATTCGACCGACCCTCCGTGAACGAGAACAAGAAGGAGGAGGAAGAGCAGGAGGATGGAAGGGAAGAAGAAGCGGCGCTTTCCGGTGTGTTCATGTGCCCGGTCGTCGCCATCTCGCCCGGCAAGCTCCCCTCTCGATAACACGTAACTTTAAAGCATCTGTTAAGTGCTAAGTTGCCGGGTATATCTCCCACGTATCATCTTAATACCCACCATCTTAATTCTAAGACACCGCCCCGCTGGGAGACCAGGTATCTCCTGGCCCGCAGGCCAGAGAGGCGGTCGGTTTCTGGATGTAGGGCTGGAGCACACGCCGTAAACACGGATGGATCAGGATCTGCTTACATTACCCTTCTCGTGTAACGAGGCCATGAAACGTTAAGCGGCTCTGTATTCCGGCTATTATTTTTTTGAAACGCGCTGTTTATGGTCTTTCTCTAATTGGAGTGCTCACCTGTTAGTTTCTTCCACCCGCAGCTTGGGAAAGAGTGGCTCGAGGGGATGAATAGTTGAAGAAAGTGGAGAGGGATTACAGCAGCGGGAAACTTGCGGGACAAGTTTGACAATGAGACGGTTACATCCGGTAGCTCAGACCGACTAACCGACCTCTAATGTACTACCTCACAGAGGAGGAGAATGAGAATGCGGAAGAAATAAGGAAGAAGTGAATTGAAAGACAGCAAGGAGAGAGAGAGAGAGAGAAAAAACCGGTCATTAGAATTCCCCGGAGGCTGCTCTTACCCATCCCTATGGACATCGGAGCACTTTAATCTCCCGGTCTGAACACTCAACAACTTAACCTTGCGTTAAGGGCACGGAGCGGGAGACATATCTAATTTCTTAAGGGTTGAATCTTCTCCGCTCACTCTCCTCTCTTCGAAGATCTCCAGCAGGAGGATCGGAATCTCCCGCGTCAGCGGGGTTCAGACAAACTGCAGCGATATTAGACGTACCGAAAAGGGATGAAAAATGACGAGAGCCAACTCCAAACCATTTTTCAATCGTTGATAGGTATCGCGGTGCACGAAGCTCAATACGAACTTCTAATCGTTCCTTTGCCATGACCGTGAACCGCTTGCAATACGTACGAATTCTGCAGTATGGATAAGTTAAAAATGATTGGCCACATCGAAACGAAGGTGAGATAGTCAGCTGGACCGTGCCTGCAAAACTTTGGGAGTGTGGGTAAAAATTTAGAATCAACACGGTTCAGACTAACCGTTACGTCCAACGAGTGGTCAAAACTCTATATTGTCAAAACCTCGAATGGCCATAGCTACAACCGGTGAAAATTCCAAATGATTGACAGTCTGAATGCTCAAAAAACCTCGAATGCTCTACACTTCGAATTTTTAGATATTGAAACTCCGAACGTTACCAACCTTCACATATGCTGCGAAAGCTTCACGGCATGTGTAAACATCACTATCATCCAGAGCTTCGACCATTTGAAGTTACGATAGTTCGATGTAACCGTGAATCTGAACTTCAAGAATTCTGAATTTCGACCCGTATCCGTATGTTTATTTCAGAGAAAAAGTGGAGAATGTGGCGTCACTATAGCTGATGATGGCTGTCCATACTTTAGCCGAATCGTCACTTGATAAGCATTGCGTTATTGGCGATACGTGACCATTTCGTCCTTCCTTCAAAAAATTCCCTAACCACCCGCGGCTGAAAACATGTTGCATCCCCTGATGTGTAGCTGCTACCAGTTTCCCCTTTCCGCGCATGTATAATATGTATACGGTAAAGGCTTTCGCTACCCTGTTCTCAGCCTCTCTGCAGCCACTCCTGCACGTTTAATTTCAAGGAAAACTGAATTTTCCACATGATTGGTCGTCGCTCTCTGTACGCGAAGCAACCACTTTGCCATCCCGACTCCGCCCATCGCGTCGTATACCGAACCCACGAATACACGCGTGGTCCTCGTGCCAACATGCCCAAGGGGACTAAGAAATGGAATGGGTGGAGAAAAATTCAACTGTAAGTGGAGTAGAAAATTTATGTTTAGCTCCTAGCTCAATATTTTTTTCATTAATTGTAGAGAGATCTTGAAATCTGACATCGTCGTACATTTAGAACGTACAGTTTGGAACACAATAACGTACGGTGCATAATTCCTAGATGCACCATCAGGTGAGAATAGGAATTTCGACATTGCAATGTCAACCTGATGCATTGGGATGCATTTGGCTCAGAATGCAGTTGAATTTTTTCACCACAAACGATGGTCGCCAGCCTCCTGGCACGCTTCTGGATAAGGTCTAGGCATGAATCTCTGCAAAATAGGACTCTCAGGTGTTGCAGAAGGATAGGAAGATAAACGCTGCAGAGCTAACGAACACCTTGGCGCAAAACTTTGACTTCTAGTAACGTAACGTCGATCCTAGGGCTAGTGTCAACGTCAGCAATCTACCATACCTGAGCCAGGCTCACCTGCTCTCAGACCTCTGCTACACACATTACTTTATCTTAAAACGTTCCTGACATTTACTGAAATCATAACACGTTTTCCTTGTATGCGTGTGCGTGTGTGTGTTCATGTGTCGTACACGTACACAAGCTTGACGCAGGTCATAACTGAACATGACGTGAACAGTGTCTTTGTTACGATCCGTCGTCATGCCGGTACTCAGCAATGATAGTGACGTTAGACATGCCTTTTGCTTGAGGCAGCAAGTATGAACGTCTGATGGGTTCTCTGTGTACTGTAATGTGAAGCGATGCTTGAGACACAATGTTATGTAAAGATGCACAAACATTATGAAACCTCTGTCATCTTGGTGAACACCGTAGTCACTTCTCTTATTCTGTGACCATAGCAACCAAACGATACCAAATACCTAATCTCGGGATATTACAATAACTACACGGGGTGATTGGTATGTGATTTTGTAAATCTCGGTGGAATTTACCTTCCAGCCGGACGATAAGAAAAATGTAAAAATATAGTTCCGTTGCGAAATGAGGATAACGGTAACCGTATCGCTCGGTATCAATCTTAGTGGTTGTCCTCAATAATATTATTCAGAATTTCACGAAAGTTCAGCGCGTGTGGGTCATGTGTGGTTAATTAATTAAAAAGAATGTCTACACGCACGTTGCTATGTGCAACAGGCTTTCAGGCTTGCATTATACAAAGTTTAAAAATCCGTTGCGAGCTCAACTTTTTGTATTTTGCAACGTGCTCTGTAACGGGCTGTAGCTACTGTTGATACGCCTGAGTAGAAATACATGGTTTTTTCTTCAAAGATAGCACAGTCGCTGCATCTCAATCTATTGTGTGACCAGGAGCTCCATGCGGCGTTGGAGAGTCACGTGCGCCGCGGTCTTATCGGTAGCTCCATGGTGCGACCACTCCGGCACGAAGTCTTTTCGTATTATATGTAGAGCTTGAAGAAAACACTGAGTTAAGAAAATTCACCGTATCGGAGAAACGCTGGGCAGCTCGAATAAATATTTCTCTGATCAACCACACTATAAATACCGACACTATATCCATTCGCCGTGTTCAGACGATGGGATCTGGCCAATGACGCCATAATGCCTGGTGACAAAAAACGGAACTAGTCGAGTGTGCACTAGTTGTATATCAAAAGTTCGATGTTTACAAAAGTAAACGACGGTGCACGTCGTAATCCCCTTGACGGGGAAAAAGCCTGGCCAAGTACATTTGTTCTTTTCGCCCGCTCGGTAGAGAATTGTGTTTCGAGAACGGATGACGCAATCATTATTTCCGTTAGCGCAACGGTATAGTAAGATAACGAGTCGAACAGCTCAGTTTGTGACGAACACTTGCGGAGTAACCACGTACCAGTTGCTGGTCTCCTGTATCACATTCATAATGGACGATTCAGTAGACCCCCCGGAGGGGATCTCGCTACACGAATATAGTCTCCGGCAAGATGACGACCGTCGTTCAGAAGAGGAGCAGCAACAAGACCAGCAGCATTGGCGTGCTCTGGAGCAGCATCGGCTAGCTGATGAGCATTGGCGATATACGCTTCGCCGACAAGAAGAAGAAGCAATGCAGAAACATGCGGCCCGATGTCGCAAACTGGAAGAAGAAGCTGTGAAACATCGTGAAGCAGCCGAGCGACATGAGCAGGGGCCGTATTACCTGTTGTGACTGCAGCCGCGAGAGTATTCTACAGAAAATGAGTGATGGACGTTTTCCACAATCCCAATCTACACCTGATTCATGTTTAGTTTTCTCTCGAATTTTATCTTGTGGTGTATAAGAGTCTCGTGAACGAATACAAGCAATAATTGAAAGTACAGCTTGGTTCGATTTTTGGGGTTGAAACGTTCTATTCAAATTAAATGAACAATTCGTTCAAACTCATGATAAAAACCGAAAATCCTGATCTAAATGAGTTTCATGCTATTACTTGGTCCCAATGAACTCTAAAAAATGCTCAATTGATAAAACATTTTTTAAACGTTTTCCTGATGTTTCAAACATATATATATATATATATATATATATGCCTCCAATACAGTGTAGGATGACATTCGCCATGACTGAATCTGGCCGCATTATCGGGATAAAAACTTCGAAACGTCTTTTTTTTTGTACAAAGTTTCTTCAATTTGGAAGATGATTAGATATTTTCCTCAAGTTCTGTATAATTTAAGCTGAATATCACGAAATACGGAATTTTATACGAATGTGCTGGAGGGAATTATCGGCAAGATTATGAACTGAGACCAAAAATGAACAAACAAACACCGGTGCGAAGCACGCGTATCAATTTTTACCATAAAGATCAGGCGAAATTGTCGAGTTACATGAGTATATATAATCAATCACTTACTCTTCAGTTTGTCACCCGAAAGGGGATGAGCTACGTAAACGAAATCTCAAAACTGATAATCATCGTCGTACGAATCGTGTCTACAAGATGTGTTAGTTGGTATGTACGGGGGGCGGAAAGTTAGGGAGCGTCTTATCGTCTCGCGTGAGATGATGGTGCGAGGGAGAACGAGATCCGGAGGAGATTCAGAAATTACAAGAATTATATATTGGCTCCTCAGTCTCGCGGCGGCAGAGAAGCCTCGAAAACTTCCGCCGCATCTCGCCCATGAGAAACGGGTGGAATGATCATCCCCTCTTATATAATTGAAGAAATAATCACAACCCTTAACCGTGGGGGGCGAGTTTGGTGCCGAGCGAAGCTTCCGGAGGGTCTTGCGCCGGAATTAAAGAAGTTGGAGAAAGGCGACAGAGAGATGCGGGGAATACCCCGTAAAAAAGGGCGGCTCCCAACTTCGACGTGTTAAAATTCATACTTTGAAACAATTCTATGCCAAAGTGCCAGAGACCCCGAGGTGAAATCAGACTCGCAGCGTATACCTACGGCTAAGTCGTCGTCGGAAATCCCTCGCAAGAATGAAACGGAAAAAAGGACGAAAAAGTACTGGATCATGAGGGTGAAATGGAGGAAGAGAGGCTCGGGGCTAATAGAGATCCACGGAAAGTAAAAACGCGCGTATATACGGAATTAACATTTCCTGCCTCCTGCACCAGCGATGTGTATCACAGTGTCGCTACTCCGCTATCCGATTTGTTTTTAAATTGAAGAGATGAATTAAAAGAGGCTGTAGTTGCCATTTTTTTCCAGAAGCTAATTTTCTCTACAAAAAACACTGGCCTTCGCACACACGTACTTTTTACTGAATAAAATTCTTTTTCTTGACAAAACGCTACCTTTATAGATTTTTTTATATGTACTTTTTTCAAAAGTGATACAACTTCTGGCCCAACCGACGGATTTCAATTTTTGCATTTGATATGCGAATTTTTGTGGATTCTAAAGTAATTCCAAGTTTAGGCGGGATTTTGCAAATCTGTCGGTATTAGTCAATAGAAATTAAAATGAAGTTGAAGAAATCGAGCGTGATATCCGCCAATTGTATTTTGCGCTTGTTCCTCAAGATCAGAATGTAGTACCCCTACTATGCACCGATGTCGCCACAATCTTTATAGTTCAGGTTTTTTGTTCCGGTCCTATTCCATGTATATTCCGGTACGCAACTCATTCTTCTTCTTTGTGCCGATCACGTCACACGTTTACTCAGAAATTGGAAAAGGAAAAAGAAAGAGAAATGGGAAAAAAGAAACACAGGCATCGCTCGTCGGACGACGAGGATCGAAAGAAACTACAAGATCGAGTCGAATGGCTGGAGAAACAAATCCAAAAGCAAATATACGGAAACCACGAAGACATGCGTAGTAAGTATTTGAGATTCTTCGTGGGACTCCATATTGTACGACAGGGAAAAATGTGTTTTTTTGGTCCAACCATAAACCATGAATGTGTTACAACGATGTTTGCAACATCGTATGTGTACATAACCCTGTACATTATGCCATGCGGATTCTGTCTCACGATCGTCCAACGGTCGCGAGTGTAAGATCCGCTGGCCATATACAATATTTCACGTAGCGTTATGCAACCGACTTATGAAAAATTTTGAGCGAGCAGAATTCTTGGCTCTCGGGGCGAATCATGGAAGTTTTGAGGCGCGCATGTATCTCTCAGACGATTTACAGGCAGATTTTGAGTGGTGGAAAATTCACATTCGCAAAGCAGTGCGTTCGATAACGCCGTTTAAAGTAGCTCACGAAATTTCCTCTGACGCGTTGCGCTCCGGTTTGGGGGGCGTGTTGTGAAGGTAACCGAACGCATGGTCGCTGGAGCCAAGAAGAACAAGCTCACCACATTAATTATTTAGAATTATTGGCGGCCATGTTTGCCTTAAAATGTTTCGCGAAGAACCTAAAAGACTGCGATATATTATTGAGAATCGATAATACTACCGCGATTGCATATATCAATAAGATGGGCGGCATTCAATTTCCAGTGTTGAGTAGGCTAGCAAAAACAATTTGTAAATGGTGCGAGAGAAGAAATATTTACATTTTCGCATCATATATTTCGTCTCGGGACAATTATGAAGCTGACTTCGAATCGAGACGACTTGAGCCAGAAACAGAATATGCTTTATCGAGTTCGGCTTTTCGCGAGATTCAAGTTAGATGGGAGGAGCCGGAAATAGGTTCATTTGCAACAAGAACAAATGCGAAATGTAGGCTATATATTTCTTGGTCGCGAGACCCAGGCTCAGTTGCGGTGGATGCATTCACGGTGGATTGGAGCCGATGGTTTTGTTATGCATTTCCGCCGTTCGCAATAATTTTACGCGTTCTAAGAAAATTTAGAGACGACCGTGCTAGAGGTATCGTAATTGTACCGTATTGGCCAGCTCAGGTTTGGTTCCCCGTCTTCACCGCCATGTTGGATTGTGAACCAATTTATTTTAAACCGAACGTCAACGTTTTGCGCTCTCTCGATAGACAACCGCACCCGATCTGGAGGAGGATTACCCTGGTTGCAGGATGGCTGTCCGGGAAGCGCTGAAGTGGAGAAGAGTGCCGGAGGAAGCACTTTCTATTATGCTCTCCTCGTTGTCGGATTCATCACTCAGACAATATGACAGCTGTCTAAAAAAGTGGTGGTCATTTTGCCATGGAGAGGGCATAGATCCGTACAAATATGACACATCACTAATAATAAGATTTTTGTCTGCCGAATTTGAGAAGGGCGCTTCTTATGGCACACTGAACAGCTGCCGATCCGCGATTGCGCTGTTGCGGGGGCCCAAGTTCGGAGAAGACGCCAGAGTACGGAGACTTTTCAAGGGCATCGCGAATCTCAGACCGACGAAGCCCAAATACGAATCAACATGGGACCCACAACTTGTTTTAAACCACGTTGCGCAATGGGGACCGAACGAAGAAATGTCGTTAGAAAGACTTACCCTCAAGCTGGTTACATTGTTGGCACTAGTCACAGCGCAGCGTATGCAGACACTGGCGTCACTCGATATTCGGAATATAGAAAAATCAACGGGGTTGATCGAAATTAAAATTCCGGCGCGGTTAAAGACTTCGAAAATGAACAAAGCACAGCCAGTTTTAAGCATCCCTTTTTATATCGAGAATAAATGTATTTGCGCAGCATCGGTGCTGGAATCGTACTTAAACGAGACGAACGATTTACGAGGAAAGGAAACTCGACTGTTTGTAGCTCTGAAAAAACCACACAAGGGGGTATCGACCCATACATTGAGCAGATGGATAAAAAAGACCCTTATGGAAAGCAGGATAGATACAGACGTATTTGATGCTTACAGCACTCGTCATGCATCAACTTCGTCCGCGAAAAACAATGAGGTCAATATAGATGCTATTAGAAAAGCCGCCGGCTGGACAGAACGTTCGGGGACCTTCGCTAGGTTCTACGACCGTCGTGTTGTAGGGAGTAAAGGCATGTTCGCGAAAGCCATTTTGGATAGAAGCATTGTATAACACGTTTGAAAAATAAATATATAAGGATATCGAATTTCTGAGTCATGGAATATCTGCCGTAACGAACTTTAAATAACTACATTCTGATCTTGAGGAAGGGGCGCAAAATACAATTTTTCTCTTAAATAGTGTTCGAAAAATCTTACCTCTTTATCAAATCACGTTAGCAGCCAAGTTCTTTGAAAGCAATTCATAATTTTTGAATTGCTGAAAATTCGGTGCCATCGTTGACTTAACCTGAAAACTAATTTCCTTCAATTTCTGATAAAGTTTAATCTCAAGTTTAACGGAGGTCGTGATTGACAAATTAAGCTTTTGCAAAATAGGCGTGGCTAATCTTTTATATATATTAACCAGAATCATGTTTATTATTATAATATTCAACTACTGAGATTAATGTAAAGACTTATATTCGCATACATTTTTTGTACTTTCCATACTTATTGTCCCATATACGTGTATTGCGTAGCATGAAAGATAATTGGAGCATGTGATTCCGATTAGGGGTCGATTTATTGAACCTGGAATCTCGTATTCTCTGGAAATAACTGCGAAGTCTTTTCTTTGTTCTTCATATTCAATTATACTCGAATATTTTTTTACATTTTTTGAGTTTAAGACGGTTGAATTCGTTAGATTTCCAGCAGACATTTTGTCCCGTCAAGTAAATATTCACAAATCAGTGAAACATGCAGCGAAATAAAACTCTGACAATACATTTCAGTCTCCCGCGAGAGATTAACGAGGCCCCTTCAAGAATACGAAACGATACGTATTCGCGCCCGCTACGGCAGATGAGTGATGAAGTGAAGAAGTTTGAATTAATGAAATTTCTAAGTTACCACTGGCAAAAGAGCAGTTAATTAACGTGGTTGAATTTCTGGAAAGACGCTATTTTAATCAATGTCCCTAATTTTGCTAAATAGCCGTTGATTCTCCTTCCACTCGTCGCTCTTATCGCAGTTTTCGAAGAACAACCGGCGCTTCTTGAAACAAATCGGTGAATTTTACCATCTGATTCTCATCCGTCGAAAAGGCAAATATAAAAGATAGGGAAGTTGACAGCTCACCGCAGAAACTTATCAGAAGCAAATGAACCATCATGCGAACTCGTGGCACGATTTGAGCTAATCGATTTTTCGTAATTTTCAACCTGACCTGACCGCCTTCTCGCTTTCTTTCTCTCCTTTTTTCTTCTCTATCTCTTCCTCCCCGTTCAACTGTTACACTAATGAAAATATGATGAGCGTCGTTTTGCTGAACGATGGCCCCCCATCAACAGACATTGTTCGCAGGGCAGATCTCTGGTTCTGAAGCTGCGTCATCCTCTTTGATTTAAATCACGCTGATTCTGATACTTCGCAGGGGGTCAGTCCACGCCCGTTGAGAAGGCCGTTAACTTTCCTTTGTTGGTAGTCGCGGCAAATGCACGGTAGATGAAAATGTATAAATCGTTGCGAGTGCTCAGAAATTTTCTGCAAAATCGAGACGACCCATGTGCTAGACACGAATACAACCTGACTTAAGTGCGATTCCATGCTTCGCTTCGAAGTAACGCCGAGTAACATTTTTATAGCCACCAATTTCCACCGATTCATTCTCGGTCCAAAAGCTTTCTACTTACACACCTGACGATCGATAAAAGGCAGCCTGTGACTCCAATGCATCAATGCTGTGCGAGAAAATTGTCCAGTTCCTGGTGATTTTTGATTCGAAATGAGCGCAGCCTTGCCGATGTCAAGTAACAAGGGACGTGACAACCGGTGCTAACCCAATAAAATTATCCATTAATATCCTGTGAATAATGTTAGGGCCTGGACCGGGATCAACCGTGGCCTCGACTACAAGATATACGTAACCCTGTCATCCAGACGTTTGCTGAAATATCTGATAGAAAACGGATCGAAATTTATTTCGAAGGGGACTTTGCGCTTGTAGCTGGATGAAGAAACGGCGCGTATCGCGGATGACTGGGAGCGGGGGGGGGGGGGGGGGGGTGAAATTATCTAGTGCATCGGTATCGGGTAGATCTGGTAACTGGACACCTATTCGTCAGCTCGCGTTGTCGTAGAGTAGAAAGTGGCTCTCCGTAAGTTCCACCCTTAGTTCTCAACTCTCGAAGCAGCTGGGAGGAGAGCGCTGACTATGCATTATAAGGGCGCGAGGATGCGATAGCGACGGTGTAGCAGCAGGGATAGAGATGTAGGGTACTTTGATAGGTTAGGCCGGCGCCTATCGGTCATATTAAGTAGCCTCCAACCACGTTAAACCACCCCGAACCGCCATCAACCCTACGACCTCCCGTAGATGGCTAACCTAGCCCCATCCGTCACTCGGTTCCAAGGGTTATGCGGGACTCGAGAGGAACCCTTAAACCTCTAAGGCCTTCCCAAAATCAATGAGCACGCATTGATTTTAATGGCCGTATTTGGTACCTTTCCAAATTTGTTGCTCGACCGTGGGTTGATTTTTAATTTTTTTAATTCGACACCCTTTTCGGTAAAACGAGACCCGATTACACCTCTCCTCTGCCCCGTTTCTTCCCATCAATTTAAACAAAATAGTTGAAAATACGAAGAAAACTCTAGTCATAAAGTATTTACGTTTATACCACTTCTTTATTATACCTACCTTTCACGTTTATGGGTCGACTGAAATAGTGCAGGAGCAGCTCAGCCATGAACGACTCCGAAATACTTACCTTTATTGATAAAAGAATAAAAGTAAAATTCTTCAAACGCCCGTTCGGTTAGAAGAACTATGTAAAAGAGACGGTAAAAGCTTCAAAAGCCCCATACTTTTAATCGAAAATAGACAACTAATGTACCGGAGGTCTTCAGTACGATTTAAAACAAAACCGCGAGAACTCAGCTCGGGATTGATCTTCTCAGCTCACGACAACCATTAAAACCACGGCAATTAATAAATTAAACGTTTTGTCATTTCGCTAACTACGTCAAGAGTTGAACAAAGTATTTTGCTGTCCGCGTAAAGGTAAATTCACAAGGCTTCTTGCTCAACATGCACGTACTTCTGGGAAACGAGTTATAAGTAATTCAAAGTATCCCGTCATATCCCGGCAAATATTTGAAAACATTTTCCAATGGAACGATGTTTTAAACGGATAGGAAAAAATGATAAGAACATGACGGAGTGTCCTGTACGTCGGTTTCTTTATAGAATCTACCGTAAGCGGGTCGGTTCGTCGACGGGAAACGGAACAACCAAGCAGCGGCAAAGGAGTTGGGCTGATGAAGGGGCAAGATAATCATATTCGATTACGATCATCCTCGCGGGTGGTTCCTTTGTCCCGAACGAACGAAACCCCCAGACCAGACCGTGCAGAACGCGCCTCTCCCGCGCCGTTTTGTACGATAGACACGCCGACGACGACGAGGACGACCTTTAATCTAAATCGTGCTCCCTTCGCCCCCAATCCTGAGCCACCTCGCGTACGAGTGCACCCACTATAAATTGGCTAATTATAATCCGGACGGCGGTGCTGGCGGCCTGATGTGGCCCTGGGTACCAGGTTAATTGGTTGGCGAATCATGACAGGTACGCGTGCCTGAGAATTCCCAACGTTGTTCGACCTTTCCTCGAATCTATACCCGACGACTGTACAGCCTAAAACTATAAGCTCGAGGGCTGGGCGTCGGGGATGGAGGGGCGGCGGGGGTGGAGGCATAGCCGCTACGCGCGTATAACAACTCTCGAACGAGAACTGAGAACTCAGGAATCCCTGGTCAAAGTTGACAGATTTGTACCTGCCTGCCGGCCTGACTCCTTCCCTCTTCATCCCTCTCATCCTGTACATGCTTACTCTACTCCCGGATTAGGTCAAACTTGTTTTGCCGTTGGCACCGTACGAGATTAGCATCTTGAGGAGGGGCTCTCGTCGTGCTTTGCATGGGGTTCCACTGCTGCTCTCCCCTTTTATCAACCCCATTTACCTTGATTGTGCTACTTGGAGGTACCTCCGCCTTTCAAGTCAGACATGCGTAAACTGCACCGACTCTTCTTCGTACCTTAGAGCACAGTGTCGATTTCGTGGGGCGCGTCCTCTTTAATAAAAACGAGGCCGCGTATTTCTTTTAAATTGGTCACGATTTCCAACTCTAGAAAACAAGGATCTAGGGGATAGGAATAAATGAAATAAACACACATTTTGAGCCATCAGTTCTATGTTTTATTATGGCTCAGAGAGGAAAATCTTTGAGGTATGAACCGCAGAGAAAAAAACTCCTCTCAAATGATGAATTTACAATGTGTATAGGATATTCATTATATCAAATATATTTTGCACAATGAATTATTTCGGAGGAAAAATCTACGATTAGGAGACGTTATATATATGTGGTTGTATTGATTGCTGGTTTCGTTTGAACCATCCGAATTGAATCTATGTTTATATATAATTGCGCTGGGAGTGTTGACTGTTTCGTGCAGTATAATCGTGGTAAATAAAGTCGCTGGCGACTTCGTATAAGCATTGCGCTTGTGCTCAGGTATCAGCGACCGTTCGTGCCTGGGCACCTCTGACTATTCGTTCGACCGAACAGTGGCAGATATCCTGCCGCTTTTGTCCGACTTTTGATCGAGCGTTGTTTTTTATTCAATTTTAGCTAACGATAAGAAGAACCGAACTGTTCGACTGTTTTCATCTTGGCAGCTGTCAATGTCTTTTGCGGTCTATAAACAATACTTTCATACCAAAAGTTCGCGGACATTTACGAATTATTGATATAATAATCGCTTTCAATGCTTTACTGAATTCTTGGAACATTTTTATTTAACACATAAAAATAACAAGTCAAATTTTGACGTTATTTGACAATCAGGCAAAATTGACTGTTTCCATAAACATCGAAGATTCAAGGTTAACGATAAGCGGTATGATGTGACGATTTTTTTTTCGATACTGGGATCAGAGTGTGATATTCTTCACGTCTTCACTTTTTTAACGTTTTGTTTTGCAATGATCTTATTCCCCGTAAGCTTGCATTGTTTTTCATTACGAACAATAGCTGGGCTTGGGATATAATATAAATATCAATTTACCTGTTTGTTAATTGATTCCCCGAAGACCGAACGTATTCGTATATCTATGGACAGCCTGGCGCTCCCAGTGAAACAACATACGTGAAAATATCCAGTGTGTACCTATTGAACGAAAATGTGTTTCCCTGAGCCCGTCTGTCTCTGGTTCTGGAGTGGTGAACTGGAATGAGGGTGAGGAAGGCTCTATGTGTGAATGCAATACAATGCTGCAGACACAATGGCCACTGTATAGAGGCGCGTAGAAATGCTCAGTCTGTTACACAGCTCCGATAAATTTCTCCAACTTTTATTGAATAAAAGGTTTACTGGAACTGAGCCTGAGAATATTATGAAAGTTGGCCCCTCTGATGCACATATAACCACAATCAGAATTCACGAACGCTGCTATTCATTCACCAGGTTGCCGACCCGTAGTTCCAGGCGAACATTCCTGCAGGTTTCGAGCTTAAAAACGGGTAAAATTACCCGGTGATTGGATTTTTTTACGGCTCCAAATCCATTTGACGAAGAAATCTATTCACGGTACACTGATATTATTTACACGTGACGAAAAACCGATCTTCGACCACGGTTATAACTGAAAGCTCACACTGTCTGCACCGTCGTATCTACGGATTGAATAACTGCTTCACCGGCCTGGAATGCATTCAATCCTAGGTCCTGTGAATAAAATTCCTGAGCGTAGTAGCATTTATCTGATTAAACCCGCACATTACGAGCATACAAATTCAAGGGGAATGCCGTATTTCAACCTTCGCCGAAAGGAATACGTGCTTCACCCCTTTATTGTGAATATTTTTCGGCAAACGGGGAAGGAATCGAACGACGGAACCACGGAAGGCAAGTGGTCACCGATACGTAAGCACGTGACGTCGTAACGATATGCGATTGTTCTCAAATATGACAAAGTGCTCTTTATCTTGTTGAATTCAATTCTGTACCTTGATCTCCGAAGTCTACTTAGACGTAAGATATCACTTCACGCTGCTGTTATAGAATCCGTGATCCTTTCCTGACTGATTAAAGATACAGTCTCGAGCACTGCATACTTTTCATTAGCGGTAGCAACGATATTCTTTACAGAAATTTTTCCATGTAACTGCCCTCGGTCGTTTCTCCCGGCGAAAGTCTCATTCATTAATACTCTTCTTATTCTGGACAGCCGAAGCCACCCTTCCACCTCGTCGACCAGAAATACATAACCACAGAGCAGACGAGAGCCCCCTTCAAATACTGCTCACTTTTTACCCACCCCAAACCGTGCTGCCAAACTCCTCTCCTCCTTCTCTCTCCATTAGTGTAATTGCCAGAGAACCACCCGTATCTTGAGACTTCAGATTCCAGCACGAACCTTTCATGGTACGTATTTCCACGTACGTACGTACCTTATTTTTTTGTCTACACCGCAGCTTATCTACACATCTATATTCACCAGCTTTGTATTCAGCTAAATACTTATTCAAATAGTCTATTTAAAAATTTCGATACACTTGTAGACAACAGTCTGCTCAGCTCCGTACGGTATTTTATCCCACATGAACTCGCGACCAAAACACTTTCGGGGTACCATACCTCGTTTGATTTGAAAATTTGGCACTGTTCCCCGATGAACAAACCAAGCAGCATTGCATAAGTGCTCATGACAGTCATTTCAATAAGAGTATACATTAAGGGAACATAATTGGTACGAAGGCTCGAATCATATAATGTAGATAGGCTGTCAATTGTGGCATCAAAAGAATTGCGAGAGATATTCATTCTGAAGGAGTTTCAAAAATATCAAAACTATCGATAATCATCGGTTACATACTATTACCGCGCAGAAAAAAGTGCCTCTCTGAACCGATATGATCAAAGGTGTCGTTAACTTCTGGACTAAAGGGTCTGACCTCCTGCGGAATTTGCATGGAAAAAGTGTCCCGAGATGATAGGATCGCCTCGAAGATTCCGAAGCATGGTTCTCGGGTCGTTTGCGACCAGAATGTTATCATCTTCTAAATTGAGATTGACTGCGCATGCGTGGCACCTTGAGCACGTATATAAACACCACGCAGTTCTGCACTGGCAGTCTCTGACGCAAGGTTCATGCACCGGCTCGGCAAACTTGGGACACGCGTGACCTGGTGGACTCTAATGAAGCGAAACATGCCAGGTGAGCTAGTGTTTACCCGTTTCCAACGCCTACGGGGACGCGTTCGCTGCCTCGCTGCTTTTAACGGATAGCTACGTACGTCAACCTGGAAGTCTGGCCACGCAACGTAACGCCACCCGGGACTAGAACTGCCTTCCCAACGCCACTCCACGAGCAAATCCGTGCTCGCTTACCCATCGACACCCCTGAACGAGTACCAGGAGACTCGTTTATCACCTCGAGAACCGATTACACTCTGAAGGATTTACGCTAGGCGAACGATTATTCCTCACGTCTTCACGGACCCAGCATTCCTTCGCATATATGGAAGATAGCTGCCGATGGAATGACGTGGTTCTTTGCCCTGGCGAAAGGAAAAGAGAAAGGTAGCTGCTCGGTTCGAGAAGATCTGAAGAATGCTAAATTTTAGATCAGGAGTAGCCATGGCTTTCGCGACAACGTTGCTCTATCACTGCCCCGTCAGGATCTCGTCAGATGTAAATGATAGTATTCCCTTAATTTGTGAAAATGATAGGCATTGACGGAATGAACACATTCGGGTCACTTAGAGGTGACTTGAGGATTGATAGACTACCTTGATGAATATCCGTTGTGCCACAGATTAAAATTCTGGTTGATACTTTCTCGTAATGGGAGCTCCGTTGCAAATCGAACCGATTCGACCAAAACTCGTTTCAACCCTGACGAAATTTCTACACGCATGTTTGTCGTTCCGTAAACCTTTCCTTTAAACAGAACGCCATTAAGAACGATTTATACCTATGACTTATTGCAAATAATGTATTACACGCTAACAGCAAAATATATTGATACATGTATGGCTATGTAGGGTATTAAAATTGATTTACGGCCTAATGTATCCAAAGTCTGGTTGCTTTGACCATTTTTATGGTCATGATGACATTTTCATTGGCTTGACCTCAACTGAAGGTTGGTGACATTTTTCGCCACATTTTTTTTTTATTATACCTACCTATGATTGTTTGCTGCAAAAGTCCCAGCTATTGCTGACGTTATGAATATGGTTTTGGTCCTGATTGATCGCAACAGAGATTGGTAATATTAAATTCAGTATCCCGACGTCGCTTAATTAGAAACAATAAAATTCTGGTGGTAGAACCGGTCCAATTACGAGGCAATCTATCGTTTCCAACGTTCGAACCCCGCGTTGTTGATGTGGTGGAGGTTGAAAGTTTCCACTATGCTTAGTTACCCGGCAATAACAAATAGCCAATTTTGTAACGTGACGTCGTTAAATTCAACTCACTAAAACAACAATACTACGACACCAAGTGTTACTGCCGCCGACTCTTGTTACTCTTTCTTGTTACTTGTCGAACTTTGTTTCCCGCGCTACTTTCAATCCCCTGTTAGTATCACAAACAGCCGTCACTCGTAACCTGAAACGAAAAATTTTGCAGTCGCTAAATGTTTCGCTGGCAACTCAACGTCAAAACCCAAGGACAAACCGTACTCAAAGTACGGTGTCCAGTTAATGATAATTCATTCAAGTTCTCTAGTAATCGTGTCAAGTTTCTATCTTTCTTCCAGGAGCCGTCAACCTTGCAGACCGTTGTATTCCCATCCGGTAATGAATCGCCAGCGCATTGTTTGAGTAACATAAATAAATAGGTAACCGTGCAACTATGGCTTCTCCCTCATACGTTTGCAAGTTCATCGTAGACTTGACGTCCAGCAGATCGTAGGAGGGTACACATCCGCGTATCCCGCACCCGGCATAATTGCATACCCGCAATTAATAATTAGACACGCAATTGGGCGTCAACCGGCCTCCGGACGATTCGATTTGTCGAACTATACCTACGCGCCCCGCGTTCGAATATCGAGGATACCGGAGTCTACCAGTGTTATCTGGTATCTGTGCGGCCACATACGCCGCCAACCACGCTCACTACCTCCGTACTCGAGGTTACCAGTCTCGTGTCGAGGCATTGAACTATAGCAGGTATATGCCTCCGAGATATTATTAATTAGTCTACGGTTTGGCTGGGGGCCTAGCTCCGTCCCACCCTCATTAAGGCAGTGCCCCCACCACAAAGGGGAGGAATTGACTAATTTTCGCATATTTTGTAAAATTTCACATACCCACACACACGCACACATGATACGATTCCATTCTTCTGACGCACTTTCATAATTACTTTGATACTTACATACATACGTGTGAAGCATCGCTTATTATCCTATACTCGAAACTGCAAACTGATTTCCTTTCACATTAAAAGTGGTGTGCCCTCGTTTATAATATCAACGAATTGCAATATTGCTATCTTTCGATAAAACCGTATAAAATTTTAAAAGCAAGCTTACAGTACAGTAAACAGTCTTGTACCTTGCCTCGAGTGTCTTGCGAATGTACACAACCTTCCATTAATGACGTTCAGGAATTTTTGTCCCCACTACCTTTTAGCATTCCACCTTTTCACTCTCCACGCCAACTTATCAGAGACTCTCCGTTACCTTGTTCAGAATCGTCACGATCTTTTATGCCGAAGTATGTAGGTAAGCATAAAGACAATAGATAACATTGTAAGTACCAGTGACAAATTCGTTTGCTAGCGGCATCAGGGTCATTGTAGGTATTTGAAAAGTGCCCAAGCATAAAGTTGATGAAATATTCTAACAGTCTTACATTCCATATAAATACAACCAACTCTCCCTCAATAATCAGTTCAGTAATTGTTTCGAGCTCCGATGCGGGGACACGTTAAAGATAGTGATCCATGAAAGTTTATTTGTAGAAGTTTAAAAAGCTTTCGTACATGTGAAAAATAATTAATCTATAAACTCAAGACACTATGAAGTGCTTGTCTCACTCCCAATGATTAGGATCGATAGATTTGACATTAATACTTATCGCCGCCATCTGCTACATGCTAATGTATGAACGTCTAATACAATAATATTTTGATCACTGTTATCGATGTGTAAAAGTACCGAAAGGCTGCTCAATAGTAGAGTAGAGATGAGTCGGAGGAGCACTCCATCAGTATCAAGGATAAGTTGTCGGACGACATTAAGATGGGACAGTGTACATGTAGCTCCATCTTAGTGCCAGTTACATGTATAGCAGGTAAGAGACCAGCTATCTGCTCCCCCTCCCAATTTCATCCATCACTCTTCTGCCATTGGCTTTGCACGGAGCTAGAAGCAGAACAGGCACGACTGTTATTTATTACCCTGTACGATTTTGCCAAGCGATGTGAAGTACAGCTAAAGTTGATCGAAGCTAGCCTCAAAGACACGATTTCAGTTCACTGTTGGTCAATTTTCGATCACTGCAGTTTCCACTTCCATCACGTTAAGCTGAGTATGGAAGCTCTATCAAAATTTCATCGCCACACATATTCGCTCCAGTTTGTTGACGCAAAGTTGTCCAACCACTCCGCTAGTTCAACTTTTCCTCGAAACTTCCAACTTCCACCGTCCCACAATATTCGCTGTTTCAGATACAAGTGTGATTTGAAGGTGAACAATGGACAAATAATACGCCTAGCGTACTTTGCACCCCTGTTCTTTACATCTCTTTATCTCTTCATTTCTCTTAGAAGTTTGCGGCACAGTCGATTAATTAAAACTTTTTGTATCTGGCTATTTCGCACATATACGCACGCTTCTATGTAGGTCAACACTTTTACACCCTGAATTGTGACGTGCCTTCAAAGTTCCCGTCACTTCAGTTTTTAAAATGACTGACACTCAAACAATTCTGCTCATGAATCATTCACGCCGTCGTGTGATTTTTCCCAATTCAATGACACCGGGATTCTGGACGGCTGAATAAGTCAGTCGATTGAAATTGATGTGAGATTAATTGAATAAATAAAGTTGCAACACTTTTGATGGCTTCAATACTCCCAACGAGAACATTGCCAACCTCTGATTTTTCCGAAAATTGATAACTTCCGCAATACTCGATGCGGTCGTATCTTATGCAAAGTAGAAAAGCTATTTAGTTCATCCTACTCTTTATTCTTATTGCCGGGTGATATAAGTACCGCGGTGGAATTTTGACCGAAGATTCGCTTCATCCCCAACGAGACTCCCCAGTGAACGAGGGGAATTCCCGAGATCTTCGTGGACCGTTCCTATATTTTATGCAGCGGTTTATAGAGATATATCGGCCACCAAGAACGACGGCATAAGTCAAAACCTACTCTCCCTAATGGCCTGCCTTCAGGCTTCCAGGGGCTGGAAGTTAGGAGTTGGGAGTGGAAAAGTGGACAGGCGTGTATCCGCTTCCAATCGTTTACTTCTTTCCAGTTTCCCTCCGCACGATCCGATGCTCCACGCCTCTCCTCCACCCCGCATTTGACATCAAAATTGCATCCCCAATCGCGTAAAGTCCAACCGCGTCACGATCTGAATGCACCACAACCTTGCAACCAATGGGAAACGATTCAAACCTCTACGTGTCGCGAGTTGATATGTCTGCTACGCGTCCCAATAACTTCAAAATGTTTTAATGCATCACTTGGGTGAATTCGAAAAGCGTGTCTCGATATTCTTAAAGAAAATATCTCAATCCCCTCGCGGATTCACAGTTTACGGAAAAAAAAACTTTTTCCAACCAATTTTTTTTTCTTTCACAAGCTTGCTTCGTGGTGACCTTATTTATCTCCATTTTTAGTTTAATTCGCGATCAGTTTTTTGTTTTTTTTTTACGCTATCCGCGTAATTCATTAATTAAGATCTCTGCCGAGTGAATTAACCGGAAAAATCTTTTTCCGCATAATTTAGCTCTTGGAAATAATCTCGTCTTTCTTGGCTTAATGG
Source organism: Neodiprion virginianus (assembly GCF_021901495.1). Lineage (NCBI taxonomy): Eukaryota > Metazoa > Arthropoda > Insecta > Hymenoptera > Diprionidae > Neodiprion > Neodiprion virginianus. The sequence goes on along the minus strand of NC_060878.1, from coordinate 25,429,580 downwards.
GTTGTAATTTCGTTCGTTTGATTCGACTTCAGGTTGGTTCAATTGAATTCATCTACGAAGACACCCGATGGTAATTAAAACGGGACACGATTAAGAGCCAGGCGAGATTATTTCATCCTTTGTTTACTGTCTCGAAAGCTGGAGACGTTGAAAAAGCTGTCTTTCCGAGCTTGTCTGCTCTTAATCTGTAACCGTATAGTGCAGCTATAATTTTCAATTTAGCATTGAAACGACCAACACAGTACGTGTTAATTATCAACAAATTAACGAACCGGATTAGCAGTACTTGAAGCAGCTTAATGCACGACTTCATGGAGAAAAATTTGTTCAAAATAAATTATAAAACACGATCATGATTCTACATCACAAGTAAGTTTTAATGAAATGTAAGAGATAATTTCGCGACTTGTTAAAGAATTGAAATATTATTTGACATGGCTCAGACTGTTTCTCAACAAGATAAACGTTGGCTCGAAGTACCGTTAATGAGCAAACTTCCGAATCTCCTACACTGTCCTCGATTCATGGTACAAAACCATTGACTTCGTTTTCAGAAGAGACGACGTTAATACTCATAGATTTTGAGAACATATCATAGACGGGGAAAAACATCAAAATGCTGTATAAACTTTTACTATTAACTTGAAATCGAATTATAAATAATAGAGTGACTTATAAAATCTAAGCCGCAATAAAATTAAGATGCTACGTGTGGGAGTCCGAAATTCCGAATTACTAAACACCCGAGAATCTTCAAGCCGAATGTGCGAAAGAAATATTGCAATTCAAGTGTAAACTGATATAATACTATTTCAAAGCCGTAGTAAAGCAAAAACTGCTGATATTCGACAACCTGATGTATTTTAAATCGGTCGAAGGAAAAACCCATGGATGGAACTATATATCAGAAGCTCTATATTTTGGGGCAGAGTAAAAATTCATAGAAGTCTCAGCGGAACCTGTGATCCGGAAGTCTGATACTCTCCTTGTCAGTAAGCATGTGTGCCCTATGCGATTGCGGTGGATTCTATACGAAGACCTATCGTAACTTTGCTACACCGAGCACTCTGCTATTCCCAATTACGGTCGATCAGAAATCTGCGCATTCTACATTTTAAACCTTCGGTATTTGGCCGTGCAAACTGCTGGTTAATGTTACGGAATGGGATGATCCACTTTCGGACTCTACTTTTGGAAACCCTGCACATTCCACTTCTTCCGAGCTTACCTTTCCGAAGATCGTGTTTCGGGTATTTGGATGTGAGTAAAAAATTATCCACTCGACTCATTTGGATCAAGCTCACTTCAAAAATTTTTAACATCCGTACAACTTACATCATGCACTGTTATCCCTTGAACATTTCGATCAGAACTCTTCAAGTCTTCGTACTTATACACTTCTGGCAATCCATTCCATTAAAAATCGGCTGGACCGGCTGATACTCTAAACTATATTGGCATCCTTAACGACCAGTATGTACCTACCATCATTTTCGACGAAACTGTGTCTTTGTACATGCAAGAAATGTAGAGCAAGAGGAACAGCAGGGGCCATGAAGAATAAGTGAATGTCCCTTAAGGTATCGAACATGGAAAGGGTAAAATCACCTCTCCGTCTCATACACTTTCATAGTTTTATTTGTGTTATTTTCGTTACAAGTTTGACGGGAGTCCTGTGATTTTTTGAGTAGACGAACTGGAGCTGGTGGGCGAGCGACCGAAGGGAAGATACGAAAGTCGGAATGACGGTAGAGCGATGTTTTATTGAGTTAGACTGACGAGGTTACCTATTCCGTTACGCGCTACCCGCGTCCAGAACACTGGCAAACTGGGGGAACCCCGGACCATCCAACGTGCAGGAATATAAAATTACTAAAATTGACTTTCACAGACGCGCAGGACTATTATTATCTTTCTCTACCAGTGCGCATCCATACACCCACATACATCTATTTATGTTATTTCCTCTATACCTAGCCACCCACGCAGACATCGGATCACCCGCGGTGCCTCGAAGAGTGGGAGCGCGTATATAGTTACCTTGGTGATTCGATTGAAAGATGAAAGTCCCTTGTCTCCCTCGGGATAAGAGATGGGCAGTAAGATCCGTCCCGCAGGCAACCGGTTAATACCACGAACAAGAAAAGGAACACGACGAAGAAGAAGAAGAGGAAGAGGAAGAGGAAGAAGAGGAAGAGGAAGAGGAAGAGGAAGAGGAAGAGGAAGAGGAAGAGGAAGAGGAAGAGGAAGAGGAAGAGGAAGAGGAAGAGGAAGAGGAAGAGGAAGAAGAAGAGGAAGAGGAAGAAGAAACAGAAGCAGAAGAAGCAAAGACCGAAGCAAGGGGGCAGGAACCGGCTCGACATTTTTGCCGGGAAGACGTTGGACTTGGGGTGGCAGTGGATAAAAATCAGGCCTAAGCAAACTGAAAATCTCTCGTGAGAACCCGAACCACCCGAGTGGGTCTCCTTGCTGTATCAACCCTTAAACTTTTCCACTCCACCATGAAGAAGAAGTATGAGAGAGACAGGGTGTCGCGCGTGTCTCACTTCAACTCCTCAGGAGCTGAAAAACCTTTTGCTCCACTCGCAACACCGCTTTCCCCAAATGTACGAAAGAATATTTCGCCGATTTTTAACTCAATTCAAAACTTTTTCATACAGCTCTCGAAGAACCGCAACTAATCCTGCCCAAGACTCTCTCTGTCGCCTAAACTTCCACTTCTTGCACGAATTTTCTCTTTCTTTCATTCTTATTCTTCGTCTTCCGTCACGTTCCTACAGCCGGGACACACGCTTTATTTATTTATTCATATATTCCACTAGCCGTTGAAAGTCCTCCCCCCCCGTGAGACTTCTATTGTTCCTCTCGAACGAGAGTTGAGACGAGTGCCGAAGACCACTCGTCGCTTTGTACTCTTCAGGCAAACGGCCCCGCACAACTATCGTAGAGAGATTAGTATAACGCTCACCAATTGTTAGCTGGTGGCCGTAAGCGGGGAGTTGTGTAATTTTAAGTCTACCTCAAGTACTTCTCGTCCTGGTCGGTATCGTTGTCGTTGTCGTTGTCCTTGTCATTGTCGTTGTCGCATTGTCGCGATGGCGTATGTAACGTCTGAAATTGGATGTTCCATCGCTGTGTATCTACACTGGTGTGGTATAATATCCCGGCCACTACCGTAAGGCGGGGAAATCTCCACCATATTCCTTGTCAGGTATACACACTTAACGTTTATAATCAGGAGTTTTGTTCACACTGTGCCGTCATCCTTTTCGCGGGTATATGCTCCTTACCTTTGAATGCCCTGATTTTGTTCAGTAAATTTTCACAGCTTTGTATCCCTTTGATTCTCCTCGGACGAACAAAATATCAATGCGTGACGCGCGTTGAGATTCTTTTTCATGGAGAGATGATCTCTTCACGGTATACGGTCACCTGTATGTGTTTTGATAGTCAAAAGATCTTTAGGGTGTATTAAACGTCAAACAGAACGGGTAAAATATTTCACTTGATGTAGGAAAGTACTTCTTGTGCCGAATACAATTATCCTAGATAACTGCAAAATGTACGTGTATCCAAGGTCATGTTCATAATCACCTCGTCCGTGAAGAAGAATTCTAGCGGAAAAACTTTCTTAAAAATTCGTTGTTAAGGGTTTTGGCGGTGATTGATTTCAAAGCAGACCTCGACATTGCAGTAAAATGCAAATCAACGAATCCAAAATGCTGATCCGTAATTGAGAAAGAAAACGGACATCGTGAAAATGTAAACCTTCGAACAAAAACTTGAATAGCATATTTTGAAAGGTATATCGAAATGTGAAATATATATATATATATATGTTTTGTTGGTGCAAATTTTAATTGCGTTTCAGTTTTCGAATAAACAGTCTTGAGATCAGAATTTCGGTCAAGAGCCCAACATACGCAAGAAATTGATTTAAATCAAATACAGAAGTTAAAAAGAAACTTTCACGTTTTTACCAATGTTTAAGTTGCAAAATGAAGTTTCTAATCCACCACCCCGAAAATACCTAAAGGCTCACTAATTCCATTCTTACGGCTGCACTTGATTTGTTATATTTCGACATAATGACCTTTCCGCAAGTTTATCGCTGTCCGTCACACCCTATTTCTTAAAGTAAGTGAAGATGTATATTTTACCTTCGGCGCAAGAATCAGCCTGTATCATCCGCTGTCCTTTGTAATGGAAAAATAATTTATACGTATTGTTATAATGAAAAAGAGACCTTCTTATTGCGTATACACAGGGCGGGTACATACTCAACTTCATCCGTGGCGCTCTGGGGCTTATATTGCCATGATAATTATTTGTTTCGAGGATTGAATAAAAATTCAAATTAGTTTTCGCAAACTTTAGCGGGCACTCGTGCAAACGGGATTGCGGGAGCAGCGTCCCTCCCTCTTCCCCCCTCTGACGTCTCGAGAAAAGTTTGATCTTACGTTATTACGATTTCAACGAGATGCATTCTCATTTATACCCATGGATATTACCACTCGCTATGGGAGAAGAAAATGTTTCACCAATTCCATTTCAGCCGAGATGAATAATTTCGAAGCGACGCCACTTGAGCTCGAAATTTGGGAATTCGGGTATTATGGGTAAATATAAATCCGTTGACTAATAGCAAGATTTTTGATCGAAATTCAAACATCTTATTTATTCGAAAGAATTTGCCAAATACTTTTCGTCTAAATCACTTGCTTTTGCAAAAACTTGAGGTCAATTATCAATCTTAAAATAATCAAGTAAATAACTTGAAAGTTGTTCTTTGAAGTTCTTAACTGACACAACTCTTTCAAACAAAAACGTTCACTGACGAAGTTTTTGATCAAACTATTCAGGGTTAATCTGTAAATTGGTGTGAGAAATTTTAATATCACGATCCACGTTCGCGATACATCAAAAATATTCCATTGTATTTTCCTATAAATATATTCGTTATCCGGCAACTTCTGTGACGTACTCGTATATCGTGAGGTAAACTCGAGGCGGTTCGAGCGGATTCGTGCGGGAACGGCGAAATGGAAAAGGCGTAGTGTAGCAGCGCACTAGCCAACATAATCCAGGTGTTTACTTAATTACAAGTAATCCATTATCCCACCTCGCAGCACGCCGTATAATGTATCGCAATCCGCGTTTGCCGCCAGTCACTGTGTACCAGTATTACGGGTGTATAGGAAAGCAGCTCTCAGACTTCGAATGGACAAACTATTGTCCGTGGGCGCGTGTTACGGTTTGTTTGTCTTTCGGGTCCCGAAATTCTGGAGTTGGCACGTAAGCAGAAACGGCGCTGGCGGCAGGCTGCAAAACATCCGATAACGCCGATTTCTGAGCATTTCTTGGTCCGGGCGTAGTCCGACGATTGTAACGTCAGAAAGCGCCGCGCCACGCTGTCTTAATCGTTACCAACGGCGAAGCTCGTTCGGCGTGTTTGCCAGAGCTTTTGTTCGATCGCAAGATATGAGTAATTCGGGGCCAAGGAACAGCTGCGACCGAGATTACACAAATACCACAAATTAGGTAGGGTCATAGAGCGAGAGAAAGAAAGACGGAGAGAGACACGGACACCGTGGGGTTACTCTAAAGGGGGATATTTCTCCGAGGGTGGACAATACTTAACAGCGAAGCGGTGTTGCTGGTGGTGGTAGTGGCGGTGGTGGTGGTAGCGGGAGCAGTGGTGGTTATGCTTGAAAACACAGGCCAGATGTAAAGTCTAGTGATTAATCAAGGGCTTCGGATGGGGTAAAAGCGGTGGGCGAGAGAGATTAAAGGGAGAGAACCGAACGAAATATACAAAGTGCTCCCATGTGTGCAGACACACGTATCTCGCACGCCGGTTAATACGCAACCGAAATTTGCAAAAGGAGAAGAAACGACAGAAGAAAGCTTGCCCTAATTTCACTCGGCAACAGCGTCTAGCGTCAAGCCACATCTCAACGGTTAACTCGACGAAATTTTTTTACAGCGCTACAAATTGCTGAAAAATTTCAGCCAAACATGGCTTGGTATTAAAAAGCTCCAGGTTAAGAGCACCCGGTATGAATATTTCTACCATTTGTCAATGTTAACTCACACCGGTCCCTTCGTCGGAATATTTTTGATCAATTTTTATGGTCTATAACACCAAAACGAAACTTTTAACATTCAAGCTATTCAAGCCGTGTTTTAATTACACCGTTACGCGCAAAATGGCTTTTCCTATGAGTTGATATGTTGGACGATTATTAAAACGCATATATGTTTGGTCGCAATCCGGCAAATACTGTAACATTGTAATAATTCTTGACGGGAAACGATCGAACGAATTGCTGACGAAAACAATCATTTATTCGTACATGCAATAATCATAGTCATGCGTTTTTAAGATGTAAGATAATTTCATAGCTCAGTGCACTGATCGGAAATGGCGACCGTGATGTTAATTCAAATTAGCGACACCCAAGCGGTAGAAGGATATAGAAAACTTCACGTTTATACACACCCCCGGTGCGAACCGTTAAAAGCCAGCCGCTTTTTCCATCTTCCGTACGAAGTGGAGGACGTGCACTGGCAGACCAGACCCAGGAGCCGGCACTCCGCCATCAAAGTAATAAATTTCTATATTTTTCCTCAACTTTTTTAGCACGCTGCACTTTGCCAGAGCCGGTTGGCCGCAACTCCTACCCGCCTCCCTGGCCCAGCCATGTGCACCCTGCACACCGCCGTGTAACTATAATACGAAAGCATCTCTCTCCCTTGCCATGTACTCGCACTCGAATCTAGCTCTGCACGTATGTGCTTTGCACGACCAACACTTCCCTGGAAGGTTGCTACGTGTGCCGGCTACCTGCCCTACTCCCCTCACCCCGAACAGTCGCCTAGAATGAGTCGTTAAGTAATTAGCGCAACTTTGATAATGAAACGTGGTGGTGCATATGCTGCTCCGACCTTACTTGCGTGACGTATTAAACAGATTAGTCCGTTTTAACGCCACCCTCTACAGGCGCCGAGCTAGGCCGCGCTCTGCCATGCCCGTTAAATCTCCGAAAGTCAAGTAGGGTCGTTACGCCTCCTCGGTATTACCAGTTCGACGTAATCTGGAAAAGATGGAGAAAAAAAACAACAAAAATACCACCATGAAAGGTTGGATGCTGGTGTGCAAGTCCAAGTTCGAATAATTCGACCATATTCGAATTGTGATCTATACTGTTCCTCGATATCCTTAAACCCTGGAAGTATTCTGGAGAGCAAAAAGAACTCCTCGAGTCCTGGAAAAGTTTACATGATAAATTTTTGATTGAAAACTGAGACATTTCATTTTTAATAATTAAGTAAACGAAATTAAAGTCCGTAAATTTTTCAATTATTTTCTCACGATTGCCGTGGACAATCTGCATCGACGATAACAATTCCATGACGAATTGGGAGATTCATTATACTCTACGTCATGTAAGGTCACCCTGGAGTCGCGTGGAGTCAGTTTAAAATTTCTTGAGGTGTTCTCAAGTATTCCAAATTCACGAAGGCACTTTAAAGTTTCAAAGTCAGGCGTATATACTCAATCACAGAATGAACAACCCCTCGGATCAAAGCAATGATTTTTTAATGTCTTGAAAGTTGAGTTCAAAATTATCCTGACGTTAGAAACTTTTCCTCGAACGACTTACAATTAGTTATGAACACTGACTTCCTGCCACCCGATACATTGCATAACTGGCGCGATTTTCATCGATCGACTCGGATTCGCAATCTTTGTAGCTATTCAAGAAATTGTTTGAATGAAATTATATTCAGGGTATGCAGTCATTGTGTGCTGGAAGCTTATAGCCAGTACATTCCTTTTCCAACGATTGACTAAATTTCACGTTTTAATCTGACCTTTAAGTTGAAGAGCCTCTTTTTCAAAAAACATTTTCCACGTAGAAAAACTATCTTATCAATTATTGCGTTAGAATTTTCATTTAACTTTGGTACATGTGAATAAATTTTAGTGAAAAACTGAAAAACTCACCTTGTCCACTACAGCGGAATTCATTTTTACTGTACGTTGAAAGATTGATCGTTAATTAACGAAGCAAAGGTGTTAAGCTTGTGTCACGTCCAATGATTTGACTCATCCACAGAAATTCCACTTGACCGATACTCAAATTTTATTAGTCCATCGATCTAAAACGAAACCGCGTTACTCAAAGTTATTATCGCATCTTTGACATACGTTCGATCGTGATGTTTTCCTTTTACAGTAGTATTGCTCGCAGATACACCGATACTTTTTCCTTCGATTTAAGATAGTGTGCGGCTCTGCTCTCTGGGACTTTCTCGGTTGTAAACCTTCGAACATCGAAGTCGAGACACGAAGGTAAAAGCAACACTATACGAGCAGTGAGGGAGAGGAAGTCAGGTTTCGGTTTCTCAAATATTGAGTGCTTTCCCGTTTCCCTAAACCCCTGAATCACTCACCCCTTGGCTCACCTATTCATCCTCTTCTATCCGTACACCGTTGCACTTCGATCCGGCTTCTAGATTTCAGATTCTATTTTATCTCCCTTGCTCCCGGTTCCTTTCATTTTTACCCATCCCTCGGCGCATTCTTTCTCACTCTCCCACTGACCAGTCGACCCAAGCTCCCAAATCGTTGAACGAAGATGAAAAAACAAGTAGACGTCGTCGAAGTTTCAGGAACGAGAGTGAATTGATTTCTCGCTTCTCGACTCGTCGCCCAAGCAAATTCAGGAATGAATAATACCCACCTACCCTCAATCGCCGCTCTCTTATCCTCGAAGGATTATAAAGGATGCTAGACGACGTACCGGCAATCTTGAATAGCGGTATCACGCGCTATCAGTGATCTAGATATTATTCACCCTTGGATTACTTTCACTGCACCATCTCTCGATACCTGATTGAATCTTTCTACCGCTCCACCGTCATTCACGACCTCAGCTGCATCTCGAACTGTTGAGTGGTGACGTTGAAAGATATCGTTCACGGAGGTAGATCGTCTTCCTCGGGGCTTTTAAGATTGGACGAAATTGGCAGATGGCTGTACGATCTGGAGAATTGGTTGGCAAGCAATTGCAGAATCGCGTTGGCAGCGTTAGCGATGCCAATAATAATGATTAACGCTCGGGACAATCCGCAAGCTGCAGCAAGTACGCGGTGCAATTCGTGGTTCGGTGGATGCAGCTCAACCTTGGCTCCCGCGTCTAGTGGTGTGCAGGTTCTCTCTTGGATCGATCGCCCATTCGTATGGTAATATAAGCAACTACCGGACCCAACTGCTCTCTTGCCGTTGCTGGAGAGAGTTACCGGGCGAAAGAGAGAGAGAAGAGAGAGAAGAGAGGTAAAACGGAGGGATGAGAATAGGGAATAGGGAAGCGGGAAGCGGGAAGCGGTCAGGAAACCAAACGATATGATCTATGGAGGCGCGCGTGTTCCAGGTCGACGTGATAATTTCACCTGATCCTATGATAAATCAACGCAGCCTGAATACGGACTCCGTTAAAACGGTTACACGTTTCCTGTCTATCAGCCAAACGATCCGCCAGCGTGAGACTTTTCGCGTTAGGGACTCGATACGTCGATGGGAGGAATCGGAAAACGAAAAAACGCGACATGTTATGAGACGATAATTACCACTGGCATAGTCGCTTTCTCGAGTAAACCGCCCGGTTATGTGTCGTGGTGTACTATACCTTTGTACAGGGTACGCAGAGTGTGGGGTCGCGTTATAGCGCGCCATGGCACTTGGCGCTGCGGGAGCGCGCATATTGGCTAGTTTGGTTGGCAATATCTTGGGAACCAAGGCACAGGCGAGACGCGGTATAACCATGCCGGAGAGAGGAAGGGGGGTAGGTGAGTTGGGGAATAGAAGGGTGTCGAGTGCGAGGGGGTGAAATAGAGTTATCGCGGCAAAGTGCACGGTAACACGGTTACCGTTCACAAAGCGACCAGCGAGCTGGTCCTACCCGACCACAACAACAGCCCGATTCGATTGTTTGCCGACTACCAGACCCTGGGACTTGGCCAGCCTTATCATCCGCGGAACACGAAATCAGAAAAGACGTTTTTAAAGCTTGCGCGGTCTAACGTTCCTCCCGAACGTCAAGAGCTCGAACTTTTCTTCGATTTGTTAATTCAATGAGAAAAATTTTTAGTTACGGTTAATGATCAGTCCTCAAATATTTTCACTTTTTACCAGAATCGAAAAATATAGTTCTACGTACGAAATGAAAGTTAGTTTTGCAGCTGTTACCAGAAAGTTACGCGTACCTCGTTTTTCGTAATTCCAACAATATTCAAACAATTTTTTTAACAGTACCTATTTTACTGAATTTTTCTAGTTACTGTAACAAATGAAATTTTTCTCAATTTAACTTTTTTAACTTATTTTAATGTTTTATTGTTTTTTATGCTGAATGCAATTTTGCCAACGCTGACATCACATTGTGTTGCAATTGTGATAAAGCTCTATTTGAATTAAGCGAAAATAACTTTTTCACCATTTTTGTAACCACATTGCCATGATTACAGACCAGACAAGGTTGACTACTCATCCAAAGATCGCAATTTACTCCACAGCATAACGAAACTAAATTCAAGAGAATTTAAGCGTTGACTCAAATTGGAAACAATAATTTCGGAGCCGCAAATATCTCTCGGTTTATGCTCGGATTTATCAACTGATCCCCAATTCCATGAAACATCTTACACAACCCATTTCCATTACACAATGCCGAGTTTCATTATTATCGACATGGTTATTTTCGTTATATCGCGGACCACGCAAAAAATCAATCTGCTGAAATTGGCCTGAAACGCGCTACTTTGCGCCTGCTTTACATGCATGAAATGACGCGTTTTCAGAGGGGTCGGACAAGAATAGTTTATTTTAGGCGGACAGTAAATTATCGCTCATTTACCGTTCTTGAAACGCCGAGAAAAATTTCTGTTCCAGGAGGGGGGGTTAACGAAATCTTGGTAAAAATGCTTTTACAGTTCATGAAATACCTAAAGAAACATGTAATCAAAAATTGCATCCTAAAAAATTTTGATTACGGTAATTCGTGTACTGTAAAGAAAAATTCCATCATCTCCGATAAAAGTGTAGATGCACAAAAACTTTGCGACTATTGTGCGAGAAATCTTCTGCGAAAGGCTTCTTGCGTTAACACGTTCATTGCAGAAAATTGAATGGAATATTTGTTCAGCACACATAGTACCATTATCGAAATCTTTTAAGAAGTATTCTTTCCTTGGTTCCGTTCTCCGGTGATTTAAAAATAAAGTTGTTTTCAACAAATATTCCCTGAATCAACAAAAATGAACGCATCAATCATGCACCGAGTCTTGGAAAAGGAAAAATAACACAAGTAATGTGAAAAATTTGAAAAATCTCAAATCCGTTGGAGTTGGCGGATAAAACTGACGTCGAGAAGGACTGAGACGTTTTCGCTGATTGTGGTACCGGGTCCCTTCCTGCAAGGGGAGAGGAATGGGACTGTGAATCCCGGCGAACAGTCGTAGCGTAGTAAGGGATTCACCCCTATCTCGTATAACTTCCATCCCACCATTGGTACGCCTACCTCGGCCACGTCTCCGCGCTCTACCACCCTGATAATTAATTTTACGAATCCAGTTTACAGCGGGTGGGGTAGAACCAGGTATGTATAATCAAATTTCGTCCCAAAATTGGCGGAGATTGTTTGAAGCCGTGGAGATGGAGCCCGGCAATCGCACCGACTCGATCGCCACCCGAGTGGGAATAAATTAATGCGTAGGTATCCCGCGTACCATACGAAACGTGCTCGTTCTTCGAGACCACAATCGGCCATTGTTACCGGAATTTTCATCACCCCGTAATCGCGCACTTCTCCTTTTCATTTTGTTTCTTTATCGTCTAGCTTGATTGTAAACCCACGTTCGCAGTCTCTACTTATCGTTAGATGTTTAACCGCCCACTGCTGTTTGTACCTTAGTCCTCCTACGTGTCGAGCAACTTAGTGGACTCACCATTCCACCCATCCGCGGTTTCTTAACGTAAAATTTCAACGTAGCGCAGCGAGCTGGTCAGATCTTTCGTACGTCTGATCGAATTTAATGTTTTTCACTTCTTCAATAGTCCGACTGTAGTAATTCTCAATCATTGTTTCGTGGATTGGTATCGTCAATCTTTATACATCTTTCTTGACCTCGTTACTGTGTCGACTAATAAGAATTGGTCAAGTTTTTGTACTACAGTAATTTATCGATAAAATGACGGTGAAATCATCCGATGACAAAGTGAGCGTTAAAAATCTTACGACAGTGTCGGAGGACCAGACACTGAAGAATGTGAAGGTCTGGTGCCCAATTACTCGAGTGCTTTCGAACCTCGACACCACATAATGAAAATACAAAAACGTTAATTATGCACGGTGTCGTGGATGATTGTTTGCACTCGTATCGCAACAACATACCATCATACTCATTCAGTCTTATTTCACAGAGCGTGCGGATCTCTGTGCGATAATCATAATGGTGGTGTGGGTCCTAGAAGGCACATTACTCATCTCACGTAGAGTCTTACATCGTGAGCATAGAATTCTGTGAGTGGAGATTTCGAGGAATGTCCATATTCCATCATCTTTTCACTTCAGCGACTCGCAGTCACGAGCAAGGAGTGCATACTGCACACAACCTCACTGTCAGACGAAAATACCTACATGAATTTTTTGAATACTGCTAAGTATTCTTAGCTTTAGCATGAAAATGTTACGGGATTCTGCTGAATTTCCAGAATTCTGTTATATTTCAAATGTTTCAATTTCGTGCGTATGCGTTGATCTTTTGTTTTTTAACAAGGACCTGGACCAATTTGTGTCCGGTTAGACAGGTTGGTTGTCATAAATTTCAACTTCTGGTCAATGGTAAGTCGCTTCTAAACGTTCCTATCACTCGATGATGTATCTTGTCTCTGACACCAAAACTTGATACTTTTTACCTCTAAAAAAACTCACGATGGCGTAGCTCTGCTTCCTAAAAGAAAAAGCTAGTAAACAAAAACATTTCAGGTCACCAATCCAGCAAATTGGGAGCTTCTCTATAGTTACGTAATATAGAGCAACGGTGTAAGTAGAATGAAAATAGGCTCTTTTCGCAGTGTAAAGAGCGCGCTCACTCCGCCGCCCGTTTTCAGGGACGAAGAAGTACAAATAGGCATTCCCTTTTACGGAACCTTTTGTTAAGGTACCTCTTTAATATCCTCGCCACCTCCCCGTCTCGACGCTTCACGTCTGGTTGCCTTCTATCATCGCTTGCTCTAACCTAGACTGACTCCAGTTCAGTACTGAACCCGTATATCTATTCTGAACCTCGCTCCTACCTGGCAAACTCACAATAGTTTTTTCAATCAAGGACTAATTAATACGAAACCTCTTCCCCCCCCCCCCCCCCCCTAGCAGTCATCGGCTGTGACTAGAATAGAATTATCACATGGAAAAAAACTCCTGTGAGCAGCAGAGACTTAATCTCATTTTCCTTCTCCGCGATTAGTGCGGTTTCTTTTTTTCCCTTTTTTTCCCTTTTTCTCATAGTTACTTCAGCGTTGCGACTGTAGTATTGTTCCACTCTGGCAAACTACGGCTCGTTTTACTCGGAAATGAATTTTCTAACATTCATTTATAGGAGAGAAGCGGGCAAAATGAGATCCCTGTACAATAAAATAGGATTTCAAAAAATATCGACAACGCTTGAAATGTATTTTTAGGCCAAGGACAAAAAAATTGTTTTGTCGAAATTGGTCGCATCTCCCCGATATATGGGATATACGTTTTTTCGACAGATTAAAAGCTTGTTGCTTGTAATCTGATCCTTAATCATTCCACCTATCATTTTATGTTCGTATTCGATCTAACTGAAAAGCCAAGTGAAACAGTTATTTTCACGGATTGAGAAGACTTCGTTATTTGTTCAAATGAGCCATATAATCCACTGTAACTGGACCAACGATATGCTGTAAAAATTGAACAATATAAATGGTATCCATCAACCGAGATTCATCCTTATCAAGTCCGCTTTTTAACACATATGCTTCATGCATTTTTCCTGTTTCACGCTCGTTTCATTAGCCGACGCGGTGAGCTAAAACGTTTCTCATACGAACAAAAGTAGAGCAAAACTCCATTGCGTTTCAGAACACGATACGGTTTCCCTCGGTCGAGTGTCGTTGAATAGAGTAGCATACGGTGGCAGTCGAGTATTTGACATAGTATTTCCGTAGCTGTCATGGTCTTCGCTATACCCGATCTCAATGATGAATATTCTGCAGTAATCTGTCCCACTTTACGCGGAAGAGGAGGAGGAGGAGAGGGGCTGAAACCCTTGCAGAATTCTACAACCAGGTGGCGGTCCGGCGTAGCTTGCAAGCTCATGGGCCGTGTCCCTGGGCTTTGCGCCCTTGGCGTTGAGCGCTAAAACGTAGCTTGGTACCAACATCGAGCGAGAGGCCGCGGATCGTAAAGCAGGGCGGTTTAGTACAGGCGTCTTTTTCCGCCGGTCCACGGTGCCTGCACTGGCTGAGCTCACTTCGTTTCCTCCGTTCTAGGACGCGTTACCAAGCTTGGTAATGGGCTGGGGATAAAAGCGAAACTGGAAGCGGTTCCCGAGCTTGTACCCGCGCTTTTCAAAATATCCTTCACAGACTTTCCGTGCCCCTCTATTCGACCCGGCCAATTCCGCACCTCGACGGGCTTCGCCCTGCACTCGGAGCTCCTCTACCTGCAACCAAACCGAAGGTAAAAACTTTCTCTCTTCTCTCGATATTCCCGTGACAGTTCCTCCCGGGTGCTTGCAGCTAATGCACCTGCCGCATCAGGATCCGGCTACGGAAGAGGATGCAGGGAAAGGCGAAGCAAAAGACAAGACGAGCCGAGCTTCCGACGGAGTTGCGCCGTGAGACAAGCAGCAGTAATGCACCGGCATAGTTCACCGGGTATAGCGTTAGATATCTGCTGGGTGCGGTGCACCGGCACTAAGTGACGTCATAGGGAAACACGCCTTACCACCACTATACGCAACGTCCGCTCCAGGTTCATGAATAATAAAGCGGGCGAAGTGTTTCTAGCCTCCGCCGCCAACCCCTGCGCCTCCTTTCCCCTGCGAGAAGACGAGGAATGCGATGTTTTCATCCCATAAAAATATGCGAGCCTAGCGGCGAAACGCGGCGCTGGAAGACTTGGAGCGAAAAAATTGAAAACGTTTCTTTACCATTACCATATGGTCGTATGCCTGTCACCGTGTTCAGGTATACCTTTACTGACGTATTAGGGACGCTTTGCACGACACACGCGGAGCGCCTAAGATCTTCTCGAGTTCTGACCACACTTATAACGGTCGTTTACTGAATTTATCAAAAGCTTCGTAACTCAAACGCTTGAATTTCACTGCAAAGTTGCTGGGTTGAAGTATTTATATACCTACCTTAAAAACGATTATTCGGAAGGTATACCAGTATCGTCACTTGGCGGAGTTTTAACCATACGAGAATTAAAATTCAATTCTCGATTAAATTTGACAATTCAATGGATTTATGCAATTCAATGACCAGATTAGAATTTCGTACCGATTGACGGGATTGTTTATAAAATAAACATTCTACACGTATTCTTATGGATGAATGGACGAGAATTGAAGTTATCGATTAAATTTGTAATGAAGTGACATTGAAGTATTATAGAAATTTTTTGAGGCAGTAGAAGCAAGTCTAATAATAATTGATAAAACCAGAATTATTCACCACTCACATGATATTGAGAAAAATTATTTTTAAAAATGTATACATGTCTGAGGTTGTATCCAGCTGTGCAGGCCGTAACACGTTGTGACGTGGCAACAGCGCGACACATGCGTAAAACATAAAATTACTGTATTAGAGTTACTTATCGGTTATAAATTTAAAAAAATTGATTTCACGTATGACAGATCTTGGAAGAGTATGGAGTGAATATACAAAGCTTTCACAATAACGCGACGTTGCTAAAATCTCAAACACCTAATACTCTAGTCAGACACGCAACGCAACCGAATTTTGACTAGCTATGTAACGCCGTTGAAACTTTCTTAAAATGATATTAATGAAACAGAGGTGAGTGCAATATCTGATCCAAATTGCAAATACTTTTCTCGAGTCAACTGGTTTTCCTTTTTTTTCCAATACATTTCCTGGTGGCTATCACGTGTAGTACATATTTTGACAGCAATCGATGCTCTTTGCTACTTTTGTTGAGGTTAATTTTTTTCAGGGTTGACACTCAAAATTAACAATGTTTCAAGAATAATGCATTTTTTACACTTTCTACGTTTTTATTTGATATTTACTTTATAGCCAAACGTTCACACTCACAAACTATCCGAACGTAATCAAACTTGATCCCTAAAATTTTGTCAAATTGTTCTTATACTTTGCTCCAATTTTTTTTTTTTTTTTTTTATTCTCGTCGTAACTCTGACAGAATTCTTTAATTTTTTATTTTTCAATCAACTATACAATTTTATACCGCTATCAATCAATACTTGGGCAATCATACAAAAAAATAGAAATTAATTGTCGATAGTGTAACTGTTTTAAACCTTCAACCCTTTCCTACAATAATCGTTGTACGTAATTGGCTGAGTGATGGTTAATTCTGAATGTGTATGTATACTCTGCAGAGGGATATTTCCGAAATTTCTGCCCTTTTTGAACAACAAACCATCATGGATGCGAATGGATATGAACTTGCTTGAAAATAAATGGAACCATTAGCCTACCCAGCATTCGACCCACGTGTACTGTATTGTCTTTTCGATATTCTCTCGACTATTTGCTTGCGACCACGATAACGCTGCGAACAGCATAATGCCCCGGAGCTTTTAGCGACCAAAGTTACATAGGTAGTATAGGGGAAACTTCTATCAATCGAAATCGTTCGACGCTGAATAAGTTGTTCGGTACATTGCTTGCTCTTCGAGTCGACCAATGTTCCAATCAGCCATAATAGTTTCAACGTTTGCCTCTTGTCTTTTGCTCATCATAATTGTTATTACATTTTTATGACACTTCCAAATGAGTTTCGCCATCCTTTATTTCAGCTGTCGTATATTTTATCGATTGACAATTTATTGAGCGTTCATTCCTAGGGCTTTTTACGCGATAAGTTAAATTGTAGATCTGCACTTGAGAAAATTGCCAGCTAATAATCAACTCGTTTACATTTATATTTCGTCACACTCTCAATTGGTTTCAAAAATTCGATCATTTACAGTGAGCTACCTCATCAGACGACGAGTCTCGCTAACAATAAAACACTGACACCGCTTTTTTCTTAATTCGCATAATTTTATGAACGTTTTAGACACTTTCATATACCCGACTTAAGCCGCAGAATGCCACGCCGGCTTAATAGACATCCAGGAAAGTTTTACGCTTGCGTTGGTAAGAGTAGCTGTACCTCGATATAGGAAACGTGAGAGAGAGAGAGAAAGAAACGGAGAGAGAATTCGCGGTCCGGCGCGATAGACGTGGAGATTGTTTGCGAACTAATCCCGACCGTATAATGGCTTTATTGTATCAGCGGGTAACGAGACTTTATGAGATAATAATAACTGGTATAATGATAACAAGGGCAACACGACGCCAAAAGGGAGTAAAGCAAAGCGAACTAGGACTGAGTGAGCTAAGCAGAGCAAAACAACAGCTGAGTACAGAAGTAAGCGGTAATTTTTGGTAGACTTCAATCTTCCCTCGATTTTTTACTACATTTCTGTTATGTTCCTAGCGTCCCTTCTCAAAAGATGAGAGTTACACCGAATCTTTTTTCTACTTCTTACTTCAATTAGAAATTGTATTATTGGCTGCCCCTTTACCCTAGAGACTCTATACGTGAATCCTCTAAAATTCAATAAGTTGTTTCACGGTGCAAATTAAAAAATATTCTACAACTTCTAGAAGCAAAAATTGTCGCGACGTTGAGTAAAAGCTGGCATTAATGCAGAATTGAAAGTAATATTTTATTTCTACTTAAATTTGACCTCAATATCTTACTGCACTAATTGTTCCAATGAATTCTTTGTAACAACGTATCCGATTCGAAGAAATATATTATAATGTAAATGTATAAAATCTTATTCCGAAAACCTATCTCCATCTTTATGTTACCGTCTTTTCAAGGCCTTGGTAATGTTTCTACTAGCATTTAAGATAAGATGCACCAATATTGTTAAAATTTTACTTAAGCTTTGTACAACCCGAACTCAAAAATAATTCTTGCACTTATAGATCTGATTTTTGCATATAGAAGGGATTTTTCAATACTTAAGTTTTTCCACATCAGTTTATTCACACTCTAAAGTACAGTTGGATAAAACTCACAATCGGAGGCAACTCGGTTAAAAGTGATTGTCCTGCAGTGTGAAACGCACTTGTTCGTCTGCAGAGGCTCTTGCAATTTAATAATTATATTCAAAAAGGATGAGCCAAACCATGACCACTGTCCTTGAATGGCGTTTGTAATATTAAATTCCGTTTGTGAACATTTTGCACGCTCGAATATGAAACGTAATTTTACAAAATATTAACGTTCACAGTCCTGTGATAACATTTTTTCGATTACCTCTAACTGGAAGGTTTCAATTTTTTGAATTAATCGAAACTGAACTGAAATGACAGCTTGACTAAAAAAATTGGTCGAAGTCGTTTCAGTCATCGATAATATAGCTTCTAAACAACGTAAGATACAACTTATTGGATTCATATAGTCCAGATTTGGCTTGTATCCAGACTCGTCACGAATCAAACTAACAAGTAGCTTCTTGGTCGTCGTCACGAACCCACCACTGGGTATCTAGCTAGACGTAGTCGCAACCTTAGCTGACGTTTAGTTGCGGGGTTGACTCCTCTGCGTCGAGGTAGAAGGACCCTTAGAAAAGTCAGGTGAAGAGGCAGCATCGGTGGTCGAAGGGCCCTTTGATCGCCGGTGGCTACATTGACGAGAAAGCCGGAATGAGTCGGTGAACCGAGGTGAAGTTAGAGCCGGAGCTTCGCAGTCGTCGTCATCTTGTTACCGTTTCTGTTTACTCAGAGTATAAACACGCAGAGTATATGACTTCCGGCCCGTGGTTCGCTTTATTATTCGCGAAACGCTGCCATTTCCACCGGTATTTATTAACAAACAAAAGTCTTTGATTAGTTCGCTCGACAAATCTGCAGTTTAGTGTTAACAGCCACCACCAAACGCCCCTCGGGGCCCGGCAGACTTGCTTGGCCTCAAGTCCATCGCTATAATAGGACGGAATGAAACAAGTGACTGTGTTATCGCCACTCCAGTTCGGCTCGGTCCACCCCAGCATCCGGGCTCCAGATTCCTCCTGGGGCCTCCGAAGCTATGACCTGCGAATTTCATTAACACCAAACCCTCTGTACGTGGATCCCGAGGCACCGTCGCCCCTTCTATAATACGTTCGCTAAATAGTAGAAATTTCGTGAAAAGCGAACATACGTCGTCACGTTTCACCATCTGTTTACCCGTTCTTCGTGCATTTTCACCTAACGATCCTCAAATGAATATGATCAACGATCCGTGACGCGTCGCCAAATAGGATCAACCAACAATCGAGTGGCTCAGCCATCGTTCGAAATCCCGGACATGCAATTCTGTGAATATATCTGGAATTTACCGCGAATCGAGGAAAATCTTGCCAGATTGACCTTTTTCAAGATCTGTTAATCTAAGGAAAAACTTTACAGACAAAATCAAAGGGTGCAAATCTAAATATGTACGAGGGTGAAAAAAGTGACCGAGTTCACGGAGAGTCCATCGTGTAAGTTGACTGATATTTACGGAAAAAAAGGATTTTAATTTATTTTCGGAGAGTGAAAAGTTGATGCGCAGAAAACTTCCGAGCTGTTCGAACCAACGGATGTCAAGACCTAGAATTCACGTAATTAGGCAATACGTTTCATATATTTTTTTTTCTTCTCAGATCTGTAGAAGCTTCGTGAACTGGTGGATTCTAATAAAAATTCCGTATCTTTGAAATACATTTAACATGTCGGACTGCAGTAATTCGTACAATTTCGTTCCGCATTGTTAGCATTTTGTGCGATTTCGTACCAGCGCAAATGCAGGCGATTCAGCGGTGTATATGTATAGTGGAAAAAAATATATAAAAAATTCGTATTTAAAATGACAATTGGACTGTGCAGTGAAGTCTTGATGATTTAATGACCAGGAACGAGGCCCCATGGCTAATCAACGTTGCACGGGAGATTATTATTGGCCGAGTACGGTTAATTTAACGGATCGCTAAACAGGCGTGGCGGCAAAATATCTCAACCATAAATTAATTAGCCGGTTACGTAATGAAATTCGTTTCCTAGGTTACACATTGTATTATAATATAATAGAAAATACCTACAGAACCCCTATTAGTAGTATTAGGCAGTGGACCTCGGCATATGTGCTTGCGCAGCAACTAGGCTGCGCAACTAATGAACATCCGGTATTTCGGGTATTTTCCCACTAAATTACCTCGAAACAAATGAATGGAATGGCCAGAGCCGGCAAATTAGCCGGACGCTAACGCCACGTTTCTGCAGTCTCCGGTGCCATTCCTATCAATTTTAGCATCGCACCTGCCTGCGGTATCGGGAACCGGAAGTGGTTGGTATAATATCTTGATGCTTGACGGCAAAACTAAAGTCTGACATAAGTCTTAATCATGGTTAAAGCTGGCGAACCAAAATGGCGAAATGAACAAATGAAGAAGCGGAAAAAGAGAAAACGAAACAACAAACTCGGGAAATCTAAAATTTTCCATCTCATGGTCGCAATATGCCCGAATTTTCATTAGTGAGCCATCAAATCGCATTAACAACGAGGGGCAATATTGAACGTGAGTTGAAAAAAACTTTCAGTACTCGAAACGTACCTACGCATGGGGATTTGACGGGTACTTGCGAGCACTGAGAAAAATTTAATTTGTTATAGTAACTAGAAAAATTCAGTAAAACAGGTATCGTTAAAAAAACTGTTTGAATACTGTTGGAATTATGAAAAACGAGGTACGCATAAGCATTTTGCGCTATTGTTGATCCGTTTTTGCTAATTGCAACGCAAAATTAGTTTTTTCGGTTTACTCTACTTTTTTAGTTAAATAAGGCGTCAATTTATTGTTGCACAAGCATTAAATTTTCGCAACAGTTACAAGAAAATATAATAACAGTGATCATAATGGGAACAATAGTAACGGATACTAGACTTTCTGGTAACGGCTACAAAACTAATTTTCATTTTGCACCTGGAACTATATTCTTCGATTGCGGTAAAAATGAACATAGTATGAACATAGTTAAGGACTGAGCGGTAACCGGAATTAAAAATTTCTCTCAGTGAGCTATGCTACGCGTCGGATTCAGACGTGTACATCGGACCCTAAATATCATTTTCAGTATTTGTCGTAGTGACTTGTGGAAACCACTGCCAGGTGTATTGCCACACCGATTTTTCAATACACTACTGGTCAATCGGCTCTTTCGCGACAGCTCCGGCTAACACGATGTTGTGGAGAGAGGGTGGGACGATTTGCGGAAAACAGAGAATAAGACAGAGAAAATACGGGGAAATAAATTTAACGTACTTGCGCTGTAATTGAAATTTCCAAAATCAACAATTTACAATCGAAATTTATGAAATAAATAACAGAAGAATAAAAAACTACAATATTATCAGCGCAATCACGAGCAAAATTACATGACTTACCGAAATAATAACAAAAGAACTTAAAATCTAACGTAATCGCAACTAAAATCACAAAGAAATAAGCCAACTTAGGAAATTTACGCTGCTGATATCTCTCAAAGTCTATAACTCAAGACCTAATGCAAGTTGCTAATTGCGTAAACGAACTTGAAGATAAATCAAAAGAGATTCAAGATAGCACGAAAAATTCTACAACGACGCTACTTTTACGGTTCCATAAATTATGCGAGAGGTGACTCGCGATTCTCGCGAAAAAACTAACCTCCGAGACACATTAAGTCTCGATAATAACAAAAGAAGAGATAAATAATACTCCGAGTCGGAACTTGGACTCGCGAACAAAAACTGAGCTACGGTCACACGTCGGAGAACGGTATTGAATCTCTGGAGTTCAAAAAGAACCAAATATGCTCCAAAAGTCCACCACGAGAAGTATAATCGATCTCATTACCGCCTCTCAGTCAAAACAACGGAATCCTTCAGACGGCGAAATTCATCGCAATCTACTCGTGTGACGTATTCTACGTGGTAAACTCGCTGCCAAAATTTGAACTATAAAAAATTTCTGTTTCCTAACGAACAGTCTACCATCGATAAAGTAACGAGGAAGAGTGTCGAATCTTTCTCCGTACTACCTGAACGCAAGGTTCCTAGATTGGACAAGTCAAGACACGCGTGGGCAAAAAAATTAGTGAGAATGCGCCAAAAGTTTCGTATGACAATGGATGCTTTCCGTTTAGAGCACAATATGACACGGTGTAAACATTTCTGGTCTATTCCTTTGCCCGGATTGACCGCTTACAATAGAAATTTGTACACTGTGTCACACTGTGCTCTAAATGGAAAGCACTCGGTGTGGTTCTGATTCCTGACCTGTCACAATGATTAACCTCAAAATATATACGTTCTTCTATTTATTTCGTGAACGTCAGGACACTAAGGGCGCAACTCGTTAATGCTTAATCTCAAAAAATTGAGCAAGATTGGTTAAAACTGGTTAATGCGGTAATGTAAGTTGGATACTTTTTGGGCGAACGCGCATAGAACATTTTTGCCCGCGTTATAGTGAGGGAAACTGGAACACGCGTGTCTTGACCTGTCTAATCTAGGGACCTTACCTCAACGCGGACCCCTTTGCGCCATCCGTTCAGTGACGTCACGTACTTGCCAGAATTCGTGACAATCGATTCTGAATCATATCCGTTGATCGCGCAATTCGTCGCGCACCTTCTGTAATGTCGCTAACGCAGAACTTGAGGCTACGTCGTAATTTCGTCGTTTGCGCAACTCTTAGATAACCCGGTTAAGACGGGTCCGGTCACGGTCTTACATACAGGTTTGAAAACTGGTGATGGGACTATGTCCTCTTATTGAAGCACCGACCGTTTCGCCTAGTGACCACAAGTGTTGCTGCTATCGAGGGATTCACGCTGTGCGAGAGAGATGGAAGCAGGATGTTGCCTATCCGTGGTTTCGAAATCTGTTTCCGTCTCTCTCACTCAGCCTGAATCCCTCGACAGCAGCGACACTCGTGGTCACTAGGCGAAACGGCCGATGCTCCAATAAGAGAACACCCCCCACCATTGAAATTTTGAGCGAATCTGGTCAGTCCTCGTTGCTAGTCGGTTATTTCCACCAAATTTCGCGATCAGTTGATGCGGAGGGACGGTGGAGAGAGGCAGATTCGGGAAACAGTTTTGTAACGCAAGCGTCGAAACGCCACGTTACATTCAATATATATATATATATATATATTACCTTGTTGAGTGGGGATTAGAGGTTAGAAGCTTACGTCTAAACTGCTCAGCTTGAAATAATATACACCTATCACGAATTCAGATTCATTTGTAGTTGAGAATATCTGAAACTGAAACGATTGACAAATTACTAAAATGTGAAATTATAAGAAACAAATATTCAACTTTCGGAATACATAATGCTCTTCTCTCTATACAATTCAGATATTTAAATGGTGATGTAAAAATCATAATTTCTATCGGGAATTGGTACCTGCAATGTGATCTTCGTAAATCGACGAATCTTATGTAAACAAAACTATTTTTCCATCGCAGAACACAGCCATATAATTAGTACGAAATTTATGCCGAATGTTTTGACTGTTCTTACACTCTGAAAATACGAAAAATATACTCCGTTGTAAGGCGTCAGTATCCCTTCACTGTGTTATAGTAATAAGCTTGATGGTAAAAAAGACACAAATATCAAAATGCCTAAAATGAGTGTTACATAACACCAATGATTTTTTTGCGACTCGATCACTAACTGCGCGACATACGAGAATTTGATATCATTGCACGTTCACCTCTTTAACCGTATTTTCAGTATACAGCACCACTTTTACATCACTTTACTACCAAAAGCACTTTTCTTTGACCTCTGAGGTTATATGTAAAACAGTTGAACATGCATGCTGTGTTACATCAGACTGAACTTTTAAGTCTCGAAAAAGTCCAAAAATTCCAGAGAACAGCTTAAAAATTTCCAACGTGATTTTTATACGTATTTTTTTTTTGAAATCACTACTTGATTGACTAAAAAAATTCTGGAATATTGATTCTCGTTCTTTATCGATCAAACATGAATAATTAAAAAATGAAAAGTATATCATCTTATATAATAATTTCTATTGTTACATCTTTAACACTGATTTAATAAATTCATCGTTCAAGTAAAATTCATAATGTACCATAAACCCTCTGTGTTGATCATGAATTCCCAATCCTCAACTGTGTAAAAATTCAGCCATCAAATACTCGTGCATCACGCGAACCGTGTTCGTGACAAAATTTTACATAATTTCGGTTATAGTTCTTCCCCACTCCGAAACAACCCTGTGAATTTTATTTCAAGTGTCACGACACATTTGGTGAACATTCGTAATGAAGCTGTTGAACAAAACTCGGATCAAATGCAGAGGGCAAATGTTTAATGGAGTCAGTTCAGCCAGAGACACAAGGTGGCGGAAAATTGCCTGTTTTAACGTGATTAATTTGTTAGAGTACAGGTACTCAGCCTGTTAAGAATTTTCTTACGACTATGCGCCGACTATAGGCGTCTATTGGTAACTCGATTGAATCGTGACTTCTGGCCCGAAAACTAGGGAATTGATTTGATGGACACGTCCGGCGAGGAAGTAACTTGAGCCATTAAATTAATTCGTCAAGGGAATAATGGATGAGCCAATAGCTTGTTCGTTCTACCCATAAAGAAATACGCACATTGATTACGTAAAACAATCGATCCCGACAAGCATACAGCCAATAAAAGGTTCGCCTGGTGCAGTGCATGACGTGCGCAACGGGTGATACAATATACAGTGTACCCGACTTTGCGCATAAACGACGAAATCTTCACCACGATAGAAACTCCTCAAGGACTCAGCATTCGCACGCAAAACCTGTAAGCTCTTCGTGTTTCGCCCCGCATGTATTAAGGCTACTCTATTCCATACCGCATACCCTGATAACGTTACGTAACGATCAGGGATCTCTTTTACAGATTAAACCGAACACCGCTAATGATTCGTGACAAAAATAAGGCCAGTAAAATTCTAACGTTCTACACGTGATTCAGTGATTCTGTCATGATCTTACAAGCGTCAGTTCTCGCGTTCAAGCGTCACAAATACTCCTGAAACGAATCTATCCGTTGGACAAATAAGACTATAAGAATTTTCATGAAGGGAAATTTAATACTTGGTATGATGTAGTCAGAAAGGATAATAATCTTACTTGCAGTTTTTTAACGTCTAAACCAGTTCGTAGATTATTCAATACATGATACTTCCTGCGACAACACATAACAGAGATTAACCTGATGCAAATTTTATTGTTAGCTTTTTTGAAGAATCAATTGTTATCTATAAAAGTATTTGAAGTTCAAATTCACGCCAACTACAGAAAAGGAAAAGAAAAATCGTGCGTCGGTACGTGTGTGAGATATCAAGATTCCCGAAACAAATTTCTATGATAAGAATGGAAACATCTGTGTATACGTCCTTTTACAAAGAGGTTAATATCAAGAACATTATCGTTGGTCCGAAAAGGTTGGAGGTAGCAGAGTAAGGCTGAAGCATGTGAGCCAGGTGTGAAAGTCAATAACGCAGGTAACACGCGGTAAGCAACGATGCTTGTAGAGGAAATCGCCCGAAGCAATTGGAATCAAGGATCTTGAGAAGCCTACGAAGAAATTGGTTGGGTCGTGCATGTCTCTTGCGGCCGGAGGTTATAAACCTGGTACAAGTCCTGGTATAATAATAACGAGAACCCCACAGAGCGCAGGGGCGTTTGCATTTGGCTTACAATCAGACGCGGCGTCGAATCAATTCAGTTGAAACACCTGAGCAGGTATAAACGAAGTTAGTCTGAAACTCAGACTGACTTGCGAAACTGGCCAAGTGAAGTTGTCACTCCGCAGGCGAGCGGCGCTGCTGGGAATGCACCTACTCTAGCAAAGCTCGTTATACTTTGCGCTGCACTGAGCCCAAGAACACATCGTGCACAAAGGTATGGAGGCTGACAAAAAAGTCAGCAACGGACTCGTTCCGAAAACTGCCCTGAAAAAGCAACGGTGATGGCGATGACGCAACAATAGCAGCAGCAAAAAGCTCGCGATCAAACAGAAAGTCGAGTAAACACCGGACCACCTGCAGGGGATGGGGCTGGCGGACCAGAGAATAGGGAAATGGGAGGAAGGAGAGAAAGGTACGTGCAAAATGAGATGGATTAAAACATCCTAGCGTGGGGAGGCTGACTCCGCCAGTGAGACTTTCATTAATTAATTAAGTACCTCTGTGTGAACATCTCTCGTATACACCGTCGTCCCCAAACACGAGGAGGTACCTACCTACCTACCTACGCAAATACACGTGTAAAACCAACCAACGTCTGCATCTATCATCGGAAGTGCATGGCACAGTCGCAGAGAACTCGTTGCAAAACAACTCGCGCCTGTTTTCCTACGATCAACACAGAGGGTCTCTTTGAGGAAGCTTGCAGATTCTGTTTCATCCATGGTGTTAACCATACTTAAAACCCGGCGCGTACCTTCGTGACAGTCGTTTGATTTCACTTTGTGTCATATGAAATCTTTCGAAGTTTTATAAACCGCTTCACTTGGCTTTGTGAGAAGCTTATTGCGAGCAGGTCAGGTCACTTCAAGTCATGTAAAGTTCCACGGAATTATTTTGAAGTTATTTAAAGTCTTCCAAAACCATTCCGAATTTTTTAATTACCTTTTCTTGTCTAACTTACCTTATTAATCAACTCTCCAATCGTTGCTTCGCCAGAAGAATGAACCACTGAGGAGAATACTATAAAGTGATTAACTCCTCTGAAATCTTCCTTTCTAAAAATGTATTCTAAAAAGAAGAATTCAATTTTGTTGTTTCACATGAAGTGCTGTCCAAGGTCAATGCAGCTATACTGCGTCTGGATCAGATCATTTTGTCCATCCATACCACGATCACTGGAATATATTGCGCAGCACTATTCCTGCGTTTATTGTGAACTTCAGATCGGTTTATCGATATACATTAATATTAGATATTCTATAAATATTCTTCAGTACGTGATATGTCATAAATATTTGGTTTAGTGCCCTAACAAGCTCCGATCATTTATGGGAGGTGGCAAGATTTGTAAGGCCTTACCTGCAAAGAACTGGGTTTCCTTATCGTTACGGCTATGCAGCTTCCTTACTACAATTTCTTAAAACGGGGATGGTGTGAATTTGTAGGAGAAATAGTGTTCGATGTACGATGAATTTAACCGACAAAAAAATAACTGGTTTATTAAATATGTGAAATGTGATGATTGTGATGTAAGATGAATGGTGATAGTTTACAGGGGAGTCTAAAAAAGGCTGAGACCATTAGTTGATATTGAAAGAGATGAAAGTTAGTTGACGTTTGGCGTCGAACAGCTTATCCCTGTTGAAGATTGTTTTTAAAAAAATAAAGGAAACTGGGTCGAGTGTCTAACAACGTGTGGAGGTGATTGGTAGTAGGATGTAGGGGTGGAAAGTCGGAGTTCTTGGAAAAGTTTTTGAAAATGCAGGCGAGGAAGAGAAACTGCAAATACTGTGTGTGGGAAACGTTGGTTGCAAGGATTCCTGAGTATAAAGTATAGGTAAGGAGAGGAAAAGATGCAGAGTAGAGTTGCGACGAGGCTTAACCCCTGCGACGGCAGGGTTAACTTAGTGCCCATAAAAAGACATCGATTTTTCAACGGGATATTGCGTCAATGCCGTCGAAGGGGTTAAAGTCAAAATAGAAAAAAATACCTTCACTGAGAAAAATTTCATTGGTTATAGTAAGTAGGAAAATTCAGTAAAACAGGTTTCGTTAAAAAACTGTTTGAATATTGTTGGAATTACGTAAAACGAGGTACGCGTAACTATTTTGCGCTATTGTCGATCCTTTTTTGGTAATTGTAACGCAAAATCAGTTTGTGAGGTTTACTCTACTTTTTTGGTTAAACAAGGCTTTTACGTCAATTTATTCTTGCCCAAGCATTAAATTTTCGCAACAGTTACAAGAAAATATAGTAACAGTGATCGTAATGAGAAAGAATAGTAACGGATACTAGACTTTCCGGTAACAGTTAGAAAACTAATTTTCATTTTCTACCTAAAACTATATTTTTTGATTGTGGTAAAAAATGAAAATAGTCAAGGAGTTGATCCGGAACTGAAAATTTTTCTCAGTGCAATACTGCTAGCGTAATTCTGGGTTGATTTCGCAACATGTTTACACCGCGAGAATCGGACCTTCCAACACCAGCACAATGTGTTGAATCAGTCACAACGAATTCACCGCAATGTAATCAAGTGACGTGCGAACACCAGAGTGAGTAATTCCTATCAAAAATTTATGCTATATTTACTGAAGCTAGTACCGTATCAGAATCAGTTCCGCCCAAGTAGCGATTTAATCTTAGCAGTATCAGTTTTCTTCACATCAGTGATGATTACGCCGACCTCGGCTCCTGTTGGAGAAGGGCAAAGATTGGTGGTACACTGCGAACGGTCTTCCGCCGTCCCTTTCGCCAATTAAGAGCGATGCGCAGACGGGGATGAGTTGGTAGGTGGTTAGAACTTAACAGCAACCAGGATACTTAATGGGGAATCCCAGCGTGGGGAGAAGCGAGGAAAACGACTCTCGATGATACGGTGCTGGAACTTTGGCAGACGATAGCACGGGCAGAGGACGCGAGTAACTTCTAGCCAATTTCATCACCGGAAACTAGTGATCGCTGCGGCTCGACTAGCCTCGGCGTCGCATTGGTTCAGACGCAGTTCCGTCCGGCCGGAAGTATAAATGACCAAGAGATGCCGGTAAACGGTGTCACCCTTCTTCCCTGTTCCCGAGTTGGGCCTGCATATGTAGGAGCATTTTGCTACCCATACACGCAGGAATTTCCCGCGCCTTGATTTTCCCGTTCAGTATATATCATCCGTGAAATGGGGGCGAGTCAGGACAGCCCAATTTCCCGCAATTAATGCACCACCGTCTATCAGTCGGTGTTCTTAGTGGCTGGTATGTTTCCAATGTGGATTCATCGCGGTGTCTAGTTCAATACTCTCCAAGCTTATGTGTCTAGAGATATGTCATGATATTTTCGGACCTCTTTGTGAGGTCTAATCCAAATTACCGATCATCGGTACCATACACCACTGCCGGAAGTCATCTTAAACCAATGTTTAAGTCAGACTCAGAAGCTTTTTGGACGAAGAGGTTTATGGTGTTTCATTTATGTAGTGTCGCGAAACGAAACAGTAGTGAAATAAAGTAAACGTGAAATTCAAATATGTATGAATTAGACTAACAGCAATCGGTTCAAGAGAACAGAATATTTATACAGACATATTTTTTCAAGATATACAAATTACAATTAAAAATTTCTAAAATTTTATCTGTGGAAATGTCGATGTCTCTTTTACCCCAACTTTTCACGCACGGACCTGTCGAACAATACGGAAACATTCCACGCCCAACCTGGTCTGCACCAAATTCGCCATCCAACCCAACCGAAATCCGAGGGTGGGTGGTTTGCCTGGAAGGGGAGAAGAGTAGTCGGGAGAACTGGAGTCCAAACACGGGAGGGTATCCGGGGTTTAAAACTGTACCGTAATGGTTTGCAAACACGTTCTCTGGTTTGACTGATTCGACTGGAACGTTCGAGAAAGCTCCGGAGAGTCTCTGCCGGAAACTCGTGCTCTACGTCTTCCCCAAACTATCCCGCATGACGGACTGGGGATGGGAAGATCAAGTCTGAACTCTCGCGAACTAAAATCTTTCACGCTTTAGTACTACCGTATGGTTCTTCCCTAAAAACTCTGTTGTAAGTTTTTGATTGCACAAAGATACGGAGAAAACTCTAGCTACCCTAAGAAGAAGAGCCAAAGCCTGGAAATCCGAAAAAGTTGGCTATTTTCGAAGTGTAATTCTAGTGAGGTACAAGAAGCAATGAAATTTTTTCGCTCGTACTTTTACGATTTTCTTATATTAAGACATCAACTTTGAATTGACTTTGTGAACTGATCGTTCAAAAATAAACTTGTATGCTGGAAATCAATTTATCGTGTACATTATTCGATTCACAAATGAAGATTCACGGTAGATTTGTGCACGGATTTCGCTGTAAAATGAAACATGTACCAACTCGATGAGGAGAAAGAAACTATTAGGAGCCTGCCCAACATTTGCGGTTTACTAATCACAAGAAGTATTTTGGCCTTGCAAGATTTCACTGTAATTCAGGGAAATCACTTTTTATGGTTTAATTTCGAGTTTTAATCGCTGGTGTGTTGAAAATCGGTCGAAATGGATTCCCGTAGATCACTGATAGCATCTAATAGCGGAATAACGATTTCTCGCTCTTCCGATGCGGCTAAGCAGCTCGGGGCCCGTTGCCCGGCCTAAAGACACTTTTTTTCCACTCTAAGACCGGTGGCGTGTCCGAGATATCGGAAACGCCCCCTCCATCAGCCCGACCAGCATGTATAGCATCTCCTCTCTTAACCCCAATGCCCTTTCGCGCAACTACGAAGGGTAGCTAAAACCACCCCCCAGCTGTAAATCCAACGGAAAGACGCCGCGCCGCCGCTGCCTTCCTGGAGCTAATCGAAAGGCGCTCCGGCAGAGATAGTATTTCGCTCTAGTCTACACACATTCACCCCGTCCTCACTTAATCTCAGGTCTGGCTCGGGATAGGTAGCAGGAGAATGTTGTACCTTCACGTATCTTGAACGTCTACCGCCCAAGACACTTACGCCTCGTTTACACTCTATGATTAAGCGACAATGTTTACACTGTCACAGCTTGAGTTTAAACTGCATACGTCGAGCTGACGGAGAGAATATCAATTGCTAAATTTCACGTCCTCTTTAGTCGGATGTTATTACAAATTTAAGGCGAGAACGCAGATACGGTCGCA
This sequence comes from Neodiprion virginianus, assembly GCF_021901495.1. Lineage (NCBI taxonomy): Eukaryota > Metazoa > Arthropoda > Insecta > Hymenoptera > Diprionidae > Neodiprion > Neodiprion virginianus. The sequence continues at coordinate 25,398,346 of NC_060878.1, read as the reverse complement.
GTTTAATTTATTTCCAAAAAAACTGCATCTTTCAGACCACATAACGAAAAATGAATCGGTGGCGTGCATAAAGGTTATCAGACTTTCTGAAACTTATTTATTGTCAGTTCATTTACCTACCATCAGGAATTATATTACAACTACAAGAGAGTCTAATTCCTCCTTCTCGAGAAGATGATCGTTATAGTACGATTTCAATTTCCTGGTAGAGCAACTGAAATGCAATTATGGTGAAACACATCCCTGCCTGAAACATTTCATATTTAGTCAAGTATTCGGAAATTGTGTCTAAACATCCCCGTTATTTCAAAAAATGTTGGTGTTTCGTTAAATGATTACGATGCAACAGAATCTGAATATGTTCCATTTATGCCAATCGACTCATTCTACTACCCTTCATACTTTGAATTCTCAATGTCATTGGCTTTTTTGGGTAACAGGAACCCGTAAAGAACATAAGCAATCAGCACTTTCATCTTCTGCGATGCACCCGCAATCCTGGCTTCAAAGATGTTTCCAGAAAATAGTACACTATATATGTACATTAGGGTGGTTAATTTTTTATCTTTTTGTTTTAAGGTGCTACTCGAAAAATTTATGAAAAATACTGTAACAAAAATTGTCGTAAATCCTGGAGGAGGTAGGAAAATATTTAGAGGTCGTCACCAATTATTAAAATATTTTTTATTTATTTTTACGTGTATATCTTAGGAACTTATTATCAGTTTACTTTTTTCATATCGTGGTCCGATTAATCATTGTTCATGAAAATCAGAACTGAAAACGTAATAGGGATACTAATATGATGTGAGATTCCTTTTTCGATAGCAAAAAGTGTTATCCAAATTTCTCCGAGACGATTAATCTTTCGGGTAAAATGCGAGAACAGCCAACTGCGGAATTGTTACGCGCAGTTTGCTGTTGATTCGTGAACGATTAACCGGGCCACGATACACAAGAAAATAAACTACTAACAAGTCCGTAAGGTGTACACATAAAAATAAATAATACATATTACAATAATTATTAGCGACCCTAAATATTTTCCCACCCACTCCAGGTTCATGTCACACATTTTTCGAGCAGGGCCTTAAAAAAAAGTGAAAAAATCTATGGTTGTAAATATATTTCTGTTCTTTCTATTGCTTTCGCCATTCTCCATACTTCTCGACTTTCCTGTCCGCAAACCTTTTTTTGAGTTTTTTCCCTATCCTGCGGTACCTGGAAGGGTAGCCGTCGGTCAGCGTCACAGGGTCATATAAAATCTGGCGACCAACTGGCGAGCCTGGTTTTTTCCAGGTTCCGGTTTCCCGACTTCTTTATCACTCTTTTCAAAAAACTTTTCTATCCTTTTCTAATATTGCTTTCCGGCACGTATGTACACTTGGGGATAATGAATCTGTGACGGATAATTTTTTCCACTAGACAGTTACGTTGGCAGCACAGAGAAACATACAGCGCCACAGTCGGCCGAGCGCGAAAGAAACTCAATCTCAATAAACGTAACATAACCCATGACCGCCGAATCTAATCTGAGAATACCGCGGGAATAATGACTTGGCAGATTGACAGGTATTCTAAGGTTAGATTCGGCGGTCATGGGTTACGTTACGTTTATTGAGATTGAGTTTGTTTCGCGCTCGGCCGACTGTGGCGCTGTATGTTTCTCTGTGCTGCCAACGTAACTGTCTAGTGTAAAAAATTAGCCGTCTCAGATTCATTGTCCCCAAGTGTACCTAACTACCTACTTGCATACGATGCCACAGTCTCTAACCAACTTTCGTGCAGAGCAGTCGACCAGTCCCCTCGATCTGAGTACTCGACCTCTCATATCATAGCTCTCAAATTTCTGTACATACTTTTGTAAATAAATCGCCTACCAGCTCCTACAAGTCTGCGTCGTTATTTGCATTCACTCGCACAATCACGACAACGATCATTTTCAAAGTTGTATTTTGCGAAAAATCTGTAAACTTAGATGGCGTTATCTCGCATTCGAACCCATATACTCATCGTCAGACACGGAGTGCAAACAAAACACACATATCTGTTACACCAGACGATACGGGGTTGATTTATGGCGGCAGGGCATATCAAGGTTTTTTTCACACCCTTGAACGATGTAGATATATGCGCCGTTATTATTTCTATATTTCAGAGTAGCGCCGGGCCCAAGTCTTCGGCATCTGGATGGAGTTAAGCCCTTGCGTAAGGAAGGGAGCGGTGACCGCGTGATACATTCCGCGACACTCCGGCAATATCTCAACGCCGGGCGGGCCCTATTTTTTATTCCGCTTTTCCGATTCTCATGTTTCAAAGATTTTTAAGCCCGGGAAGGACCGCCGGCGTGGCGCGCGCCCGGCATTAAAAGAATCCTGCGGTGCCTCCGGTTCCTGCTTGCTGCTTCAGGAACCGTTGAGACTATACGTATAGTCGTTCCTCTGCCTATTCTTCGCTCGCCGCTTTCTCTTCCCTCTTTGTTCGCCCGACTCTACATCGTGTAACCAAAGTCGTTTGTTTCCTGTACTTTACTTTTTCCCCTCCCTCACCTTCGCTCTTTTTGTCTTATTTTTCCGTTGGTTTTTCTCTCCACTTTATTTCTTCCCTTCTTTCTTTCTTTCTTTCTTTCTTTCTTCTTACTCAACTACACGCTCTGCAAATCGCGACTCAATTGCCTTCGACCGTTCTTCTATTGTTGTCAATCGCTGATGAACGCGATCATACTCAGAGAAAGGATTGTTTGAGTCAACTACCGTTTATTTGACTCTGCCGATTATGGCGATCGAATACGGCGAAAGAAATGCTTTTCCAATTCAGCTAAATATCTTGGTTGAATAGATGGGACAGACAATGTAGAGGTAATACTGGTCATTTACAACTAAAAGTATTATGACGAATTGATCGATAAATTTATCGTTGTATTTCAAATGGGAACATGGCAGTTTAAACTATACGTATAGTCGTAAGACGATGTATAGTAAAAGTGCGCGTGTACCGGAGCTACCAAAATATAGCGTTACGAATTCCTCTACCTTCTGGAAGGTTCTAGAACGAATATAGAGCAAAACAAAAGTTGATCTAGTAAGTCAGTCGCTTGTGTACATTGAAACCAAACGCTGCTCCAAAGCGAAGCCTAATACTCTATACGCCTGTTTACATTCTATATACACCGTTAAATTTAGTAAACCGATAAATTTGACATTAATAAAACTCTTCAACGAACCACAAACTCCATTGTATGCCTTTTGGTTAAACAAATCCGACAAAAATAAGTTTATGTTTAATTATCATACGTAATTTTACATCATACGGAGGGACTTGAATCGGGGACGCTTACATTACTAGTCGTATAACGCTCTTATAACTACCACACAAAGCTAACTCTTTGAGAATATGGCAATTTTCACTGTCTTCTACGGAGCTCTTTATTCGTGTCAGTAATATTTCCATCACTACGAGTTACTCCAATGCGACGATGAATGATACTGGAATTATTTTTAAAAGAATTCACAAGTAAATCTGAGAAATAGAAACACTAATATTAAACTGCACTTGTTTCGGCGAAATTCATATTTGTATGGAATAACTTTGAGTTATCGAAAATCATTTCGATTCTTACGATTAAACATTTGAAACAACATCATTCCCGCTATCGACTCAATTTTCATGGTGATTAGTCGAACTAAATTATCGGTTACGCTAATACAAATTCAGTCATGTCAATAAAATACTATGTATACACAGAACGAGTATTCAGCTCATTGGATCATCGTATATGTTTGATTTTGAAGCGTGGAAATGTTGCAGTGAACAAAAGTTTAATCTACAGGAAAATGATGTATTACATTTTATCGATAACCGAAAACACAGTCAGCTGAAACAACCGTTCCAAGTTAACGTAACGTTTAATTGAATCAAAAGATTTCTTATTGATTCAAGAGGTACTTTATTTCAATTAAGAAAACTTTTCGACGAAATTATACAGTCAATTTAACTTACTAGAAATTTTCGAGCCAAATTCACGATTCTTGAGTCAAATAAACTATGCTTAATTCAAAGAAATAAAGCTCATAAAAGTACATGTCGTTGAATGTACAAATTCTTTCTCGGAGTGTATAAATCTGGCTTCATTATCGACCGTGTCGATGTAGAGATAAGGATGTAACGATTCAAGTGTACCGGCGAAACTCAAAACAAGGACTGTATACAACGTAAAGATAACAGCTAAGTCAGAATGTTAAGAAGATTTCAGTAAATAAATGCAGAGAGAAACAATTTCGACAAGGAAAGACAAATTTAGAAGCATATTTTTAAACTGATACAGTTTCTTCACCGATGATTTATACCTTGAATTTTGCTCAATCTAAATTTGGTATTCCATATTCTGATTACAACTGGTTAAACTTGAAATTAATAATATAAATTACTGTTCAATTTCGTGCAAGAAAAGAAATTTGTTTGTTATGTCTGCCTTTTGGTAGAACATAAATAATACAAGGATAGAATCGAGAGTGTGACGGTCGATTCAGACAAAGAAGAAATGTAGGGTAGGTGGGAAAAAGAGGACTAAATGGCCACCCGGATTTAAAAAATAATGAAAAAAAAAGTAGCATTTTTTTATTTACCGACGTCGATTGCAACGTCACAAATTCATAGACTATGATCCTCGATATACTTTATTCACACTCCATGAATTATAAACATTTCATTCTTTCTGAAAGGGTCCCTTTAACCCTTCACTTCAACTTTGAAAGAGGGTAGCATTTAGTCCCGCACTGCCATATTTCTCTCTCTTTGTCCTCGAAATTATTTCAATAAATCAATGGCGAGTTAAAAGTTACAAGTAACACAACGTTCATTTTAAAATCACGTGGACTTTAATCGGAACAAGAATAGTTGAATAATAAAAATGATGAAAGTCTTGTAAGAGAAGAAAATATGACGAGACAGAAATCGATGAAGAAGTGTTGCAGGCGCGAGAAAAAAATAAAGTTTAACGAAGCGTTGGGAGGAGGAGGAGAAAGGAAGTGAAAAAAAAAAAAAAAAAAATCGAAGAAACGAGACATATTTTTCTATTATATTTCGTTTCATCGGCCGCCATTATCCTTTAGCGACGTTCGCTCGTTGCGACAATGCAGCATCCGAGCCGAATGGCTCCTGTCATCCCTTACAAAATATTCGCTATAGGTATACAGCATTATTTTTCATTGTTTCGTTTTGCTTTACCGCGATTTCTTTTGTGGTCGTTATCGCGTTGTTATCATTCCGTTATCCGCTGTGTGATGCCAATTATGTCGGGGAGTTGCGCGGCCGCCTCGCTACGCGCCCTTCTTTGGCTCCTCTTCGCCTCTCCGTAGCTTCCATGTACCCGACAATAGAAATCACCAGCAGGACTCGGAGCCAAACAATACCCGGTGGCCGGGAAATTATTGTCCGGGAATATAGCCGCGATCGACGCCATTCTCGAGCCAGACTTTGCCCGACGCGACTCGAAGAGAGAGAGAGAGGGAGGGAGAGAGAGGGATAGAGAGAGAGAGAGAGAGAGAGAGAGAGAGATTCTTCCGTTAACCTCCGTGGAATTTGTCTTTTGTGCCTTTTTACCCGCAACACTTGACCACAATATGTCCCTCCGGGTATTTCGCCGAGGATGACAATTTTTTGATTCAACAAAACTCTTCACCACGCACCCGATTTCTTTTCGTACTCATCCACCGCTCCGTGCAGTATCCTTAACCCTGCCGGAGATCCTGATTTCCTCTGTAAGATGACTCGAAAAAAATAAATCTGCTGAGTGGACTGGCCGGAAATTAAAAGTTTTAATCCAGACAATTGAGAAAAAGAATTTTCCGAGGGTACTCGGTTGTGAGGAAAAATATTTCTTTAACCGTAAAATGAATCTTTGATGAAATGAAACAATTTATTTTCTCTTGAGCCGAAAATGCTTATCGTTATACACTCGTATCAAGCGGGAAGTGATTTTTTTCTAATTTTTTTCCTTCGTTATTTTATATTACTTATTGCACACTTCCCGTTAGCGCGTCAAAATCTTAGACTTACTAAACGTCAACACTTTCCTTGCTGATCCAGTAGGTTCTTTTATTTCTGCACAGATTTTCGCAACCTCTACCGATAGTTATTTCCTGGTACTTAGTCTGCGAGAATTATTTAATTTCCAAAGTCGTTGCTAAGAAGTCAGTAAATCGAATGTAAATTTGCACTTTCAAAAGCTCATTTTCAATAAACTTATCAACAGTTGTTGATCATAAGCGTACAAAGAAAAAGATAAAAATTTTCTGTGCTTTCGACTATTACAATTACGGTACGAACTTTCAGAGATCAAATTTTGTATTCTTTTATAAAGAGTTAAGATTACAACATTTGAAACCTGTAAGTCAAGAGCTTTGAAAATCCACCAAAAGTCAATTATTCCGATACGCTAATCACTTTTTTTGTCAAATAAAAAAAAATTCAAAGCAGCATAAGTATAAGTTGATAAGTTATCTGGGTGAACCTGCGACATCCAACTATCGCATCCTCGATCGCAGGATCGAATCACGTTGAGTTGAAGGAAGCAGACGAGATCACCGCTGTTCTTTCGCGTATAAATTATCAGCTCCGGTGAACCGAGTCCGACTAAAACCCTTCCGGGGATCTGAAAACTCGGTCGTGAACCCTCGGCCAACACATACCTGCGTAACTACCCACTTGAAAAGTGAAGTTTGAAAATTCTAATAGAAAAATAAATACCAAAAGTTTTACGGACAACTCTAAATCTCGCCTCGAGTTATCGCCCACGCCTCGCCTCGCTTCACCGCTCGCACTCTTCAACGGCTCAACTTTTCGCTACCCTATTTCCGAGCCTCATTGAACTTGCATTTGTCTCCTAGGACCTCGGATTGCCGGGAAACTGTTCGCCGACGACGCTCTGAATCGGATATTTCAAGGCTTTTTACCTTTTCCCTTTCCCCGCCCTTTTCCTTTGTTCCTTCGTTTCTTTCCGTTTCTACATTCACGGAAGAACCGAATCGCGACGCTATTAAACCCGGGGTCGGAGGGCTTGAGTAACACGCGGAAAGAAAAGAAAACAACGGCTGATCTCCTCTCTTTATATCCTCGCTAAATCTCGATCGCGCGGTTGCATATATCCGAGCTACTTCAGACCCGCTGCTGCAGGGTAAAGCTGGGGGTTGGGAGCGAGGGGTGGAAAAAAAAAAAAGTTTTATACGAGATATTGAATTTTGATTCTATCCTGAGGCCTGCTCTCCACTCCTTCGGCACTGTACCGTATCCATCGCCGTATCGTCGGACTCTTCTCTCCTTTCCCCTCTTCTCCTCTCCTCTCCCCTCATCTCCTCTCCTCTCCGCCCAGCCAACTTCCCCCATGAAATCGAAAGACTGCCAGTATCCACCTACAGAGCCTTTGCTAACTTTTCCTTCCCTGAAGATCCACTGTCCCAGTTCTCTCTGTCTCTCTCTCTCTCTCTCTCTCTCTCTCTCTCTCTTCAACGTGACATTCGTCCAATTCTGCAAGCGCGAAATTATAAACAATTCATTTGTGGGTTAGTCAAATCTTATAGTTTTGTTTCCTTCTCTTTGCATGTTACGCCATGTCACGTTATTCAGTCATTTCAAATTATTTTATCGATATCAGATACAAAACATTTCGTTCAATCGCTTGGAAAGAAAGGATTTATTTCGTTTTTTACCTAATTAGTAACAGATAAAAGAAACATCAATTCACTCACGCAATTTAGATTATTATTTGAGGGGTGGAAATACAAAATGAAAATATTGGAAAACGTCGGTCACAATTTTTTAAATCTTATGCTTAAATAGTATATCGTGTTACAAGTGCGGAAGTTCAGGGAGTTCCGATGATTATAAAATTTATAGCGTGAACCACAAGTGCTACGTTCACGCAATTCAGATACAGTCAATTCGCAAATATGACACACGCTATTTTTTCCGATACCTGTCAAGGAGAGTTTCATTCGAGAAACAACGAAGATACCACTGACAGCGCGAAAATTGACGTTAGGTCACTTTGAAAAAAAAAAAATCGACTTACGCTCAATAACAGAGCGCGTAAAATTGAGCTGCACGAACGTGCGCATGCGCCAAATAAAGTCCTGGTGTGTAAAATATGGCATTTCACTTGCGCGCATGCGCCAATGTTCTTTTGCCTTACTGTACGGAAACGGGGCACTTTGCGCACGCTTCACGCGTATTAAAAATCAAACTTTCCACGCAGCCGTTGGAAAAATATTTCTATGTTCAAGGGTAATTGAATTTTACTACAAACATATAAGTAACAAACATATAAGAAACATCTGATACACCTTACACTCTTTGTAAAAACGAGTGAAGCAAAATCGAATAATTATCATCTTTGAATCGGATCCGTTTTATCGCAATTAATTTTTGGACATACGTTTTTATGCTTACAGCGGAAAATTTGCCTCCCGGTTTTCCGATGATCACTCAGGCGCCCACGACTAAGGTAGTTGAAATCGGGCACAGCGCAGTGCTATCTTGCGCCGCTGTTGGATCGCCAAGACCCATTATCTCTTGGGTCCGAGACATGATGCCCATCGACACGAATAATCCCCGATACTCAGTGCTGGACAGCGGTAAGTGTTTCCGTAGTTCTCTCACTCATTTTCTCAACCTGCATGTAAAAGCCAAGTTAGATGAAAGAATTATCGAGTTTGTTGCGTAGACGATTGATTTAAATCAGCCCAGACATACTTTTCGAACTGTAATCCGCTCTAATACGCAATCAGTTATCATTCTCAACTTCGTAGATCGTATTGAAAAATTTTCATTCCTTCTCCCGGTGGAATCCTTCCTAATTAACGCTAATTGGTCAGAGAAGAAGGAAAAAAAAAGAGAATAAGAGAAAGAAAAGAAGGAAGCAAAGTCGGATATCCCTTAGTTGGTAACACCGTTGAACTTTTAGCGAAGGAGAGTACCGGGTGAGGCAAAAAACGGAAGAAACTCTTGAAAATATTATACCCCGCTCGGCACGCGGAGGAGGTTTGACAAATCGCAAAAGTTTTTCCCCGGTATAGAAATCGCGAATACATGGAGTATACGAATGTGGATATCATTTGAACGGCTGGAGAACGTATGTGTGCAAGTAATGTATAGGGGTGCACGTCAAACGAACGTTACCGCTTAATTTTTAACCTCGTTATTACAACGCGCGTATGCGGCCAAGTTCTGCTGCAGTGCCAATATCGCCCTACTCGCTTCGAGTCGTCGATAAATTGATTTGCATCGTCGTTAGCGCTATTACATTCGCACATATTTACATTATCAATGCAAATATAAACGCTCGATAAACCATTAACGCTGTATGTAGTTAAGCTACACCCTTCAAATCGTTCAACGAACTTCACTTAATTGTGATCGAGTGTTTCTGATTTAAAGGTTATAATACACGACGTTGCTTTTGATTTGAATTTGTTTTTTCTTCATAAACGCGAAAATGAACCAAATAAAACTGTACTGAGAAAAACACATCGGTCAACCATGAGTCGACTTGCACTTTATGCAATTATATTAAAATATCACGCTTGAGCACTTGGATTACTATAGATCTTTTATCGATTGATGTACAGAGTTTGAACAATATCAAAACGATAATCGACTGTTCTGCAAAATTTTAAAAATTGTCATTCCACTTTCGAACAATGTGACCCGAAATTGAGAGAATTTGTAACAGAGATGCTATCTGTCTCTGAAATTTCTGGTGCATCCAATAAACGTAAATTGCATTCGGAATTACCCAAAATTACTTGAAACCAATGACAAAATTTCGAATCACACTACTAATTATCTGAAATTAGTAATAAACTCAAAGTCATCGGAAATCACTCAGTCGACAATTTTTATTGAACCCCAGAGTGTATTTTTTTCAAGACGGATTCTCAGATTACGTTGATATCTTAGTAAAACCTTTTGCGTTACTTACTTTGTCAACTCATTTATCACAATTTTACAATCTCGTATTGGACACTCCGTACATTCGTCATCAATGTGGAATAGAAGAAGACAAATGTGAAATCACGCAAGACCTTCCGAAGTCACAGAGCACAGAGCAACGTATATATTATACAGTGTTTTGAAGTAGTAAAAGTTTTTTTTTTCTTGCTGGAACATTAACTTTTACCGTGAGAAAATATCCATCAAAGTTTAAGGTTTTTAGCTCAAGTATAAAAGGTTCCTAACAGCACGTGACTTTCTCCCATTCTCACAACGTGCGAAAAAACGTACTTAGTCTAGTATCTTTTCGGAATTTTCCAAAATAATCACGAGTACCGTCTTATATGAATATAATAATGATGGATCGTTAAATTATTTTCAAAATTTTCTACTAGCTTTTACCACGTTGGATCAATAAAAACCAGATCTTATCAGAACCAAAACTTTTTTCAACTTTATTAAATATGATGGACTAAAACCGATCTTCTAAGATTTACGACAAAAAATATGTTACTATTTATATTTCAACGAAGCCAGTCTGGTTATGAAACCGTACTACAAAGTGATTTTAGAAGATTTGACGGACAAACTGGAATAAGTGTACTTCGTTAGACGTCATTTAAATGGGAAAGAGCGCGTGAAATAAGAAACCTCGTGGATCTGAGCTGAGAATTCTATAATTTGTAAGAATTAATTTTTAAATAAATTATTTCGACAAAAACTATAGTTTTGACCTTGTTCCAGTGGTAAAATAATTTTTACCATTTCCTTGCAAACTAACGAACCGGAAAACCCTGCACACAGAGGGAAAGGAATTCTTGAACCGACAAAATAGATTTTCTTGGAGTCCATTCACTTCAATCTATCCCTTATTTATCCCTTATTTTGTTTGTCAAAATGAGTTAGTCAAGCGAATTTCTTAATTCAACAACATCGTTTCTTGTCGCGATCGAGTCAAGTATTGATTCGAGCGAACCTTTCGATGTGTTTCCGAAATTCGTTCGACTAAATATCATTTCATTTGAAATTTATGTATTTTTCATCCAATTCGGGTGTTCGTTGACAGAAATAATTAGATACTTCAAATAAAATAAGTACATGAGCCAGCCGACAAAAAATTTGCAACTATCTAATGCCATTCTTAGTTGATCCAACCGGAGCCTGTTAGTCGTAATTGGTTGAATCAGTTGCACTAATTTGCTCACGAGGTAAAAGTAACATGACATGCTTTGGAGCAAGTAGAGAATATGCTGATCGTCAACTTCGGTATATCAGTACTATAAACGGCTGCTAGGCGGTGAACTTTCTCGCTACGGAAGTAGCTTCAGAGATAGTCATAAAGCGGGGTAGTTGGCTAGGAAATCAGATTCGGGTAACGTAAGATGAATTTATAGTCAGACCCACTGAAAGCGAGGAAAGTATCACACCGAGTTTCGAGTCATCGAATTTGATATTGACTACAAACAGACAAAAATTATTGAAACATGTTCAATTTATACTTGTACGTATACGACAATAAGTTTTCGGGTCTTACTCGTTAAATATCGGGTAAATCCTACAAAATATTGAGTCAACAAAATTATATAAATGATATCTATAAATGAACTCTCATGTTCAGTCAATGCAAAGGATTTTTGTAACAACAAACTTCATTACCCAATTCAACCATTGAACTCTTGACTCAACAGAACGTGAATTAAAACAAGATCAATTTATTTTAATACAAGAATGTCATATTTTTAAAACAACACGATTGAGGTGCGTTCAAGCAAATTTTTGGTAATTTCAATCACCACATTTTCTTGATAGAAAATTCGCATTATTGCTAGGAAGAACTCGTCTTATCTTGAATAAATTGATAGTCAGCATGGTCTGATTCGAAGGCTTGATTCAATTCTGTATTAAGTTGTCAAAAGTATTTTCGTCCGACAAAAGTGTTTTGTTAAATTAAGGAAGTATTGGCTAAAGCATTTAGTTGGATCAAACGAATATTACTTGACTCAAACAATCCTTTCCCCCTACGTGTGATATTTCTTTTCCTAGAAACATTCGCACGGTGCTGATTGTAGAAAGAGGAGTAGAGCCTAGAGAGTAAAACCTCCAACTTTCCTCGAGTTCGAGGTCTCGGGAGTCACCAGCATGGAATAGTGTTTTTCGATACTAGTGCGCGAAGGTGGCAATGCCCGCACAAGCGTGAAGGCGCATTCACGCGAGACAGGCATTGCCAACTTTCGCGCATGTATCGAACTCTATTTTTTGCTACACCTGTAATGGAAAGTCCGACATACGCGATTATTTTTACACGAAACCACGGCACGATGTCTGTTCAGTGACGATGGCGAGCACGGAAAAGAGTAACAAACTATTCCGTCGGTGGCGCTAGTGCAGCTATTTGCGAAATGCGCAACTGTGGATAAAAGCGCGACCGTCTTTTTCGCACACCGCTAGCAATGTGCGAAGGTTTTTTTCTCACACCTCTAGCAATGCGCGAAAGTTTTTCCCGCACATGTGTATAAAAGACTAATTTCGGTGCTTGTAAATAGTGCATAAATATGGACTTTCCATGCAGGTGTTGCAAAAAGTATTTTTCAAAATTCGTTCCGACAGGACGCGTCCCGCGATACGTACCTACAAAATATCGCGAGGTACAAAACCCTTCTTGCACCTCTGCGCCGTAGCTCCGCTCGAAGGTGATATCAAGTTTCAAAGATGCCTTTGCGAGACTCGGAGCGAAGAGGGTAGGAGAGGGTGTCGAACACGTCGTGGTTCAGGAAGTACGTCTCAGGATCCACTTTAGCGCGGCTAGGTGTCTAGTTGCGTTCGGATATATAACGCGTGTCTTCCTCTACGTGCGCCTACTCTCCAGAGTTCCCGTGCGAAGGTTTGCCATCCGTACTTTCGTTCTGCCAAATTCGTCCCAAGAACGATATATCCGTACCAGAAGTTTTCCCCACACGTTTTTGTACCCATACGTGTCCTTGGGCCGATCCACCAAGTTTTTGTCAGCTTTTTGGGGTGGGAATTTCTATCTGACTGCAATTTTGGTGTGTCGTAGTGTACATTCAAGCTTTATCATTTACGAGAAATATGTTTATCAATTTTATCCCATTAATCAACTAAACCTGTGACTTCAAATTTTTTGCACTTTTTGTAAAACAAATTTTTTTTATGATCTGGTGTGTTTTTTGCATGGAGAAACTGACCTTTTCAAATATGAAATTCATTCTCTGGTAAAAATTCCACAAGAACTAACAAAAAATATATTTTCCGACATTTATAGTCACTTATATGCGAAAGCTAACCAAAATATTAATTCTCAGGATTTGAACTGAATACTTTTTTAGACTTAGACGAAAAGTGAATCATAATTAAATCGGTGTAGATATTCCAGGGACCTCAAATTTTCTGAATATATTACTTTTCACTATAATATTTATAAATATTGATTTGATTATAGTTCCCTCTTCATCGCTCTCTAAAAATTTTACAATATATTCCAAAGCACCTACTTTTTCAGACTATAAATAAAACGAACTAATTTTCCGGTCCTTCCCATGTACAAGACTAAAAATGCCGAAAATGCGTATTTCTTCACAACTGATCTTGCGGAGTTACGATAAATATATTTCGTATGTGGAAATATTAGACACTTTTTGGAAAAAAAAAAAACAAAAAATCACGTCAATTTTTATTTATTTTCCAACGACAAGAAGTGCTAAAAATATAAGAGATGAGGTTCAATTGAAAAATGGGTTAAAACTGATTAACGTGTCTCTCGTTTGAAAGCTTAAAGATTATAAGATTCCAATATTTTAGTGCGTACGCTTCGTCGTACACTGAGAGAAATTTTTAATTCCGGTTACCGCTCAATCCTTGACTATTTTCAGTTTTTACCACAATCGAAAAATATATTTTTAGGTACAAAATGAAAATTAGTTTTCTAGCTGTTACCGGAAAGTCTAGTATCCGTTACTATTCTTTCTCATTACGATCACTGTTGCTATATTTTCTTGTAATTGTTGCGAAAATTTAATGATTTTGCAACATTAAATTGACGTTAAAGCCTTATTTAACTAAAAAAGTAGAGTAAACCTCACAAACTGATTTTGTATAGTTACGCATACCTCGTTTTTCGTAATCCCAACGAGATTCAAAGAGATTTTTTAACGATACCTGTTTTACTGAATTTTTCTAGTTACTATAACAAATGAAATTTTTCTTAGCGTATCCAAGCTGAAGCCAGATTGAAATTTCTACTCTAAAAAAACTGGCCAAACGTTCCCCATGCTCGTCTCACGTGTACAGAGCTACTCTTGTCATCTGCGACAAAACTTCACCCATTCCTTCTCCGCTGAGGCAAACTTTCAGCCGGTGCATTAATACTGGCGATAGGTATATATAATCCCCTTTGTTTAAAGTTATTGATCTCACGAGATTTAACGGCTCAAATAACCGCGTGCGTAATCCTAACCATACGGGTTTTGGTACGACGAAGTTCACGAGCCAATTAATGCGCCCTTTGATCGGTTCGCGATATTTCCGAGGATCAACGCGAAATGCGTAAAAAAAGAACCGCTTCAATTTTCCATACATGATGAGGGTTGAATATGAAGAAATATGCGATTTTCTACTCTGCAAAAATCGAGGGTTAAAATGAAGTTCCGGTGTCGATAACAGCTTTGAATGGTTTGAAGGTCGAAACTTTTAACAACTAAATCATGTCTTCGCTGCCATAAGTCAGAATAACCGAAAATAACTTTTGCAACGAAATTTCCTCTTTCGGTCATAAATATAAATTTTCCAAGGTCGAAATCCAAATCCACTTTAAAAGTTCGGGTTAAAAAGTTTCGTTTATGTTCAAAGTCGAATGCTATTAGGGCTCAGCTTGACGATACATATAAGCAACGTGGAGCATATTTGAACTTTAAAATCCCGTTTTTCTTCTCGAATCAACCTCTTCCAAAAATGTTGGTTTCAGAACATTTTCATAGATATTTAACCCCTTATCGTTAGGTATTTTAGTTATAACGTTTCAATTTCAGAGTTTAGTGTCTTTTGAATACTTACATAGACTTTTCGGCAATCGATTCTCATCATAGTCGGTATCCTTGAAATAAAAAATGTTGAAACAATGTAAACTTGGCGTTAAAAAACTTTGTACTTTGTCATAGAAGCTGAAATCTTCGGAGTAACTGATTCCTTTCGAATCCACGGTATTTGTTCGCCAGTTTTCGTTTACCTGCAATAACCACAAGCCGGTAACTCTTGTTATTTCTGTTTAATAAATCACACACGAGAGAGTATTTACTTATAGTTTGATAATATTACTGTAGTTTCCGCACAGCTGATATTAGTCGATACGAAATTCTTTCCGTTTCTCGTGTAAAAGGCAGTTGAGCGTTCGGAAAACAGAGCTGCTATTTGTTTTTCCGCTAGAAATTCTGCTATGTGGTAAAAGTTAGAACAAGGTACTCGCGCTATTTGGTAACAGCTTTCACCCTAAAATATTTTTCAAAGTTCATATGCAAAAAAATTTCACAATCTTCGATACCAAAACTAAACAAAATGTTCATTTTCAATACCGCATATGACGAATGCCTACAATTTTTAACTCGTGTCGGTCTCTGCAAAAAAAAAAAATCGCTCCCAGCGATTCGTCGAGTTTTACTCGATGATTTCATAACATTAAAATTTTGGGTGCTGGTTTATTCTTCAAAAATTACGGAAACAACTGACTGGCGTCCGGGTTCGTTCGAAATTACTGATTTTCATTTGAGATTCAACTTACTTCCAAACGAAATGAATCCTGTATTCGTATTCCAGTTTTCACTGGTTTTTCATACTTCTCCTTCTTTTCCTCAATTCCTGGTTATTATTATAGTAAATTTAACGTAATACCCGCTCCCCTTACATTTACATATTATTGGATTATTCCGCGTCGAGCACGAAGGTCGAGCTACGCAACAAATCCACATATTTCCACAATTCTTTCTTATTTTCTCCTCACGTTCTCGCCTTTCTTTTTGCACCCCGCAGAGGGTCGGGTGAAGAAATGCCAACCTGCCTTGGAAATCCGAAGATTTCGCTATGCGCGTGCCAGTCGCTTGTCTCCTCATTCCGAATGCCGAAATAAGATACTATCTCAGGCACGAGTTACAAATTATATCATCGACAAATGAAGAAAGAAATCCAAGTTCCCTCAATTCAGACGGTCTAACTATTCCCTATAAAACGAACCCCGTATCTACACACAATAAGTAAATCGATCATGATAAATCTCGAATCATATATTACCCATGGTTCCCCGAAACTTGTCAAACTTCCGTCTTTTTCGCTTATAATACCACTGCCACGCGAAGCACGTCGAATTCAATAGTTAAAAAATTCATGCACGTTTAGCATGAAATAATAATTATACCAAGACATGATAATACGGGGTAATAGTCCGTTCTACCGACGAATTAGACCCATAGTAAGAAGAAACTGAACCAAAAAAAAAAAAAACTTTCGTTTTAGCGGAATAGCTTTCGAAGAAAAGTTCGAGCTATAAAGCATCCCTTACATAGATAAACGTAATGTGCTCACAACCACCATCGCGCACTTGCCCCCGTATACAAAATACGGGGATACGAACACATCCACATTTCTTTTACCGAGAAGTATAATATCTATATGAAAACCTCGGTTATATTGCGTCGGTAAGGGAGAATACACGCGAATATAAACTTAGGTCAATGCGAATGGTTATGTAGCCGAGTCACCGCGTGCGTGAGAGATACGAGGGGTGTGTGACACTGACTTTCACTCCCTACCTCCTTGCCTCTCTTTTTCTCTCTCTCTCGCTTGCACAAATGTTTATTTAAACTGAAACAAGAAATACCGTTATAATCTAATTTAATCCCCCCTAGTCAATATTTCGCTAGTATTCGTCTAAAAGTACCAACTGTATATTCCGGTGGTTCTTAAAAAGCTAATTTTTGAACTTTGACTGTCTTCCCACCGAATTGCCTCCAAATAATTAAAAACTAATTCCCCAATTTAAAATTTGTTTTTTATCTCGACTCTAACCCGTGCCGCCAGAGGATTTATTTCCCTGTTTAACCCTTTTCAAGGAAACCGTAAATCTCCGAAACAGATTTTGATGAGATTTAATAGAGGCGGGCTTCTTAGATCGCTGATTACGAATCTAGTTTTGAAATTTGGAAATTCAAAATGGTCGTTCCAATGTGACCGTCAAACATCCCAAAAGTCACTTGGTACTGCTACATTGGATCCGCTATTTTGAATTACGAAATTTCGAGGCCGGATTCGTAATCAGCCATCTCGGAAACCTATCAAATTTCTTCTAAATCCCTTAGGTAGATTTACTGATCTGTTAGAAAGGGTTAAATTGCAAAGTCAACCCTCTGGCGGCACGGGTTAGAGTTGAGATGAAAAATTGAAAAAATTAGGACATTATTTTTGAATTATTTCGAGCCGATTTGGGGGGTGAGTAAAGTCGAAATAAAAAAATGAACTTTTTAAGGACCACCATATTGTACATGGGAATTCATTATTCATGAGTTGTAAACAAAAATATTACATAATCGCACGGCCTCACTGGCATCAATCCTACGATGATATTGTAAGCCATGAAGCATCCCGCATCGGTACACGAACGGAAAGAATTTTAATCAACGAGTAATTGCATTGCGAGTTATATAATATGCACGATGCTTGCCCTCTTATTTTATTTCATATCATCGTGCCTACAAAAAGTGGTAAAAAAGTCACCTGTTTCATGTGACCTGAATTCATTTAACTATGTGCTATTTTAATCAAACGAGGTGCATAGCGTTCGAGATTTATCCTCATCTAGTTGAAAGAGGGTAGACGAACAAATTTGAATGAAAAAAAAGTATATTAATTTGCACTACTATTAAATCGATCCAGTCTTTATGGGGGTTTCCCAGAACAGTAAAAAATTATCATTTTTGGAATGGAATAAAACAGAATGTATTCGAGAGCCAAAGTTTCCGCTTTGAGACCAAAAGAAAAAGTCACAGCAAAAAGCCAAATTTCAATTTATCAAAGATCCGTTCGATAGAAGCTTAGAAGATATATTGACGATTCTAAAGTCTTGGTTTTTGTATTTTGGATATTCCGTTCACCTACAAACGTGGTTACCGTTTTGCCGATCGGTTGCCGCAAAGCTCCGCTTAAACAGACATACAGGAGTCGATTTTTGCGATGACTTGAAAAACTTTTTTTGTATTTTACAACGAAAATCCGCAGCTTTCAAATGGATTTTGGTTCACTTCATTTCTACCGCAGCTATAGATCAGTCAAATGTGACGCAAATGCAGAAGAAAAATTTTTTGAGAAAATCTTCCGCTGTAACACCGGCAATAATATGGAAAGCTCTGCCTCTTGAATTCCTGTATTGCTTTTAATCAAAATTAAACCATCATTCAACCCTTTAAAGACCGGACTACAAGATCTCGTACGAAAATAATATTCCGAAGTTGGTTTTTACGTTCATTTTCAAGGCGTTCCTAGGCGCGAAATTAGAATACTGACGGTACAAGTAGCTACACCGATAGAACTTAACTGTTACTATCTAAGAATTTCTGAATAGCGTTTGGAGTTCGTGGATCACCAGTGACTCGTTACACTGAGAAAAATTTCATTTCTTATAGTAACTAGAAAAATTCAGTAAAACAGGTATCGTTGAAAAAAACTCTTCGAATATTGTTGGAATTACGTAAAACGAGGTACGCGTAACTATTTTGCGCTATTTTCGATCCATTTTTGGTAATTGCAACGCAAAATCAGTTTGTGAGGTTTACTCTACTTTTTCAGTTAAATAAGGCTTTAACGTCAATTTATTGTTACACAAGCATTAAATTTTCGCTACAGTTACAAGAAAATATAGCAACAGTGACCGTAATGATAAAGAATAGGAACGGATACTAGACTTTCCGGTAACAGCTAGAAAACTAATTTTCATTTTCTACCTAGAACTATATTTTTCGATTCTGGTAAAAAATGAAAATAGTCGAAAGACTGAGCGGCAACCGGAACTAAAAAATCCTTTCAGTGTAATCTCTAAAGGCTTGTTAACAAGCCCTCAGTAGAGTAACAAGCATACGATAAAATCATTATGAAAACGTTATCTTTGCGGTACAACTCGAGTTGTAATTATAATTAGTTTAGGCAAAGAACTTGGAATTATATATGTCGTAAGTATTTGTCTATAATTCATTATCCTGTGTGTGAACCTGCGATCTAATACCGGCACAACGAATACAGTCCTATTGTACAATAAATTTATATCTATCTATGTATCTACCAATCTAATCTGATGAAAGAACCTACGCCCTTGGATAAAATTATACGTATACGACTTAGGCCTGTAAACGAACCCACGTATATGTACGCAGATACGTTATACGTTTCGAGTTCCGTTGGCTGATCGCTCCGATATTAACGCCAGGAATAATTGTCATGCAGGATAACACGCACAGTGTTCTACCCGAACTCGCATTAACTATACGTCAAATGTTCGCCGCTTGGTGTATTTATTCTTTTTTTTTCTTCATTTATATATACATACAATGTGTTTTATCAAGTGAAACCAGAATTTTTTAAACTAACATATCGTTCTTTTTGCCATGCTTAATCACCAGATTTGGCAAATTCAACTTTCTTTCTTCATACGTGTATGCACTGCTGTCAATTTATAAAACTACATGTGTATATTATTTAATTTTCCTGTTTTATTTTCTTTCTATTACGAGGGCTGGCATGCGTTTTATTTTATGCGCACGATATTTCACAGTGACATAGGAATGATTCGATATAACTTTTGGCATGTTTCGTTGGAAGTTAGCGCCTCTCGTACCGGAAAGATCGATAAAAATTATCAGCTGTACTTGCAGATTTGCTAATCTAGTAGTAAAACTAAAAGTAAAACGTATTGGCTTTGGTCTAAAATTGATAGAAAATTTTATAAAAATCACTATGATGCAAATAAAATACTGCAATAAGGAAGAGTTTCATAAGAAATAAAAGAAAGACGTTATGAAGAAATAAAAATTTAAACGCCATAAGATTTGGACCATACTTGATGGTAATTACACTAATTGGATTGCTTAGTATGGTGATGAAAAGTACCACATAAAATACTATCCTTACGGCTTATTTATTCGTCATATGATGTGATGATCTAGTTTAAAACCCATATATAACTGTAAATTACCTATAGAATATAAGAAAATCATTGAACATTAACAGAAATAACACGATGAGACAGAAATCAATGAACATCAATTGAAATCACGCACACTTGATATCCAAACAAATGTACAACAATGACGCAAACGCTGTTAACCAGTGGATGTCGACACCGAATCATAATTTTTGTCGCGCCCGCGTTGTAAGACGTCGTATATTTGGCACTGGGCTGAAACTGAAAGCTCATGAAATTTCACCCATTAAGCTTACGCCCAGAGCCAACACAGCGCCAGATACAACTTACCCCTTCGTTCATGCCTCTGGTACACGCATACAATCCCCCCCCCCCCTCCCCTATAAGGGTACCTACTGCCTAGAGATGAAGGCCGCTTAACACCTGTGCTCAAGCACGCCAAGGCGCCGGCCCACCACCCTCCCTTCGAGCCATTAGCCCCTGCATCCCCCCCTCGTACCTCAGGGACTGACTTATGACGGTGCCGCAGAGGCTCGAGTGAGTTACCCCGTCGATGGTAATCTACGGGGGCGGTATAGGTTACCTGGGGTGGTTGCCGAGGCTAGATCCCGTCTTCGTATACCAACCCAAACGCGGCAACACCCCGACGTGGAACCTCCCCGACGATTCTTCCCGTCTTATCTTGGGGGGCGCAACCTACCCGCACCTCGGCCTCGTGGAGAGGGAGAAAAATGTCGGTGCACTTATCAGCTACCCTGTCTTCAAACCTGTTCGACGAGATACCGAACAACTATATCTACAGGCGCACGAAGGCGGAGTAACGCTGGCAGTCGGCCCTACCGATCGCGCGTCCTGTAATACCTTTGAGTTTCATTTCGCAAAGGACAAAGGGAAAGCTCGTTGGAACAAAGTTGATGGCGGGTGAACGATTAACTCTTTGATGGACGTCTGGCGACGCCCTTCCATTGAAGTCTCCCTCATTTACATACCAACCCGTTGCAGATCGATTCGTAGAACACTTAAGGGGTCCACGAGCTTTCAATACTGCTTTTCTCAACTCTCCAGATTAAAATTCATATTTTTTCAATTTCACTAGATCATGGTCAGGGCAGCAATCAGTAATCCTCGATGATAAATTCTCACATGATCGCAATATGATCATAGAAGAGGACTGCCATAAACGGGAGGTTTTCAAATAAACGCCGCAGTATGTTGAGCTGCCTACCACTTAGGGGAATAAATATCGGTATGGGTAGGTAGCGCGATTAAAGTCCTTGCGAACGAGCTGGAACTGCTCACTTTGTGCGGATTTGGCCAAGTTGTTGTTTCTCTGTTTATAACGTACGCTTAAGTGATCAGTGATCGCGTTCCGGAATCGCGATTATATGACTCGACTTGACTAAAGTGACGATGACTCGGTACACGGAAAAAAAAATTCAGCTCGTGGAACTAAATATTAGATAGTTACTTGTAAACAGTTCGTCGAACTAAACGTTCTGTTATTGGAAGAGCACTGCATGGTTCGTATAACTGACTGTTAGTCAGCTGTCATAGCTGTACGTTGTTCAGCTCTCTCAGCTAAACAGCTTCGTTCGACGAGCTAGACCAGAATTTTTCGGCTCCGCTCACAGCGCTTATTATTAAATAGTACAATTATATTGCTATTAGTATTATTTTTCATCATTATTATCATTATTTATTCAGTGTCATTTACATATTTGAATGGACTATTTAAACAATTCTCTATCAACTGTATTTAAATCATACTCATGAAATTTGAAGGTTATGAAATATGTCAACGCACCAGAGCACAGCGCAACTTACAGCTCTTAGAGCAAAACCATTCAGCTGTGAGAGCTGAACAACTTGCAGCTATCAGAGCTGACTAATATATAGTTGCTGTAACTACAAGATAGACCGTAGAGTGCGTATAGTTACTGGAGCTGTAGAATACAGCTCGCCGAACAGAATTTTTTTTTCCGTGTAGGTCTGTTTTACCGATTTTTATTCCCCTTAGGTCTGGGCAAGCCCACATACTCCGACGTTTACTTGGAAACACGCTGTATTATGTTTTATTCTCATTGCCAAGCTTGCGATTGAGTCGACAATCTTATTGGCACATCTTCGGGATAAGAACAGTGGCCCATCCAAATTACAGCCGAATCATTTCAGCGGTTCGACTGGAATCAACTCGCGAGAAATCCGTGCTCACATACATTCACTTCTGAAAATGCTTAGCAAACTTTTTCTTGAGTGCTAAAAATAATAAGTAAGTAAGTAAATGCGATAATCGAAATCAGGTACTAGTCTCAAACTCTGATTCCAATGAACCTAATGAACATTTTTTTACACAGTAGGAACATTCAGTGTAGGTACACGCATTTTTGTATTATTCAAACAAACCAAATACCAATTAATGATCAAAGTGGCAGCAAGATAGGACCAACGTTCAAAACGGTATATCTCGCAAACAGCTTCCGTAAATTGATTTATTACAAAAACTGAGCGACATTTCTAACAAAAACTCCGAGCTTCCGACAACGCCACTTCGCGTCTAAAACGTCAAATGTCGTGAAGTTCGTGAGCATATCCAATGATACTCAAGTACATATTTGGTTTGAAAATGATTCAAGTTTTTTACAATGTATATTAATTTGACAGTGTTTTTACGGATTCAAATTTCTACCATCTAATGGCAACCCTGAAAATTCAAACGTAAAGTTAAAAAAACTCATTTCTTAAAACTTATCGCTTATCCATGTACCTAATACTTGAATTTTACTGTTCAGCTTTTTACTAGCGTTACGCTCTCTTCCCATAAGGTGAAACATGTATGGTAAGAGGTTATAACTTTAAAATCCGTTTGGAAAATACAATAAATTCCTTCTTCGGAATACATTTTCTAAAAACAGAAACGTTGCAACGAGAGGATGAATTATACGAAAGAATTTATAAAATGAACGGAACGGACAATGCATTCGATTCTCAACGAGTGAAAAAAAATCGTCCCCGTTTACGAATTTCTTCAAAGTCCCTAAAAAATTGTCATCCCGAGCTAATCTTACCTTTTTCCTGTGAAGTGGCTTGGCCTTATAGAGCATGAAATAAATTGTAACGAGGGTTCGGAAAGGTCGGCCGAAACGTCGATTGGTGACTTCTTTGATTTCGACCTAATCGCTAAGAGGAGACCCTTCGGTGTATCGTAGTGAACGTTTGCATGGTGAATGCTCATTGAAAAGGGTTCGGCAAAGGCTTCCGCGAAGAGTATTTCCGATCATGGCTCCCATTTTCCGCGCTCCCCGCAGTTGTCTCTTGGCCATATCCACAAGACGAACAGAGCCGCCTCCTCCGCATCCGTCTTTCGGATTCGTAAACATATTTTCCATTAGAATATTTGTGTTTTACTTACGAGAGAAACAGGAAAAACGAAGAGGGTGCCTCGAACGTGCATCCTGCTCGCGCCCTGCGTTCGCCTACGTAATATTAAATCTTCCAAGGCAGACATTTCAATATTCGTTCAGAAGTTTGCAAGAACGGCTGCTGTAGCATCCACGGGCAGGAATATAACTCAACTATCAGTTTTGCCTTTTTTCTGCTTTCCAGTTGTTGTTGTCACCTTGGTACGTACAATGATTCCTATCTCGGCCGCCATGTTGAACTTGGTTAGTTGAATATAAAAACATTTCCGCAATCTTTGAAAATATCTTCACAGCTCGGATATTGGGTTTTAGTTTAATAATGCAGTTGGTCCGAAACGATTTTTCATCCTCCACAGAACACCGAACTTTGTTTATAATAATTCAGCCTGCAAAGACCGTTGAGGAGGTACCCTAGTCGATTTCAACGTTGTCGTATATATCTCCAAGGATTGGAGTCCACAAATTTTAAATGTAAAAAAATCCTCAATAGCCGCATTCTATACGCAATTCTAAACAAAAACATTCGAATGCATTCTCATTTGAGGAAGAAATAAAGAAATGGCATGGATTCTACGAAATCGCAATAGTGAATTCGTAGAATTAATGCCATTTCTTTATTTCTTCCTCAATCGAAAATGCATTCGAGTGTTTTTGTTCAGAATTGCGTATAGAATGGGGCCGTTAAGCCCTTTTTCGCGTTTCAGATACGTGGACTTCGATATTTCGAGATATACACGTCAACGTCGAAGTAAAGACATCGCAAGGTTGTTCCAATGTTACGAAAAAATCCTCATATACGTATGCATAGATAGAATTTCTTTTTGTAAAACGGATAGCTGCTCCTTGACGTTGACCGTTGCCTACTCGAAGGTGCGATATGCAAGCCCCTTGACAACGAACACCATTACAAATGATACGACACAGTGGCGGTATCGCAGGGCGGTACCAGCCAAGCACTCCATCACTGGGCGAACAAAGTCACTATCATTGCGGATCGGAATACGTTATGGTAGACGACCGGTATAATTTGCCGTGACTTGGTACTAATGTAATGACTCTTTTCTTCGCGAAACACAACCATTATATTCTAATTAGAGAAATAATTAAGTCGCAATTAGTAAGCTGCCGTTGTACGTCATAAATAATTAATGACGAAACACGCGAAGGGTCGCCCAGGGGGTGAGCGGCCGGGGGAGGCTGGTAACGGTGCTGGTTTAACCAAGATTATAATTATATACCCCCACCGTTGACAGATAGGAAAATATTGCGAGATAACAATATCTATGTATACAGCGTATGAACGCAGGCATCGAGCCGAAAAGAGGATATTTTTTGCTGCTTCGTCCCCCCGGGGATCGATATGAAACCTTGCGCGATTCTTATTTTTTAATTTATGTTTCACTTTTCCACGTCGCGGAGACGAGCCAAAGTAATTTAATCAACTCCATCCTCGGTATCCCCTCGAACGCTTGGTCCCTTGGTCGCTGCGATAAAACACGAAATTTCGAAGAGCGTTAATAACTCGACATTTCAACCTAATCCCATCATTAGCTCTTACTATGTATTTTTTTCCCCCCCTCTTGCTTTTTTCTTTATTCTTTTCCTCCGCTCTCGTTATCTTGACAGTTATTTCGATGAACGCTTGGCGGAGAACGCTATGAAGTATTTGACAAGAGAAAAAAAAAAAAAGAAAAGTATAAAGAGAAGAAGACTCACCCTCATTTTCTGAAACGCGGTAATCTGTTTAAGCGCCTTACCACGCCATTCTACAACTTTTTTTTTTTTTTTTCTTTATCCCTTCTAACCCATCAACCCCAAGTTTTCGGTGTCGTTTGCTTTTTAATACTGCCGGTACAGGCTGACCCATTATTGTCTGATGAAATCCCTACTCAAATTCAGTCAGGTTTTCCTTTATTTATTTGAAAAACGTAATCACTTTTCGATCTCCACAGGAGTAGATCAATTCTTCAAAAGATTAATACCGAATCTTCACGAGCTCGGTGAAACCCCTGACAAGTTCTTACACGCTTCGTTATTTCCATACCCTAGTACCAATCAATGCAACAATAACTGTAGCGCAAACCTTAAATATTACATCCGTCTTGCAAGTATATTACGAAAAATTTATCTCTTCCGATTGTCACGGTTTCTTTTTCACTCATAGAATTACTATTATATAATAATGAGAATTAAGTTGCAATTACAGAACACAAAATTTGTACCGAAGATGACCCGATTGGTGTAATGATAAAATTGCGAGAACGTTAAAGAAGAAAATAGGCAAAACTATTACTACTTTACCGGAGAATCCTGAAAAAAATATGTACCAGCTATAGCAAAGTCTTGTCACGAATAGCTGCCACCTAAATATTGTGACTTGATTTCAGGAGCTCTTCAGATCACTGGATCTCAAGTTGAGGATCAGGGGAAGTACGAATGCGTCGCAAACAATTCTGTGGGTACGGAATACTCCAAGTCTACTCTGCTCTACGTCAAAAGTAAGTTAGAAGAACGACTGACCCAGGGCTGCAGGGTGTACTTCATGCTTATACCAATATTCGTGCTTGATTAATTCACACCGTACATTTATCAATTATCCAGTTCGTCGTGTATCTCCCCAATTCTCCATACCTCCGCCTGCGGTGAACGACGTTGTTCTCGGCGCGTCTTTGAACATCACGTGTGTGGCTTTTGGCGCCCCGATGCCATACGTCAAATGGCGTAAAGATCCAGCCACCGATTTGACACCCGAGGACAACCTGCCTATCGGGAAGAACGTACTCTACTTAACCGATATTCAAGAGAGCTCGAACTACACTTGCATTGCTGCCAGCGATCTGGGAATCATTGAAGCTGGAACTATGGTCAAAGTGCAATGTGAGTTAACAGAACTGCTGAGCTTTTGGAATAAGACGAGCTAATGCTTCAACGAAGCAAATTCATTTCAACTACTTTGAATGGCAACTAGTTTTCTTTTCCTGGGTCTAAACAAGAACCGATCCCACGTTCAGGAACATGCTTTTATAACCAGTTATTCCAAGTAGGTACCCTAATATTTCAACTGTGAATGTTTCCGACATGTCTTCAACTTTAAACGATAACTAGACTAATCTAAGAATGATTCGACTAGGCCGCCATGATTTTGCTTTGTGAGAAGCTGGCAAGAAACAGTTACACCAATCCGCAACATTTGAGATGAATTTTTCATTTCTCGAGTATAATATAAATTTTGCGAATAACGTCTGTGGAATGTTTCTCATCTTATGCGTAGCTCTGCCAGTGCCACCGGAAAATATCCAAGTATCTGACATCACGGCAACGTCTGTTAAACTGACTTGGTCCTACAAGGGACCCGACGAGTTACAGTACTACGTAATCCAGCATAAACCCAAGCATGCCAACCAGGCTTATTCTGAGATTTCCGGAATCACAACCATGTACTATCACGTGCGAAGTCTCAGCCCCTACACAGAGTACGAGCTCATCGTCATTGCCGTCAATAACATCGGACGTGGTCCCCCCAGTGCGCCAGCGATTGTTACAACGGGTGAAACAAGTCAGTATTAACACGATGCTCTCTTATAACCAATTACCATTCTTCGTTCAAAGCTCGTTTCAGCAGTAAGAATTAAGAAGAGAACAAACGGTAAGAAGGCGGGTGGATTTTTTCACCGGAAGTAAATTCGGTATTTGAAAATCACTTTTCATTCATGTTGAATTTAGCTATTTTCACGTGAAATTTGCTTTAACTTTTTTAATTCGATGTATCCGGTTCGCAATTTCGCGGTCAGTTTCGTTTTCACCGAACGAAATACCTCAGACACGTCGTACGAAAGTATTTTTGCAATTTCACACGGAGACCTCGATTATTGTTTCATCCAACGTGAGAGTACTCCGTTACCTTTACGGGATTATAAACGGCTGAAGTGTACCTTGAGATGGAAAAAATCGATCCGTCTTACCGGTTAATGTTTTTTAAGGAGCTACACCAACGATCAAAGGCTCTAACTGCAGCTACCACTGCTGTAGTGCCTATAATCCGTGACCTATACGTTTATATTTACAGCGATAGGACAGCCGCAAAACAAAATTTGATGAGAGTCATGTTTATTTTACACCTGTTTGCATATGTGTATAGCGATTAGGGAATTGGCATGAGTAATAACGTTAATTATGTCATGTCGCACTGAATGCGATGAATTATCAATATACGTGTATACATCCAGGAAACGTCGGGGTGTATAAAGACTGTGTATTCGAACAAACGAATCGATATCCTGCTTGGCATCCATCCGTCAGTTATTCAAGTGACTAAAAAACTTCACGTTGGCGTAATATTTTTGTTGGAAAATTGTTTAATGCTGCACTCTTTATTACCGGATAACATAACTTTATTGTTACTTTCGTCAGTAGCAGATGTGATTAACGCGCATTATTCACGATCGCGGCTCAAAGCATATTCGCCTTGAACGATAATAATCATCGTATCATAACGCGGTCCATCGTCAATTTTCACATCTCGGATTCTGTGTCATCGTTAAAAAATATTGCGGACGGTCGGAAATTTGAGAAATAATATTTTTCTAAAGTAAATTGTTTGAAATTTAGTTTTTGCACCTAGCTAGATTTTTGCACCAACATGATGAAATGTTTTTGTAATATTTTTTGAGGGTACTTTGACATTTTTTCATGCTGTCCATGGTCTCGAACCGCTCGCTTGGCCTTGGACACTTTGATCCATGTAAGTCTGAAAGAATTTTCACTATCCCTCATCTCCTGGTCACCTATTCGTCGCACTTTGCTGTATTTTTAAAAAGTTGTTTTTGAAGTTGGCTTTTTTCCATTACAAAACTCGTCAAACTCTTCACTTTTCTGTCAGTAACGGAATGAGAATACTTAAGGAAAAAGAAAGGAACGCTGCATAGCAACGTTCGTGTACAATATTTTGGACTTTTCTCAATTCTTAACACTTTGATGTTTTTGTAATCACAATCTACCGATAATAAGTATGTGTGTTCACTGTTTATGTGTGTAAGCAAACCCGTTGAAAATCTCTACACTTCCAAAAACCACCTCATAATTCTTGAAAAAAAAAAAAAAAATATTAATAAATCATTGAACTGGTAGTAATCGATAATATTTTTGCATTTGCCATTGCCGTAGCGGAATCGACATATGGAGGTGCCAGTAAGTAACTATGTACTAAGTGTGTCAGTAGAAAAACGTAAAAAAAAAACATGTTTTATTGCTCGAAATGTGTGTTTTTTTTTTTTTTAATGTTTCATCTAGAACTGTTCTTGTGATCTTTAACAGTAACAGTTTTTAATATGATGCATACGACGTCTATTTACTTTTTATAATCCTTTATAGAAATCTCGGCTCGATTATACAAACTATCACAAAGCACGCGTTACCATTTTGTGTTTTGTTTCTCACTTTTGTGCAATTACTAACCGGAGCATAGTCGTTGATATTTTTTAATTCGTATGATTCCACCATACTGTATCATGTAGAGTAAAATAACACGTCAAATTCATGGTGTTTCCAGAACCGGGAACCGCACCCCGCAACGTTCAGGTTCGGCCGCTGAGCTCGAGCACGATGGTCATTCAATGGGATGAGCCAGAAACACCCAACGGTCAAGTAACGGTTAGTCTTTTTTATTAAAAAATCGTTTCAAATCACACACAAGTACCTCTCTCAAATAGTTTAATAATCGTTATACTCTAAAAAAAAAAAAAAAAATTATTGAATTTCAATGTCACAAGCCCAACCAAAGTGAAAATAGTTAATACATGATAAGCTATCCTGAAAATGCTTGAAAAATTTGATTATCTCTAGAGGGTTACCATTCCCGAAGTCATCTGTACACTGTAAAAAAAATTTTTGTGAAGTTAATTAAAACCACATGAAATTGCGTAAAGTCCTAGAGTAGGTTGGAGTCACGTAAAGTCACGTGAAATTTTCTGAAGTCATGTAAAGCCAGCTGAAGACACGGAATCCTGAAGGTCCGAAATCAGTGTACACCCAACTTCAGAAGTGGTTACCCTCTCCGCTTATCTTCATTTATCTTTTTCCTGCATCCGTTAGCTTCCATTTTGTCTAGAGTTCGTTGTAATAGGAAGCTATTGTCGATCCATCAATTCAAACGAGACAGTATTTTCTATTCGTGATGTAAAATCCGTGGAGAACAATGTGACAAACACGGTGTCTAGTAACCGAGCGATTTCCTTATACCGATCAGGGGTACAAAGTCTACTACACGACGGATTCGAACCAGCAAATGGCATCCTGGCTCTCCCAAATGGTAGACAACAACCAGTTGACTACTATTTCTGACCTCACTCCGCACACCATCTATACGATCAGGGTTCAGGCACTGACTAGCGTCGGTCCAGGACCTCTGAGCACTCCGGTTCAGGTGAAAACACAACAAGGCGTGCCCAGTCAGCCAAACATGCTGCGAGCGACTGAAATTGGGGAGACCAGCGTAACGCTCCAATGGAGTAAACCGGCTCATAGCGGAGAAAACATTCTTAGCTATGAGCTTTACTGGAACGATACCTACGCAAAGGTATGTTGAGGGGTCGCAGTTGGCGATGCTCGGTAGATTTCTCATTTTCTCCAATCTTGCGAATTACCGTATCTTACAATTACTGCAACTTATTCATGGTGATTTCCCGGCGCCTAGGAGAAGCACCATCGAAGAATACCGATCGGTGAAACTTATACACTGACCGGGTTGTACCCGAATACTCTCTACTACGTTTGGCTGGCAGCTAGAAGCCAGAGAGGTGAAGGTGCCACGACTAGCCCTTATCCTGTTCGCACCAAACAGTACGGTAAGCCCTAAAACCAACGAAACATGCTGCGAGGAATGCCGGATCAGCTTACCGGCCCCGTTACTCGTCAAAATATAACGACAATTCCACGACAAGGTTTTATTTTGATGAGGAACTGGGCATTGTAAGTGGCACAACAGGTAGGAGGTACTTAGCACCCGCTAGATGCTCCCGCAAGTAGCTTAAGCTACGAATTATGTCATAGCTACCAATTGAAATATGAGAGTTAAAAAGGAATTGTTTTCTTAAAGAGGACAAGGAGAAAGACGAAAAAAAGAGAAAAAAAAATGAGAAAAAAAAACATCAGTGTGGGAGAGTGAGAATGACTGCATGTGTTGCAAAAACGTTTTTGGATGCCATTTTATATATATATACGTATATACATATATATAAATTGCACTTATGCACTGCATTGATATATGTGTGCATTTTGGGCACCTTTTTATTATAAATAAATTTATAATTTAGGTTCGTTACCTTGGTTTTTCGTTTAAAAATGATGACTGAATAATCGTTATTCACCATTAGGCAACTTCTAATCGACATATTCTTCAAAGTGTTCAAGGATTTTCATTTATTCATTCTCCTTAGTATTAACTTTCAAATTTTATTAACCTTTGGTAGCCACTGTTGATTCTTGGATAAAGAGTATTTGTCACAGGTTTTCGAAAGGCAAGTCAGTATTTACCGCAATAATAGTCATTAATCATCTGCATGGGGCAACACTTGCTTTACATACATGCATTTTCAAGTCTACCACAAGTTACTGGTTCAAAAGACTCCTATTCACGAAATAACTAGTGAAATAAATCGGTTTTTGTCCTGAAAAATATACTTCCATTATGGGGATATTGCGATAGATTTGTCATTTTGAATTGAAGAATTTTTAACTATCTGATTTCCAATCACCGACTCTAAATTCTCCACAATATCTTCTTGTCAAAAGCACACTTCCTCATCCTGAAACTTTTGAGTATTTTCAATATTATCTTTACAATGTGACATCTCGTATATTGTACTGTCCTACACATCGTACATACAACTTTATCTGAGCGCGAAGTACTCTCTTCATTTGTTCATGCTTAAAGTACACAGTCAAATGCAATATCGAAACATTTGACAAATTTTTCAAATTTTGACACGGTTTAAGTAACCTGGTTTTTCATCGAGAAAAACCTGCATGTTAACATGTTGCGAATCCGTAAAAAAAAATATCTCAGAATGATTTTTCTACTCAATGTCAAATCCCCTTGTTTAACTGCACCGTCTTTTTGAAATCAGGGAATGGATTTATCACAATTTGATTATATCTGAAATATACCGTAACCGCCCTGGCAGCATTCTGAGGTAAGTCCATCAGAAGTGACATCGGAATCTAGATTATTCGAAACCTTGCATAGGTCTGTTGTCAGGTGATGAAAAGTCACCGTCAGGGAAGATTTTTTCTATCGACTCTGTAGATAAACATCGCCCAGAGTCTTCTCAAGTCTTTCCAACTTGTGGTTAGACGTCTTTTGAACTAGAATACTATCATGCCGGTTTCACGAGGTCTACATTACGTACCACTAACTCGGAATCAAAAATGATCAGTGTCTACCATGCATCCCCGTTATCCCGATTTTGTTTTCCCTTAAAAATGAGTGTTGTACAGTCCCTGGCGCTCCGCCCCGCAATGTAACCGGACAAGCTGTCAGCCCGACAGCAATTTTGGTCTCTTGGGAACCCCCGCCAGCTGACAGGTCAAACGGAAGAATAGCCTACTACAAACTGTTCGCGGTGGAAAGCGGGAGATCCGACTCTGAGGCCTCCGTTATCAAACTCAACGCAACTAGCTTCGTTATGGACGAACTTAAAAAGTGGACTCAGTATCGGATTTGGGTTTTGGCTGGCACCAGTGTTGGTGACGGACCCCCTAGTTTTCCTACCACTGTCCGCACTCACGAAGATGGTATGTAACTGTAATCGTACGATTTTGTCTATGAAAAACACCCGCAAACATTGGTGTTCAACATATCTGTACTTCACTCAACGTACTTTGAAAACGTTGCGTTTGTTTCTTTCGGTATAATAATCACGATAATAAGTACCGACAGATTTACAGTCGAATCGGCCTTATATTTAAATACGTAATTGTGAAAATGATTACTTGAAAAACATTCCGCAGAAACGATTCGATCGATTCGAATGAAGTTAAGGAAATTTACCACGAAGTTTGGAAAATAATATACATAAAATCTGGTGCGTTAACTGCGTTATCACTAGCTTATACAATTCTCATTGTGTCCACAATTTTCCCTCGTCAGGTTTCGAAACGATCGAATGACTTACTCGCAACCGGTCAATCGACTGACAATCGATTCGAATCAATGTTGGGTGATCACATCAATTAGGTATGGCATAAAGCTTTCTAAATTTTTGTTGTATTCGTTTGACGAATCGACATATTGTTGACTTTTGGAAGATTAATAAATGCTTTATGCGAAAATATGCAGCTTTATTACTGACTAATAGTTTTTTCGATTTTTGCCTCCTTTTCAAACGAAGTGAAAAAATTTGAAACATTCCCGTGAAGATAACGAATGTAACGTTTTATGCTGACTGAAATTGTTGAAATTCTAACGTTCGCATTTTTTATACTGGTTGCATACTAACCTACGGTTTGATATTTTGAATACCATACTTTACGGATGGCATAACTTGCAAAATCAATATAATAACCTCATGAAATCATCAATCATATGTATAAAACACCCAAAAATATAAAAGCCCGCCAAAAATGTCGATTTTTCCAAATTGCGCGTTTATGTGCGGGATACAATGATATGCCAAATACGAATTAATTATATTTTAAATTTCAGATTTCGCTCTCGCTCTTCAACCTCTTCCTACTCAATCGATCAACCACTCCTGGTTTATTTACGTCAGTTAATCCGTTGATACACTAAAATTTTTTTTTTCTTCACTGTTTCATTTTTCCATGTACGCCTCCATCGTATAACTATTATTCTTTAAGAAAGTATTTTTAACAAGTTCAAATTCTCCAAAACACTATTCGTTTTCAACTTTCTTTTGATTTTCTCTTATTTTTCTTATTTTCAGTTTTATTTTGGCCATATCGTAGTATATTTGCACGTACACGTACGATGCAAATTATATTTTTCGCCACACTTTGTCGATCGTGGGCGTTTTACAATTTTTTCATATTTGGCGCCTCAATATTCATAATTGTGAAAAAAAAAAAAAAAAACTGGCCGTATTTTTTGGCTGGCGGAATTTTATATTTTTGGAAAAAATTTTTGCACCAAAAGAATCATAATTTTTCTCCACCGATGGTGTTTTCCGCACTAGAATTTTTTTCCAGGTTTATTACGCAGCCACGGATTTTTTTGGATGCTGATAACAATTTTTTGAATTCAGCCGAAATAACATTTTGTTTTTGGTTCACATATGTATGTGTACATTGACAAAAAAAAAAAAACAAAGAAAAACAATGAAAAAATTTTTTTACAGGGCCTAACATGTTTTTGTAGTATAATATGAATAACATCTTTTGTCGAATAATAATTCATCAATTTTTGTCTTTCCTTGAAGCTTTTGCAGGAGGATGACGCAGGTTTTGAACAGCTAGTTTTTAAGATTATATATCCATATAATGATATGTAAATCGATGTTTTTCTGGTGGTTAACGTGACTAATTGATATGGTTTTTTTTTTTTTTTTTTCATTCTCTGATTTAACTTAATTTATATTCTTTTTCAATCTTATTTCCACTTATCTCTATTGATTACTTTACATTATTTATTTATTAACTGTTAACTCACTCTTGCCACATGTAATGACGATAGAAATAGCTAACTGTCTCGAGTTATATGAAATATCTAGTTTTCTTTGTACAGAGAACTCAAAGTACGAGTGGCGTACAACTCAATGACAGCGTGCTGAGAATAAATTTCAAATTTATATTACTAAACGCTTACATCTAGCACACGACACGCAAATGTGAAACAGACACACAAATAACGCACTTATAACTCTTTTCTGATATAACATATATATTACTGATATATATATATTATCTCAAATATATAAGACTGATATATTCTTTAGTTTAAATTTAGTTCTATTGTTTGCACATGTTAGAGCATGCCTTACTAATTTGTTTATCACATATCTCTCCTCATCCTGCAATTTCCAAAATTTTTACCTCAAATTTATCCGTCTACAAAATTTTCAACTCCCATCGACAAACTTACAAAGCAGAGTCTGCAAATTTTCTCACACACACGTATCACATGTTAATACGTTCAATATATTCCAATGAATGGCACGCCGATGCATGGGGAACTTTTTTTCAAACATCGAATGAACCACCTGCACCTTCTCACCTCCATTCATTATTTCAATACATAATCAAGTTTATAATTCGTTTTACACCATTAATACCTACATTTTCAATATTCATATCTTATTTCAAGCTTTCAACATACTAAATCATGTGAAGAATATTGTTCTTTCTGCTATACGCATCATTGAAAGATCTAGAAATCGGAATGTCGAATCTGTTTACAAAAGTTTTCATTTCCAGAATTCTTCAATTATTTTTCACAGTTATGCAATAATTATAACGCGTGACATGCCACGGCAACCGAAATCGTCGTAGAGTTTTTCTCGGTCATTAACAAATGTCACCTAAATTTACATTGGCCAAATTAAATGTTTACCTAAGAATTGAATAAAGGCCTAAGAATTGATGTTTACTTTCGCTCATCGGAATTTCAAAAAGTACTTTACATGTCTTATTCGAAAAATTTGCTGCAGAAAATAGTGAGTAATTTCGGCAATGATAAAGACATCGTTAATGGATGCACCTCAATTTGAGACTCCAGATATTCCATGAAGATGTAGGATAAATATTTTTGCTCCGAGTTTTGTTAGGTGTGCCAAAAGTTTTAAGTGGGAAAGGTTCCAGTTTTTCCTTGTTATTGTTTCCTCATGTTTCGTTTTGTTTTGTTTTTTTTTTTTTTTTGTTTTTTTTCCAAATCGCAAACTAGTCGAATACACGTAGAGTAATATTAACATACAGAATGAACATTGATTAACTGTAAATCCTTCAACCCTGTTATAATTTATAACAATTCGAACACACTTATTATTGATCTTTGTAGTAACAGAATTTCAAACATTTGCAGACTCGGCTTAACAGCAAAATGGTTAAAAACTATAAGCACAGCTGAAAGCACCTGTATATTATTATTGGGAAAGCCTGTCTACACCTCTTAAACTCACAAAGATAATTGGTTCTACTTAATCATCGTGATTGTGTACTTGAGCGCACACTTGCAGCTGGGTTGCACTTTTATTGCACCATATTTAACTTTATACGCAGAGCACAAATCACGTCTATCACAATTGATGTAAAATCTAACGTACGCATAAGCGCACAATATCGTGCTAAGCACCAGCACAGTACTATAATATTATAAAAGCACCTATATAATACTACGCACCCCACTTTCAACTGTCATGCGAAATGTACTTGGCCTTTCGCAACGTTGCATAGATAAGCTTCGTTGCCT
Organism: Neodiprion virginianus; assembly: GCF_021901495.1. NCBI lineage: Eukaryota > Metazoa > Arthropoda > Insecta > Hymenoptera > Diprionidae > Neodiprion > Neodiprion virginianus. The sequence continues at coordinate 25,362,333 of NC_060878.1, read as the reverse complement.
ATAGTTCATATTTGTACGTGAAACGAAAAGATATTGCTGGCTTGCCACGTTGCGAAAGGCAAAATGTGTGAATGGATGAGCGATTGTGGTTAAAATGACATTAAAAAGAAAGGAACCGACGATTCTTAAAACAAAAAAGTCTAATTATTCGATGAAGATTGAAAAAAAAAAAAATTTTATTCTCATTAGACAGGTGATACAACGAAGCAAGTACTTTTATACATTTGAATACCAATACATTTACTCCAGTATCTGACCAAGTGAATATATAATATAATCATTTTTCTTCCGTTCTGCACAATTCGATGCCCAATTATTGAGTGATATAAAAAAAAAATGTTCATATTACACGAAAACTGAATAGCAACAGCGCTTTGTCAACAAATACACGCGAAGATTTTAGTTCTCAGTATGCAAACAGCCACTGTAATGACGCCTGCGGCTTCAGTTTTGAATTCTCTTTTTTGTTTATATACTATATGTGTTCTACAATTCGAAAATTGTTTATTGCAAACACCAATAATCAAAGCAGTATTCATTTTTGGTCTTGATTTTACCCGAATTTTGGTATGAGAAATTCCATAATATTTTAGGCTCGTTAGAATGCATTACACATTTTATATATTATATACGTATTGTTAATGTATCAATGAATTGTGAATTTTGCATGCCAACAGCAGATAATTTTCATAATGCTGATACCATGACTATTATCATCGTAATGAAGAAATTGAAATATTTTCTTTTCGTAAAGTTCTATACAAACGCTGATAAATTGAGTCAGAGTTTGCAACCGTGTAAGAAGCATGATTCAATTTTAATTCGCCAATTTCTAAATTAACGTACGTAGAACGCTGCAGGCTCGATAATAATAATTAATATGCATCATAAACTCGTGTACGTAAGCACAATGGTAATATTTTGCAGCAGTGAATAATATTACTGATATCACATCCGTGATAATCGGTTGTGAAATATTTTTTGAACGGATGATGAATGGGTGGGTTTGGATGAGAGAAAAGTACCTGAAGTACCTTTTTGACAAAAATCCTTTTTTATAAAAATAAAAAAAAAAAAAGTTCCCCCTTCTCGAAAAATTTTTTTGAGCCCAATTTTTTGTGGTCGTTTTTTGGGTGATTTTTTAACCACGATTTTTTGCCCACTTGCAAATCCTTGCAGCCAATGGTTGTTTTTTTGACACGCAGACACTGCAGCGCGACGTTTTAATTAATCTTATTCAAATGAAGCATACATTTTTTTGTTATACTTTGCATTTTATAACGCAATAGATACGAATCCTTGTTTCTTTGTAACTATATACATTATCATTATACATATTTTTTAAAGGAAAAAAAACAACAATTTCCTTCGAGCTACGTATTAAAGATTCGACGTACGCCACGTCGTGGAATTGGGTTTTAGTCATTTTATTATATTTGGATAGTAGTGATTGCGCATGCTAAAGATATTCTCACGTCTCCCGCCTCTCTGCGATCATCTGCGAAACTGAGGGCCAAGCCATTATGTCAGCCAATCAGAGAAATTTTTTCTCCCTCCCATCAGGATCATTTTTGAAATGAAGGAAAAGAAAGAGAAATGAAAGAGAGAAAGAACCAGCTACAAATTTTTTATGCAACAACAAATATAACAGTAGATGCTACTTGTCAAATTTAATCGAATAAATATTCTATAATTTAATAATCAATATGCGAGCGAAATTGACATGAATTTTGACAACTTTTTTTGTTTTTTCAATTTTTTGGCGACTTTTGGGGCGCAGCTGAAAAAAGTGAGTATTTTATCGACTCTCAAGCGTTGTGCCTCAAATTTTTTGATTCCTCACCTGCAGGCATCTGCGGTGATCGGTTTTTATGGATTTTTGTTATCTGTGAGTGGCAGTTAGATGTATATGAGTGTCTGTAGAATATAATGTGTTTGATCATTGTGCGAGTGGTAAGAGAAATTTTCTCAAGTTGACTCATACACTGTAGAATATATTTGACTCAATTTCTTATTTATCCCAATTAGGCAGGCACTACTTTGTTTCGTCTGTCATATATATATATATATATTTTTTTTTTTCTCTACTGCTTCGTATAAGATTGTCCATAAACTCTAGCATTATTTGTATCGAACATTACTTAACGTTGTGTCGTATCACAATACATAAATAAAGTATGAATTTTTCACATAGTTGGAAATCAAGTTCCAAGAATTTCCACGATTGCTATTTTTCACCACAGTGTTAAAGATCATGGACCGTCTAATGCTGGTAGATATCTTATTTTATATATGAGCAAATCTCGTGTAAAAAGTAACGTGCAGGAAAAAAAAAATTAAACAATGCTTACAATTATTGGTATTCAAATGGAGCAAATTTTGAATTGAAGGTAGAAGACAGGTATTTAGTACCTGGATATTATGTGTTGTGACGTCCATGTGTGACTGCAGTTGATTTCTACTATAATTTATTTTATTAATTTACTCAAAGAGGACGAAAAGAGATCTTCATTTTGTTTGAACTTCTTTCTTTGCTCTTTCAATCAACAATGCTGCTATCACTTACCTCCTTTGTTGCATCGAGAAATAATTCTTCCAGTCTAATTAAATACTTATAAACTTCAAAAAACGTTCTTTATTAGCCATATAATTTAATTGTAATAACTAAATAAACCCGATATTGTTATATTTGTTTTCAGTCCTGCTTCAAAAATTCGATACAGAACGTGAAAGTTTGCGATAGGATATTATTAGAATAGGAATCGGAAACACAACAGACTCATTATTTGTACGGTACTTTTTATTCCTATTCTATGATATTCTTCAATACCTGATCGCCGTCTTTCATATGTATCTTGTCAAACTTTTCAAGCACGGTACCTCTACCTATTATATTTATGTTCGCGAAAAAAATTATGACTTATTTTCAGCATACGCATTACAAATTTGCGTTCCAGTTATTTTTGCTTTGCCTAATTAGCCAATATAAGCGTGACTCTGTGTGTGACTGTGAGTCTGTGCGTGTGCGTGCATTAACGTATGTGAAAAACAACCGGATACTAATATATAGTTGCATTGCAGTGCCCGGAGACCCTCAAGACGTTAAAGCGACTGCGATAAACTCAACAGCCATTCATGTGGTGTGGAAACCACCCCTAGCAAAGGACAGGAATGGTCTGATTCGTGGGTATCATATACACGTTCAAGAAGAAAGAGAAGAGGTATGTAATGCAAAATTTTTTCCAATAAAACTTCCCTCCATCGTGTAATACTTTTCAACATTTCTGATGAATCTTTCTTACTTTGATTCGTTCGCTACAGGGAAAAGGTTTCTTGAACGATCCCATGCGTCGAGAAGTTCTCGAAGACGTTTCGGAGTTAAACATTACCGGGCTACAACCTGACACAAGGTACTCGGTCCAAGTCGCTGCTTTGACTAGAAAAGGAGACGGCGATCGGTCTCCGCCAGTCCATGTTCAGACTCCAGGCGGTGTACCTAACAGGCCGCAAGTGAATTTAAAGTATGTGTTTTTATTTTTCAATATTGAGTAAGGTAACTTCTAGCTTGTCAAAATTAATCAAGCTTACTAGACATCAATTATTTTAGAACTATAACAAAGTTGAAGAAACTTTGTACATTCCTGCTTAAAAAGTCCGATAAGATTTGATAGATCACGATTTAGTGTTAAAGAATATCGTAAAATAGGATTCAGGAACGTGATACAAAGCGATAAATCTGTCATATTTCTGAATTCCATTCTATAGAATATTCTATCAGAATCTTTCATGTCCTATCAAACTTTTTCAGGTTTCTTCAACCCTTAATTAAACAATTGAATATAAAATGAAACCTAGAAAAGATAATATTCTGTGAACTTGAAATAAATAAATATCTCATTTCTCAGAGTCATGGAGAGAAACCCTATAGTCCTAGAATTGGAATGGGGCCGTCCAAGCGAGACTTACGGAGAACTTTTGGGGTATAGAATACGATACGGTATCAAGAATCAGACATTGAAGGAGGAATTCCTCGAGGGTACTCATAGAGATACCCACAAAATTACGGATCTTGGTAAATATTTATTATCGGAAAGTTATTGAAAATGCAATTCTTTTATCAAGCCTGTCACATTATGTGGATAGAGAAGAATGCAGAGCTAGTCGAATCACTATACCACAATGTATACACAGTGTTAGAATTAAACGCTCCATGAAATTTGAAATGAGCCCACCGGATACTTGACAAATTTTTTTCGTGGAGGGTCTGCATTTTTTTCACCACACAATTGATATTACAAGACAATGTAGGTGCTTGGCCTTAATGCGACAACGTGTAATTTTTCTTACTTTTTGAGAAGAGCGAGGTGTAGATTACGAGTTCAGAGTCGCTGGGCAAAACCATATTGGTTTTGGTCAGGAAACAGTACGGAACTGGTTCAGTCCAGAGGATGCGCCTTCAGGACCGCCTACGAATTTGTCGTACCACTTTCAAACGCGGGATACCGTCTGTGTCACTTGGGAGCAGCCATCTCGTCACCATAGGAATGGTCAGATAATTCGCTACGATGTACAGTTCAACAAGAAAAACGACCACACAACAACAATAGATAGAAACACGACGCAGACGAGAGCTGTTTTTACAAATCTCGAAGAGAATACGGAGTATGTTTTTCATGTCAGAGCCTACACGTCTAAGGGTGCCGGTCCCTTCTCTGAAAAGATCACAATATTGACTGAAAAAGACGTTGGAAGAGCTCCGATGTCCGTCAAAGCGGTAGCTACTTCAGAATCCAGTGTCGAAGTGTGGTGGGAGCCTGTACCTAATCGGGGAAAAATAATTGGGTACAAAATTTTTTACACCATGACAGCCGTCGAGGATCTTGACAAGTGGCAACAAAAGACCGTTGGTGTTACGGAGTCCGCAAACCTAGTTAATTTAGAAAAATATGCTCAATACGCGGTCGCCGTAGCAGCCCGGTACAAAACGGGTCTCGGAAGGCTAAGTGATAAGGTCACGGTGAAGGTAAAGCCAGAAGACGTGCCGTTGAACTTGAGAGCACCTGACGTATCGACCCACTCAATGACGCTGCTATGGAAGCCACCGATAAGACTGAACCCAGCCAACTACACTATATCCTTCGATGCAATCAAGGAATTTGTTGACTCTCAAGGTATAACTCAGATCCAGGTAGTTCAGCGTAAACAAATCGTTGTCGATCCACAAACCACTACAACTACCGTAAACGAACTAGCTCCATTCACAACGTACAATGTAAATGTTACGGCGGTTCCTTCGGATGGGCAGTACAGACCCCCTGCCAAAATCACCGTTACTACTCAGATGGCTGCACCTAAGCCAATGGTGAAGCCTGATTTTTATGGAGTCGTCAACGGCGAAGAAATTCAAGTGATATTACCTCAGGCATCCGAAGAATATGGACCTATTTCGCATTACTACTTGATCGTTGTGCCCGAAGATACAGCAACTGCTAACAAACAACCGGACGAATTGACCGAAGATACGATATCGAACCTCGGTGGTAAACAGGAAAGGGAAAACGCGCCTTACATTGCTGCCAAGTTTTTGCAGAGGAATATCCCTTACACGTTTCACCTCGGCAGTGGAGGCTTATACGAAGGTTTTGTCAATAGGAAATTGGACAGGAACAAGCGATACAGGATTTTTGTACGTGCCATTGTGGACACACCACGAAAGGTAATTAATTCAGAAATAGAAGTTGAAGTATTAGTAGTTGAATTAGTTAGTTCATTATTTGTAAATATAATCTTTTGTATCATAGATGATAAACGAAAATTCTTTATGAACGGTTTGTGTTTTTCTTTAGCATCTGTACACGTCGTCCCCATTCTCGGAATACCTGTCTTTGGACATGAGGGAAGTTCCTCCTGGTGAGCCACCAAGTAGGCCGAACCCTAACATTCCAGTCGATGGACATCCAGAAGTGTCCGTTACGAATAGCGGACAAGAACCAGGGATGGTTTGGGTGGTCGGTCCAATCATTGCAGCTCTTGTGGGCAGCGTATTCATGGTACTTCTGTTCGTTGTAAGAAAGTAAGTACAGCATATGTAAATCATACCAACTCACGACTAAATTTAATATAGCGGATCGGAGTAACATCCGTTGACCATGCGTATAATTCTCTTCCAGGCGCAGACAGCCCTGCAAAGCTCCTGATCAGGCGGCCGTCACTCGTCCTCTAATGGCAGCGGACATAAGCTCAAGCCACGCGCCTTCAGATCCCGTCGAAATGCGTCGACTAAATTTCCAGACACCAGGAATGATCTCGCACCCACCGATACCAATTAGCGAGCTAGGAAACCACATCGAGCGCTTGAAAGCCAATGACAATTTGAAATTCAGTCAAGAATACGAGTCGATTGAACCGGGACAGCAGTTTACATGGGACCATTCAAACATGGAAGTAAACAAGCCAAAGAATCGCTACGCCAACGTAATCGCGTATGATCATTCCCGGGTGATTCTTCAGTCCCTGGACGGAATGCTGGGATCAGACTACATAAACGCGAACTACTGCGACGGGTACAGAAAGCAAAACGCATACGTCGCGACCCAGGGTCCTCTCCAAGATACGTTTGCTGATTTCTGGAGAATGTGTTGGGAGTTGAGGACAAGCACCATAGTGATGATGACGAAGCTCGAAGAGAGGACCAGAATCAAGTGCGACCAGTATTGGCCAACCAGAGGCGCTGACACGTATGGTCAGATGACGGTAACCATCAGCGACGTACAGGAACTGGCCACGTATTGCATCAGAACCTTCCAAGTATGCAGGAATGGCTACTCTGAGCGACGCGAGATCAAGCAGCTCCAGTTCACAGCTTGGCCTGACCATGGGGTACCGGAACATCCTGCACCGTTTTTGCAGTTCTTACGCCGCGTCAAATCCCTCAATGTACCTGACAGCGGGCCGCTAGTGGTTCACTGCAGCGCCGGAGTAGGAAGAACAGGCTGTTTCATCGTCATTGACTCCATGCTGGAACGCATCAAGCACGAGAAGATGATAGACATTTACGGTCACGTAACGTGTCTCCGTGCGCAGAGAAACTACATGGTCCAGACCGAAGACCAGTACATTTTCATCCATGACGCACTGCTGGAGGCTGTGATTTGCGGTAACACCGAGGTACCGGCGAGAAACCTGCACTCCCACATTCAGAAGCTGATGCAACCCGAACTGGACAATATAACGGGAATGGAACTTGAGTTCAAAAAGTTGTCAAACATAAAGGCTGACTCGACAAGGTTCATATCTGCAAACCTTGCGTGCAACAAGCACAAAAATCGACTAGTTCATATTCTTCCATACGAATGCACTAGAGTCTGTCTTCAGCCGCAGCGAAACATCGAGGGATCCGACTACATAAATGCCAGTCTGATAGACGGATACAGATACCGCGGTGCCTACATAGCCACTCAAGGACCGCTAAACGACACGACTGATGACTTTTGGCGCATGCTGTGGGAGCACAATTCGACGATAGTCGTTATGTTAACAAAGCTCAAGGAAATGGGTAGGGAAAAATGCCACCAGTACTGGCCCTCCGATCGCTCAATAAGGTACCAGTGTTTCGTGGTGGATCCAATCGCCGAATATAACATGCCGCAGTACATACTCAGGGAATTCAAAGTGACTGATGCACGAGACGGAGCCAGCCGTACGGTTAGACAATTCCAGTTCATAGACTGGCCGGAACAAGGGGTGCCCAAGTCGGGAGATGGATTCATAGACTTCATAGGACAAGTGCACAAGACGAAAGAACAATTCGGCCAGGATGGACCCATCACGGTTCACTGCAGTGCCGGTGTTGGGCGCACCGGTGTTTTCATCACCCTGAGCATCGTCCTCGAGCGTATGCAATACGAGGGTGTTGTCGATATCTTCCAAACAGTTAGAATACTCCGTACGCAACGTCCTGCTATGGTTCAAACGGAGGTGAGTTGAAACGACGATTGAAAAAATGAAAACTATCGAATTTAAGTTACCAACGATACCGACAATGTAAATCACACCTTTTCATTCCAGGACCAATACCAATTTTGCTATCGAGCAAGCCTTGAATATTTGGGCTCCTTCGATCACTATGCCAACTGACGAGCAGAAACATGCGATCGAAGGGAAAGGCAACAGCAGCGAAATCACGATTCCGGAGATCAGGCGAGAATACGTCGTGTATAGAATTGCGAGTGACTCGTTGGTGAGTGTGAAAAACGATGTGACAAATAAGATATTAATATGGCTATCGATGACTGGCGATGGCTGAAACACATAGGATGTTATATTCTTATTTTACAGAGACTTATATTACGATCGTAGCTTAGTAAAATGTTAAGATAAGTTCCAACAAGTGTTTAAAAACAGTGACTATGTAGTTAGTGTTATAATGATTAGTAATAGTAAAAGCGAATGCAGGAGAAGCAATTTCGAAAGGAAATTTTCATTGTTATCGTTTTGTAGAGTGATGAGTGTCTGCGCTGTAATAGTAACGAAAAGAAGGTAAAGTAAACGAATTAATAAAACCAAGAAGAACGATGATTAATTAAAAAAAAATTTGATAAAATATTCGGTAGTTTACTAAAGAACAATTTTTACCGCAAATTTAACGATCTGTAGACAAGCGATAACTGGCGTATCGTCAATTCCACCGTTATTGTTAGGACTATATTAATACCATATGTAGAGTCATCTCAACTGTAGTATCTAATATTGTCGACGTGATGAATTTAAAAAATTTAATTACATTCCAGCTTACAGTAATGACGTCCGATTGTGAGTCTGTCTAATTTTTCCCCAGTAGCTATCTACAACAATTAGTTAATATTTTCTAGATTATTACCCATGCGCGTTATAATCGCAGAAGCACGACGGATCGTTACAAAGAGATTGAATATCGGGCATTCCATTTCAAATTTACCCCTTTTTTCTCACCATTTTTGATTCGTTCCGCGATTTTTTATACGATTCTACCATTTGAAAAAGGCACCCCCGATTTTTTTCAAATTTTTTTCGCTAACCGTATTTTTTAAATGTTATTCAAACCCATTTCGAAAATGGTCGTTTTTAAAAACTTTAAAAAATTCTGAAAAATCTAGTTTCTCATTCCGATCATACCCTCACCTGGCCTATGATAGGCCGATTTTTTCTATTTTTTTTTTTCTTAGCACTTTAAACATTTTCAACAAAGGAAACTCCATCTTGCAACGGTATGCATTGAAAATGTTGTTGAAAATGTTAAAAGTGCTAAAAACAATCGAAAAAAAATCGGACCATCATGGTCCAGGTGTCAATATGATCGAAATGAAAGACTCGATTTTTGAGACTTTTTCATAAACTTCATATATAAACTTCATATATGTATATAAACTTTATATACAAACTTCATATATGTATATAAACTTTATATATATATACGAAACGCCATCTTGAAACGTTATGAAAAATCTTCAAAAAGTCTCAAAAATCGAGTCTTTCATCTCGATCATATGGACACCTGGACCATGATGGTTTGATTTTTTTTCGATTATTTTTAGCACTTTTAACATTATATATATATACGATATAAATAAGGAAATGAAATTAAAACGAATTGAAACCTGCGGAATTATACACAAATCAAAGAATGGCTTACTAAATATAGCTATCGGAGTCGGACATATCTAAAATTGGGATATAGATAATTAAATTTTCACCCTACCTTGAGGGTAAAATTTTTTGAGCCCTTTTAAACCTTTCTTCGTCATATCTAGTTAGTTCAATTATATAGCATAGAAATTCGATAATGTTGAAACGACCATATTTCTACTGTATAGAAAAAAAAAAAAGTAATAAAAATAAATAATACTAATAATGAGAATTAAATAAAGAAGAACGAGCATGCGAATTATACTTTAGACGAAGTGTAATAGTTATACTTCTAGCGTATGCTTCACACTCTACAATTACTATAATAGTGAGTAAAACGTAATAACATTATAACTCCTTGCAAATACATGAAAATTTCCATTTATCAACGGTGAAAATTGCCATACTGCCAAATCGACAATTATTAATACTATTATAAATATACGTATACATTATACCCCACTATGCACTATAGGTAATCTCCTATTCGTATGAATTATCTACATTATTATTACGTTACATTATACATATATTAATGAATTGAAATTAGATATAATAAGCGAAACATTATACAAGCTTGGACTAAGACGGAAAGCCGTTAGTAAAAAAGTTGTCGTAAATAAATGAATGGTGTGAACGAGAAGAGTGAGAGATAGAAATATAGAGCGAGATAACGATATGAAAGAAAGTACGGTGCCTCTAACTAAGGAACGGTGCACGGTTCATTGGTGCACAATATTTGATGAATTATTATTTAAGTAGAACACTGTATGTTGACTTCATGTAAAGTTTACCTGCGCCCTCGATCACTATTTATAGCCCCACTCCACACACTGCAGTCTCATCACAATGACAAATTTTTCATTCAAAAATTGTACGATGTAGGCATAAGGATGTACGTATACGCGATTAATTTCTCACAAATTATCTTTAACATGCCTATATGCATATAAAGCGTTCTTTGTCAACTGTCAATAAGTTACATTTCCTATTTACTTCTTGGGTATTTTTCACGTATTTCCACATGTTTTAATACTCAACCACAAGATCCGTTTTTCTCCTCCAAAGCAATACGGCATGAACGCGATAGATCACGCGAATCGAAATAATCCAGGATATTCTTATCATCTGCTTTTTGCAATTCTACCTGCTTATCATTTTAACGAGGACATGCAGACCAGTCTTAAGGAAAAATATTCTAAAAACAGACTATTCGTTCGATTCAACGTCTTTAAGTTAATAGCTGTGAATTGTATTTCATTTTTTTTTAACTGTGTGCAGAATCCATAGGGAAATATGTAATATCAGTAATTCTGATAGTTTCGAACGGAAAAACCACTATTAATGCGGAATTGTGTAAAAACCAATCAACTCAAAATAATTTTGTAGTAATTCATCATTTGCTTTCATTTTATTACAACGAAACTATTTGAAGTACCATGTTACACATTTCTCTGTTTGTTACACATTGTTTTTTGAAGTACCATGTTACACATTTCGTATACTTCCAAGAAAATGAATGAGAATTTATGAAAAAATTCAACGATAAAAATACGTTTTGAGTATTGAGACGGTTAAATATAATCCGTACATATACCGTCAACAGAATCTTCGCTGTGAGGTAAAATTTTATTTTACTACAAGTATTTTCTAATAACATGCCAGCTTATAAAAAAAAAGGCGAATTTCCCGTATGGTCGGACCTAAAAATATGAAAAGAAGTGAAAAATATTCAAAAGTTTGACGGAAAAAGTAGCTCAGTTTACAAGGAAGGTACAACTTATACATACGTTAAACTATGTATAGAATGCCAAAAATATTCGCAGCTGATGTAACATCGTTTGTTTTCTTCATAGCATTCCAATTTCCATAATGAATGAAATTTATCTTTACATTATTTATTTTTTTATTTCTCCACATAGTCAAATTTTTGCAAGAAATTGTATAATTCTGAGTTAACAATCGCGACAAAGTTCCTTCAAATTTTAGCTGGTGAGCTGTTTGTAAATAGCCTAACGGGTACATAAATGTATATCTTTATTCAGATCGAATTCTATGATCTCGTTTGTTGCTAATATACATTATAATAAGTACTGCTGACAATAATGTTTCAATGAAAAAAATTTAATTGTGCCTGTTAACATTTACAGTACTGCACCTTTATAGTGTACACATATGCGTACATTAGTAGATATAAATATATATACATATTTAAAGATAATAATAATTATGAATAAAAAAAAAAAAAGAAACAATGCCCTCCAGGCTCGCGAAATTTTTTGGCAGCTTCTCTTTCTACTTTCGTTGTTCAAGACTGATAATTGTCATTACTATATAAATAAAATTCCTCGCGAAATTAGTCATCCACTTTGCAATTTTATTTTTCTGTACAAAACGATATATGTAATAATTTTGTTATTATCAACTCATCTTCTATCATTCCGACTTTAAACATTATAAACGAATTCCATATCTATACTATAAATCATCGTACACACACACACACACACACACATACACACACACAAAAGTGATAATAAATGAATTACCAAGTGTGAATTGTAAGGGAATTAAAATGAAATCGTTGTCCACGAAACTTATTATTTAGTAATAACCGATTAACGAGGGCCAGGCTATCACATTTATGTGTACATAAAAAATGCACCGTCTATCATTGATAGCGTTTAATAGCATATAATACGTGTAGAAAGAATAACACATACATATATATATACATGAATACACATATGTATATATATTATGCATATTTTATCATTAATATTAATGATGATGATTAAGACGATGACGATGATATTATTCTAAAAGTATAGAATTATACATATACATACATAAACATAGTGCAGCTGATCGGATGGATATTTTCAAGACTATCAAGATACTACGATAATAATATACATATATATAGTTACGATTAACTGTATTTGACTTATCGTATCGACTGCACACCTCCCGATCAAGGTGAAAAACAATATTCGCGCAGCATTTAGAAAATATGATTATTTTAACACGCTTCTTTTATACTTTGTATCATCACGTTTTTATATATTTTTACAAATCAATAATCGCATGTTATATTTTTTAAGGGTTATTATCTATTTAGTTTACGTCGAGCAGCTGATATGCAGCCACATAGGGTGAGCTTTGAGACATTTTTAATGATATCTCAATATACGTTCCGAAAACCGCTCTTATACTTTTTCACAACCACAGAAAATAATTTTATTCATTAAAGTGAAATATATTTTTCTCATTCCTATCTCTTCCTCGGATTGTATTATACACCTTCAATGATTGTAATATTTTTTTTGAAATTTCCATACTAGAATAGAGTTACTTAACACGCGGTGAGATTATGAATCTTGATTTTATTCTGATATAATTAAGATTTCTCAAAACTCACGTCTAGAAAACGTAATTCCATTAAAATATCTACAATATGAACAAATAATGAATTGTGTACGAATAGTTAAATGATATATGTTTTTGCATCAACTGCAAGTGTAGCATTTATTAAATGCATTTACCGTTTATCTGTATACAACAGTCCATTACCCATATATACTTATATGATATACAATATATTATATAATAATATCTATACATATATATATTTTTTTTACACATTTTTTAAATATCTTTTTCTTTGTAAACTTTTTTCTCATAATTACAACATTGTTTTATCGCCACCATATATTAATTAAATTTGAGTGTACGTTGTATTTTAGCTACCAGTATCGTTATAAATTTTAAGTTTTATTTATAACCCAAAGTGTTTCACGAATGCATGCATATGTAATAATGTGGTTTGTTGTATTCTTCTTGAACGATTGCGAAGATCTATGGGAAGCTGAATTTCATATCACGAATAACGAAGACACCGAGTATAATAATTCGTGGCATATAGTTAGTCAATATAGTAAATCACTACTGTATGCTAAAACTCTGAAATTTAACAGGATCGAAAACAAATTTAATCCCGAATGATCATGAAATTGCTTAGTCTTGGAATTATAAAAGATATACTTAAGGGTAATAATTGGCAAATATAATTTATAAAATTGTAATAAAGCATCTTGAAAGAATTAATATCATTTTTATTACAATCACTATTACTAATAGTTTCTCGGGTATAATTTGGCTATGAAATTTTGAACACGGAAATAAAAAGAAAGAGTACAACAGACTGCGGTTGGCATACATGGAAAAAAAAATGCCAAGTTACTAATTACAATTATTAACACACAAACACACACGCATACCCATACAAATCGAATATTATTGTATACATATATGTGTATATAATAGGGACAAACGTGAAAAAGTCTGTTGACAAAAAGAGATACCATGTATATATATATATACATTATGTATAGCCTCGTGGCATCAATAAACTAGCAACCAACATATTATGCATCTTTTTGTAAAATCAATTTTTATTCTGTCTAAAATCTGAAACAATTGTTTAAAAACAATGTATAAAATTTAACGGATATCGAGATAGGCTCAAAACTAGTAAGTTTTTGTACTTAGCTACTTGCATCATTGGTAAAGATTTTTCAAGTGATTTTTTATGATCTTGACATCATTAATTTTTTCGAAACGGTAAATGATAATGGACATCTGTGCCAGGTGGAAAGAGAAGATCATGGTAAGGACGTAAAAAGAGGTATCCGTCTCGAGTAATTGTGCAGCTGTTGCAATATCCTTGGGTAGCAGCACCTGTGATCTGAAGTCTTCATAATATACATACCAGAGCAGCTCAGCAGTCTTCATCACGGTACAATATGTGTATTCGGTCAAGTCGCTCCCTACGTTAATTCAAAAAGTTACGTCACGTCGAAAATAATCTCGCATCTAAACACGTTAGTAATGTTTTGAGTATATTATTGAGAATTCCAAATTACATTGTGACCAAACCGAATGAGGATAGTTAACGTCTTAAAAAGATGAAGAGTTAAAAAAAATTTTACATTTATCTGTGATCGACGAGAAATAATTGTGAATAATCACGTACACACACGTGTGCGAGAGTATTTATCAGGCTTAATTTTCAGATCTTACAACGCCTTTCGAAGGGAAATTAGAACTGAACGATTCTTTTTGTTATTCTGTTCTGTGATGTAGCGGGTGTTATGACCGGTAAGTGCTAAAAGTGGTCCTATGTATAGACATAAAATTCCCAAGCGCTGCAGCATGGAGACTAAAGTATAAGAAACTGTAACTGAAATGCATAAGAACTGTACGTATGATGGGCGTAATCTTCGTAGCTTATGGCACTGGTATTCCTGTGTCACTGATTGTATACAATGTTGAAGCTTGACTATCTGGTCAGTGACGTAGTTATGCCGGTGAAACCAATGCGGTCGCCAAAGGGGCCTCTGAATCAAAGGGACCCGAGCTAGGCACAACAAAAAATGATTTTTTCATCTAACTATTTTGCAACATAGGCCCTCAAGAAAAAGTGGCTCCACAACTTCACAATGAAAACAAGGTGAGCCCGCGCAACCTGACCTGGAGAACTATTCTTGAATATCTTGAATATGAATCGAACAATATTTTCTATTAAAACAAAAGAATTTCATCAACCATTGGATCAGTCATATCTCATTCTTTACAGATCGCTTTTTTTGTATAGCGAATAATGACATGTACCGTATTATTGTGATAAATCGGTCAACGTTTGTTTTCATGGGCAATGGTGAGGGTGGGGGGGGTTCTTCCTTTTGAGGCATCAGAGGCAAAGAACCTCAGGAACGCAAGAAGAGCGTGTGGCCAACAGCAGAGAAATTACGAAGGAAATATTTCGTTTTTCAGCTCTAACTTTTTACTTGTTACTCGCGGCGTACTGAGACTGCACCCAATCGAATCCTCTCGCAAAATTACGTCGATATCGTGCATCAAAGAATGGATTCAAGCACTTTTCAAGTTCGCGAAAATTTTCATCAGAAATCCAAAGGGGTTACCGTTACGTTTTTAGTAGGCAAAAAATGTTTTGTTTCAGAAACGATTTGTACGATTGTTTCCAAACCGATTGAACCCACAGAATACAGATAAGACCAACAGCAAAGAAATTACGTTGACTGAAATATATGAAGACAGTTGCTCTAATGGGGTTTGGCGCGACAACCGAAAATCGTCCTGCGCTTGCGCTGCCTGAGATGTTCCAATGGTAGAGTTGAGAACTTATTGCAGAACATCAGGGAGGTACCGATTTCGACATGATGCTGGCTGCATTCACCTTCCGAGTAACACAGTCTTCGCAATGGTGCGCTCAAGCCAGTACTCAGCCTGTGTGTACTTACCGACTTGTCAGCGATACAAGGAATTAGTAATGAGCATAAATTTCTTCCAAAATTCTTAGCAAAACAGTGATTTAATTAGAGTATAGGTACCCGAGAGAAGAATGTATACGTAGATCATAAATAATAATAGATCAGACGTAATAATGATGCAGAGACCAAAATGTATATATGTATATGCGGCCCATGTACGATATTAATATGTATGATCCATTTACGATCAATACGTAATGCATACTGTAAATATGATGATTTTCCAGGAGACAAACTAGATTACCTACAATAATACTTTATAGTATGGAAACAGAAGACTTCTTCATTTCGAAATGAGATTCTATTCGACACGCGCTCGATGTATTCCATAACAATAATATTCATAATTGTTCCAACAACTTTTCATTTGCTCTCTCGATCTTGAATTTTCATAGGCATAGAATCGAAACGCTGTTTTAGCTGGTCGCAAGTGAAGCATCTGCGTTGGGTGAAGGAGCAGAATTGTTTTTCGAAAAGTATTCGGATGGAAAAAAATTCAGAGTAACTGTAATACATCACGGATGCGCTAATTTTGAACGAGATGAAATGGATGCTTCGTATATGAGACAGTATTTAACGCTGCGTAGTGCTTTAAAGACCTAGAAAGGTGATAGGGAGAGAAAGAACGACGCTTCTTAACACTTCGAGTGTATTTTAACACACATTTGAAAGATACGAGCGAAATTTTTCATCATCCAACTGTCGCAGAACGGCAGCGTTATTAGCCGAGCCGTTCACTGAAGAATATATCTGCAGTCAACGGCTGACCATCGAAGGGACTAATCGCTTGAGTCTGGAATCGACAGGAGAGATAAAGTGTGTATTTCTTGTATGAAACGTGAAAACTAAAATCATTATACATCATATCATATCATCATACATCATACATCATACATCATACATCGTACATCGTACATCGTACATCATACATCATACATCATCATACGTAGTATTACAGTTCGAAACCAAAGTTTGAATTTTCGGATGTTCGGAAAGTGACGTCACCAATCTAAAATCGGCTAGCCGAGTTCCTCAGTCGGGTAACAACCGCGCAGTAGAGCGGACGGATGAGAGTCGCGCTCCGCAAATTTCGAGTACCGGGTTCTCAACCTCCCGGATCCTGCGCTTCGGGTCCGCTACGCGGTGAAGCTCGACTTCCAGGACAAGCGCTCCGTAGTTCCTGGTTCATGTTCACAATAAATTGTTTCAATTCGTTTTTCGCGCAAGCCGAAATTCAGTAGCTGTCAGTCCGCTAATAAAATTTCTCGACTTCCAGGATAAGCGCTCCGTGGTTCCTGGTTCATGTTTACAATAAATTCTTTCAATTCGTTTTTCGCGCAAGCCGAAATTCAGTAGCTGTCAGTCCGCTAATAAAATTTCTCGACTTCCAGGATAAGCGCTCCGTGGTTCCTGGTTCATGTTTACAATAAATTGTTTCAATTCGTTTTTCGCGCAAGCCGAAATTCAGTAGCTGTCAGTCCGCTAATAAAATTTCTCGACTTCCAGGATAAGCGCTCCGTGGTTCCTGGTTCATGTTTACAATAAATTATTTCAATTCGTTTTTCGCGCAAGCCGAAATTCAGTAGCTGTCAGTCCGCTAATAAAATTTCTCGACTTCCAGGATAAGCGCTCCGTGGTTCCTGGTTCATGTTTACAATAAATTATTTCAATTCGTTTTTCGCGCAAGCCGAAATTCAGTAGCTGCCAGTCCGCTAATAAAATTTCTCGACTTCCAGGATAAGCGCTCCGTGGTTCCTGGTTCATGTTTACAATAAATTATTTCAATTCGTTTTTCGCGCAAGCCGAAATTCAGTAGCTGTCAGTACGCTAATAAAATGTCTATAACTGTATAATCTTCTCATAATCTTTTTGGTAAAATATGTCGATAAAGAAATTATATTAAACCTTACACATTATTTTTGATTTGTTCTCATGCTGAAAATATTTATTAGTATTCGAGGTATAACTCGAGGTGGTTGGCGGTGGTCGTTGGAGGTGGATGGGGGTGGTTGCGGGTAATCTCGGTGATTCAGGAGGTGGATAACGAGGATTTCTGCACTGTGAGTATAACATTTTTATAATATTTCATGGCTATTGTAATTATATTTCATCTGAAATTTTTTACACTTGTCATGTTTACAATGAATTATTTAAACTCATTTCCCGCGCAAGTCCAAATTCTATATCTATCAATGTGCTAATAAAATTTCTACAATGTTTTATAATTTTTCCATAATTTTCGTACAATGTGTCTATGCAAAAATTACATTAATGCTTACACAATATTTTTAATGTGTTCTAATACTGAAAACATTTATCAGTGATCGAGGTATAACCCGAGGTGGTTAGCCGTGGTCGTTAGAGGTGGTTGGCAGCGGTTGGAGGTGATCGGAGGTGGATGAGGAGGAGGACGAGGAAGACGAGGATTTGTGCTCGGTGAGTGAAACATTTTTATAATATTTGATGGCAATTGTAATTATATTTTATCAAAAATATTTCAAACTAGTCATGTTTACATTAAATTATTTCAATTCATTTTTCGCGCAAGCACATATTCAGTAGCTATGAATAAGCTCATATAATTTAATATATTATTAATTACTTAATTAATATTCTTATAATATTTGATGGCAATTGTAATTATGTTGTATCTGAAATTTTTCAAACTTATCATGCTTACATTAAATTATTTCAATTCATTTTTCGCGCAAGCACATATTCAGTAGCTATGAATAAGCTCATATAATTTATTATATTATTAATTAAATAATTAATATTCTTATAATATTTGATGACAATTGTCATTATGTTTTATTTAAAATTTTTCAAACTTGTCACGTTTACAACAAATTATTTCAATTTATTTCTCACGCAAGCACAAATTCAGTAGCTATCAATGCGCTAATAAAATTGATTATATTATTAATTAATTAATTAACTATATCAATCCTTGAACAGTGTTTTTGATGTGTTCTTATACTAAAAATATTCATTACTATTCAAGGTATAACCCGAGGCAGTTCGCGGTGGTTGCGGGTGATCGAGGTGGGCGAGGAGGAGGACGAGGATGACGAGGACTTGTACACTGTGAGTATAACATTTTTATTATATTCATTAGAGTAGGAGTAGGATCAGGAGTAGGAGTAGTGGGAGTTGAAGTAGAAGTGGTAGAAGTCGGAGTAGGAATAGGAGTAGTCGTAGTAGTAGGAGTTGGAGTAGAGTAGAAGTAGAAGTAGATGTATGCGGGGAGGGGCGGGGAGGGGATATTATCATATCAAGTTATCAGTAATAAGCAATTGCGGGTAAAATATTAGCTTACTTTCGTAAGTATTTATGAATATAGCCTCTACGAATATTCATTGTTGGTATATAAGGTCTGGCAACGTACCTACTTTCTGTAAGAGATATTGACGATTTTCAACACAATTATGTTTCAGTTCTGTGCCCCACCTAGTGATCCACTAGTACATATCCTCCGACGTGACATCGCTCCGCTACGTATGAAGAAGAAAAGATTTATTAAGATGCAAATTGCTCCTCTCTTCTTGCCATTGTGCTTTCAGCCATTGTTGTGCTGTGTGTTTAAAATTTAGGACAGTATATAAGATAGAATAACAGGTACAGCTACGAATACAGCACTACAATAAATCTTATAGAAATGAGCTTTCATTGAGATTTCTCTGTATTTATAACTCGACGCGAGAAGGCAAAAATCAATGTAATGCCATCTGTAAGGTAATTGGACTCGTATTTGCACTACGAGAACTTGTTGGGCATTTTGCGGTGAAATTTGAAAAATTGTTGTACAAGAAATTAAATAACTATAAAAATGGATGAAAAATATTATCTCTAATAGTGAATGTAGCTAATACACCTTTAACCGTATATTGATTATGTTAATGATCTATTGTGACAAGATCGGAATTAGATAAGCTCTCTAAATACTCTTTTCTAGTCTATTAATTTATATCATGTTTATGTAAATGTATATTTCTTCAGTTTGTACAATCACTGCACTAGGATTACCCTTGCCATGTTTTATGGTGCGCTTGTGTAATTTGTATATTATTAACCTTACGTTTTACTCCATTTGCGACAAGTTGTTAGTGTTTACATTTCTTGGCAATTATTTATGTACATGTATGTGTATATATGTATACGTATACTTATGCATGTGTATATAAATGTATACACATATTTAAAACTAGACTTTTACAATAAACACAGAGGTCTTAGTATATTCACATACGGATTTCTGTGTATAGGTGTACTTGAACTAAAATATCCTTACCTCTAATACGGATTTCTTCGTAATTCGCATTTGTTTTTGTAACCCAATGTCCTACGTATAATGGCAAAAATCGAGATCCAACTTAACTGAGTCTCAAAGCCCAGTTAACATAAAAGCAGCTGTTTGATAGAAATTATAGTTTGTAGTTTACACAGCCCATTGCATGATATTTCATTATAAATACATATGTTTCAATGTATTTAGGAATAATTTATCAAATGTACAGAGGTCATGTGCAAATAATAAATGAATTCGACCGCAGTTTGATGTATTCATTGGAGCTTTAACAATAAATTTAAGCTTTGTTACTTCTTTTATTTTATTATGGATAATCAAAAACATTTTCGACTATTCGTGCTGTGGAAGCATGGGGATTAAACCAAATGTAGCAAAAGATTAGAAACAGTGTATGTAGAGTACGGGTATTTTTCTAATAATGCAAACACGTGCCGCTAGCTTAGTTTTGACATATCTAGAATACCACGCCTTGCGAATTAGCTTTCCAGACAGAGATGAATTATGAATTTTAAGGACTGCATTATCGTTGTTGAATACTCTATGCTTCATGGGAAAAGAAAATCTGTAACGATAAAATTGATGCACCGGATCGTCGTCGACTTTAACTTTTGAAATGTCCTACCATTTCCGAACACCTCCAACCATCCTATCTACCTATATTACTAGATTAGCTATGATATGAAAAGAGAAGTATTTTTCATTTCGAAATGGGATTTTATTCGACGCGCGCTCGATGTATTCCATAACATTAGTATTCATAATTATTCCAACAACTTTTCATTTGCTCTCTCGATCTTGAATTTTCATAGGCATAGAATCGAAACGCTGTTTTAGCTGGTCGCAAGTGAAGCATCTGCGTTGGGTGAAGGAGCAGAATTGTTTTTCGAAAAGTATTCGGATGGAAAAAAATTCAGAGTAACTGTAATACATCACGGTTGCGCTAATTTTGAACGAGATGAAATGGATGCTTCGTATATGAGACAGTATTTAACGCTGCGTAGTGGTTTAAAGACCTAGAAAGGTGATAGGGGGAGAAAGAACGACGCTTCTTAACACTTCGAGTGTATTTTAACACGCATTTGAAAGATACGAGCGAAATTTTTCATCACCCAACTGTCGCAGAACGGCAGCGTTATTAGCCGACCCGTTCACTGAAGAATATATCTGCAGTCAACGGCTGACCGTCGAAGGGACTGGTCGCTTGAGTCTGGAATCGGCAGGAGAGATAAAGTGTGTATTTCTTGTATGAAACGTGAAAACTAAAATCATTATACATCATATCATATCATCATACATCGTACATCATACATCATACATCGTACATCATACATCGTACATCATACATCATGCATCGTACATCATACATCGTACATCATACATCATACATCGTACATCATACATCATACATCGTACATTATACATCATACATCATCATACGTAGTATTACAGTTCGAAACCAAAGTTTGAATTTTCGGATGTTCGGAAAGTGACGTCACCAATCTAAAATCGGCTAGCCGAGTTCCTCAGTCGGGTAACAACCGCGCAGTAGAGCGGACGGATGAGAGTCGCGCTCCGCAAATTTCGAGTACCGGGTTCTCAACCTCACGGATCCCGCGCTTCGGGCCGCTACGTATTTCGAGTACCGGGTTCTCAACCTCCCGGATCCTGCGCTTCGGGTCCGCTACGCGGTGAAGCTCGACTTCCAGGACAAGCGCTCCGTAGTTCCTGGTTCATGTTTACAATAAATTATTTCAATTCGTTTTTCGCGCAAGCCAAAATTCAGTAGCTGTCAGTCCGCTAATAAAATTTCTCGACTTCCAGGATAAGCGCTCCGTGGTTCCTGGTTCATGTTTACAATAAATTATTTCAATTCGTTTTTCGCGCAAGCCGAAATTCAGTAGCTGTCAGTCCGCTAATAAAATTTCTCGACTTCCAGGATAAGCGCTCCGTGGTTCCTGGTTCATGTTTACAATAAATTGTTTCAATTCGTTTTTCGCGCAAGCCGAAATTCAGTAGCTGTCAGTCCGCTAATAAAATTTCTCGACTTCCAGGATAAGCGCTCCGTGGTTCCTGGTTCATGTTTACAATAAATTGTTTCAATTCGTTTTTCGCGCAAGCCGAAATTCAGTAGCTGTCAGTCCGCTAATAAAATTTCTCGACTTCCAGGATAAGCGCTCCGTGGTTCCTGGTTCATGTTTACAATAAATTGTTTCAATTCGTTTTTCGCGCAAGCCGAAATTCAGTAGCTGTCAGTCCGCTAATAAAATTTCTCGACTTCCAGGATAAGCGCTCCGTGGTTCCTGGTTCATGTTTACAATAAATTGTTTCAATTCGTTTTTCGCGCAAGCCGAAATTCAGTAGCTGTCAGTCCGCTAATAAAATTTCTCGACTTCCAGGATAAGCGCTCCGTGGTTCCTGGTTCATGTTTACAATAAATTATTTCAATTCGTTTTTCACGCAAGCCGAAATTCAGTAGCTGTCAGTCCGCTAATAAAATTTCTCGACTTCCAGGATAAGCGCTCCGTGGTTCCTGGTTCATGTTTACAATAAATTATTTCAATTCGTTTTTCGCGCAAGCCGAAATTCAGTAGCTGTCAGTCCGCTAATAAAATTTCTCGACTTCCAGGATAAGCGCTCCGTGGTTCCTGGTTCATGTTTACAATAAATTGTTTCAATTCGTTTTTCGCGCAAGCCGAAATTCAGTAGCTGTCAGTCCGCTAATAAAATTTCTCGACTTCCAGGATAAGCGCTCCGTGGTTCCTGGTTCATGTTTACAATAAATTGTTTCAATTCGTTTTTCGCGCAAGCCGAAATTCAGTAGCTGTCAGTCCGCTAATAAAATTTCTCGACTTCCAGGATAAGCGCTCCGTGGTTCCTGGTTCATGTTTACAATAAATTATTTCAATTCGTTTTTCGCGCAAGCCGAAATTCAGTAGCTGTCAGTCCGCTAATAAAATTTCTCGACTTCCAGGATAAGCGCTCCGTGGTTCCTGGTTCATGTTTACAATAAATTATTTCAATTCGTTTTTCGCGCAAGCCGAAATTCAGTAGCTGTCAGTCCGCTAATAAAATTTCTCGACTTCCAGGATAAGCGCTCCGTGGTTCCTGGTTCATGTTTACAATAAATTATTTCAATTCGTTTTTCGCGCAAGCCGAAGGTCAGTAGCTGTCAGTCCGCTAATAAAATTTCTCGACTTCCAGGATAAGCGCTCCGTGGTTCCTGGTTCATGTTTACAATAAATTATTTCAATTCGTTTTTCGCGCAAGCCGAAATTCAGTAGCTGTCAGTCCGCTAATAAAATTTCTCGACTTCCAGGATAAGCGCTCCGTGGTTCCTGGTTCATGTTTACAATAAATTATTTCAATTCGTTTTTCGCGCAAGCCGAAATTCAGTAGCTGTCAGTCCGCTAATAAAATTTCTCGACTTCCAGGATAAGCGCTCCGTGGTTCCTGGTTCATGTTTACAATAAATTATTTCAATTCGTTTTTCGCGCAAGCCGAAATTCAGTAGCTGTCAGTCCGCTAATAAAATTTCTCGACTTCCAGGATAAGCGCTCCGTGGTTCCTGGTTCATGTTTACAATAAATTATTTCAATTCGTTTTTCGCGCAAGCCGAAATTCAGTAGCTGTCAGTCCGCTACTAAAATTTCTCGACTTCCAGGATAAGCGCTCCGTGGTTCCTGGTTCATGTTTACAATAAATTATTTCAATTCGTTTTTCGCGCAAGCCGAAATTCAGTAGCTGTCAGTCCGCTAATAAAATTTCTCGACTTCCAGGATAAGCGCTCCGTGGTTCCTGGTTCATGTTTACAATAAATTGTTTCAATTCGTTTTTCGCGCAAGCCGAAATTCAGTAGCTGTCAGTCCGCTAATAAAATTTCTCGACTTCCAGGATAAGCGCTCCGTGGTTCCTGGTTCATGTTTACAATAAATTATTTCAATTCGTTTTTCGCGCAAGCCGAAATTCAGTAGCTGTCGGTCCGCTAATAAAATTTCTCGACTTCCAGGATAAGCGCTCCGTGGTTCCTGGTTCATGTTTACAATAAATTATTTCAATTCGTTTTTCGCGCAAGCCGAAATTCAGTAGCTGTCAGTCCGCTAATAAAATTTCTCGACTTCCAGGATAAGCGCTCCGTGGTTCCTGGTTCATGTTTACAATAAATTATTTCAATTCGTTTTTCGCGCAAGCCGAAATTCAGTAGCTGTCAGTACGCTAATAAAATGTCTATAACTTTATAATCTTCTCATAATCTTTTTGGTAAAATATGTCGATAAAAAAATTATATTAAACCTTACACATTATTTTTGATTTGTTCTCATGCTGAAAATATTTATTAGTATACGAGGTATAACTCGAGGTGGTTGGCGGTGGTCGTTGGAGGTGGATGGGGGTGGTTGCGGGTAATCTCGATAATTCAGGAGGAGGAGGACGAGGATTTGTGTTGGGTGAGTAAAACACTTTTATAACATTTGATGGCAATTGTAATTATATTTCATCTGAAATATTACAAACTTGTCGCGTTTACAATAAATTATTTCAATTTATCTTTCGTGCAAGCACATATTCAGTAGCTATGAATAATCTTGTACAATTTATTATATTATTAATTAATTAATTAATATTCTTATAATATTTAATGGCAATTGTAATTATATTTCATCTGAAATATTACAAACTTGTCACGTTTACAATAAATTATTTCAATTCATCTTTCGTGCAAGCACATATTCAGTAGCTATGAATAATCTTGTACAATTTATTATATTATTAATTAATTAATTAGTATTCTTATAATATTTAATGGCAATTGTAATTGTATTTCATCTGAAATATTACAAACTTGTCACGTTTACAATAAATTATTTCAATTCATCTTTCGTGCAAGCACATATTCAGCAGCTATGAATAATCTTGTACAATTTATTATATTATTAATTAATTAATTAGTATTCTTATAATATTTAATGACAATTGTAATTATATTTCATCTGAAATATTACAAACTTGTCACGTTTACAATAAATTATTTCAATTCATTTTTCGTGCAAGCACATATTCAGTAGCTATGAATAATCTTGTACAATTCATTATATTATTAATTAATTGATTAATTACATTAATCCTTACACAATATTTTTGATGTGTTCCTATACTAAAAATATTCATTACTATTCCAGGTATAACCCGAGGTGGCCGGAGGTGGACGAGGAGGAGGACGAGCTGGACGAGGAGGAGGACGAGGTGGACGAGGAGGAGGCGGGGTGGGTCGTGGGAGAGGACCTCTCCTCTCCTCAGAGGAGGGGAGGGGGAGGGGCAGTGAAGGGGGCGAGGTGGGCGGGGAGGGGGAAGGGAAGGGAAGGGAAGGGAAGGGATGGGAAGGGAAGGGAAGGGAAGGGTAGGGGAGGGGAGGGTGGTGGGAAGGGGCTGGGAGGGGTAGGGAGGGAGGGAGGAAGGGAGGGAGGGAGGGAGGGAGGGAGGGCGGGAGGGAGGGAGGGGGTGTACTGCTCTATTAACTCTAACGGGCTCGCATCGACATACGTCCTGTCCTCTACTCTCTCCCTCCCTCCCTCCCTCCCGCCCTCCCACCCTTCCTCCCTCCCTCCCACCCTTCCTCCCTCCCCCTCCCAGCCCCTCCCCGCCACCCTCCCCTCCCCTTCCCTTCCCTTCCCTTCCCTTCCCATCCCTTCCCTTCCCTTCCCTTCCCTTCCCCCTCCCCGCCCACCTCGCCCCCTTCACTGCCCCTCCCCCTCCCCTCCTCTGAGGAGAGGAGAGGTCCTCTCCCACGACCCACCCCGCCTCCTCCTCGTCCACCTCGTCCTCCTCCTCGTCCAGCTCGTCCTCCTCCTCGTCCACCTCCGGCCACCTCGGGTTATACCTGGAATAGTAATGAATATTTTTAGTATAGGAACACATCAAAAATATTGTGTAAGGATTAATGTAATTAATCAATTAATTAATAATATAATGAATTGTACAAGATTATTCATAGCTACTGAATATGTGCTTGCACGAAAAATGAATTGAAATAATTTATTGTAAACGTGACAAGTTTGTAATATTTCAGATGAAATATAATTACAATTGTCATTAAATATTATAAGAATACTAATTATTTAATTAATAATATAATAAATTGTACAAGATTATTCATAGCTGCTGAATATGTGCTTGCACGAAAGATGAATTGAAATAATTTATTGTGAACGTGACAAGTTTGTAATATTTCAGATGAAATATAATTACAATTGCCATTAAATATTATAAGAATACTAATTAATTAATTAATAATATAATAAATTGTACAAGATTATTCATAGCTACTGAATATGTGCTTGCACGAAAGATAAATTGAAATAATTTATTGTAAACGCGACAAGTTTGTAATATTTCAGATGAAATATAATTACAATTGCCATCAAATGTTATAAAAGTGTTTTACTCACCCAGCACAAATCCTCGTCCTCCTCCTCCTGAATTATCGAGATTACCCGCAACCACCCCCATCCACCTCCAACGACCACCGCCAACCACCTCGAGTTATACCTCGTATACTAATAAATATTTTCAGCATGAGAACAAATCAAAAATAATGTGTAAGGTTTAATATAATTTTTTTATCGACATATTTTACCAAAAAGATTATGAGAAGATTATAAAGTTATAGACATTTTATTAGCGTACTGACAGCTACTGAATTTCGGCTTGCGCGAAAAACGAATTGAAATAATTTATTGTAAACATGAACCAGGAACCACGGAGCGCTTATCCTGGAAGTCGAGAAATTTTATTAGCGGACTGACAGCTACTGAATTTCGGCTTGCGCGAAAAACGAATTGAAATAATTTATTGTAAACATGAACCAGGAACCACGGAGCGCTTATCCTGGAAGTCGAGAAATTTTATTAGCGGACTGACAGCTACTGAATTTCGGCTTGCGCGAAAAACGAATTGAAACAATTTATTGTAAACATGAACCAGGAACCACGGAGCGCTTATCCTGGAAGTCGAGAAATTTTATTAGCGGACTGACAGCTACTGAATTTCGGCTTGCGCGAAAAACGAATTGAAATAATTTATTGTAAACATGAACCAGGAACCACGGAGCGCTTATCCTGGAAGTCGAGAAATTTTATTAGCGGACTGACAGCTACTGAATTTCGGCTTGCGCGAAAAACGAATTGAAATAATTTATTGTAAACATGAACCAGGAACCACGGAGCGCTTATCCTGGAAGTCGAGAAATTTTATTAGCGGACTGACAGCTACTGAATTTCGGCTTGCGCGAAAAACGAATTGAAATAATTTATTGTAAACATGAACCAGGAACCACGGAGCGCTTATCCTGGAAGTCGAGAAATTTTATTAGCGGACTGACAGCTACTGAATTTCGGCTTGCGCGAAAAACGAATTGAAATAATTTATTGTAAACATGAACCAGGAACCACGGAGCGCTTATCCTGGAAGTCGAGAAATTTTATTAGCGGACTGACAGCTACTGAATTTCGGCTTGCGCGAAAAACGAATTGAAACAATTTATTGTAAACATGAACCAGGAACCACGGAGCGCTTATCCTGGAAGTCGAGAAATTTTATTAGCGGACTGACAGCTACTGAATTTCGGCTTGCGCGAAAAACGAATTGAAATAATTTATTGTAAACATGAACCAGGAACCACGGAGCGCTTATCCTGGAAGTCGAGAAATTTTATTAGCGGACTGACAGCTACTGAATTTTGGCTTGCGCGAAAAACGAATTGAAATAATTTATTGTAAACATGAACCAGGAACTACGGAGCGCTTGTCCTGGAAGTCGAGCTTCACCGCGTAGCGGACCCGAAGCGCAGGATCCGGGAGGTTGAGAACCCGGTACTCGAAATACGTAGCGGCCCGAAGCGCGGGATCCGTGAGGTTGAGAACCCGGTACTCGAAATTTGCGGAGCGCGACTCTCATCCGTCCGCTCTACTGCGCGGTTGTTACCCGACTGAGGAACTCGGCTAGCCGATTTTAGATTGGTGACGTCACTTTCCGAACATCCGAAAATTCAAACTTTGGTTTCGAACTGTAATACTACGTATGATGATGTATGATGTATAATGTACGATGTATGATGTATGATGTACGATGTATGATGTATGATGTACGATGTATGATGTACGATGCATGATGTATGATGTACGATGTATGATGTACGATGTATGATGTATGATGTACGATGTATGATGATATGATATGATGTATAATGATTTTAGTTTTCACGTTTCATACAAGAAATACACACTTTATCTCTCCTGCCGATTCCAGACTCAAGCGACCAGTCCCTTCGACGGTCAGCCGTTGACTGCAGATATATTCTTCAGTGAACGGGTCGGCTAATAACGCTGCCGTTCTGCGACAGTTGGGTGATGAAAAATTTCGCTCGTATCTTTCAAATGCGTGTTAAAATACACTCGAAGTGTTAAGAAGCGTCGTTCTTTCTCCCCCTATCACCTTTCTAGGTCTTTAAACCACTACGCAGCGTTAAATACTGTCTCATATACGAAGCATCCATTTCATCTCGTTCAAAATTAGCGCAACCGTGATGTATTACAGTTACTCTGAATTTTTTTCCATCCGAATACTTTTCGAAAAACAATTCTGCTCCTTCACCCAACGCAGATGCTTCACTTGCGACCAGCTAAAACAGCGTTTCGATTCTATGCCTATGAAAATTCAAGATCGAGAGAGCAAATGAAAAGTTGTTGGAATAATTATGAATACTAATGTTATGGAATACATCGAGCGCGCGTCGAATAAAATCCCATTTCGAAATGAAAAATACTTCTCTTTTCATATCATAGCTAATCTAGTAATATAGGTAGATAGGATGGTTGGAGGTGTTCGGAAATGGTAGGACATTTCAAAAGTTAAAGTCGACGACGATCCGGTGCATCAATTTTATCGTTACAGATTTTCTTTTCCCATGAAGCATAGAGTATTCAACAACGATAATGCAGTCCTTAAAATTCATAATTCATCTCTGTCTGGAAAGCTAATTCGCAAGGCGTGGTATTCTAGATATGTCAAAACTAAGCTAGCGGCACGTGTTTGCATTATTAGAAAAATACCCGTACTCTACATACACTGTTTCTAATCTTTTGCTACATTTGGTTTAATCCCCATGCTTCCACAGCACGAATAGTCGAAAATGTTTTTGATTATCCATAATAAAATAAAAGAAGTAACAAAGCTTAAATTTATTGTTAAAGCTCCAATGAATACATCAAACTGCGGTCGAATTCATTTATTATTTGCACATGACCTCTGTACATTTGATAAATTATTCCTAAATACATTGAAACATATGTATTTATAATGAAATATCATGCAATGGGCTGTGTAAACTACAAACTATAATTTCTATCAAACAGCTGCTTTTATGTTAACTGGGCTTTGAGACTCAGTTAAGTTGGATCTCGATTTTTGCCATTATACGTAGGACATTGGGTTACAAAAACAAATGCGAATTACGAAGAAATCCGTATTAGAGGTAAGGATATTTTAGTTCAAGTACACCTATACACAGAAATCCGTATGTGAATATACTAAGACCTCTGTGTTTATTGTAAAAGTCTAGTTTTAAATATGTGTATACATTTATATACACATGCATAAGTATACGTATACATATATACACATACATGTACATAAATAATTGCCAAGAAATGTAAACACTAACAACTTGTCGCAAATGGAGTAAAACGTAAGGTTAATAATATACAAATTACACAAGCGCACCATAAAACATGGCAAGGGTAATCCTAGTGCAGTGATTGTACAAACTGAAGAAATATACATTTACATAAACATGATATAAATTAATAGACTAGAAAAGAGTATTTAGAGAGCTTATCTAATTCCGATCTTGTCACAATAGATCATTAACATAATCAATATACGGTTAAAGGTGTATTAGCTACATTCACTATTAGAGATAATATTTTTCATCCATTTTTATAGTTATTTAATTTCTTGTACAACAATTTTTCAAATTTCACCGCAAAATGCCCAACAAGTTCTCGTAGTGCAAATACGAGTCCAATTACCTTACAGATGGCATTACATTGATTTTTGCCTTCTCGCGTCGAGTTATAAATACAGAGAAATCTCAATGAAAGCTCATTTCTATAAGATTTATTGTAGTGCTGTATTCGTAGCTGTACCTGTTATTCTATCTTATATACTGTCCTAAATTTTAAACACACAGCACAACAATGGCTGAAAGCACAATGGCAAGAAGAGAGGAGCAATTTGCATCTTAATAAATCTTTTCTTCTTCATACGTAGCGGAGCGATGTCACGTCGGAGGATATGTACTAGTGGATCACTAGGTGGGGCACAGAACTGAAACATAATTGTGTTGAAAATCGTCAATATCTCTTACAGAAAGTAGGTACGTTGCCAGACCTTATATACCAACAATGAATATTCGTAGAGGCTATATTCATAAATACTTACGAAAGTAAGCTAATATTTTACCCGCAATTGCTTATTACTGATAACTTGATATGATAATATCCCCTCCCCGCCCCTCCCCGCATACATCTACTTCTACTTCTACTCTACTCCAACTCCTACTACTACGACTACTCCTATTCCTACTCCGACTTCTACCACTTCTACTTCAACTCCCACTACTCCTACTCCTGATCCTACTCCTACTCTAATGAATATAATAAAAATGTTATACTCACAGTGTACAAGTCCTCGTCATCCTCGTCCTCCTCCTCGCCCACCTCGATCACCCGCAACCACCGCGAACTGCCTCGGGTTATACCTTGAATAGTAATGAATATTTTTAGTATAAGAACACATCAAAAACACTGTTCAAGGATTGATATAGTTAATTAATTAATTAATAATATAATCAATTTTATTAGCGCATTGATAGCTACTGAATTTGTGCTTGCGTGAGAAATAAATTGAAATAATTTGTTGTAAACGTGACAAGTTTGAAAAATTTTAAATAAAACATAATGACAATTGTCATCAAATATTATAAGAATATTAATTATTTAATTAATAATATAATAAATTATATGAGCTTATTCATAGCTACTGAATATGTGCTTGCGCGAAAAATGAATTGAAATAATTTAATGTAAGCATGATAAGTTTGAAAAATTTCAGATACAACATAATTACAATTGCCATCAAATATTATAAGAATATTAATTAAGTAATTAATAATATATTAAATTATATGAGCTTATTCATAGCTACTGAATATGTGCTTGCGCGAAAAATGAATTGAAATAATTTAATGTAAACATGACTAGTTTGAAATATTTTTGATAAAATATAATTACAATTGCCATCAAATATTATAAAAATGTTTCACTCACCGAGCACAAATCCTCGTCTTCCTCGTCCTCCTCCTCATCCACCTCCGATCACCTCCAACCGCTGCCAACCACCTCTAACGACCACGGCTAACCACCTCGGGTTATACCTCGATCACTGATAAATGTTTTCAGTATTAGAACACATTAAAAATATTGTGTAAGCATTAATGTAATTTTTGCATAGACACATTGTACGAAAATTATGGAAAAATTATAAAACATTGTAGAAATTTTATTAGCACATTGATAGATATAGAATTTGGACTTGCGCGGGAAATGAGTTTAAATAATTCATTGTAAACATGACAAGTGTAAAAAATTTCAGATGAAATATAATTACAATAGCCATGAAATATTATAAAAATGTTATACTCACAGTGCAGAAATCCTCGTTATCCTCGTCCTCCTCGTCCACTTTTTTCTCCTCATCTATCTCCTCCTCCTCCTTTTCGTCCTTCTCCTCATCCACCTCGATCCCCCGCAACCTCCCTTAAACACTTCCGACCACCTCCAACCACCTCGGGTCATACTTCGAATACTAATAAATAATTTCAGTATTAGAACACGTGGAAAATATTGTCTGAGGATCAATGTATTTTTTTCATATACAGGTTTGACCAAGAAGATTATGAGAAAATTATAAGAAATTATAGAAATTTCTCTAGCGCATTGATAGCTACTGAATTTGGGCTTTCGCGAAAAATGAACTGAAACAGTTTATTGTAAACATGACAAGTTTGAAAAATTTCAGATAAAATATAATCACAATCCCCGTTAAATATCATAAAAATCTTATACTCACCATGCACAAATACTCGTCCTTCTCGTCGTCTACCTCGATCACGAACAACCGTCTCCAACCACCTTCAAGGACCACTGCTAACCACCTCGGGTTATACATCGAATACTAATAAATAATCCAAGTATTAGAACATATCTAGAATATTGTGTAAGGAATAATGTAATTTTTTCAGTCACAGATTTGACCAAGGAGATTATGAGAAAATTATGAAAATTGTAGAAATATTATTGGCGCATTGATAGCTACTGAATTTAGGCTCGCGCGAAAAATGAATTGAAATAATTTATTGTAAATATGACAAGTTTGAAAAATTTGAGATAAAATATAATCATAATTGCCATGAAATATTATAAAAATGTTATACTCACTGTGCACGAACCCTCGTCCTCCTCCTCCGAGTCCTCCTCCTCGTCCACCTCATTCACCCGTAACCACTCCTAACCACCTCTAACCACGACCAACCACCTCCAACGACCACCGGTAATCGCCTCGAATTCTAATAAATATTTTTAGTATCAGAACACATCAAAAATAATGTGTAAGGATTGATATAATTTTTTTATTGACAGCTTTGAACAAGAACATTATGAGAAAATTATGAAAATTGTAAAAATTTGATTAGCGCATTGATAGCTACTGAATTTCGGCTTGCGCGAAAAACGAATTGAAATAATTTATTGTAAACATGAACCAGGAACTACGGAGCGCTTGTCCTGGAAGTCGAGCTTCACCGCGTAGCGGACCCGAAGCGCGGGATCCGGGAGGTTGAGAACCCGGTACTCGAAATACGTAGCGGCCCGAAGCGCGAGATCCGTGAGGTTGAGAACCCGGTACTCGAAATTTGCGGAGCGCGACTCTCATCCGTCCGCTCTACTGCGCGGTTGTTACCCGACTGAGGAACTCGGCTAGCCGATTTTAGATTGGTGACGTCACTTTCCGAACATCCGAAAATTCAAACTTTGGTTTCGAACTGTAATACTACGTATGATGATGTATGATGTATAATGTACGATGTATGATGTATGATGTACGATGTATAATGTACGATGTATGATGTATGATGTACGATGTATGATGTACGATGTATGATGATATGATATGATGTATAATGATTTTAGTTTTCACGTTTCATACAAGAAATACACACTTTATCTCTCCTGCCGATTCCAGACTCAAGCGACCAGTCCCTTCGATGGTCAGCCGTTGACTGCAGATATATTCTTCAGTGAACGGGTCGGCTAATAACGCTGCCGTTCTGCGACAGTTGGGTGATGAAAAATTTCCCTCGTATCTTTCAAATGTGTGTTAAAATACACTCGAAGTGTTAAGAAGCGTCGTTCTTTCTCTCCCTATCACCTTTCTAGGTCTTTAAACCACTACGCAGCGTTAAATACTGTCTCATATACGAAGCATCCATTTCATCTCGTTCAAAATTAGCGCAACCGTGATGTATTACAGTTACTCTGAATTTTTTTCCATCCGAATACTTTTCGAAAAACAATTCTGCTCCTCCACCCAACGCAGATGCTTCACTTGCGACCAGCTAAAACAGCGTTTCGATTCTATGCCTATGAAAATTCAAGATCGAGAGAGCAAATGAAAAGTTGTTGGAACAATTATGAATATTATTGTTATGGAATACATCGAGCGCGTGTCGAATAGAATCCCATTTCGAAATGAAGAAGTCTTCTGTTTCCATACTATAAAGTATTATTGTAGGTAATCTAGTTTGTCTCCTGGAAAATCATCATATTTACAGTATGCATTACGTATTGATCGTAAATGGATCATACATATTAATATCGTACATGGGCCGCATATACATATATACATTTTGGTCTCTGCATCATTATTACGTCTGATCTATTATTATTTATGATCTACGTATACATTCTTCTCTCGGGTACCTATACTCTAATTAAATCACTGTTTTGCTAAGAATTTTGGAAGAAATTTATGCTCATTACTAATTCCTTGTATCGCTGACAAGTCGGTAAGTACACACAGGCTGAGTACTGGCTTGAGCGCACCATTGCGAAGACTGTGTTACTCGGAAGGTGAATGCAGCCAGCATCATGTCGAAATCGGTACCTCCCTGATGTTCTGCAATAAGTTCTCAACTCTACCATTGGAACATCTCAGGCAGCGCAAGCGCAGGACGATTTTCGGTTGTCGCGCCAAAGCCCATTAGCGCAACTGTCTTCATATTCTTCAGTCGACGCAGGCGGTGTTTGGTGGTGGTTGGCGGTGATTGAAGGAGGTCGATGAGGACGATGTTGACGCGGACGACAAGGGGCGGGAGGAAGAGGAGGGCGCAGACGAGGTGGACGAGAAGGACGAAGGTGGTCGGTGGTGGTTGGAGGTGGTCCGAGGTATTCGGAAACGGTAGAAGGTGGTAGGCGCTGGTAGGAGATCGTAGGGGGTTGTAGGAGGTGTTCGGAGGTGGCAGCGCGTGGTAGGAGGTGGACGAAGGTGGTCGGAGGTGGTTGGACGTGCTTGGAGATAGTTGGTGGTGGTTGGCGGTGGACGCGTTTACTCTTGTTCTCACAGAGATGATTGAGCTGATCGACATTTCTAAGTCGCAGTTGACAAAGAGTCTTACGTACTCACTTTGTACAGACTTAATCTCAAGCTTTCATACCAACACTACTTTGGCCACTACGAGTGTCGGTGCGAGCTCGTTAGGTAGAGTCGATAGAGTAGAACCCTCCTACGCTCGCAGGCCCACCTGGGCCCACTTGCCCGCCGAAAACTGGTCACATAAATTTACCCAGGGGTATTTGTATGTTCTTCAGTCAACGGAAATTACGAAGAAAATGTAAGTCTTGATCATTTATTCGCAGCATATTTGGACTGCGCGCAATCGATTTTTCTCGAAACTTTACGTCGATGTAGTGTATTAAAGAATTGATTCGAGCATTATTAAGTACGTTCAAAATTTTTGAGAAGTAAATTTCAGTTATAGATATTGTTATTTTTTACAGCGCTTCATTTTTTCACGTACTTCTCTTAGATCGGAAAATGCTTACAAATTTTCTCGATATTTTCGAAACTTCAGACATCGTTCTCGTCAGTCCGAAGTTTTCGAGGTGCTAAAACCAAAATTGTTCTCAATCTTGAAATGAATTGAGCAAATATTAAATTTCTGAGAATTTTTCGAAAACTTTACTGAAGGTGCAACTTTAAGAAGGTTGAAATATTTGTTACTCATCAGTAGTTGTAAAGAAAAAATGCAAATGACGGGTTCCAAAGATGCTCATATTACGTTAAAAAAATGTAATAAAATCAATAATGGTGTTGGTCAGATTTGGTCGATTTGAAATGGAATGCCCTATATATACCCAAGTTCACTTACACATTGAATTTACCTGCACGTTTAAAGTCGAATGCACTAAAATTATGTTGAATATACGATGCATAATATGCCGATACGTCTTCACGTGTGCACCTGCGGTCACGGATCTGATTCGCCTGGAATAGGCAACCAGAGTGACACGTTGAATTTAGGTTGTCGATAGCTTCGGTAATGTAGGGATCCGGCAACTCGAGTGCGCACAGAATGCAAGGCCAGCGAGCGGATGAAGCTCGCACTTAGCAGATCCCTACATTACCGAAGCTATCGACAACACGACGAAGTAGCAGAAGATTCCCTCTGTATTGACAGAAACCTTCAATACTTTAACTTTGGGTCAAATTGATATAAAACATTTCATCCCGCTGTATTCTGCCAGGTTTTATTAAAGAATGAAAAAAGAATTAGGAATACGTCCTTCTGGCAGCAGTAGAATCGAATCTTTTCAATTTTCGAAAGCTCCTCACTGGGCCAAAAGGGCGTATTCTCTCTTTCTTATTTTCCTGGGATACGCCCTTCTGGCAGTAATAAGGTCAAAATAATTGTGGCTTACGCTTTTGTGGCTGAGATCCCGTCTGGATCTCATACCTGTTGATGTTGAGGAAACGCCTTTATGGCGGTAATCACTATTTTTACCGCTTGCATCCTTCCGGTCGGTAGCCTTCGACACGATTTGTGACGTTTAGAATGAACAGATTATCGCAATCCGCATGAAAGACCAAGTTGCAAGTTGAAGTTTGTGTACGTACATACATAGATTAACGCTAGTTTCGATTTTTTAGCACTGTCTAGCTATCGAAGTCCGCCATTAATTGTCGAATCCGAGCAGCCGACAAAAACAGATCATGCAGTGGCACAAATCATATTAAAAAGACTCTAAAGGACTAATGTAAGCGCAGTAATGAGCCAGGGCGAACGCTATAATTATGGAATCAGGTATCGCCGTGATGTAAGAATAAACATACGAAATTAATGTAAACGTATTTACGTTATTAAAGGCTAAAATCTTATTCCCCAAGTAAAAGAGAAATAGGGTAAAGACATAACAGCCCATCCATACGTGTAACACAGGCTATATTTCGCAACCTCAGCGCAGCAAAGTTTGATTTGGGAACGCCAAAGATGCTGCTGATAGTTAGCGCGCAAAATTGAAGATGGATTTTTCATTTCAGCTGTGCGCATGCACCAACGTCATTTTTCCACACCGTTTCGAAATTGGGTCACTTTTCGCCCGCTACACAGGTTCCGAAAGTGGACCGTTCCAGGCTGGTGTTGGAAAATTAGTGCATTGTGTATCAAGAGTGGAAAAGAGGCGATTATGAGGAGTGTGAAGCTAGCCGCACAAGCGAAGCGAGGCAAAATTGCAAACCGCCCGTGGTGCACACGATACTTTTTGTCTAACCCTTTTGAAAAGGCGAAGTACTGAAACAAAACATCAGTGCCATTGAGTTATTTAACTATATATATATACACGGGAAAAAACGACGCAGTAAATGGACGGTTTAACGTTTTGTGAAATATATTTCTTATTGTTGGTACAATTATTGACATGACACCAATTGATAGTTCCTATTTGTCACGCGAAGAGGCGCCGTATTCGCTTCGACCTTATACCATTACACCCGCTAAAACCGGGCGGAAAGTCCTTGTTCGCCCGCTTCCGAATGGATCTGAAACGCGCTACTTGGCACCTACTTTACACGCAAGAAATTTCGAGTTTTCAAAGGGATCGGACAAAAAGTATATTTTCCGCCAGAGCTGGTGTTCTTGACTTCGGTATACGGTCCCGCAAAGTGCGTGACCAGTAATGTATTATTGGGGAAACGAACCCAGGCTCTATACCCAGGGCTGTAACAATACTTCTGAGACGGACTGAAAATTCACACAAAATCAAAACGGCCGCTGTCGTAACACTTATGATTTCAATTAGGCTGGTCGTTATTTTTGACCCTCGGTATCTGCCGAGTTTCAATCATTCAGCTTCGTCGATACCCACGAATAGAAAGACCAAAAAAATAGGAAAGATACACTCACTGCGCAATTTTTTTTTTTTTTTGTAAGTTGAATACGGCGATATTCTGCGTCAATGATTAGAATAAAATATTAACGAAAATAGCGTACACTTGATATGGAACATTAAATTTTCAAAGTAGGGAAAAATTCTTGACATCGTTTTTTTTACTTTATTCTATTTTTTTTTTTTTCATTTCTTTCTCCATCTCTTTCTCTTTCCCGTTTTCTAACTCTCGCTGGCTTTTGTGGCTGGGTAATTTTTTGTGGCTGAAGATAAGAATCAGTGAGTACGTCGTTGTAATAGATGGTGGGACGCGTCTATCATTCATTATGCACTATGCGGGGTTAAACCTGCAATAGACTGTATTTCGGTAAACCGTGTGATGCGACAGCGATTAAGCTACAGTTCGTCATTTAAATCCTTTGATTATTTATGATATTAATTTTTTATGTATACCGTTCCCGCGATTCAACTCAGTGTTGTCTTAAATCACCGTCTTTGTCACTTAATCGTTCAACCCGATCCTGATGCAGAGCCTACGACAAGAATTTATACAGAAAAGAGTTGTTCGTGCGAAGAAAGAGGATGATAGGATGAATGAGGTACCGTTCTATCAGGTGTTTTACAGTTCGTCTATTCGGTTTAGTCGTAGGTGAAACGAGGCAACATGGGGAATCGAATTATCAGTATCATGCTGAAAGCATCAATTTTGACTCCCTTGTTGATACACCGCCCTATTGATCGCTAATTTTCTCCCGTAATTGAAATTTTCTCAGAAATTCAAAAACATGATCGAAAAATATCTGTTTTGAAAAATGGCAGGCCTAGAAGTCACAGGAAAGTTTCGCATTAATTTTTATTGTAACATCGGTTGAAGAATCCATTCATTGACGGATTTTTTCGATATCCGGATAATATTGACATTTGTTAATTCGGCTCACCCGGTATACATATAAATATATGTGTGTCACTCGAAGAGAAACATACCCCACCACACTCTGCGGTTTTCCTCGATCTTTAATATCCCACAAGGCATAGTATAATAAAACAAATATGAAAATTGTATTCTATAAAAGGAATATCGCGACAAAGAGCGTACGCAAGATTATGTATAATAATGCTTCAATATATCCGGTCCATACTAACCGGATATCCGGATAAACGAGAGCCGGTCAAACAGGCTCTTATACAGCATATGAGATGCCGTATGTCAATTGAATGATAAGTAATAACACGTGGCGTATTTTTTTATGCCTCTGCGTAGGCGCCATTAGTAATTAACGTAAAATATGAACCAGGCTATGTTATGCGAAAAGTCTGTAATGCCTGAAATGAAAATGTTTAAATGAATAATTATGAGAAGCTGTTTTACCGACCGAGTAACTTTTTCCGTTCGCCTCTCAGAGATATTTTATAATTTGCCAAAACTGGCAACTGAAGCCAAATATTTTAGTAAGATTATAATATTAAGGTGACACCATCAAGAAGAAGCTAATTGTATGGGTGCGATAGCAGAAGCTGGATATTATTTGAATGAATACATCTTCAAACGTAAAGAAAAAGTTGAATAACGTTTGTATTGATTTATTTGATACTTCAAACCTCGCAATTATTCCGATTTTCCTAAAAATTGTTCACAAATCACTTTTTATCCCAGAAATGAAATGTTTTTATGTCATTCGGTCTCCTAATATTTTTCTATGAAATTTAGAAACCGCAAGAGACGCATAACTTGAGCCTTCTCTTTTAAGGATAGCGTAAAGTTCCTATTGACATATTCTTATAAACTGGTAATAAAAGTTGCACTTTGAGTACGAGATACAAAATCAATTTTTGATGCGCTCATTGAATCCTGCTTTACAAAACATTCGAATGTGGGAAATATTTTGTCAACCTTCGATTCAAGAAAAGTAATATTACATTTTTTAATCTAGTCCATTGGTGGACCACCGAAATAACGAACAATCCGCCGACCAATGTATTGTGATATAACAGTGTAAATGATAAATAGTTGAAGTATAAATAGAAGTTTGTTAAAACGGCACTCTCAAAAGTTATGAAACCATGTAAAATTGCACGTGTATTAGTACGTAAGATAATCTTATCACTTTACAACTGCGACAGTTAATTCAAATATCTTTGATTTTTAATTTCCCACATCTGCGACAAAAAAAATAACAATTTATTTTATTTATTCTGTCAACAAATGAAAGCTAGATGAAAAGCTTTTTGAATATACTTACTCATCTGTTTGGAAGCATCACAGACCAGAGAAAAAACGAAATGCTTTGATTTTAGATGATTGTGACCAAAGAAACAATGTTTTACATCTAAACTAATTAAAAACTAGGTAAACATGGTGCCATATTTCACTGTTCATCTTTTTTTCATTATTAAAGATAAACGAAATCGCAAGAGAAAAATAAAACTTCCAAGAAGAACAAAATGATCTGTTTATTCTGTACCAAATACAAGCCAGGTGGAAATCTTTTTCCGTCACGCAATGGTGGCGAAACGACAAAAGCCTCGCTTGCAAATTTCTAACATATCAAATGATTAAAAAACAAATAGAAAAATCCGTCCATAGCACTGTTGCACGGTCCATTCATGGAAATTGTCAAGTATTACATATCCAGCCCACCATCTTGCGGTGGGTTGACACAAAATAATAAATGTCCGATGTCATTTTAAAGAGTGTATGAATCTTCAGAATTAAAACCATGCAAAACGTGTAAGATATCACAAAAATCAACGGTATAAAGTTCAAAAATATCTGCAAATCAGATCTGGTACGCAAAATTTTTACACAGTAGGAACGCTGAAATTTATCTGTAT
Source organism: Neodiprion virginianus (assembly GCF_021901495.1). Taxonomy (NCBI): domain Eukaryota; kingdom Metazoa; phylum Arthropoda; class Insecta; order Hymenoptera; family Diprionidae; genus Neodiprion; species Neodiprion virginianus. The sequence continues at coordinate 25,321,624 of NC_060878.1, read as the reverse complement.
TGTTTGCAATAAATTCCACCTGCTGCAACGAAATTTTAATTTGGTTATTATGAAATACAAAACGATTAGTGTCATTAGAAAGGTGAAAAAAATGTTATTACATAATCAATCTCGGTTCGATACTCGGTAAGCAATTAATGATAAGACGTTTGATGGTTCCAACTCTGCGAGTCCGAGGCGAAGACTTTGTAATTAATAGAAATATTTCGAAAGATCAATTTTGAAATTGCAATTAATGTGATACGGAATATTTGCATGCATTCACTGCTGAGGATTCTGGCTCATATTTTTCTTGGTAGTATTCTGCTGACGAGTAGAATCAATGTATATGAATTCATGCCCATACTGCACATACCACGAATAAAAAAGAGATTTTGTTGACGGAGATTAAATTTTGTTAGATCAGATGATCCTTTTTCTTAGCTTGTACAGAACATGAGGGACGGTGACAGCTGAAGGCACGAATGAAAATAAAAGTCTCGGGTCAACCCGGTATAAGAAGCCTCACGTGTTGGGGAATACGAAATAAAAATTTAACAACCGTTGTGCTCGTGAGTCGGGTAACGTTGGGCAAAAAAATGATTTTTTTTGTCTTTTACGTCAAGATATTATTAGAGGTTTGTTTAATATCTGTTGAATCAAAGTACGCAACATTCTTTTAGGACGAAATTTTTTTTTTTTTTTTTCTAATGATATTTTATATCAAATCCATTTGCTCCGGAATATACGTTTTTTTTTATTTTTTGTCATACATATTGACAAATAGTCAAAGAATTTTTCATTATAGGGAAAATTAAAGGATAGAGAGTGATTTAGAAAAAATAAAAAAATTATTTTTGGAGGTGTTTCGTCATCCCCCACAAATTTTTCCTTCGAATTATGGTAAAATAATGATGAATTTGTTTGAGATAGATCAAAACAACTTGAATCCGATGCTCAAAAGCCACAAAAAATAATTAGCGGCTTATACTGAGAGAAATTTTTAGTTCCGGTTACCGCTCAGTCCTTGCCTATTTTCATTTTTTACCACAATCGAGAAATATAGTTCTAGGTAGAAAATGAAAATTAGTTTTGTAGCTGTTACCAGAAAGTCTAGGATCTGTTATTATTCTTTCTCATTACGATCACTGTGACTATATTTTCTTGCAACTATTGAGAAAATGTAATGCTTGTGCAACAATATATTGATGTTAAAGCCTTACTTAAATAAAAAAGTACAATAACCGAACAAACCGATTTTGCGTTGCAATCACCAAAAAAAGCATCGACAATAGCTCAAAATGGTTACGTGTGCCTCATTTTTTGTAATCCCAACAACATTGAAACAGTTTTTTTAACGATACCTGTTTTGCTGAATTTTTCTAGTTACTGTAACAAATGAAATTTTTCTCAATGTAGGGGACCGTCATGCCCCACGTTACCCTATAAGTAAAAGGAAGATATGAATAGAAAGGAAAACAACTTGTGTGGTAAACCTCACAATCGCCCTGATCCGACGATTACGTAAGAATGCCAAGAAAATATTATAATAATAACACGCATTATAGTTTCAATTACGTAAGTCCGAGGAAATGAGTCCGTGGAAAATGTAATAATTTTTCCTGCATGCTGTGTTCCAAGCGATAGGGCGTTGCCGCTCTTTTCAGCTCACCGGGTAGAAACGCATGAATTTTTTCAGTACCTATGAACTCAAAAATCGTTTTGTAATTGCATTGAAGCAACTATAAAGTGCACGCTAAAACATCTGTAACGAAAATTTTATCATTGAATCAAAAACTGTGATATGAATCCATTAACAATAAGTTCTGAGAGAATTGCGTTCAGATAAGAAGAACGGTTATTCGTCTGAATTTCGTTATGAAATTCCGTCCCATGGGGACGACTGCGAAATTATGGCGTTACTGCTATTTTGTATTCATACGGAGACGCAATACTTGTATGTATGAGAACAGCATAAACTATATAATTTTGATACACGTATCGACCATAAGTCGACGGATATCGATATGTAATCCAGGTTTGATCTATTCACTTAGTTCCAACATCCGTTACCGAACCGATATCGTCCTTTGATGGGCCATAAATTCGATCCTACGGTTCTAAAGGCCTTTTTTCACGAGCCCGTGACACAGGCACATCGCTGCATGCGGTTCACTTTCTACCATAAGAATCTGTAACTTGTCCTGTAGACTCAACCATGCATAGATTTTTATCACTTCGAGAACAGACCGTTGCATAATAACAGCCGCAGTATTTCCTGATATTTAGCTGTAAGAGTACTCTCGCCGTGCTATAATATTACAAATGTAAATTAGCGCGGTTAGAATCGTTTCTAATTATGGGTCAAATGACAATAAATGTACATACCGGGACAATCACTTGAAACTTGAAAGTCAACGGCGCATGCGCGAATTTTATCGGCTGCTCGTGCAGGCTGGCCATCCCGAGTTTTCAGCCTTCAAACTGTTTCTGGCGGGGATGTAGTTGATATGAATTTTCGAGGTTAGAATCTCAAATAATTGAGGCAGTGACTCGGAAAGATTTGGGAAGCATTTGTCATTGGGTCGGAAAGTTGATTCTTCGAAGAACGATCGGATTTTAATGCTTGTGCTCTTTGAAAATTCAAACGTACACATTTTGCGTAGGTTGGCCCGCCTGCATCGCAGACAAGAATATCGCTGCGGGAAGATTTCGCCGACCAATGAGATTGAATTATTTGGCGCATGCGCGGTTCATTTTCAAGTTTCAAAAGATTGCCCCGGTATATTCTAATCAGGATTTCTGAGGCTTGTGTTTCCGGTTCCACTTGCCCGTCCCTGTTCTGAGTACCAATGTATCCGTCTAGGTATTTTGCGGTCCGTAGCCTGGCTTCTACTAGACAGGTGTGGTAAATTGGTGCCAGGAGGAAGACATGGACTCACGGTATGGGGCAACCTACAAAAGCACCGCGGGCGACACGTGCTTTTAAAATCTGAAAAGCCCCCCCGCTCCAGCCCACGTGATGTTAACTACGTAGATCTATAAATGGATTCCTGAATCTCAAAACACCTTCAGGTTCAAGCTGAACTTTTTTTATCCCCGCCAAACAACTGCCTTTACAGATGTCCTCTCCAACGGCGAGTGATTTACTTGTTTAACGTCCAAGAACGAAGGTTGCTGGCTCACAGAGTGAAAATATGAGAATTGGACGAAGAAATCATGGCGTGTATACGAATTTGGTTAGTTACTGTTTATAACGTAAAATTAACTCCTGCATCGTATCTATTCATATATGTATAACTACTGTGTGAATTATTTTCAGAAATCGATGTAGATGGTTACTTAATACCGTTTTTTACCTGATGAATTGAGCTAATTGAGCTGAGAGAAATTTGGAGCTCCAGGCTGAAGTAATTGTGATTAAATGTCATATTCAAGAGAAAGTAATCGCAAGAAGATATTCATAGTGCCTAAAATCTATATGGTGTAAGTCTTGAGGTTCTGGAAATAAAATTTTGTAATTAGCATCATGTGTCATTTTTTGATAAACTGTGCCTGGTGAAATTATACGAGATCCCTATTTTATCGACACGGTAGAAATTCTTAAAAAAATAATTTATGGATAAACCATTTTAAAATAAACCGACCGAAAAAATTAGACCACCAAAATCTCGTTCCACCTGCATCCCCGTCACACTTCATTTTGCTGCATAATAGAACAGTGAATATATAGGTATAGGAATACATAAAGCTTTATTGATCCATGAGCAGTAAGACGGAATAACTTGACTAAAGATGTCACGTTCTGAATTTCAAAGTATTCCCCCCTATTGCGACCCCTTGCCACAAATTTATAATCTAGAATATTTTCCGAGCGACTTCGGTTGTCAAAGAGACGAGTATTTTTTTCAAAAATTATCCAAGTCCTTAAATCCATGGCATCATCGGACGCGACGATCTACGCTCAGTTACAGAAAGTGTAAAAACCATCAGGCCGAGAACTAGCTTCGGAATTAAAAGAATGACCCATGTATGGCTGTACAACTTTGTTCCGTCAAAAATTATATCCGTCAAAAATAGTGTGTTTTTTGTAAAGGGCGCCATAAATTTATCGGCCTAGCATGTAGCGCAGCAAAATGTATAAATCCAGCGATGAACGATCGTTCAGTATAAGGGAAAACAGTTTTAATTTTCGTCTATACTTCTACGTACGATCGTATAAAATGAAACAAATCAATCGGATAAATAAACCGCATTCGTTGTGACAAAAATTTTATTTATTACAGTTACGAGGAAATCTTTGTAAAATGGGTATCGTTATCTCGAAACGTTCTTGGAATTATAAGAAAATGTGGGCACAAGTAACCGACGTTAGTGTGATTATTGTTATCAGTTTTACATTTTCTTGATGTAATATTAAATCTGTTTCTCTTGTTTTCTACAATTTGTCAATTGAATATAACATTAACATTAACTTATTGTTGTACAAATATCAAATCACCGCAATACTTACAGGCATATTTTTACCGCGTGACCATAATCGTAAAGAATAACTAGTAATGTTGTGTTTGATAGAGAAGAAAGGAACATTCATGTCTCCCTCGGATATGTAATACTTTTTTTCTGATACATGAGAGATACCACTTACATTCTCGATTACAGCGGTTCTATCTGAACTAGGAGGTGCTGTCATCTCGTTACTCATATATATATATATATATATATATATGTATATATAACAAGTAACACACTCATACTAGATTTTCTAGCTACAGCTTCGAAAGTAATTTTCATTTTGTACCTAGAACTGTATTTTTCGGTTACCAGAAGATATCGTAATAGTAAAAAACTGTATAGTTTCTAAAACTATAAATTTCACCCTATGCGACAGTACTGGATTTAGAAATTTAGTAATAAAGAACATTGAGAGTAACAACTATAAATAGATGACTAATGGGTAAATAAATTTTGAGTGATATAACGTCAAAAAAACGAATCCAGTAAGGGGACCCGCAAATCCGGAAATAAAATTCTAGCCCTACGATACGTATATGCTACAAAGCCGCTGATTTTTTTGTTGAACATGGTTTTGGATAAGAAATAATGTCCCATGTCGAAAAATAATCACAGCAAGACCTTCGCTATTTTCAAAATTGATATTTTTGAACGAAGAAGAATGAAATTTATATGAATATACACACCCCGTTACTAAACATTTTTTTTTTTTTTTTACTTTCCCGTTTCACTCATGAAATTGAAGAGCTTGCTAATTCGAAAAACGGCCTCTTAGTCATTTTTGTTTACTTAAAAACGTATCTCCTCCTTCAATACTTGTTATCAAGATTCCCCGATTTCTTCACATGTCCCGTTCACTATTTCAAACGACATCACGCATGAATTTTGCAACATTTTTCTTGCTCGTTCAAAAACATCAATTTCGAAAATAACGAAGATTTTGCTGGAATTATTTATCGACACGCGTCATCATTTCTTATCCAAAGTCATTTACAAAAAAAAATCAGCAGCTTTGTAGCATACATGTATCGTTGGGTTAGAATTTCACTTGCGGGTCGCCTTAAAATCCTCTTCTTTTGTTTCGAAAAATATCGAGATTCTTTTTGTGATATAATGATTACGTAGAAGATAGCTTCGAATTAATAGTTGAAGAAATTTCATGAAATTATACAAATGAATTTGAAGAATTTTTCAACCGGACGAGGTTTAAAGCAAGGGGGGTTTGACTGAGAAATAAAATTGCCACTATGATTCCATATTTCGTGATTCTTTACACATTTTATGAAGTGATTACGTGATGAATAAATTTCACTTTGATTAAGTAATTTCTCACGAATACTAAGATATCGCACGATTTCCTATGAATGCGAGGAGCTTTCTGTAATCCTAGATGATTTCTCATTACTATCAATGATTATTAATGCAGAATGTTATTTTAATATTACTGATTTCAGTGTAATTTCGGAGGTTACGGAAACATTTCGAATGACATTAACACAACGATTCCTTGAGTGAAATACGCTTTCGTTTAAGGTTTTCTTAATGTTTATAAAACCACACACCCCATAATATTTATAAAACGTTAAATTGTGTAAATATTTTTTGCTCAATATTTAACCACAAACTCTCAACATAGCACGCTTCAAGATAAAATTTGTTTCCATAGGGCTAACCGAGCAAAACGATATAATACATTTTAAAGTTGGAAGTGATCGATTTTAATAAAATTTTGAAACCTCAGAAATGACGTTTAATGAAATGAAAATATGTGAGAATCTCCGTTTTTCCTCAGAAATAGTGTAATATGAGCCACTTACTTAGCATGGGGTGGCTTACACCCCAGACGTCCATAACAGGTTAGACTATATATTCAATTCTGAAAGAGTAACCCGAATTTTTTCAAATTTTTATCCAACTGGTTAATTATTTATAAATATTAATAGTGATTTTGAACAGGACCTTTTTTTAAAATTATCGCAAAACTCGCCAAAATTGTATTTTCTTTTCGAAACCTGCCAAGGCATCGAGCCTATGATAAGCTGGTTTTAATAAAAAAAATTTTAAACACTTTGACTGTCTTTGATCAAAATTCCTGAAAATTCTCGAAACTTCTAATTTTCACTCGGAACATTTCTAGACTGGTTTCATTGTGAAGTTGATAACACAAGTTGGATTTACCAAAAAAAGTAGACAAAAATCGCTGCATAATGGAATTGGTCTAGAAATGTTCTAAGTGAGAAATAAAAGTTTCGAGCATTTTTCGGGAATTTTCAGAACCGTTTAAACAACGTACTAGTTGATAAAAAAAAAAAAAATAAATAAAAATACCGAAAAAATAGTCTTGAAATATTTGGAACAGAAAATACAGTTTTTGAAATTTTTTGTAAAAATTCTAATGAAGATCCTTTTCAAAATCACTCTGAATATTTATAAATAATTGATCGGTTGAAGAACGTATCTAAAAAAATTGATAGGGTGCTGTATCAGAGTTGGGTCAATCGCAGAAAAAATTTTAAACAAAATCAAACATGTTGAGGGTTAGACGTTAATTGTGTGTATGTAATTCCCCATAGATACGTATCTTTGTATTGAAAAAGGCGGTTTTCTTCAGTCTGCCACAGGCGCCCCAACTGCTAGGCACGGCGCTGCCTGCGCTCGACAAGTTTATCGAGAATACTTATGCGCCTAAGTTTTTTTAAAACCATAAATTATTTAACGGATGGATAGCAGCTTATAACCCGTGTCAATTTTCAAGCGACACTAAAATCATTGTATTACATAACAACGTCGTTGTGACACGCATGGCATTCCGCAAGCTCAACGAGCCCAGTGAATTTCATTGGTCACACTTTGAAGGAGAGAAAAATTACGTCCACGAACTCTCCGATCAAGAAATGCGGCAGAATTTTATCTCGTAAAATCTACAAATCAAAGACCCTCTTCACCTCTGTTTTGATCCGCGATCTTTTTTTTTTAATTATAGTTCTTCCTCTGAAACACCCTTCTGATGTTTTCAAATTTTTATGTGTGCAAGACCATAAAATTTTGATGAATTCTACCAAGATTGTTAATGTGGCCGTAATTTTCACTTGTTAACGGTTCAGAAATAATAAATCTGGTAAAATCAGAAGAGTGATTCAGAGGGGAATTGCCGTTGGAAACAGCGAAGATGAGGGGTTTTTGATTTTTCAATTCAACGTGGAAAATCCCCCCACAAGTATAAGAAATTTTCCTGTAACGCGGACTCAACTGAATTTCTATGGATTACGATAAAATCGTCAACATTTTCATTAGTCGAGTACTATTTTTAAGGTGAACAATTACTAATTTATTTTGGAATGTCATATTAAAAATTTTTCACCGAAGGAGGTAGTTGGCCAAGAATTGATAGCTTTTATCAATTTTATTACGAAACAGTCGTACAATAAGTACTCACGTAAGCTACGAAGATCTGTTTAAAAATACAAAAATATAAAATACTGAAATTATAAAAACAAAAACTTAGACTTTTCGACACTTCGATTTAAATCAAGATGCTTCAATCGATTAAAAATCTAGTAGAATCGTTTGATTTTACCCTCCATTGGCTTTTTTCATTCGAAAGGTTATTTTCAAGGAAATTGCAGATACAAAATATAACTTTTTTTTTTTTTTCACTCATCAATTCAATATCGCCCGCCATCTGTTGATCAAAATCAGTATCGGTGGAATGCTGTACATTAGATATTTAATAATGCCAGCATGATCAAAAACGTGGTCTCAGTGAATTTGTAGGAAATAGTAATAAGTCATCCGAATAAAACGGGTCACGTGGCTTACGAGTCTAATAACCTGATAAATACTTGATGTACGCTTATTTCGTGATAAAATATAAAAAAAGGCATCGAATTTTCGTGAAGCAAAATCGTGTAAAGATTACTCTTTATCAATTTACATTTATAACGATAGAACGGTCCGTTGGCTGTTTGATACGCATGCGCTACAATCCGAGAGCAGTTGTTTACCAGGGCAACCAACCGTCACAAATTTAGACGACATTTCGCCGCGATGTATGTAACCCAAAAAATTTTGACAGCGGTCGGTGTCGAACACAATTGCCAGTGACGACTGTCAATAATTTTGAGGTTATATTTATGACGGTTGGTCGCACTGGCAAACAACTGCTCACGGATTGCGGCGCATGCGCATTAAACTGTAGCAGACGATGGGCCATTCTATCGTTAGCGCTGAATTATAATATGACTGAAATGTGTTCCGATGTTTCCGACGCCGGCCGAAAGAGATAGCGTCATGATGTAGTTGCGTTCTCCTTGTACAGTCCATTCCAAAATGCTACTTTGAGTGAACGAAAATTCCCTTGAGTCACACGTTACGGTGCTGAGCCAACTTTTATAACAAAACAGGATCCAATATATCCTACGGTTTTTGGAGTCGCTGATTACGAATCTGAAACCAGATTTCAAAAATTCAAGATGGCTGAACCAATATGGTGTACAAAAATTACAATTTCATCAAATCAGGTCAAAAAAATCTATGCAGTGGTTTTTGAGATCACTGATTACTAATATGAAATCAAATTTCAGAAAGTCGAGATGACGGATTCAATATGGTGGACAAAAATTTCAAATTTGATCGAGTCTGGTCAAAAAACGCTATGCAGGGGTTTTCGGGAACGCTGATTGGATTCGCCATACTGAACTTTCAAAATCTGATTTCAGATTCGTAATCTCCAACCGCAAAAACAGCTGAACAGTTTTTTGTCCGGGATTTGAAGTTTTCGTCCACCATCGGATCCGTCATTTTGAGTTAACTTTCAAAATCGCAATCAATTGAAACCCCCAAAAACTTGTAATTTACGTACAACACGTACATGTGCAGAGGGGTAACTTTCTCGGAAATTAATGAATCCTTCAATTTTCGTGATGAACAACAATAATTTACATTATATCACAATGATTACTCTCGAGTATTGAAAACCTATTAGAATACTATCAGAAATAGCAAAAAAACCGCAAAGAAATATGTTGAAAAGTTGTTTAAATATACAAAAAGTGGTTAAAAAATAGGTGGTAAGAATCCTTCCTACTAGGACTCAAAGGACTAACCGTAGCTTGACTTTTTGCAGATGCTTTTTGATACCGTGACGAGCGCATGCGCGACGTCATAAAGCAAAGACGAGACTACGTCACGACGCTATCTCTCTCGGCTCGTTGCCTCTCCGTGCCGTAGAATAATGGATAACGGTAAATGATTTACATTTGCACTAATCATTAATACAGTAATGAGTTTATAATTACATTGGCCATTACTGTTGCAATTATTGACAGTGGATCGACAACCGCATTTATGATTATTGGAACAATGAATTTACAGTTACGTTACTCATCACTGTATTAATGTACTAATGAGCGATGAACTTACAATTGCACTGGTAATTATTGCAGTGCGGGGTAATGCGATAATCATCGATCATTACTGAAATAGTAGTCAACCAATTTATAACTGCAACAAATTTAGATGCGAATCATTGCTATTTTCAAAGCAAAAAGTTTCCCAAAACTTTAACAAATGGTTTCCTTACATTTCTTTCCTGTAGATTGTGATGTGTAAAATAGTCGACGATAATCGTTGATGATATTAATTGTTTGTATAAAAAATTAGAATTAGATTTATTCTTTCTTTTAAGATAGTCATAGGACTTGATAGATTGATAGAATGATAAAATTTGTACAATGGATAATGCACAGGGGGCGGAAGATGGCGGCTGAAAAATGCAAAAAAAATTTCAAGTAGCAAGAATTTCGGCAAATACAGTCCGATTAGAAAAATTATAAACTTGTCGCAAAAATTGAACGCTACATCGTAACCAAACTATTCACGAATAAGAACATCCTTCTTTTCAGATCCACCAGTTTTTCGATCGGCCCGCGGCTCGGATGGTATTTGCGAAAACAGTCGCAGTGCGTCATTTTCAATAAAAAACAAATAATTTTTTCACCAAAAACTCAACAAACTTGAAGCTATCTTGTATCCAAAAATAAAATAGACTTGTTCGACGTTTTCGAGTTTATAATTATTGGAATCGAAAGGGATCAGACCTCCTCAATCCCATTTATATCCTTCTTGCAAGTAGGACTTGAATTTCGATTCGTGCAAGATCCGCAACACTCCAATCATGGTCTAATATTATTCAACGGAAATTGGTAAACAATTTCGAGTTTTAGTGCAAACCGTTCGGCTTCTCCTGCAGAAAAGTGAAATCCCTCGTTTCGAGTTAGATGTAACGTGATTATTTCCACTACCCCTGGGATGCGGGGTAACGGCACTACGTGACCTTTGACCGGAGGGTATCGAGAGCAGCCTGGTGGCATGGCGGGAAGTGGCTCGCGGAGAATCCGAAAAAGGGCGCGTCGCTGTGCTATGGGGGTGTCTGTCTCCATGGATACCTGATCGAACGGCGACCAAGCGAACGCGGGAGAAGCCGCATTTAAGGTGAATGCTGCTAATCAGTGATGACGAAAATTGCGATTACTCAATGCAAACTGCTCTGAAAGAAATTTTTAGTTCCGGTTACCGCTCGGTTCTTAAATATTTTCATTTTTTACTAAAACCGAAAAATACAGTTCGCGGTACAAAGTGAATATTAGCTTTGTAGCTGTTACCGGAAAATCTAGTATCCGCTAATTACTATTCTTTCTCATTACGATCACTGTTGTTATATTTTCTTGTACAACTGTTGCGAAAATTTAATGCTTGTGCAACAATAAATTGATGTTAAAGCCTTGTTTGACTAAAAAAGTAGAGCGTTGCAATAAGCAAAAAAGGATCGACGATAGCGCAAAATTGTTACGCGTACCTCGTTTTTCGTAATTCCAACAACATTCAAACAGTTTTTTTTAACCATACCTGTTTTACTCAATTTTTCTAGTTACTGTAACAAATGAAATTTTTCTCAGTGTGCAAATTGTACGATAATAGGGAGAATAAAACACGGATAATGTGAAATTTACTTCACGATTTAAGAAAAAAAAGATAATACAAATTACGTTGGTATTCAATATTTTTCGTCGTACCGGTAATTTTTGCAGTCGGTTGCGGGATTTAAAATTTTAAGAAAATAAAACTTGGAAATCGTAAAAATGGCCAATGTAATAATCTTGATTTTAGAAAAAGCAGGTGTGCTGGAATTTTCAGACTACGGATTTGTAATTAACCTAAATTTTACTCATTGATTTATTGTCTTCAGATTTTGAAATCAACATTTCCTCAGTAATACACACTAAAAAAATGTTGAGAAATGGTCATTTTTTCAACTTGCTTGTTCCTTTTTTTTGCAACCTCTGGAGTGCTGTGAATCGGTCGAAAATAATCTGACAGTTGTTGATCGAATTGAAATCGTCTTAGTTTTTTATGACAAAGGCCACAAGTTTCATTCTCTAAAAGAGATCGATTTCGATCTCCAGAAGTCGCCTTACTGTTCATTTCACGAAAATTATTTCTCATAAAAAAACATGGATACATGTTGTTATGTTTCGTTTCTTAAAAATGTAAAATAATTTTTGTTCGATATGCATTTTTTAACAAACCAACAGTTCCATTCGCTTACACGACGAACACGCCAGAAAAACAGTCTTTTCGCGATACTTTTAATCACCGTAACAGGGGAGAGTCTGTTGGTCTGTCCGGAAAACTTCCGCGATGATCTCAGAAACAGCCGAATCAAAGATCTGAAACTGATCAGATTTGGTAGATAAATGAAAAAGTTTTAAAAGAAAAATTGAAAATAAAAAATTCTGAACAACAGAGAATTGATAATTTTTTAAATATAAATAAATAAACTGGAAAAACATAATCGTTTATTTGTAAAAATTACTGAGGAGGAAAAAGTATAGGTTTGTTGGTGAAATATTTAAAAATAATTTATTTACAGTAGAATCAGAAGTTCAAATAGAACAGAACATGGCAATTTTTCATGCCCATCATTTCGTTGTAAGTTTCTGTAAGCTTTACATTTTTTCATCGAGCCGTTTCCGAGATCACCGTGAAAGTTTATCGTGATAAATATTTTTTAAAATTACAAATACATGATCTTTCGTTTAGAAAAAATAATTAAGAAGAAAAAGTATAGATTTGTCGATTAAGCATTGAGAATCGATTAATTTTCGATAGAACCGGAAGTTTAAATTAAACGCGACATGGCAATTTTTCATACCTAAGTTTCAAATTCTTTCGTCGAACTATTTCTAATATCATCGTGGGAGTTTTTTGGACAGACCGATATACCGGCGATTTTCAAAACCCTGTTATTCGCGTTTTAGAGGTTATAAAGCGTAACGATTCGTTGAAGCTAAAAAATTTGATGTTCGATGATACGAAGTAAGATAGGAAGATGTTTCAATCTTCTGTGTAAAAATATTTGAAGCGTGAGAATTGATCAATCAACTCAACTTTCTGAAAGAAGCTAGACAAATTTCGAATCCGAACAAGTAATTAAAATATTACGATTAATCAAGCAATAATGATAACGTGAGGTTTAAGTTCGTAGGAAATACAAAGTCATCAAGAATATTTTTTGAATAGTACAACCCGAGAGCATCGTGATGAAAAAAAATAGTTTCTTTATTCGAGATTCAAAAAAGTTAGTGATTATAATGAGATGTGATTTTCTTCATGTTTTACTTATTAATCTATGATTCAAGTCGGAAAAACATATTCTGATTTCTTTCAATATCTGTTTCTGTTTTCGAGTTGTATGCATTTGAAAAATTTGATCGGGAAATTTTTCAAAAACTTACAATTCAGTAGAAAATTTAGATAAAACTTGCAAAGAAATCAGGAATGCTCCTTCAATAAACCGGATAAAATTTTTTTTTAAACAAAGCCAAAGAAAAATTTCAGATCAATATCTTATCCAATTTCACAAGCATTGCCCCATATCTAAAAAGAAACTTATTATTGTTAATTTGTATAGTCTTCTGTAAACTTTTTTTGTATTTTCTGGACACACAACAACGATAAAAAATCGTTACTGCAAAACGTGTGGTGTAATGAATTTATTTTTTACATAGCCACTGTTCGGGTTAGGTTAAGCAAAGAGGTTATATATATAAGAAAGAAGGGTTAGTCTCTAAATTCCTTTATTGTTACGATGTATTCAGTACCGAAGTTCTCTGTAGACAGACGCTCTCGCTTCAGCGCGTTCGTTTATACGGTTAGACCCCCCCCCCCCTGCCGTCGCCAAGCGCGGAGAGGGGAGGTATGCGCACGCAACTGATAATGCTCGACATCCCGAGAATCTTTATTTCGGTATAAATTAAATCTATACTTATTTATTTGTCATTTATTACTTATATATTATTCAGCGCTACGGTAAATAACCCATAATGTGATATTTTCGGATCAAGATTCCGCAGGATCGAATAAATATCTTCATTTCATGCGTCATCACGACATCGAATCTCAGATAGAAGAAAACCTCCTCTGATTGTAGTAATTTCAATTCTCTGTTTCTCTCCCTCCCTCTCTCTCTCTCTCTCGTTGTCATGCTCGCAACCCCAAAATCGGCCCCAGGTTAACACACGGTTTACCTGTGCACGAGCGAATGATCCAACAAATCTCGGAAGCAACTTCCGCGAGGGATCTAACGCACACCCAGGGCTATTCCAAAGGACGCCCTGGGCCGTATGGGTTATCGGTTTATGGGACTTATGTGTCCCAGAGAGAGAGAGAGAGAGAGAGGTTCATATTGTTTACGGTTAAATATTATTTTATTATTCCTGTGCAACCTTTTGCAAATTTTCATTTTCAACGGAAAAATCACATCGTCCGAAGCTTATCGCATTTACGAATGATCGTCTTCTCTGAATAAAATAATTTCAAAATTCTCACCAAGGGACATTTTATTCGGAAAGACAAAACGAATTCTGGTCAAGACCTTCTGCGCGCAACAGATTTCCTACGATTCCGCGATCGAAATTTATTGATTGTTTGTTTTGTGAAAATCAGGTCGTGACGATCGATCAGTTCACGCTTCTACATATCGAAGTATTTCCACCAAAGGAAAACATCAATAGCGAATACTCAAGTATAAATGCCTTACGGAAGATTTTCATAACTCAATTTTAATTTACGCTAATAATCAAGTAATAGTAATTCGAACATTTTAATTTGAATGGAAGCAGTTATAATAATCAATGATAACAACTAAACAGCAATGGTTAAAAAGTTAATCGCCACAGATACATAGCCATAATTTTATTACCAGCGAGCATACTAGTTGCCATCAAGACAGAGAAATTTCATTCGTTATTTCAAGTGCAATAAATAGGTCACTTGGAGCCATCCATAAATTACGTCACGATATTTTCTATGATTTTTAGTAGTTGCTACGACAAAGAAGTTGTCTGATGGATATTTACCTGTTTGCTTCGTTAAGGGGTAACGCCGCTGTAAAAATCTCAAAAATGCACTATTGTTTTTTTTTTTTTTTTTTCGGATGGGAGAAAAGTTAAGGTAAAATTTAAGGAAGTGATTAGGCATATATTCGAGTATGATAAAAAAAAATTATTATCGACAAATATTCAAAAATGGTGACACTGGAGACATTATCGCGAAACATGCGGCACGCAATGTTGCTAATACAGATCTGAATTTGTGAAAAAAAAAAAAAAAACAGTTTAATCTACATTTCAATAGCTACGGAAACGCGTAGGGGATTTTCCATAAATTAACTTAAACATTATTTATTAACGAAGAATTGCCCTTTCTTCAGCTGAAAATTGAACATTTACTTTCAAACACTGCTCAATTAGACAAAATTCAATATTTTTAAAATCCACCGCGCATTTTTCTCTACCTCTAGACATGTGGATTGAGCAGTTTTTTTTTCTAGATTCAAATTTGCACCACTTACACTTCGTGGCGCAGAATTCAACATGTCTCCCAAAAATGGCATTTTTGAATACATGTTGACAGTAATTTTTAATATTATCCTTAAATATATGCCCAATGACTTCCTGAAATATTATTATCTTCTAACCTATTCTTCCGGCAAAAAAAAAAACAAAGTGGTAAAAAAGCGCTTTCCTTTTGTTTTTACAGTAGTGTTACCTCTTCAATCAGCCGACGGTTTTTTTTTCGCATCGTGCGATTGCAGAACATTTCAATACCTGTAAAATATGCTGCGGGTTTCAAATCGTGATTAGCCAATCGAAATGATCGCGTTGTGTAACAGGTGTGATCCGCGTCCCATCTACATAATGTACAATTCGATTGTTCTTCATGCGTCTTAATTAAAGCTGTGGCGCGCATGTTAAATCAAGGATTATGATAATTATAGTAATAATCGATGAACCGGTCTAGTTAACCGATTTACCGGTCAAACAGCGAACGCTGGATTCTCCCGACATTCGTATAACACACGTTTTGTTTTTTAAACATGGTTTTTTTTTTTATTTCACTTGATTTCTGAAACAATGATAACGCGGCACAAGGTTTGGCACTGAGAGATAATCATAGTCGTTTCACGGCTATACCGCAACCACAATCTTTTCTTTGACTCGTTTCAACGTGGGAATCACGCTGGATGGGATACCTTAGCATTGCAATACACGTGCGTTTCCCACCGGTTATCAGAGAAACGCTTTGATAACTGCATCCGGTCTTATCCTTGTACAAACTCACAAACAGGAGAAATACTTGCGAAGACTTGTTCTGCTGTTTGACGAACGATCGCAGTGAAAGGCGTACCTGCAGTGACAAGCCGGTACGGAGGATTTATAGGATTCGAAAAAAATGAACTCGAAAGTCAGACACGCTGAGAAAAAAAGCTTCGTGGTGAAAGCAACTTATTTCTTGTCGATTTTTTATCCAGCAGAGGTTTCCTAGAATCAAAAAAGATGTGTAATTTCACATTTGCAACGGGAACGAAAAAGATTTATGAGATTTTACCATATTATATATTGCTGCATAAAAATGGTACATTGTGCGAAATGTAACTCACACTTGGGAGAGAATAAAATTGATACGAAACTTGGTCATCTGCATAATTTACATGCTGGAATTGAATACTGAGCATTCACCTTTTTTTATTCAATCCGTACGACTGAATACAATAGACTTTCATTATCTCTGCGATGTACTTTGTTCTCATTCTTATCTAATTGTGTTGTACATATTGGATGTGTTAAAATACGTCAATCGGAATTGCGGCCGAATAAAAATTCATTCGCATACAATTTAATTTTCGTCGGTAAAACAGGTATGCGAGGAATACAAATGCGAATTGACAAATTTACAGGTTCTTTATGTCTGAATTGAAATTGCGACCGAATGAAAATTTATTCGTATTCATTTGAATTCTCATTGGCAAAACAGGTAGGTTTAAATAAAAAGACGAATCGATAAATTTAGAGCTTCTTTATCTCTGCATCGCAATTGCGACAAAATTCAAATTTATTCACATATTGACTCCAATTTTTGTCGGTAAAACAGGTATGCTTAAATGAAAAGATTACTTGACAAATTTGCAGCTTCTTTATCTCTGCATCGCAATTGCGAGAAAATTCAAATTTATTCGTATTGACTTCAATTTTTGTCGGTAAAACAGGTATGATTAAACGTAAATATGAATTGACAAATTTACAGGCTCTTCGTGTCTGAATTTAAATTGCGTTGCAATGAAAATTTATTCGTATTCATTTCAATTCTCATTGGCAAAACAGGTAGGTTTAAATAAAAAGACGAATCGATAAATTTAGAGCTTCTTTATCTCTGCATCGCAATTTCGACAAAATTCAAATTTATTCACATATTGACTCCAATTTTTGTCGGTAAAGCAGGTATGCTTAAATAAAAAGATTAATTGACAAATTTGCAGCTTCTTTATCTCTGCATCGCAATTGCGAGAAAATTCAAATTTATTCACATTGACTTAAATATTCGTCGGTAAAACAGGTAAGCTTAAATAAAAACATACACTGTCAAATTCACAGGTTCTTCGCGTCTGAATTCAAATTGCGACTAAATGAAAATTTATTCGCATTCAGTTGAATTTTCGTCGGTAAAAGAGGCAAGCTTAATTACAAGTACGAATTTACAACTTGACAGGTTCTCATCCGTACGGCCTCGTTCGAATCAACGCAACGTATACTTTTTCAAATAAAAGCACAATTACAAAGACTCGGGCATTGCGTGATTAAATCGTTTGAGAAAAGCGCTTAATTTTTCAAGGCAAGCAGTTTACACGCTCGTTCGAACAAGAACTTAACAAGTATCGGATAACGTCCGCCCGATATGTATTCACAAGCCTCCCAAGTCGCATAATTTTATTATCTTTATGCGCGCGAATTTCGGTACCTACCTGAGATCCGCGAGTCTGGAGCATGCGGATAGAATGATGCCCCGGAGGAAGGGCCCTGCTCCCGAACCTGAAAGGAAGGAAGGATGACGCGACGTTGGGATCAAGGTACAGGTGCGTGTCTAGACCCTTTCTGCGCTCCGCATAACACGCTCTGGTGCAATTTATAAGAGAGCTGTTTCTCGGATGATTCCGGCTAATTCCGACGGCTACATGTGTATGCGGATAATGTACAATAACAAAAAGGAACGAGCCGAAAGAGCGCCTTTCTGACCTGCGAATCGCCATGCGCCGCAGCGTGGCACTCGCTTTGGTATAACTACCGGTTTGCCCGACCCCCGATTTTTGTTGTGGTTGTATTTTCTTTTTTGCAACACCTGCATCGAAAGTCCATTTTTATGCGCCATTTACAAGCACCGAAAGTAGTCTTTTATACACATGTGCGGGAAAAACTTTCGCGCATTGCTAGGGGTGTGAGAAAAAAACCTTCGCACATTGCTAGCGGTGTGCGAAAAAGACGGTCGCGCTTTTATCCACAGTTGCGCATTTCGCAAACAGCTGCACTAGCGCCACCGACGGAATAGTTTGTCACTCTTTGCCGTGCTCGACATCGTCACTGAACAGACATCGTGCCGTGGTTTCGTGTAAAAATAATCGTGCATGTCGGACTTTCCGTTACAGGTGTAGCAAAAAATAGAGTTCGATACACGCGCGAAAGTTGGCAATGCCTGTCTCGCGTGAATGCGCCACACTCGCCCTTCAACTCGTTTCCGGGCTCGTGCTGCGCCTTCACGCTTGTCCGGCATTGCAACCTTCGCGCACTAGTATCGAAAAACACTATTTTCAGTCTTACTGGCATGCGTTATTTCGCACACGGTTATATTCATGCGCTGGCAAACTTAATGCAACAAAATGAAATTTCTAGTCGGATAAAACAATCACTTTGACTTGGCTTGATCCGCTTGGACTTGACAAATTGAAAAACAGCTTGAAAAATTCAGTTTATTTGTGCATGAATTAATGTCGATACTTTTTACTGGTTGTTCAAAGATTTCGACGTTCTTCTGTTTTCTATTTTACGAATATCGACAAATTTCGATACTTGTCGAGACTCTTATTTTTACATAGTTAATTGTGACAATGTATACCAGCAATCAGTGAATATATGTATATTTTCGTGATCATAATTAGGACGAGAAAAAATTTTCACCACATTGTCCTACTCCCATTTTGAAAATTATATTTTTATAAAAATTCGCAGTTCTTAAGGCCAAATGCACAATTACAAAATAAAAAACAAAACTTGCATCTCATGAAAGGATTTGTAGTTCCTTGCCCTTTTACATGAGAACGATTTACAACTATTAGCAGACAAAGAAAAATCCTTCAACGTGAATTTGACTAGTACTTTTAAATATGTATCAAACGTAGTCAAAGATATATGATGTAGAAAATGTTTGAAAGTGCAATCGAAGTTCATCGATTACCGATAATTATGCGTGATTGAGAAATTACATCGTACAAGATGTATTCTTTTAATCAGATCTGTGTGGAGAAAATGTCAATTCGCAGAGACTGTAATTCATATTCTTCTCATATATGATTTTATATACAGGAAATCAATCGATTGAGGCAGCAAGTGAATTCCTATTTCAGAGCAATGGACACAATTATAATAAGTTAATTACAAATTACGAATTGCAGGTATAATTTGTAATTGATACGAAAATGAAATACAAGATGCATTCAAAATTATTAATTTGTACGTGCGAACATGCTTAGTGCATACACCAATACTCACATAAACGTTTCAACAAATCTGTATATGTACTTTTGTAGATACTCGCATGCAAGAAATTTCGGATTTAATGCAGTTATTTATTGCGTTAATAAATATTGTAATTGGATAGAAGAAAGAACACAATGACTAGTTGAAATTTAAATTGAATCTAACTTGACGATAGATAAGAAAGTGTAAGTTGTGTTCAATCATTATTACAATTAAAAACGTACAAGTTTGAACAATTATTATTATGCAGTATTGTTGTGTATATATATTGTATATATGCTTTTGATTTAGATGAATCTGGGATAACTTATATAACCCTGGC
This sequence comes from Neodiprion virginianus, assembly GCF_021901495.1. Lineage (NCBI taxonomy): Eukaryota > Metazoa > Arthropoda > Insecta > Hymenoptera > Diprionidae > Neodiprion > Neodiprion virginianus. Next base: position 25,301,662 of record NC_060878.1, on the reverse strand, counting down.
CAAACGAGTTAAAATGATTCAAAATAACAAGCTGTAAACGAATTTTTTAGAGATTTATCAAAAAGATCAAGAATCTTCGTTTCTTCGAGGTAAGAAAAATGAACGGTAGAAGAATGTGAATATTTCCAAGGAAATTTGTAAATATGTATATTCTATGAATTCGGGCGGAATTGCAATTGCACTTTTTTGCTATCTTTAGTAATTCCTAGCAATGACCTCCACTATGAAATTGAGAAGATAAAAAGAACAATATAAGGGCAGTAAAAATTATTGCATAAATGAAACCATTTCCTTTTTGACGTCAATATTTTTGCGAAATAAATCCTTTCCCAGATTGTCGAAGAATTCGATACTTTTGCATAGGTTGTAGAATTTTTTAAACAATTTCATATATTACCTTCTCTTGTTTTTTTATTCCTGTGTTTGTTTTCCGTTGATTGTAAGAACGGAGGGATCGCAGGATACGAATAATCAAGACATGTGGCGGTTATTAGCTAATTACTTAATAAAACACTCCAATTATAAAACCTCATTACATATTCTATCATTTGGGTAGGTAATTATTATTGAGATAAGTATTGCGTCGTTGTCTGTGCAATTTTATCATGCGATGCCCGCACGATCTAACAGCCATAAGGCAAGTAAGTATTTACACTTTACTCTTTCGAAAGGGCGTCTGCGCATAATCTGATCGCGGCGATTGCTATCACGGGTAAAGCGTCGGGTTAATTAGTAATTGGTAATTACCTATTCATTATGCGTGTGCTTGTGGAAACCGGCGGCTCATCAATCGGAGATAAATCTCAAGACCATCGCAAAAACAAGATTATTTTCATTTCTTTCATCGTCGTACGAAACGTCGACTCGTCATTACATTTGCTAGTTTTTTCCTCTCCTTCAAATTCAATTTTTTTCCTATCAAAATTGGAGTTTTTTCGCCCTATCGTCGGGCGAATTTTCACAAAATTGACGGAATTCTTGAAGGAGTTCATTAGCCGAAAATGGTAGTATGCGATTTATTTTCCTCGTCGTTTTATTATAAAACTAGCAAAAACTGGTTCGTATCGGGGAAACTTTCACCGCGGTACGCATGCGTGAAAGGAGAACAACGTGTTTTACATAACGGAAAAACGACGTTATCGTCCATTCCATGATTAAAAATCAAAACTTGGTGCACTTGTATTTTGTAAATTAAGATCAGATGTAAATTGTTCGATTTCTTTTTTTAACGCTCGAACAAACTGTCGCTAGGTATATATTCAAATATTCCCGTATCCGGATTACATGTTTCAAAACAAAAAATGAGTTTCTCACGTTTCACGCACGACATAGATAGTTTACTTCTCTTTGAACAGAAACATAGAAAAAAAACAACTATCAGAACTAACTTCGTTCTAGAAAATAACTTTTCGCTGTACATAATTTTATTTTCCTCTCCTCATTCGAGAAGCGGATTTCGAAAATCTTGACAAAAATCAATCGTGACTGCTTTTCAAAAATCTTATACACGCACCTACGTTCATTCGTAAAACTAATTGTACGTTCGTAAATGGGCAAAACGAAACAAATATCCAAGTAACTGCACATTTATAATTTCAGTGGGAGTCGGTTCTCGAAAGGAAGACAAGGATGGCATTTGAACACCCCGGGACTCAGGGATGATCCCTTACCTACAATTCTACAACTTGCCGTACCCGCAAAGCAAACATCCCTGGCACCGTTGTTCCTTCGAATTTTTCCTGCGGGCGGTGTCGACCTTTCAAGGAATTAGAACCGAGGAGCATTGTATTGCCTCGTACAAAAGGCGTCCTGAAACATTTAAGGACTTCGGTACTGGAAATGCGGTGTGTACAGTTGCGTATCCAAGACGAGAGTCTGAGCCGTAAAACGGGAAGCGGAAACAACCCAACTTTTTGAATAAATCACCTAACGGAACGGTGGGAATACCCAGGTCTTAAAACCGTGCAGGAAGGTCGTTGCAACGTTGCTGCGAAAGTGCGGAGGAGAGCAAGAATTTTTGCGAAATCGAAACTCTTTTCGTATAATTCGTATCTTAGACGTCGCGGATGCGAATGAAATATTACTTTCGTATCCAGATGAGATTCCATCACGGTGTTGCAACGGCTCGATAGATTGTCAGAGAATTTTTCGACGGATAAAGACAGATTAAAAAAAAATCGTAGCCAAGTCCCTGACTTTGTGAATTTACTTGACAATTTTGTTTTTTTTTTGAAAAATTCTTGGAAGCTTTTTATACCTTTTGTAATTACAACTGTGAAATCCGAAGAAGTTTGAATTTCATTTTGAAAACGTTTGAAGATTTTTAAAGCATAATTTCAGAAAATTTTCATTCGACATGATTTTAAGATAGAACGAGGAATGTATCGTTCTTCGCTTTAATCTAAAATATTGTACCAAGATGTACGAAATATTATCCAGCCCTGATTTTAGACTTCGTACATCAGGTAGGTACTCGAGTTCATTTGTATTCCTATAGACGAAGCCCCATCCGTATGGCAATAATGCTAATTCCTTTCCTCCGCCGTAACGGAATATTGACAAAAGAGAATTGACGATTCATCGTTCGACTGACGATGAGAAGACAGTTTCGCTATGGTTTTACCGTCGTAAACCTTTCGAAAAATTTTTGATAAATCGACGGTCACTTTTATCGTGCGGCGATTTGCGATGACGTTCAGAGAGCAGCTGAAGCTTTCGCATTGGCGTAAATACTGCACTTCCATCATCGCCTTAAACCTTTGAGTCGTAGTGACGTGTATTCTGAAAATTTAGATAAGTTTTCGATACATTTCGTCGCAGTATTTTGCTATTTCTGAAAGTATGTTAATAGATTTTTAATGTTTGAGAGTAATAATTGCGATCTGACGTAAATTGTTATTGTTAGAAACAAAATTGAGTGAAATTAATCGTGGAAATTGAAGGAATAATTCGTTTCCGAGAAATTTACTCTTCTGTACATATACATGTCTTGCATGAATACGTGTAGTTTTACAGTTTAAAAAATTCAATATGGCGGATAAAAATTTCCAATTCAATCGAACCCGGCGCACAAACCCTGTCCAGGGGTTTGATTACGAATCTGAAATCAAATTTTGAAAATTCAGTAATGCGAATCGAATCAGCGACCCCATAAATCCTTGCATAGGGTATATTGACCGTATTCGATCAAAATTTGAAATTTTCCTCCGCCATATTGAATTTTTGAAAATCTAATTTTGGATTCGTAATCAGCGACCCCAAGAACCAGAGAATATACAACAATAACATGCGACTCAACGGATCGACAATAAGACATGGTATAACAGTGAATCCGTTCGCCGCGCCGGCGCGAAGCCTTTTTGCAGTATTGCAAAAGGTCCGCTAATGCAGCAAAAAAATCCTCCTGTCCATACGGCAACAAATCTTCTTTTTCAGACGCACATAACGAGACGAAGAGGTTAGCCGGCCACACTAGCGAGGCGAATCGCCGTCCTCCGATGCACCCGGCTCCCTATTTCGACGTGCCAGGACTTCGTAATGATCAGCGGGGAGAACCCGAGTCCGAAGACTAGCCCTGCAGGTCAGGCCCAGAAGACGGAATTCTCCGATCCGCACCTCGTCCTTTGGCGCAGAATGGGCAGCGATCCTTGCAGGACCTTCTGGGAAGTCTTTACGCTAAACATCGTTGCCAAATCTCGGCGGGCACGCGAGAATTCGAGGCGGCCAGTTGAAAGGGTCGGAAATAATTGCCGCCTTACAATTAACGATGTATCGCGGCTGATCGTTTGCAATGAAAAATAAAAAAAAAAAAAAAAAAGTGTCGACACGCCGAGGAGCGAGTTTGTTTATAAATTTTTCTTTTTTTTTTTTTCTTTTTTTTTTTTTTTTTTTTGTCAAACGAAATTAATACGTCTAGTCAGCGAATTTCAGCACTTGATAAAATAATAAACTTGTCGGTATAATTGGAATTGAAATAATAACACGGTACAGCGAATAATGTGTTGGATCCTTGAGATAGGAATTTTTCAGCTTTAGTGGCATGTGAAAATCGTGTAATTGTTAGTGTTGGAAATCCGGTACACGAAAAACTCGTTAACCGAAGAAATTAACAGCGAGTGAACGAGGTCGGAGAAGCAATTTGGAAAACCGTGTCAAAATCATATAAATCATGGATTAGCTTATTTACTAATGAAATTAACCGTTTGTCGAACAAAATTACAGAATTAATTTGAAAAATCGTTTCGCAATCTGTAGACAATCTGCGAAAGACTTGTTCGTGAATAAAGTTAATTGTTTTTCAAGAAAATTTGTGAAACGATTAGACTTTAGGGGTAGGAGAAACCCCCCAATAATAGGTATTGACCCAAAGTTATCTATATTTGGTTTGCATTAAAGTTGAAATTTTCGATTTTTAAATTCTTTATATATGCCGAGGATATCGTCCACACGAATCTAGCAGGATCCTAAATACCTACAAATTTTGATCGCGATAATGCAATTCCGAACATCAAACCGGATCACAAGAGAAGCGAATCGGAAATCGATTTGATTTTTGGATAATTTTTTTACAACTAGATTACTTTCATTCCCACAATTTTCAAAGTCTGGCTTCGTGAACTTCGTATCAAAATGACCGATATAAAATATTTTACTTCCTTTCAAAAATATGTACTTGAGAAAAATTATTTGGACATGTTCCGTTTCGTATCCAATCATCGATTCATGAAAATAAAGTTATGAACTTTTGAATATATTACATTAAATAATGAAAACTGCTAACGTTTTTAAAATTGAAACGAAAAAAAAAAAAAATTTCATCTTGTCGCTCCCATTTTATTCTTCGATGGAAAATATCCTTTAATATATTGTTGATTTTTTTCTTGATTTTAATTCAAATTTCACTATCGGCCGAGTAACTACGAATTATAATTTTATTATTGACCCGTATGTGAGTTTTGTTGAGTTAATTTTTTTAAAGTCGATAGTTAGTCGATTGAGCTATGCTTTGTAGCCAAATATTTATTCGTTGCATATTTTTCTTTCTTTTTTTTTTTGTTTTTTCTCTCTGATGAAAAAAAAGAAATGAGCATCATAAAGTACAGCTCAACCGACTGAAAGTATAATGAAATGCATTCCTGATACGACCGGATGTGAAGTTTTTGCAGAGAAATTCAACCACATTCCCGTTCAAATGTCGAACAAAAATATAACGAAAAATTAACACATAATGATACTTGGCTTAAAATTTATGAAAAAAAAAGGAAACAATATGTTTTTAGACATTTTTCACAAGAGAATGAAACAGGAAGATCACGACAAAGAAAAAGTACCTGCGAATAAAAAAAAAAAAAAACGTGAATTTTAAAAGACGTTACTTTTTCGTAATTCTTTACGAATCTGTGACTCAGAACGAAAAACGCACAGACGTCGATGTTTTTAAATATCTCATTTAAACTTCGAGCCATATTCACTTCAAAGATTTAAGCAGGTTATATTTTTCCAAAAATCACTCGAGAAAAATGAAGTACATACAAAATCCGAGATCTTAAGATGTTGTCCACGATTTAAAAAATAATGCTCTAGTTACAACCTTGTGTACGTAAACGGAGGAAAAGGATTATTTGAGTCAAGTGTGAATAAAAACAAAATAACTCATACTAAAATGAAAATCCAGAAAAAAAAAATCAAATCAGTGGGTGAAACTTGGAGGGCCTCTTTCAAGGCATGATAATTACATGAAATGATAGTCGTAGAATTTGATTTATTCCTGAAGGTATTTTTCTAAAACGGACCGCCTAAAAGTATCACCTACTGATTTACTTTTTTTGTGGATTTTCATCAATGTATGAGTTATTTTGTTCTTTATTCACACTTAACTTTCATTTTGTACTTCAGTCGAAGCTTTTAGTGTCTAAAATGTAGAAAGAATGTTTTAATATTCAGGCTAGACAAACTAAATAGATTAGGGGCCATCCATAAATTACGTCACACGTTAAAATTTAAAATACTAAAACACGAAATTTATATATAAAGATTATTTAATGAAAATAAGAAAAATATGAATATGTCTGTTTTCTTTTGAATATTTTTAAATAAATGCATAAGTTTGAAAAATTTGTGACGTCACATCAGGGGGGAGGGGGTTCTAAAAATGTGACAACCTGTGACAAGGACGGGGGGAAGGGATTAAAAGTTCTAAAATTCGTGTGACGTAATTTATGGATGGCTCCTTACGTAAAACAGAGCACTGTACATTTCGTACATGTTTTAGCTCAGAGTTGTGTCTCGAAGAATATATGAAACCATGAATAGTGTTCAAGCAATCATCTGTTGACTTTGCAGCTTGCGTTGTGTATCACAAAAATTTCCAAACTTTGTGATGATAAATGAACGAACAGAAACCAAACAAGAACAGATCTAAAAGTAACTCGTACAGAATGCAATACAATCAACTTTTCGGGATAACAAGGTCGAAAAAGGAGACACCAAGGCCAGCAAATACTTGTACAGTAACTCATTTGTTATGCAGACTGGCGAACATCGTTTGCATTATGTGTCACGCAGCTAATGGATTGTTTACAAAATGCGTTGTTCTATGAGAGCATAGTTTTCTGTACATTCCAACCCTTGTCCTTCGCTTCTTGCCGGTATCAGCTGACCTCTGTAGGTGCCGGATCTACGCTTCTTCGGTGAACCCACATGAAAGAGGCGATAGCGTGCGTGCATCCACCCGCCAAACAAGATACTAAATTGATGATAGTTCACACATATTTTATGCCGAAACGTATAGCTTTGTACATACCATCAGTCGCCGCACACTCGTGACATTCGGCAGATTTTATTGATTCTTGACCTTTGTCCGCCATCGATGTTCCGACTTTTGATTTGCGACGCACTTTGTGCTCTGGAGTGACTTTTGTTCCACAGTGCATGCTGAGCTCAGCGACGTACTTTCTCCTGCAAACCTAATTATATACATATAAGGTATATCTGTCGGGTTACGTACGTGGAAAACGTGGATGCTAATTGATATTAATAAATAAGTAATTTCTGTACACTCTCCTGGGTATATAGAAGTATATAGAAAACACAATTAATGAAGCAGACTACGATTCACGTGTATTGTGAGGCACTTTCGAGAACCGGACGTAAAGTATTACAGTTTATCGACCAAATACCATAAATTCGGATCAACATGATACACTAACTCACCAACATGATATGACTCACCAGCCGGCTTTACTCCACATCTTTCAGCTTCGGTGGAATCTTCGTTTTTATCGAAAACTTTGCCACCATACACACATCAATTTTGACTCATTGTTTGGAGTTGCCTTTTGGACACCAATGTCAGTCATAATTTCGCAAAAACACTACTTGTTCAATGATACGAAGAAAAATTACTGAAGCCACCAGAAGTGTTCGTATAAATTTTACAATTCCACGGATCAATTATACAAGATGGTCAACCGTATTTATCACCGATTGTAAATCTATATAAACCAAAAAGTGTATGTCACATATCTAGTCGTAAAATCTTTGATCATTCTTGATCGAACTGACGATTTCGGTGATGTTGGAAATATCAGAGGATATCAAATTGTTGTGTCCAACTCAAATTAAGCTTGTGGTAATTCATATTTTGTTCAGTCAAGAACTCAACGGTTGAAACAATTAGCGAAATTTGTTGTTACTAAAATCTTCTGCATCGACTGAACATTACTGCCATCCAAGCGCACAAAATATATTATTCGAATGATATGAGTTATAGTTTTATTGACTCAAAATCTTGAGAAATTTACCCAATATTCAATGCGTAAAACCCTAGAACTCATTGTTGTATACGTAGAAGTATAAATCGAAAATGAGTCAATAGTTTTTTGATTATTTGTCGTCGCCGTCAATTTCGATAATTCGAAACTTGGTATTATGCTCTCTTCGCTTGTAATAGGTCTGATGACTATCTTATGTTATCCGTATCTGACTTCCTAACTGAGTAGGAGAAAGGTTGACTGCTTACAATTAGTGACCGTTTGCAGTACTGGGATACAGATGTTTTCGATGAAGGTATTCTCTATTTCTTACAAAGCATGTGGCGTTTCTTTAACGTCGTAAACAAATTACTGCCACTGATTCAACCAGTTTCGCCAAACAAGCTCCGGCTAGATGAACAAAGTATGACAATCGATCGATGTAAATTTTTTGTTTCCTAGATTCACGTGCTTGCTTTGTTAAAAGTATCTAATTATTCCTGTCAACGAACATCCGAATCGGTGAAACAACGCATAAACTTCAAGTGAAATGATATTTAGTTGAATCAATTTCAGAAGCACACGAAAAGGTTCGATCGAATCAATACTTCACTAGATAGCGACAAGAAAATATGTTGTTGAATCAAGGAATTCGCTTGGCTGAATCATTTTGACAGATTGACCGAATAAAAATTGTTGAATCGGATTCGTCGTATTACACTGAGAGAAATTTTTAGTTCCGGTTACAGCTCAGTCCTTAACTATTTTCATCTTTTACTACAACCGAAAAATATAGTTCGCGGTACAAAATGAAAATTAGCTTTGTAACAAATGAAATTTTTCTCAGTGTAGGAACAAGTAAGGGATACTCGATTGAAGCGAATGGAGTCCAAGAAAATCGGTTTCGTTGATCGAAGAATTCCTTTCCCTCCTTGTACCTAATTAAATTAATCAACAGTCAAGCTCACCGCGTTCTTCCAGGCTCAAGTATACATGCACACGCATAAATAAATATAATCTCATGTAAACAGATGCACGCCTCCAAGCTTTGGAATCACCTTCCTCTTGACAGCTGCGGAAGTTGGTTGACTCCGCGGGTTATCGATGAGGGTTCAGGCTGATGAGTAGATACTGCTAATGTTACAAGCACCGTACGTACCGATCAGGCTGCGCATGCTTTAAACAATGTCATTATCACGTGACGAGATATCCGGTTTCCGGTCTTCTCTCTGGCCCGAAGCGTTTTTCTTTTGTACACTTTTTATGATTTTTCTTAGCGGCTTTTTTTCTCCTTCGGCATTACTTTTTTAGGCTCGTCGTTTGCAGGCGCGATTTTTATCGCTCGTAAACGAGACTCAAACACGAAATACTGATCGAACACTTAAAACAACGGAGGCCTGTTTACGGGTTAGACGTTTCGAAAAAAAATTCCACATGCACCGAACTCGAATGCAGATGTCAAAGAATTTATCTGTTATTTGGGATCTTGACATTAGATACGTGACCGGAATTACATTCAACATATTTCGAACAGAGATTTGATAGGAATTTCAAAGAATTTTACTGTTTCCTTTCGCCCTTCAGCGATTTTAGTTTCGTGCTGCTTCAAAAATCTCATAAGCAGTTCACCTGATATCAAAGAAGAAAGTAAATCTTGTCAAAGTTTTCAAAATTCGATAATTGTATTCGCGGAATTTATAACCTGATTACGAAGTTCCACAGTGAATGTTGAAAATTGTATAAGATTAACCGGAAGTCAAAGGTTTCAAAATCCTTCGTGCGATTAATTTGAATGTTTCTACGAAAATATATGGAGTTTCAGATATTGTAAGAGCATTTCATAATACTATTAAAATTTTATATTTCAAGAAAAAAATACACCTCAACGTTCTAGTACTGCAAAATGCATTTTTTTGTACCTTGAACAGTATGCAGAAATATTCATTTTTAATGGAATTTAAATAACTTCGAGCAAATGTGCAAACAAACTTCAGGAGTATGATTCTGATTCAAGAGGAGTGAATGGGAAATCAGTGGCTAATGCATCTTGGATTGAAAGTTTTCAATTTACCAAACCTCTATGGACGTCGACGTTAGAGAATATTCTGAAAAGATTAGACAAAGCAATAAATCAGTACGATTTGAGTCCGATAAATGTAACTTTAAATATCAAAAAGGATTTGCTAGGAGAGGAAAATTTTTATCAAACAATGTGAAAAATGTGTGCAACGTTGTATATTATTCAAATTAGTCTGCAGCATGTGAATTACAGAACAAGATCAACATGTTATAGACAAATTGTGAATTGAAATTTGCCATTGAAATTATTGGACTTCTAGTTGAAGATGAAAGCGAAATTGGTGTGCCAATTTTGAAAAAAGGTTTAAATAGCTCATTCAGCGAAAGAAATTTTTATTTTTTGTAAATTTATTTATTTAAACGAATTTCAGATCTTAGATTCTCGATTTGATGGAAAACCGACAAATTAATGATTAGCTTGTGCTGCAAGACTCGAATCAATTGAGCCCTGCGATCGAAGGATAAAAATTTAAGAATTGTCGAAAAATATATCATTTTTTGTACAAAGTACAAAGCTTTAAACAAGAAGTAAAGAAGCTTGGAATGAAAAACTATAACGCTTGGTAAAAATCTTGGGTAAAACTATAAACAATTCAACCATATTTTGCGAAAGTCCTATGGCTGGTTGCATTTTGAGTTTTCTTGAACGCGGAGTTGAAAAATGTAGAGTCTTTGTCCGACGAAAAATAACATATTATATTATGCTGAAAGGCTACTGGAACAAAGCATTCGGATCTCCATACAAATGTCAGTACAAAAAGTTTTAAGATAACGGAATGGAAATTTGGTTACATATTTTCGAAATTAAAAATGGTTGATGCAACGTATACCAGCCTCGATAACAAAAACTAACACGATTTGGATGAAATTCGATATCACTGTACGGGATCGTTTCGTCAATTAAATTTCATCTTCAGACAAATACTCCACTTTCAAATTTTGGCCCGTATACAATTCATTTATGCGAAGGGAAAAAAGTATAAATTTTTTTTACCACTTACACCACAAACTCTCCCACAAAGCATTCCTTGTGCGGATTTCAGTATTTCGTTGGCCCATAAGTAAATTAAATTAGCATAAATTACGTAAAGTAAATTCGTAAATTAGACTGGCTCTTAATAAAAATGAAGTATGATTAATTATTTCACCTAACGAAAAACTAGAATCGAAAATCTTTCGTGAATCGTTTCGCTAAACATAACCCGCAAAAAGTTACGGTTACGAAAATTCTTCTGCTCGCAACATTTTTCCAAGTTTCGTCATTGTTGTTTTCTTAAAAATTCGGTGACCCCTGTTTTTATCGCAGTTACAGATTCGTTAGAATTTTTCACATGCCATGCTCATGGCAGTTTGTATCAGACATCCAGAATTACTCGGTATACAAATTATCAAATAGAAATGCGGCCAGCATGCCGTCTCCATAAAGTGTAATCGTAAAGTGTAAATAATCGTCGTAATACACCAAAAATCGTATTTCCACGGTACTTTACACCTACGTAGGACGAAAAATATTGTAATACTTTCCGCCCTTGACACGAAAACAGCTGTTCAAAGTCGTCATTTTTAGATAAATTTCCTGTAACTTGGTTTGAAATATTTCTAATTCAGTAGCACGTGTCAGTAATTTATTGTAAAGAAAAATCAGTAAATAGCAAAATATTCGATTTCGTTGAAGGAACGCCTTAAAGAACTTGGTTGTAGCGTGTGTGCGTGCATGGATACGTACATGTGGAAAGAAAAGGAAGACGGAAATAGAACGGAACAAAAACCTCGCCCGCAGGTAAGCGATACCGCCGATGTAGGTAGGCATGAACCTACTATTATACCTGGGATATGCTCGTCAAGCCATAAATTGCTCCGGGCAATTGTTATCACCTCCGGTGGGTACTCGTAACCTATCGCAAGTAGGAACTGAATTCTCACGAGCCGAAGTACGCTCGTCTATCGCGAAAGCTGCAATAACGGTAGGAAACGATAGGACGACAGTTCCAGGCAGGCAACTACGTTATGCCTACGTAACGGACACAGCCCGATAACATGTCGTCGGACTCTTGACCTCCGTCAATTAGCTGTTACATTATATATTATTATACACATATGCATTAGGGTGTCCGTCATTTCCCAAAACGATTTTTTTTTTTTTTTTAGCAATCGCTCCCTGAATCTCTATGGTTTGTGTCCTAAAAAAAGACATCGGCCCTAAATAAGCCCTTAATTTTCACTTTAAACCGTGCCGAAACCGTGATATATTTTGCATTTGAATAACATGGGATTTTGAAACTTTTTTCATTTAATTTTTTTACTCCGAAGTAAGTTGAAGCACGACACTGGGTGCTACATGTTTTTGTAGGAAATTTAATGCTCTGCAAAAAAGGTCTCTTATAATTTTTTGATGAAATTACACCTTCGAAAGTTATTCAACGTTAAACTTTGGTTTATAATTAATTTTATAATATTTTCAATTTTATTTCTATTTTTAATACCAATCAACTAGATAAAATAAACAAAATTCCAATTTAAATGTCAATTTTTATGAGGTAAGTTATCTTTTTCATTCTTCGAAAAATGATTTTTCGTTGTCTTTAAATTTGGGGCATTCAAAATTCAAAATTTTTTTTCAACATAACCGCAGGCCAAAAAATTTGCAAAAAATATGTATAACAGTACTAATTGTGAGCATAGAAAAGATTTGTGAAAATTTTCAGAGCTCTAGCTCTATCCGTTTACCAATATATAGATAAAAATAAAAAACCAAAAACTTGGTTATTTGAATTTTTCACATAAATTTTGAGGTTATGTGAAAAAAGTGTAGACACAAAAGTTGTAGATCTTTTTATTACCTGCAACTTTGCCATTCAACTTTTTTCCATAGGACTTGTAGTTTTGTCGGAAATCGAGATAAACCGTTTTTTACCCTTAAAAACTCACCCCCTACCACTTCCCGACCTCAGATCGCCCGTAATTTATTTTTCCTTTCACTTTTGGTATATTCTCTTCCTTTTCCAATGGGTTTCATCCTACTATTATTTTTGTTGGTTTCAAAAATTATCGACCCTGGTCTATATACATTAAATGCCTGTGCGTGTGTAGACTTACGAGGATTCATAACGCGTGTGTGGTTGTGCCCTCAAAAGCTGGGTACAAACGTATTATGCTTAACGGTAAGTATGAGCGAAGTTCAATACATTATTGCCGTGTATAATATTTCAGGGTTGGGTACAAAAATGGGAAAGACTGAAAAGTCGATGAGACGAAATCCCGAAAGTCTGTAAATACGAAAAAATAACTTGTAGAAAAATAAAAATTGAGACCGCAAAAATGTATAAATAAATTTATACCGACATTCTTTTTTGAGAATGGCCAAGATTAAGAAGGGCGAAATATTGAATTGCGAAAATAACGAAGAGTCAAAAAGTCGACTTTTCAAATGTCAGAATCGTGCCTTTGTCGAAAATTTACGAATCCGAATTTATCACTAACGATCGACCAAATAGTCGAAAGATCGAAATCCCGAAACCCGCTAGAGACAGAATGGCCAAAATGCCAAAAGGTTGGATGACGTCAGAAACTCATATATATATTCTTTGCAAGGACTTTCGGCTTTCTGGCCCTTCTGCATTTTGCGGAGCGTACTTTTGCTCCTTCTGAACTTTGATTGTCGAAAACTAATTTTTTCGGATTTGCGGCTGTGTGAAGTATTAGCCGCTCTCAATATTTAATTTCGAAACTCTCGTTTTCACATATCTCCACATTCCGTGCTTTGGTCGTTCGGAATGCCGACTGTTCTGAAAATACTTTTTCAGATAAGAGAGCGATCGGTTAAATGAACTTTCGCGAAAACAGTTATTCTACCGAATGACTTATCGCAAATCCCAGCTTCGGTACGCTGATCATTCGTTGTTTTAAAATTCGTATCTCGAAAATTTCAGGTTTTCACCCAATGTTTCATCCAACGCGAGCATGTTTTTCGCGTTTTTCCATGCGTGTTTCCCATACACAAAGCACCCGTTTCCACGAGGGTCAAGTGAGTCTGCGTATGCGCATGCGCGGAGTACCGAAAAGACCACTTTTAAGTTGCGCGCATGCGCAGTCGCGAACAAATCTGACATTACGCGACCCTAACCTCAATTTCGTGCTTCGTGAAAAACAGCAAAGCATACTCTTGTACGCCTCGCGTATTTTCAATACTCGTCTTCGGCTCACCTACGCCTCATATTACAAACTTACGCTCGGCCCGAAAAGACCGAGTTTGCTTCCTACTTACACGATATACTAATCGATGAACAGAATCGGCGTGTAATATAGCTGTAAGTTATACCTACCTTCAAAAGACGGTTACAGAGCATAGACCCTGGACTTGACGAGCAATTTCGGTACGGGATTTTCGGAACAACGTTATTTATCATGGGCACAATTAGCGCGCGAATATCGGTGTGTTAATAACGTCCGTAAATTCCGTTCATGTGCATACATAGGCATTATGCGTGTAACGTACTTTGTGAGCGCAAAGATACTCCGCACGTGTTTGTAGCCTGACGACTAATCACCGTCTTTTCTACCGACTTGCATGTCTGCGTAATCCGCACACATTGCTCTATACCGAGAATCGATTTCGCGATATTATCAGGCTTAGAGAAATCAGACGTGCAATTAACGGCGCTGACCCCCTTTGCCGAGCCGCGGTAGAATCTAGATCCTAGTCTGAAGATCCCGGTAGCCCCGGGATTTTGGCGCCCAGACGTGCCTAATCGAAATCTTTGTTATGGGAGGAAATGATGGGTGCATCAACCCGTAACGACCGTTTGCGCGAAATTTATTCACGGTGTAATAATGTCGATAAGGAATGCAATCGATTATGATCCGGCGAGAATTTCTCTTTCCGATTTATTACATCTATAATTATGAAGTTCAAGCTGGGATGCATTACGAGCCGTGAAACATTGAAGAATGAAATTTTATCATTTTTTTCAATTTTTTTATTCAAGTAACTCGGAAACTACATGACCGAATAAATACAAAAATTAGTCATTTCTAAACTTAGAAAATCTCTCGAAATCTCATAACTGCCGTTTTATTGATTTTAATCTAATATATCTCTGGAACTAATATACCGATTATATCCAAAATCTAGTCAGGTCTGATAGTTCAAAAAATCCCATCGATTGAGACCAAAGTCATCCAAACTGAAAGAAAATTCAAACGTCAATCCGAAAATAGTCGGAAGATATTCTCTAGGTTTTTCAAAGTCGAGATCTTGTGAAAACTCGACTCTTTATTTACGGTGTGATTATAATAACGTCCCTTCTTATTTTTACTCTTCGAAAAAAGGGAGTGACATGCTGACACAAAAAGGAATCGATCATTTTTATTTTCGCTGTGGTCAGCACAGAAATCATAAAGAATTGCTCTATTTGTAACAAAGATACGTAAATTTCACGATTCAAGTTGTAATGAATTAAAGAAATCAGATTTTTTATATTAATTTATCGTAACGTCAGATTGATACGACACGCTCTCACTTTCGATCCCAATAACTTAATTTTATGATAATGTTAAAGTCTCGCTTACTTTTTTCTTCTTGATCGTTGCTATAGAAACATTACCACGCATCATTTTTGCGCTAATGTAAGTCAATTATGATTGGCACAGCGTAGATTTGAAAAGAAGATCCTTTTATCAGGCTTAATTGTACGAAGTCTACACAGAGTGAATTCATAACGACTCCCCGCTTCGTTGTCTTCCAAAATTTAATGCGCACGCGCTACAATTCGAGAGCGGCTCTTCGTCAGGGCGACCAACTGTCTCTAACAACAAAAATTTTTGAGGTTAGAGACAGTCGCTCTCTCAGATTCTAGCGCGTGCGCATTCAATTTTAGTAGCCAACGGACCATGCAGTCGCTAGGAATTCTCTCTAATTGAAGTAATATGATTACAGTCAAGTCGTTTTATACTATGGGTGAAAAAATCGGCGATCAACGCATAACCGAGTCACTTCCGTGAGAGTGCAGTTACACTTCTCAGAGTTTCGAGTTTATCTAAGGCCCCATGACGTTATCCTTGGTCCCATCGGGACGGGGCCCGTCAACCTATTTCTCAACGCGTTCGCAAACCAGCCGCAATGACGCAGCGAGAATAACGCCCCTAATTTTTCCAGACCCCATTTTCAGACCCGCATCCGCATGGGATCCTCGAATTTTCCTCCCCCGGGTTTTGTCAAGGGTCGTAGAGGCCCCGATTTTCTATGGAGGGCAGACTTTTCCTGCGGGAATAATTGCGGGATTTGCTTCAGTCGAGCTGCTTTGCTTGTGCGCGAGTCATAAATCTTCAGGGTGTCATATTTCACTGATATAATTTCTTTTCAAATTTTTCCTCTACCAATGTACCCTCAAAATTAAGCTATATTCGACGATTCCAGGATGAACTCGCGCCAAGCACATTGTGCGCCTTTCTCTTTGAGTTACCGCCGTCATGTATATGTGCGTGTCTACCTCCTCAGCTAATGAGTTTCGGTTCATTGAAAAAAGATTAAAACACCCCTGACACGGTTCAACGTACAGACATGTGTATGTTTACATAGTTATCCTGTCCATTCACGCATGCGTATATTTGGATTAGGTTAGGTTAGATTGAGCCGAGTGGCCAAGGCGGGTCCACATCAAAGTTTACGAGTGGTTAAAATCCCGAATCATACGAATTATAAATTTATATCGAAATGAATTGTTACGCATGGAAATGAAATGACGAAATTGTGCAAACGACTACAAAATACGATAATGCCTGTGATTTTTGTTCCATGGAAGTTGAAAAAAATTAGGTTATAGGCACGGGATGTTTTACGGTAGGTTGAATGCACCAATTTTTTATTTCGCTGCTGATTAAATCGTACATGTGAAACTGGAGCATGCGGGATAAATCGACTATTGAGAAATTGACTCGTGAGAAAGTGGTCGAAAAATAAACACCGATTGATTTTGCTCTTGAACAGATTTTATGTCAATCTGTCAGCCGTTATGGATAAAAAATAACCCGGCCTGATTTTCGAAGCTGATCTGGCAGCCGGATCGCTGGCATAAAAAAACAAAAAAAAAAAAACAAACACAATGAGAATTTTGAACTTTATCCGATGAGCTTCGAAAATATCTAATTTAAACATCGGATACTACGCTTTGAGAGTAAAATACACTGAAATGTTGGGATTGCGATTTCTTGGCAGAAAAGTTAGAAAATAATTTTATATCTCATTGTCAGGAACGTTTTTTTTTTAATATAAATTATTTTATCACTTTTTTGCCAATAAATGGCAATATCAATATAGATAAAATTAGCATTTAAAAATCCATTTGATTGTTGACCAAATTTGATAACTTCTTTGCCCTGAAAGTTTTTTTGTACGACCAATTGCTTGCTCTCAATACGGTGTTTAAAAAAAAATTGTATCTCCCAAACGGTTCGTTCGTAAAATCGGAAATAATTCACAGAAAGCTTTATCGCGTAGTAGCCGCAAACCCACGGTATATAAATAATATCTGCGATACCGGCGAAAAATAATAATTGCCGAGATGATGGAGAATTCCTCACAGGCATTTATAGCGATAGCCATAATTTGATATAAATCAAGTGGTTTCTGATTCTTTCATTTCGTTGAAATGATACTCATCTATTAATACAGTCGACATTTCATTCATTGATAATTCATGCCCTGATTGCACGTACAGGTTTATTCAATTCATTCACTAATGGACTTTCCATGCTGAGGACAGTCTTAGAAGTTGGTGATTTTTAGTGATTTTCTGAAAAAAACTATTTGAAAAAGTTGTAAAAAATATGATTATACAGATGTATCGTAATAAATTATCGTACGATACAACACTCGTGGCTCGCGTCTGCTTTATTTCGTGAGAATGTAACTTTGAAACAATAATAGCCAATGGAAAATGTGAAACACTTTTGTGCTTGTCAAGGTTATGGCCGTGCGGACAGAATTGCGATAGGAGTACAAATGAGTACAATGTTGGACATATTGGGAAGTTTAATACGTGAAATCTTGCAGCGTTTAATAGTTGAAAAAAGTTATTTACCAAATGCAGTCGTTAAAAAATGTTGCAGTTTGCACAATTACAGTTATCGAAGCTAACGCACACTCATCTTATCAATACTGATATCAAATTTAAATTAAATTCAAGCAATCGTCGATTTTGCGAAATCACTCCGTTCGCCTTTAAAAACGCCGTACCGGGAAAACGGCTAATCGATATATTTTAAATTGAGCATCTTGATGCTTAGATACTGCTGTCAACCGATTCCAGAATTGTGAAATACAAATTTCTCCCCTCCAGCGGAATACCACTGAATAGAAAGAAACAGAATTGAAGTTACGTGGCAATTTCATGTTTGTGATTTACATAGTTCATGTAGGCTATTCATCTGAATTGTTAATTTTGAGGATGTTCACCTCGCGTTCAAATTTAAAACATATTCGAACCTGAGAATAAGAATTATCATAGCATACAGAAGGCACGAAATCGATTTTACAAAGCTAATAGGGGCTTCGAGAGCTCTTGAGGCAGCCCTGGAGTTTAAATGTAGCCCAATGGAAGGTGCGAAAATAGAAGAGCAATTTTTTGGATCGATGATGTAACGATTGAAGGTAAACCGGTTGCAGATTTGAAGTGTCGCAGC
This sequence comes from Neodiprion virginianus, assembly GCF_021901495.1. Taxonomy (NCBI): domain Eukaryota; kingdom Metazoa; phylum Arthropoda; class Insecta; order Hymenoptera; family Diprionidae; genus Neodiprion; species Neodiprion virginianus. The sequence continues at coordinate 25,283,153 of NC_060878.1, read as the reverse complement.
CCTTCGTCCTTCGAACCCTTGCTTGCGGTAAACCACGTCTGGGTCTCGTTTCGTTCGTTCGCGCAAAGCGTATAACACGTACGTTATACACGGTGTCCGCATTGCAACAAAACGAAGGTTCCCGACATCGTCGATGGTATTCGAGCATTCGTTTATCGCTGGTTATAGGCTATATAACGGTATAGTTAGTGTAATATAATCAGTGTGAGTATAGCATTATCTAACGCCTGTAAGGTGCCGCGCTGACGCCTCTCTTTTTTCTTTTTTTTTTTTTTTAAATACTTATGTCACTATTACTATTATTATTGTTATTTCTCCTCGTTATCGCTTATAGAAGCAACTATGGCACGCGCTACGTTTCAGTTATCTTGCTCCAATAATCAAACGTACATGAATGCTTACCGTACGTACGTATATAACACTTACCAATCTATCTCTTATCACTCTTAAAAGAATTGTGTCGAACCTAAGCACTTTCGGGTTGTGCACAGGTCCGTACATTTTGCCACAGAATATGACTCTATCGAGGGCTGATTTGCCAATACAACATTGTAGAAGGTGTGGACTTCTACAGATCCCGACAAACTCCAACGGACATTTTCATATCCCTAAAACGTCAAGCTAAATCGGTTTTTTGGTTAAAAAAAAAAAAAAAAAAAAAAAAAAACAAATGTGTTTCTAGTTAGATTAGGTTATATTTGCTCAAGTTGTCGCCAAACTGTAGGAATTAGCTTCGATTACCATTCCCTTGAAAAACAAAAAATCTCATCAATAATGACAAAAAAAAATTTCGAACGATTGTTTGCAGTTACGAAGTACTCAAATACTGGCGCGATGGCGATGACGTCAGACGAGCTCTGGCCAATGACGAAAGGCTGGAATGGAATAGGAAATGGACGTCCGTTGGTTTCGCAAGTTTTTCAACCAATCTCAGTGGTTTTTGAAATATTTTCATTAAAGAAGGTAGAGGGGCAAACGAAAACGAGAAGGTAATACGCAGGTCCAGCTTATTAGCATATTCTTACTTCGGAGAAAGACAGTCTGCGATTGATTCCCACATATTCATTTGACCATCTACTGTCGTGGAGTGAAAACAAAGAAACTTGATATTACCCAAAATAGAGCATTGCGGATTCATTATATCATAGCCCTAGGAGGTTACCAAACGGTGCGCCGGCTTCTGTTTAATTAGTTGACAATGACAGAGACGCATGGCCGGCGGTCTTTTGGACGATGCCTCTAAAAATCCCTCGTCTTATTTCTCATATCCTTGCGACTGACCCTTGTTGTAATGTTTACAAAACTACAAGACACGGTGTGTCATTATTTGACGGACAACGTAGACGTGAGTGAACGAAAACTTTTTTTCAAATGGCCAGAAGAAAGCCAACAAAAAATATCAAAGTTTCAGTTCCCGACCTGTATTGTCCGATTTTTTTAGGATCGTCACGGCGAGAGGCAGGTGACAGACGGTCTTTCAACCTTATATCTAATTTTGATTACTGGCATTATTCCACTTTTTAAATACGTGCTTGCAAAATACGCGAGAGAATTGGCCGCCTCCCCTTGATATAATATTTAAATAAAGTTTCATAGTCTCGAGGGTCAAGATCGTCGAACTAATTGATTCAATAACGCGGTAATCTGCTTCTACACATACCCAGCAACATACAGTCGATTCTTCGATTGTTACGCTTTATCTTCCTCGTCGTAGCATTCGTTGCAATACATATTGTAATCGGTTGAGGAAACTCGAGCCGTACAGTACGAATAAGACTTCGTTATCAATAAAAGTACGATTAATCTCGGCAGTCTCGTTCCACTGCTCAAATAAAACTATCCAACTGCATTTACCACTCGGTCGGTAAGACAGTTAGCCGTAACGAGCCGCCGAAACCTCCGACTCGCCTAATTTTGATCGCTGGCGTAGGATGACGCGCTGCGTGCAAGCTTGTCGCCGAACGCGTCCTTCGTCGTTTTTAACATTCATCGGGCATCCCGCCTCGCTCGGCGTTAATTTTCCGCGATATTTCCTGCCCTCTACACCGCAAAGCCAGCAACCAGCGGGCAGCAGAATTCCCTCCGACTCTAAAATTCGCCTCCGCCGCGCCGGCCGCGCGACACCGTCTCCGCCCGCCACGCGCGCCTCCGCCGCATAAAGTAGTCCGCATCTCAAGAGCCGATGGATATCGTCGAATATCTAAAAAAGTACGCAAAGACAACCGGTGAGCTTTCGCACATCGACGTAATAACCGACCCTCTACAAGGTTATCCAACTTTCGAAGCTCGGCGTGACATAGTTTCTCCAATTTCAACCGCACTATGGAATAATTCATTCGGGTGCGGCACCCATGCGGACCATCCAGCACCGTGTCAACGTGCGGTGGCTCCACGAATCTCCCTCGAACGATCGGCGGTTGTTCAGATTTCGTTTCAGATAATATTCTCAAGGCATTCGACGATAATGGTAAAAATTGCGCCTCGACGATACCGAAGAACGATGGGCATGCGAGCGGGTTTTCAATTCCGCCGTAAAGATTCGACATTTCCGAACTTGGTTCTTCCCGCTGTTCAGTTCTGGCGGGAAAACTGTCCTCACGTATCGCAACAATTAAATCGATTTCCGCGGATCATGAGACCGGCCGGGAAAGGTCACGGGGGAAAACGGCCTTAGACGCACGTGCCGTTTGCAGTGTCCAAACGGGGCGGCGGAGGAGGGAGGGGGCGGGGGCGGTAGAAGCGTCCGCGCTAGGAAGGGGGTGGGGGGATGGGGCGACAGTGGCAATGAGCCGCCCCTGGCGCCGGGCGGCTCGCTCCTCAAGCATAGAAAGTGGAATTCGGATCGTTCAGTCGCCTCAAGCCGGGCTGAACAACCGAACGTGTCTCACTCGCGCGTCGTTAAACCGCGAATACCGCCGTGCGCTAGAATGATCTTGCACGTTGTCAATGGTAAAGGCATCGCGTTCGGTAAATTGAAAGTGTGTTTTCAATCGTATCGTAGCAGAAATCGTTTATCCTGAGATATATATCGAATTCGTAAGCCGCGGGACTCGATTGTAAAGCCGAGCGAATCACTCGGCTCTCGTAGTCAAACGGAAAAATTTAACAAAACAGTTTCATCGTATCCGTGGTAAAATTCACACCGCTGATATTTAGCCGGGTTGAAAAGTTTTCTCTTTTCAATTTTCCGATCCGTCTCTCGTCACCGCCAAAGTTAGAATATATAAAACAAAAAAAAAAAAAAAAAAAAGAAATAGCTAAAGAAGCCGGAAGAAATCCGCAAGTTTTGTGCACGGATCGATTGTTGGTTCTGTTTTTTTGGATTATCCATAACAAGGTTCGTACAATATTTAACCCAACGCAACCTCTCTCTCTCTCCCCATCTCTCTCTCTCTCTCTCTGTCTCTCTCTCTCATCGATCTCTTTCCTTCTCCGTCCCCGTTTCTTCCCGCCCTTCGTTCGTCTATCCATATACATGCACGCGTAAAACGTGAATGAGTAGCGACGAGTCTACGAGGCTTTTTCCAATTCTCAAATCGATTAACCGGGCGATTCGTCCCAGGAGTAGGCGGTGGTTGTATACCGGAGATTAATAAGAAATATCACCCATTCATGTACGCGATTGTAAATATTCGACGATCGGCAGCGAGATTAATCGCCAGGCGGCGACTTCGGTTCGCGTATTCGGTCAAAGTCGATCGCCGCTCGCGCCAATTTATACTTTGAAAAACGTCGCGTGCGATGTCGGGGCCTCTCGATCCCCCCCCCTCATCGTCATTCGTCGCGGCCGCGGTTCGGTTCTCGAAAACTGCGCGAGTAGATTCTTCCGCGAATTGAAAGCGACCGCCGACGATGCGATTCGCAATTTATTCATAAACCAACGATCGTCGGCGGTTCAACAGAATCCCGAATCGCTCGGGCAACCGGCATCCGGTATTCACGAAGCTGAAGTTCGGTTACGTTATCGTAACGAGACGTTCGAGATAAAAATCACTTATTTTCTTATTTTTACAATGATTTTTTTTGAGTAACCAGGATTGCAATATATAAGTATGTTTTGTTTCGTTACGGTTTAATCAATTTGAAACAGTTCCAAAATTGAAAAGTAACAGTTTTTTACGATAATGTTACCAACTTCAACGTGATTATATCCCCGCTGATCGGATCGTCGATTCGCCGCGATACGAATTCTATTCCTGCAGTGCAACAATTTACGACATAGTTGCGATTAGTTATGATAATTGTCAGAAAGATAAACTCGATTGTTTCTTTTTTCCATCCCCCGTACTGTTGTTGTTTTTGTTTGTTGTTGTTGTTGTTGTTGTTGTTTTTTTTCCGCCAATTTTCGCCATCTTTCTTTTCAAACTTTTTCAGAACTCGTACGGGTATATCTAATCAATTTGCAAGCTCACCTCTTTCCGAGGAAACAATACAGTTTGGAAAACTAACTTTTCTTTTTATATATCTCTTTATTTCGATCTTGTGCCGAATACGTGTATCATTTCTGATATAATTTTTGTCTTGCTAAAGATTATTACCGAACTGGGATTATTTAATACCAATTCCGAAAAAATACACAGAGAAGATTTTCGTTGATGTTGGTCTGATAAGAGTGACGGTAAAATTAGTACTCTATCACCGATTATTAAAATATTTTGATAGAAATTGGAGAACAAGAACCGAAAATGCACGCCGGTGCTACACGCGTCTAAAAATAATTTATCAAAAATAACCAAACTCGTTTTCTATAATATCTTGTATTTAAATATATTCGGGCACGTTTTTATCATCATTGTTGTTGCTATTTTTTTCTATTCCCAACCCATTGCGGAACGTCGTGCCGCGACTTTAAAGACCTCCGACACATGTTGCCCCGATAAATAAAATTTTGACATTGAAACTCGGCGACTTCAGGCCGACCCGTATACGCTTACCATTGCCGATTGTGTGGCCGACTTAACCTTTTTTTATGCACTTCATTGTTTGCGCCGTAGAGGTTTCTTTCCGACCGATTCTTTATTTTCATCCTTGGTTTACTTATCGACGCGATGTACCGTCGTAATTTTTTTTTCAACTTCATCCCACTCGTGGCATTCTTCTTTTCTTGTTGTTTATGTTAACGATAGGAAGGTTGAAACAACCGGCGACGAACGATCTGTGAAATTGGTTGAATTAAAAATACGGAAATACGGATAATTTTCGAGCTCGGGAATCGAAGCGTGGCAGTTAAAATTAGAATATTACATAAAGAGTAAAGTTGAGAGAGAAAATATGACATAACGTATGACAGCGACAATAAAACATAGAAAATATACAGCTGGAAAAATAAAAGAGATAAACAAGCATCGTTTGACGATATACTAGTCAATTATACCCTTGAACGTTAATTTTTCCGTAAAAATTTGTAACGCGTATTACGCTGTTGATGCAACCCGAAGATTGTCCAACTTATTTAAAGTATATTTATATCTGCGAATGCAGAATTAAATACCAAGCCATTGAAGTTTAGAAGAATATACGGGGATCTTTATTTCTCTTCTGCATTTTCTTATTGTTAGCTTTTCGTTGAAAGTTACGAAGGATATAATAATTCATTCTTTTCATCCTCTAAACGGTAAGAAATGCAGTCGTACAATGGGCGACCGTCTTTGAAAACTTTGAAACTTACAATGGCTGTTGAAGAGCTCCGAGCTCGAATAGTCACGTGTGTAAACATTGTTTTTTTCCGCGCGAAGGCGCATCTTCGCCAAGGAGCTTATATTTCTCGTTCAAATTTATCGAGGTCAGTGTGTAGACACGCAGTGTAAACTCTTTGGACACATGCACGTGTCTGATGCCGCCGCAGGATAATAAAAGCAACGTCTTTTAACACCGTGTCGGTTTTTGTTACACGTATACGAGGTATTCCATGCCAACTGAGAGGACATTTTCCCTGACCCCCGCCAATTTGCTTCATTATTTTTTACATGATTCTAAAACCTAAAAAAAGCCGTCACCATTTTTTACAGATTTTTCGTCCCAACCGTTCTTTTTTAAAAAATGTTACAAACGTAACATATGTTTTGTATACGTACAAAATAAGAAAAATTATTCCTCTAAAAAAACGTTTAAAAAATACGGAAAATCAATTCTCCACTCTGAACTATGGCTCAAAATGTTTGTTTTGGGACCTAGAAATTATGTTAATTTTTGTAAAAAAAATAAAAAATGGCGTTTTGTTTTAGGGACCATAAAAGGGTTTGTAACATTTTTTAAAAAAGAACGGTTGGGACGAAAAATCTGAAAAAAATGGTTAGGGCTTTTTTTAGGTTGTAGAATCATATAAAAAATAATGAAGCAAATTGGCGGGGGTCAGGGAAAATGTCCTCTCAGTTGGCACGGAATACCTCATATGTTGTATACACCCGTAGGTGTATGCCCTTCCTTTCTTAGTTGATACGCGCAATGCACTCGGTGGAGAAAACTCCACATCCGCATCCTTCTTTGACTTCACTGTACTTGTACATATATATGTGTATATATATATTTACTTATTAACCAAAGTCCGGAAACCGCAAAAGACCGTAACGGATTATTAATATTCCGAGAGGTTGACGGAGTAATAACAGACTAGGAATAAGGAATTATCTGTTATACGCGATCGATGTATGTAAAGCTCATAATTTTCAAGGATTTTTCTTGTTAGTTAAGTTTTTTAAGGTGCCCGAGGTTTTCTTCCGAAAAACCAGAGGAATGAATTTTTCAAATGGTTTTCAACATTTTTCTTTTGTCAGCCTTCGAAGTAAAACGTTTTCATTGATTACAAGCGACCAAGAGAGTAAACATACAAATGTTGTTTGATGAAGCTCAAATACTTCAATTTGCACCGGCCGCCTTTACGCAGAATAACTTAGGTCTCGGTTTTTCGTATTTTTTTAATTCGAATACGATTTTTTGAAAGTTCATACTACATTTATTTATACCTTCAAAGATTACAGATGGTTTCGCACGGCGTACATTTTTCATTCCACTTTGCGTATTTTAAATATTGCGATATTGATATCATAACTTTGCAAAAACGTGATGTCGATGGGTCAAGTTTTTCTCCCCTCTTCTTAATTTACATAAATTATATACTTTCTGAAACAAGCTCTCGCGTCTGTCAGAGTAATTGTTCCAAGGCTCTCCGAAGCCCATCGTTAGTTGAAACATCCGTATAATTGATGTTTCATTTTCCGTAATAACGCAACACAAAACAAGAACGGCGATAATAAAGCTGAAGCTGGCAGCCAAGGAAAACTTTTTGGGAAATAGGAAAATGCAGTTCAGTTTTATCCTCATAATTCTTGAAAAGTAAGGGTGTGCGGATATTGAAATTCTTCGGGTCGGGTCGGGTCGGGTAAAATGGATTACTTTCGGATTACCAAAAATTCCGGGTACCCGGAAATCCCAAGTGGCTGAAAATTTTGGTCACGACTGTTTTCGCTTCCTCCAAAAATACCGGGATTTCTAAAGCGAACACAGATTATCGAAAATTTCAGGCTTATGTCATTTCCGAAATTCCTGACAATCTGAAGGACCGTTTCGCAGTCGTCTGGAATCGTGAGTTCCGTAGATTTTATTCTCAAAAAATCAGACTAGCGGCTCACCGAAAAATACACTCTCGAATTCTTTCGTATCTGCTTCATTAGCACGTCGTGGTGAAGTAATTTTATTATCGACCAGTAGGGGTGTTCGAGTACTGAAATTCTTTGGGCCGGGTCGGGTAAAATGTGTTACTTTCGGTTCAGGTACCCGAAAATTTCAGATACTTGGAAGATTTCGGGTTACCCAAAGATTTGGGGATTGCCAGAAACCCTTTCCAAACCCGAGTTCGATTATCCGGAATTTTGGGAACCCGATGGAAAAGTATCGGCGGCTTAAGGTATTTCGAAGAATGTTGATTTTCGGACTTAACGGTCTTACTCGAGTGAACATTGGAACGTTTGCCTGCCAATTCGGCCGGCTAGCTTCAGCCTGGTATGGGTATAAGAAGAAAAAACGTACGAATTAAGAATAAAATCCACGATTTTATCGACCATCTCGAATATCCTGATTAATTCCGAAGATAATTCGATGCTAATGTCCTTGTTTAACCTCGAGCGACGATTTCCGCTCACCCAACGAAATTTTACGAATCGCGACAAGCGCGAAAGGTTGAAAGAAACGCGTGGCAATCGGTTGAAACAAAAACGTGACAAGGTGGAAAAGCGAGAAAGAGTAAACAGCAGAAGTAACTAATGTTGATGAAATTTTCCAGCAGCTCTGGAGAACGAAAACCCGAGAAACATGCCGGTGCCGACTTGGGATTGTGCGGAATTGGGCCTCCTCGAGGAACCGTTAGAGACGACGACCGTCGTCTCCGAGGACATATGGAAGAAGTTCGATCTGGACTTTCCGCAGCCGTTTACAACCGAGCAGTACTACGGGACGACAGAGGGTACGATGCTGCCCGAGCCCTACGAGAAGACTTCGATGTCGCGGCTCGAGGCGCGCGAGATTCGGCACCACGACTGCATGTGGGCCGGACTTTGCATCAGCAAGGAGCACAACAGGACCCACCCGGCGAAGAAAGACGTACAGATGAGCAGCAAGAAGGTTCCGGCGGGCAGAAGTCTCCTGATAAACCGGAAGCCGCCGGCTTGCACCGCGGTTAAGAACCTCGAGAGCGACGGGGACTCGACAAGGCCCGAAACGCCGCAGAGCTGCGAGTCCGAGAGCGACGAGGAGGACGAGGAGCAGGAGGAGGAGCAGGAACCACCCCAGTTCAGGCACGACTCGATAAGCATAAACGAGAAGTTGACGGAGTATTTGGGCGACGCCGCAGCCGCTCCGGTCAGCGAAGTCACCGGTCAACTCGTCAGGCGGATCGCGATACCGGGAAAAAAGTGCGACCTGAGGGTCAGAGAGACTGGTCGAAGGACCGAAGTTCACCAGGAGCCGAAGAAAACAGCCAGCAACACACCGCACGGTGTAGGACACAATGCCGAGGGCCTCGCTCATAGAGAGTCTCTCGTTTCCCTCGGAGATCACTGCTATTACCTCAGTCAGACTTCCAGCAGTAAAAAGCTCGAACACCTAGGAGTACAGACACCTTCGGATTCAGGTAAGCGACGCTCTCTTTCTCTCAATACTTTTTTGAAAATGAAAAATCGGGCGGACGACGTACCGCTTTAGCCACATGGATTTGGTCTTTAAGGGTATGTAGCACTCCTACCTTTACCGACCGAACAAACTCACTCTTTTTTCCTTCCTAATATTGAGTAAACGAACGAATCGCTCCTTCGTAGCGAAATTCACGAATATTACCCCTAACGGAAAAAAAACACCGAATTTTTTTCATCATTTTCGGGACATGAGCTTTTTTTAATGATAATTTAATACAAGAAGGAAAAGGTAGAAGTAACGCATACCCTTAAATCGTTCAAAGTATCCTTGAATTTCGATTGATCGCGGAATCCGTAATGAAAATCACGTGTACAGTATGAAAGATGAATAAGATTCGCTCGCAACGTCTGGAAAAGTGAGGAACTGTCGAATCAAATAAATAGATACCAATTAATCCGGTACATAATTATATATAGATTGGCAATTTCGAGGTGGACATTGTATAAATTTGGGCAGTCTGTCCAACGTTGTGCGTTGGAAAAAAATGTCTTGAAAAAAAAAAGAAACCTTCAAATTATTTTCACCAAGTGTCATTTCACGCAAACTAACGAATTTACGATAACAAAAGATTAAGAAAATGGCGATTATTCTGTGCCAAGTTTACTCATAGATCCTTTCCTTATCCGTATCGTCGGACTTGCTCCCAACTCAAAAACGAATACGAGTGAAAAAAATTTGTCCACGAACGTCGAAAAATTGAATTACGAAGGGAGAGCGCGACAATCGCGAAGCTTTTCCGCGACGGTAAAAAAGTCTCCGATCGACGAAACTTGCGAGCGTCATTTCGAAACCGTTTATCGGACCAATGAAAATGACGTTGAATGTCAAAAAAGAAAAGAAAGTTGTGTAATACGTACGATAAACGGAAAGTAGCGTATAGAGATAATATTTTACTTCCTCGTTTTGTTATTACTCGATACATGTGTACAAGAGATACACACCCGGCGTCTGTAAAAACAACTAGCGCGTGTATTATCGCGCGTCATTCGGATAATCGAATCTCTTGTTTACACAGTTTTACTCTCCGTCGCTACGTCGGCTTTGGGCCGGGTAAAAAGTCCCGCGAATTTCGCTCGCCCGAATTATATTCGGAACGGAAATACGTACTTTGACCCGGTCAATCCTGCGGGCGCCGGCTTCGGTGCGGATGTACGCGTGTTTTTTTTACTACGTCTATATTCTATCAGCGCAGGTAGTAGATTAGGTACCGGTTGTCCGTTCGCCGGATAGTCCGCGATGACCCCTAGACGAGGAGGCAATTACAGTGCTGCGTTCATCGCCCGAACGACGCGACGAGACAAAGTCTGAATGTCAAGTGCGGTCGATCCTCTCGGCGAGATCTCTCCGAGCCGCCCGCAGGATCTCCCCCTCCTTAAACATCGGAGGAGTGGTTCGTTGTCTCTTGGTGAACATGTGCGAAAGCCTGCCAGATAGCGTCGCGCGATATTTGCCGAAATATCGATAAGTATCGCGCTCTTCGATATCGATATTATCGATATATCGCTGCTCCGAACATCGATAAATACTGTAACTTGGAAAATGAACCTTGAGTTATTTATTTGGACTTGCTTTAATGTTAGAATTACTTATTATCTGCAACGTTTTACCATAAAGCAAATTTATTACAATTATCCAAGTAGAATATTACAACAACTCGATAATTAAATTTATCCTACAACGATACGCTTGGGGTAGAAAGCTGAATTTTATTGTGCTATTTCAGGCTTTTATAAATCGAATTATTTTCACTTTGTTCTTTCGCAGTTGGGATTTCGATACACTCTTATCGATATTGCAGTAAAATTATCGATACTACTGATTATCGACTACGAAAATATCGATTAGTTTACCACCAGCGCACCAAGTCGCGACACCGTTCGCGAATATTTTCAAATATTTCTTGTGAAAAAACTATCAGACATAGTCTGATGGCGTGCTTTCGCGTTTTGTTTTTTTTTTTTTTTTCTATGTAGAGCTCGTCGAGACATTGAAAACTCTGTGTGTTATCCGCTTCCGAATTCGCTTGCAAATATCGTTTTATAGACTTCTAAAATGATTGATCCGATTGTAACTAAATATAGCCTAAGACTTGGCGAGACTCTGTAGCTATCCACAGGGAAAAAAAGGAATCGAAGTGGGTTCGGTAGTTTTAGAGGTATAAGCAAACTTACGGAGAGACGCTGAGCTTTATGTATGTTGAGAAAGAGAGAAGAGAAGACAAGATGTTCTAACCATGAGGACATTAATGTTGGTAAACCGATATGCTTGAAGTCGGGAGGATTTGTTTTAAATAAGCCGAGAGTCTCTTTCACTGAACCATTTTTTGGAAACATGTAACCTCGTTACAGACAGTTGAAAATTGTCTTCGTCTCGGTCTTCGCACGGCTTTTGGTCCGTGCATAAAAAAACCTTCATCTCTGCTCGCAGCTCGGTTTGTAAAGTCGAGAACCTTAGATTGCAGATAAACTTTGCTTAACCGTAATAAAACAAATCAGTGCTCATACGTGGTGAACTCAATTTGAAATTTCAAGTTTCTCCGAAGGTGAAAAATAATGTATCAACAACTCTACGTTTTGTTATTTTAACGTTACTAATTTCAAATCGTCGTTTTTCCTTTCCTGCAGTTCGATGTGTCAAAAATTTCTCGTTTCAAGTACCAACTCTTAACTATACCGCCATTTTGCAATCGATACTCCGCAGATTAGATAGATTTCCCTTCTTCTTCGTTTTATTTATATTTTGGCTCGCTACGAAATTCCACGCTTTGGTTGGCTTAACGCAATATCGTACCGATCACGCGGTAAAATGTAGCACGATTTGTCATACCGATATACAAGTCGAATAAAAGTTGGAAAGAAAGGAGCTCTAATTGGGAAACACACGTCGCGGCCACAATACGTACACACGCTTATAAATACGCCAGCAGGTAATTTTCTTAATTCCTCTCTCCCTCTTCTTATTCCTATTCCTATTCTTATTCTTATTCTTATTCTTACTCTTATTCATCCTCCTCCTCGTCTTGGTATCTTCTTCCTTTTTCTTTCCTCGTACGCGCAGCCGTGCGTAAGTAAGTCCATTGAACACGACGCTTCGCGAGAATAAAGCCGCCCACCCACGCTCAGGACATATCCGCGCCTATATCTCGATTTGCGAATGAATGATCGAGGTCAGGGAAGGGGGTCCGATGACGTCACCCCTTCATCCTCCTCCTCCTCCTCCTCCTCCTCCTCCTTCCGCCCCTCCGACCATTCGTCCCCGCCAAATTCCAACCAGCATGGCCAGTTGACGGCCGTGGGAGGCTCGTCTCTCTCTTTCGTCTCTCTCGCTCTCTCGCTCTCTCGTCTCGTCTCTCTCTCTCTCTCTCTCTCTCTTTCGCGCTCAGTCTCGGTTTAAATGATAATCGCGTGGAATGCGGCGGGGCGACGTAACTCTTTCGTATGAAACTCCGACACGCGTCTACACAGGGTGGTTAAAAATACCCTGACGGTATCGGGGATGCAGTTTTTTTTCTTCGGAACACACCGATCATTTCGATTATTCGTTACATTCTTGTTGTATTCGAATTTATTTTCCCTTCTTGACTCCGTTGTCTATTTTTGCATTCCTCTGTTGGGTCGGATTGTCAAGAACAAATAAACGACGAAAAGTTTTTCAATAAAAGAAATCTGTAGTTATTCATTTTTTATATTTTTTTTTCATTTTAACGTAACAAGATAGTATTTCAACTGAAATTCTAAAGTATCTCATACCTGTAACGTCCGTTCTGCTCTGTCGTCTTGTTTACTTTGAAATTGATATTTACTCAACAGTTTTTCTTTCACAATTAATTTCGTAATCGCAAATGCTTAGCGAACCGAACGAAATACTCGATACAAATACACACCGGGAAAATTTCTTGAAACTTGAAAATCAACCGCGCATGCGCGAGTTTTATCGGCTGTTCGCGCAGGCTGGCCAATCCCGAGTTTTCAGCCGTCAAACCGTTTCCGGCGGCGATTTAGTTGACACGAATTTTCTAGGTTAGAATCTCAAATGATTGAGGCAGTGACTCGGAGAAGGTTTGGGGAAGCATTTGTTACCGAGTCGGAAAGTCGATTCTTCGAAGAACGGTCGGAATTTAATGCCGGTGCTCTTGAAAAATTCAAACGTACACATTTTGCGTAGGTTGGCACGCCTGCGTCTTGAGATTGAATTTTTTAGCGCATGCGCGGTTGATTTTCAAGTGTCAACGGATTGTCCCGGTATACATATTTACGAATGAAATGTATTCCACTTTTCATCGTACCATATTTTTCCCATATCGAATCTATCTTGAATAGAAACGTCCGAAAAAAGGCACGTTGAAAAAACTTGGGTGAAAAAATTGTCCCATCCTCTCCACCTCTCTACCTCTACACATGTGCACGTATACGTAATACGTGAATCGTCAGTCGTCGAGCGTATGCGTAAGATCTGTGGGAAACCTCCAGCTTCTGCATGTATGCACGTATTGCATACGGGTACCGCTGCCGTGCTTCTTTTTCCGAGAATTGTGGTAAATTAGGAAGATTTATGTGCTTTAGTTGCACAGACGAAAGCGACAGAGCAGCGGGTGTCCCGATAGTCACTTTAGAGAAACTGATGCGTGTGACGACCACGTCGCCCGTATTTTTCGCCCTCTTGATTATCCTGCTTTAGTTTTCTTTCTTGAAAAAAAAAAAACGGAATGGAAAAAACGAGACCGAGTAATCTCTTTTTCCGTTTAAAATCGACCAGTATGTTTTATGTAATTTAGCGAACAACAGAGGAATATAAATTTTCGAAGAATATGCGTACGTATTCTTACTCAGTGAACAATTGACCGTAACATTGTTTTTTTATTCTTTTTTTTTTTTCTTCTTTTATTTCAACCAAGAATTCTCAATATTATTTTAACAACACGGATCGGTACTGTGAAATTTCAAATCGTGCCCGGAAACTTTCCAATTTATTGTGAAAATTATAAGCAGTGGAAGTAAGGTTTTTTACATTATTTCATCGAATTTTTTTTATTTTCATACAGATTTATCGCGTGTTTCAGTTCAGAATTTGTTACTAATTTAGTACGAAAATGTATCGCCTCGAATGTAATCGGTGATTTCCTTCATTGTCTCTCCAGTTCTAAAACACTGTAATGATTTTTTCAGAAATTTGCGAACGGTTTCTGATTTTGAAAAAACAAAGAACCACCAAGTAACCGTCGCCTTTCGAGATCCGAATCACCGTTTAATCAGGGTGTCCGATTTCAACAGTATAGAAAAAAAATTACTTCCACTTTGAAGTTTCTAAATCGTAAATCAAGTAATTCCATTTATTTATTAATTTTTTTTTTCTTTCCTTTTTTTTTTTTTGTAAACAATTGCGAACGTCTTTGAGAAAGGTTTGAAAATTCACAAGCTTCAAAGACGTAATTTTTCCGTCAGATTTTTGGGAATTCTACCGTCATGGGAAAAAGTTCCCACCGAAAACGTGAAAATTAGAAATTTTTGTTCCGTCATATTGAATCCGCCATCTTGAATTTTCGAAATCGGAATCTCAGATTCGCAATCAGCGATCCCAAAATCGCAGAACACAATCTAGTTACAATTGTCGACTCACGCGCTACAAATGTTACTCCAATAAATATTCATTTCAAGGCAAACATTAAGAGTAAATGATTGAACTTTGACAATAATCAGAGACGCGTGTACGGCAACGTCGAAATTCACCAAGTCAACCCCTGAATCGTTCGCCGGTCCGGAAGTTTGATCGAGACCCGGTCGAACGACGACGTGACATTTTAAAAGCTCATTATCGGAGGTCCGTGTTCGTTGTTCGTTTTCGCGTTCGTTCGAAATGTCGTATTCATTTTGTTACACGTACCGTTACCGGGTGCTCGGTTATAACGTTTATATCCTCCTCTGCCACTTTTCATACATTCTGTGATCGTCCAACGATCTAACGCGACTATGTACCTACCGGGACAATCTCTTGAAACTATACATATAATGCGCATGCGCGAGTTTTATCGGCTGCACGGGCAGGCTGGCCACTCCGAGTTTCAGCTGTCAAACCCTGTTTCTGGCGTCGATGTAGTTCATACGAATTTTTAAGGTTAGAATTTCAAACAGTCGAGATAGTGACTCGGAAAGTTGATGCTAATGCTCTTTGAAAATTGGCTTTATTCGAAAACATCGCCGCGGGGCGATTTCACCGACCAATGAGATTGAATTATTTGGCGCATGCGCATTGTATGTATAGTTTCAAGAGATTGTCCCGGTATAATACACTCCCCTCGCGGCCAAAGTACCAAGAGCAGTTCTTCCTTCGCCCCGCTCGAATCGTACGTCTCTCGTTTCTCCTCTTCCAGATCTGCACACACACACACACACACACACACTCGCAATCAACGAACGAGGATGTGTATCTCGATCCCCTGCAGCGGTACATACTATCCGCATTTAAATTCACCGGAGAGGAGAGTTCGTTGACTCTCTTTACTTCGATTCTCTCGCTCTTCGCCGCCGCGTTCTTCCTCCTCCTCCTTCTCTTGCTGCTGCTACTTTTACTTCCCTCCCCTTCACCCCCCTCTCCAACCATTGCTGAAGTTTGCAAGATATTCGCGAAATCGTTCGTCACGACACGCCCGTCTTGAAATACGAAAATTCATCCTTATTCATATTAATATTAATGTTAATATTCGTACGTATGTGTATATTAACATCAATATCAATCATGCGATCTACGAGCAGGCGCTGTACAAGTTCGATGCCCTGATTACCAATTTTTTTTTCATTCATTTTTTTTTTTCTCAACTCCAGACTCTGTCTCAGATTTTTCTGTACAAGTGTTGTTTTTTTTTTTTTTTATTCTCAGATTATTAATAATTGCACGTCCGAATGCCGATGATACATACTTCGAGCTTACGTCTGCTGATTTCATCTATAGTCGGATTTTTTCTTTCTTTTTTTTCTTTCGGTCCGTTTCGTAGCATTTATCATTTTTCTTACCGTTGAGAATGGTATTTTGAATTTTTTTTCTTAGTTTTTTTTATATTATCGTTTCTTTCCAACTACAAGACTTGTCTTTTTCTTTTGCTTCTTCTTTCTTTTTTTTTTTTACCCTCTCTAAGACGTGGGTACATCGGGTACATATCCAGTCGTTGTGTGTTTGCAATGTTATAAAATCTGATAATTGCTCCTTTACGTAAGTGTAGAGATACAGCTATCGGAACTATTTTTTAACGCCGATTTCGATGTTGTTTTATCTACGTTCGATTTGAAATAGCGATGTAGGATTTAAATATTTTGAGAGATCGATATTTTTTTTATTGCTTTTGACCGTTTTTTTTGGGGGGGGGGGGGATTGACCGCATATCGCCATCGACACCATAATTCCTACCCCAACGACTTTCCTGTAAGGTATTGTAATATGTATATTTTAGTTCTTAATTTAGTCGAGTCGTAATCTTGCTCTTTGTACGCGGAGGACACCGAGAATGTCTAAAAGCCTTTTTATGTTTTCGTGTTTACTCTTCCAGCGTTAATGTGGAAGCTAACAAATGCCTATCCAGCAATCTGTGTGATCTCAAAAATGAGCAAATGATGTAATAAATCAATTTCGTTAAATTTTCCGTCGAGATTTGTGTATAAATTTTGAATCATTAAAATTTTTCAAACAATCCAGATATTCGAATGTTGTATAAAACGCAATTCCGTCGATCGAAACTTTTTTAATTACATGAAAAACCACCGTTATGTATATATTAACCCTTTTAGTCGCGCAATTCGGTTTTTCAGTTTACCTGAAAATGGAAAAAAAGGAAGATTTTCCATGGAATATAAAAAAAAAAATATTGTTGGAATTACGAAAAACGTGGTACGCGTAACCATTTTGCGCTATCGTCGATCCTTTTTTGATAATTGCGACGCAAAATCAGTTTGTTCGGTTTACTCTACTTTTTTTTTTTAGTTAAACAAGGCTTTAACGTCAATTTATTCTTGCACGAGCGTTAAATTTTCGCAACAGCGATCGTAATGAGAAAGAAAAGTAACGGATACTAGACTTTCCGGTAACAGCTATAAAACTAATTTTCATTTTCCACTCAGAACTACATTTTTCGATTACGGTATAAAATGAAAACAGTCAAGAACCGAGCGGTAACCGGAACTGAAAATTTCTCTCGTTGTCAGTGTAAGATATTTACAGACTTTCCCCATAATTCTCTGCGATTGAAATTAGGTTTCGAAATGTCTGAAAATATTGAACTTCAGTATTTCACGTTGAAAATCGTAAAAAAATTCCAATCGTGGTAGAAAAATGTTAGGATATTCCCGTCCCGCCTGATTCGTTGTCCTCACCAAGGCCGCCCAACACTCTCAACTCTCCTCCGCTTCTTTGCCATGCCTCTCGCTCTTTTTATTCCTCGGTTCGCTGACTACAAACGCGCACATTGTACCTGGCGAACGTTGATATCACGTCCGTGAATCAACGATGGTAGGCATGTACAAGGAAGACGCGACACGTCGTCACCGTCTCGTTCGGGCATTTAAAAGTCTGCGGCAGTCGGCTCGTCGTGGAAACCCAGTGTGTAGATATTATGCGTATACTATTAACCGCGGCGGTAGGAGGCTTGAATGGTTGTGCGTACACATCCGCTTAACCACGGGCTATAATTTTCGATTTTCAAGTACCCACATAGACGAGCACCTGTATTCACACATGTCCCTGGGTGGATTTACCCGTCCCGTTTACCCGTCTGCCCACTTATAACTTTTCCTTTTTATTCTACCGCGTTTTATCGTCTACTCCTCGTCTCTCGTTCAATTCCTTCCTGCGTTACGGATAGGAAGCGAAGAAGATGGACCTGATAATGGGTTATTTCGGTTCATTTTACAAATTTATAACGAGAATCGATTGAAACATTTTTGTAGCTTATTTTTCTTGTTCTCATTGGAATAATTTGGTTTGTAATTATTTATTTTTTTTTTATTTTTCATTTCGTAAAGGTATCACGTTACACATCGATTTTACGTTCGAATCCACAACGTTTACACAGTTTTTATCCGTGTAATCAAATTTTTCGCAGATGAGAAAAATATGAATAAATCAAAGATAATCGTGATCCAACTTATCGTTGGATTGGCAAATGAGATACATGTATATATATATATATAAAAAAAGGACTTTGATAACGAAATATCGATCCTGTTGCCGCTGAAACTTATATACATATATGATTGAGCTTGCTAAGTGATGCGAGTAACAAGTATTTTCCTGTGCGTCACGTAAACGGCCACCGACCCCTCATCCTCCCTCCCCCCCCGCCCCTGCCGTGTGTACGATACATCTTGTCGATGATGATATCTTACCGCAGGCCTGCGGTGTCGATGCTACTTTCATTTGCCACGGACCAATCAAAGGAAGTCTCCTTCAATTCCGACATTCGCTCAATCGTAGAATGCAACAGTTATACATAGTATGTATGCGAATGCGCGTTAATGTATTTTGCCGAGATTGTAATTATTACGAATGTTTCAACAAGTAAGTCGCTTGTAATTATTATTGAAACGTAAGTTACGGATGACTGGGATGAGGGGGATATAACGAGTCGAAACAGGGACGGCGATGATGACATGTTCAAATTGACGTTTTTTTTTTTTTTGTATTTCATTAAATATTACGGCGATGTTCAAATTGACGTGGAGAGATAAATCGCGCGTACGTAACTTACGCTTGGTAATTTTTGTAACGAACGTTCGTTCCGTTTAACGATCGATCGTTTGTTGACTATCCGTCTGAGGTGATATTTTACCAAAAATTCTTTGAAATTAAGTGAAATGAAAAACCAAAAGGCTTCAAGACATTCTCGATTTCCACCGCGTACAAAAAGAGCAAGATCACGACTCTCGACTAAATTAACGAACTACCAATACACATGTCGCAATACATTAAGGAAAACTAATCCGACGTCAGAATTTAAAACCTCAAGATGGCGGATCCAATATGGCGGAATGAAAATGTAAAAATTGATCCTGTTAGCTCATCTTAAATCGGCCATTTTGAATGTTGAAATTTACCCAGATCCCATTTTTCAAATCAACGACCGTTGTACACCCAGTTTCAAGGATCTTCTTTCTCTGCAAGAGTCGAACAAGTACGCACGATTAGTAAAAACCGTTAAACAATGAAAAATTCCCGAGACACCGATAAATGAGGAACCTGGAATGAACGATATCGTCCACGTTTTCCGGCGAAAGGTTAATCGCGACAATCCGTAATCGATGTATCGTAATATCGTTATTATTATCCGAATCCCGTTCGGGGCGAGGTCGATTTCACAGTCAGGTTTTGCGACAGAGCCAAGGGTGAGGTCGAGGGTGGTGGGTGGCGGATGTTGGCGGCAGTGGACTCGGTCGATAAGATAGCGACGCGACTAGACGCCTACCCCAACACGAGGTTCACGTTACCGCGAAGGCCAGTGACCCAACAGCAAGGTCACGGCGTTACGCCTCCGTCGGTCACTGTTCAGCCTTTGTACACGTGCCGTTCTATCGGCGGCAGGAGGGGGGGGGGGGGGGACGCCTAGTCGATTTACGCGTGTCTATATACACCGGCGGCGCACGCATATATGGGAAATTCCTGCACGGCGAATCGTCTGGCTGGCATGCGATATTCGGTTGGCTGTCGTTATATTTAAAAAAAAATGAACGGTGGCCGCTTTGAATCGGAAATTTAATTAGGCGGATAGAATGATTGTTGGAGATCTTTTGTAAAAATCATTAATGATTAATCATTTTTTTGTTTTTTTTCTATTTTTTTTTTGCCAAAGATTGTTGACTTTGCTGAATTAAACGGTGTCTTTTTTTTTTTACTTTTTTTCACTTTTTTTTTCTTTCCATTACGTGCGATGAAAATGGTTCGGGTAAATTTTGATAATACAAGGTAATAATGAGGTATTAAAGTTTTGAGAAGAGGTTTTATAATTGATATGTTTAGAATGATTGAATTTTTTTTTTTTTGTTTGTCATTCGATTGTAATGTTTTTGGGTTAATTTTGCTTTGAAAGTTTGAAAAAAATAAAAAAATTGATCATCGTGTACTGTTGCCAATTTTTTAGCCTCATTGATAAAAGAAGGTTTCTCTTTATTAACTACGTTTCGGTTGGTCGAAATAACGTCGTTTTATCGCCTGTGTCACCCGGTGATATACTAATACATAAGTGAATTAAGTCCAAGGCCGTGTGGTTTAGTATCACGGTGTGGATTCCGTTGACGGATAACCGCTATGAGTATTCAACGAATTCTGTCAATTTTTCGTTCTTGAAAGATTTCGTACAATTAAAAAAATAACAACATGCTGCTACCGAGACGTTGTAATAACGCAATTTCATTTTTCTAACGTCAATTATCCAAAATTTCATTGGGTTTGGAATTTTTTTTTGCTTCGTTGAGATCGTGACGACTTGCTACAGGCTTTCCTGCAAGATGACGGTCAACGAGTGCAAGTTACGAAATAAATGGTATTACGTACACGAATATAAACACGCATACACACAGCGGTTATAGGCTCGGTTTTTTTCTCATTTAGAATTTTTCTCACGTGTCGTCGATGAGAATTCAATCACTCGCACTTACGTACACGTTACGTTTTAAAAGCATCCGCTGCGTATCCGCAACCATATGTAATATGTAACGTGTCTGATAATTAAGGGATAGATTTTTAGTTAAATTTTCATTTTTCATCGAATAATACGCGAAGTTTCACTGTTTTTCAAACGAGTCGCCGTACGATGTATAACGAGCAAAGCGTATTTGGCGAATTAGCAAATTGAATACGTCAACGAAATTCAACGAACTTGGGGAAAAATATCAATATTTACCGTCTTTTCAACCGTCTCCTCGGTTATTTACCGTTTCGCTAACTAAGGCTAGTTGCAAAAATAGGAAAATATTGTTCCCACCCTATTCTGCCAGTTAATTGAAGCTACGCGTGCAAAGAGCATATTATTCATTCATATAATAGTGTAAGTTTGTGAACAGAATTTCATGAATATCAAACGAAACAGTCGTAAAAAGTAAAACTACAGCGGTTCTATCTCGAGTTGTTGTTCGTCAATGAATATCGCTTCGTCTTTCGCGTGGTTTGTAATACTTGGCATCGAAGTATCAAAAGTACTTACCTGAAGAAATCGACTGTTTGCGATGAGTAAAATTCGAGGGTAGCAGAAAATTTTATACACGCGCTGTGGACAAATTAAACTTTAAATTGTGGGGTAATAGTAAGAATAATACGTGACGTTTTAAAATATTTGGAAAACTCTGAGCGTGATGATATCAGCCTCGCTGAGAATACGACGTCGACAACTCGGCTACTTTGTAGTTTTTTACAAGCGAAAGTTTAGAGAAACCCGATTCTTTGCCGATATTGCTGTTTGATTGATCAAACTGTTGTCGAGATGGTCAAACATCTGGAAACCCTAGATCTGTCAGGGGATTTTTAATTTGGCTATGGAAAGAAAAACTGAACACATCACTATTTTCTGCCACAGGAATTAGAGATGATTTTTTGAGGTACACTGAGAAAAATTTCATTTGTCACGGTGACTAGAAAAATTGAGTAAAACAGGTATCGTTAAAAAAAATTGTTTAAATATTGTTGGAATTACTGTCGATCTTTTTTTTTGGTAATTGCAACGCAAAATCGGTTTGTGAGGCTTACTCTACTTTTCTTTTAGTTAAACAAGGCTTTAACGTCAATTTATTCTTGCACAAGCGTTAAATTTTCGCAACAGTTGCAAGAAAATATAGAAACAGTGATCGTAATGAAAAAGAATAGTAACGGATACCAGAGTTTCCAGCAACAGCTAAAAAACTAATTTTCATTTTCTACGGAGAACTATATATTCCGATTGTGGTAAAAAATGAAAACATTTAAGAACCGAGCGGTAACCGGAACTAAAAATTTATCTCAGTGTAACAAGTTTACTTTTATCGCCGAAAAAAACAAATTTGCCTGAACTGACTTTTTTCGTAATCTATATTTTTTTTTTCAATTCGAATCGAATTTGAACCGAATATAATTATAGTTGATGAACTGAATGATTTTGGTTTTGGTAACTTACCAGAACAGGGGGAATGTCTCGGAATTTTTTTTCCCGACAAATTTGTGGCCACCCTGGTTTTGAATAGGGGTAAAAAAAAAGAATAAAAAATGGAAAAAATTATAGTAATAATATTCAACGAAGATATTTTCTTTGAATAGCAAAGTGGAGTTTATTTTCAATGAAAAATGGAAAGGGATCGTTTCATTGAATGATAAAATCACTCATGAATAAGTTGGTATCGACTACGTCACAAAGCGAGCAAGCCGAACGCGTAACCGCGGCTGTTCGTACACGCCATGCAAATAACTGTGACTGGCCCTAACCAGCAGCGTCAAGGTTAAAAACGTGTGCTGAAAATTCGCGAGAACTTGGTCGAAACATCGCGCATAT
Source organism: Neodiprion virginianus (assembly GCF_021901495.1). NCBI lineage: Eukaryota > Metazoa > Arthropoda > Insecta > Hymenoptera > Diprionidae > Neodiprion > Neodiprion virginianus. The sequence continues at coordinate 25,260,475 of NC_060878.1, read as the reverse complement.
TATGTATATTTGATTTGCGACGCGGAGCGAAGATCCACAGAGTATTTCGATTTGTGGGGAATTTTTCTTTCAAGCCTCGTTTATGTATACGCTTTTTCATACCTATAAGTGACGGAAATTATCAGGCTGCGAGGCTTGTAACGATTATTGCAACGACGCAGATTTGGATAAAGTCTTCATTTTGCAATTTTAGGATTACTTGAGATTTAGGGAACTGTTAATACGGAATGAAGAAATTCTGATTTTCTGAATTCAACATTAATTACATTATTCTTGCTAACTTCAGCCTCGTTAAAAATTATCCTTCACAAGAATAATTTCGTACACGCGTTTGATGACTTTTTTCTTTGAAAATCTTATCCACAAGAGTTCGACCGGTTGTAAAAAAGAAAAACAAGCGAATGGGTAATTACAAATAAACGTTTGAAAATTGAAACTGATATCGATGGAATTGTAATTTTATTAAATGAATCTCTCCTTGACACCAAAGAAAAATGACCAACCACTCAATTCGAAGTTTGTTCGGTTTACTCTACTTTTTTAGTCGAATAAGGCTTCAACGTCAATTTCTTCTCGCACAAGCATTAAATTTTTGCAACAGTTGCAAGAAGATATAGCAACAGTGATCGTAATGAGAAAGAATAGTATCGGACACTGGAAAACTAATTTTCATTTTATACCTAGAACAATATATTTCGATTGTGATAAAAAATGAAAATAGTCAAGGACTGAGCTAAATAAAAATTTCTCTCAGTGTGGAATGTCCGAATGAATTCTTCCTTGGAAACTTCCCTGCACGTTGGTTATTGTTTCTCAAGTATGTGTCCGTGCCCTGAAGTTGTACATTTCCATTATGAAAGTACGAACTCTGCGCATTATCCGTCTCTATCTTTTATCTATATGCTCATCCCCACGTGTGTAAAGTAGGGAGAGCGATAAGTCGAGTTATTTTCACCCGCGTTGTCACCTCGGCGTATAAGAGAGTTGCGTCCACTCTCTTGGTCGACAATCCGCATACCGACACATGTCTGTGAAATTGACGTACAGTCCAGTCGAGATAAACATAAAAATAGCCTTAAATAGAAATAATCAGGGGGAGCGTTTTTTTTTTTTTTTTTTTTTAAATTCGTTGGGGGGGGGGGTGGTTGGAAGTCTAAATCTCGATTTTCGGGAAAATCCCACCATTGCGTTCGCCGTCATCTTGATTTACAAGTTCAATTTTTTCGTTTTTCTGAAATAACTCGTTAATTTATAACTTTAGAGCAAAAATGGTAGAATCCAAAGTTGTTGGAAATTCAATTTCCCATAAGTTTGGTCATTATCATTTTTACGCTGGGATCAATATTTGCAGAGAAATATATATATATATAAATTCGAAAATATTGATCGTGGATTAAAAAAAGTGTGAGAACCGAAGTTGAAGGAAATAAAATTCCACCCATTACGATTTTTTTTTTTTGATAATCTTGATAGCATAACTCTGCGAATATCTATCCTAGCGTAAAAATGATAATGACCAAACTTGTGGGAAATTGAATTTCCAACAACTTTGGATTTGACCATTTTTGCTCTAAAGTTGTAAATTAACGAGTTATTTCGGAAAAACGAAAAAATCGAACTTTAAATCGAGATGACGGCGAACGCAATGGCGGGATTTTCCCGAAAATCGAGATTTAGACTTCCAATAACCCCCTAATTATTTCCATTTGAACGCCTATCTCTACTGGACTAGTACGAACGACATTCCTTTGGAACTACGTAGAGATAGTTAAGATCGTGTTTATTAAAGCAATTTAAATACCCTAATCGTTCCTCCTTTATTCGTCGTGTAATGTCGTGGGTGTTTAAATTACTCATCTCACATTGACTTATTGTTGTTGAATTGCGAGACATTAATTTACAATATGCAGTGTCTGCTCGGTGAATCACACGAGGCAAATTACCCCCATAGAATAATCCGTGCATTTTCTATTACATGGACACGTATATGCATGCGCATGTATAGGTGGTATAATTTGTGTACTCGAACGTGAAGATCGTTCGGTCACGGAGCGAACTTTGTCTTTCAATATTGACGATTCACTTAATTTCGAAAACTTGAACCCAGCGCTGCGAGACGATAATATACGAGTTCGTATGCAAATATCTCTCCGAATATGCATATCTTAGAAATATTTTTGAAAATATTAAACCGTCTCAAGGAGTTGAAGGTGATTTCACGGTTTCAGTACAATGTAAGCCCCCCTGAATTTTTGAATGATTTTTTTTTTTTTTTATGTTACATGCAAATTTGCCTTTTGTGTGCGATGAAAATTTAATTGAACAATTATATCATCGTAACAAGTCTACGGCGCTAAGAGTTCTGACGGTATAAAAGAGCAGTAAAATATTGAAAATTTCGAATTTTTATACTCGATGTAATTGTTACTTTTGATGTTATAGAAAATATACAAACTGATAAATAAACAGTCGATTTGAAATGTGTCGCAAAATGAATGTTGGAAACGTATTTCCACAAAATATGATCGAAAATTGATGATAATTTTTCGAAAAATTTAAAGCGGCTTGAGAATTTCTTTTCGCTTTCCCATGAAACTTGCTTTTAAACGAAACACCGAAATTTCTGTCGACCCGTAGACTGTTGAAAAAAATGAACTAAAAATAATGTCCCGGCAGGTTCACTTTGTATTTGTATTATTTGTTACATTTCCGTTAGTAAGTGTGAGAAAAATTTTTGTAATTTTAACATTCGAATTGTCATATCAACATATAATTCCTAATCGTTCCTTATTTGCTTGGTGATGTATTACAAAATGATCAAATCGAGTAGATATTTTTTGTCGGACCTGCCGGAGAACATTTTACATGAAACGATGCAAAAATTTTCTAAAAACGCCGTAAGCGGGGAATAATTCTTTTCTACTATTGAATTTTCTTTCCAGAAGAAGAGATCGACGTAGTGACGTTTGACAAACCGTGCAGGCCTGCCTCGTTGCCAACAAATCCAAGCGCGGCGGATAAACAGCACCTCCAAAAAACTGTCACATCGGCTTTGAAGGATAAATCACCACCTCGGCCACGAGGTCGGCCACCTTCCAACCCTCCGCGAAAACGTTCGGCCCAAACGGAGTCAAGACCGGCAAAAAGACCGAGGCACAAATCGTATCAAAAGCGGGGAAAGCCCGGAAGTGGCAGCAGCAGCAGCAGCAGCAGCAGCGGAAGTTCGAAAAGCATGCAGGTCGACAGATTTGATAACTGCGACAGAATCGGGGATACAATCGACGGTGCGAAAAACGTTGCCGAAGTTAACGAGCATCATCACATGCGATTTTCGGAACGAGTCGGTGGAGGATCAGGAAAATCGCAGGCCTCGAGCAGCACGGTTTCCCGGAGCAGTTCCGACGACGAACCCGACACGGAGAAGCGAAGCCTTCACAACAACATGGAGCGCCAGAGGAGAATAGAACTGAGGAACGCCTTCGAGGATCTAAGAGTCCTGGTGCCGGAGGTACAGATGAAGGAGAAGGCGCCGAAGGTTGTGATCCTTCGCCAGGCCGCGGTGTACTGTAATAAGCTTACCGAGACGAACCGTACAAATACGGACGCTGTCTCGGACCTAAAAAGTCGGCAGGATCTCCTCAGGTCAAAGCTCAGACAGCTGAGGAGAAACTTCGCGGCGTGTCGCTAGGCGGCGGAAAAGGTTTATTTCGAATATTACTTATCTTAACAAACACACGTACCGCATAGAGAGAGAGAGAGAGAGAGAGAGAGAGAGAGAGATGCACGCATGTGATTTCGCTTCCTTTCTTTTACGGTATATTCATTTTCATTGTGAAAAAACCGTGCGAGCACGGATGGATGGGATTGATGTTGCGAACGTTCGTGGATTTTTCGAACACTCGTTTCATTGATTTATTTCTACCTTATAGAATGCTACGATGTTTCAACCTCGAGGTTATAACGCCGCGAATGTTACTTTTTGTTTTTATTTGGTATTTTTACTTTTTCATTTTTATTTCGAGACGGATAAAAAATACACGGTAAAGGATAAAAAAAAAAGAAGAAAAAAAAAGCACAGTCTTTCTTACCGAGGAATTCGAGTTTATTGCCTAACCCGCGGCGATGTAGTTTCGGCAGCTGCGGGAATTGGTAGCGAACACTTCGAGTTTTAAAAATTTATACGTGTGTATATATGTATGTACATAGTCACGTACGCACGGTAACAGACACATAAGTATGTATATAGGACAGCGTCAATCGCGGTGAAATTTTTATATCTTGATGTTTTTTCTCTTTTCTAAGTTTATTTTTCCAAGTGACATGAAAAAATTATTACCCCCCCCCCCGGTTAGGAAGTGAGGAAATAATTACCCTACGAATTGTTGAAACTGTACGATATATTTCACACTTCAAAGAGAAGGAAAGAAAAAGTTTTGCTGAAACAATTTTGTTGAGAATATGAAGGAAAAATTCTCAAATCGATGCTTAATCAAAATCCTCCGATTTATATTGTTTATTAAAAAGCGACATTCATGGTTCACGATCAACCAAAAGCAAAACTTGTGACGTAAGATTGATGATACAAACGGTAAAAATTCATCTTGAATCCAATATTTATTCCTTTGCAGCATTGAAACCCTTGTTGCAGAGATTTTCAACAGTTTGACTTGAATTATTTCGTGAAAGGAAGAAACAAATAGAAAATAGAAACATGGCTAGAAATTCTCGAAATTTGAAACGAAACGTTGGAACGATTTACGATATTTTAATTTATTTCTTCCAAAGTTTCTACGAAAAACTTGTGAATTTTCGAAGGGTGAATAATCTGTTTTACGACCACCGCTAAATACATGTTCAGTACATATATAGCATTGAATTAAATATATTATAGACGTCGCATACGCGATTATTGACAACGTATATGTGAAAGGCAATATCTTTTTACCTAAATGTCCTCTCTTATAAATAAATGTATAAATATACTTATATATTGATATACGTGTGTTTGCGTGTGTATATATATATATATAGGCAAACGTACGTTATATCAATATATAAAATATAAATATATAGACAAACATGTACGTCTTATACAATAGTTAGCGTTAAATAATGTAATTGATTACGGTCGATACGGATATTAGCTTTTTTACACAGACAAAAAAGGAATACAAAAAACGCAAAAAAAAAAAAACAAAAAAAAAAAAAAACAAACAAACAAAAAAATAAATAAATAATAACCGGCAACATTTATATTTTTCTATATCTATCCTACGCGCTCTGATTATATCTAGTACACGCTATTGTATACCTTTTAACGAGGAAATAACGGAGCATATTACAGATATATCATATATTTTGGAATTTTCTATTTGAAGGATATAGTTCTGCCGTAAATCATGTACCTATCGGTTGATCATTTTTACCACGCTTATCAAACTATACATATAATATGATATGTGCTTCGATAAAGCGTAAAAGAAAAAGAAAGAGAGAGAGAGAGACAGAGAGAGAGAGAGAGAGAGAGAGAGGGAGCAGCAATGAAATGAATTGAGATGGAATGAAACGAAATGAAAGAAAAAAAAAACATTCAATATTTATGCAACTGAATTATGATATACGCTGTGCGCACTTGCTTGCTCGATTTCCCGTCGGTTTGTCGCCGGCATGCGCGCTGTGAGTATGTTATTATAAACCCGTCTGTCATAATTGTTTCAAATAACGGAAAACACGAAACTAGCTCCAGGGGCATGAAAATCGCCTTTGTTTGTATACATTTGTAGTGGAAAAAAGAAAAAACAAAAAAAAAACAAAAAACAAAAAAAAAACAAAAAGGAAAACTCATATACCTCTTCGCAGCACGTATGAAAAACACGTCCGCAAAAACTGTTCAAAGTCTGTTTGAAACTCGCTATAAAAAAAAAAAAAAAAAAAAAAAACGCACAAAAAATCTGCAAATAAATTATAGTTGATTAATAAATAAGTTAATAAATAAATGAGTACGTAGTTGAATGTAGATAGTGAGATAAACTTATGATAAAGAGATGAATAGAAAAAACGGTATCAAGCGACGCGAAGAACGAAAGAAAGAAAAAAAGTGATGGAAAGTATTTTGAAAAAATACCAAAACCAAATGCCGGAACAATCTTGCGAAATTTGCGCAGAGGAAAGGGAATGATTCTTCTTTTTTTTCAATTTCGACCGCTTACGTTGCCATCAAAGACAGGTAATTTATTTTCAAACTGTTTAGTACACTTGCTCGTTTATCCACGGGAGTAATAATCTTATTATGGTACGTCACATTGTATTACATTATATAAAATTTAAAAATACGTGTGTATAAATATTTACAAACATAATATTATCAATACTGATAACAACAACAACAACAACAACAACAACATATATTGCATAGTTAATTTCTCAAGTAGGGTACGTTTAACAAAAACTTAGAATTTAATGATAATATGCCTACGTGTAAAGGTGTAATATTTAGTACGGTAGGCGTAGAGTTGAAATCGGGTTTAGTAATCAATTTTTGAAGTTTCCTGCATCGGAAGCAGTGAGCGTAGTTTTAATTTTAATTATTTTGCAGCACTTATATTTCTCCCTATATATTATACCTATATAAACACTTATTGAATAATAACAATGGTAATAACGATAAAACATATTGAAGCGATGAATGCTGGATAATTTTTTGCTCAGCGTAAGTTAATATTATACACGTTACAAGTTTTTTTTTCTTTTTCTTTCATTCGTCCGCGTAGATGATAAGAGAATAAAAATCGTAACCGACGAAGCGTTTAATATTTTCTAACGACGGATGTGAAATTAATCGAGGTGCCTCGATAATCAGCCACAATATTATCGGTACAAATTGGAAACGGGTTTAAGTTTTGTTACAATGTGAATCCCTAATGTTAAATTACTTTTTAAAAAATTCCTCATTTTCTCCGAGGTCCGAGACAGTAATAGCACGATACGCATATTATCATTTCATTATTCCTCAATGGTTACGAAGTTACCCTGCTTTTTGGATGATTTTCTGTTACGCTAATTTCATTTTTTTCTCTTTCGTTCCGCTACCCAATTGCCTAAGGGGACGGTGGTGGTATGGCGGGTATGCGGTCGAAGATGAAACAGTTGAAAAAATTTTGGGCGTATACTCACGTAGACAGATATTGGCACGCTGTCGCGTTGAACGATTTACCGAGTTGCACCGCAACATTAAACTTCTTGGAATAACCTACAGTTATGGAGTAATACATAAATTGAGGAACGGGATGATAATAATAATATTAACAACGATAACGATAAGCGAAGATATGGTAATAATTATAAAACTATTCTTATCAAGTGTAACAATTACAAAAGTAATAATAATAACAATGATGATGATTATAGTAATAATATTAATATTAATAACATAAAGTTGCAAGCGAGTGGTGTTTAAAAAATGTGTTCATTACATGTGTAGGTAGGTGGTTAGGTTAGGTTAGGTTAGGTTAGGTTAGGTTAGGTTAGGTTAGGTTAGGTTAGGTAAGGTAAGGAAGGTAGGTAGGTAGGTAGGTAGGTAGGTAGGTAGGTAGGTAGGTAGGTAGGTAGGTAGGTAGGTAGGTAAGTAAGTAAGCGAGTAGATAAACAGGTACGTAGGTAGTTAGTTGGTTAGTTATGTAGATAGATAGATAGATAGATAGATAGATAGATAGATAGATAGATAGATAGATAGATAGATAGATAGATAGATAGATAGACAGATTGGTAGGTAGGTAGGTATATCAACATATAGAGTGTATATAGTTCAGTATTCGTTTATATACGATATAAAATTTTACATGAAAAGAAGCAGAATTTTTTTTAAAGAAAAAACTCGAAAAATACTGAATTGAAAGAGTAAGAGAAAAAGAGAAAGAGAGAGAGAGAGAGAGAGAATGAACTAATCAAATGCAGCGTTAAAACTATTCACGCTTAGTAGAATATATATAAAAGTAACATCGTTTACAGCTGTTTCTGCACTGGATCTGAGTTGTAAGGAAACATGGAGTGCTTTGTATGTACACTTGGGGACAATGAATCTGAGACGGCTCATTTTTTACACCAGACAGTTACGTTGGCAACACTGAGAAACCTACGGCGCCACAGTCGGCCTAGCGCGAAACAAACTCGAATCTCAACAAGCGTAACACAATCCATGACCGTCGAATCCGACCTTAGAATACCGCGGAGATAATGACTTGTTAGATCGACACGTATTCTAAGGTTAGATTCGACGGTTATTGGTTATGTTACGTTTATTGAGATTGAGTTCGTTTCGCGCTCGACCGACCGTGGCGCTGCAGGTTTCTCTGTGTTGCCAACGTAACTATCTAGTGCAAAAAATTACACGTCTCAGATTCATTGTCTCCAAATGTATGTTTAGGTGTGTCTGTTAAATAGATGAGAATTTTACAATGGCTGTATTATGTGTTATTATACTGTATACTTTTATTATAGAAAAACAAGATGATGAAAGTAAGGATAAGTAAACAATTTGAAAAAAAAAAAAGAAAAAAAAACAAACACTAAAGTGAAGATTTACATTGACTAGCACGTAAATTGCACATGCACCTTAATATACTATAGTTTTGACATTTTTGCAAGAAGGAAAAAAAAAAAATCCTCCGAACGAGGAAATAACTCAATTAGATAACACATTTTAGCATATAATATTTAAGTTTCTACATATTTGCATATATTGTTAGGCATATTATAAATAGGTATGATATAATATTATACGTATACGTGAATGTAGGATATTAAGCGGTGGTATACATGAGTGTATAAATAAACGATATTGATATAAGGATAATTATGATAGTTGATAACAGCGCCCTATTTTGGGAAAGACAGGACCTTACCGTTATTATTAATATTAACATAATTATTGTTGTTGCTGTTGTTGTTACGATGATGATTATTGTTACTATTCCGTTCACTTTCACGCTAACAATATCGCATATAGGTAATTATTTTATCGAAGTAATGGGGAAAGTCAATTTAAACGAAAATAATTGATTTTTAATAGCATCAATTCTTTTTCTTATTTCTTTTACGTCGTGATATGATGGATTAAAAGTTATCATGACACATCGCGCGTTTGGGTCTCATGATTCAATATGCGGACATGATATTTAAACAATTCTACTTTTGTTTATCAATCTATTTATGATTTTACTTCTGTTTCTTCGTTTCTTTAGTATTTTGTAAAGATTTAAAATATACAAAATCGTTATATACATAATTTTGAACGTAAGTTAATTATACCCTTCCTGTTTATACATACATATAATATGTAATAATATACCCCAATCATATTCTTATTACAAGCTTAAAATAAAATGCCTATACTACTATGTACGGTTGGTCTATATTGCGTATAACAATGATGACTAATTAATAATCTAATATTATTATGTATTATATCTATACTATCTTGAGTTTATTAATACGTTTTTATTTTCATACGGTCCGTGAGATAAAGTTTGTCGTCTTCGTATTAAATATATATAATCGTTATCAAATATACACCCCCCCCCCCCCCCCCCCCCCCCCATACTTCATAGGTATATAGCTGCGTAGGAAATCAATAACAATAACAACAATCCAGTTCTATACGATAAACCAACTTACCCCGTTAAAATTCACTAAAATTCTAAAACTCCGCGTACAAGTTTTTCATTCTTCTTTACCGCCCTCGTCGTTTGGTTTGTCTTAATGTGCCTTGCGGCGTACAAGCAGCAGCTTTCCCTCATTCGTAAGTGCACGATAGTAATTTTACATTGTGCCAAAATAACCGGAGAAATGTAATAAACATCACGCGATAAATCGATGATTACAGTTGAACTGAAATTTCTTTACTTCGTCATTTCGTCACGGTTATTTTATTTTATATTATTTTTTTTTTCTCCCTTCGAAATTGCTATATCACTATTATCACCATTATTATTAATATTATTAATATCACTATTATCACTATTATCATCATTATTATTATTATTATTTGGCGTGTCGGAACTCATTTCCAAAGTCTGAGCAACTCGAGTACCTCTCGTGTATTTACTGCTTATTTTCCCCCTCTTCATTTTTTGTCCGTTATAGGACGTGATCACCCCGCAGAAGGAATATAATACCGTCCCAGTTATTTTTTTTTTTTTAAATTATTATTATTGTCGTTGTTGTTGTTGTTATTATTATTACTATTATTTTTTTTTTTACCGTCGTCTTATTTTCGATTGTTCAAACTTTCAAATTTTTACCAAGTTTTACGACATTTTTTTTAATAACAATAACAACGCATCGCGTTATACCATACATGTGATGACGATGACCGGAATGCACTCGGTGTTAATGGCGGGAATATGAATTACATTTTTCATACTGAAAGTTCACCATGCCGCCATGAGATTTTAACCCGCGGATATTGTAGACGTACAATGTTTTGTTTTTTTTCCATTCCAGACTACTTTCATTTTCCTCTTTTGTTTCTTTATTTTTTATTGTTATAAAATTTTTTTTCTACTCCCCATTCTCCTCGCACAAGGCATTTCGAATACTCACCCGGTCGAGGATATATTGCCTTATTTTCATTTTCATTCGCAAACACGAAGTAATGAATGACGGACTGGCGGTATTTCAAATACGAACTTTCGATTATAAAATAACTAGATCTTCCCCCGTTGCACGCCGCAGAATTCGCGCTATCTTTAAGAAAAAGTACAACGTACCTGCTTTATACCCACATAGACATTAAATGATAGTTCTAACTGTTAATATTATATAATTTAAATGGTTGGGAAAAATATAAAAAACCAAAAAAAAAAATTAAAAAACTAATAACATTCGACATAGAATAATATATATATATTTGAAATAGCCACCACAAGTCGAAGACGGATACGATGATTATTGATGAAAAATTCCCAAAATTTTAGTGATCTATAGTTGATCCAAAAAAGGAATAGATAGCCTTATTAAAGGGAGTTTAAACTGACTCGGAATTGTTCCGGTACAACTAGTCCGATTTAGCTCTACGAGATAAAAGTTTCGAGGTTTTTTTTTTAAGAAAAAGTAGAAGCAAAAAAAAAAAAAATAAAAAAATCGAAAAAAGTTTAAATTAAATGAAAATAGAGGGAAAAAAAAACAACAGAAACCCATGCCTTGTTCACGTCTGCCGACTGAAGATTACGATAGAAAAGTATCATTTAATTTAATAATTTACTATGTCGTATATAATATTCATACTATAATAATGGTCTGAAAACGCTTTATATGTCTTTGGTTTTTTTTTTAGTTTTTCAAAATCACTTCAGGCTATTTTTAACAATACGTTGTTTAACATAAATTAATGTCGACTTGTTTTTGATAAACGTATCGTATTCAACTTTATATTATCAATGGTGTAAAGCTGGACAATAGTTTGTAATATACATATTCAATTTATACAATAGAGGCTATCATAAATAATCACATACCTGCGGTTAAACAAACCAGATGCGCTTAGATAAGAAAAAAAGCAATGAAAATTGTATTAGCCGTTTAACCTAAATAGATAGAGATATACGCGATCCATGAGATCAGATTTTAAATCAATTATTCGGGAAGTAATAAAATTAAAGCAAAACACGGCAAACGTGGAAACGTGTGTTATAAAAATAGCCACATGTAAACATACACACACACACACACACACACACGCGTACACCTTTACTGCCAAACACATGTATCAATAGAATCTCTGTATTTTCTTGAAGAGAATGACATTTAAAAAAATGGAACAACATATGAACGACGGGAAAATTGTTGTGAAAATTCATACTTAATAAATTTTTCATAAAACTACAAACTGTGTCAGAAAAGAAATTCAGAATACGATCTGATCCGTTTTCGAATATGACCAATTTCGAGAATATACGAGAGAAAATAGAAAAATCTTCTTGTTTTATTCCAGTTACTGTGTAAACTTGAAAGGTATTGAAATTTTGTCACGCGTCAAGAAGTGAATCGCATATGCGTATGAAAATTTTCTCGAACATATTATTGATGAGAATTATACGTGGGGGAAAAAAAAAAAGAAAAAGAAAAAATATCCCGCAACTCGGCAATCTGGTGAAAAAATATTCATGAAAATCAGCAAAATTATTTGTATTATTGAAAATAATGGTCAAGGCACATTAACAAACGACACAAAATATGATGATACGATTTAAAAGATTACAGCATTTTTACTCACCCGTTCACCATATACTAATATAATTATATAGTTATATTATAGATAATATTTCTAACCACTGTAAAATACACGCATATACACATACTTATATATTATATATTATATATATAATATATTATACTCTATGATATATATATATATATATATATATATATATATATATATATATATATATATATATATTATATATTATGATGAGTTGATTGAAGAATAAAGTAAATAATCCTGTATAAAAGCTTCTTTATCAAAGTAAATAATAATACTAGTAGTAGTAGTAGTAATAATAATAGTAATAGTAACGGTAGTAGTGATAATAATAATGATATCAATAATACTAATAATAATAATAAAAATTATCTTGTACTTAAGTGTTGTTGATACTGCGAAACTGGCATTCAGGTATTTCTGGCTATAGTACCGGAAGAACAGCAGGCGAATCGACTAATTCGGTAACTCGTAATTCGCTCGGTTGTCGAAAAATGTTGCTACGTGATAAGAGAAATTAAAAGAGAAAAAATGAATAAAAAATTTATATCGTGTATTTCCGGCTTTGCTAAAATGCCACAAAATGCAACGTCGGCGAGGATCGGCTGCGGTTTCGCTAAACGAAATTATTGATTTTCCTTGTTTTTCTCGAATTTTGAAAAACCACGCGCCGATCACTTCGAACCGATCTCAACGAAATTCAAACGATTCGTGTATCTCTGTTCGACGGTATCGGCGCAATTGGTTTATTATGTAGGACAGGAATAATATTTTGTTGAAAATTCAATGATTTTTTTTTTTTTTTCTTTTAAATATATATATACATACATACATATATATATACATACAGTAGAAAGGGTCATACAGTTCCTTGGCAGTTTATATGAAATTATCTTACATTATTAATTAATAAATAAATATATATCATTTAACTTTTACCACCTTCTCATTATTTCATTCCAATATAATCTATTCAGAAGTCCTCGTCCTCCTTACACATCCTAACCGATCTTTTCACGCAATATTCAGCCTCGAAAAGTTATCTCCAAGAATCTGACTGAGATTACGTTTCTAATAATATTGTTGTTCGCGATGATAATTTCGTTGCCCGTATACTTGTGTAATCCGTGTGGAGAAAAAAAAAAAAAAAAATAAAAAATCGTCTTGCACGCGTGCAAATGAATTTTTCTACCTGGTTCAGTCGCGGTTGATGACCCGGAGGAATTGTCACAAAGTACGACTTGTCTGGATATATAAATCGCTTTTTTCTGTTTCATCGTTTTATTTTATTTTATTATCTTTTATTTTTTTATTTTATTTATTTATTTATTTTTTTTTTCTTGTCTCTCATGTTTTTACGTCGTGTTTGCCGCTGGTCTCGACATACCTCTCTCGAATGCTAAGCCGAATGCTACATGAGTCCGAAACTTTTTTGTTACACGGATCATTTTAATACCGGTCAACGACTGTCCTTGATAGATTTTGTGACAAACATACCTACGTCGCATGCCGCGTCCAGGTCTACTCACTACGACTTCGTCTACCGTTAATCATAATATGTTCGGTAGCTAGGAGAAATAGAATTTGTTGGATACATCAACGGTTGGCCGAGCGGTGGAGATGAAAAAGGAAGATAAGAAAATGGTTTTTTTCATATTTTTCAATCTACGATACGGTACTTTTTACAACTTGAACGTTGAAATAATCGGCTTTGATTATTCATTTTTCTACCGCACTCGATTTTTTTGAAATATCACACATGCGACGAAGTTCGACAATTGTTCGACCGAATGAAAGTTGGGGAGTGGAAGAAAAAGGCTTCTTGAAGAATCGCCAGGTATGTTATTCACGACGTTGATACTGAAAACGAATTAAACAACGTTTCTATTACGTAAAAGAAATCTATCTGAGCAAATTCGAATAACGCAATCGAAGATATCTATAATTTGAGATAATTTCTTCATGTCTAGAATGTTCGGATCTTATGTTTTTTTTTTCCTTTTTTTCGTTTTTCTTAATTTTTTATTTAGACCGTTAGAGGCTAACAGTGTTAACGCAGCCTTAAGCCGAAGCAATTGAAGAATAAGAACTTTTGCAATATAACTATTGAAAATTTGTTTACAAAATTGATCGTATTGTTATTATATTGTATTCAGTCTCAAGAAGCCCTGCGCGTATCGAACAGTTCAAGTATCTGTCCGCTAAAAATTAGAGATCAAGGATCAAAAGACAACGACTTTTACTGCATCGAACTCCGTAAGAACCAATGAATAACGAACGATTATTTTGCACGATGATTTTTGGAGAATCTGTCAAAACTGGATTTATAATAATTTTTATAAGATTTCCGTGATAAATACGTTTGATTTTTTTTTTCACTAAAAAGTGAGAACACGGAGGCTTCGGGGGATGAAAAAAATTGAGTAAACGTTGAATTGTCGGTTCAACTACACTCGTGTGATGCGGCAGGCACCTAACCATGATAAATTCTCCTCGAGGAATACTTACTTGCGGAAAGGCAAGTCCTGGAGGCAAAGGTAAGAGAGCTGATCTTAGCGCCCGCGCAGCTGCTGCTTACTTCAGGAGAAAGTAGGTAGGTAGGAAGGTAGGTAGGTAGGTAGGTAGGTAGGTGGGTATAGGTACTCGATCAGTATTATTTTATTTTCATTGTCTCGCTGTAAGTGAAATTCAATCAGCCTCGTTGTAAAAGTAGATCGATGACGTGTCTAAGATCTCTGAACGAAATTGATCGTTGAATAAAGTGACGTCCATGAATTGTCCTCGTTTTTTTTCCGAGATCTTTTCATAATATCAATACCGCACGTCGTAATTTTCACGAAGGAATTCAAACGTGTCCGATGTGATCGGATTGTTCTAAATTTCTGTCAACCCTTTTAAATGTGAGATCGAATCTATAGCGTCAAGAACCCTTATTATAGATGTACAGTTTCCATTCTCACGCAATGTCGGATAAGAACACGGTACATAGTCGGGCTTGAATCGGAGTCGTTGCTCATCGAGGCTACAACAGTGCAAACTTTTAGCGAATCCGCCAATCCCACGCCACGCGACTAAACAGCCTCCGCAGAGTGAATACGGATGATAAACGCGCGTTTTATGGCGATTCGGTAGCGTGTTCCGATTCGATGATGCGTCGTGTCCTACGCGACTTGCGGAGGTTGTTACGAAACTCACGGTTACGTCTCGGTAGATTTTTCTCTCTCTCGTCCGTCGATATTTAGGACTTATCGTTAAATGCGATAATTATGGAAAGTCGGCGTGACGTCGCCTCTACGCGCCAAGGTCGCAACACCGTGGAACTCATGGAAACTGCATGGTTCGATAAGTTGTCAAGAAGCTTGGCACCCACTTTCGGATCTTCCCGGCCCCGTGCCACGCGCCGATAAAACAAACAACCAAGCATTTTACGTTTCCAACTAGTTCCGTTCACCTTTTAGTTACATCGAGGTTCGTGCCTGAGGAACTGGACCGAACCTACGCAGTTACGCAACCTTCAAAAATGCCAAGGGACTTGGTAGTTCGGCTCGACTCGACTTAGCCGCAGCCTCCTTGACTGACTAATATTTGTACAAATTCGGCACGTGTAATGGGTTACGACGTTTTTTCTCATTTTCATGGATTGCCGAGTACATAGTTCGTCTTTGTTTTGAGTAAAAATCTGGCTAGCACAGACGGACTGGCCGACTTGGATTCTCGGATATCTCACGGATAAGAAGTCGGAATGAAATTAACTTCGTATGGTGCAACCGCTGCTTTCTATTTGTGATAATGAATTACCAGTATCATTGGTAACTTGACTTTCAGGCTGATTATTTTCATAAAAATCGGAAAACTGTCGGGGATATCTATTGTACATTGTAATCGAACAGATGCATGAATCATGTCATTTGTTACTTATCGCCAGAAATGTTATTGCGTTAGTTTTTACTATTTTGTAGCATTATTCTCAACAAGTATTTGAATATTAATACTTTTGATTTATCATTCGTGTTCACGAATCAATACTAATATCTTTGTACTCCTTCTTGTTACCAATCAAGTCGTGGAGACAGCAGTTTCAGCATTTTTTCCACCGGGTAACAGATCGAATAGTTTCCACTTATCAATGTCTTAGAAATGTGTGTAATAACTCTCAGTTTAATCCTAGACAATTACACACACCAATCACGTATCAAGAATTATTCCTAACTGGGAACAAGTAATTTTTAACAATGTTTCAAACTACGCAGTTCATCCCCGTCCATTGGAATACCTGCTAGGCCGAACGTTCGTGCATCCAGATCTCAGAATCAGTAATCTTCGCGTCAAGGTACCTGCGCCACACCCATCATAGATTACAAGGCAGGTTGACAGGGATTTCGCAAACGTACTAATAACAACCATAAATCCGCGACATGTTAGCGAGACATGTAAGTATACACCGGGGATCCGTAAGACTTGCCACATAGCGATATGGTAATGAGATAATTAGTAGAAATTGTTGCAACGAGCCTCGGTCTTTCCTTGTAGTCTTCTTGTCCATAGTTCGTTGAATACCCGGCTTCTTTCCGCATCTGAAATTACCAGTTATGTTAATTGCCAATCCTCGCCGTCCGTCTCGCATTTTTTGGAGTCCTGATCACCGCGTCACGGTACATGAATGGATATAATTTTCCATTCGTTGTACGCCGCGGTGGCCTCGGGAGTTCATACACCAAGCCGACAATGAGCGGTGGTTGGTTACTCTGTAACGAGCTCCGGGCCAGACAACCTAGTAGTCGTTTGGCCGGCTGTTGCATACCTACTGTTATGTCCGGTAAGTGTGTCGGCTTGGCAAGCCTCGAAAAAAAAAAAAAAAGAAATGAAAAAGACGCATCTCGCCGACTGACTATAGTTTTCGAACCGTGGCTCAGTTCGGTTTACGTTGGGTCAGGTTAGGCCCGGGGCCCGAAGTCCCCCAATGCTCGTTTAAACGCTGTCGACGGAGCAGACATCGAGGAGTAAAGTCCAGTTCCCTCGAAGCGCATTAGAGAGTTTCTTTTCACGAAGTAAAGACCAAACATGGAGTACCCGCCAGTTTGTACGCGGATGACAAATGATTGACGCATTTAGTTACCCACTTATCTCGGCACCCGCGAAATAAATGACGTTGCAAAAATTACTATACTCGGTTGCAATTTTTTTTTTTTTTTTTTTTTTTTTTTTTTTTAGTTCAGTAGACCGGTACACATATAGCAAGAATTTCGGATACGATCGCGAAGAAACTTTGATTAACGTTCCATGTGAGGATTTTCAGCTTGTTAAACTACGCTTTGTGAAAAAATTATCTCAATAATCAGCGGCTGTTAACTCGGAATAATTAAGCTTGTCAAAATTTCTAGCTCGTTCGAATACATTGGCCAAAATAATATGTTGTTTAAATTAAGGATCCGATGACCTCTAATAAATATCGCGGAGCGGTGGGCTGTCATAACATGAATCAATGAATCAAGTAAGATAAGCGCTATTTTATATGGAGGTGCTTATTGGAAGGCGAGGCTAATGCGAAACCGTTAAACATCACCTATTAATGAATACCGATGCATACATATGAAGCATTCTATCCCAAGCCGACCTGCGTGTGATCCTCGGTATCGAGGATTTAAAATTTTTTTGTAAGTATGATGTAGAGCGTACAGAAAAAAAATACATCTTTTACCGAGTTTTGGATTTTTTGGACCACGGGTTCGACTTCTACTGCTTCTATAAAAGCGAAAACCCAATTTTTGAATCGACAGCTCCAATCGATTGGCATCAAACTTTTGCCGTAAGTTCTTTGTTGAAAAACGTAAATTTTGAGACCAAGATGAGAGTGGGAAAAATTTTGATTTAAATATAAATCTGCATGTCATTTCTTACGTGGAAGAGGAAAAAAAGTTGACAATACTGTTTGATTCGCATAGGTACTGGTTTTAGATAGGCTTTTCCCGTTTCCATCTTTTTTCATACTGAATGTTTTAAGAATATACCAAATGTACAGTCCAATCAAAAATCTATTTATACAGAAATATCGTGTAACGAAGGTTTGAAAGTGCAACTGAAGTTCATCGAGTTCAGTTTAGTTGATACGATATTTCCTTAGAACAAGAAAAAAGTTTAAAAACCATAAATTTCAATTACACTATCAGAATTGTTCATAACTCTGTTAGAAATATCTGTAATAAATGTAAGTCATTTCTATAAGGAAAAAGTCACAGCGTTTGAATGATTTCAATGAACTAGGTTTTATTTTGCTCGCGAATGAATTCTCTACAAATCAAGAGAGTTATATTTTTTATTTCGCCGCTCTGTTAATCGGAACATACATGATCAGTGAAATCGTTATGAGTGATTAATAGTAGACCTATGTCTTAATAAAATATTCTCCGCCGTTATCCAAAATCTGATTTTGTAGGTTTGTAGAGATTTCATTTACGAACGAAACAAGGTCCAGTTCATTGAAAGTAATTCGATAATGGAATCTCTTCAAAGTCGTCAATAATCGTGCTAATATAGCCGATATTTATGGTTTTTCAATATTTTGTTTGAGTCAAGGCAACACTGTTTCAACTAAAGTCAACTCGGTTAACTTTGGGTGCACGTTCAAACTTTTGTTATATCATATTTCTGTCTCTGCAGCTCTTGATCAGACTGAACGTTTAACATATCCTTAAACCCAACTTCGTGCTTGATGGTGTTTTATTACAGATTCCATCAGTTTCCTACGAGTCCAGAAAACCAATTAAAGAAGGTGGCATCCATGCTCACGATTGCAAACATATTTTAATTATACCGGGACAATCTCTTGACACTTGAAAATCAACCGCGCATGCGCCAAACAATTCAATCTCATTGGTCGGCGAAATCTTCCCGCAGCGATATTCTTGTCTGCGATGCAGGCGGGCCAACCTACACAAAATGTGTACATTTGAATTTTCAAAGAGCACAAGCATTAAAATCCGATCGTTCTTCGAAGAATCAACTTTCCGACCCAATAACAAATGCTTCCCGAATCTTTCCGAGTCACTGCCTCAATTATTTGAGATTCTAACCTAGAAAATTCGTGTCAACTACATCGCCGCCAGAAACGGCTTGACGGCTGAAAACTCGTGATGGCCAGCCTGCACGAGCAGCCGATAAAACTCGCGCATGCGCGGTTGATTTTCAAATTTCAAGAGATTGTCCCGGTATATCAATGCAGAGACAACGTAACTAATCGCAAGTGAGAAAATTCGAAGTTGAATCAACAAACAGCAGTTTGAAACTGACCATAATGTGAGTAGAATAGAATAAGAATGAGTTTTTTGTTAAATCTGACTACTCTATTGTGTGTGAACGACGAAGCATGGTAATAATTGATAATCTAAACAGTCACGAAGAGTTCCACGTTCATAGGTATACCGATCTTAACTACCGGCGACGATTGAAGCTAATGAAAAAAACATTTCAGCTGAAGCGTAGTGTGTGCTTCGCAGGCGGTATTAGGCAAGCTAAGGTATAGAGATCGGTCCATTCCGGGTCGGGTTTCACCCGGACATTAAAGAAATTCGTTCCATCTAATAAGGTAAATAAACAGATTCTGTCCTCGGCAGATCCCGGGTTCTCCTCCCGTAACGGCTGTTCGGTTCTTTCCATCGTCACGCGCCCCTCGTGGTATATTATAACTAAGATATCCGTTCACCCCTGCGATCTCATGAAAGTGACAACAACCTCGGCAATTATCAAATCACAATTTACGTCAAAATAAAATCGTCCCGCTCTTGGCAAAATACGTATAATCTTCGCAGATGATCTACCGGAGGCGAGCTGCGAGTGTAGGATAGACATAGATATTGCGGTCGAAGCGTGAAACGGTTTTTACTTCTGCAGAGGGTGATAAACGGAAAGGATCCTGCAGTCCTTAGTAAATAGTTTATTTCTCTAAGCGCGCAACAAAGGCGATAATCTCGGCACGGGGGGCTCTCTGATTATTTCCTCGGAAAGGTTCACGTAGCCTTACTAAAAGGAGACTCCGACGCGCACCGGCGTTCGCCCAAAGGATATTTGAGAGAAAGAATAGGTCGGCCGAAGAGGTAAACATGCGGTAGGTATTCATGTTGGCACAAAGTCAACTCGGGGGCTTTGACTGTTGTCTGTGAAAGTGGTGTCCTGTTATCGAAATTCACATTCCATTCCGTATCAGATTTTGGCCGACATTGAGACGAATCCAACGCGACGTCGCACTCCGAATTCTGACCAACGGTTCCCGAGATATCGCAATTCTAATCGCGAGCCAATGCGCGTTGCGCAGCTCCGCATTCTGTCCAGACAAGCGCACATAACCACATTCCAGCGGTTGCGCGCGCGCCTCGCATTGCTTCTGGTATTTCAAATTCCCATATCTCCGGAACGGTTGATCGGAAATTGGCCGGCGAGGGGTCCTTGTTCTTCGTTTCGTTTTCACGATTCGAATCACGCGTTGGAATGAGGAGAAATTGACCGCTTGACCATGTACCTGTGTCCTGCGTTGTTTCGAAAGAAAACAGCCCAGGATCACCTTCGCGGAACTCGTAAGCTTCTGAGGTGCCGTCGGTAGGCCAGTAGGTATGGCGTCCGTATAGTTCAGGTATAAAACTGCCGATGGCTCAATACGAGCAGAGGATGTATCACCCAATCGCGATTCGTGTACAGTGTGTCCGGTAAAAACAGAACGAAAAAGTCGCGATAAACTCAACTATCGTCCAAAGCGCGGCGCTTTTGATTTTTTGCTAAATTAAAATTACATTTCTCAGGACAAAACGGATACAACGTATTGAGAAAAAATTCAAGCTGCGTTGTTCTTCGACATATGATTTACAGTTTTCACGATTTTCGCTGTGGAGAATATATTATCAATTGACTGTAACGTCTGAACGCCAAATTGGATTATCAAAGTTGGAAACTTGAATTGTTGAAAGTAAAATTGAAAAAATTTATGACGTGTTCAAAACAACGAAATTGTACCTCAAAATTTGGAAACACGATTTTTTGCAAACTATGAGTTTAAATTTTATTGAGAAGATATGTAAAAATTATTAGCATAAAGACGAACATTTCAAAAGTAAACTCATATGTATGGCTATTTTTGCCGAATATTGTTTTTTGTCTTTCGAAAATGTTGCGGAATATCAAATAGTGAAAAAATTTTCTGTTGGTTTGGTTTCAATCAGCGAAACCTGTCGTACAAAAAATGATTTGCATTATTCGTCCGAATTGCCGTAGAAATCTTGTTAACGTTTTCTCTAACTAAAGACCTCTTAATTTAACAGCGTATATGTATACGTCAGTATCATTGTCATTGTGACTGCGCGATGGTAATACAGTTTTTGTAATTACTTTTGGAGAAAAAATTTTGCACTACTAACTTTGAGTTACTTCGTAGCAGCACATTTTTTTCGAACCCCTGCTTAGAAAGTTGGATTTTCAAAGTCTGTGGAGCGTGCGTAAAGTGCCCCATTTCCAAGCAGTGCGATAATTCAACGTTGGCGCATGCGCACAACTAAAATGCTCGCCTTTACACACTGGGACTCTATTGTGCGCACTATTTCATTGACTTTAAGGATCAGACCTCGGTCGAATTGACGTAGAATGCCGCATAAACATCCGCCAACTTCTCAATTCTATTCGCGTGCACGTAGCTCTCACTTTTACGGCTCACGCCGCAAACTTCACACTCATCGGAAATCGCCCATTTACCGCACCAACAAATTAATAAAACAATGTACTGTTTCCGTTCAATTTATGCCGATTCGTTATCGCGTGCGAGTGATATTCTTCTAACGTCTCTCAGCGAGGTGGTGACATTAGCAAAGAAAAAAAGCGAAAATATAAGTAAAAAAAATAAAAAATGAAAGAAAAAGAAAACGGGGGAGGAAACGTTCCGGTCACTGCAGCCTGAAGAAGTATCGTGGACTGCGAGATGTACTTTCCCACGAATTTCGAAGCGGCTCGAACCTTTGCCCCAATTAACCTCCGTATATGTCAATCCGCTCGGGACGGAAGTCTGGTTGTCTGGTTGATAAGCGAGTTCTTCCAGTCCTTCGAACGAGTCAAAGAATTATCGGATATCTTTATAAGGTCTCACAATCAGGGGCAGAGCTTAAACGAGGTCGTTTAAATTTCTTCTGATCTTGTTCTATATATATCTGACCTGCGGATCTTATAAATCTCCAATTGCGAGTATGAGATATACATTATACATATATACGTGTACCTACTGATTTTGCGTTATAAACTGTGGTTGCCATATCATTGTCAGTCGTAGTTTTCGATTTCTCTTTACCTATGAATGATTCTATACACTTTAAATTAGTCATATCAGTGTGATGGTCTGAAGGTATGAACCAATTCCGATAATTCTTATGATTCCCGTAAAAGTTACTTTTGGAAGTGATTCGAGTCGAAAGATTTTTCTCTACATATCCTCAATTTAGTTGGCAGAAAATTTGATGATATTAATTCCTTTCATTCTACTAAATTCCGGAGAATTTCAATCCTTGACATTTAGACGACAAAAACGTAAGCAAAGTCTTGTCGTAATTTTAAATTCAGAAATTAATATTAAACGGCCTTTCATTCACGTGTCACTAATCACTTAAGTCGTTAAGCATCTTTTGACTAATTGAAAATACTTGGCATTAAAAAAAGGGATGACATAAAAATTGAATTGCAGTGAAAGTCATTCGATGTATTCTGCGAAATCAATCCTGCATTCGAATAAGATACAAATTATTCTTCAACAAAGACACTCTTCTTTTTTTTTTCTTCTTCATAAAATCGACATCAGATTTCAATGAAAAACAATCTTCGTAAAAATTGTCCCGAGTTAGTTGCGGGAGATTCGGGGTACGTGACCATAAAAAAAAAAAAAAAAAAAAATGTAAATGCCGTAGATCGATAACAAATGAAATAAACAAAATAAAAAATTTCAAGGCAAAAGTGGATTCCAAATTTTTCTAGGATAACATAATCGACTGTATCGTCGTATACAATATTAAACGGTTTGAGTAGAAAATTATACACGGGGAGGAATCTTCATTCCAGGTAATACACAGGGAATAAAAATAAATTGTTTACCCCATCCCCGTAATTGCTGACCCCAGGCTAAGCGGGAAGGCAGGTGTGTGGTGTGCCTTGGTGTACCTTGAGCAATTATATCCGCAGGTCACAGAGAAAGTTTAATTTCGATATCCGCCCCGGGGGTCAGCCGGACAGCCTCTGGTGATTTACAAATACTCGATCTAGCAACAACGGTAAAGATATTTCATTTGTTTTACAACGAGTGCTTATCGTGAATACCTCATTCAGCACGTAGGCAGAGTCAGTTAACTATGCGCGTGTGTATCTGACGGAAGAAATTTTCTCCAACGTATTAATCGTCGTATTTTGCAGTTTTAAATTTCTATTTATTAATCAGAGATCAAGTTGACAGGTTGACAAGTCAACGCGATAGATTACTAGAAGCGAAAATGAAAAAGGAAGTGAAGAAAACGCGCCAATTCTTATTTAATAGAACAGACTCGTCCGTACGAACAATTTCGTACAGAGATGAAATTTGCCCAGAGCGTATCGTTCGAAAAAAAAAAAAAAGCTCGATAGATTGTCACATATCGATAGAACGCAGACGTTTGATTATTGTAATCTTTGGCGAACGGTGAGTATTTTTTCTTATCGCATTGTCCTAATCGTTCGTTGTTGTTTTTTTTTTTTTCATTCTTTTTTTCTTTTTTTCTTTTTTCCCCGCCATCGTTATATCAGAATGGCAATAGACAAACACGTGCGCTGCACAGATGTACGATGTATTATATACACACGCGTGTAATACGCAGGCAGAGATAAGCTCGTTACGTTGCGAGGGAGGGAGCGTAAGAATTAGAACCGAGAAAAATGGGCACGCGTATGATAATGTAACGTGAGGTGACTAAGATTAATGAAAAAATCTACAATGCGGGGTGTGCGATACGGCGGAAACCAAAAATAGAGAGATTACGCCGAGCGAGATAAGATGAGGTCAGATATGAGATAAGATGTAAGCCTGTACCTTTAAAGTCTTCCTCGTCATAGGCGTAGAATTTTTAAATCATAGATCAATATGTAAACTCTGCTTGATTTCTCAGCGTACACAAGAAGATGTTTAAACTCGTTGGGGTGATTCACTTGAAAATAGTCGATCTATGCACATATTTTTATGTATTTCTTTAACGAACGATTCTCTCTTACGAAAACTATACTATCGAATATATGTCGCAAGAAATTTTCACCATCATTTTCTCACCTTAACGGACCGATAGGATGAATATTGTCCTATTAAAATTTTATAACGTAGAATCGATCGGTCGTGATAATTCAACGCTGAAATTGATGTTTACAACATTACGAAACATCAATCATTTTTCATTCGTACTATCAAAAGCTTACGATCAGCGAATAGTCGTTATGCACCAATGGTGTGTTAATAACAAGAGAAAAACGTTCGTTGAGTTGAAATAAAAAGTGAATTCAATTTTCGGTTGACTATTTATTTTTTTAACTGTTGATATGGCTCTAATTACATAATTACATTCATATAATTCTAATTACGAGTAAACGAGTACTCATCGGGTAACTTTTATCCGATTTGTGAACCCTGCTGATCACAGTCGAGTCAGTTGTAGAACGTAATATGGCTGACAACTCGTATCAAGTGTCGTGCTAAAACTAAGCGATACAATTTGACACTTTTCAATATTTCAACACACATTTGAGAGGCGATTCAAGTTTGTAAAATACGATAAAAATAAATCGGCACTCCAAGAATGCGTGTTAATTTAAGCACGATTGAAAGTTCTTACACCCACACCAACCACTGTTAACAGTTTATGGCTTGACATATTTTCCACGCTGTTCTTATACATCCAAAAATTAAGAACTAACACCGAATTCTGGTACCGCTGTATTTCCCAAAACGTATCAGACCGATATCTCAAACGTTTCTAAGAAAAGTTGTAAACGGAAAGGAGAGGAGCTTTTTTAGGTTTTTTGTTTCAGTAATTTAGTAAGTTTGATGCAATATCGCGTACAGTTGTAATGGATTTTTATTCCGAACGCTAGCGATTATACCTTGGACTTACATCGGTGTTTACACTTGTCCATAGAACTTGTGACTCCCTATTTACTTGGGCACATATTTGTACAAGATATTTCCGAGCACACGTGTCGATACCTTGGGTGTATTCCTCGAGTTAATATCATGGTCAAAAGTTGTCCCGATTGATGAAACTTCACGTGTATATTTTAACATTTACCTCGTTTAATTGGTATAACCGGCTTTCGAGAATCACCTGCGAATCTCAGACCATCTGGCATCTCGAATTCTCGTAGCATCGCGGCCTCTCATAACGCGTAAGATCGTTCGCCGGCCATTTTTGTGTACAAGCCCGTGGCATATTTGAAAATTGTAACCGATACGCTTTGCATAATCAGACATAATTTAGACGGAGAAAAAAGGAGAGGAAAAAAATATCGGATACCAACAAGAATTCAAGGAGGATCCCCGAGGGTCCGACGAGCGAGACGGAAAACCGCCGTCGTCCAATCACGGACGGGACTATAGACGTTTTATTCGCCTGCAAGGGGCGAAACTGCGGGGAGGAAATTTCAGGGGTTAAATTTCTGAATTCAAGAAGGTATTTCGGTGATTCCCGGACGATGTGGCGACGTGTTCAGCCGGTGCTGCAAGTCTCGGAGTGGAAAAGTGCGTGATGATAAAATATACCAATTACACCGGTGCGGGTACTGTGATAATTAGGTAACGAGGTACAAAGTAAATTACGCCTTGAATATCTAAAATTGGCTCAGGGTTATTGATTGATTGATTGATTGATTGATTATGCGCCGGTATATCAGTTTCATGAATTCGCGATTAATTTTCCATTCAAATATACACGAGTTCACATTTTCGAGTGCAGTAAATAATAGACGTATAGTATAAATAGACATAAGTCTGCATGTGACAGTTCTAGATTAACAATTAGACAGCTGGAATTCCTAGCTGGGCAGAATTTTCTCATCGATTAGACAGGCCTGCGAAGTATAACTTTTAATTTTACCGTTAAGTGATAATGTTTTTTTTTTTCAGTAATTTAGGTTTATTGAACTAAAACATAGCGTTTGTTTTTTGTTACAGCGCATCGATATTTATTTTTATGCACTTTTGAACTATTTTTATGCAAAAAAAAAAAAAAAAAACTAAATGATTACGTATAAAATGATCAGTATTAGGTTCAAACAACACTGAGACAAATTTCATTTGTTATAGTAACTAGAAAAATTGAGTAAAACAGGTATCGTTAATAAAACTGTTTGAATATAGTCGGAATTAGGAAAAACGAGGTACACGTAACCATTTTGCTCTATTGCCTATCCTTGTTTCGTAATTGTATAACATAATGCTGATCATTTTATACCTAAACATTCAGTTTTATATACGTTTTATTTTTTTTTTCCATAATAATAGTTAAAAATAATGGATGAAAATGAATCTCGACACGCTGTAAAAAAACTAGCGCTATATTTCAGTTCGACGCACCTAAATACCTATAAAATAAAAGCATTATTACTTGTCGGGGAAATTAAAAATTATACTTCGCAGGCTTGCGTTATTAATACACAATGCTTGTTTCCCGGAACGGTAAACAAAATTGTGTGGAAAAATACACCAGAGGAATGTAACAGTTGCAATATGAATATGCGAATCACGAGAAGATACCACGATAACGTGTAACACAGTGCTCTCGATGCAATCGTTCAACATAACAGTCGGTAAAGTCGGAAAATGTATGAAACATCTTCCGATTGAAAGAAATCCCCATTATTTAATTTGAATTTAAAAAATTTATTATAATATTTACGAGGTTGCATCTGGTCTATTTGTAGTTTTCGATGGAAGCCAAATAAGCATGATAATAGAGATTTTCCCTTACACGTTCGGAAAATCGGGTTCTATTAAATCGCATTAATTGGACAATAAATTCTCTGCAGCCTTCAATTCGTATTGATATCTACGAGAAATTTTTTTTTATTTCGATTTTTTCATTTTTCCAAAAAATCATATCGACAATTATTATACAAGAAAACTTTTTCGTGCTACCTGTACAGCGATAAATTCATAAATCTGCTGCTCGGAGTACATTGCTTTTCATTAATTTCATTCTTATCGTAATGAATTTAAGGAAATTGACGCGTGACATTTATCGAGAACTTGTACTCAAACATTGCGCAATTTCATAAACCGTCACGTGTTTTCCAGTTTCGTGGTCGAATGTTTTCTTCGATTCTCACTATCAGCGATGGCTGAGGAATAGAACGATATTATTCCTTTCCTCGAATGCACCAATACTATGAATCATATTTCACGCGGTAAACAAGGATGAGTAGACTTCTTGAATCGTTTTAAATCGTATCTTGCATTCCTAAGCATTTCATTACAATTCATGAATTTTAAGTTTCACGACGTCGACTGTCGACGAGAATAGCTGGAAAATAATTTCCCCATGTTTCTATAAACCGTTGGTTATGCTTCTTCACCGCATTCATTGTTCAATATCTCAAATACTTCGTGCAATCCTCACTTTTGCATTGTCTCGACGGGAAGAAATCTGAAACGGTTTTACAGATAAGAAAAACATCCCAGCTCACAGTTAAACAGCAATAAAATTACTGTCACGGCAATCCGTAGTTCAACGACTCAACGAATTTGGAACAAGTTTTTTCCTTCAATGAGATATATATATATACATACATATATATATATATATATATATATGTGTGTGTGTGTGTACGAGTCCGTCCGCAAATAAAGGTGAAATATTGGTACAATTTTTTAACTCCGACTCGGCGTAAATCGAAATCGGTATACGTATACAACTCTTGACACCTTCGACGGGTGTTGAACCGGATGATATAATACGTCGCACGTTACACACGAGAATCTCTGAACATTGTCGATTACTTTTTGCCTCGTACACCTATTCCTGTCATTTTTTTTTTTTTTTTTTTTCATCTATTTTTTCTAGACTTCTATTCGAAGCTAGTTATATTCAACTCGTGCGAGTGTGAGGTAGGACCACACTATTGAGTACGATACGATAAGTATTTGCATGACTCACGATCGTCGCTGTCGCTGTTCGTACATAATATGTATCCAACTATGTGTACACCGTGTATATGTGTAGTTATATTATTTACTGTTTCGCAATGTGTCGCAAGACCGCCTCTGCTGCAGGCTTCTCGTGTAGTGCGCATGTACGCGTAAAACTTTGCACATTTGTTGAGACGCGTTACATGCACA
This sequence comes from Neodiprion virginianus, assembly GCF_021901495.1. Classification (NCBI taxonomy): domain Eukaryota; kingdom Metazoa; phylum Arthropoda; class Insecta; order Hymenoptera; family Diprionidae; genus Neodiprion; species Neodiprion virginianus. Next base: position 25,231,856 of record NC_060878.1, on the reverse strand, counting down.
GCTAGATGAGTATAAAAATATCGTGCAATTTTACTTACCGATCGAAAGCTGACGCTTCGAAAATTTGCCAGACACTCGTCGTCTTCTTTCCTTACTCTTCAAATTACGTAATCGTTTCTCTTTCTATCTTGATTATCGGTGGAGGGATTTAAAGTGCGAACTTTTAAGCGTTCACAAATAATGTTGGTTATTTTCGCGAAATAAGATGCGCGTCTTGTTGCGGTTTCACTTGTTGTAACTTTAAGTCCAAATATCAAGGATGATGATAAATGATATGGACATGATATTTTACACGACACCCGCATCGCGGGATTCCATTACCGAGTTCAAATTACTTACGCGTGAATCGCGATTCTACCTTTTTTAACTCGGGATGTATTTTAGATGTTGTATTGCTGCGACGCGACAGGCTGCAGCTTTCATTTCTCCGATATTTCCGTCTTCCATCGACGCCTAATTTGCGAGAATGCCAAATTTTAATAAATTCCAAGAGTTTTTTGTAAATGGAACAATGCACGTATTCAGCTATTCGCCGTTGTTCACAAATCTATTTTATACGTTTCCAAAAATTCCGTGGCTTATATTCTAGGACGAGTCTCTCAAATAGGAATAAGTAATGTTACAGTTCTCAGGTCTTCGCTTAGTTTTAATATTAATTGAAATGTTTTGACCATGCCGCATGCGTGAAGACGAAGCCAATGCTTTCAAAGAGATGAGAGCGTTCGAAACATCAATGACAGAAGATGATATGATGAACTGTAGTTGCTTGTCAAGAATAATAATACATTTGAGATAGTATGAAAAAAAAAGTTAACAAGTACAGTCATCCCCGGAGTGGATAAATATACCTAGGTTTGTGTAAGTACGGTTTAACAGATGTTCGTCAATGATTTCGCTTACGCGTTATAACTGTACTGTGATGTGAGTTTTCTTAAGTGGTTTTTAGACGATTTGTGTGTACCCATTTGTTCAGCGAGAAAAATTAAGCCAAAACATTGTATCTGCAGGATCAGAAATACCAGCGTTTAATCCCCTCGAACGTCCTAATTATAAAACCGTTTTTTAATTTGTTGATATCTTAGCTATCCTGTTATTTGTTCGTGGTGACTATCATTGGGACAATTGAGATTATGCTCGTGATTTTTTGAAGTTTTTTTTTTTTTTTCTCCCTTTTAAACTTTTGGTTCAGGTGATGGGGCCTATTCATTCTGAAAAGAACCTTTACTAATAACTTAATTCAGAGAACTCTGATAACGAGACTGGAAAATTCGAGATTTTCTAGTAATAATGTGCGCGCAAATCATTAATAAAAGTATTTGTTTTTCGTAGATTCACCGTTTTTGGTCACCTTGATACCAGGCTGTGACCATATTCATTGCATCTAAACTCGGGTTATGACTTCAAATGATATAAAAGTGCTTTGATCTACGTACAAGAACTAATTTTCAACCAACTAAGTGTATAATTAAGGGTCAAGAACTTCCGACCAAACTTGCTCCTAATCGGGTTTTAGTCACGAATCGAGCAATTGGTGAGATTAACCCTTCGAGTCACACAACATTGTTCTAAGTAAACTTTCACAATAATATAGTTCCCCTACAGTTTTTTGGGTTGCTTGTGACGAACTCAAAGTTTAGTTATTAAAATTGAAAATAGTGGATCCAAATAGTTGGCATGTTTTTTTTAACAAATTTTGTCTGCCATGTTGGACTCCGTTGCGAATTGGCGAAATCTACAGTCAGATTCGTAATTAGCGACCTAAAATTTCAGTAATCGCTGACTTTCGTCCAGATTCAATGAATTTATGAAATTTTTGTACTCGATATCGGATCCGCAATCTCAAATTTTCAAAATTTTGCTGGGTTCTATATGTCAGATTCAGATTTATTTCACGTGACTAATAGAAAAAAAAACGAAAAAAAGAAATGAAGATTTTTGTTACTATCCCCGGTATAGAATCGAAATTTATTCATTTAAACATAATCAGCGACCTCTGAAACACCCTATACGTACTTTTTTGTCTACATTTGATCAGACCATAGAATTTTTCATCCGCCATATTGAATCCACCATGTCGAATATCCAGAATCTGTAATTGTAAAAACATGCAATTTATGTATAATAGAATGCTCACAGGTCTAATGTTCTCACAAAACGAATCGGTCCTTTAATTTTCACGATTTTTATCAATCAATCTGTTTATAGCAATAATAGTGTCCAATATATCGCAATAATTACTACCGAGTTTTGAAGACATAACATCAGCACACTACCAGTGAGGTATGTTGAAAAGTCGTCCAACAAATGTGAAAAAAATTGACGTAAAATAGGTGGTGAGAATATTTACCGCTCTGACTCGAAGGGTTAAAAGTCAAATCAATGAAAAGATAATTTTACGAACGTTGCGACAAACTGTGCATCTGTCGTACATATTATACACAGAGAGAAATTTTTATTTCCGCTTACCGCTCAGTCCTCAACTATTTTCATCTTTTACCACAATCGAAAAATACAGTTCTAGGTAGAAAATAAAAATTAGTTTTTTAGCTGTTACCGGAAAGTCTAGTATCCGTTACTATTCTTTCTCACTACGATCACTGTCGCTATATTTTCTCGTAACTGTAGCGAAAACTTAATACTCGTGGAGCAATAAATTGACGTTAAAGCCTCATTTAACCAAAACAGTAGAGTAAACCTCAGAAACTGATTTTGCGTTGCAATTACCAAAAAAGAATCGGCAATAGCGGAAAATGGTTAGGCGTATCTCGTTTTTCGTAATATTCTACAATATTCAAAGTTTTTTTAACGATACCTGTCTTACTGAACTTTTCTAGCCACTGCGAGAAATGAAATTTCTCTCAGTCGAATTCCAGTTGGTCGCAAGTCCGCGCTGCTTCGCCGTTCGCTTTGAAGTCGGCATCGAATCTGGCGCGCATGCGCGTCGATAGTCTCGAACCTCGACTCTCGCTGTCAGGCCTCAAGTCGCGTTGATCGCTGTTCGTCGTGTTTGTGCGCCATGTCGGTGTGTGGGTGTGACGGCGGTGCGCGAAAAGGCGATCGAAAGCACGTTATGACGTCGCGCGTGCCGATTCTTGTGATTTTGGGAGCAACGGGAACCGGGAAATCGAAACTGGCCATTCAACTCGCCCAGAAATACTGCGGCGAAATTATTTCCGCTGACAGCATGCAGGTGAGTTCATTCTTGCTCTCGTCTTCTCGCGCCACGTTGCGCTTTTAGGTTAGGATTGAGGTTAGGTTCTTGTGACAAGTCAGGTTGTTCCGGCTCATTTTCCGGATTTTCAACTCCGTACGTCCTCGCGAGATCCTGAGTATAAACAAGCCTGACGATTTACAAGATTTTCGGAGTATCGTGGCGACCAATTTGCCTTCGACAGGGCTTCGAGTTTCTGTTGAGGTTCGCGTGCACGTGGAGAACGGAATTTTCTCATCTACTTTCGTGCCCGGTGCCTATTGATCTGTGTTAAATGATGTTAAAGGAGGAGCTAAGGATTCATCGCAATCCTTGTAACTCTCATCGCTCGGTTTATACATTTTAATTCATCGATATCGACTTTTTTACATGAAAATATCTACATTCTTTCATTCTCCTGAATGGTGCATCGGAGTATCGTGACTACTTTATATATGAAAGTTTTCTAGATAAAAATTTCTGATCGAGAAGTGCTAGCTAGGCTGAAAGCTGCTTTCGCACGTCCGAGTAGACTTGGGGAGTCGAAGTTGACCGAAAGGTTTCTCGCTGCAAAAGGTGACTGAAGAATTTAGTTTCGTGCGGTATTTACTCAGAATTCTAACTATTCGAGGAACATTTTGCACTAACTTTGACGATTGTTTGATTTTCAATAACAGCATATTGTAATTGTATAGCTGTAAATAAGAAAGTAATTGATAAATTCGTAACAATTGCGGAAGTCCTTCTCGACTTTCTATATTTAGACTTGTGCGTACAGAGCATTAATTAATTAATATTAGATAAGTTTCAAACCCTCCGATCACTTCCAGCGACTCGTTAAGTTTTCATGTTCAATTCCATAAAGTATCTTACAATGCAAAAGTGTACCGATGAACTTTGGTTCCCGCAACGATTGCTGGAAATTTAAATTTCCTTCATTCATACCTAATCAATCGCATTATTAAGAGCTGTTTGTCGTTTTATCGAATCTGTGCACAAAAAAAGAAAAGAAACTAATAAATCAATAAAAATGAGGAACCATTCTGCTGATTTTTACATACAGCTTCTTGTCTAACGCTATCTTAAATTAGTACTATAGATTTAAACCTCTTGGATTATCTTTTGCCAGTTAAAGAATTTTTTGAGACAACCTTGCAGGTGATGGACTAATTTTTAACTATTAACATAAAGATTCACATTATTGACTCAATTCTCTGCAACATTTTTATTATTATTTCACGTTTCACACACTAGAAATATGTTTCTCGTAAATTTTGTTTCACTTTTATCTATCAACTAACGCGTACTCAGGGTACCATGTATACGTATTAGGATATAATCTTAAGTTACATGTGACTTAGCGAACAGAAAAAATGATCTTCAAAATACAATACCGTAGAAGAAATTACGCATTCTGAAATATGAACATAAAATTCAATTACTTCTGCTGGTGCGGATTTAGGGGATGAAAGTAAAAAATTCGTTACATCTCGAATAACAAATTGTTCTTGAAGGAGAAATTCATTCCATGTATACCTATCGTCATTCGCTCTCAATAGTAAACTATTTTGGGTTATTCATACGTGTGTGTGTGTGTGTGTGTGGGCGTTAGACCAGCTATTAGACAGAGAGTATCATGTGAGTCATAGCACTCTGCGTCTAATTCTGGTTGAATTATATTTTGATAGTAGCTTTTTTTCTTATACTTATCTATGGCAGCTGAAATATAGTACACTTTGTCAGCTTGCGTTATCTTAATCATAATTTTGTTTGCTATTTAATTTTGCCGAATGTATATTCATTATTATTTAACGCTTATTGTTAGCCAATGGATCGAATTTACCGTTGCGATTTCGTAGAATCCATTCCATTTCTTTATTTCTACGTCACATGAAAATTAATTGGATGGTTTTTCTTCAGAATTGCGTATAGAATGGGACTGTTGGGCCCTTTCTCGCGTTTTGGATACTCGGACTTTGATATTTGGAGATACATACATAATCCGTCGTGGAAAAAGCAGATCTTTAAATTGCATACGATTCTTACTTTCGAACAACCCTGATAAAGTTTCAGTATGAGAAGTTTCTGTAAAACGGAGGTAGCGTTGTCCTAATTGAATGGTCTGAGAGTTGTTTCGTTTTTTTTTTACTTTTATAATTATCGATGTACGGAGAACCATTGGCATATTTGACGCAGTGAAAATTGTGAAGCGTTCGAATGAACATTTCCGAGAAGTAAATAACCAAGAAAAAATTTCACCCCCATAAAACGTCGGTAAATGCGTTAATAACTTCTATGGGTATTTCTTATGAAAATTCGAAATTTCCGTTGGAGTTTCATCAAAATTTATTTATTTATTTAACCTAGATAATATAGAGATAAGAATATTCTTGTATTTGAGACAAACAACTTTCCTATTATTGGTCTCGGACTAAGGGACCACATCTTTTTTTTTTTTTTTTTTTAAAACGAAATCTCGGTTTTTGTTTTTAACAATCTCAGTGTCAATAACTTGCATGTAAGTAAAAACGTTACATCGATAAACAAATGGACGTGATTCAGCACTAATGATTCGGGATTTATATTTCAAAATGTGATGAGAAACAATAAACAATACAGTTGAGCATTGATAGTGAAAAAACGAGGTCTGAACAATGTGACGCGATTAATCGACATCCTTACTTTTGCTTTTGTTTGGTCGATGGTGAAAATGTATTTTTTAAGTTTAAAAATCCACAGCCTCGAAACGATTGGATGTGTTTCCTTAGTTTTCAATCATCTTGTAACATTTCGTCGGCAAACAATGGTTAAAAAAAAATAATAATTTTTGTACAATCTTTTTATCTTTTTTTACTCGCCACCATCCCTCTTTCTTTTCACTTTTTCATGCCATCGTTACGTTCCTGCGTAAAAATCCACCAGACTTCGTACGATGCTTGAGCCGTTTATTATCGTCATTGACTGTCGTCCATAGCTGCTAACCGGCCAACTCATATTACACGATCTCTAACAACCGACTCTAGAAATGTCATTCCCATTCGGTCTTGGTGCCTGGAACTGAACGACGACGTCATCCATAATCTTGTACCTTCACTGTACCGAACAAGATGATTTCACCATTGTTCGTTCAACGAATCTCAAACTTGAAATCATTTCTTCGCACAATTTATGCAGTCCGAAAATTGTACAAGAATGACGTTATTATTCATATTATTATTCATATTACAGTTCGATCCTTGGGATTAAAACTTGCATGATATTTCTACGAATCCGTGTGAAATGTCAGACGCATTTAAACGACAAATTGGTAAGCAGAAACAATCTAATTCTGCTGGTGTAGGTTTAAGTATACGTTAATGCAAATATTTCTTCCCACCGCACTCCTGGATATGCGTGTGTTATTTATTTATACTTTTCCTTATTCTCTTCATTACGCTCTCTACGATCATGTTGTTTGACTAACAACAAGAGAAATACACACGGGGAAAATATAATTACGGCATCACTCTTAAAGGTGGTGTTGTTGGTTGTAATTTTTTTTTCCTTTTTCATTTCCATAATTGTTTCTTAGAATTCTATTTTTTCATTTCATCAGAGCAAACACCGCTGTGCAATTAATAGGAGGATGAGGAACAGGAGGAGCAGGTACTCGACTCGATTAAAAGTAAAAATATTATTTCAATCTTCTTTGCAAAGTTACGTTGTCGTGCTTTTCTTTTTATTTTTTTTCATTTTCCTCTTCTTTAATTAGCGCAGAACTAACGAGCGAGTCGATTTCTTTATCCGTCCACGTATCGCGTTTCAAGCTTAATTTTTCGTTCGATCAAACGACCGAAGAAGCGAGGGAAAAAAATTGTTTAGAAAACAACAAACACTCGAAACGGGGACAAAATTTTTCATCCTTTTCTTTCGGGAGGAGGAAAAGAAACAAAAAAAAAAAAACAAAAAAAAACTGCGTTTGAAGGTAGAGAATAGGGGGAAAAAAAAGAAAAAGAAAAAAAAAACAAAGAAATAACACTAAAGTATTTTATATTTAGGTTTTTGAAAACAACTATACCCACGTGTGACACCGATAAAAGAATTAGGTTACCGACTATTTTGCATTAACTCCCGCTCGCATGCGTACGGTGTATGTATTATTTGTTTACTAATCGGAATCGTTTGAAAATGAAAAGAACCGGATTTTCTTTGCAAAAAATTCGTAAACTCCAACAACGAATGTTGAGAAAATAAACGTAACGGTGATACTCGGAACAAAGGAATCGGTAATAATTAATACAATAAAAAAAAAAAAATAAAAAAAAATAAATAAATAAAAACCAAAAAAAATAAATAAATAAATAAATAAATTGAAACAATAATGCGATATAAAAGAAATGAAACCGTCTTACACCGAATCGAATATTATGTATTATACAGTGATGTAACATACGATCACGGTGAGAGAAAGTTACTTTTCTCGGGCGGAAAGGAAGGAAGGAAGGAAGGAAGTAAGGGTGGAAGGGGGGGGGGGGAGGGGGGGGGGCAGACAGGATATTGTGAAATCGCATTCACAACGAATACGACGCGAATACGAAATAATTTTTGCACGTTTTAAATTCCTCCTCTTTCGTTGTACAGGTTATTGGCATTGGGTATATAGACACACACACACACACACACACACACACACACACACACACACGTATACCCAACGTCTTCAAGGTCACGGTTATATTGCGCGACACTGATTTTCTCATCGGCACGTGTGTTGCGTATAGTAGAGGTGGTGGTGGTGGTGGTGGTGGTGGTGGTTGCTCGTGCTATCATGGTTTTAAAAGCTGTCGAGACAGCAACGTGGTACGCGTATCGGTTTACGCGCGTTTAACGTACAACACTACGGTGCTTCCCTATAGGGCGTTCCGTGCCAACTTGGCCTTCGTCTCTTACGCGATTTTTCTTCTTCGAATTCGTATCTCGCGTCGTCTCGTATGTAAGTTAAGTCGATTCGCACCTCCGTAGACCAAACGTCGCGAGTTTTTTTTTTTTTTTGTTTGTCTTGTGTTTCTTTCTCGCGGTTTTTATACACGCGACGATTATTCGAGGGTCGTCGGAATATCGAACGACAGATGTATTTTTATCGAATTTGTAGGTTTTTTTCCGGACGACGTTACTTCGTTTTTAATTTTGTCGCGTGCATTGTTTTAAAAAAAAAAAAAAAAAAAAAAAAAACGTTATTCGCTTTCTTCGGTGTTGATTTCTCGTAAAACTGTTGTTTGTAACGAAGAACGAAATCCCCTGAAAAAATTCAGTTGGATCGGATCAGATTTAGGGGTCCCGTTTTCGAGTTTTCGTTTTCACGTTGAAATAACACGGAGAAAAGAAATAAATAAACAAATAAAAATATGCTCGTCTTAACTCACCGTCGATTACGCGTGAAAATATAAAAGAAAATGGAAAGTGATGAAAATTTTTATTTTCACTGGACTTGATAGGATTGTTTTTTTAAAATTGCACAATTATTTCAGTTTCAAGTCACAATAACTCTCAAAATATGCAAAATCGAACAAAATATCCGGAGACCTTTTTTTGTGCTAAATATTGTTGCCCCCAAAAAGTTCTCCTGATATTTTTCATTTTCGTTTATACATTTACACGCGAAATCGACGATAAGTTGAAGCATGCGTTTTTTTTTTGTTTTTTTCTACGTATTATTTCAATTTAAAAACGAAAACTCGAAAGCGGGACACCTTTAAGAATTTGTTTTTCATTATAAACAAAAGTTTTATGAGGAAGCAGCAGGGAAAACCAAATTATAATTTTTTTTTTTTTTATTCCGACGAATCACCCCAACATATTATATTACATTTTTCACAGAGTTTGACCATCCATTTAGCGTTGAAATTGGCTGTAATTTTTTTTTAAACACATTGCGAGAAATCCGTCATTTTCTCCCAATCAACGATCAAACCAGATGTCGCGGTATCTGTGACGAATACGTAAAATCTTGCACCCGATATCGTTTTACAACCCTGTTTCAATTAGACCTCGACATTCCCGCCCACTCGTGTCTCCCACAACGCCTCCATCGGCACAGCGCACAAATATACGAAATCCCCGTGGCGGCTCTTACGTATAAACGCCATAAACATGTCGGCTGAATGGCTCGATGGCCGGACTATCCGACGACTGGTCCACGAGGACAAACGGCCGAGTCGCAAATAAAGATGTATATCAAGCCCTCTGTTTCCGACTTTTGACGAAAAAAAAACACAACAAATAAATAGAATAAATTATAAGAAAAAAATCAAACTGTCGTAAAAAAAAACAAACTAGCTTCTACATTGTGAAAATCGTCACGTTCCACTCGTCGCACGTATCGAATGATGTTTATTCATTTATTGTTATGTAGGTTGGTTAGACAAAAAGCGATAGTTTTAAATAATTTTTTTTTTTTTTTTTATTGACGACATAGTCGCGCATTGGGTATTTAACAAATTGTTACATTATTCTTAGCTGCCGGAAAAGTAAAAAATAAAAAATAACAAATATACGTAAATCTATGTTAGGGTGGTCCTTAAAAAAGTGGTCTATAAATTTCGACTGTCCCACCCCTCAAATTTCTCCATATTTAAATAAAAGTGCTTCGGACAAATTTTCATTATACATTTTATTGTAAGAGTAATAATGTTTAAAAAAAAAATCTTTAACCGCGAAGTTTCAGTGGGCGTCAGTGCCAATATTTCCATTATCATACCAAGCAAACTAGATAAATTCCACTTCCTCTAAATATGATGATGTGAATTATTTCTGACAGTAGCATCAATGCCCACTAAAACCTTGTGGTTACAATTTTTTTTTTTTATCACATTATTACTCCTACAATAAAATATATATTGAGAATTTGTCCGATTAGAAATACCTGTACATTCTAGTCTACAGGAATCGACTTCGGGCGTTTTTTTTTTATACGCAATGTAAAAGAAAAAGGTACGAAAAATGTTTAAAAAAAGAAATATTTCGCTATAGCCTGTACCAAAAAGTAAAAAAAAAAAAAAAAAATTACGAAAATGGCAACTCTTTTAAGGCAAAATTAATTTTTTTCCCCGTTTCTTTCGACGATTTCAATTTTCTTTAAAACAGATCAATAATGATTTCGGAATGTTCGTGGTAGGATCTATAGAGGGATGTATAATACCGAAGATCCGTACCAAATTTGAACTCAGTCGGTTGGATGAAATTCAAGATTTTAGGTCAACCGGATAAAAAATCGTAGTTTGGTGATGAACGCGTTTTTAAAGCTTTGGCTTCGGTTCTGACGTTGATTTCTGTATTAAATTACATTTCTCTTACCCTTAATTGGCAATTCCTGAGTCATGTAGGAGACTCACTGCCGCATTCGCGAATTCCTCATAGGCTGATTCTTTCACTCAAGTGCTCGTAACTTCCTCAATTTTTGGAAATTTCACATCGGCTCCGGGCCAAAATATTCTCAAAAGATTTAGCCATAATAACATGCCACAAAATGAAAATCGATTTTTCCGAATTTTCAGACTAAAATATTTCCTTAAACAAAAATTCGCGCGTTCAAGATAACGGAAAGAAAACGTCGGTTAAAACGTCTCATCCGTTTATTTTCTCAATAAAATTTCCGCACCTCAGGATATAATAGAAGCGTGCTGCTGATATTTGAGAAAATATAAGGATACATAAAATTAAAAAAATGAATTCTAAAAAGTTTCATACAGTCGCGGCGAATCGATCGATTTAAAAATTTTTTCATACCAATCTTTCATCTTTCGGTTCAAATTTCGACAAGGTAATTTTACGAAAAGTGCCTGATCGACGAACGATCGCGAGAAGAGAGAAAATACTTTCAAATTGGTCGAAAGTTTGCCACTTTTCGCGGTATTAGTTTCGCTCTGAACAGCTGTTTAATTTGTAACAAAATTTATTCAAGCGACGATAACTAATATACCTAACGTTTGCTCGTCCGATAATTTTGATCACTCGTGCGCGACCTTGCGATATGCCTACGGATACGTACGAATACTTGTACACGCATGCACGTGTATACAATAATAGTCGTCACGCATACGCGTGCGATAAAAGTGCGCGTGGTTAAAATAAAATAAAAAAAAAAAATCATCTGCTATTAATATATATCATAGAAATAATAATGTTTCAGGGTCGCGAACCATTACAGTCGTAGAATCTCGTTGTAACGCACTCCCACTTACCTACCACTCGGTTTATCGCAGAGATGTTCGTTTATACTTTATTTTTCACGACTATAAACATCCCATTTCCGTGCTTGAATGCCGATCCAGCTTTATTTAAATCTATAGTAAAAGTGTGCGTGGGAAATTCCACCCGTTGTCACCGCTCGACTTGCCGACGACGATACCAAAGAAGGGATTTCGTTCTATTATACAGCGGATGCTAATCAAATTCGTTACGCGAATTTGCCACTTTTTTCTTTAATTCATCCTCTGTTCGAATTCTTGGCAGATTTATCGACGGTGGAAAATTTGGATGAAAAAAAAATGCAGGATTTCTCATAAAAAAAAACTTTGATCTGTAAAGCGAATATCGTACTGTTTGTTTATTTTTGTTAACCACGAAACCCTGCAAAAGATTTGATTTTGATCCTGAAAGCGAGATTCGTTTCCCATGCTCCGCGAAATAAATTTTTCAATACATATTTTCATTGAATTTTAACTTATCTTAAGATGAGATGTTTTTTTTTTTTTTTTTTTTTGATAACAATCAATTTTTCCAATTACACAACCTTTCATAAGACCAACAACGAGTAAATTATATAAATTGGATCACTGCCGGCAATAATTTATCGATATCGATCGTTATTTATATTTACGTTACGATGTCAAATATAGAATTTTTTATCATCAATGAAAAGTAGTCTTGCTTTCAGTGATGACCGAACGAATTTCGAATCTAGCCGGTAAGATTTACAGATAAAAATTTCCTGTTATTAATCAACGTGCAAGGATAAATATACGTTATTTTGAAAAAATTTGAACGAGGAAAAATTTTACCTTCTTCTGAGAAATTGTTGCATTTATATATATATATATATAAACTTGCCAGAAATATGATTCATAAGTCGTGTCGGTAATATCAATGAAATCCCACGTATTTACGTATGTATGGAGCATTCTGCAAGGTATCGATCAAGATAGGAAATTGTAATTTTATATTTGATTTGGATTTTTTTAATTCATTTTCTCAACATACATTGTATATATTATACGCAAATTGTGGATCTTTTGCTGTAATGCAAGTTCCACTCACAAGGCTACAGGCTAAAGACAAGAAAAGATATTTCGACAAGTGATAAAAAATCCTGTCATAGTTTACTAGATTTTTCTAAATTGTCTGCGATTGAAGAAACCGGTCTGTAATATTTTTGACACGTACTTTCGTATAAAAAACCAAAAAAATTCTCAAACAAATCTAAAATCTCATTAAATTCTGTCATAATACACCGTGTATTAATTCGAAAATATACGCCTATCTTGTTGTATTCACTTCACGCAGGATGAATACATGTGTAATAAACTTGTCGCCATTCATTTCCTACGGTGAATATTCAAAGTTGTTTTCGTCAATTTTCCACTCGTATTGTTTTTTTTTTTTTTTTCCTCGATACTATTTATTCTTCAATTTATTCATTGCCTTATGGATTCAACATTGTTCAAACTACTTGTGCAGACAAATTTCTGCAAATATTCATTCTTTGTCTATGTATATTTACTATTTTAAAGAAACCAAGGAGGAAAACAAACGCAAGAATAAATTTCGCGGTTAACCGTCGCACCCTGATAATACCTACCAGTAAACATTTTCATACGATATTACACATGCATACATACATATATATATATATATACATATAGTCGGTATGCTCTGTATGTTGCGAAAAAACGCGGAAAAAAGCAACAAAAAAGTCAAAGAACGTCGTTTTGAGGGTTAAAAATAGGAGGAATAAAATGGCAGAGGTTACAAAAAATAGGAAACTTTTCGCTGAAGATGGTAAATTCTCAGAAATCGTTGAAAATGTAAAAAAAAGTCGAAAAGTATCTTTCAGAGGTCTAAGTATAGAAGTTAAAATCGGTCAAGTCTTCACACATTTTATTATTATTATATAATAATAGAACAGAACTTCTGGTTTATAAATATAGAAGTTAAAATTGATCCAGTCATCACATATTTTATTATTATTATATAATAATAGAACAGAACTTCTGGTTTATAAATATAGAAGTTAAAATTGATCCAGTCATCACATATTTTTTTGAATTATTACGAGCCAATTTGGGGGATAAGACCATTAAAATTCGATTTTATATATATATGGTTATTTATTTATAATAGCTGTATTGCTTATATATCGTAATTCAAGTACCCCGAAGTTAGCGGTTTACGACCACGAGGAATATCCGTCTCTTGTTATCGCGTCGCGTCGCCACTTCGTTGTAGGTTAATCGCACTTTTAGCATCCTCTGCTTGGGCAGGAAGTTAAATGCTTACGACGGATACTAGACCGAGTATATAACATAATATTATTGTAGTATCTCCACGTGCTTGTTAGCCATTGAGAGACTTGCCGCTTTGGCTCTCACATTCGTCGTAATTCATTTACGCGCGTACAAATCGACGAATGAATGAAATTCGCCTTTTCAAAACTAACTCTGAAAATCGGTACGATATTTACACCGGAGATGGAAAAATTGCCGCCATCAATTTTTCGATTAAAAAGAAACACATCGTTTGTAAATTTCTATTTCGTCTTGCTTATTATATTTTTAATTATAATATATTATTATATGTTATAATTAAATATTATATTAATATAATATATATTAATTTCAACGAGTTGAAAATTTTTTGTCAAAATTGTCATTTATCCGTTATCGAAAAGTTATCTTAATTGTCAAATTTTTATACGCTCGAGAAATTACGAGTTTATAACAGAAAATTAATTTCACGGCACGAATGGAGAGTATATTTTTTGTTTTTACTTTTCATTTTTATTTTAACTGAACTTTAAAAGTATTTGTTTACGGTGAAAGTAACCGGCGTTCATTGGAACGAATCTTCACGTTTTCAGGCCTCTTTTGTACGGAAAACACGGGACTGATGTTCATTTAAATGAGGAAGTCCCAAAATGAAAATTTTTTGAAATACCGTAAACTCCTGATTATTTTGTCGAAAAACTTTTATAAGAATTACGAGAACAAGACTGAATTGAACTGCATTATTCTATTTCCAAAAAGTACAACACGTCCGGCTGCTGCTAACTCGGGCTGCTAGTTTCAGCTTCATTCGGAAAACAGGTTTGTAGAAAGATTGTCGGTTCGTCTTTCCGTACGTCTCTCTCAGTCCCGACAATCTCCCACGGTGATTTCGGAAACGGGTCGTTAAAAACATCTGACATTCAAGACGTTACGGAATAAATGATAGGCATGAGAAGAGTTGGCATATCCTATTTTTTAACGTACGCTTCTACCGGAAAAAAAACATGGAGTATTATAATTTACTGTTTGTTAATTGATATTTTTTTTACAATTGTATTATATTCATTTCTTTCTTCAAATAAACGAGTCAATTTTACAATTTCAATAAAAATTTCCTGTCAAGTAGATTTTTCGATGATAGAATATTGTTATTATTTTATAGCGAACGTCGAAAAATTTTTTTTTTTTTTTTTTGGCTTTTTTTATTCATAGCGATTGTCGAAATGTGAAAATCTAAATATATCTTCTGACCTCGATAGCGATTAAATAAAATTCAAAGCACCTTATACCGTACAGAGTTTTTATTACATCAAACCGATAATAATAGAAATAATTTTATGAATAACAGCATTAGAGACAAAAGATTCTCATCGTAGTTTCATTAATCGAATCTATTTGCTGCGAAAGAAATTCCTCCATTTTATCACCAACTTTTCTACAACCGTATCGTACAATATCACCAGATTGAAGCTAGTAACGTTAACGTAACGAAACATCGAAACTAAAATTATTGTTTTTAAAATTTAGAACAAATTTTAAGGAACAAAACGGAGTTTAATTTCCAAAATGTGAATATCATACGGTACGATTTTTAAAAATAGATTACCCAACGATATTTCCTAAAAACGAATGGTGACGTCAACTTTACCAACTTCACTCTCTCGTAATAACGTAGGTATGCCTCTGTGTGGTGAACTTGGTCATCGCACGTAATGCGCATGATGCAATGGCAGCGTATTCAGCAACATTCCACAGCCAGAGTGTGAATGTACTCTCGTCCTCGGCTGGTTCTACGTGTCGGTCTTGCCAATGCGTTGTTTATACCTACACGAGTATAATTGTACACTTTTATGCATGTTTATATATATAACGCAATTAGCAAATATTTATTGGATGGAAACATTTCTTCAATCAATCGGTCGCTCACCTTCGAACTTGGCGGTTCTGCTTATCTTCAATGTTACGCGTTCCGTTATATATATATATATATATATATATATATAAAAATTTTCCTGAATTATAGAATTTTTAGATCAAGTCTAAGGGGAATTATTTCCCACGGAACAAAGCGTAATCGTTTCAACTTTTTTTAATCAATTTTCCAATTTCATCGTTAATTAAGGTGTTTGATAGTTGGACTGGTTTCATTTTCATGTTAATAATGACACACTTTTATTCGTCGATTTTACAGTCTGCTTCAGTACGCTGCCAGTAACTGGTTTCTGGTTGTTCCAACGTAAAAAATAGCCGTTTGACATGTTTGAAGGCAATCTTTGAATTTTTAATCAGAAATTGGAATAAGTGCGTTTTTATACTTGTTATATTCGAATTGGAAAGAGATACATCCTGTGAGGCAACTGTTGGACTTTGATTGGAATTCTTTTACTTCGGGAGAATTTTTCGTTCACTGTGAAAAGTGGCGTTTAGATTTTGTTCCAGCCGAAAAACATCATTCCACTAATTTGGAAAAATTCTAAAAGAAATACAAGGAAATAAAAACTCTGATCGATTAAGCTCAAAATCTGTAAATCGTGCAGAAATTCCAAATTCCAAATTACGATATTCGGATAAAAAAAATGAGACAATTGTTTTGAAACAAAGAACGATAAAACGAGGTATAAAATTCGTTAAATAGCTAGTCCATGTTGAAAAACAGAAATTTAGTCTTCCGTGTGCATATCGATAAAATTTTATCATGCGAAATGAACGAAGTATAGGAGTGGAAAAAACGACTGGATTTTGAATTGCACGTGAATCTGCGTCAGCTGGTAAATTCATTGGAAATGAAAGTTGATACGTCAATCGGCAAAAAAATATAAACGTGTCGTAACTTGGAGTTAATAATGTTATTTTCGGATTTCTTATTTAAGTATCGAAGGTTCATTCGCACGCCTATGGAACTCGGATATTTTTATAAGCCTCATAAACACACGGAACTCGAGCCTGTACTTCCGGAATTATGAAAAATTTTCGCCGAGCATAAAAGAAATGTGCACATCGACGTTTAGTGCTTGCTGCGTTGCGCTCGTGCGGATTCCGATATCTTTTGCGAAGGCACGATATTCAAGACGATGCGAAATAAAATGACAATTTGAAACGCACGTAACATCAACGGCACGTGGCGCATTTCGTGCCAAATAGAATAATCGTACCTATACTTTGTCGATTAATCCAATTTTTTAGAGAATCTTTGATCTATTATGCCTGCGTTTAATAAATAGAATCGGCTTAGTAACGGCTAGGAAAATAAAGTACAGTCTTCGAAATCCGTGCAGGATATAATCGAATTCGGATTCTCGTTGTTTTCTTTATCACTTTGCGTGGTGAAAAGGAAGTACTTCCGGGGTATTTAGCTAAGCGGGAGAGACAGCTAATTCTTCTTGAACAAGTCGGTTAGGTTGGCAATGCCGTGGAGAAATTGTCCGCAGCGTCACTGCTCGCCGGCCGAGAAAGATGCTCACAATCAATCTTTGTAAACATAACTTTTCAACAGTCGCAGTTTATGTTACGTTTACAAAGGATTTTGTATTTTTAGGTTAGATTCGATGATCATGAATTACGTTATGTTTACAAAGAATTTTGTATTTTTAGGTTAGATTCATGGATTACATTACGTTTCCAAAGATGGAGCATGTTCTGTAGTTTTTTTTTTTTTTTTTTTTAGGTTAGACTCGAGGGTCATGGGTTAGGTTATGTTTACAAGGAGTTTTGTATTTTTAGGTTAGATTTTACGGTCATGAATTACGTTATATTCACAAAGGATTTTATATTTTTAGGTTAGATTTGAGGGTCACAGGTAACATTGTGTTCACACGTAATTTGGTATCTTCAGGTTAGATTCGACGGTTACGGGTTAAGTTGTGTTTACAAACGTCGAGTCTGTTTTGTAATTTTTCTATTTTTACGTTAGATTCGAGGATCATGGGTTACGTTATGTTCGTAAAGAATTTTGTTTCTTTTAGGTTACATTCGACGGTCATAGGTTACGTTACGTTCACACAGAATTTGGTATCTTTATGTTAGATTCGACATTCGTGGGTTAATCACTGAGAAAAAATCAGTAAAACAGGTATCGTTAAAAAAGAAAACTGTTTGAATATCGTTGGAATTACGAAAAACGAGGTACGCGTAACCATTTTGCGCTATCGTCGATCCTTTTATGGTAATTGCATCGCAAAATCAATTTGTTCGGTTTACTCTACTTTTTTAGTCAAACAAGGCTTTAACGTCAATTTATCGTTGCACAAGCATTAAATTTTCGCAACAGTTGCAAGAAAATATAGCAACAACTATCGTAATGAGAAAGAATAGTAACGGATACCAGACTAATTTTCATTTTCTACCTAGAACCATATTTTTCGATTGTGATAAGAAATGAAAACAGTCAAAGACTGACAACGAGCGGTAACCGGAACTGAAAATTTCTCTCTCCGTGAGTTATGTTTACAAAGATAAGTTCCGCCGCCGACCGTTGGTGGCGCTGCGGGCTGTTTCTCCACGGCATTGCCAACGCAACGGACTTCTTGTCCGACAAATCAGCGATCTCCGAATCACCGATCCCAAGTCCGCATGAGAGAATTTGCGCACATGCCTTGTAGGCGAACGTAAGAGGAAGGCAAGCCATCTATCGATTAGCCCACTGTAAATACGACGCAGCCCGGCGCGTTTCGCGATTGCGTAATTATGATCGCGAAACAAATGAATGCCTCTCTGCATGCCGCATGCCGTGGTTTGTTGATAGTTTATAGTACCATTGACCCTTCTAGTCGCCATGCCTGTTGCTCGCGGCTTGCGGAACCTTGAATTCGAAGTAGTTCAACGTTCTCGGAGACCGCGGTGCACGTGATACGAATTAACCTGTTACCACTTTGTCTTTTCTTTATACCTTTTTTTTCTTTTTTTTTTTTTTACATACCTTATCCCACCTTCTCTTTATCCACTTGCCTCAATTTTACATCCTTTTTCCTAAACATTTTCATATTATTTCGGTTATTTCATTCGATTGATTAACAAAACACTGCGCAATTACACCTAGCTTCGCGTCGTAGCTACGTGCTTAAATTAATTCAAAACAATTTTCTTATTTCAATTAGCATTGTAAAAATTATCATCCCAAAGCTATGCTGACACAATTATAGTTATGTACCCATATTTATCTAGTCAATTCAAATTCTATTCTTTTATTCGATACAATGTTTTTTTTTTTTTTTTTTGATTATTTAATAGACAGATTGAAACTTTTTCAAAATACACAACAGTCAAATAAACTTTCCGGAGCATGTAACTTCTGATCTCCGTCAAGCTGGCTACGCCAATCTACCATTCGACTCTGTATAAATTCAACCGTTCGATTTCCGTATAAACTAACTTTCGAGTTGACTTGTCACAGAGTTGAAATCATTGTATTACAAATGAAATTCAGTCCTGACTTGAATATTAAATCCAACGTTGTCGATTGTTCACGTAATTCAATCGCATTGTTGAATTGTATTTCCGGACACGATAATATCAGTAATTATTTTAAATGATTTAAAATTATTCCAACTCTGTGTAATTTAGAGAGTGAATATTTCGAGTCCGTATTTGATATTCAATTTATTTGCGCGATTATTCTATCAATAATCAAACCTCTAAAAAGCATTCATCAAATCGTAAGTAACGAGGCTTAGATAGTATAGTTTGCAACTACGTAATAACACGAGGCTCGTGACTTTGCTCAGTGATTATACACGCTACTGACCTTGTGTAGTAAACACGTGTCACCCTGGGTGCCCTCATTTAAACGCGAAAACGTATAATATATACCGCGGCAAAAATTTATCCAACTTGAGGTTTGCACGCGAGCGGTTTACAAAAAAAAAAAAAAATTAAAAAATAAAAAAAAAAAAAAGCGAACAAGTCGGCTCCAAGTGCAGGGACATCGATTGTCAATGCTAAATTATCCAGCGTAGCTGAACCCGATGATTTTTTCCAATTGTATTGAAAATAATATAAATGATTTGTTTTTTTTTTCTTCAATTATTCCACCTGAATGAATTATCTCTTAGTTGAGAACTTGGAAAAATTATTTTATACGTTTCTTCTTCTACTCTGCAGCCAAGCCACGAAATATTATCTTAATCATTTTGTTTCACGTGTTCGTGAACATTTTATTCGTTTTACGCACTTTATGTAAATCTATCTAATTATGTGGTAAGAGTGAAACGAAAAACTTACATAGCCTATATCTATATCATCTAATGTGATGTTTATTTTAAGTAGATGATTATTTACAGAAGTAATTTTTAATTACTTTTATTCTCGGTAATTAACGTAAAATTTAATCTTGAACGTGAATGCCCGATGAGCTTTTTTACATCGGGTATTCGATCCGGAACTTTGTGCATTTTGTCGAATAGAAAATCAAACGTTTCCACTTCGCGTTGTTTCTTTTAATTCGCGCAGCATGGCTTGGAATAAAAATCTGAAACAATCCGTTCAAGCCTTTCTTTAAACGTGTACTACGATACGAGAAAACTTTTTTTTGTCAATCGACAGTTATTACAACATTTGGTGATTTTGAAAAACTGACGAACCGGTAGCAACACATAGTGCCAATTTTTTCCTCGAAGTTTGTGTAATCATATCTAAACCGTCAAACCGCAAGCTACGAGGAATTTCTATCTTCAATAGTTAAAAACATGAATTCTCATTTGTTATCTCGAATATTGTAAGCCACAGACCACGTGCACTGCGGTTTTACCTAATTGCCGGCGTCCGAAGCTAATTACGGAAACGATACAGTTTCTTCCTGTTTCCTGCACAGTTCGGAAATTTCAAACTGACACCGTTTCGTGGTTTTTTTTTTCCTTTTTTTTTTTTAAATATAAATACATGTTTTGGTGTTTTCCTCAACTTCTTCTACAGTTTCGTTGTCGATTAATATTGCATTCTCACACGGTGCGAGACTTTTGAGGAAAGTAACACATTTTGAAAGAATTTGGGATTCAATTACCCGACACGCAACAAAAATAATCTGTGACAACGGAAATAAAATGTCAAATTTTTGCACGAGTAAACAGCTGCTGTTTCATGGATTTGGCATATTCGTTTTTTCACGAGGGATTCGAAACAATTGAGTTTCATAATGTATTTGAATTTCGCGCGAAAAGTTGTAGCCCTACGTCACTGTCGCGTAATTTTTGTTTTTGGCGATAAAACTTGCCGCCAATACAGGTGTTTTTTTTTCGTTACTCATCGCGTTGTAGACGATAAATTGTTCGGATTTTTGTCGAAATACGCCAATGTAGAATTTTCGTGTCGCTTATTTCAAAGTGATGAAATAAAAACTTCGTTATTGGATTTGAAATCAGCAATCTTGATGAAACTTTCAGTGTAGAACCTTTGAAAACTAAATCAGTTTCTTCGCCTTCTATTCGCTACGCCGTTTTGAATGTGAAACTTTTCAACGTCGAATACGAAATTATAACGAATTTAATTAATTTTCTCACCGGGGCAGCGAAGCTGCGGTTCAAAGTTCGAAAATTCAGGGATATTTCAGGGAACTATAATGAACGACAGAGAAAAAACGTAATTTGTTTAAAAATCGTCTTCAAACTTCAGCCAAGCTTCGTAAATTCGGGTAAGCTTTAAACTTTAGAAAATGGTATTGTTCAATTTTTAATTATTTATGCGAAACGAAGCAACAATGGTTATTTCTTAGTTCCAAATTTGTATACAACTTCTGAAGCTTTTGATAACAAAAGCTGCCCAACATTATCTAAGTTTCGTGGGAAAACTTCAGGGAATTCTGATATTTTTTTATTTTTTTTGCGTTGACGGGAAAGGCCAGAGAATTTTATTTCAGCAAAATTGTCGCCATTTTGACTAATCGTTACCGATTGATTTTGTTTTTTGAAAACCCCCATCGTGGGGATAATACAGCGATTGAATCGAGAATCGTGGAATTAACGAATTGGCAAACTTACAATCAGATACTTAGACATGTAACCGGGTATGATATTTAGTCAAGCTCTCGATTAGGCAACGAGTGAAGTGTCGTTACAGGTGATTCTGTTCCCTTGAAATCGTTTGCTCACATCAAATATTTGCTTAAACTTAAGCAATGTGTAACTGTCGTATAAAGCTTATTATAACTTATCAGGTTTTGCTTGAAGGAATATTCGTCGTCGACTACCAATGTGTAATATCTGACATAGATGAGCTCAGGACCTTCGCGAAGCATTGCAGAACGATATTTAACGTATAGTAGATTCTCCGTCAACCGAATTACGCACGGATAATGCGATTACGAGAAACGAACGAGGTGACAAATTACGCAAGCGATTTTGTTGAACTGTAAAAGAATGCGATGTACCTCGTCCTCGCCGACAACAAGTCGTAACAAGTTTTTGGTTAATTATTAGAAATTATTTGAGCTTTGTCAAAGAAAATTTTGACGTTTCTCTTATCGGGTTTTGTACGTTGTGCGTCAGTTTGTTTTTACAATTGCACGTATTGCGACATTTAACCGTGAACCTGTGTGAAAATTTTCATATTATTTCTGACGAATGTTTTTTTATTTCCATAATGTCGAGATTTTCCCCAGTGAAAATCTATCAGCCGTATGAAAAGTTTGAAAAATCAACACACCGGTGAACATGTGCCAAGTCGCGATTTCGATATCGATCAACGATCAAACGTATCAATCTTTGGTGTTCCATTGTAATTTTCACATCCGCTCAATAGTTTGTTTTTCTTATCATTCTCACGATTGAACCACCAGCCCGTTTTATAATTTCAAATGCTTCTCGATTCCAAACTATTAAACACAGAGCCATACGCTCCCTGGGACTTTTTTGCAGAGATCATTGTGATCTTGAAAACTCTTGCGCGTAACTTTTCTCCATCTCTGAGAGTTTAGTCAGCGTTTGCATAACCGTGTCATCCGACTTGGCTTAAAAATATTCTTCTATATTCAAAACTATTCATCTGGTTGTAACTAAGTGTATCTTAAAATCTGGCCAGACTTTGCGGAAAAAAATCGCACTGGGAAAAATTTCATTTGTTACAGTAACTAGAAAAATTGAGTAAAACAGGTATCGTCGAAAAACTGTTTCAACATTGTTGGAATTAGGCTCTTAGCTTCATTCTTTTACGTTATATGTGTATGTGTATACATGTATGTGTTTATACGTATGCGGACGTGTGTATATATAAGTCATACGTTAGTTCGTCGCGCTTCATCAAGCTCTAGTCCGGTTTCCGAGGTCGCTGTGTGGCCGTCTCTGACTCTGATGGATATTACAACTTGTCGCTCTATTCACAATCAGTCTACTACTTATCCACCTACCTTATCCGCCATTCCTCAGGCTGCAGCTTGTCTCGATTCACGGGGGTAAATGACCCCGAACCGAAGTCTCGTTCACCGGGTTTTTCCCATTTTTAGTTTTTATTCCTTTTCTTCGTTTTTTTTTTATTTTATTTTATTTTATTTTATTTTTTATTTTCTCCCTCGACGTGAAAGTTGGTCGAATTTTTTTTTTCCAGTCTGTTTTACCGAACCGAAAGATTCGCCGAATGATAACAGAAAGTGAGGTTCGACAGAAAAGACAGGAAGGAATTCAACTGTGCGGTAAAACCATCGAGTCAGAGGTTGAAAAATTAGTGGACTCGCCCATTTTTGGCATACTCTAATCTTACACAAGTCATTGATGTTCCATGTTTGGGTTAATTTTCTTTTGCCACATGTCGCTGTAAACTTGAATAATTCTTCGGAAAGCACGAATCGACACTGGAACTTGTCACTCTATTCGAATTGTTAAGGTCATTTAGTAGCCCTACTTTTACCGACCGAGCAAACTCATCCTGTTTCTTTCTATATTAAATAAACGATCGAACGGAAAGGTTTGAAATGAGTTTGGTTGGTCAGTTTGAATAATGGGGATGGTGGGTATTTTTATCAATTGAGCAAACAAATAGCTGAATATTAACTAATGTGATTATTAAGATTCGGAACGTTTAGAATTGTTCTTGGAATAATTTCAAACGCCGGAAAAGTTTGCATAGTTTGGCTAAAATGATAAAGTATTTTGTTTACGGTAACTTGCGGTTCAGGCACACAATCCAGTTTTTGCATGAAAAATGTTCGTATCTTTATTACGCAGAGAAATGTGAAATAATTGAGTCGTACAATTTTTTTTTTTCCTTTTAATTAAGACGACCAGCTGTGCAACTGATTTTCTAACAAGCCAGAAGACGTACAAATAACCACATTCCAATCATTCTCTGACATACTCTTGGTCTTCCAGATTTGGAAAAAGTAGTCACGATTCACGTCGATCGTTTCTGCTTCACAATCTGTAGAATTTGCACAAAAATTTAATGACAAACAGCAGCAAAGAATTGGCAAATAAGTGAATCACTTTTGAAGGGTAGATAATCAGCCCCTTGTTAAAATATCGGAGCACCGTTCGTCCGATTGAATTTTTACGAGAATCATTTTATTCCAAAATATGCCGTTTTTATTTTGGCAGGAGTCGTCGTTTTTTTTTTTTTTTTTTTTTTTTTCACATTCCATTCATGTTGCAAAATATATACAAAAAACCGAAATTATTGCATTTGTTTTTATCCGTCAATACCTCGCGATAAATTTTTATTTTTTTTTTGTACAAAATATACCTTTTTGAAATACCGAGGATTCATCCGATGAAATTTTGCAAGTGTAAAGTGATCCAGATCGACGGTAAAAAATCGTAAGCAAATATTTCACACGTTTGAAAATTTCCCCCATGTTTTTAACAAATGTATTGCATAACATTTTTCTTCTTCCTACATATTTTAAATAACACATCTTTAAATGCGACTCAGCGATTTATATGTTGATCATTACCTACGGTATCATATTCTCAAGAGAAAAATTTTAATCGTGAAATTTTAAATTGCAAAATTTTGTTCCACGTCTTATTTCGAAAAAAAAAAAAGTTTCGAAACGCTACGACTTATGCCTAAGTCACCCTTAACTTTGTACAAGAAATGCCAAGAAGAATCGTATCAACGTACAATTATAAGACGTCGTATATCACGCCGCAGGAATATGATTTATGTAATACATATTATAAAAACCCGGTTGTTCAACTAAAATACTTAATTGCAAATCCGAGTCACGTATTGAAACGTTTTTACGTAATCTCGCACGGAATACATAAATACATGTACGTACACACGGGCATATTAACTTACACCAGGGGGGATTTTTCTTTTTTCCTTTTATCATTATCATTATTATTGTTATTGTCATTGTTATTATTCGCGTCGTTTATCGCCGTCCTCTTCTTCTCTTTATTATACTCGCACGAGTTACGTACAAGAGCGCTCGATGCTATGTAACCAGGTATTAATTATCGTTGTATGTGTGGGTTTTTATCGATGTCGAAGGTTATTATAGGAATTGTCAAATTTGCGTTACGGCCATTTCATGGGGCTGGGGGGGGGGCTCCTTTGAACAGAAAACATTATTTATGCAAACGCAAAAATTATACTATTCGTCGGGGAAGCAACTAAAATTAAAAGAAATTCATATCTAATTAATTATCACTATTCTCATCGATGTTTTTTTTTTTTCTTCTCTCTTAATCCTTTTTTTTCTATTTCTTTTTCTTTCTTCTACTCGCATATGATTACCACACGAATTACTCTGGTTCGTGCCGTTTGATTGTATACAATATATTGTTACAGTTACAGACACGGCGTTCAAGAATATATTCACACCTACATAATATCCTTGTTTCTTCTACTTTTTTTTTTTTTTTCTTTTTAAATCTTGTTTTTATTTATTTTTTTTTTATCTTTTTTCACTCTATTCTCTTTCTCCTATCATCGTCAAGGTATTTTTTTTTTTCTTTCTTTCTTTCTTTTTTCTTCTTTCTCCAACGACCCCGGTACGATACTTTATATCCACACATACTCAAGTATGTTCTTTCTATTTTTTTTTGTTTTTTTTTTTTCCTCCCATCTCACACCAAGTTGCGGTCGTTTCTATTTTTGTTTGTTGTATTGCTTTTAAAATTCATTCACGCTTCTAGGATCGCGTGATCCGAGCGCCTCACAGTGTAGTCTTATGTAAATGTGTGCCGGTTGTTCGACTGAAATTTGCTTGCTTAAAAAAAAAATTAAAAAAATTAAAAAAAAAAAACAAAAAAGAAAAGAAAAAGAAACTTTAAAGTGTATATAAAAGATGGAAAGAAAAAGAAAAGAAATTGTGCAAAAAAAAAGAAGTCTAGACCGACAAACTCTGCGCGGATCGACGCAGTTCATTTCTATAATATATCATAGTTACATGTATTACACATTTATCGGATGCCCGTATGTAGTATTTATACCCTGAGGCGACTGTATACAATAAGCGTAACTCTCCTGTCTCTGCTCCCGAATCGAACCGACGGGAGCTTATTTATATTGTTATAACATCGATACACGATCGTGTTCATACGAGGCTGGCAGGAGAAAATAGATAACCAGGCGTTTCTAAAAAGGAAAAAAGGAATCGACGCTTATTGCGCATTATACGTACAGTTGGAACGGCATATACTATGTAAAGGTATTGTGTACGACGAACGATCGGCGAATCATTTTTTTATTTATTTTTTTTTTTTTTTAATCGGTATATATATATATTATATATCGATGTAAGTACACGTGTATTAGGGGGGAAAAATCAATCGAACACCATAACGTCCTCCTTCTCGATATTCATCTTGGTTCAATTACAGAGCTCAGTTTCTTATGCCCGATGACTGTACGTGGACAGCTTCGCGTGGGGGTGAATTTAGAACCGATTTTTAACAGGTATTAATTTCTAGCTGACCGATGAATTTCGAATTTGAAGAGCCTTGCGTGTCTTTCTTTTACAATTATACAGGCATTTAATACAATTTCGCCCTTGATCTTCCTCGCCACTTATTTTAGCAATGTTGAAAAAATGTCGGAAGCTTTCGATCTTCGTACGCATCCGCAAAACATTTCGATAAAGTTGAAGGCAAATAGGAGATATTGGATGAATCTGAATTGAAAACGCTACGGTTTGCATGAAAAGTTCTCCTTCATTTCTTTTCTTTTTTACTTTTCTTTTTTTTTTGTTTAACTGGATCACCGCAATTACGGACGAGGTACACCGTTTGCCTTTTTTTGAAGAAAGAAGGGCAAAAATCGACGAATAACGAGGTAAAAGTGACAGATTGTGAGTTTGGCTGGTATTACCGGTACATTTGTATTTAATCATGAGTTGAAGTGAATTTCAATCCAGTAAACTTCGTGATGCAGTGATTAATTGGTGATAATTAATCGTCGCACGGAGAGGAGATGTGATCTCGAATCACTTGGAATGGTTTTTTTTTTTGTATATTATTGCACCTTTTTTCCTCCATCAAGAATTAATTCAACGTCTCGCTCGGATCGAGCGTGACGGAAAAAAAAATAAATAAAAAATGCACCGAATCAAAAAATATAGAGAAAGAGAAGTTATTCGCAATTTCGCTGATGTTGAGAATGGGTAATACCAAGTTGAAATATCAGCTGGTATACATTTCTGCTCACCGTAGAAAGTTTGGAGATTAGAGTAAAGGAGTCCGATCTTTGCCGGGGATCATACGAAAAATTCACCCTCGAAAATTTGTCGCTTAGTAACTTTAAATTTCATCCAAAGTAGCGCTGTTATTGTAAATTTCCGAAGTGAAGTTAGTGAGAATTGACTATATATGAAAGGGAATATCGTCAAGCACGCGTTCCCGTGTTAATCATTGTCATTATATTAAGGTACGAAATTGAATTGGTTGTACGTCATTTAGCAAAGATAGAAAAAAGCATCATACTTTTTAATTGTGGATTTTTATCGAAGGTTCGAGATTTTGAAGCTTCGTTTGACCGATCGTTTGTAACATTGGTACGGATAAATATAATCGGCTAATACTTTCAGGATTGTTTATTGGGATACTTGTGAATAATTGTGTCGCATGGCATGATTCTCAGGTCGGTAGTATGGATGGTCCAACGTAATTAGTCCAACGAGGTAAAATTGGGTTTTATCACGATTCCAACCGAACGGATAATCCAATCCGGAGTCTCTTTGTCTGGATCTCTTTACTGGACCCGTCGCTATCTATCCCCTCTGAAAAACTGAAAAGCGGATGAAAATCACGAAGCTGGAGATGAAAAAACGAAAAATTAGGAAGAAATCCGGACATTTGTAATCACAAAATCGTGACAACATTTTCTAGGAATTAAGTTAAAGAGTTCCAGCGCAAAGAGACTCCGGATTGGATTATTCGTTCAGTTGGAATCGTGGTAAAAGAAAATTTTTCAAACCCAGACCCTTCACATTGTCACGTGAGAGGGCGAAATAAATAATCAGGAGAATTCGAAACACTGGGGCGGTTTATTTTAAGACAAAAGTACAAGGAGACGTTTTTAAAGTCCGTTTCAGGAATCCCGCAAGATACTCGTTTATTCCAAAAGACGTTCGTTGTCAGGGAACGTGAGATCTTCGTTTTTATTAATTAAATAAATACATGCATATTCGAAGGGGGAAACCGTTCCAATATCATTGACCTGACAACCACGACGTACAATGTAATTATTTCCAAACATGTCAACAAGCAGTTGTCACCAACGATCAAAGCGTGGCAAAATTTCAAAATCTCGAACCTCCACGGTGTCCGTCCCCTTTGCTCTACTCTCCATGGTGGAAACCGTGGAAACCGTGGAAACCGTGGAAACTCTCGTGCCTTCAGTTCCAGTTATTTGACCGACATTGAAAGTCGCGCTTTTCGTTCCCCCGAACCTGACAAATGGAGAGGTAGGTGGGTATGGGTGTAGGTATGTGAAAAGTGCTGTATTGCTAGGTCTCGAGATTGGAATGGGAGATAAGCGGAGCGTTCATCATCCGAGCTGCCCTCCGCGGATCGCAGCTCCTTTTATCGGCCTCTGAGAACCGGTCCGCCACAGCCGGCTGCCTCCTCTTCCTGGTCCATGATCTGCTCTGCTTTACACCGCTTTGCTCTGCTTCGGTTAGCCCCGAGCCGGACTTGGTTCTATGGGATTGCGTAGGTGCGTCGCATTTCACATGCGCCCGTCGGACGTCGTCGATGGGATCGGTGTCATCCTTCGAATGTCTAATTTCTGCTCTAACTTGTCATTCCGTCAGCAGGAAATACCGAATTTCAAAAGTTCCGGAAGCGCCGGATTCCGAATTTTTTTGTGGCGAAACTTGAGATTGCGTAGGAAAGGCTTGTTCATCGATTTATAGTTTGTAAATTAGTTCTTGGTTAGTTTGGAGTTGTTTCAATTTGTGAATGTTTAATTGATAGAAAATAAGTTCAAGTTTAATAAACAAAGTTATTTTCACGGGGTTGTTGTGAAAAGGGAGGAGAAGACATTCGGTAAAAGATGTTGTTGAAATTGATACGATTTGCGAATAATAAATAAAGTCATTTACGAATTTCATATCGCTGGTATCATCGAGTGTACTGGAAAAGTTTATTTCAATTCATTATTCAATTTAAGTCGTTCCACCTCTGATGTAAAAGTTCACCAGAGATTCTGACAACTTTAGTTTATCCAAGAGGAAAAGTCTTACGAGAGAACTGAAGACCAGGGTTTAACCAGCTGGAGATTTCAGAAATTCACAAAACTTGAAAGGAAACATCTGAAATTTCACCACTTTGATTTGTCTTTGTTTTGGATCTTCGATATTCTTACGTTCTGAATCATGGTTGTTATGATTTTTGGTTTTTCTGATTTTTTACACCAACTTGATGAGTAAACTGCGCTGTGTGAGTATATATTAATTTTCGAAATTTTACCCTATCCAAACTTTATTTCTTGGAATTTTTCTCTACTGGGACTTTACTTTTCCGAACTCTGCTCTATCGTATCTTAAATTTTTGGAATCTTGCACTTCGGAACTTTGAGCCCTCGGTTTTCCAACCACTCGAAACTTTGTTGTTTCGTAAAAGTTTGATTTCTTTACTCCATATTTCGTCACAAAAAAATTCGGAATCAAGTACTTTCGAAAGTTTTCAAATTACGAACTTCAACCCTGCCCATTTCGAGTAACATATTATAGGATATATTGGCAAAAATAACTTTCACTAAAGAAAAAGTCTCCGATAACAATCTTACTTAGAAGGGAAACTTCAGACGGTACTTCACTGCAACCTCTCAATAGAGCCGCTCGCGGGCTGCGAGAGGATTACATTTCTCAGTAATTCGGTTTCCTCACTCCGACTACAAATCCTCATTCTCGCGAATTAGTTCTCGACCCTCTCAATAGTTCCGTGCGAAAAAGTAACTTTCCTACCTTTGTGACGAATTTCCGTACCGAATCACTGAAGTAAGTATGTGTGTATTTCACCACTGGCACTATTGCGAGAGAATGCGAAAAACTTTGGAGTGTAGTGGGGGAAGCACGCGAGCACAGATTTAGACAAGCGGCATTATTGAGAGGTTGTACCGTATCAACAACTTTATCAGTGTATACAGTGAAGAGAGTTTGACTTCACGTTGCCTTTTACATTCATTAACGGGATAAAGGATAAGACGCTTTTCAATTTACAAGATTTTAAATTCTACTCGTAGGCGGAACAAGGGGAAGAATGGAATTCTGATTCATTTTTAGACCAAAAAATCTAAAAAAATTCAGTTTCGTATGATTTGAATGTTTTCTTTGCACTAGAGTCTGCAATAATGAACGATTAGAATGAAATTATGTTTGTACTAAATTTGTAAATTTTCGGTTTTTCAAAAAAAAAAAACCACACTCCTTCGCTTATCCGGCAAATGGGTTGAAAAAAAATCAACTCCAGATTTTGTTTAAAAGAATTCGAATAATTGCAAATTCTAGACGATCTAATTTTCGCAATTCTAGGATAAATCTTTTTCGGACTTGAACGCTACCGTAATTTCTGAGTTTTTGAAATGAGATGCAATTTTTTTTCCCAATCAGATTTGTCTGTCAAAGAGTTAATTGGGCCAGCTACGATCATATTCAATAAAAAATGATATGTTTCCTATCAAGTAATCGAAGATGACCTAACGTCTTTAAAAAAATCGTAAATCTTTCATATCAGATATCTCTGTGTCAAAGTTATTTTTCCCGAGGTATCTGATCATTTCACTTCAATTGTTCCTCGATCCTTGATCTCGATTCTTGCTTGGCGCACTCGTACGTGTGCCAGATTCTCTTCTTCCTTTTCTTTGCTTAACTCTTACCTTTGCCAATGGCCAATTTTGTGCGGTCGTAATTACACCGGCACCAAAGTAATACTCGGCTTTCAAATCGGTTCGATTGAACGAAAAATAATAATAATAATAATAATAAAATAGTAGAGTCAGATTAGTATAACTCAATACTGAATTGCTACTGTTCGAGACTTCGTGTATTTGGTTAGTATGAAAAACATGCTTAACACTGCCGAGTACTGAATGGTAAATACTGATTTTAAACACATATTCTGATGTCGAGATACTGAAAAGTAAATCCCGCGTAGCGATCTTTGGATTATTGGTAGATGTTCAATTTCTGAATACTGATTACGAATACTTAAATTATAAGTGCTAAATGTTGAAAATGGAATTCAAGTCTGTGAAGGATAAAATTCCGCGTACTACGTAGTGAATAAATAATTTT
This sequence comes from Neodiprion virginianus, assembly GCF_021901495.1. Lineage (NCBI taxonomy): Eukaryota > Metazoa > Arthropoda > Insecta > Hymenoptera > Diprionidae > Neodiprion > Neodiprion virginianus. The sequence goes on along the minus strand of NC_060878.1, from coordinate 25,200,484 downwards.
TCACAGGTTGAACTCTACGTTTATTCGGTGTTAAAAAATTGAATCGAATGAACAATACAACGGGTGAGAGGTTTTTAACGCCTCATGGTGAATATAAAATACTATACAAATATCGAGTATAACTAATAATGCTAGACGCCTAATGCTGTATTTTCAATGTTAAACAATGAATTCCATATACCGGATAGCATGTATACATATATTGAAAATTTCATGAGATGTAGCGGTTGGATGATAAATGCTTGATGCTGAATGTTGAATATCAATATTTGTTGTTGAATATCGTCGTTGGGATTCTCGATCTCTCATCCCGCTGTGATTATTTTTGGTTCTTTGCACGAAGGGACTTCCAGGTCAAATATCTACCGGCTAGTTTTTGGAATGCCTTTTGCACCGACACTTTGAGGTCTTCGCCTATTTGCTTGGTCCTCTTGGCCTCCTTCAACTTGTTTCTTACTTTTTTCCCATACAAATATTCCAGCTTCCAGGTCGTTGTTGAAAAGTTATCTATCAAATCCTATTTGCTCACTTCTTCTTCGCGCGTAAGATGGACATTCATGGCATGCCTTGTCGTATCATTCAAATCTTGCGAATCACAGAAACCTTTGTGGCGCAGTAGCCAGCCAACTTTGGATTCAACGCCTCCTTTGATATTTGTGGCGGTAAGTCCATGCTGACTTCTCTTATGACATCGCTTTCCAATCCAATTGTCTCAGTATTTCGTTCCTTAGTTTATTCCAAAACCCAAATAGGAATGCGATGAATTTCGTATGCCGGATGCTAAAGATACCGAACAACAATCCCCTGTATGGTACAAAGTGACCAAAGAGCGAACGGTTTAATACCGTTTCACAAGGCGTCATGATCCGGAGGAGAGACTGCCGTTGCGGTCAGATCGCGGGCAACTAGCCCGGAGGCTATTAAAAGTAGTTGGGTAGTTCCTTGCGAGAAATTCCGAAACGTCTACTACCAGACTTACGATCTCTCTGCCCCCTCGCGTCGATCCTCCCACTCAATCAGTCACACCGTCAAATATTATACACATCGGAAGACACGCGTAGCCTTCTATCTTTCTATTAGCGTTTGATCCCTTTTTTTTTTCTCTACTCTCCCGCAGCTATTTCTACACACACACAAACACACCGAAAACATACCTTCACCTTGTACTGTTAGTCGTCGTGTTTTATCGCACATCGAGCTCGTCGCTTGCTCCGGCTCTCTCTCTCTCTCTCTCTCTCTCTCCTCAGATTAATACCTCTCTGTGTGCGTTGGTCCTCTTGGTGTTCTGTTAATCCTACGTCAGGACGCACGAGTACCGTAATTTGCTCGAATTGTGCTATTTGTTAGAGCAAACTTTAGTTATGCTTCTCTTATAGAGTCTGCAATACGTGCGGCAGTATTGTACGTGCCTCTAGGTGGTGGACAACTCTTGACGGTTGCGAACAGGTTTTTGGGCAGGTATGATGCTCCGACCGCGGAATCCCGAGGATCCTATCCTCTATTTAACCATGTGTCCTGTTTGTTAATGGCATCCTCAGGCAGACTTAGAATGAACTTAATGTCTTTAATGGAATACGGCATTGGATCCAATTGCAGATGCTGGATGAATTTGACCCTTTTTTTTTCTTCTCTTCCCGCATGCGTACGCCACAGTTTTATTGTTATTGAAACTCAACTACTATGGAACTTTTTTACTTATGATTGATTGGCAAGAAGCGGGGACATTTCCTTGTCGCAATCCGTTTTTAGATCAGTCAAATTGTACGAAAATCGAGTAACTTTACATATGTATTATAGACGGGTACCTACATCCATTCATTTTTGATCCAAACCTGCACATTCAAGTCACCGATTTTTTATTTTTTTTATTTTAATGAAAGCATTCCCAAAAAATGGATTGTCTGAAACTTTCAGCTCTTTAGGCCTCTTCAATTTCGATTTATAAATTGTCGAAGCCTCCAAGTTCATTATTTTTTGCTACGTCACCGTTTCACGTAGTCTGGACCGATTTTCTTCGAAAGGATCTTATTTTCTTCGTTGTTCACCGTAGGTCCCGAATCGTTAAAACGCCAGATCTAAATCATGTGTACCTGCGAATTCATAAATTCGACAAAATGAACGTAAAAGATTGAGACGTTATTATATATACGTATATTACTTGATCTATTTTTGAAAATTGTTAGTAAATCTAACGAAATACAAAATAGAACAACTAAATATTCGACCTTTTTCGACCTGCCTTTCAGGTAAAAAAAAGTTGACTATATGGTTGAGTCGAGAATAAACATAAAAATGAATTCGAGCAATGAAAAATACTTTTTGTCATAAATTTTAGGACGAGTTGAAATTTGCAGTTTCATGTACGCGTCATTTGACATATAAAAGAAGTTTAAAAATCACGAGTATGCGGAATGAACTGAAATTCTGTTGATTGTAAAAATTACCCAGTATCCTTAAAATCCATCATGGATTTGAGTTTCGTCTAATGCGCCAGGTTATAACAAATACGCAGTGTTGAAAAATAGAGGATGGAAAAAAAAACATTTGATACTTATTCGGGAATGCAGAGTTTGACACGTTGAGCAAGAGTGAAGAGAAGCTTTTCAACGTTGCACGCTTGACTCGTGCAAAAATTGACGACCGTGAAACGTTCGTTTAGTTATACATATTATCGCTGGTACATTCGTATCACACGAAAATACACACGTAACTATAACCCAAGCGCGATGGATTTTAAAAGCGAGTATAGAAGAAGCGTCCGTGTTTTGTAGAAGTTTAAGAGCCTGCTGCGCCAGCAAGAATGAGCTAATCCTCCTCTTCTCCAACAATGAGATACGTGTCGTCTGGTTTTTGTGCCCCTGTTTCGCCATCTCAATCCTCGGTGTAAAAAATCGCCGTGTGTAGAAAATTTACTTCCGTGGCGTTCGTTCGCTTCGATGTACTTTGTACGCCAAAGTTGCGCCTAAGCTTCGTGCAACTGTGAAACACAAAATTCTACCTGCCGTCTGCGTACAAACGGATTATCACCGCTCTAATTCCGGGCACGTGGTCGCCTTAGAAGACCACCTTTTTAAACATCGATTATACACCCGTTTGCTCATCGTATTCCGTGGAAATTTTACTTTCGGTATTGCGAGTTACTCGTTCGACCAGCTGTGCCAAGTCTTAGACAATTTTACGTCGATGCGCATGGCTCCGCAACGATTAATTGTCTTTTCGACACTTGTGCCAACACGGCGACCGCGTCAAAAGTACAACTCCGAGAATTATTTGATAATCGAGAAACCTAGAGAAGGCCGGAATTCGGAATTTATAATGTTACTTTAGCATTTTTCTTTTCAGCAACGCTTTGAACTCGTGACGCGGAAACTAATTTTGCGAACTACGCTCGTTCGTAGATTTAATTCGTTACGTCAGGATTTATAATCATTTTATATCACGCCTCGCTTGATTGATTAATCAATTTTCTTGTGACCTAAAAAAATGTTCATTTGACGGAATTGAATCTTGGTGAATGAATGTAATTCAAGTTTGATCGTGCTTAATTGTACAGACTCAAATTTATTCGTAACAGTTTGAATCGAATTAGCAATTTTTTTTTCTCGTCGGTAGACAATTACCGATTTGTGGGAGTGTATGATTTTTTTCCGTTGAATCTAAAAAGAATATTAGAAAATTTATCTACAATTATGCTATGAAAGAATTTGTTCAAACGTTCAAACGTTTGAAAATCTTGCCTGGCAATATATTCCATAAAAATAACTTGTTAATACATTTTTGTAACCAATCTTTTATTATATATATATTCATTCTAAGGCACCGCGGAAGTTCAATTGTTACTATAATTTTTCATACTCACTTTTTCTTAACCGCAAAATTCAAATGCTCGCTTACAAACTTTAACCTTGTGATGTTTTTCTTTATAAATCGAATTGATCACCCCGTGAAAATTTTTTATTTCTCATTGAGTCGGAATAATTTATTCAGATTATATTTATAACTCCGGTCTTGGTAAGTTACCAAGAAGACTCGCTAAAACTCCCGGAACTCTTATAAGAATGTTGACTGCAGTACTTGCGATTAGCCAGTGATCCTAATTGGAATAAAAAACACAAGGAACTTTTCAAGCGCCTATCGTGTTGAAAAAATGAATGCTCATTATCTCTAGAATCTATTCCAAGTTACCCAGAACTCTATGAAAACGCTCAGAATGGTCAGAATTCATTTTCGTCGTATGCAATGCGCGTGGGGTAGTATATTGTTCAATATTTCGGTAACACAACGCGGTATAATTCTTTCACTTATCAATAATCTTAAGATTGTTCCGGACATTTTCAGAATTGAATTCCGAAAAACAGCCTGATCGATTCGAATACAATTTCATAGTCTTCGAATTTTCCACGTATTTTCATAAAGTTTGCTAAAAGACTTTTCGCTTTTGATTTAAACGTTACGACGTATTCTGTCATACATTGTAGGTGTCCCATTTTCAATGGAATGTAGGTCAAATATATTCTCAAGAATCTAGGCTTCGCGGAAATATGTTTTAGATAAGAATTGTAGGGTTTCAAGAAGTAGGCGAGACATTTTCATCTACAAACTTGTTGTCCACGCGTCTGTTTCTTCCTACTCTCTAAATTTGAATGAGTGAAAATGACTTTTCACTGATTTTCATTGTATGCGCACTGATTTTTTCCAGCGTTATACTTACGACTGATTCGTATTAAGAGAGCGAATATCGTTTACCACTTCCCAAATTCTTCGAGTATAGATAGAAATCTACGTCGATTAGACCCGGTCTCTCCGATTCGATCGTCTAACGAACTAAACCGAGCCGGTGTTAAGCGCGAGAAACACGATCATCGTCCGTTTGTGACCGTGGCAAAAAATGTGAGTTTTTTTCATCACCCAGCTCATTACAGTCTCTTCTTATCTACTTCTGCCTCATTAGTACAACGCAGCGCAGGTTTCCTCGTTTTTTCGTGATTCTAGAAAATTGTGATTACGTAAAAACGAAGAAAGTAGGGCGCCCCGGGAACCCGAGAAAAGCTTCGAAGCGCGCCTCGGTAACCTCTCCGTCTGCCTTTGCGGTGTAATAATGATACACGTATAGATATACGCACGGGGCTTTTAGTGAGACGGCAGGTGTTTCCCAACAGGAGTTGGCTGCATCGGGAGTATAAAACGGGGGAAGAACAGGTGACGCGAAGAGCGCCCTTTGTCTCGTTCCTGACGGTGGACCGGTACCGGTTACAGAGACGAACATCGCTCGTCGCCGAGGCGCGTGCCTCGGGCCCCCCTTTTGGTAAATCGGAGATTCGAACCCCGACGAAATTCCGGCTTTGTCCCATGCACGTACGTACACCTGGGGACAATCAATCTGAGACTGCTAATGTTTTACACTAGACAGTTACGTTGGCAGCGCGGAGAGACCTACAGCGCCACAGCCGGCGGAGCGCGAAACTAACTCAATCTCAATAAGCGTAACATAACCCATAACCGTCGGATCTAACGTCAGAATGAATACGTATCGATTCAACAACTCATTATCCCCGCGGTATTCTAAGGTTAGATTCGACGGTCATGGGTTACGTTACGCTTATTGAGATTGAGTTTGTTTCGCGCTCCGCCGACTGTGGCGCTGCAGGTTTCTCAGTGTTACCAACAGTGTTCGGAACCGCGCTCTGCTCGAGTCAGTTCCTACAAACATTATATCTTTTCCTCGGAGCTTGCAGCTAATGATTTTTCCTCGCACGCGACATCTTTCATGTAGCAACATGTTGAGAGTGTTTTTTTGTTATCTGTGAAATAAAGTTTGGTATCATATAATTTACTCGGTTAGAAAGAAAAAAAAAAAAAAAAATTCCAAACGGGGTGGCGCGATATCGCGAAATTTTTGAATATCGATATGCTTCAAGTGAGCGAAATTTGTGCACATGTATGAAAATGAAACGTCTATTTGGAATTTGTATTTAGTCGACATTTTTAACTCCGGCAAGAGCCTCGAAGTTTTTACTTAAGAAGTGTAAAAATACGATATTCGAAAAAGTTTTCCATTCGAGACTCGTGGAGATTCTAATTTTTTGAGATGTAAACAATTTTTAATCGACATAACTAATTCAATATATTTTTACACACTTCATGAACATTTTATACTACAACAAACAACAGGAATAACATCGAAAATAATAATAACGCCGGTCACGGCAACGTAACTCGACTAATTCCTGACCCAGACCATCTAGGATTTGATAATGTTTGCGCACATCACTTTCCTAGCCCGAAAAGTATTAAACATTTTTGTACAACTTTTATACTCGAATGGTTATTTATTAACGAATGTTTCAACCTGAAATATCAATGATATAATTCTCGTTTTTTATAATTTATACTTTTCTTTCGATACTTCGAATATACTGTCGTATAATCAGATGAAAATAATCTTAAGTCATCGTTAATCGTGGGAACAACTAGTTTTTTAATTTATTTCATCGATTAATGGAGAAAGTTATTTATTAAACTCAATTTTCAAAGCATATGTAAATTACTGGCAAGCAATTATCCTCAAACGTAAATTATTCAACGAGTCAAATTTTTGCCGGTAATATTCAATTTCTCTGTTCGATTGTCTTGGAAAATACTATTTATTGACAATGCATTTGTAATTTGTAAATCGTACGGGTATAACGACCCGGTACATTAGTTGAAAGTTTTCTAAGTAAAGCTTTTTTAAAATTGGTGAAATAAATAGAGAACAAAATCATTTTTCTCTTGAGAAATGTCTGTAAATTATCATCACTTGAAACAGTATATTTGACATTTTTTGTCATAGAAAAATATTGAACTTGAAGTGGATAACGGTTAGAGGGACAACGTCTGCAATAAACATGAGTTGCATTCCGAAGGTGGAATGATGCTGTTAAAAGTCATAAATCTAGCGGTTACTTAATAAAAAGGTGCTTTGCAGAATCCGTATCTGCCGATAATAAGTCCCTATCTAAACTTTTCGTAAATCGAGACTGAAGTAATGAGGAAATCCACTTATAAACGTTTATCGCTACAACAAAAACAGAACAAGGAATGAATGATAGAATTGAATCGAATCCGTAATTTGGTTGGGAACTGAGCAAATATCCCAAATTCCTTACAATTGAAGTCATGTTTCTCCGACGACGGTGAAATTGCCAATAAAATGGAACACCGTAGAAATAAAATATAGATTAAAACGGAAACGGACCTCTTACGGGTGTGTTTCAGACGTGTAGCTTTTCCTCTTATCTTCCTCAACGACGACCCTTCTTCTACTTTCAGGTCTACAAAGGGTTGGACGTGATTACAGCGAAGGTAACCAAAGAGGAGCAAGCCATGGCTCCGCACCATATGCTCGACGTCGTGGATCCCTTGTCGACGTTCTCGGTCGTTGATTTCAGGAACAGAGCATTGCCTGTTGTATCCTTTAATACCATCAGGTAGACGGACTATGATTGTCGGCATCACGGCGCTTCCTGATCGTGTGCCGATTGGACGAGTCATGGAGCTTATGATCCGATGATCAAGCTTAAGGTAGTAATTTGTAAATTTTCATCTCGTCCTTGTTATTTGCCCATATAATCTCACAATTATACACCCAGTGGGCAGGGAAGTGAACTTTTTGTCCGCCTCGTAATGTAGATGTTAGATTTGGTCCGTTTGGGTGTTGATTAATACCACATAATTGTCCGAGTGTTGGTGCACCTGGTGACACGCGGACTACGACTGCCCTCATATTTCATCTGCTTTAATTTCACCTGCCTCGAGTCAAACGCTACTATTATACATTTAACACAGCTTGAATGTCTAGGATAACTCGCTGTTAGCTAGATAAGCACGATGAGTTTAATTTGTGTCTGGAGAAATTTATCGCTCTGTCGATCTGGACGTTATTTTTATACACCTGTTCTGTACGTATATATTATTAAAGCTAATAATCCCTCGATACAACTTCGTAGAAAGCCGTAAAAAAAAAATTCTGTGGGTACAAAAGATTTCAATTCGTCTCAAGTTTTTCGTGGCGAATCGTATCGATGGTTGAAATACTTTTAGTTTTTATCGCGATGCTTTTGGTACCTTGAAGAATCCAGATAGAATTTCAGGATTATAAATCGTTGTTACAGTGAATATCATATTAATTTTTTTCTCACCTCGGACTCAAAATTGGTTGAATATAAATCTGCTAAGGAATAAAAAAAAAAAAATACTGAGAATCCAGATTGAATATTTTGAAACTTTACGAGTAAAACGTCAGAATTGAAAATTGCGACAGTAAAAACTTGAAAAGATTCGGATCAGGGTTGAGGTAATTTTTTTTATTTCTTGTGAAAAACAATCAACCCGCAATATATTCTGTATTTCCATATGCCGTACAGATGATATCGATATCCTTATCTTAACCAGTCGATTAATTTCTCATTCAATCCATTCTAATCTACTACGATTTCCTTAATAGACATAGATAGACAAGCTCCTGAGTGTCGAAAAGGTGCCAATAATCGTCGGTGGGACGAATTATTACATAGAATCTCTGCTGTGGCAGGTGCTCATCGAGGATCCAAAGGATACGGCGATCGACGAGCCGTGTTCTTCCTTAGTTTTCGACCGCGACGATGGTTTCGTGAATATGCGAGGTAGTGATGTTGTTAAATCGGATCGTGCGACGAGTGTTGTCGTGGTTGATGATGAAAATCGTAGTGCAGTGGGTGAAAATCGGGTGAGTGATGTGTGCGAAAGTGAAACACAGGAATACGAAAGTGCCGATATCGACGCCCCGGCTTCGAAGAAGATCAAATTCGACGACGCAATCAGCACCGACGAGCTGCACCGTAAGCTCAGAGAAGTTGACGCAACAATGGCTGACAGATTGCATCCGAATGACCGGAGAAAAATTATAAGGTCAGTGTAATGCTTGAATCGTGGTTTTCCTTTTGAGAGAAGTGTCGAAAGAAGTTTGTAACGTTGATGTAACGATTCGTTTTTTGGATTAATAATTATTTCGTAACTGTAGGATCGTCTCGAACTGAGTGATATATTTTTAAAAAGTAAAACGTACTCGGATTTTGGAAATTAAAATATTAGAAAGTCGTTATAAATTTTCGAAACAGTGACTTTAGTTTCGATATTTCGTTACATCAACGTTACTAACTTCAATCTGGTGTTCGTTTCATCGAGATTGTCAAAAACTTTTATTGGGTTCACCGTAACGAATCTGACATGCTCGCTTACTTGGAAGCTGAAACTAATGAGACTGAAAACTGTAGAAGTTATTGATTTCAATTCAAATTGGTTTATTTTGAATACACGAGCAGGTGTTGGTAAGAAGAAAATATTTCCTCTTCGAAATCAATACGCTTCCGTAAGGATGAAACGAATGTACGGCTAGCAATTACACTAATTGCATCATGTGTAAGAAACCGCGCACGAGTTTTTTGATCTGTATTTTTAATGGAGTGAGTACCCGGGTACCTGGTTAAAGTAAAGGTCAGTCGTAGTTCACCGGCAGTTGAGGGGAAGAAGGCTATATCCACAATGTCCCGGCGGTAGCCATCTATATTAATTATAATGCGGTATACCTACTAATTGTTGCGGCCAGGTAAGCCTCGTAATTGGTCATGCCTTGACTTTGCTGGTCTGATGATTTTCTCGAGGCTGATCCCTCGCCCGTCCCCTTGATGATTACCGTGCTGTAAAAATACGTTGAGAATCTGTAGATACGCGCATAATTCATCCATGCGTTCTAATACACCGACTGGATGAGTATCGCACTTCGTTTGAGTGACAATTTCTTACACGCGATGATTTAATGTCCTCGGAATCACCGGAAGAAGAGCGATGCGCTGAAAAAGAGAACAAATTTCTGTGAATTTTGATTGAAAATTACTTACGCCTTCGGATTAAGGAATATTGAGAAAATATTCACACGTTAAGTCAGGTGCACGTGGTTTCAGAGATAAGCCAACGAAGAGCGCTTAGAGGGTACCGTAAAACCAATTTTGTTGGGACTACCCCGAGCTCGGGAAATAAATCGTTGGGCAACCCCTCGAAACGATCGATAGTGTACGAACAGTCGAAGTAAAGGATTATAAATGTCTCTTGAAAGCTCTCAATTAGCGTGAGCTAATGTCTGAAAACGAAGGAAGACATTGAAATATATAATGACGGTACTCGAAACTTGACTGATACGTGTTACAAACTCATCGGTAGTCATTGAAAAACAAAAGAGAGCAATTGCTTCAGTCCACTGGATCCATGTCAACTTCTTAAAGGTGTCACTGGGAGTGGCGGAAGTGAAGTGAGAGTTCCCCTCGGAAGCTGATAAGGTTATACCAGCGATTTACATGTGATCGATGATTGAACAGAAAGTCTTTTCCGGGGGTTTGGAGTGAATAAAAGCTGTTGCCTTTGTTAGAAATCATCAAATTTGGCTCAATTTCGTTAATAAATGGTCAAGAAAGTTATTTGGCTCTGGTGAAATTTGAGATTCATTGATTTAACTAGCTTACACTTGCGCCACTTATTTCGAGTGCAATTGCCACGCGAGGGGCGAAAAACACACTGCGCAGGAAATCATCGCGTCACTTGAGGTCATTTCCAGGTAGAACTCGACTGTGAACCTTGTACCGGACATGTTTACAAGGAATTTAAACCTGCTCGATTTACTTTCAATATTCTAAAACTAACAGTGACTTTTCACGCAGCTCAATCATTCAAACGCACATCTAACGCTCGGTTACACTGCGACAATTGTCATTTGAATATCGCCAAAACGGAACATGTAACACAATACCGTATTCTTTGATCCCAAAGAAAGAGTGCTGGTATCTATCGTCCGGGAATGTCATCAAAACCAAATTAAACCTTCGTCTGAACCGACTGCTGTTCCCATAGAACCTCGGACATCGTCTGGGCACATGATAGACGCACCAGCAGCGACCAGACAACTCGAAGCTAACGAGCGATAGTCTAATATGTAGGATACACTGACCTGGAAACGTTCTTGCAGGCTCCGAAACCTTTGAGTTTATGCAAGCATCTCAGCTAAAGAGACGCAAAAGACCTCGAACTCTCCAATTGGAGATGTCGAAAGCTGTCCCCAACCATCACAATCCCGAGCTTAAGATTCGCCCAGCATCAAAACTTGGAGGTGAAAATTTTGTTGGATTCTGGTTGGACGTATTCGTCGGTCGTGTCTCGCACGCGGCTCCTCTTTTCAGGTCAGATCTCCGTTCCGACGACGATTTTAACGTCGCGTGACTCAAGTTATACCGTCCGATGGTGGTGTGGATCTTAGATGGCATTCAGCACGCGTGTGCGTGGTACCGGCATGGCACCGCGACACGTGGAGTCCCGACGTGGGCGGCGAGAGTGACGGGCAAAGACAGCCGGGTATCGCTGGGTCTAGTCTCTTCGCTAAAGACCTGTTGGAGTGGCGAGTGATCGGTGAATCTATTTAAGGGAGGAGGGAAGAGGATGCGTAAATAAATAAATAAACGAACAAAGCCAAGTAAAGAGTGGTCGTCACCCAAGTTGGGCGTTGTACGGAGGCTGCACGGCATTCCATTCCATTTGGTGGGAAAAACTTGTCACAGATTTTATCGAGGAAATTCGTTTCCTCGTATATCGCAGAACGTTGTCGATTTGGCACTAAATGTCCGGTGCTTGAATGTGTCGGATCAATTTGAATGTTCAATATTGAACCAATTTCTGGTATTGTTATGCCGAGGGTAACGAATCACCGTTCAAGGACGCGGCATGTCTTTAAATCCGAGCTCGGTATGTCCTTCAGTCTAGTTTTGCGAACAGCCCGGCTCTTCGGCATTTCCAATATATCTCAGAGATATTGTCCCACATAGATTAGTCACTTTTTTGCAATTCAAAATATCATCAGGTTACGATAGGGCGAATATGTGGTTTGGACATAACGAGATGGATCAATGTTGAAGGCGTGATAATGTTCCGATTTACGATTAGAATAACTCTCGATGACTGCAATTCACTTTGAATCACTCTGGCACTGGCGTTTTTTTTTTTTTTTTTTTTTTTAAAACTTCCTGCGATTTTGCATGACTCGGATCCATCCCGTTGGCTGCTGATCATTTTTTATTCATCGTCAGCCGTTTTCGACGAGCTAATTTTCACCACCAGATGTCTTGCGATTTTAGATCGTGACTCAGACTTCCGTGTGTAACCTAGAAGATTGTAAGAAACTTCCTGCTCTGTCACGAATTCGTTGCTGATCACTCGATTGAACTGCATCCGAACGTTGAAAATCCCGTTTTTCTCCCGATAGTTTTACATAAATTTTAGAAAAGATGGTGATCTTCTTTCAGACTTGCCACGGTAATGGTATCGGTAATTTTCAGTCTATTATTACACCTTATTTGTGTTTTCATTAGATATTGGTTAAAACGTTCTTCTCTCCCATCGTCTTTGAGACTGAATAAAGTAACAAACTGGGAATTTTGAGTTGTTCTACATTCGGTTGAAAAACTTTTTAGTTTCTTTTTCAATTTTGCATCGTTTCATCGTCACAATCAGAAACGTATTGGGCGTTGCATAGTTCTGGTTAAATTCTTTTTTTCCTCCTCACGGGATATATCTATCTCCGTTTTTACTGCTTTCGTAAGTTTTACGCTTGATAGTCTATCGCCACGTGGCCAGCCAACCGCCCCGGCCTCGGTTACACGTGTTTGACCCAGTCAAGGACCAACCGAGTTACGTTCTCCAGTTGATCGCGTAAATTGTATTTTCCCACCTACTTTGCGGTGTAGAATTGGAGCAGAATTCGGCCGACTTTAAAGCCTACTTATGTCACCTCTTAAGAACGTTGATGCTTGGAAACGCTTCTGATACCGGTAACAAATGTTACAAAAAAGTCACTCGAAGACAGACTGCGATATCGCAAAAGAAAGGTTAGCGTGAAAACGACTATTTCAATCTAGTTCAAATTTGTACCATCAATTGTTGCAATTTTTTAATTTTATCTACTAGTTCGGATAAAGTCTGACATTTTTTTTTTTCAACGTCGGAAAGGTGTTTGTAAAACGATATCGTGATCGATGAGTGACATTTTTCATATTCATTGTCCATAAGTCGATAACAATTTCTATCCCCGAAAATTTTAGAGAAATTCGGGCAACTTCAGGGTTTCTAAGAGGTGAACATCAAAAGTCTTTTGTTAGTTCAAAACTGTTTTTTTGACTACTTGATATATGAAAGTATTACCTGTTGGATATCACCTTTTAGTTTCATCATCATCATCGGAATATGTTGGGACAAGTGTTAGAAAATTTAGTAACGCCTGCTATTATGTAAGGTTATAAACAAAATATGTAGTAATAATATAACAATAGTAATATTCAATGAACAAAAAAGATCTACCAGAAAATTATTGTATATGTACTGAAACATTCTTATAGAAATATGGAAAAATGTAACGGACAAGTTTTTATGGTGATATTTCGAAATTTCACTGTGATATTCTTTCCAGCGGATTACTTGAAATATTAATCAATATAAAAGGGTCATTACATTCTCTTTTCGCTTCGCATTGTGCTCATTAGGGTGGTTATTATTTATTTAACGCGTCCACTAATTTTTTCGAATTAGGCTGGTTATTACTTATCTAAGTTGTCCATTAATTTTTTACGTGCCGCCCCTCAAATCGACCCTAAATAATTAAAAAACAATTCCCTAATATTTTCAGATTCTTATCTACCCCTTATAGAGCCTCATGAGGCGTTTTTCGCCATAAAAATAAGATTACATAACTTTATTTTTTTTTTTTCTACCGCAATTTTCATGGAAATAATCTGAATCGAACGGTGATTTATCAAATATAATTAGCTCGTTTCGCGGATATTTCTTTCTTTCTGATAGCTTCATTTTTCAGTTATATATATAGTAGATTTCTGATAGAAAATAATTCTGATTCTCAGAAAAAAATATCCTCGAAAAGAGTTAATTATACTTGAGAAATCCCCGTCAGATTCAAATCATTCCCACCTAAATTGTCGGAGAAAAAAAAGATAAAGTTTGAACTTTGAAGTGACCATAAGATCCCATGTTATTCTTATGGCGAAAAAGTCTCGTGAGGTACCACAAGGAGTGGAGGTAAATATCTGAAAAAATTAAGGAATTGTTTTTGAGTAATTTGGAATCGATTTGGAGGACAAGCACGGAAATCATTTGTCGGGATCCTAAATAAGGACCACCACAGTGCTCATAGGCTTCATCAGCCTGGTCTTCGCAGCTTTTGGTCGCCTAGCAAAAGAAAGAAAAAAACCTAACAAACATTTTTCTACCCTGAAAATCCCAGCTTCTTTTTGCACCCTTGAAACATGATGGAAGAAAATCCTGTCGTACAATTTTAGAACGACTCTCACGGACTTGGCTTTTCGAAATACGAACACGTTTTCTTTGTTGCGATTTACTAGCTGAATTTCAGACAATCCTGAGGATCAAAGTAACGACTTTTTCCCAAACGCGCATCGTTGAAGCTGCTAACTTCAACCTCGTCCGTAACTTGACATTGTTTTTAAGTCTAGGTGTAGAGTATCCACCGAAAAGTGCTCGACCTACTACCTTCCAGTAGGTTTTCATCCCAGATTATATTTGTCCGTTTATCGGTCTGTCTGTCCGTCCCACGGTCGGTTAGCCGGAAGGGTGGATGTTGGCACGGAGTCAAACTTTGATTGCCGACCGAGACTTCTCTATCTCCTTCTTTTCATCCTGATTCGTCTACGTCTACGTCGGCGTCGACTTCGCCTAAGCGCACTGCGACGTCTTGGGAACGATTTTTTCTCCACCACCACCACGACGACCCTCGTACTCTTATTCTTATTTTTCATCTTCTTCCTTACTCTTCGCTCTCTCGCCCCGTGAACATGTCGAAACTTACGTCTTTCATCTCTACAGGTACACGTGTTGTTGATAAACGATTCGTTGAATTCGGTATTACAAAGTTGATCGGGTTTCCTATCGCTTGGAATTATTTCTTCACGGTCTGATGAGCTATCAGCAGTAGCGTAGATGATACCGCGGTGGAAAAAATCTGTGTCACTCTTCAAGTGAAGTTCATTGGGTAATTGTAGGAGGAAAAATTTGTACGACGATTATTGCCGCTGCTGGTGCTGCTGCGTGTGTTGCAACAACTTGTCTTCCGCGTATAGTGTATCATATGTAAATAAGATAGCAATTGGGAAATTATCACGAGCATCGTCAAAGCCCCTGTGAAGAGGGATGTGCGTGTCTGCGTGTATCCTTTTGTTGCATACACTCACACCCTGCAGCTATATCGACGAAGTACTTGTCGGCACAGTTGAGTAGATTGGCGTCCGTTCTGTGGAATTAGACACTTGGAAGGCCACTCACCGCTTCTACTCTTCTATGTTCGGCTAGAACTACTTCGTCCTTGAACCACCGTCTGACTGGGACTCCCCGATGGTAATGTACGCTTGGGGACAATGAATCTGAGACGGCCAATTTTTTGCACCAGACAGTTACGTTGGCAACGCAGAGAAACCTACAGCGCCACAGTCGGCCGGGCGCGCAACAAACTCAATCTCAATAAACGTAACGTAACCCATGACCATCGAATCTAACCTTAGAATACCAAGGAGATAACGACTTGTTGGATCGACACGTATTCTAAGGTTAGATTCAACGGTCATGGGTTACGTTACGTTTATTGAGATTGAGTTGGTTTCGCGCTCGGCCGACTGTGGCGCTGCAGGTTTCTCTGTGTTGCCAACGTAACTGTCTAGTGTAAAAATTAACCGTCTCAGATTCATTGTCCCCAAGTGTACCTTCAACCAAGTACACTCAGATCTTCTTATCTAGCTTAGACATTAATTTGCATAGGTTCAGGAGTACAGTGAACTGTTCTATATCATATATCGTGGCCATCTACAAAGTAGAAATTTCATTCGCGATGTGAAATAATAGTAGCAGTAAAAAGAAACGTCCTGCAATTTTTCGCAGCACTTACTTTCCTTTGTACACTTCAATCAATGTAAGGTTTATTCAAGTTTCCTAGTTTTTAGTACGGCAATCTTATTTCGCCACTAATCCTGGGGAGAAATAGGGGAGTTAGAATTAACTCCATTGCTGGATTGTATTTCATTGACCTTGTACTATATGCTTATATAATTTTCTTTTTTTTTTTTCTTTTTTATTGAGCATTTCAACCTTAGACGATACTTGAACCTTCTTCTTACAAAGTTACTTGTGTGTCGCTGCTTGTACCGCCAAATGAATTCTTAGACTTGATGCCTGTTGGAAATAATTAATCCATTTCCGTATCAAATACACTATTACGTACACAAGTGTACGAGTATTATACCGAATCTTGCCAGAGGAATAATTTGAAGAATATGTTCATGAATTTGAGGAATACACGCATTCAGATTTCAAAAGCTATTTTCTCCATGTGGCTTAATTTTCGTAAGCTGGATAGTGACGAGTATTCGAATAAATACGTGATGTAACTCTTGGCCAAACTGGACAAAATCTTCAAGTCTTGACAGCCGAAATTATTCAACTATATGGGTAAATTTCAGGATTCAAGAGACTAAATATCGTCCGATATCTAAAAAATGTCTCGTTTTTCGTTGCTCGTCACAAGGGAGTTCATTACAATATATCGTTGATATTTTTTGGGATGCTAATTCCATCGTTAATAAGTATAAAAATACCAGAAAAAAAAGATTACACCCCCCCCCCCCTCCGCCCTCCCAAAAAAAAAAGGTGTCGAAATCACGCAAAACTGTAAGAAAAATTGAGTTTATTTGTTATTATTGAATGAAAATGAAAATTATTCTCGGTGTAAATTTTTTTGAGGCAGAGAGATAGTTAATATATATGTTCGAGTGTTATCTACAGTTCTCCGCAAAATTGAATATGAGATCTTAAACGGTTGTCGAAATATTGTGACAACACCGACAAGAAATATACTTTTCATGTAATCACTTTTGATCGAAGTCTTTGTTCAATTTTTGTTAGAACCGTGGCACTTACGCTTTTTAATAACTTCTACCTAAAAATACCAATAGAGGCTCTTTTCATTCAGCCGAGTAGTAAAGAAAAAGGGCCCTAGAATTCGTAGAACTAGACTTTCAGGCTGAAGCTTGGTGTTTTACTACCTGCGATCGGTCGACCCCGCTTCACTCCACGTGTTTTGCTGTTCCCTCGACAGAAAATGTTGTTTTTACCGAAAAAAAAAACAGACAAGAATACTTGAATTATTTTTCTCACAAAACAAAGAAAAAAAAATCCCTAATCTTTTCTAAGAATAAAATTTTTTTTATACTGCAATCTGTTAAATCAGTTCCGTTACACAGTCACTAAATGAATTTTGTACGTGCAATGATGTTTCAATTATCCAAGGATGTACCATACATTTCGACGTTCTTTGGAATAACTTATACATTTTAATTTAATGTATTGTCATTGAAGTATAATATCACGTACAACTGCTTGCACACTGTGACATAGATTGTAAATAATCACCGTTGTCTACTGTTAGAAAATAAATATATATTTTCTGCAAATGTTATTTAAGAACAATAAGTAAAAACGGTTCGTTCCATGTAATTTACGCCAGATATACGAAGTGTAGCATCAAACAACCGTAAATATTAAACGTGAGTGAAAAAAGTTAACGGCAGAATTATTTCAAATATCATTTATAAATTAATATTGCTGCCGCTCAAGCTTCTCGAATTGCTTGGTTTCATATACCGATATGCTTAACCCATGCCATACCTATTTTTCGCGACATACCTACAATGCCTGGATCTGTGTTACGACATCCGATTTTATGTCATAACTTTCACCAAAATAGTCGTATTTTGATTTGTTGTTTCTTTTTGTTTTAATTAGATTAGTCACTTTGTCGAGAAATCCATCCCGACATTGACAAAGTTGCAAAATCTGGAGACTTCTGATATATAATACATGGAAAAAAAATTTCTCTCTGTCTTTCACGGTTCAGCTTTGAGACTTTTAAGACTCCAGTGTAGCGTTCTAGGGTTAGGAAGATGAAATACTAAATCAACAAAAATCGGAATCTTTCTCCCTTTCAAACGATGGATCCTCTTTTAACTTCTATTTCAATTCAACGAAGTGTATCCATGCGTCTTTCCAACCAGCACATCAGATTTATTACTTTAGTGTCTAATGAATTATTCAAGAATCATGTTTTCCCAAGATGACGTTACGTATGATCCAATTCACTTTATGATGCCATGTGATCACACGTCAGGAGGAGACGAGGTGTATCTTCACGACTTACTCAATCCAATATTCAAGCTCACACGTACCAATTACGTGGACGAGGTTACTGACTCCCGTGTATATTTACACGTGATTGCCTCGATTGCGTACATTTGCCAGTTACGTACGTAGGCGTACACAGATTCAAAATACGTAGTGATGGGTAGGCTGTTCGTAGTATTAGATACTTAAGAAGACTTGGCACTCGGTGCTAATGGTTGCCATATCCAAGAATAGTCCATACTCACTGTTACTTCGCTTTTTTTTTTTCTCCTCGTCTTTTTCTTACCGCTGGTTTTCTTTTCTTCCTTCTCGACTTTTCAAAATTGCTTTGTACGCTTTGTGAACTGGTTTTATAAAGCACTCTTAGGAATAGGGCAGTTGATGAGATGACTGATGAACAAGCGATACGATGACATGACTGACAGCAATTACGAGCTTGTCGGAAGACGAAACATTCTTAGAATTAGCCACTCTCCTAATTAGGACAGGTATTGAGGGGGATTTACAACCGTGTATAAAAGCGCAGCTGAGTTTTTTTTGTCCATCATACACGCGCATTAATATGCGGATTCATTCCGGTTGCGTTTTAGTTGCATACGAGTAGATCGGTTGAAATTGACATTCGATCCAAATCTAATCAGTGTCATGGCCAACGTCTTTTTTTTTTATTGTACTGCCTATGATCGATTGAATTGTCCGTGTGAAAACCTTCTTGCACGTGACTTATAAAATATATAACGTGTCATTCGCCCTGAGGCGGTGCCAGTTTTTATTTACAAAATAACGGATCGCAGCAGTGTTAAAAACGGTTACACTATGTCGTCGTCAATTTTATTACGGCAAAAAGAAAAGATTACACGATTTTCTAACGACGATACGATGATAGGAATGCTGGGTTTCGGCGAATATTACTTCAATGTTCATCTAAATTGAAACTGACGTCGGTAATTCGTCCATATTGCCAGTCAGAAGAATTTTTTTTTCTACTTTTTGATCTATTTATTCTAATAACTTGAATACTGCTGAACTCATCAGGCCCAAAATCTAATCAGTTCTGAGTAGTCATTTAATTCCGTTCGAACATCCATTCGATAATGGTCGGAAGTTATTATCTAGATCTTAAAACCTTTCATCTTTGGAATTTTTGCGATAACTTCCCTTTCATTTTTTTTTTCTCTTCGGAAAAATAATAGTGGGGAAATTGAAAAATAACATCAAAAACTGACATCTGATTTGTTAGTTCTTTATCGGGAGGTGTTTTGGGGTTACAACTCAGAGTGAACTTACCGCAAGTGAAGTGGTAGCTGACAGTTTGCGTAATCAGATTGAACCGCGAGGAGGCCGGATATCCGTTCTTAACCGGATATGGCCTTTACTGAAACGGATAAGCAGTATCCTTGCGATCATAATGTAACAGTCTGACCAATTCGCGTAAGGTTAAATGATTCTTGGATTTCGAAAGAATTTAAAATGGTTTCGCAATGTTGTTCGGATGATTTTGAAGCATCTCGAAAAAGTTTTGACGCTATTTTAAGATTCAGACAAATCCAATGACCTCAAACTATTTTTCAATCTACAGCTTAGACCGCTTTCCCACGGTTTTTCCATGGTTTTAGGAAATCTCGTGGGAATGGAAGAAAGGTTTTGAGAAATTGAGAAAACCGATTTCGCGTGGATTTGCGGAGATTTGAAAACATTCGAATAATACTTCACCCGATTTGAAGTCACGGAGTTTAGGGACCTTCAGGGTTTTCAAACAGCTGGAATGGATTATATTGACTAGTCCGTTCCAGATTTTGGGGGTGGCAATCCTAGCGTGTGTTAGTCAAACGAACACCTGGAGTCAGTTGTATTTTCAATTCTGATGCGCTATGCGACGGGTGTATGCTCGTTCCATTCCCGAAAGCCCGATGTTAACAAAGATGAAAATTCATGACGACCGGCCGGAGAGCGTCGTCCAGTGCATCCCAATCGAAAGATCGTCAAGATAAAAACTACGGATCGAAGTGTACCAAACCCTGATATGGGCACCTTGGAAAGTATGTGCAGCGCATCGCGTGCACGCACTAAATAGAACCACGAAAGTGCGCAGCAGCTAAATCCTCAGAGTCCATTCTTTTGAATTCGGTGGTCGGCCAGCAGCTGTTTCGGCTCTGCGACGATGACATCCGGAGGTAAGAATGGCAGGTCGTAAGGTCGGAAGACGCGGACCAGGCGGTCCTGGAACCTTTGTCGCTTTTGTTGACGAGGGTGCGGAACGACGACGACGACGAAGGTCTCGGTTAGGTTTTTCTTTTTTACTTACGGAACAACAGGATTCGGAAAATGGGAACCGAGGAAGAGGCCGAGTACGGAGAATATGCGCGTTTCCCTTTTGTAACGGGATGCTTTTCTCATTCTTATATCCTGATCGTAAATCCTGCCTACCCGCGCTAAACAAAAATTACTTACCTACCTGCTTACCCAATGGATATATTTCTATGTATATGTACCAATATGGTCAACTCAAGGACTTTCCTCTCACGCCTGTTCAAAGATTCACGAAATCCACGTTTCTCCTGCAAATTTTGGAAAGGCAAATTTTTTTCTTGTCTCTTTTATCCTATTCTGTGTATTCTTTTTTTTGCATGTGTCCTTTTCGGTAATGTTTCCCCGAAATTATCTCGAATTTTCACCAGAATCGTTATTTTTTTTTTTTTTTTTTACAATAATGAAATTATCAGACAAGTAATTTATCTTATAAACCATACTTGGTTTCTACAAGGAATTAAGCACCTTTACAGAACGTGAAGATACAGCATTTATAGATGTTTTTTTTAACATGAACTCAGTGGGTTTAATTGGAACTATACAGTTTATTTACGATGTTCTTACATTTGTATTCAAGCAACCGTATTCCGCATTCGTCATTCAGTTTGCAAAGAACGATGTGAAATTTTAGTTTTGAAGATTATCGAGGTTTACCAAGTCCTGGATTTGTTTTGAAATTATGGAGAGCAATTTCTTGCTAAAAATTATAGCGATAATCAAACAAAAATGCAAAACGTGATTAGGTGTTTGAAAATGAGTATTTCAAAAATGTGAAAACCACGTTGCGAATCATCACAGAGCAATGGAATTCCAATAATGGCTAATAGCGTGAATGAACGTTATTGGAACTGAACGTATAATTATTGGTATATCAATTTAAGAATAATCAGAAGTGAAAATCTTCGATGCATTTAAATATTTATTCACAAGACAAATCTTAAAACAATTGAAGCCAGTAGAAATAGTTAACGATTAATGTAATCACTTGGATAGCACCCCGGTGAATTAAAAGTCACCCTGTAGATTGCGGCGCATCTTTTGGTTCACAAGGAAGTTGCATCAACACGTAATACCCGGTGGTGGAGGAAGGTGCATGCTATGACTTATACGTTATGGTGATGAACCGGTTTACCGTTCGGCGACTCCTCGGTGAAGAAGCAGTAGAAGAAGACGAAGAAGAAGACGAATAAGAATAAGAACAGAAGAAGGATGTCGCGACAGGGAGAAAAAGCGAGGTAGGGAAAAACCTGAATGAGCGAAGAAAGGCCGTGCAACAATGCTGCTGAGGAGACGGCCGAGGGCGCATACTTGCACCTAAAGTACCTAAGTACGTACCGTGTACACGTGTACGTATGTATCTACAATAATCTATACGCACGAATGCCTGGAGTTGGCTGTATTTGTGTAAAAGTATTCCTTGAACTACCGCAGGTATGCCGACTAGTCTGCAAAAGAAGGTCGAAAAAAACGGAAGAAACCTTCAGAGAAATTTAAACATTGTTGCATCTAGTACGATGGTACATTTTACATCCACGAGCCAATTTCTCGGTCCATTTTTTTCCCCACACCTATGAAGTCCAACAATTAATTGTACGACCATTTCTGTTCGTAATAACGTATAGTTGTTTCGATTTTATGAAGTGCGAATCAATCATGTTCTATTCATTGTTTCATTCTTTATTCGTAACAGATTTAGAGTTACGGAAAAACGTATTTGACGTAATAATCATGCTAGCGAACAAATCGGAAATACCGTTGTCGAGAAGTGACTACGAGTCGTCTGGAATCAGTTCAACTTGAGTTTGTAAGTTGCTCGTTGATCGGTGATTGTTTTGGAATAATTTACGTAATAGAGGGACGAAGTTACGATTGTGAGTTTACGGAGGTGTGGTGAGAACCTTTACAATTTTGATAAACCTCTACGACTCTCTGCCCAGTCACAGACAGTAATTAAGTCTCAGCGTACGAATTTTAATATCTTTGAAACAACAAGGCTCTGTTAATTAGATAAATTCAAACGGTTATCAGATTATAGTAAATTTTTGACGGGGCTTTAACGCGTTTTTATGATTTTTGGACTCAACTCCAATCGATTTCGAGATAACTGTGATAATATTTTTTCTCAATTCTTTACGAATTTCTCAAAATTTTTACAGTGATCCTTCAGTCTGTCGACAATTACAGGAAATTTCAATGTTATCGACTGATTTCCTGTGTCGTAGCCTTCGATAATTTGAATGATAAACATGAAGATACCCGAAGGTACCTTTTGATAAAGAGAGGATCACTTGTTGGACCATACCAACAGCACATGGAATCTAAAAATTGCATTTAGTGAAAGTTTCATCGTTAGGATTTGTCGTCTCTCCAACTGAGGTATCTTACACGCTCAACGATGAATAATTAACGGTCACAGTAACAGTAACATTCACATTAACATTCTTAAAGCCATCCGCAGGTTTGTAACCTTATACCGCATCGTGAGTAGAGAGTCCGATAAGAAGATGAAAACGTTGGACTTTGGGACGTTGGACTTTCTGGGAAGGAAAACGACGTGTTTCTCCGCCGTGGAACTTGGTAATACGAAACATGAAATTCGCGTTAATACTGTACGGTACTAGAATACGCATTCATCCAATTACACAACTATGTCTTGCAACGTCAATGGAAACGTTCAAAACAAGCACATCGATGGTCGGAAGTCTGGAATCATTTGTTAAATTTGGAATCGTTCGATATCAGCTGGTACAACACCAAACGACACTCACAACCAAGACTTCCAATTGCTGATTTCTCACTATGCGCCAAGTTCAAAGATCGATGCGGAAAAATGTGCAGATTCGGTAGAGTGTGTTCGAGCGTACGAATGATACCACGGCAACTTTTACATTCGAGGCTGTATTCTTTTCTTCGCTCCATTTTCGCACTGCAATGTTTCCACGAATTCCGCAATTCGCCCCAGCTAACTGCGCACCAATATTTTTATACCCTGACGGTATTCACGGACGAGTGCAATGGGTGGGCACAAGGTACACAACCTTGCTACCTACCCGTGCCCACTACCGTGGCCTAAGAGAAGGAAGAAAGAGGCTTTCACGGGCCCCAGAACCAGGGCCAGGTGCGAAATGAATCGCCCTGCTTTTTCGAGGGCCCCAACGCCTCTCCGCCTCTCCTGCAGGGCCGTGAACCTTTCTTCTGTCAGTTTCCTTCCGAAAGAGACGACGCGACGCCCTTTGGTACTTGGGTAGTACTGGATATCGTTCCGCGTCGCGTGTATGCACCAATTTGCATTAATATGCCCGATGCATTCGTTACAATCAACCGGCTAGGCTTCGAAATCCTCTATAACAGTGAACCGGCTCTTGTTTTCGACAATTCATTCCACGTATAATGAAACGCCCTGCTCATCCTTCTTATTGCTTCATCCTTCTCGCCATATAAATCTCCGCACCGTCCCTACCTCTCCTACCTTTTACCTCACCCAGGTACTTTTCGAGACACATATATATTATAAAATGCTTCTACCTTGCCTGTGGCGTCATAAGTTACATACAGGGTGATTGTAAAGTAAATGTTCTTTGTTCTTGGATTTGGTATCTCAGATTCTGGATGAAAATGTTCTCTTCAAGTTCGAGTCGTCAGGCATGGGTACAATATTGCAATCACAAGCTTGGTCATTATAATTCAAGTAGGTACTCGATGTTAAGAAAAAGAATTCCTTCTGTTTGCACAGTTTTTTTATCATTCCGTAAGAGGCACATTTCACGAAAGTGTTTCATCGGTGTATCGACTTAACGGCAATATTCCGAACAAACCAACTTTCAATGTAATCCAGTGTTCAAATGGATTGAATTTGTTCGAATCTCTCAAATTCTAGGACATAGAAAAAATTCTACAAAGTGTTGTACAAAGTGTGCTGGGCAATTGGACACAAGTTCATCTTTTTATTATTTCTTTATAACGCTCTCAAACAAATTTCATTGCCATTGTCTGCATTTCGTAAAAAGTTTTAACCAAATATCGAACTTTACGAACCTGGTTACATCGAAACTATCGATAGGTAGTTCTATGGGATCCACAAGAAAGTCTTTAATAATATTTCGACCCCGTAAAACGCAGTTCAGTGTAACCAGCCATCCTCAAATCCTCGGATCGAGCTTTGATGCTTTTTGTTCCCGTATCCGGACTGCTTTAGTCCACCTTGATGACCCAAATCCCTCGATCTTTCGAGCGTAACCCTCATTTCTTTTCTAGTTCAGGCCTCCAAGGTAAAACTTGGTGTAGTTTTCTCACCTGCTTTCACCGTTCACCCTGCACCAAAGAATCGTTGCCGTTTTTGCACGGATTTTCATCCATTTTTTGCTCATTCCATAGACCGTGCTCGGTTAATCCGGCGAACTGAAAACTTCGGCTCTTCTAAGCCTTTCCCCGCTTCACCTGGTGATTACGATCTTTAGATAAAACTTGACGGTTTCTTGGCCTTTTGTACCTCGTACCTGTGACATACGTTATTTCGCAAGAGTTTTACCCGGTTTCGTGCATATCACTAGCTTTCGTAGACTTGAAAATTCACAAGTTTCACGCGATTTCTCAACTCTTTTACCTCATCTTATCGAAACTCTCACTGCTGATCGTGAGACAAATCGTCGTAGAATTAAAGGATGCAGGGTCATTGATGAAAAATGAAAATTTTTTTTCATCATGTTTTGGAAGAGATACGTCGTGTCCCAGAACTTTTTTTTTTTTGAACTTATGGCAATGTAATGATCAATTTGTTCGAGATAGATCAAAACAACGCCCGTCGTGTTCCACGTTCCCCTAACTTCAAAAGCAAAGTGATGGGGCAAAAAAATTTTTACTTTTTTCGATTTTCATAAATTACCATAACGTAAATGCACATAACGTTTCTGGTACGGGTTTTTTATTTCTCTATTTATTTATAACGTTTTGTTTCATTCAAATTGATCACATTAATAAACACAAATTAATCGTTCGTCTCATATTTGTCTCAACAACGGCGTCTTAGCTAATTCGGTTTGGTTATTTAATTGATCCTCTGGGCGATATATGCCGCTAGTCAAAGGATCTACAGACATTTAAAATGATAATATAGACGATAATTGTTGCTCAATCTTCCTATCAAATGTTTGTTAGTATGTATATATGAAATACTTGTGTCACGTGTATACATAGCGTCGTTTCATCAATGAATAACGAATTCCATCGAAAAAATTATCATCTACTTTCCGTTCTCCGCCACTGAATACCAACGTACAGTTCTTATCGCTTCCGTCAAGGATTTTTTTCTAGCATAAATACGTAGGCGCAGGTCAGGTTCAAAGACGCTTGTAACAGATAAAAAGAGCGTCGACCGTATTCAATTATTCAATGCGTACGGTTTAATGCGGCGATTGATGCGCGTTCTTCCAATTTTTAAAATACATCATGGAAAATCGAATGTTTGCTCATTCGTATTAACGGTTTTCAGTTAAAAATTTAAAAGTAAAATATCGATCGATCATCAATCCGAAAGATCATTTACCAAACTCCAGACGTTTATCAATTAAAATTTTCTACATTGATGATGGTTTCCATACAAGAAATATTTAAACATAACGACAGCAAAAACAAATAAAAAAAAAAGCATCATTCATCGTTGAATTCCGGTCGTTTCATTTTATTAATCACGTACAAGCTATTTTGACGATTATGATTTCAAGGAAATGGATTCCAATTTATTGTCTTACGTAACATGAATTCTTACAATATTTGTCTTATCTAAGTGTTTCATGTAAACGTTGACTCGATAAAAAAATGATTTTGCAGTATTACTAGATAATATTTTAGCTTCCAACAAAAGCAAATTAAAAGTTTCAAAAATGGTAATATGGTTTATCCGATATCTGCCTGAAATTTTCGGTTTTACGAAGCTTCTGGAGCGTGCGCAAAATTCGCTGTTTCCGAACGGTGCGGCGAAATTACGTTGGCGCATGCGCACAACTGTATCGCTCGGTTTTACACACTAGGGCTTTTCTTGGCACAAGCGCACTTCCCGCACTTTTAACACAATATACTATTTTGGCGCGCTTAAGAATATTTACTTATGGAATGCTCCCTTTTAGTTCGGATTTGTTACAAAAAAGAAAAAAAAAAAATTGAATCATTTTATCTTGAAATTTCTCACTGCAAACACGGAAGCTTGTATTCTATTATTTTTTCTGGGTTCATTAAATTTACATTGAAATTAATCGCTTAATTTCTTTTTCATCATGCTTGAAAATTACCAAAGTTGGTCTGTTTTTTTTTTCCCCCCGTTTCCTTGGTCAATTTTTTTGTATAACTTGCAGAGTTTAATCTCATTCCGTTACATAGCCAGTGGGCTTGAAAATTTGTATATTCAATTTTTATTCTACCTTCGTAATTCTCTTCTATGCGAGTCCCGTAACGCGATGTCCGGAAGTATCTTGAAAAGATATCGTCTCCGTGGGCTGAAGTTTCGCCCACCCACACGTTTCATGGCTGTTTCAGGGTCAGTCGGTTAGTGTGTGTGTGTTTTTTTTTTTTTTTATTTTATATCATTTGAGCGGCGAATGAGACGCCGGATGTTGATCGCGGACCCATCCGTGCAGCCACTCTTTATCTCACGCGATATCTACCATCCCCCGAGTTCGACCTTAATTTTATGAATGCCCGCCGCAAGAGAAACCCTTTCGAGAGAAAGTCGCTTGCTTAATTGTCCTTTTAATTACTTGCGGCATATCGTTCTGTCGTGAAAAATGATGAGTCATTTCGAAAACGATACCGACCGACCCGCTACTATGTTCTTTTCTCTTCGTTGAAAACAACAATACCAAGATTTTGTTGTCTTTGTCTTACTACTGTGCCGTATCCGTTAGAGTGGTCCAAAAAATCGAATATTTTTTTTTTTTAAATCACACGTATGATTAATGTAGCAAGAGGAAATAAGACTAATATTAATATTTACTGGCTGCTGACCGAAATTTTCTGTTTTCCAGTTAGAAACTAATGTTAGTTATTTGTGAAATTTTCGTAGCCCGGTAACGAGGCAATGTACATAAATGCCCGATACATGTTTTTGTAAGGAATACAATTCTCTTCAAAACGAATATCATATAATTTTTTGACAACTAAACTCTTTCAAAAGTTATTCAAGGTTAAAGTTGAAATCGTGTAAAAATTCACTTTATCCGAGACCGACAGCGAAAATACTCGACTTATCGCAAAATATTTCTTTGTCAAGCATTCTAATCGCTTAAAAAATCATGTTATTTAATAAATCATCAACTCGAGCAAATTTATATTGTAATTATTACAAGTCATGATATGTCATGTACGCAATTACACTTTAAGGAGGAAGGCCACTGTGACGGCCGAAAAAATGACAGATGTTTAAGAATTTTTTTCACGAAGATAACTAATCAACAAAGACATCGTATTGTTGATATTTTATCAAGTGTATACGAAACTTGTTTCATATAAATTTCAAAAATTAACAAGCATGCGGGCCTTGACTAACGATTAATAAAAAAATCGCCTCTCCATTGTGGCATTGACATCTTGATGAAGGGTGGTCTGAAAATAAAAAACAAAATTTTATCAACGTTTATACAAATGTAACTATCGTTATGCGTAGCCGTATTATTGTTATTATTATGCTTCTTTTTTTTTCAATCTACAAAACGGTGATGAATTAAAATTTTTTTGTATCTTTAAGGTCGTTTTCTCTCATTCAAATAGTTCGTAATAACAGTAATGATTAAAAAAATTTAAATCGGCTACGTACAGACTTAACCACTGCCATTGGTGCTTGGTTGGAATTGGTACTTGAAACAAAAAAATAAAATTTAAAAAATAAAAAAATCGAAACACTTGGCTTTTTGAAAAGCTTACGTAGAGCTCGTATTTTTCTACGCGGAATGGAATACACCGAATACAGTACTAACCGACTGACTGACTGTTAGAGATATGAGAAGAGATCTGGCTGGTCGATAACTCTGGCAGAGTGGATATCGCAGCAAATATCAAGCGAAATACTAAGATGTAGTTTAGATAATTGCCCGACATAATTTGGTAGCTGCTTCTCATTTTTCGTCGCGCGTTTCGCACCTCTTAACGAAGATCTATATTTTTAAATAATGATAGTTATGCATGTCACGTGTAAATGTATTCCCAATAAACGGAAAGAAATTGTGACAAATTTCGTGACAAGTCGCTTCCGACAAATCGATACCGGAATGTAATAATTCTGGATGATTACCGAGTATGTGTTCGATACGGAGCGTGTGAGACTTTAATTTGTGCAATCATGAAACTGTATTATCGTATTTTTCGCGGGAAATTGAATTGAATTTTTGTTGGTTCATCAAGTTTTTATATTTTATAAATTAGAACCGATTTGGGTTTTATTAATAATTTTACTTTATGCCAAAGTTTAAATTAGTTCGGCGTTTATTGATTCAAATTATTTCAGATTGCGTTCGTCATGGAAATGTATAGGTTCTCATAGATATGTCGGACGATTGATGGGTTGAAATTTTTCACAGTTTCAATGAAATCAATCGTAGCATCGTCGCAAATATTAAAAGAAGGTATCTTCGCTTATCTAAACCTAGTAAATGGTAAGTAAGATACAGCAATTTTTCAGAAAATATAAGCAGAAAGATGATTCCCCATAGATATCATTTTTTGCTTATCATCTACAATTTAAAAAAATATCTTTACAGCGATTGAGTACCGATAGTGAGATTATACCTTGATTACATCATCAAATTATTATTAATATCGTATCTATTGACTCGATATCAGTTAATCAAATCAAAGTAATTTTGTTTGTTATTATTGCAGATTCATTTGCATGTGCTTTTAATTATGTAATTCTAAACTTTATCGGCACGTAAATAATTTACCGTTACATTTATTGAATATACAGGTAATTGAACACCAAGAATTAAATTTTCAATTTTATTGCAAATCTACAAATTCGTTATAGAAATGTTTTTTTCAAACTGGTTCTTCATTCATTTCATAACGGTGACGCTGTATTTTGCGATAACTAAATGCAACGGCCAATCTGGCAGCCGATACAGATGATTATGAATTTTAACGCGTCAGAAACGAGGCGTTTTATTTTTTTGCCTGTGCGATAACCCGCGATTATCTTTACTCATCCTCAATTATACCGAAATGAGAGCTGATTACGAATTTTGGACTCAATTTAATCCGAGGCATTCAGATAAGGAACCGTCCTTGTCTTCGCACGATTGCTTCGGTATGATTGCGAAATATGCTGCTATCTTTTGCAGCCTCCGTTAGTTACTAAAACAACGCAGAAATCATCAGAAATCTCGGATGAATTATAATTGTCAGGATATTTCTACCGACGCATTATAATTTTCCTCAAATTTCTCTCATCCAATCTGTGACGTCAAAAATTAAACAATTAATTACAAATAATTTTGGAGAGAAGTTACCTGAAATGAACAAAAAAAAAAAATAATAATAACTTTGAACGAATCTTTTTCTCTCCGGTTATCAATTTTTCGTATCAATTGATTATTTTTTTCTTCTCTTTTCTTTTTTTTCTTTTTTTGTCTTTTGCGCTAATTAAATTTTTTTCATTTTTTTTTTACTCCGTATCGCACGCGGTGTCGATAAGCAAGCGAAATTCGCTGGCTTCAGACAAGCTGCCGAATACTGGCTTTGGCTGACAGCTGTTGATGCTTATAATTGGGTCACATCGCATGATATTGCATGTATTGTACGTTAGTTATACACGATTAATATCGTAATTTGGCTTTGGAGATGGTGCTAGCCTGATTTTCTTGTCTTGACGTTATCAATGTCGCGTTATATGATCTATAAACCTCACGTATATCGTAGAATATCACGTGACGTTCGTGTATAAACGATGGGCAGTCGTACGGATTCCCGCCGGATGCTGAGCAGATCTTTGGGGACGAAATAAATGTACCTGTTGCAGGTTTGACGCAGGAAACTCGTCGCGTGCTTCTCTGTTTTGTTATATTACACAACTCTGCAAAGAAATTTTTTCGTCTTTGTTCTAAAATTTATTTTATGATTTTTCTATTCATTGCGCTCCAAAATAAAGGAAAAGTACCCATATTTCATATAAAGTTTGGCTTTTGTAGTAGTTTTCATGATGATACATTTTTTTTTTTAGTAATCGTCGATATTTTTGATAATTCTGATATGTTTAAAAGTACCGTCAAAAAAAAAAAAAGGTGGAATAATTTTAAAGAAGTAGTCTCTGGATTTTTAGAGAATAACAAAGTTGAAAATTACCAAGAGCTAGTTGAAAACATGTTGAAAAATTTTAAAACCACGGGTTGCAGAATTTCTCCAAAAGTACATATGCCGCATGTTCATTTCGATAAATTTGAACACAACATACTTTGAAGAACAAGGAGAACGTTTTCATCAAGGTATTATGAACTTCGAACAACGTTGTCAGGGAGCTAATACAACGAAAATATGATGGGGGACTACATTTGGGGGTTTAGTGAGAGAAAGTACTTGTGAACATGAAAGAAAAAGTAATAGGGTTCACTTTTAAACTTTTTTCCACTATTTTGTTGTTTGATACGATAGTGAAAAGTTGATGAAAAATTACATATAAATATATTTGTTTCTAATTGTCAATAAATAAAAATTTTAACTACGGATTTTCTAAAATACTTTTCCACCGTTCTCCTGGATACAAAAGCAAACTTTTCCAGGGAATATACATTTTTTTTTTCGTCCAACTGTCGATAAATCTATCGAAATTTCATACCTTCTTATCAAAATCGAAACTCGTCTTGACCTGTGCTATTTACGTATACACCGATAAATCCAATTGTTACAGAAAATGCGAAAAATCTCGTATTACGATATTTATGGCGTACCTTGCAAATGATTTATACCCAGAGAATTGAAACTTATTGTTAGTCGAGTTAGCAGTATTTTTGCAAATAGAAAATGGAGTAAAAGATAATTGTTACGAATGAGAATCGAGAATTTACTGTTACTTTTATCAACGTTAACCAGTTACGGGCGATTTTCTCATCGATATTCAGATTGAAACACGAAAAGACCGATGAAAAGAAGGATTGAAAATAAAAACAAAACTTTTAAATGAAACAATCAGTCTCGCAGGGAGTTGGCGACTCTCGCATTCATCGGACGGTGCCAAAACGAAAAGGAAACTGGAAAACTTTCCACGTCACAACCTTATCACAGCTTATTTACAACTTCAAAATGATCTTTGCTACTTCGTATGACTGTTAAAATATTAATAATAAGTAACAAGTCTGGGCCCGAATCATCGAATTTTGATAGTGTTTCGATTTTACATCCTATATAGTGCATCCGCCATCTTGGATTCAGAAATTATGAAATTCCGACTTCAGATTCGTGATCAGCGACCCCAAAAATCCTCGGGCAAAAAAATATTGAGTTGAAAAATGTGTGACTGAAAGGTGACAACTTTGTCACCCCACTTCGACTTGGCTTACATATATCGTTATATCTCTAAAACTATTGATCTAATTGTAACGAAATGTGGCTTAAAACTTGGCCAAACTCCGCAGTTATCCACAAAAAAGTACAAATCAAAATCGGTTCGGTAGTTCTGGAGTTTTAAGTTTTACGCGTGTGGAGAGGAGAAGAGAAGAGAAAATGGAATAGCCAAAATCTTATGACTAATATCTGTAAGCCGTTTAACGCTATTTGTGGCAGAAGATGGCCGAGAGCCAAAATGATTTACATGTCGCCATTACTGCGTTTCAACTGTTTTTTTTTTATTGTATTTTACTTTTTGTTAATTATTGTCTGCAGTAATTTTGCGGAAATTTTCCCGCAGGCTCGTCGATGAAATTATACGAAGAAGTTTTTCCATCACGCTCGTTTTTTCGTCATCTACTTCACCCTTGCCGACAATCCGTTATATATATACAAATTTTATCGGCCATTATCAGCCTTGGAGCTTGAGTTATGACTCGAGTCTGGCAAAGCCGTAGAAATATCGCTTCTAGCTGTATTCTAACGCAGCATCGACACGCCCCTTTAGAGTTATTCAGCGCAGAGTTAGTTTTGTTCAAAAGTTCTGGCGAGCGTTTTCCTTAATGAAAAAGCATTACGTGCTTGCGAATCGTGGATATGAAAAAAAAAAAAAAAAAAACAAGTAATAGAGAATGTTCTTTTTTTTTTTTTTTTTTTTAAAACCCATGTTGTTTAAATTGTTATTCTTTTATCGTTGACGCTGGAATGTTAACTAAAAACTTTTTCTCGTAGTTCTTCGGTGTTTCCGCACAGCAATCGTAAAATTACTGATAATTTGAAAAATATCTTTGAATCTTGCATATGTATAATAAAATAGCAATGTAAAATAATATGAAAATATACTGGAATTTTACTTGCATTCTGAGCTAATTACCCACGTATTACGCAATCGGTCGAAATAATATGTCCAGTTTCGAATCGAATTTGTAGATAACCTCACAGACCGCAGACACTTAATTCTTATCGTTATATTTTACAGTTTAACCAAAATTATCAATTTATGCACATAATGTATATGCTTTTCAGCGAATGTCTGTGGTCGGTCTCGATTGCAGTGCAGCGAACAAAAATTTCAAAATTTTTTTTCAACGTACGACAGACATAATCAGAACTGAACGTTTGATTTTTCAAATTCATTTTATTGGTGAATATAAATGTGTAGTCGAAGAGAAATGTCTTTCATGACAACATTATTGACCAGCATGAACTTAATACTTTGTCTTCGTCAATGAATTTTATTATTGAATTCATTTTTTGTAACTTAAAATTTGTCGCTAAATGTAAAGTGTTAATTCTTAGAGACTTGAGTATTTATCTTGTCTTTTCGTTTTATAATTTTCTTAGTTTCTTCGTAAGATTCTCTGTGTTAAAAATGATCACGCCTTATTAATTACGCGCTATTGATATTGAAACAACAGGGATAGCAGAGTATACCGGATACCTCGATAAGAAAGTACGTTGATTTCGAATACGTAGAAAGAAAATTCTCAAAAACTCTGTGTTGACCAATAATAATTATACGAGCCATTTTCAACGAAGGAATTAATTTTTCTTCCATTCAATTGATCGATTTTAGAACATTGTAAAAAATTGTTAAAAAAAACTTGAAAAAAAAAACAGTCAACCTTTGTTTGGAATTGAATTTTTTTTACAATGCTATATTTAAGCCTCAAGATCCAATTACCTTTTTTTCATCAATGTATATATTTAAAATGCATGTACCAGTTTGCGCGGTAAAATTATTAAAAACAATCGTTGCCTATTGCTGGAGAATATGAGATTCGATCTAAAAAAAAAAATTTTACCAACATGTTTTTTTTTTCAGGCAATAAAAATCGCATATGAGTTATCGCAGAGATGAGCAGAAAATATCTCATCTTTTGGAATTAATATTTTAATAGATAAATTTTGATTCCATACATCGAATAATAATCAAAATTTTCATTCGTTGCGTATAAAATTTGCCTTCTTTTTTTTTTCTCTCACTCTACGTTGATAAATAAGTACGTAAGTTTTTGCTTGACAGGTATGCAACTGTCGCATGGAAAAAATCACGAACTTGTCTAAATTAGAGGCTCGTTCTCTTCTTTTAAGCAATAAATCGCAGCAACACGAAATTAAATGCTTCTTATTTCAGGAGCTTTAGTGTCCCGAATAACATGTGTGCAACCGTGTATATATATATATATATATATATATACACACACACATACGGACACCATACGGTCGTTAGAATTATTTTAAATTTCATTTCACGAGTTCGACGATGCTGGAAGAAAAAGACTGTGAGTCAGATCACGACGTCTGTCTCTCTCTCTCTCTCTCTCTCTCTCTCTCTCTCTCTCTCTGTCTTTCGTATCTAGTTTCGTGATCAAAATAATTCATTCAACAATTCGAATCACGCTTCCGGCCCGAAGAATTTATACGTACGGTCGTCGTATTACACATTATATCCATTTATACCTCGAGTGTCTCGCCCAGGCTCTGTAACTTGGATTTTTCTAAGAA
Source organism: Neodiprion virginianus (assembly GCF_021901495.1). Taxonomy (NCBI): domain Eukaryota; kingdom Metazoa; phylum Arthropoda; class Insecta; order Hymenoptera; family Diprionidae; genus Neodiprion; species Neodiprion virginianus. The sequence continues at coordinate 25,165,777 of NC_060878.1, read as the reverse complement.
ATTGTCATTCGAATTCGAATTCCGTTAGAGTATACAACGGATCACATGTATCGTCGGAGTCGAAGAGCGAACCATTTCCCATACCCAACGTATGGCACTAGGGAAATGGAAGTTTCTTTGTCGTTTTTTATTTTTTTTTTTTTTTTTTTTTCAAGGTGGTTTTAACACAATTTTTAACATCTATTCTTGATTCGTTCAAAAATGATGACTGATTTTTTTGATGGTAGAAAAAATAAATAACTAGATATAAATGTCTTTTTGTTTGAGAAATATCGCAATGAATTATTTTACGTCCTTCAAAAGTATAAAGAATATTGGACAAACGGATAGTTTTTTAAAAATAATCTGTGTTGGTTTTGTCTGATTCAAAAACGGTCCGGTTTATGTTCGGGGCGTATTTTCAATAAAATGAACTGTATTTCATTCGGTGTAAATAATTATTGAAAATCGTGGATTTTTTCCTCTTTGCCAAGTTTTATGTTTCATAGTGCTAATCTCAAATAAACATCCAGGCGAAAAAAGAGAATCAACTTTCGAAAACATGAGTTTAAAAATTTTTAACAAACATAATAAACTATTTCCATTATTATCGGAAAGCCAAAGTTGCAGATTGTAAAATAAATGATGCCACTTTTTGGCAGAACTTTCGGCTGCTTGACTTTCTCCATGCGTTTGATAGATTTGACTTATCGGGTTGAGCACCTCATAAGTCACTCGGTTAGGTGATTGTTCGATGTTTGAACACTATATAGACAGAAACAGCCGTTTGCAAGATGGATCCTCCTATTATCATCTAGTCAAAATATGAAAAAAAGCAGGTGAAAAGATCAGGAATTAGGAGGAAAATTTAATTTATAAGACTGAGAAATGTAGGAAATGAAAATTAAAAAAATTAAAAAGAAAAAAATGGGTGCGTGTACTTATGTACGCGCGTGAGAAGTTATACTTCTTTGGCATCATTAAAAAACAATAAAACAAATAACGGATGTCTTACATTATATTTAAATAATCTATTAAATTTTGTCACGAACTTTTTATTAAATGTTCTATTAAATTTATTTCTTTATTTTGTAAATTTTAAAAAACCAATAATAAATATTCAACATCGATAATTTAATAATATTTAGTATTAATTATATTAAATAATGATATTTTAATTTATATCAATAAATAATACATACGGATAACTAACCTCAATTATATTGGAGCACTTGAAAAAGTATTTTAGCACAATTTTTTCACTAATATTCACAAATAGTAAATAATATTAATCCAAATATTCAATTTAAATCACTACTGAATATATTTTATTGCCACATATATAATTCGCACTTGTATTAAAATAAAACACGTGTTGTGACTGTAAAAACTAAAACCATGTGGATAAATATTATAAATAAATATGAAAACAGTGATCAGAGGCGACAAGCGTACCAACATTAGCTTTTTTTCGAGACTTAATGAATTCGGTTGAGTGGGCAACTTCATCCTGTTAATTTTGTATTACAGTGATGCGCGCGCATTTTGAAATTTCACTCTCATCAGTTTTTCATAACGCGCCTAAAGAAGTACAACTTCAAAAAATTAAAAAGAAAAAACAACAGAAAAGTCAGAATTATAGAATGCCAAAATGTAGAATCTTTAGAAATAGCTTCGATAATATAGAATCGTATACAGATTCTAGATTTTCGTGTTCCAAGTTTCGTTTTTCCGTATATCGAGTTTCTAAACAGTTAACTTCCAAGTTTGTATAATACTACAAATTAGATTTTCGCGTCTTTGAAAAATCGACATTTTTCTCCTTCTATCATTCGGCCATTCTCTATTTTATTTTTCACCTCCACCTCCAATAAATTCAACGATATCTAAATTGTGGTTTGCAAAGGAAAGACGTTACAAATGTAATTTTTCGTTATTGTGGTCTCAAGAAATTTTGCTCCTTCGAGATCTTAATTTTTGATTACAACATATATCTTCCTTATCGTTAGTCAAAGTAAAACTGACTTGAAAATATATTTTCGAAATAAAAATGTGTCATTCTAATCGGTGGAACTTTCGAAAATCAATATTTCGAACAATTCATCATTCGTTATTTTATTTCCGCATGTTTCAAATTTCGATGCATCGGCTATTGCAAATTTCGAAATATTGATCCTTCCAAGTTTTGACCACCACTCCACCAACTCATCCCCACTGTTATCGCATTTCTAACCTTGGAAGTACCGGTCGATGTAGGATATCTTGTTGCGTACCGTACGAGCGATTGCCTGTGAGCAAGCTATCTTCAAAGGACTTCCGGTTTCTTCCAGTTTCCAGGAAACACTGCGCCACCTTATTTTTCCGCCCCAAACCGCGATAAGTCTATTTAAACGCTGCTGGCGTTCAATTAACCGCCAACCACGAAACTTACTATCGCAAGAAAGTTCTTTCGAAATTTTTATTACACGCCTGCGGTTGCGGACCAATGTTTGACTTTAACGCTACACACTTATGGCGGGGATCTCTTTAAGTTTAACGAAAGTAAGTCTGAGCAAATTCGAACGACACACGTTCAGATATTGACAACACCGGTGGACACGAATTTTGAGTACGGGTTCTTGATCTTAAATTTTCATCTTGTCCGCCGTAACTAATGAAAGAAGAAAATAGTTTCATTGGGTAAAGTTTGCTTTTGTAGAAAACGGAACGATATTTCGGATTTTAATAAAAATAACCTATTTTTTTTACAAATATTCATTGGACACGACAGTTGAACAAAATTTTGTTTTCCGTTTGAATCACTTTTATACAAAATTTTTTCTGTTTTATTCGAAAGTCATCTAAATGCGAAACCGAAGTTCGTCTAATTGTTATTTACAATAAATGTTTGAGAATATAGGTAATTTTTTTTTCTTTGTTAAATACGAAATATTGTTCTGGTTTTTAAAAAAAGTCAATTTTATCCAATCGAACTATTTTTTCTTTAATCAGCTATGTGGAAGAAATCAAAAATTGAGATCTAGAACCTAGACTCAAAATTCGTATTGACCGAAGTTATTTATCAACGTAAAAAAGACAAGAGCAAACTTTAGAGGTAATGAATGGAGATTTTAGTTATTATTCGATGTATAGAATCAAAATATATCTATTTAAATATAAAAGAGAAAAAAAAAAAATTTAAACCTTTTTTTTTTTGTCTACCTGCGTAATTTGACATTTTTTTTTACACCAGGATCAAAATGACCCCAAATATATCTTCACCGTATAATCGATACTAAAAACATTTGAAATCGTCTGATTTGATCCACGCTAAATAATGAAATATCGTAAAAATCGTTAATTCATTATTCTTCCAAGAATTCAACTTCACTCACTCAAATGAATACTTATTTTTCATCGCGCAGTATCTCCATATTTTTTTTTCCTGAACATCTGCGTCTTGATGGTTACTCGGTCAATTTTCAGCTAAAAATGAGTAGATTGATTCATTTTCCGGTATTCGGTATTGTTGTTTTATGATTCTTTTTTTCATATTAAAAATTTTTATCAACATGAAATCGTGACTCAAAATTGATACATCGATCACATCGAAAAGCATATAATTTAATGTTTCTAATTTGATTGCAGAAATTTCTAAAAATTCTCAGCCTGAAAACATTCGTTCCAAAAATACCGTATAAAACAATACAAATTTATCGGAATTTTAAGCACGAAAGAGATGATTAAAAAAAAAGTTATAAAAAGCGTTGAATATTCACGAAAGAAAATTGTCATCCAGCGATTTCCGGTCGTTGGGTTTTACTGTAATAACCATTCGTTGTGCGATGGGACGTGAAAATTGAGTAGGGAAATTCCTTTTTCCCGATTACTTCGCAAGATTTATCAAGATGTCTGGTGATATTCCTACACGAAACGGAAACCGGCGTCGTCTACGGTTACCGACGAACACGCATCTTTTCTATTTCGGTTCAGAGGCATCGGACCGCCCAACAATTTCCCATCGCGGGTAATACGCGGAAGACTTTGGCTCTCACGCATTTTCTTCGTTTATATTCCTTTTCTTCTCTTTCCAGGCCTTTCGCTCTTCTCTATGTATTATTTTCGGATTTTTTTTTCCTTCCCCTCCCCCCCCCCCTATGTATATTTTACTTTTTGTAAAAATGGCAAAATAAAAATTAGTCTTGTATGTTATGTATGTATACATATATAGGTGGGCAGATACGTTACTTTTCGACGAAAGTGTGCGCACTTGGGTCAGCGATTTTGATGGTAATTGTTTTCTTCGAAAGTACGGCAGAAAAGGAGACGATCGTGAAAATTTCAGCCCGATACGATCAAATTTGGCCGCTGGAGAAATTTAAAAAATTTTAAAAAAGTCGATCCTTTAGTCATTTTAACATTTTTTTTTATCTTAGCTTCTAATCAACTTGGAGACTCGTTCGAAACGGTATTCTTCTCTGTAGACCTTCTATTTTTCAGGAAAAAAATAGATTTTCAGTTCAAACTCCGGCTTGGAGGCCAGCTTCCAACTGCGTCACTGTTTTAACGAAATTTTACCTGTTTTTTTTAAAGGCTCTGTAATCTACAGTTTTCAATCTAGAGGGTTGACTAACTGCTGATGATTTTCATCGAGGTCTATTCTATCGATATCCGGCCTACATTTCGTTAATTGCTTCTATTTCTTTAATATACAGCCACAAAAAGCCAATCGATTTTTGAAAAATCGCTATTTTCAGATAGCTGTAACTTTTTTCTTTGAACTTCGATTTGCTAAAAATTTTCAGGAAAGTTCGTCTATTATATTCAACTTTGGTATCGAGCCAGGATAAAAGTTATGAATTTTCAAAGTACTCGAAAATTGCATCGAAACCGACAAGCATTTTATTCGAGTGTCATTTGTGTTTATTGTATAATTGTAGACAATGACGAAAGAAGTTTAATTTTCGTTTTATAAGATCCTGGATAACAAGTAAAATATGACGTAGTCATTTTCACGACGACCTTGATTCAAATTTTCAACGTACTTTCGGCGTACGTTGGTTTGTTTGCTTCTTTTTTAAGTTTTAACATCCGTAATTGGAGCAACAATCGTCAGAGCGGTTACTCGCCATTCTGATTCGTGATCTTATAACTTCCGTCAATTCAGGAAACTGGCTATGATACGCTTGCTAACGCAACATCCGACAATCCAGATAACTGGTTTCCTGTTTCAAAAAATAAACTTGTTGTAATTTTTTTTTTTTTCCTTTTATCATACTTACTACAATTTCAAGATTACTCGAGTATTCTTAATTTCTTAATTTACGAAATTTTTACTGGTATCAGGTAGTAATTTTCCTCGGCAATTTTTTTTCTCGTATTCTGAAGTCAGAATGTTTGGTAAGTAAAAAAAAATAAATTAAAAATGAAATAAACAAAAATAATGCGTAGATGTATCAAATCTGTATTATAACAAAGGTTCCAATCAAATGTTCTTCCGATCAATCGCTATTTTTCAACAATGGTTTCCTTTTTTATATTTAGAACGAGTAATTTGTATCTTTCATTACTTGATTATCGTTAATCCGTACTTTGATTTAGTTTTTTTCTTATAATAATTAATCGATCCATCGTTCGATCCCATAACCGATTGATCGTACAGCCAGGGTGGGGATGAAGTTTCGAATTTGAAAAGTTCGCAAAGCGTCTTATTCCGAATCAGGTATTTGATGGCGAAACTTGAATTGAATATATCGAACTTTTGCAAAACAACAAAGTTTCGATAGGGTAAAATTCAGAAAATTAAAATATACTCACACAGCGTAGTTTAATCAACAAGTGGGTGTGAAAAATCAGAATAACCACGATTCCGAACGCAAAAATATAGAAAATCCAACACGAAGAAAGATGAAAGTGGTGAAATTTCGATATTTCAGATTTTGAAATTTTTGCCATTTTGGCCTTTCGGAACTTTAAATTTTCGAAACTTGGATGTTTCGTTATAAAAAAAATTCGACATTTCAACCCCGCTCCGTCTACAGCCCTGCAAACCCGAGTCAATCACGACTAGACACGACAATTAATGCCTGGTTAAAATTTCGATTTTGCAGATCGCTGCAGGTCTTCGATCAGTTTGGTACGAAACATTCCGAAATTTTAAGGGAGCAGCAACTTGCCGGGGGTTCCGGCCTCGGAGGTCCGCTTCGCTATCACAACTCCGTCATACTGTGGTTGCAATGCGACCAGGTGAGTCATTCGGCGTCATCCGCTTCCCAGATCAACGATGGGGATGAAAAAAATTCAACTCACTTCAAACTTAAGTATAATATCGAACGGCGGAAGTTTAAGGGAGCTTTCCAGTGTGAAATTTTCAAAAAATCGATTTTTTTTTTTTTGCTTTATCGAATAGTATACACTCTTCCGAATATTCTCTGAAATTTTCATGCCGAAATTCAGATTATTTCGGTTACTGTACAGCATTTTTTGGAAGAAGGCAACGGAGCGCTACAGCTGCCGCGTCGGCCGTCTGCCCGTGCGACTGTTATTTCTATTGTCTCGTTCCTACCTGCACGTACATGAACTTGGCTCGCCAATTGTCGAAAATGTGAATTCGGACTATTGCATAATTTGCCGTTAATTAGCCGTAAATTAGTCGCGCGACTTATTTTTTTGTCGCACTCAATTTTCAAAAAAAAAGCGGATGGCGTGCTAAATTCTTGAAAATCAATCAATCACTGTGTGTGGCAACTAGCCCCAAAGCACGTATTCTGCGGCAAGCAGATAGTAGAAATCGCTACGCAGTGTGCTGTGTGCACCTTCAATGAAGGTTACGACCCAATTTTAAAAATTTTGGAGACGACGGGATGCACGATAGGGCCGAGCGCCGCAGATTTCGCCGCTAAGTACAAGAATGCGCGCATCATCCAAGCAAACCGCCAGGCGTCCCTGGACAGCAAAGAGGCGAGGACAGCTCGTCGGACTGAACAATCCATTGAGCACGATCTTTTCGAAGAAGCAGAAGGGATATTGTACGGACCTGGCATCGCTGATTGACCGTAAGTAAACGATTTATGTAAAATTTCCTGACTTGAAACTTTGAACGCGTTTTTCTCGAAACAGCATTTTTCAAAACGGTGTCCAACTTGGAGGGCAGAGTTTTAAAGCTATCGAGTTGAATTTTTTACACAATATTCTTAACGTCATTGTTTATCGTGCTATGGAAGCTTTTTTTTTTTTTTTGACATCTTCCTATTTTTTTGTAAAAAAAACTGCCAAAAAAAATGCTAAAATCGATACTTTTTGTTCAAACCGGCGCCATTTTTGCAAAAAGAAAAAAAAAGAAAAAAGCCTCCATAGCACGAAAGCCAATTATATACCGATCAATAATCTTTTTGTGTTTTTTGTTTCAGATCAAAATTGTGACCCCCAACGTGGACACCACATCCAAGTGCATTTTCTGTAACAATTGTTTCATCATTTTTATAGATATTAATTAATAAATAAATCGATCTTTAAAAAATTGTTTAGTATTCTTCAATACCCAATTAATATACAAAAAAAAAACCAGACCGATTAGATCATTTTTTCTTTAAAAAAAAAAATCGCGAAAAACAGCGATTTTTTGGGCTGTCACACTGGAAAGCTCCCTTAAAGAAACCGAAAAGGAAAGCGTAGTAAACTCATTTTCGGAGACTCAAAAATAGACGAGGCATCAGAGACCGACTCTAATTGCGTCAAGGCACAGGTGCCTGACCCGACGTTTTGGTTTTGTTTACTAAAATAAAAAAATCTTTCGCCGTGGCCAACCCTCTCACTAGGAGGAATAACCCGCAGGAGAAAACTAGGTCAGGTTCGGAGGCACACGCTGGCTAATAATAAGTCACCATCGCGGAACGAGGTGTCACTGAACTTCCGTATTATTTCAAGCACCGACGCGCGTTCGTTTCAACCGTCATTTAAATTTACCGCCGAAATGGTGGAGGGGGGGGGGGGGGGCTTGAGAGAAACGAAACGATGAGAAATCAAAATGGTATGCGTGACGTATAAGTTCAGCTATCGTTATACTTTTTTCGACATTTGATTTTGAATAATCGTGTATTCCGAGAAGTACTTTTTCTTCTTCTTTTTCTTTTTTTTTACAACATTTTTCGAGCCAAGTCTGTTTCTGATTTAACTTTGCAAAAGAGATTCAAACTTTGACGGTACAATATTATCGTATTCGGTCACAACGGGACGGTTTTAAATTTTTACATCATCAAACTTTCCATGTTGAACATTTTTTTTTTTTTTTTTTTTTTTTAATATGCAAGTTTTACAAGTTGAGAAAAATATACGATTCCCCGCACTCGTGAAATCCATTTAATTAACACGAAGATGCGACGATTTATTTAACTTCATTCTGTTGTAAATGTTCCGAGTTAGTGTGACGTCACATTTATTCGTAATACCGAACAGAAGTGAAGCCTTTCATCCTTCTAATCACACGAAAAGTCAACAGATAATTAGCTGTATCGGCATGCATGCTCTGTGTACATTGGAAGTGATTTTTTTTGTTGAAAACTTGTCAATCACAAGCGCGTTTGAAAATGTGACCCTGATTGAACTATGCTTTGTGACAAGAGTCAAATTTGGCTGGTTCGGTGGTATTTGGGACGCGACAAAGAGAATCAAATCTTTTCACGAAAAGCTTCCGCATACAAATTTAACGAACTCGAATCAACGATCTCTGATCAATCGCTTCCGAGATTATTGGACGTTTTCACGCGACGAAATTTTTTTTATTAAGCGAAGGCTGCTTTCTAAACAATTATCGAACAACCAAAGAGACGGAAAGGTACGGGAAGATTTTTGGAAAGAACAACATTGTCCTGCCTCTGTTGAATTGAAAATACAATTACCATCTAAAAATTGAATCATTTTACCCGTGCTTTGTGAATATCGTCTTTAGAAATATGTGGAAGTTTTTGTTTAGTAGTGAATTTGAGTAGATGCCCTGAATAAAAAATACACATTCCTTGTCACTTTTACGATCTCGTCTATAGAATCAAGTAGTAATGCCAGAACCAAGATTATCTCACCGTTTTACGTCTTTCCCGTCGTAAAAATCACCTATATAAATTTATTCCTTGCAACCGACGTCCAGAAAAATTCGTCGACTCTTGGTTGTTTGATAAATTCCATACAAACCAATCGCGAGTTACAGCATTTTGATAAAACACGAGTTATTTCGTGTAACGTTATTTCGTAGCGTGCGATGGTCGGTAACGCAGAGCGCGATAATCCCGCGGTCGGTTTTATCCAGAACTCGACAATTGATTAAAACAATGATTCGCATTTCATTCGAGACGATTGAGAATAATAATCGCAAATGAACGGTGTTTTTTTTTTTTTTTTTTTCTTCTTTTCGTCTCTCTCTTTTTTTCTCTTATTTTCCAATCGCTGAAAAACCGTTCGACTTTCGAATCTCGTTTCATACGTAACAATATCGGAGGTCTGAATAATACGTGTCACATAAGAATAATGTTTCCGACTAATCGGAGCAGTCGAATCTAGGTGTAAATATCTTTGAGCGGGAATCTCGGGTGCGCAAAATCTGCAGCACGGCACTTTCTCCTTATACGCGATATCGTCCGACTCCCTCGTAACGGTTAACCCTTCAAAAATCGAACAAGGTTTCCATTTGCGTCTATAATGCCGCAACGCTCGGCTCGGATAGATTGGCTCTGTTATAATTATAAGCCGACGTGAAATCTGACCGGGGAACGGATAGAGACGAGGAGAGTGTAGCCGACTTGCTTGTTGGACTGTCAGACGAATCAACGGACAGACGACGGGTTCGCCTCTCACTCTGCATTACCAACCGATAAACGCAGCCGCGGCCTGACCCACCTGCGGACAAATGCGAAAATTCCAATCTGTTAAATTACCATGCATATAACGCAACGTATCTCGTGCAAGTATCCGCGCTCCCGTACCTCGTGTGTATAATGCGGTAGTTTCACCGACCGGTTTTGGCGGCTGCAACAAGCCGCTGCAGACGGTGTATTTTTTTATCCTCGTATCGCAGACTTTTATCATACCTGCGTCGATGTTTGATAATTTGTTAATTATTGAACGGAATTTTTATTGGATTCGGGTGAAAATTTGGGAGGATTGGAAAATGGGAGGGTTGGAATATTTCATTTTCGAATACGCGAGAATGGTCAAAGTATGGAATACCAAAATATTATTTGAGACCTGGCAAGCCAATCTTAGTTTGTTTCTGGAAAATTATGGGAAAATGGGTATCGTGACAATCGCTGGTTTTGATATTGTTCGAATTGTTGAAGAATGTGGTTATTATTATTGAAACATATGCATGCATCTTTAGAAAAACTCTATATTTTGTAACCTTGGAGGATCATCTGAAATTTAGGAAATTGTTGATAAAGCACGAATAAACTCAGATTTTTCAAATTCAATTTTTTTAATTATTCCAAAAGTGTGAAATAGTAATTTTTGTTTCAACGTTTCGATACGGTTACGTTATTAACTTTACGCTTTTAACATTTAATCTGTATAGTTGAATATTTTTTCACACATAGTATTTTAAATAGAGTGTATGTCTGACGATTTAGAATTAAGAAGAACAGTAAAACTTAGAGATCTCTTCTCTTTACAGTTACAAAATTTATGTTTAATTTGTAGTTGGAATTATGTTTTTCATTTACGGTAATAAATGAACATAATTGAGGATTGTACAGTAACTGTACATAAAAATTTCTCTGTTTATGTAATTCGACTCTTCCTTACATCGATGTTCTGCATTATGAAATTCTAAAACACAGAATTTTGCCTCTTTGAAAATTTGATATCGTGAATATTCCATCGTCCAATCATTCTAGATTCTTATTCCTGCTGAGAATTATTCACTTGAATTAGAATTTTTATCCTATTTTTTTTTTTTTTTTTCATAATTGACAATCTATTTTTTAGTCGCCTCGAAGTTAAAGTTCTGGAAGAATTTTTTACAGTCGAACTCTTGTCATTTTTTTCATCCTTTAAACGTTTTAAAATATAATTTATGAAAACATTCTTTGCTTACAAATATCATCAAAAGGAAGCATTGAGTAAATTTTACACTTCGTGTCTTGAAGTAGATTTTTTAACAGTAGTTTTCTTACGTAGTTCTTACGATTCGTTTGAAGAAGAGATGAAAATCTGAAACGCTTCGATCGACGAAGATCTCTGCAATATAAAATGAATTTTGATCATCTTTCCTTTCATGGATCAAAAAAAAAAAAAAAAACAGACCAACAAGCAACTGTTTATGAATCCACTTATAAAAGCCCGTTTCAATTGCGTACAAATTTTAAGTATTCTAACAGCAGTCAAAAGCAAAAACGTCGAAGCGTTGGTAGAAGTAAAGATGACCTTAGAATACTTTTATCGACTGTATTCCAGAAGTTTGGCAAAAATTCAAATTGCTTTTTTATTTATATTTCTTGCCAAAATGAAAAAAAAAAAGAGAGAGAGATTAAGAAAGACAGAAAAAGTTCGTTGCATGTCGTCGCTGCTTTCATTTGTCTTTCAAACTGTCAGAATTCAAGACCCTGTCAAAACTGGCGATGAAAAGATAAACTGAAGGGGGAGACGAAGAAAAGTGGAAAAAAAAAAAAATCGAAGGCGAAAGTGTCGATGATTCATAAACAGCTGCAGAATTTCACTAAAAATTAGCAAACTTTATTTCGAATCTCTTTTTACACAAAGACATGCAAGTTGTTTATATTACAAGATATTGTTTTTACAAAATCAGTAGTTCAATCTCTAGAGAAAATATGTTCTATGTAATCAAAGTTCGGTTTAACCTCCCAAAATCCAAAAAAAAAAAAAAAAAAAAAAAAAAAATTGGCCTCTTTCGTACGAAATGTCATAATATAACTTTCAACAATATTATTATCGAATTTCACCGACTGTAATTGCGGAATCATCAAAAGCAGATGTTCCAGACATTCCATTTGCAAATAAAAATGACAAACGGTTAAATTACAACCGAAAATGTCGAATACGAAAGATTCAGTAATATTTTCTTACTGTTAAATTATTGCAAGATCACACATTTCCTGATCCCGGTTAAGTGTGCCTTCAAGTATCGAACTATGTTGAGAATTTCGAGGCGCGCGCGTATATATCACGTTTTAGTCGGGGAAATAAAGCACTAAAAACGGCCCAACTGTCGATTTTTTGAGCAGTAAGACGGATTTTAATGCGGCTTTTTGCATTCGATTCGTAAGAGCGCCTACAAACTTTGTGAACTAAATTGATTAATTAATTTTTTGAAAATGCTTATGGCATTAATAATATGCATTTTGCAAGTGCACTTCCAAGAGACACTAAATAAAAAATTTGCTACTCGGGGGTTTTTGGGGTCGCTGAACACGAATATCGCCACGGCAACCGTCTCCGAGGTACCTGGTGCCCAGGGTGGACAGTATCAACGTCTTCTCCTAGAGTTTTGGCGAAAATTGTGATCGAATTTGTGATTGAATTAAGAACAATATACTTTAATTGAGGTAAAAATGATAATACTCAAGATAATTCCAGAAAAAGACGTTGAAACGTTCACCCTGGGCACCAGGTACCTCGGAGACGGTTGCCGTATCGATATTCGTATTCAGTGACCCCAAAAACCCCCGAGCAACGAGTTTCGACAAATTCGATCACAATTTTCGCCAAAACTCTAAGAGAAGACGTTGATACTGTCCATCCTGGGCACCAGGTACCTCGGAGACGGTTGCCGTGGCGATATTCGTGTTCAGCGACCCCAAAAACCCCCGAGTAGCAAATTTTTTATTTAGTGTCTCTTGGAAGTGCACTTGCAAAATGCATATTATTAATGCCGTAATGCATTTTCAAAAAATTAATTAATCAATTTAGTTCACAAAGTTTGTAGGCGCTCTTACGAAGCGAATGCAAAAAACCGCATTAAAATCCGTCTTACTGCTCAAAAAATCGACAGTCCATTGCTTTATTTCCTCGACTATTTTTATGTACGAGCGCAAGAGGGGGAAATTTGTGATAGCAATACGGGAGCGCGCGTGCAATGCAGCGGGCGAAAGTCTGGCGAAGGAATAAATGCGACTTGCCTACGTCGGTTATACGCGAATAATTCTTGCAGCTCAGCCCGCCTCGCGCCGCATTGCATTGCACCTCGTTGTGGTTAAGCCGGAAAGTCGTAAACGTGGCTCACGATATCACGAGAGCAGTGCCCCTCGGGCTAAGTTACTCGGCTGCCTTATCAAAGTTGTAAGTTTGTTTTCCCGGTATGCCTATGCCGCACATTGCGGATTTACATGCAAGCCAAGCGAGACGTATTCGCACAGTGTCGTTCGTCGAACATTCTTGCATGGAAGAGCTTTTCTTGTTAACTTTTTTTTTTTTTTTTTTTTTTTTTTATACAGACTTTTATTTATTACACTACTTTTTTTTTTTTTTTTTGGCACCACATGGTCTCTTAAATATTTCCAAGTCTCAAAAAAATATAAGGGAAAAAGTATCTTCTGACAATCTATCGCGAAAATTTGGATGACAATTTTTACGCAATCCTGATTCGTATCGTAACGTTTTAAAGAATTTTTTTTCAAGTTTTTCTTTTTGATGTTCTTGTTTGTTTTGCCATATTGGAACCGCGATTTTGAATTTTTGAAATTTCGAATTTCGAGTTCGGATTCGTTACAAGTGATCCCAAAAGTTCTATAACTTTTATCGAAATCACGTAACTTTTTCAATTTATGTCCGCCGCATTGAATACGCGGTTTTGAACTTTCGTATCTCGAGTTCAGATTCGTAATCGGTGATCCCAAAAATTATGTAATATGAAATTTCATCAAAATAAAAAATCCGTTTGAATTTACGTCCGCTATATTAGACCCGCTATTATGAATTTTTGAATTTCGAGCTCAGACTCACAATCAGCGAAGTGTGAATCACACGTAAGAAAAAATGTACGTATTAAAGGGTTAAACTGGTTTTTACTCCCATTTACAAATTTATTCTCATGCGGATGAAACAACCGGTAAGTTTTTTTTTATTTTTGACATTGCTAGTATGAAAGCATATCAATTTTCGCCTATGATTTTTCGTAGCTTGCTATCACCCGCAAACAACTGGAGCTTTTTTTTAGGAATACGTAGAAAAGATAGTAAATTGTCAACTTGGTTTGAAACAAAATGATTGTATCATTGTCTGCTGGAAATGAAATTCTGTTTAGTCATCCATGTTCGTGAATCCATTTCATTCTCATATACGTACTAAAACATCATATTACGTCATCTTATTCTCATGCAGTAAGATTATTTTTCTTTTTTTTTTTTTCTCGCACAGCAATATCAACGACGAATCAATAATTTTCACTATACGTTAATTCTTTTGTATCTTAAGAGAATTGTATAGTCACACCTTATCGACCGAGTAAAGTTTCGCTTATTTTGAGGCAACTTTTGTTGGATATTTATACTCAACGTTGCGTATAGAATAGTGCTATTTTCAGCTTTTTTGCTTTAGTGACGCTTTGTAAATCTGGGTAATAGTCAGAACATGTGAAATTTTACGCGATCGGTAAAAACTGATTACAGCATTCTCTTAAGGATGTATTGATGTATGTGGCAGATTGTAAAAGTGTCGAAGCAGAAACGTGCAAATGAAGGTCTAAAAGCGTCACTAAAGGTTACATCAAACTAAAAAAAAATCCTAGTTATGCAAAAAAAAAAAAAAAAAAATGTAAACGCATTGAATTTTAATTAATGTGTTGATAACATTGCAATTTTCTTCTCTGAAAAATTCACTTTGTTTGCTTGATTTTGATGAATGATAACTGATTCTATTTGTGAATATATGAATAAATCGAGGAATAAATTGAATATGATGAATGAATTCTCCATAAATCAATACGAAATCAAGAAAAAATCTGTTTCGAACGATTTATAAGAAATTAAATTATGATTAAAATTACCTATATTTTTCGTTAAAATCGGACGAACTAAGTACAGGAATTTTTCGGCGAAAAATTAGTAGAATAATGCGATTACGGTAGTGATGTTGTTACTAATAAGAATTTGACACTAGAAATTTTCCGTTTCAAACTTTTTCTGCGTTGCAAGAACTTATTTTTCATTCGTCATCAGATTTAACTTGATTCGTTTCAACTGAACTTTTCAAACTTTTATTATTTCATGTTTTCGTTTTGGTATATTTTTGTTCTGACTGTACCTCCCATTATGCACCCTTAAGGGGGCAGGCTAATAAAGCTCCAAATTTTTGTCATCGGCGTGAAAGTTCAACTATTCAAAAAGTTTCACTACACAAATATTTTTCTGCCTCTTTGGATTAACCTTATTCGGTAAGTTCCTGAATGTAAAGTTTAACCGGGGTTAAAATTATGTTATCTTCGGAGAGCTGCTGAAGGAAATGTGAAATGATTCAACAGCTATTCTGGTAGAATAGAAAACAGAAGCTCGCACTCACTGTGAAATCCGATGATTTATCGTTAGATTGTGCCATTTATTAGCAAAAAAATAAAAATAAAAATAAACAAACCTATTGAAATACATCATGAAATATCTTGCAAAGTAATGGTATTCAGCAAATTGGAATTTGGATATCGAACGTCGTTTTCTATGCTACGATAACTACTATCAAAATATTTTAAATTCTAATCGCAAGAATTGCGTTGTATTCGAGGGATTTTTTAAAAAAGCCCAGTCTTTGATAAGTATTAATTCAGTAACGTTACCGTAAAGATGCGTGTTGAGTAAAAATCGCTAATTATCTTCGTGACTTCGAAATTTAGTAAATCATTACAAACAAAATATAAAACCAATTCCGAAAAGCAAACTCCTATAAAGTCATCCCAAAATTGTCCAATCATAAATTTTTCTTCCCATCTATCGTTACGTCAACGTTACTAACTTCAGCCTCACAGTCTTCGACGTTATCGCAACGAATGCCCGGAAAGTTACCGAGTAAATTTAAAACCCTACATTTCTATCATTAAACTTTGTTAATTACATGTTACATATTATGCCAGTAAAAAAAGCTTGGAGTTTTACTCGTACATGCCATTTATTACCGACACAATTCTCCACGGCACGCAGGCTTTCTCTTCCACCCTTCCTTCGGTCTCAGAGCAGCATGGCACCGTGGCGAACAATCTCTCAATACCTATTCCGTTCTATTCTATTCTATTCTATTCTACTCTATTCTATTCTATTTTCTCCGCCGATCCTCGGTCTCTCTCGTCTCGAAGTAGGCAGAATCGCGGAGGGCGAAGCAAAGGCTCCCATCCAGTTACCCGCATCCACCCACGCGCGTGGGCAGCTGCCGTTTAGCCGGCGTCTCCCTTTCTCGACCCATTTACGGGATCGTCGAAGCACGCAAGCGCCGACGCTGCATGCGATTCGTACGCTAGCGCAGCGACCCGCTGCACTCGCCGTGCGACGTTTCCGAGCGCGCATGCGCGCATGTGTAACGCAAAGTTCGCTCGCACTCACGCTCGGCAGTTCTAAGATTTTTATGAATGACGGGAGAGCTGTGCGCTCTGCTCCTTTCTTCTCGCTCCGACTTTATCGCTGCCTCGTTTCTTCTCCACCTCCCCCCCCCCCCCCCCCCTCCTTCTCTCTTTTTACTGCCTTCTTACTCAACCTGCGATGCGGATCACGTGTGCAGCCACTGCGGTCCCCGACGCTACACGGTTTAACGCATGGATTATGCATGTCTACTACGCACATTGTATGCGCAATTCGCTGTTGGTACGGAAATTTTACGACTTATATTTAGAGATTTGGCTACTCGTTGATCTGTTTTATTAGTTTGATAAGTCAAGTTGAACTGATATTCTTGGAGTTGTAGAAATCTGATTGACGTTCAACTCGTCGCGTTCTTGCGACGCACCCGTTATTATTCTCTAGGTTTCAATAGTGATTTATTTATATCGTTATTATAACAGACGAATCGTCGATGATCGATGAATTAAAATGAATTTGCAAAAACAAAAAACAAACATTTTTTAATGTTACTGAATGAAACAACAGAATTTTCCTCATCACAGTTACAGGGTCAACCCGATTTAATGCTTTTTCACTGCCTCTCAAAGTACAAAATTCTAAAATTTCAATGTAATTAATTATCGAATCCATCGATTGTTCTGTTCTTCTTTTGCTATCTTACATCTGCTGTTCAGATGCTTTCGGTCCTTTTGCGTCTTACGATTTTATATTTCAATATATTTTCGGTTATTTGTAGTTACGAGTAAAAATTTGACAAGATTATTCTCAATTCCAAAATTTAAAACAGTACATTATTCGGTATGAATTTCTAAACAATGTCAGTACAGATATTTTAAAACACCAAAGTTCATGTATTTATAAAATGTATCATTTTCACATACGTAATATACATAGTATATTTGTCAGGGCTCTCTCTCTCTCTCTCTCTCTCTCTCCATTATTATTACCTTACTCTTCTCACAGACTGATTTTGCAAAATTTATAAATAAATAATCTCATATTTCGGTGGCTGCAGTTAAAATGGCTTGTGCGAACCGCCGATACGGCAGCATATATACCTACACACACATATGTATATTATATATATGTGTATATATATATATTATATACGTATAATATATTACGTTGCGATGGCAACGGCAAACGCCGGCATTCACTGATTCTATACATTTTGTACCTCTGCATATATGCAAAGTGTGGGTATGCAGTCTCACTTGTCAAATATTTAGCTAGGACGTTTTACGGGGGAACCGTAGAAACCGCGCCTTTTCTAAGAATATCCTCCAACGTATTATCTTTCGCACCACGAACTCTCTTGTACACAGGGGACTGGCTAGAGCAGCGACACGCGGGGCCCGACGAGGAAAACATTTGGGGACTACGGCGCGAAAGCGTGCAACGCGTTGTTAGTTTTCTTTTACTCGACGAGCCTCTTCGAAACACCCTTTCAATTCACGTTCGATTCTTTTATTTTCTATTTATGCCATCGCGTCAATCTGTTGTCGAAGCGATGAAAGAAGGGAAATAACTCGTTTCTCGGAAATTCTGTAAACATTGTATCGGGTTTTAACTATTTACGCCACAGATTTTTGAACTCGCTGATTCAACTGTGATTTAAAATAACCTCTGGGAATCGATCGGTTACTTGAGTAAATATTAATTTTTAAATCGAACTCGTTGTATTTGGCATACATCGGCTGGTTGAAAAAAAGTAAGTATAGTTATCGCTGCAAGGCGTACAATTTAGTATAGGAATGACTATTACACTCACGATACAAAAAATTTTATTACCAATAAAGTTTTTTATTCTACGTACAGCAATGAAATTATAATTTATATCGAATCTTCTTTGTTCTATGATTTGCTTTCTCAAACATTCATCATTCGTCGTTGATCGGGAACGATGTTTTGAGATTCTTCAGTTTTTTTTATCTGAACAAATAAAATTCAAATACACCATTTGGCAGTTTGCAACGTAGTCAAAAGTATAGCGTAAATCTGACAATTGGAGGCAGAAGAAAGGATTCACTTTTCGTAGACATACGATTATGTTTAAAAGAAACACGATGTTTCGCTCTTTGAAGGGAGAAATTTTGATAGGTATGGAAAACCGTGGCTATTGTCAAAGAATTACGATTTTCTACGCCTCTGAGAGTTCTGTGAATGATATTTACACCGTACGAGTGAGTTTGTCAGTCATGCTGGCCTAAAACGCATTCTGAAAGAAACGTCTGTTTTTTTTTTTTTTTTGTTTTCTTCTTTTACCTAATCGAGAAACCTCACGGAATTTTAAAGCAGAGTATCGAGTTCCCAGAACGTAATCCCCTGTCGCCGCGTAGTGTTGAGTGTAAAAAAAATTCACCTACACAGATGAGAAAGAACGGAGGCAAGCATCCATATAGCATTTTAAGATATATATCCGTTCCCTTGGACCACCTGCACGTGTGACATGCACCACCTTCCACGTGTCCGCGTGCATAAATAACAAAGTAACCAGCATTAGTAGCATAAGCGCTGAGCTGCAATAGGAGCGGGAATCCAGTGAGAAAAGAAACAGCAGAAGTAAGATCATTACGGGGACTGTAGACGGGAAGTGACGTCATCGGATGCCTTGATACGTCGGAGCCGCAGCTGCCCTCCCTCCCTTTCGCCCCGTCGGAGTGACGGTCAGACGACGCGACCAGAGACGCGATGCGGAGTCCTTATCAGAGGCCGCCGATGTCTGCTTGCGGGAACTACTGCATGGGTGTGGTGCGTTGCGGTATTTGCGGCAAGGAGGATACGTGCGGATTTTCGACTGCCACATGCTGAACACGTTTTTTTCACCATGCATGTGTGCCGTGTGCAGCCAGCTACACAATGTATGTGCATGGGCGTGCGATGGATACAGTAGAACCTTCATGAATTTTCCGTTCAACGTTAATCGCGGTTAGGAACAGACGAGATGAAGGACGCCGATTACAGGGCCAGTGATCGGTGCAACTGCTGTTACTCAGTCACAAGCTGAAAACTACAAAAATAAGTTGTAATTTGGACGACAAGGAAATACACGACACATTTGAAATTTTTTATCGAAGGCACGCGAAATGAGAATTACATCCAGGCATGATTACAATGAGTCTGTTACAAATCACAATTACAATTTGTAATTGAGATGACAGTGAAATACGTGACACACTCGAAATTTGTAATTCAAGGCACACAAAATGCGAATAATATTCAGGTCCGATTTCAGTGAGTCTGCTACACGTTACCAATACAATTTTCAATCGTGACGACAGTGAGATACATGTCACATTTGAAATTTGTGATTGAAGACACAAAAAAATGCAAATCACATCCAGGTATAACTTCAATGAGTTTGCTACAAATTACAAATACAATTTGTAATTGAGATGACAGTGAAATACGCGACACATTTGAAATTTGTAATTGAAAGCACACAAAGTGCGTCAAGCCTGATTTCAGTGAGCCCGTTACAAATAACAATTACAATTTGTAATCGAGACGACAGTGAAATACATGTCACATTTGAAATTTGTAATTGTAGACACGCGATATGCTAATTAAATTTAGGCATAATTTCAATGAGTGTTACAAATTACAATTACAATTTGTAATTGAGACGACAGTGAAATACGCGACACATTTGAAATTTGTAATTGAAAGCACACGAAGTGCGTCAAGCCTGATTTCAACGAGTCTGTTACAAATAACAATTAAAATTTGTAATCGAGACGACAGTGAAATACATGTCACATTTGAAATTTGTAATTGAAGACACGCGATATGCTAATTAAATTTAGGCATAATTTCAATGAGTGTTACAAATTACAATTACAATTTGTAATTGAGACGACGGTGAAATACGTGACGCATTTGAAATTTGTAACTCAAGGCACACAAAATGCGAATAACATTGAGGCCTGATTTCAGCGAGTCTGTCACACATTACCAATACAATTTGTAATTGCGACGACAGTGAAATAAATGTCACATTTGAAATTTGTAATCAAAGGCAGAGACAATGCAAATTACATTTTGGGCGTGATTTCAAGGAGTCTGTTACAAATTACAAATACAACTTGTAATTCTGAGGACAACGAATAAAATACAAATTACATTTGCATTTTGCGTGCGTCCAAACATGAATTGCCAATACGATTTATGTTCCATTTTCATCTCAATCACAAATCATAATTTTATTAGTAAGTTGTAGTTAAAATTACATTTGTATTTTGTAATTAGAAAAACACAGAATACAAATTATATTTTGGCACATTGTAATAAGGTGATTATAACCTGCAAATCGTACAGTTCATGTACCACGTTTTTAAGAATCAGGTTTATCCCAAGCTCAGTTCCGCGTGACACAAAAAAAAATTATCAGTTTTGACGGTTGAACTTTGTAAATAAATAGTAGCGGAAAATTACACAGCTTCTACTATGTATGCGGTACGAATGCTTGCACGTTACGAGTGACCGTAAGATTCAACGTCCGACAACATGTGTATATGGTAACCGTCGCAGACGCTGATTAACGAAATCCTTGGCAAAGTCGAATTGACGACCTCAACTCTGAGAATACAGCTACGAAAGCCCGAATTTTTTTCATTCTACGCATTACTTTACGTATCAGAATTGTATCCGTCCTTTGCTTTTTTTACTTCTTAATTTCTTTTTATTTTCCTCTGCACGTTTCACGGTCAGGAGGCCAACTGGTGTTGACCTAACGAATAGACTTGGTCGGTTTTTCGGAGAATTACACCATTACACTTTGTACTTGATCGTTAAAGATTGGAGTCGCCTCCCATCGTGCCAACAACAAAGGAAGTGCATTAGGAGGATGATATCGTCAGTCTTCGTCGACCGAGTTAAACGTCACTTGTTTTGACCAGTATCAAATACTATCCAAAAACTTTCTGGCTTTACGCGAGAATAGTGCGACGAAATGTATTCCTGCAATAAGTGATACTTCAATAACAGGAATTCATTTCTTTAACATTATTCTTGCGCAAAAATAAACGTTTTTAGATATTTGTAGTTGGCACTGCGTGTGGAATTGCTCTGGCTACGGTAGTTTTACATGAATGATTATCAGGCCTTGATAACAGTCCAAATAAGCAACATTTAACGCGGTCATTAAAGAGTGACTAACATTCTCTTAAAGCGCTACCAACCGAGTCATCTTATGCTTATTTTTTGTTTACTTAATTAACAAATGGCTAGAGGTAGCTTGAAACTTGGACAGTACATGACTTTCATTTTACTGAATTCGGACAGATTATTTATAGCCGGAATATTACTAGAAAATATGTTGTTTTGTTGCCATGGGTTACTCTATTATGAAATTTTTTTCATTTTGGGGCAACGGAGCCTATAGGTGAGAAATGTTGCGCCATTTTTAAGATAATGAAGAGCTGATAAGCCATCGCAGTAGTATTTTAATGTCATAGATGCGCTAAAAGAGATCTACAGTTTCTAATAATTTTTGCCATAAATGACGATTGGCGTTTTTTTGATTTATGTGCCCATCTTAAAATCTGACTATAGTGGACTTCGTCGACCCCAAAAATCCAGAAAATCTGTGAGTAAGAAAATGTGGTACGAAACTAAACACTTTTTTAGTAACCTTCGAAGTTTAAATAACTTTTCTGAATTCATCGATGCAGAAGGAATTTACTTGAAAATATTAAGTCGTCTTCAAATTTTTATGCCATGTAGTTTTTACAAAGTTTACTGAATTAAAGTCGGCCGATTAATCATCCAGAAATACAAACTTTTCATTTAGTATAATAATGCCTAAAAGTTTCCAGAATTTTATTAGTCATTGATAAAAAGGTTATTTTCAGTTTCACGGTGACTGCCTCAATAATGTGACATCATAATTCTTCGAAGAATACAATTAATGTAATTTGTTTACTAAATGAGAAACGAAGAAAAATATAAATAATTATTCAGTCATGAGATTTATTGCGGTAGGTATCATCGGATGATCCATGAAATTTGAATGACGATGTATTGTAAAGATGCATAAAGAAACGTTAAACGACAAAATAAACTTACGAAGATATGAAACTACTACTTAGGCACATTAGTTTATGAAATATGTTTTTTTTTTTTTTGTACTATCTAAATTCTTGTTTTGTGTTCGAAACTGTTTTGGAATAAAACTCACAGTAAAAAATTGTCTGCAGGCGGCTCACGAGCTATGATGATGATTAACAGCGAATATCTGTGAGTCACTTCATCTTCAGGCGAGTAATAAATTGTAAAGCTCTAATTAAGGGGGTATTCTAGTGTAGAGGCATGAATTTGAGGTGTTTTTTGAAGTGCTATAAACAAAAAACAAAAAATATTTTTACCATCCATTTTTTTATCAGGCGTTTATTATTATTTCACGATTACAAAAAAAAAAAAAAAACAAGTCAAAAAATACAAAATTGAAAGTGCTATGAGTTGTTGAAGTGGGGGGTACAAAAAAAATGGCGCGCCAATGTTGTCACGATTGCAAGCATTTTCAAAATCAGAAAAAAAAAAAAAAAAAGATTATTAATCTACATGAATGCAGCTATCGTACTAACTAAAAAAAAGTCGAAAAAAATTATTTTTTTTGCCAAATTACGGCTGTCCGAAAAAATATAACGTTTTTTTTTACTTTTTTGGACGTTTCTGAATTTTTTAAAAATAGTAAAAATTATTATTTCGTTATAATAATAGTTCGTGCGATAGAGACATGTATTGAGAAGATTCTCACCAAATTTCAAGTAAATCGGTTTAATAGAACTTGAGAAATCATGTCAACCGTTTTGAAAAATGTAGTTTTGAGAAAAACGCGTTTAAAGTTTCGAGTAAAATTCGTTCCCGCCGCGCCAGTATTGAAGACGTGTCACTAAAATAGCTATATCTCTGAAAATAATTGAAATTTTGACTTGTCCTTTTAAGGACACATTCTTGAAAGGTTAAGCTTTGAAAATATAAAAAAAAAAAAATCGATTTTTTCAAATTTCTACACTAGAATACCCCCTTAAGCGCGAGGAAGTGTAGATCGCTTAATGCAGTAACCTTCCGATATTGAAACGATTCTTCCCTGAATGATACGTTGCCGCTATTGTTTTGCAGAAAAATTGCGACTAGTGGAGTCGAATAAAACATGTAAAAAAACTTCTCGTGGAAACTGAATCATACAATTTAACGCCAAAATTATATGGTTGCCCAATTTTCGTGATCTATACCTCATTCCGTTCACAAATGACTTTCATACGAATTACCGACGGTCGATTTTTTTTTACAACTGTTCAGTTAACCTAAGAGACAATATTTGTTAGTTTTACAAATTATAAACAATTATATACAATGTTTTAGTAGAAAACCCGTTGATGTTATAAAAAAATTTTAAAAGACTTGAGAATAATTGATTTACGAATAAAATGATCTTTTATTCATCAAAATTGAACGAACGATACTCGAAACGATTCCTCGCTTTTAAGGGCGAGGAAGCCGTTCAATAACGAGATTACTTCTAAACTGTCAAGATAATTCGGCTAGTTGTTGATTACGAAATTTGACGATAAGTTTTCTCACGTATTCAACGAACGTTTGTTAATAAAAACAAAATGATAAATACCAGAATACAGTAATAACAAAGAGTCATATTATGGTTGGCGGAAGAGCGTATTTAAGCGGAGCTAAGCATAATATCGAATTACCCATGTAAGTGCGAAAGCGAATGCAAGCGGAAAATGATCCGCGGTTGCGGCAAGTGGCATGACCCTCGATACGCACACCTTACATCTCGACATTGTATTACGGAGATCGTAACGCGATCCGTAAACAAAGCTGACGTTTGCAAGCATTCACAATCATTCAGTAAATTGCAGCGCGAGGACTCGCCGTTTCTTGATTTAAGATCACGCAATACTCCTACCCTTACCGACCGAGAAAACTCACCATTTTTCGCGAGCGATGCACCGTCGAAGAAACGTTTCCGCTTATTTAATACAGGAAGAAAAAGGGTGAGTTTGCTCGGTCGGTAAAGGTAGGAGTGCTACGCGACCTTAACCATTCACACCCACGTGGGATTCTTCTCTCGTTGACTCTTCGTTTACTCGGCTTATTTATTACCATAATTAGTTTTAGGAATTGTGCTCTTTTTTCTTATCATGTCATATTTGTCCAACATTGTCATGGATACAATAAATTATTATTATTTATTTATTTATTATTATTTACTTGCAGAACAATACCAATCAATGCAGAAATTATTTGGGATTGAGGCAAAGCTTATACCTATGTACATAAATTATCCGTATTGATCTAATATTAAATTTTCGAAGATTCACATGAAATATTTCAAACACGGTACAGGATTTTTTGTTTGAAATTATTTGAATTATAATCTTATCTATGTAGTTTGGATTAATTAAACCTGAATAATTGATGTGTTAATCTTGTGTTTGAGACTCTTTCTTTTCTCTTCGACCTTCGATTGGATATTTTTATTTTTTTTTTTTTTCCAAAGTAAGTTTTAACCATCCAATTTTTGATTATTTATCGAAAACCGATATTTCTTTAATATAAATTCGACGGTGGAAAGCTTAAAGCGAAATTAGCCGCAAAATTTCACATTATCCGGTGCAAAGTTCAGGATTGTTTCTGCAAATTTAAATCCATTCAGTTTTCATTAATTTGTGTAAGCTTGGGCCTGAAACTTCGCTTGTTTTGAGTGAAATTTTTTAGTTCTCTGTTACAAATCTTCAAGTATATATATATACGGGTCTGATTAGGTACTATTATAGGATCTTTCATTTCGGTTATTCATATATACATTACACTTCGGTTTCAAATCTTATAATTTTTTTTTTTTTTTGGCTCTACGTATTTTTACCTTTCTTCGAAATTCATACCTGCAGTCTATTCGGGGTCTGTGAACAGTTCTGCAGACACGTTTTTTGCCGCACCCATCGACCGTGACCAGACCTCTTTTCTTTGTTTGTTTGCTTCCTGTACCTATACCTAGGTAAATTAACCGATCGACCCTTGCAACCCAAAACGAGTTCTGAAGTTATCTACTTACCTACCTACCTACCTGCCTACCTATCTTTTTGCTTGTCGGCACAAGTTTTCAGAAGATTTGCCCGATCGACGAACGGGACCCTACGAAACGGAGAAAAATAACGGAACAGGACGAAGGAAGAATTTTAAGAAAACGGCACGAACTTACACAGAATTGGAAAAAGTGTGAACAAAAATATATGGCCATTTATAGTCAGGAGTTTGAAATTTGATTTATGTTCCTCTGATTGTCTGTAATTCTTTGAAAAGTATTCTAAGCAAGCTGTTAAAGTATTATTTTTGCCACTTTTAAAATGGGGCATGCATCATTTTAATTAGTAAATAAATTTGTGTCGAACAAAACACAGTTCGAAGAACATTTATTCGGGCAAATTATCAGCAAGTATGATTCCCCGAATTAAGTATCATGCCGGTAAAATGCGGAAAATTTTACACACTCGAAACCGTGGGGAATCCGACAAGAACATGGAAACTCACCGCTGCAGGAAAATTGCTCGTACAAGTAATGGAGAGAAATGTATTTTAAGATTGAACGTTGATTCAAATTCCCGAAATAGCTTATAAACCGCAGTTGCAGAGTGTCATCTTCGCGATGCATCGTGTAACGGATGATAGTCGACGCCCATTAATATCTGCGCGTTTACTCCGGAGCCGACAAACATTCACCCAAGAAAGTTATTAATTTGACGTTCTAAAATGGAATTGTCAGTAAAAAAAACTTGAATGGCTGGAATATTCTTTTTATCACACGCGCATGCAAAGTAGGGCCTTGCGGAGCAGTTTGGCGAAAAGAAACTGGTCAATTTTATCTCAGTGATGTAAAGATGGATTCGCGCATGCGCAGTCCAGGATTGCTTCACTTTCATCCCTACAGGGAAGAAATTGGCCATTTGCGGTCTACAAACTGCTGCGCAAAGCCCCGTCACTTTTCATTCGCTTGTTGAAGAAACTATGGTGTTAGACGCGGGTCAAAAGTTGGTAATCGTAGCTTGTGTGATTGCCGAATTTCGTCCTTTGTCACACAATGTACTGTTGAAATAACGAGGAATCAATCGAGATAGCTGGAAGCAACCTAAATCGTTGCGAATTACTTGAAATTGTACACAATGGTGTTGAAAAAATCGTCCGGAAAGGGTTGCAAATCATGAGAATCATAAGTCGTGCCTCAAACGCCAAATGGTTTAAGTACATCACATTCCATTGTCTTCCATCTTGTCATGCGTTGTCGTTGATTTCCAGTTTACCAAGTGACTTCCATTACTTCCGAGCATTCTTATACATACGCAGATGATTTTCTGTGATTGTATCCAAATGGGATATCACTCGAAATAAAAACTAACACTCGAAATCAATGAAAATCGACGAAAATCAGAAATTGATAACAATCAGTCGAAATCAATATCGATTATTAGGAATTATTCATTACGATTTCCAAGTTAATTACTCCTCGGAGCATCCTCGTCGCACCTTGAATGCCATCGGTGTAGCTGACATCGTGATTAAGGTAATGTACTACTCCTACCTTTACCGACCGAGCAAACTCACCCCCTTTATTCCTACATTACCCAAACAAACAAACGGAAAGTTTTCCAATTTCGACGATGCATCGCTCGCGTAAAAGGGTGAGTTTTCTCGGTCGGTAAAGGTAGGAGTACTGCATGACCTTAAACGGCTCGAGTCGCCGAGACGCATGCGCAGTAGATCCGCTTTCCGGCGCGAAGAGCACGTGAGTCTCACAGGCCGATGATCTCACTCGCAAACTGCAGCGGTGGCGCTGCGGTCGTTTCGGGAACCTTCTCAGTGGTTCTTCCAGGCGCTGAGAACACGGTTTTGCCGGGTCCACGACGGCGGGAGGAGGAGGCATCGCGTCGCATTGCCGGAAACGTCGGGCGTTCCTCGCTCTGCGGTCTTGGATTTCGAACTCTTACGAAGACGCAAGCTTACCGCGTGCTGTGCCCTGGCGAATAATTCCCTCCGGCACATGTCGCGCAGATTGATATTCGCTTACTCTTGGTCTCTCTCTCTCTCTCTGCGCACTGCGACGCGTTTTGGCTCACGTTTTTCCCCCTTCTGCCCCGGCCGCATATATTTGCCAATATTACATTCCTTTCACACGTTCTTCTCGTTCCTTTCGGCTCGTGCATTGCTTGCTCACTTCCGCTTCGCTTCACCGCGATCGTTAATTCGCGTTCATGTTGAGGAAATCTGAACTTACTATGTTATACGTTGCGCACTGCCGTACCCGTGTAACAGCCTGCTGCACGGTGTTCCGTTACAGAATCTGCAACTCTGCGATGAACTTTATTTTATGGGGTAATCGTGAACCGGATTCAACAGTTGATTATCTTCTACCGCTGATGAGTAGTTATTTATTTATTTATTTTTTTTTTTTTTTTTTTTTAGGAAACGACACTCGTCAAAATCTAAGGTTTCAATTTGGCCTCGGCTGAGAGACTGCCATTTTCAGTAAATGTTTATGCTGCTTTTTCTTTTTTTACTTTTTTGCTTCAAATTTAACACGCAAAGTATTGTCCGCAGGCAGAAAGCGAGTTGAAAAAAAGGTGTGAAATAAAAAAATTGAAAATCCCATCAACCAAACCTGTCAGAAGTCGATATTCTTTGCCAGTATAATTTTTAAATTAGATTGTTATTCAAATCCGATGTTTTTTAGAACTCAACTCGTTGATTCCAGCTCAATAACTGGTGAAATGATTTGAAATCTTTACAGTTTTTTTCAGAATTCATACGTCACACCTTCAAAGTCGATAAAACACTTAAACATTGCATATGTTTACTTATATTTAATAACAAATAGCGGGATATCGGTAACCAGGCTTCCGAAAGTTTGGCGGAAAAACGTATGCGATGAAATTATTGAGAAACCTTGTAGTGAGCCGTTTTTTCGTGATGTTCGAGGAAAACTTTCCAAAAATTTCAATGTAATCGGGTCATAAATATTGCAACTATTAATGATTTTATGAAAAACGCTCGGGCGCGGGCAGATTTTTTTTAACACTAACACGATAACAAATTGCAAAATTTATTGTAATTTAATTACTTACAACATTTATACCGGTAATCAGATTCCTCTATTATTCTTCTCGCAATTAATTATTGTAAGAATTGTAAGAATTGTAAATAATCATTAATGGCGCCGCCCGGCGGGACTTGCAAGAAATATGAAACATAATCTTAATGATGCCGGAAGGCTTACAGGCCGTTCACGATTTTGATTTAACCGAAAATTTTGAATAAGAAAATTATAAATAAATAAAAGGTTAAACCACCTGCATTTTTAGTTGTAATAGAAGATTAAGGGATGATTTTGTTTTAAAAATAAGCGTCCCAAAAAGATCTATCGGATCCTTCAAGAGTATTTCTGATAACTTGAAAATTGACTTGGATATTTCCATTCGTTTATAAGCCGAAATTTTACTTCCTTGAAAAACACACTTTCGGAAATAGAAGAAAAATTTTTTTTTAGCATATTCTGAATGCGGTTACTGAAAATTATTACCGTGATTTTTTGGCAGCCTGTGGAGAATCTGCAAAGTTCATCGAAATATACCAATATAGATGAATGATAAGGAAATAAGTTGTGATGATCCGAAATCTCGTAGGTTGGTAAATATTAGTTGTTTTTTGTTTATCAACTCTTTCGTATCTCGAATATTTCGATTAACTTATTTAATAACGATTTCAAGGATATAATAGGTGTGAAAAAATTGCATTCGATATTGTTGTAATTTCCTATGTTAGATATAAACAATGAAAAGTTTCGAAAATTACTCTAAAGTCGTTAAGATTATCGGTGTAGACAAGATTTGTGTTTTCTCACATTGACAAGATCTTGGGTAACATTCGTAGTGTGCAAGATAAAATTATATCTAGTAATTATATTGGCTAACTTCTGCCGATACACACATTTTCGATAAAGCTTATAGAGTTTTAAATTCGTTACTGGCGCTTATTATTAGCCAAATTTGTTTAATCAAAATTCAATAATTAAATGATAGAATTTTTTCAATCGACTTTTTCTACAAAAGAAATCCAAGATATTTACAGCTACGTATTAATTTGAAAAAAGTTGCATAACAATGATAATAACATTCAACTTCGAGCAATTTTTTGTCACGTAATTTTTCGGAAAGTAAAAAACGAACCGCGATTCTCATCTTCGAATTTTTAGTAACATTCGAAATTGCCACTTTACTCAATGATCCCTGTCACGGAATAACAGAATTTAACGTGTCAGGCTGTTTTTGCATGTTGCTAAATTTTTTTAAACCCGAAGTTGTCACGGACGGTACAGGAGTTCAATCGTGGTGGCAAAATGGTTTTTAGAACATAAAAAATTCAACAAATGAGCTTTTTCGTCGCTTCCATCTTCCTGTTTGTACTTTCTCTATACGTTTTTGATCAAAGATTCAACATTTTTCACAATCAACAAACCGAAGGTCTTTCCGACACATTGTGCACGAACGACGAGTCGCTATTCTTGATACGGTATGGTATACAATCGTTGCGAAACGTGGTGCAAGCTATTGTAGACGGCCGTCGTTCTACGTCGCCAGTATTAAAACACAGCCGGCGTTGCAGGATGTGGTGCAACTTTTTGCATTCTAGTTTTTCGTGTAGGTTATAAGCCATGGCGATGAACGGGACGCACCCCAGCCGTTTTACGCCTTCGTAACCCATTCCAACGTATGTTATTATACGAATTACGTCCTACGAGATACGGTTCCGCCTCTGCCCGTCCCGAAAAGTACCTCTCCATTTTCTCTTCTATGTCTACACAGACATTGCTTTTCCTACAAACAGTTATTTACGAACATAGATTGAAAGGCGTGTTCACCTTATTATTTGTACATCTTCAATGAGGCTTGGAAGCGAATCTTTTACTCTACAATCATTTTTGTACGGAGATACTGTAAAAGGGCCACTTTCGCAACGCTTTTAATTTAAAAATAGATCGTGATTTCAAATTTCAACATTCTCAATCGTTGTGAATATATTGAATTACTGGAGTCTTGTCAGGTTTGAGGTTCGTTACATCGATTCGTTAAACGGAATTTTTTTCAATTTGAATTTTAACGTTGCTAGTTTGTCTTCAATTGAATTCTTCAATTTTTCACTTCTCGGACATTTTCGAGTTACGTAGGTACTTGAAAATTTCAAAAACTCTCTTCGACATTCATCCTTCTGCACTTGGCGTAAGGACCATATATGGACCAATTTGGATAAATGAACATGTCGTGATTAGAAGATTCTTAGCACACCAGTGCAAGTCTACGCGTGGCACGATGAGTCAACATCTAACAATGTGCAATGCTGGAATATACCCAGACTGTGTCAGATATCGTATTGTTTGTCTGCGTTGTCACTATCATCCACTTCAAAATGTCGATGATCTGTATTATCCTTAACGAATTATAAAGTGTAACAAGCTGTAGTTAAAAACTGTTGTCTTTATCGAGTTAACAAATAACTTGCGATTCGTAAAGTCAGAGTGTGGTTTATAAAAATATGAAACAGCCGGTCCACATTTTGTCAGAAATTCCATTCATCTCATTCAATAAATTGATCGCCAAAATACCTTTAGGCCGTCAAAATACCGCATTGGCTTGAAATTCACGGCGAACAATGTAAGCGAATAACCAGTTTTAAAATTTTTCCAATCCGCAAAACAACGAATTTCTTCAATTTAGGTACTTTGGAATTCTCGTTGTAAAGTAATCGGGTGAAAACTTGAATTCTGACTGTAGAATTCATGGAAAATTCAGGGAATTCGAAATTTTACTTTTCACAGCCACTTAATAAAGCAACCTTAAGTCGACCTCTACCTACCTCAAACCTCACGCTCTACATTATAGTGTTGATCAATGGCTCTGACGTGGCTACATAGTTTCATGAGTTTGGGATCCCAAACAAGAATACAAAAGTAAAGAAAAAGAAAAAGAAAAAAAAAATACAAAACAAAAGTCTCAGTGACGCAGCTAAAAATAAGAGGATACCGTACAGTCTGTCTTTACCGACCGCGTTGAATTTCACTTATTTTAGCTATTATAAAGGCGTATGCCATGCATTGTCGGCTCGAAAAGTCGCGGCTCGCTAAACGTTACATGTAAATTATCCCGAGCATAAATATACGAAAAGTTTTGCATCGCGTAATAGTAACGATAAAAAAAAGTGTATTCTCGTAATTTGAATTGCCATACGAATCGCAGGAATGAATGTATTTTCTGGTAATATTCTTGCATGCCACAAGTGTGTTTTAAAAATTTCTCATTCGGCATTGAATGCAGTAGAACTTGACTGTCTGCCGAAATTTAACATCAGTGGTGGATGAACTATACGATAATAGTATCCTCTTAAGAGGATGCTGTGGTCTGTCTTTACCGACTGAGTGAAATGTCACTTGTTTTTTACCAGTAGCACAGTTCACGCAACACCGATGTGAAAATGTCGCAGTCAGCGCAATTGGGGTTTTGAATGAAAGTTTTTTTCTTTCCATTTTTAGGGGTGCATAATGCAGCGCAAGCCAAAATAATGAGGACGTATTTTTTTGTTTTTCGTTAAAAATGATAATTTTCCATGTCATAGGTGATTGAATTTCATTGATTTTAATATATATAGATATATATTAACGTGGGTGACGTCACAATGTGATAGTTTTCAATCTGTTATGTTAACGGCAATTTTGATTCAATCGAAAAAATAAAAAAATACGTCCAAAATATTTTTCTCCAATCTACAAGAATGTGAAATAAAAAAAATTTCATTATAAACCCCAATTCTACACGCAATTCGTTGTGTGTCAAAAAACGTTTTTCTAGATATTGGTTTCGGCATTGGGTGTGAATTAAGTAAATAATACTGTGGAATGTTGATAGTAGTTGAGATAAATGACATTCAACACGGTTGCTAATTTTTTACTTGCACTAAATTCTAAATTTCTACCACAGTTTACCTCTCTCGTCGCAAAATCATTGACGTTGGAGCGGGGGGATGAGTCCATAAACTTAATGTCACCATGCCCGATTACATGCCTAGGTTTTATTTGTTAAAAACAATAATTTTTTTTCTCACTTTTTCTTAACACAAACGAATACTGGACATAGGATAAACATTTTTTTAGCGCCTAAACTATTCGTAGCAGAGGTTCTTGCCCGCGGAGACGTTTTTTTTTTTTTTTTTTGTTCAAAATAACGAGATCTACGATATGCAAAAAATTCGAACCAATTTCACTGCAAACCCAATTCCGATAAGATTATTGCCGCACTGAGATAAATTTTCTCGAGCTTTTTGGGTCCGCTACGCTAACTTACCATTTATTCAAATATGCTTAGGAAATGGAAAAACAACTCGGTCGATAAAGGTAGGCAGCGCGACACGCATTCCACAAACTTTGACCGCACGCGTTCGCTGCGGCACAACTTTGACCTTGGAACCGTGTCTGCGTGTCCATGCCTGATCCCTTGCCCAATGAGCCTCCTCTCACCCCCCCCCCCCCCCCCCCCCCGCCATATTCATTTCCTCGCTATTTTCACCGTCTGCGACCGCGTCTGGCTCTGGGTCTGAGACTGGGCCCGCTGTTGCGGCGATAAAAAGATCCGATTGTTGTGCCTTTTTTTTTTTACTCTCGCTTGAAACCCTAAACCCTCCAGCCAACCTGCCCTCTTTGTTTCGCCGTCGTAACCCGTCTTAGCGTTATTCTCTATGTCCGTTCAAGTCGTGTCGTTGCATACTTTTGGCGGAAAGTTGCGCGAAAATATCGTCGATTCGTATCTTTTTCAGGCATACTTTTATTCGCGATAAATTCAATCGACGTTCGTTGTACGATGAGACAAATTTCTACGTTAGTTAAATCTGTGAAAGGCGCAACGATATTCGCATCGTTGTACGGATAAATTGTACTTGTATAGGTTTTAACAGTTATAATAATAATCGTTACGTACAGATTAGAATACCTTTCTAACGATAAATATTTCCCCAGACTTTCAATGCTGCGTTTGACCGCAACTTATTGTTTCAAATGTTTACACGGTTTTCGTTTCCTGATTACATTCACAGCGAATGGGACTGATGTCATAGAACAAATATACAAGACGCGACGAAAAATTTTGTTGCCACTGATTATAGTTATTTAACGAAACGAAATGGCATACTTATTGTTAAATATTGTATTGATTTAGGTATTTATTGTTGAAACTGCCTTGTAATCAATCTTTATCGATTGAAACTTGAAGTGTATCGAACGTTCCTACTTGTAGTACCGTAATTTCTGTTGATGGAAAAATATGGTAATATAGACAGGAAACATTTGTGGAACGCAAGTCTCGATCGAACGATGTAGCTGTGAATAACCTGCAAGTAAAAATAATAAGAAAGGAACTTATCAAATATGCACACAGATTATTACAATGTCCATGATAGTTTTTTCCCATCGTTTTCTTGGAGCAAGATTTTATTTCCTGGCATGTGTTTGGTAGAAGCAAAAATTCAGCAATCGAGGTAAAACTAAAACTCGCTTAAAGGTAACAATAGCGCTACGACGCGGTTTGCTCGACGATAGATATATTAAAAAAAAAAAAAAGCAAACAAATATGAAGCGTGCAGGAAAAACTAAACCGTGTGAACTTTGGATAGATGACTGAAAAATTTGTATAATATCGTTGTAATCAGTTATCACGATGATATAGATCGTTGCTTAAGTAACTGTGTCAAGGCAACATAACTTCGGAGATAATGTAACGATACCGGTGCAACAATCAGCGAACCCGACTTTGGGCGTATAAAGTTAAATGTATCTAATCTTTCGTTTGCAAATAGTATTCTAGACACATTCTCGAGATCATATTCAGCTATCAGCTGGCTGGGATCGCGATAAGAGTGTACGTACATCTCGTTTGCAAAATTCGGCTCTTCGTCGTCTTCACGTTTTGCTTCTTTTTTTATTAATTCTACGCTTGTGAAATAAAAGAACGCTATGTTTGATGTTTCATCTATTTCTAAGGCGATGCGAGAGTTTCAAGTCTTTTCAGCAAATTTCGCAAATTGCATGTACGATATTAAACTTTTCCTTTTACTGAACGACAGAATCACTTCGAGTTTTGAAAAATGACACGATTAAGTTCGATAAATTCACACAAGAAATGACATAACCTAAAATCGAGTGAAAAATAATTATTTACAGTGTTGCCAGTAATTTTTTTGAACTTCTCTACGTGACTGTACAAGCACAATTGCACCTGCTATCATTTAACAAAGATTGAGAGGATTCTGTCACTCAAGAACGAAAAAGAAAAAAGTGTAAAATTTGATATTCCCTCATGTTTACGTGTTTTTAGATTATCAAACAATTGAATACGATGAACGTTTACAGGCTTAAAAAGTTTACCGCAAATCCCCCGTAAATGGAAAATAACAATTTCACTGTGCACAACATGCTCTAATTGTTGGAACATAATAAGAAAATCATCACTTTTCCCAACCAGGTGTTTGTTAACTTTTCTTCCTAATTCCTAGTTCAACCTCAAAGATAGTAATTTGTAACAGCTGCATAATTTTTTGCTCTATTCGCATACAGTTCACGAGCTACGCTTACTGTAATCCTAAAATACTGAATTACGAAACCGAGGTAATAATAAAAAAGAAAAAAAAAAAAAAACAACTTTCGAATAGAAGAAAAAAATAAATAAATAAAATAAAACACGGAACAGAATTCGTAGCGATGAATTATTTTCATTTTTCCGAACACTAAACGAAAACCTAGGTGTGCCAGATAACCGAAGTAATAAATTTTATTTAACACTCGTGTATAATGTTTAAGCGGCGGCGGCCGGGGGGGGGGGGGGGGAGAAAGAGAAATAGAGAAAAAGAATGAAATTTATGTGGTTCGAAAATCGTAGTAAATCGTCCACGTGCGTTGCCGGCGCAGAATGTCCTTGGCCGCATTTTCGCACGCGAATTCTATTACCAGCATCCCTCTCCTGCGATGACGGCGTGCTCGTCTATAAAGTCTAATCGTAAAGATAAAGATATAACAGTCAGCGCGACCGCGACTGAGAATAACCGGGTTTTCTCAATCGATTCTAAGGTCCGATTGGCTACGTATGCCGATCGATACGGTTGACAGGGTGCGGATTAGAACGGTCGATGTAATTAATTTACAGGCACTCGTCGGCTGACGCGAAAATTGATCAATCTTGATTCTCGAGCTATTACGTGTGAATAATCAGGGCTATTTAATCGATCTATAATCAGAACGTCGCACTGCCCGTGGTTCGAAAAGATTGTTACATCGATTATCCCTGCGATCAACGATCGATATGTCACGATTTATTTTCGTTTTTACCAATTTTTATTTATTGTGAAAATTTAGCTTATCAACATTCAATCCTTGTATACTGATACGCCTAGCCGTGCCTACGTTATTACTGTAACGCGATTTTATCTCAATTCCGACAAAAGTGCAACGCGTGATTGTTAGTCTAATAGTTCCATCGTACTTCCTCGTATCGTATCGCATACCGAGAGAAATTTTTAGTTCAGATCACCGCTCGGTCATTAACTGTTTTCATTTTTTAACACGATCGAAAAATACAGTTCTAGGTAGAAAATGAAAATTAGTTTTCTAGCTGTTACCGGAAAGTCTAGTGTCCGTTACTATTCTTTCTCATTACGATCACTGTTGCGAAAATTTAATGCCTGTTCAGCAATAAATTGACGTTAAAGCCTTATTTTAAATAAAAAATTAGAGTACACCGAACAAACTGATTTTACGTTGCAATTGCCAGAAAAGGATCGACAATAGCGCAAAATGGTTACGTGTACATTGTTTTTCGTAATTCAAACAGCTTTTCTAACGATACCTGTTTTACTGTAATTTTTCTAGTTACCGTAACAAATGAAATTTTTCTCAGTTCATTCAATTCGTAAACAACCACGCGCAGGCACAAACAAATTTCGACGCATATGCGTCTCCGTTCGATGATAACAGACCGTGCATCTAATATTAGAACGTTGTGTACATATTTAAACCAACTATAAAAATATCATTCACCCTCCGATAACTTTTTCATCGTTGTTATTTCACACTTATAGATATACTTTTCTGGGTCATTCGACGTTCGGGACTCTTGGGAAGTTGAAAAAAACAAAAAAAAAAATTGCGATTATAAAAACAATAGCGAACAAAGAGGAAAAAAGAATTGCAACGGAGCAACGTAAAGTCGTTAATTAATGATAAAAATTGTTTTACCAAAAGGTGAGCGTGCTTCTCATAAGTTTAAATGTCTGACACGAGTCGGTTCAGCACCATAGATTATTTACATCATCGCGTTTAGACTGTCATTCTGTTTTATCGATTTTCCATCATTTATCCTCGCCAAAATGTGTTGTTAAAAATGAAATTCAAGTATAAAAATACGACTCCCAAACGAATTATGAATGTTGGCAATTTCTCGCCGCATCTTCAATGACGTAAAGTTCCATCCGCGTGCCGATTCGGACAGGTTTACTCAGGAAAACCGTTTTTATTTATCCAGATATTTTATGTTCTTACGCAAAGTTTGCGTAGCAGCTGCAGAATCCGCCATACCGGGTGTTACTATGCGAGTATTGTATGCTAGATAGGCGCTTCAAGGTTTCTTAATTCTTGACGAGGAGAAAAAAAAAAAAAAAAAAAAAAATTAGATTTTAATCTTAAATCAAT
Source organism: Neodiprion virginianus (assembly GCF_021901495.1). Classification (NCBI taxonomy): domain Eukaryota; kingdom Metazoa; phylum Arthropoda; class Insecta; order Hymenoptera; family Diprionidae; genus Neodiprion; species Neodiprion virginianus. The sequence goes on along the minus strand of NC_060878.1, from coordinate 25,128,487 downwards.
ATCTCGCACCTGGCGATACGAGATGGCCACTTTTGAATCAATTGAATGTACAATATATGTTCGCATAATACGTGAAGCATTCTCTGTGAAAAGGAGAACGTTTCAGCCTTTGGTTCGGACGGACTTTCTTGCCTTTTTTTTTTTATTTTTTTATTTTTTTTTTCCAGTCGTATTTTAGTTCTCGATCAGAAGTCGTACCTTAAAAGCGTTTTTTAATTGAAACTCTGAACTTTGTTTATAAATTTTTAAAATATCGCGTTTTTTTACCACCATCAGACTCATCGCGCCAAGTAAATGAAAACTTGGATACCTCTTTTTTCAGTTACTCTTCGTCGTAAGCAAAAAAAATATACCCCTTTCAACCTGTACTACACTTTATATTTAAACGATGTGTCTGATTTTTTGGCGCTATTAGAACGAAAGTTTTTTTTTTTTTAGAGATTGCTAAGAGTCAAAATTGTACTTTTGAACAACGTACGTGTTCAGTTATTGTATATATTTTTTTTTCAAACCTTATGTCAGCTTTGAAGGTTTTAAAATCAACCGATTTGGTGGCGATACGATCGCGAAGCATGCAAAGATTTTACGCCAATTGATCGAGAAAAATGTCGCTTCCGAAAAAAAAAAAAAAAAAACCAATTGTTCTAACATTTTCCAGCGTGCTTATTTTGGAAATAATTTCTAATGTTTTGACGCTGAAAAGAATTTCTTTGTCGGTATCTTAAATTAAATTTCGAACCGGATATTTAGAGTCTGTATTTTTTTCTCCTGCTGTCAGCTAAAATATTTTTAACAAATTGTTTGCGATCGTAAAAAAAGTGAAATTAAAATAATTCAATAAACACAAAAACCGAGGAAAATTGTGGTCAAAAAATGTATTTGGTTACAGATTTTGATTCTGAAAGTCAATATGAATGAAAAATTTACGAAAAATTTTAATGACTATCATACGTCGATATATACTTTTCTGTTTTTTGTTTTTTTCATTATTAACGATTCGCGTCTCGTTTCTGTTGTAGGCGGTGTTGGACAAACGACTCGATCACAGAGTAGATTCGATGCTGAAGGCAGGATTAGTCGAGGAACTGCTGGATTTTCACCGCAGATACAACGAGGGAAGGATTAAGGAAAATGCGTGAGTATAAAAAATGAGTAAGAAATAAGTAACCTGTTATATCAACATGTGTGTGCAATTTTTCGCACAAGCTGATAAAAATATTGGTAGATTGTTCCAAGTTCAGTAAAAAAACACTCAAGTCTCACGGAAATTTTGAGAAGAATTGTAAGACAATGGAAAAAAATGAAAAACAGGGTCAGAAGTCTCGAATCTTTCGCTTGTGAATAAAATCTTGACGTGAAGTTTAAAATTTTATGATATTTGCAGATCAATTTCCGAATATCCATTTCGGTTATGAAAACTTACACCGATGTCGATTTTATCGCCTTTGATCGTACAATTTAGAATCATACCAAATTAGTTTGAAACTTTATTCCGTGAATTGTCACTGGAAAACCATATTGTAAAATTAAAAATTAGATAAATAAATAAAAATTCTATTCTACGAATATCAATAATTCCAATCAGATATAAATTCTATAAAGTCAAAACTTTTGACGATCTTAAAATATTCCGCGTCTTAATTTCAAGAAATGTTTCCAAAATTCAGAAAACTCTCCAACCGATTCTCCTCTTTCATTAAAATATCCTCAATTCTTTTCAGGCTTATCGTACAGAATTTATTATCAGACCCGGCACGTCCCTCGCGAGGAATAAAAAATTGAGAGCGAATTATTTATTCAAGGCATTCCTCCTCTTTTTATTTTCCCTTCATTCTTACCAATCACTTTGAAAATAATGTTTTCGTTATATATGGGTCAGACCGTAATATTAATATTTACCGTAGGTCAAACACGTCTGTGCAGTCCCCTAAGATTAATATTTATCGGAGAGGCCTGGCTGTGTTGGCATTGTCCAAACGTTACGCCTACTTTACGTATTCCCACACTATTGTTACACGGGAAGTAAGTCGACGGTACGTGCTGGCGATGGAATTTCCTTACAAGGCCAAGGTGGAGGTTGGAAGATGGAAAAATTGCCACTTCCCACTTTCAGAATTAGACTTGACAAAACTGCAGTAAAATTACAAATCGCAATAGGATTAAAAAGCGACGGATACTTTACTTGCTTTCTAACTACACATTATTGAATAGAAAAATTATATTTAAATCAATATCGGTTACGTTGAACGTAAAGAATTTCGACCTCGGATTTCCCTTGTCCTTTTTCTCCGTCGAATTGACAGTTTTGAAATTCCAGTAACCGCTGTAAGTTACTTTCTCACCCTTTACCTACCTCCGTTACTTGCCTAGCTGCATATTCTACTGATAAACAATGATATTCACAATGAATTGATTACCTTGGAGAATTTATTTAACTACAGGGTGACCCCTGAGTTTCACACACACGTTGTATCTATATATATATATACATACAAGTTGGGTTATATCAAGTTGTCAGAAACACGTCGTATTGTTGCCACAGGTGTATGTATTAGTTAAATTCCCCTCGTCAAGTAGATTGCTGGAAGTGAAAAAAAAAAAAGAGAATCGAAATCCTATAATTGATACCCTTTTTTTCCAAAACTCCGAAACCCAGATACGTAATATTTCGTGGGAGATTTGCGACGAATAATATTCGGCGATGAAGTCCAACTTGCGATATGAATGATAACAAGCTGCTTTACACTGACGATGAGTTAACCCTCGAACTTCCCGTTCTTGCACCGCGGGTTCGAAGTTCGCAGGAAAAAAATATTAATATCCGATTGGAATTTCGTACTACAAATTCGGATTCGAGATCAACGATTTGAAAGCCCTTTGGTTTCATGTTAATATACGTGAAAATATTGCGACCGTTTTATTATTTTGAACCACTTTAATGAATTCATCGTTACGAATTTTGAAAGTCCGACCTTGGATTCGTTATCACTGATCCAAGAAACCTTCGCCTACTAATTTCTACCAAAATCCAAATATGTTTAAAAAAGTCGAGAAAAATTTTGAACGGCTTCTCGTGAGATATTTCGTATGATTTTAAACGTATGTATAAAATCAAAAAAAAAAAAAAAAAAACATCGGCCAAAAACAGGGTTTTTCTGAACTGGGGGAGTTAAAGGAAATAAAATTGAATAACAATTGTTATTTGAATATAAATTATTACTATTTAATTCGAAGTAATATTAATTTCAAATTCCCTGCTCGCTCCGCTCGCAAGTCCACGCAACTTCGGAAATACTCAAATAGTATGGAAATTGAACAGAATAACGTCGAATCGGTTGAAAACGTCAAGGATACAATTTAAATTTTACCCCAGTTTAGAAAAAACCTGTTTTTAGCCAAATATTTTTCTTCTCGATTTTTCGATGCGTTTAAAATCATATAAAATATTTCACGAGGAGCCGATCAACGTTTTTTCCACGTTTATCACTATTATAGAGTAGATTCTGATGATTGTACAAAATTTTTTTAATATCTCTAGGATTTGTGAAAAAAAAATTAGAAACCAGAATATGTCGAAATATCATGTTATTCTAACAGACAAAGTTTCGTGATCACAGGCAGCCCTTCCCCTTGGAATAAAGGGCTCCGATTGGGCTCATCATTTTTTTCCATTTATTTTGAACCAAATTAGGTGGCAAATGACAAAAAAAAAGTTGTGTTAAGGGGCAGTCTAGTGTACACGTGATAATAGTTTCCAACTTTAACCACCATTTTGGCCATTTTGTAAATAAATATGACGGTGGTCCGAAAATTTTCGGAATTACATTGACGAATTCGTAAATGAGAATATCTCTATTTGAAAAGATCGAAATTTTTTGCAATTTGAAACGTGCAACGAGCATTCTATTTTGCTATCTTAGTTGAAACAATCTTTCGGTGCAATATCAGAGTTCTTCTTTCTGTCGAAACTTTTTCCGTTCTTTGATGTGTCCCGAAATCTGTTTAACAAAACATTTCCCACGAGGTTCCAGTCGGGGCCTCGCCGGGAATTTCGTAGATGATCGAAATGATTTTTTCCCACTCTCTATGGGGAAACTTTGTCAAGCTATCCACGCTACGCTTGAGAACGTTTTTCGAACACTCAACTATAAAGAGTCGCGCCCTCACGTCCCGATCCTTGAGCTACCGAAAGAGACACTTTTTTCCTCGTTTCTTATTCTATTTTCAAAAACTTTTGGTCTGTTAAATGGCAGGATTTGACACTGATTTTTTCGTATTTATAATTTGTTTTTTCATTAAAAATTTCTTGGGGCAGAGTATCGGATCACTAAATAATCCTGCTTATAGTCGGGATGAAAATTATTTGCATTTTTATTCGTGAAGGTAAACATTTTTTTTTTTTTTTGTTTATTATTTAATGCTGTGTCTATCAACGTTTCCGGAAAAAATCAACCAAAGCAAGGAAGGTTCGCTGGGTAATGCTGCTAATAAGAAAAATTTTTATTCATGGATTTTTGTAAAGTTATAGGATTCTTTTATTCTAGGCCTGTTAATTTTTTTTTGCATTCGAGAAACATGAAAAATTCACAACTTACCGTTCCAAATTTTGAAACTTGAATAATTTAAAAGACTCTAATACAAATTTATTCAATTTTACAAACGAGTCTCTTTTATTGGATCGGAATGGATCATGGACGTATGTAATCCGATTTTTATATCACCACAGAAAATATTCATATTCGGGAAAAGTGTGGAAATCGACTAAAACATGAAGGAAAACAGAATTCAACAAATCTCCCTTTCCACCATGACATATCTTCACTGTATGATATTATTAGTATCAATTGTTTATCCGTTTGAGAGCGTTTGCAATATATATAAAAAAAAAGAATTGCGGTTACAGTCTTTTGTTTTTACCTTCCACAATTTTGTTTTTCACAACATTTTCGAATTTTCACAGATTTTGACTTATTTATGCGTTTCCGTGGTTTTCAGAGCTTTTGCTAGAAAAAAATGGCACTTATGACCTTTTGTTCTTATCTTCGATCATTTTTTTATAAAATTTCTGAATTCTTACAGATTTCAAATGCGTTTCAATAGTTTCTAGAGCGATTGCAGAAACATAAAAAAAATTGTTGTTACGACCTTCCGTCTTGATCTTTTTTTTTTCACGTATACTTATTAATGGAAAAAGGTCATATCTGCTTTACATACGATCTTTTGCCTTTATATTTTCAAACGTTTGATTTCGACTGAATCATACGTTTGGATAAATTTTTTTTTTTTTTTTTTTAAATTATACGCCCGTTTGTCACTAAAATCGCATTTTTGGCGGTTACGACCTTATGTAATTAGACACACGATATATGTATCGCCTTATCGAAGATGTAGACAATGTGAAGAATTTTTTCAACCAAGTTTCACGACGCTGGTGTTGAAATAAAATAATCAATGCAAAATGCCGCGTATCAAAATCGGCATTTTTTTCTTCGAAACGTACGAATTATTACGTGGCTTCTGTACGGCAATCGCATACGTGGATATTATAAAACCGTTCGAGAAGCATGTTTGTTATAAATATTCAAACTGCAAAATTATTAGGCGCCACCATCACCTCTGTGTACATATTTGTTTAATACCATACCAGACATCACGTGCATTAAACAGCTGTCGACCAAACAGTTTTGAACTTCCCTTTCTTCTACCGCCTCAACACCTTATTGTCAGATATTCCACGCTCATTATCCTCACGCATACGTTTTTCCAGCGGAGTAGGTTATAACTTTTGACTAGTTATAACTATGTAACGACTATAAATGCAATGCGGTTATTACAGCGACGCATTCATTTGGTCGAGTTTTTATACGAGCTTTTATTTTGTTTCATTAGTCTTACGGACACAGGTTGAATCGTTATAAAATTTGAAACCGGTGATTTAATGAAATTTGTAATTATTTTTACAGACCCAAGTTCTTTTTGTGCATGAATTTTTACTGCGCGTTAATTGTTTACTTAAAGCTCAGTTCACAACGAGACTGGGTTATTTTTCTGCCGATTCTCTCTTCTTAAAAAGAATTCTTACGAGTGTAAATTCGGTCAGGTAAATTTTTTTTTTTTTTTTTTCTTAGGGAATGTATTTCCGAACAAATTATTACAACGATAAGCTCAACTGCTGTAAAAAATTCGTATTCAATAAAGTTTGATTCAAAATAAATTACGACTATGCTGTAATTTTGTAAATCTTTACGCACCTCGTTTGTTTGTCATAAGTTTTTTAAAGTAGTAAACGTTTACTTCGCTAAATCGATATAAAGAACTAAACATTAGACCTTGCTACATGTTGATCTTGAAATTAAAGCATGGTATTCTTCAATCACTGTTATTAACAAGTTTTTTTATATTTATCTTCTATTACATCTTCAAAAGTATGCCAAAATAAAGGTGTCCACTAATTTCTAGCTTTTTACCGGTTAATTTTTTTATCTTCCTCGTTTCAATCCAATTTGACTGGACTATTCAGCTGAAATTTTGAAGAACGTCCGCCGTTAATTTCTCTCACTTTTCCCTCAGCCAGAACTGCATATCCTGGTAAGCAATATGGGGTGGGCCTGCAATCTGATACCTGCCTGGTAATACGATAACGAAAATTTTTGGACTTGGAGCAATGATTTATTATCCTTCTCATTTCCCACGGAAATGCAAGGGTATAAATGTGTAGGATTCTATTTCCTTTCCTTGTTAAACACTTTACAGGTATAATAATGCCCTTTGTACTTCAATACACGTATATCTGCGCGTAAGCGCGTATCTACCTACGTTGCTGTAACAAGGCACAACAATTGACAGTGCAGGAGCGTGACAAAGGGGTGGCTGTCGAAATCCTGCCTGACAGCTTGCACTTTCTTACGTTTTTTTTTTCTTTCTTTCCTTCTTTCTTTTTTTTTTTTTTTTTTTCCTTTTTCTCGTTCATTGGATCCCCGGACCTTTACCTCCGTGCATTGAATACCCCTGCCGACTCGCTAAGAAATGTAGAAATATTTTTCACAGCCACAGAACAGCGTCCTTCGTTCAATTAGAGAGACCGGTTGGCCAAAAATCGATCATTGTTATCAATTTTACCACGAGATTGGTCGAGCGTTGAGTGTTTGCAAAAAGTATTTTAATCGTAAGCTGCGATCACTTTAAAAAGGACAAAAATAGAAAATACTCGAATTATAAATAAATGCGATACAAATGTCTGTATCGATTTCATCTCGAATCGCTTCGGAACTGTTGAAAATCTGTTAAATCAGTTTCACTCTACGATCGTCCATCCTATTCAGAAGAATATTTTTCATCGTGTCATTGTAACAGATTTTCTTTTAATCCGGAGTCAATTCAACATTGCCATTTATTGATCACAATCGATACTGGTGAAATGTTGTCAAATTACTTATATATCAATTAATATCCATACAATGAACGACAAGTATTCAGTGAATTTTTAGAAAATAATCTTCCGAATGAAATTAGTCATCACGCATTGAAATCGAGCGAATATCCGCACGCGTCTATGTGGTTATATAACGTTCTTATACAGAGTGTTTCCGAGTAAACGCCGCAGTATGTTGGGTTGCCTACCACTAAGGGGAACATACGTTGTTACGAGTTTATCGGCAGGTAGGGCATTTAATTTATAACCTTATCCTAAAGCGATCAGTCATCGCGTTTCGGAGTAACGTTGAAGTAATTATACGACCTGACTCGACCAAAGAGATTATTACTCGGTAAGTCTGTTTTACCGATATTTGTTCTCCTTAGCCGTTGGCAACCCAACATACCGCGTCGTTTACTCGGAAACATCCCGTATTTAAAGTTGATATCTGCTAGCAATTTCATTCAACTTTACACCTTCATCTTTCTCGCTTATATACATATAATAGGTACTTAAATTGACAATCAAATGTATATATACTTGCACGCGTGGAGCATTTTTATTTTCACATATGATTCATTCCACGTCGAATTTCAAACCGCACCCTCTCGAAACGATCAGGTATGAAAATTTTATCAAAGATCGTTGATATATTGTCTTTGATAGGAGAAAATTTTGCTGATTCTTCTCGCGAACTTTTATGTCATAATATTTTCGGACTTGCACAGAATCGAAAGCTGAAAAAAAAAACCAGCTAAATAGTCGCGCACAGTGATCTTTAAACTCTCATATTTTTAAACTTATACATCGTAGAAGGTTCGAATAGGGCTCACTTTCAAGATCATAAAAATGTACGTCATGATATCTATATAAATTACACTTTCCTTGCAAACAAACTTGTTTTTTCATTGCTATAAACATTCGAATGGATTTTTTTTTTCATGATCTACGCTACCCGAAATTTGAAAAAAATACCAGTTTTTTCATCGTCCAATTTCTAACAGAATCTGAAATTTTCACGATGGAGAAGCGGCGGAGAGATGAGAGAATGGAGGATGGAGAAACAGAAGCGTGTGGTTTGACATGGAATTACTCATATCTTGGATTTCGAAAAATCATCGACGTGGTTATTTTTGTGCTTTTTTCCTGTCCCCGATGATCTCTCCCACCCCGTTTTTATACGAATTTTTTGAAGTTGATAAACGCCGATTTTTCATTGCTTCCTTTTTTCACCGACGAGCCTATTTTTGTCCACCTGCATTTTTTTTTTTTTTCATAGAGTGTGCACTATTCAGTCTTGATATTTAGTTCTTTGCAAAAATATTTTTCCGTCTTCAGCGACTTTGGCAGGTGCACGAATAAAAAAAAAGAGGAAGTAGAAACTAAACATTTTCCGCAGGCAAGTCATTATTGTAACAGTTTTTAGTAAACCTTCGACATCATCGATTTTTCATTATTGTAACCGGAGTGTCTCAATATTCGAAGTTCGTCTATTGCGGTATCGCATAACATTCAAAATTTGGTAAAACGTACATTCGTAAAAGCAATAAATTTAATATCTTCACGTCTCTTGACTCTAGAATTATAATCATCATCATCCTCGTCATCATCATGATTATTTTACATCCAACGAATCCGTCAAGCTTACTTTGAGAAAAAGACAAAAAAAAAATTTGCAACATATTGCCGAAAAAAATTACAGAGATCATCGAAGATACGTATAGAGAATGATAAAAAGTAAGTGCGAGGCACTGTTGAACAAACTGCTTCAGGTGATTGAGAGTCGCCAAAAAACTGGTCCCGAATGAATATATTATATATACATGTATACCCAAATGTACATACGATTACTCATTTTTATTGGCTTTCGTTTCTTTTTGACCCCGCCTTGTGAAATCGTTTCGTGTTTTTGTACGTGCCAAATTTGGTTGCTCTTCGAACACCGTCTGCCTGCATATAATCGATCAAGGTTGAAATTTTCTCACGAAGTCCAGTTACGCACCGTGCATCTATGTATATAAAATGCTCGACAAATATTTTGTAACATGGACTTGTGCCGAATGAATATTACGGAGGTTGGTTGATAAAAAATTTGCAATTTTCATTAATTTCACTCGCTAATAGTCACAGATTGAATATTCGTCAAATCGTTACATTTGTAAGCTACGATGATCTCCCAAATAGTTAAGTAGAAAATAATGGAATTATAAGTTTCAGTTTCAGTTTCAGTTTCAATCCCTTCAATGTTGTTAGACATTTAGTACATTTTGCAGGTTATTGTTATCATAGATATGCATATCTACATGTTATAGCAAGCGGTATTCTACAATATTTAAGTTGTTGATTGATAAAAGGAGATTTGAAATGACGTTATAGCTCATTCCCGGAGTAAGTAATCCAAAAGTCTTCAATGGCATTCACTCAAATACATATATCATCGTCTTAATCGATTGACGGAAGCCGTTGTTAATTCTGCTGAATTTAAGTAGTAATTTTAATCAAAACCCGTGCTATAAACCAATTAAACAATGTATGTGCTGCTATCGACCTTTTATTATCAATGTATTTAATAAATATTCTCAACGTGATAGCAAAAAGAAAAACAAAAAATTGCTGGGTTTGAGACAGTCGCGTACGATGCATAGCGAGTCGGACTGCTTATTTTTTTCCGTGTAATACATTATTTCATACGTCGTATCTCGCCGATTATGTAAGAAATTTTATATCTTCGAGTACGGCGCCCAACAATCTCGCATTCCTTTATCTGACTGAGTCGACCGTTATTCGATCAATCACGTTATTCAGCTGTAATCTATATTTAATATCCGTCAGCTTTAATTGTCGTCCGGATTTTGCACAATTGATTCTACGTTTTCTATAATTGTCTCGGGGAACCTACCATATGCATTATGTCACCACTTTTGTTATTGCTATACATTGCTGTACACCGCATACACATTGAGGGACATGTGTCGATGGTGATGTGTAAAAAAATTGTTCGATCAATCGAAATAAAAACAATTTGTGTTTTTGATCAGAAAATGTTGAATGCAGAATTTTTAAATACCTTCGTCTGCATTATTCAAAGAAAATAATTAAGGAGAACATATTGCGAAAAATTGATGAAATACAATTCCATGGAGCGTCAATCGGAAAATACAGAAAGGATTCCTAGAAGGGAAACGATCCGAATGACGATACTCCGGCAGATAGGCAACCGAAGTTACGTGTAAATTTTCGTAGGATGGTAAACATGGAACCGTGCGCGCGCAGCTATCGCAATTGACACGAATTCCGTTAACAGAGGTTAGTTCGAGCTTTAAAGTATTGTGTTTCGTAAGATACCCTCTAAAATCACGCAATTTCGGAAAACTACGCAAAACTATGATACTAATGCAGCATCGAATCTAATAAATTTAAATATGGTTGTTTGACGGCCTGTGGGATTGAAAACGGCTTCGTTAATATGGCAAATTAGTCGGAGAGCTCGATTCTTTGAGGAAACAGCGTCACGACCTGAACTAGGTCGAAAACTGTACCAAGAGACTCACCGATGGAATTTGCAAGGTCATGGAGATGCCATAATCAATCGCTGATCGATGTCAAAATGCATTCAACTTCGTTGTGCTGAATCCAAAAATGACTTCGCTTTTCCTTCATCGCGTAATCTTGCAAAATACAAGATGTTTAGATAAAAAAATAAGCATTACTAATAATTAAAAAAACCACCATTTTATTACAATGAACTAAACAATGCTTATTATAAAATTAAACGTTTTCTGTTTCCTTCTTTGTATTTAATCTTGAGTCTCACTCTAATACGTATTAAATGGAAGTAAGAAATCACTCTTGCATAGGATTTTTAGAATCAAGAATAGGATACCAGAATTGGAATTAAAAGGGAGTTTCAATGTAAATGAAACTACAAACACGAGTTAAAGAAAAAACCTGACGCGATGGAAGTCTTTGAGTATTTTTTCCGGTTTCAGTAAGTGAAAATATATAAGAAACGGTATTATAAAAAAACTGTGCAATTTATTGGTTACAGACTTGTGTTTTTGTCCGAGTACTCATTAGGTCAATTGCAACTGTGACATGTTAAAGGTTAGGTTACTGGCGCGTTTTAATTTTTTATTTCAATGGATTTGATTGTGATCAGGCAAAGGAATAGTACATTATGTATCTAGGGCGGAAAGTGAGCGATTGAAACACGCACGAGCGTATATCGCTTTCCACCCATGGTGCACACGGTACTTTTAGTCCACAAACTGTGTTTGCCTTCGAGTTTGCCTTCGAGTGCACTACACAACTTCATTTTGCGCCCGGCATTCGTCACCGGTCGGGAAAAGGCCACTTTTCGTGCACTTTACATGCACGAAAAGGCATACTTTCGGTGCAGGTTGGACAGAAATAATATTTTTCTAACAATAAGTTAGTATAAGCTCCGATCCATGGTCAACAATGTCTCGGCATCTACGTCAGCAGATGCTGGGCCAGCTTACAGATGCTGTTGCAAAGCTGCTACATAAGACACAAGACTTGAATTGAATATTTGAACTTTTATATCGGACTTGAATCAATTAGAAAAGACGCAAAAAATGCTAGAAATTTATCACACATCCCCGTCCATCGTCGACTCAGGGCGTAGATTTATATTCGGTAATAACCTGAATGACGCGAAAAAATGAAACTAGTATTTAATATACCCAACTTCAAAAAATTCAACAAGTTATATGTATCGTTTTATAACCATATCTGTAGTCAGTGAATGAAGAAAAATTTGTTTACTGCGGTTTGTGAATTTTTATTTAGCATCGTACAAAGTGGAGAAGATCATCAAGAGCTTTCAACTAGTTATCAGCGTATCGCCGACCATTTCGCGGAAGTGCATCCAAGTAAACCAAATCCTCCAACGATCACAAATAGAAAAATGTTGTTGAAGCTTCGACGAGCAGGATACGTTGATCAACGTTCAGTAAAACTATATCATCGTCAGATGAGCAAGAGGAGCCAAGAGGAAATCCATCATTCTTCTTAAAACTGAAGATGACGGGAGTCAGTCGACTTGAGGTATCTCTTTTGCCTGGTGGCAATCGAATCCATTGAAATAAAAAATTGATACGTGCCACTAACCTACCTTTAGTATGGCGCGCATGTAATCGATCTACGAGTACTTGACACATCGATCAGCGGTTGAGTATGGCATCTCCTATGACCTTGAAAATTCCAGTGGTGAGTCTCTTGGTACAGTTTTTGACCTGGTTCAGGTCGTGACGCTGTTTCCTCAAAGAATCGAACTCTCCGACTAATTTGCCACTTTAACGAACCCGTTTTCGATCCAACTTGCCGTCAAACAGTCATGTTCAAATTTATTAGATTCGATGCTGCATCAGTATCATAGTTTTGAGTAGTTTTCCGAAATTGCGTGATTTTAGAGGGTATCTTACGAAACACAATGCTTTAAAGCTCGAACTAACCTCTGTTAACGGAGTCCGTGTCAACTGCGATAGTTGCGCGCGCACGGTTCCACGTTTACCATCCTACGAAAAATTAGATGCAACTTTGGTTGCCTATTTGCCGGCGCGTCGTCGTTCGCACCGTTTCCCTTCTAGGAATCCTCTCGACATCTAGACTAGCTCCGCTTTCAAGATGTGAAAGTCAGATAGCAATCAGTGACGTAATTCAATTGACTCAATTTTCGTCGAAATATATCTCATTGGTACTCCTACTATTCGCGATAACGTTTTTCAATCGTAAACATGGGTACACCCATACATATAATGGGGAATTCCGGTTCAACCAAATCGCCTGATCCTAGTCTTGTACCCACTTCTGTCAATTCTTTTTTTAATGCTCTCTCTTTTGTATTTATTTTACACCTTCTGGCGTATTAGAGCCAGTGAGAGGTCTTCGGTTCTACAGAAATTTATCTGACAGAGTAAAAGTCCTACCGAGAATATCCTGCAGGATCTTTTCTTTAGAAAATTTACCCTACATACCACAGTTCTGTAGAATATAAATTCAACATCGGATCGATTATAGAGGCAGTTCCCTGTAGGACTTAAAATCTGTAGGATAAATTGCGGTAGAACCGGTTCAATCTCAAGCCAATGGTAATTAAAAATATAATAAACTTGACGTATAAGAACTGCGAATTTGTCGCGCTTTTTTGCTGTCTGAATTTTTTTGAGAACTTGAAAACTAACATAAAAAAAATTGTACGTTTGGTTATGACTTTTGCATTCTTAAGTACTGTCGAAAAAAAGAAATGAATGTACGGGAATTTTGTTACCATTGGTTTTGTTTTCACGGAGTGAAAAAAAAAAAATTCAAATCTATCAGAGTGCGTTTTAACATAGACCTTATTGAACTGCCAAACAACACGTTTTTTTTTTTGTGCATTTTCAGTTATGTGCTTATAAAAGACGTCGAAGGTATAAATTGTATTTATTTTTATGTGTAAAAAAGTAGACATACCGGAGTATTTTTTGGAACAATAAGAAATTTTTTATTCATACCGATTTCTTTACAATCTTATTGACATTTTACTCTGAAAACTTGATATACTCCACACAAAAATAAAATTATTTATTATTTCGGTTTTTCGCATGCACAGGACTGAAAATTTCGTAAAAAAAAACGCGTTCTTAGTTAATTTTTGAAGATTTATAAATTATGGCAAAGTTATATCTTAGTCTACACTGCAGCATACATCAAAATATAGCTAAATGGAAATTTTATCACTAAAAAGCTGACCGAAAGTAAGTTTGTGAATGTTTCCGTACGAAAATGAGAACAAGACGATCACATGGCATCACATTTTGCGGATGCTGTTTGAATAGGACGTCCAAATATCGCTATCTTAAGGCAACACCTTCTAATCTTAATCCTTATCTTGTACGCCGATCGCTAGACAAGCGCGATTGATTTGTACAACATCCGGCTTACCGATCTCCTCCTGTCGCCGTTTCGCGATTTCCCCTGACGAAGTTCACTGGTAATAAACTTTCTCGATCCAAATCGAATTTAGGACAATACAATCGTCGTCTATATGCAGGCACACAGCATACCATCCATACATTCCATTTTTCTCCTTGCGGGGAAAACCCGTCACAGTGTACATATATCTGCTCTGCTGCGTTAGGGGCCGAATTGAAGAAGTTCAAATGATATAGGCAATTAAGTAATATGCGGGTCAACAATTGAGGGTATAATTAGTTGATTAAATAATTCAACGAGAATTAGTAGCAACGATTAACAGAAAAAGAAAGAAGTAATAAATTTGATTAAAAAAAGTTTTGACGCATTAATTATTTATGTTCGAGGTCGTATCGACATATTCGACATAGTAACGCGAACGTTTGAATCGCAAACGAGACGTGCGCTGCTGATGTATCACGTGATCGTCCTCAAAGTTGTAATCAGAAAAGTTAAACAAATTAAGAAAAATGCTGCGAATTCGCGAAATTTTATAGTCGCTTTGTCGATACCGTAACTAAGTCCGGGCCAAATTCGTGAACTACGCGTAACGATAACGCTTGACCTACTTCAACGTGGGATTAGATATGATACACCTAATTAAAGTTAAGCGATACCGATGCAAAAAGTCATACAGATCCGCGAATCCTAAGCTCATTCGAAATTGATTATCCGCGCGTTCAAGATGGGCATGCGTATTTATACGTTATAAATATTCCGAGGAAAGTGAAAAATCTATTTCTACGAATTTTAATTCAAATAAATTCCAGCCTCCGTCTAATCACTGGTTGGAAATCTACGATTATCTTCGATCTTATTATTACGTAACGATTTTCTCACAGGTTTTTCCTTCGTATTTTCACGACGAGCGTACTCAAAATTGTTAACAAAAATTTATAACTACTCTGATTCTAACTATCTATCTGCCTCGGGTTCGCATGACCGAATCAAAGCTTGATCTCCCGGCACGAAGTGACTGTAAGTTCATGCGGGGAATGCGGGTCGAGAGCTGATCATGCAGAGGAAATAGAGCGGCGACCAGTTTCTATCTCCATAATAGAAAGATGGAATATCTGGAGCAGAATGTGATGTACTATGGTATCTGTATTATAATACCACGATGCCGATTACAAACCGACCCGTCAGCACATGAACTCCACAGTGGAAATAATGTATCGATCGGGTTTAATGCACCGAGTACAAAGTAACAATCAAATTTTACAATGATGCTGTTGTCGTGCGATGCATATATCATTTTTATCTCGAAGGTCGTTGCTACATGCACGCCAGACGTGTTTTGCTCTGATTGTTCAATTATTGACGACATTGTATTTATGTTGTCTATTTTTAAATTACAGACTACCCGATTACACGAAAGGGATCTTTCAGAGCATCGGTTTCAAGGAGTTTCACGACTACTTGATCCTACCCGAGGATCAGAGAAGCTCCGATATGGTTAGTAATATTCTTATTTAAATTAGAAACAGCTAAAACGCAATAAAATTGTTTTAACAACAACTCTTCAAATTCATTTCCAAAACTATCTTCATCTTTTGGTTTTTCCGCGGGTGTATACCTATATTTGTGTTTATTTGCAAACAAAGTCAATCATCCCATCAAGATAATTAAATAGTGGAACGGTTGAATAAGAATGATTCTACTAAGTTTTGATGACAAAAAATACGATGTATTTTATGTATTCTGGGATCTGCAGATCCGCGCAAACAGTATTCGCATGCATAATTATACCGCAAGTATGTAACTAGGCTTATTCAGAGATAAGACTAAAACGCAGAATCTGGTGCATGAAAAAAAAAAAAAAAAGGAAAAAAAGGTTATCTAATAAAATTTATGGCGAGCGTTATTATGTAATATTGATCACACGGTTGTGAGTTTTGTCACTTGGTCTTTTCAAAACGTTACATATACGTGTAATTGCGAATTGGAATGAAATTTCGAGTCACTAAAAAAAGTTTTGTTATTGCGATTTTAGAACATGATGGAAATTTTGAGTCATCCGATCAGAAAACTTAAAATAATCACGTTGCTGAACGATCGTCATAGTTACACCTAAAACAATTTTGAAAAGGCGAATTTCATAAACGCTGTAACCTCTTATTGTAGGCTCGATTTTAGGATGAGAAAACAAATGGAATACAATTTTAAAAATGTAAACTGGAAAATTACTATCATTCCATTGTTACAATGATTGTAGACGGATTGTATTCAGCACGCAACTCGGTCCTTGAAGCGACCATAGATTACGTTTTATTGAATTATTTGAAATTTTTTCACCTCACAATATTTATCCACAAAATGAGACACTTTGAGCATACTTAGAGACACTCAGTCTCGACTGGAAAATAACACTAAGCTTTGTGAGAAATACTAATTTTTTTTTCAGCTCGAATTCTCGGTGCAAAATATTTTTTTCCTTATTAATTTTGTTACTCTTAGTAAATCTAGAGAAAAGAGTCAATGATACAGGTTTACAATTGTTTTCCATGACCGCATATTTAGTTTTAACTGCAAAACGTCACCGTGCTCAAAATAAGATATCCGAAATAAATGAAAACTTGCACCGTTGCGCAATAATTTCGGAAAGAATACAACTTCATTTTCTTGACTTTTATACCTCTCATGCCTGCATCATTTATTCCAGGGTGAAAAACTGCTGAAACTAGGTATCGAGAATTTGAAACTACGCACAAGGCGATACGCTAGGAGGCAGCAGCGATGGGTGACGAATCGATTCATACGCCGATTCGACAGGCAGGTATGTTTTGCTCAATATTTCCGTTGCCAGTATCGATTTATTAAAAAAAAACTGAAAGAAAATGATTAAATAAAACGAATAACGTGAAATAAAAAAATAAAAAAGAGTTTCCTTCCACCCTCCCATAGACGGGTAACAACTTGGCACCTGCACTTCTATTGCAGTAAATTATTTCATCCTCTAACTTTATTGGGAATATTATTAAACTGTGCTTTAGGTGCCCCCGGTTTATCCCTTGGACTGCACAGACGTAGCTCAGTGGGATCAGAAAGTTCTGGGACCTGCGATGTCCATAATAACCGACAGGCTTGAGGGTCAAACGCCCAGCCATAAATCCCTGAACAACAATAAGACTGAAAACTTCGCGATACCTGACAGCAACACCGAGCGAACTCGCTATTGCGAAGTAATTTTCACCTTACGGTTTTCATTTGATCATAAAAAGAGAGAAATTTTGGCCGTCACTTCTTCCGTCAGATAAAATTCAGGTTCAAACGATATTGTAATATTAGAAAGAAATTATAAGAAGTAAAAAAAAAAAAAAAAGAAAAACAATGCTAAGGAAATCAATTTTCACACTTCCATATAGACGTGCGAGAGGGTCTTCGTCGGCGACTTTCAATGGAAGGCGCACATGGAAGGCAAGAAGCATCAGAGAGTGGCGAAACGAAAGAAGATAAACCAATTGATGCAGGATCCAAAGTAGCTGAAAGGTGCGATATATTTTTCCTTTCACTCTCTAGCTCTCTTATTTTTTCACAAACTGTTTACCGTGGTGTTTCTACTAATTTGATTTATTATCACCAGGAATCGTACGTGATGTACGTACAGAGTAAAAGTGATGGTTGGTACTCAAACTTCAGTTTTTCGAAACCTTTAACCGGTCGCAATCAACTCAATGCTCAGGGTTGACTTGAGAAAAATCTCAGGCTAAGAAAACGGAGTTGAAAAAAACAGGAATTCTTCAAATTTATAATATAATTATGCATATGACGTTTTCGTGATAAATTTATCTGTCCGAGATGGGATTAGAGAACAAAATGAAATAGAAACTTGATATCAATGCATTAATCAGATGCATTAATCATCTTTACAAGTTGCCCAGAATTTCTTTCAATAACCGAAAATCTCACGCTTTCAATGTTTTAATTTTTTTTTTTCAGTAATTTTGAATCCAGATCTTATAAAAATTATTATCTCAAGTTGATATGACATGCGTGGAAACGAGAAACAAGATTCTAAATCTGGGTCTGATACGCTTGCCATCTGCCTTGCGTCAACGCCTCAGTTGAATGGGGCAATTTACTAAAGATTCCTAAAAACAGGAAGCCGTAGGTATTTTGTGGAAGCAAGGAAAAGGGCGCGGAAGTAATCGCAGTACTTGACACTTACCGACTCGCTTAAGCAGTGTTAACTGAGTCGGTAACTGTAGAAAATTTCCGGACTAAATTTCGCTTTGCTCCGTCCCTTCCCGAACTGCATTAACAATAAGCTGCAAAATAACCCCGTTCAGCTGGCTGACTTTAGCAATCTTCAATCAACGATGTGTTTTGTTTAAACATGTTTCAGATCAGTTGATCGAATGATGATCTGCTGGTTTGATCATCGACTAGAATTTATTCGCTTTGTAACCAATAGTCGGTAAAACAGTGCTGAAATTCATTGTATCAACCCCCGGGAGTGAATACGACAATCGAGTACCGTTTGTAGTTATACATGTACCGACTGACGAAATACCGCCGGTAAAACAAGGCCGCATGTACCGTAAGTCGGCATATTAACCACAATCGGATGGGTAACTCCTTGATAACGGCAACGGAACTATTTGGTTTCAATTTGAAATATTATAATGTCCGACGACCTAACAGTCTTAAAAATATCGTTCGATTTTCAAGTCCTTTGAATCAAATAAAACCCAGTTCTTCTTTTTGGATTTTTAAATCATATACTATCATAAAAAAGAGAAGAGCGAACCAATTAAAATAAGATATAGTTATTTCAGATCTGAAATATCATTTTTCTAAACCATTGAAATCATTGATGAGTCCAGAGGTACTGTGAATTGAAAGAAATTAAGTCGAAAATGAAGTAGGTATCATTCAATCATCCGCATTTAAATACGTTGGTCAAAAATCCCTTGGAAACAAACAAGTTTTTTTTTTTTCCGTTGTTATTGACATTCTATTCACCAAAGAAAATTATGCTTAAGAAAAATACCCTGTGGTAAATGAATCGTTTATAGCCTTGCAAAAGTTTTAAAAAACCCAGAAAGGTTGATTCTATATCTTGCCAGTTTGAATCATGTACGGAAATTTGCTTTTTCCCAACAACAGATTTGGCACAGCTCGCATATGTGGGATGTATGTATATGTATGTATATGTATTGAAATTTATTGTATATTGTTTGAATGAATACCAAAATAAATATATTGAATATTACTGTTTATCACAGGTATTCCTTTTCGTTTCCCTTCTCCTATGATTCAGGTAGTATGATTAGTTGATAACGATCGTACTACGTGAGCGAAATATTTGACGAATGAGTACAATTGTGGGAATATATCATTTCGATATGAATATATATATTAGGTAAGAAAATGAATGGTCCGTATTACATTCATCGTAATTTAATAACGTATCCGTTAACAATACTTATGCACAGTAATTATATATTTAAATTTAATATACATCAGATACATACGCAGGGTGGTTGTAAATAAACGCAATGTGTTTCACATTCGATAACAAGGAAAACTTTCATAACATGGAAGGAAACAAAATGCAATAAACCATGTTTTAAAGTTAATTGAAATCCAGATTTCTTGGAGCAACTTTTGCTTTTGTGAAAATTTGTAGAAAAATCCGTTACTTACAGAGTTGCTCAATTTTCGAAGTTATGTCATCCTTTGTTAGTCAAATTCTGACGTTCAGCATTCTTTTCAGTGAATAAATCACAAAGTTGGTTTCGAGCTTGTGTCACGTTTTCCCGGATAAACGATTGTCAGTTATTAATATTTAAAGTCTTGTTGGTCAGAAATCATTTGTAATGAGTAGAAACTGTTTGGCATCAATTCCAAGGATAGTAGTTCTCTATCACTATAAGTTCTCTTGAAACGTGAATCTCCAAAGCGCTCTGATCACTTTTTTTTTTGCGTTAAACTTCGAGAGTTTGTCAAAAGTTCATGTACCATAAATCAGTTGGAAATATTGAAGTGTTTTTGCCAACAATTCGCCCATTTATTGAATTCAATTAAACCAAAAACAAGTTCATCAAGCCCCGTTTAAGTATCGCGTTTTTTCGATTACACGAATATGTACAATTCATTATACAGTTATTAATTCTTTTTCTCATTATTCTGTCACCACTTATTTTACCGTCAATACGTCAATTATTCATGCGTAGTTTTTTTGCATTCTTTCTATGTATACATAAATACGCATACGATTTTAAAATACGTATGTACAAAGTGAGGCTCAGAAAAAGTTACGAGTTAACTCCTGCGAAATATGTCGCGGTAATGGAACGAAAAAAAAAAGTTTATGCTAAAATATCAATAGCTGGACGAAGACCGTAACTTTAATCAGAGAGATGCTCATCAATCGAATCATTCGGATGAATCATACCAGAGCATATATTGGGAAAATGTTGTGTAAGCTGTTACGTCGATTCGCATAGCTGACATGGAATGAAAATTCGAATGAACAATCACTTTTATAATTGAACACGGTACTCTAAAAACTTTCGTAACGGAAATTGGCAGTCCGGAATCAGGATTGAAAAAGATTATTTTTCATCTTTTAATTAGTTAGAAAATGACTAATTACTTGAAGTGATTGATCAGTCGCCTGAAAAGTTAACAATTACACGGGCAAATATTTTATCGGTACTCGTAAATTGAATAATCAAAAAACAAGTCAAGTTACCTGAAAAATGAGTTTCAAATCATTATTGCCGATCCCTGCTTACAGTGTAATAGATTCCGAATTGGAATTTTCGTAGTCCATTTAAATTTACTTGAAAAAATTTTCGCTTTTACACTTTAAGTCTATTGCTAACTTGTTGTTCATGTGCTACAATTCTGTATTAGAAATTGAGCGTGCGACTTAAATTTGAACAGAAAAAAAAGAAAGGAAACATGTTCAGTACACATTTATCTCTGCGACTTATACAGCTTATTTTTTCAACACTCCGCAGATCTTTTGAGACATTAACTTGCAACGACTCGTATGCCTCATCTTGTTCATGTATGAGTATAAACTTACTTAATGATACTTATGGAATAATACTGTTATATTATTTTTTATTACGTGTATATACACGACGAGAAAAAAATTTACTTGACTAGCATTTAATTGATTGCATTCAATGAAATATTTCAACTTCAACTGAACGTTACTTATACCCATGAGATAAAAAAATAATTCAACACGGTTGAGAAAATTCACCTTTATCTAATGAAACCACTTTGTTTTACAAACTGTCAATGCAATTTAGTCAATATTATTACGCTATTTACAACCTCACAAAATATTTACCTAGCTCTATGAGTGAGTATTGATTGTTTAAACAAATTTGGTTCTGTTCCACTAAAATTGAGACTTTTTTCTTGTAGAATATTTTTTAACAACCAGCGATCAATTTTCTTTACTCAATAAGGTACTCGAATAGCTTGTTGTTTCGTAGTTGAAGAAGAAATGATTTTATATAAGTTCAAGTAGGGCTCAGTTGAAGATAAAATATTCTCATGAAGTCAATTAATTTTTATTAATCGTTATTCCTTTGAATCTAACGAATGTTCTTCTCAGTGTATTATCTTACGTAGAATAAAGGACGCTCCCCTATCATTGGTAAGCCGAAAACGAGTTTTTCTCACTTTTGGATCACTGCGAGTAAATCACTTAACAGGATAGCCAAAAACACTGTAATAGTTTTTCTGTTCGGTCTCTCCGTCTTGCCGGAATTCCATTGGTCATGGTGTACAGCAGCTTGCTTCTCGCCTGCAAACAGAAAAAATTAACAATTTGTAGGTTCAACAGAAGTTGAAAATATTTTCTTCTTCCATACATAGAGCATTTCTGTTATAATCGAAACAAGATCGAATTTGCTGCAATTTTCTCGCATCACAGATGAGCGAACCGAAATCATGTAAAAAAGGTGATTAAAAATCTCAAGTCCCTCGACCTATTCAAACTTAGTCAAAATTAGTTCCAAATAAATGAGTAAGAAAATCGGTTAATTATTTGAGATTTCAATTTTAACAATTAACCCTTCTCCACAGAAAATGAGCTATTCCATGTCATGTATAGTTTTACAGTTTATACAGTCATTATAGACTTGAGAACTTTGCTAGATACAAGAATGATGCCGCATGGACGAAAACTAACCAATACAACGTTTGTGTGAATAGTTATTCTCAATATCACCCGATGTTACAGCAAGTCAAAAACATGCTAGCGAATACATTATTGGCACGTAATAATCTGTACAAATTTCAACTGAATAGGATCAATTTTTATATTTACTGTCCGCCATATTGGATCCGTCATGTTGAATTTTGAAATTGTGACGTCATACCCGCTTTCAGCGACCCCGAAAACCCCCGGGTAACATATTCAAAGTGAACACGATCAATTTTTATGTCTACTTTGCGCCATATTGGATCCGCCATCTTGAATTTTGAAATTCTTTCACCTTTACTATCGCTTTATTGAATGGTGAAATCTGTTACCGACCTTGAAATATAAGATTGTTCGGTAATTTATTGGTTAAATGGCCCGGAGAATTACTCATATTTGCCTGCTTTATTATAAACCTGAGGCAGTCCTCGTGTTCACTATTAAGAATTTCGAGTTTGAGAATATGTTGTATTACGCAAAGGATACAATTTTGTAATAATTTCATTGTCTGAATCTTGCCTGTGGGATAGTTAACTATATTATCATCGAGAAAATTTTTGTAACGAACATCCTCATACTGATTGAAAATTCGCGGACACCCCGTAAACCTTGACGATATTTTTCACTCGTAATTATAGAAAACGCTGGTATTTTTATGATGTTATTTATGAAAAAAATATTAGCTTTTCCTATTTTCACGAAGGAATATCGTCAAAATGTACAAGGTGAAAAATTTTTCATCACAAGGAGTTTCATCGTATAGCAATAATGATATAATTTACAATTCCGTTGTTAACGACGAAAGTTGAAAGTTTACTGAGTGTTTTAGTGTTGAGCATGTGAGAATTATAAATTATTATGGATCAACTTCGATGAAAATCATTCATTGACCAATTCGGTAGACAATTATTAGTTAAATGTTGGAAGTACAAAAGAAAAAAGTTACAGTATCAATCCAATTGTTGGAACATGCAATCCAAGTATACACAGACCAAAAGTCACACTGATAAATAGTATACAAATAAGGTTTCGCCGATGTGAAGTAAATGAAAATTGAAAGTAATTTAACGCACGTCGGTCCTTCGTTACACTCATGAAACTTTTTTGAACAGTGATAAGCATTTTTCAAAATCGTTGTAATTTTCAGAAAATATCCAAACGGGTTAGCCTTGCTTTTCGCGGTTGTAGGAGCAAAAAATTTTTGGTATTAGACTCTTTCGAGCGAGATTAATTCGACCTCAAGGATTCCAAAAGGGGCGTTTAAATCGTCGTGAGACCAACAGCTGAGAAAATACAAATAAAACATGGAATAATTCGGTAATTTATTCATCTTAATCCAGGTTACACGAAAACAGTAACAATACAACATCATACGTAATATATCGTTTAATCATGCAGAGGTGCGTTGCGCTTGTATAACGTAAGACAGAACTTGAACTATACTTACAAACTACGAGAATGTAATATTTTTCTTATTCCGCTTGTAAGATAATGTGTATTGCACTCCCTTTTCATGTTACAATAATCAGAATTATTATTTAATGTTTCATCATACTTTTGCATTTTTTTTTGTCTTTACTTTTACGCTATACAGCAACTTGTTAAATTACTACACACCGACACCCGAACACTTGTAACAATATTTAGGGCACATTGAATAAACAGCTGAAACTCGGTAGCAATAAATTTGTGATTTAACTCTCTCGTGTTTTTAAAAATCCTAGACAAATTTTATGTGTTTTTGCTGTCACTTTTGATCCGTTGTTCAAAAGGGTTAGCGTTGCTTTTTGCGATTTTAGAACCCGGGAATTTTTCTGCCAAGAAGCAATTTGTACGACTTTAATTAGACTAATTGATTCCTGAGGGATGCGAATGAGACATCTGAAACAGCGTTAGACCAACAGCTGGATAAATACTGCGGGATTACCTCGATTTTCGGTTTTAACTCTCGATCCGTTGCTCGCAGCGTATTCGGACTGCGTGCAATTGATTTCTCTCAAGAATTGATTTCGATATTCAAAAGTCAAAATTTCCAGCAGAAATCCAAAGAGGTTAGCCATAATTTTTTGAGCAACAAATTTGTACCCTCTAAATGGACGGTCAAAAAAACAATTAGTATCAACGGGAAAAACTAGTTTAAATTGATATCAATGATTAGTTTTGAACATTCAAGAAAACAGTGTTGAGCGTGAAATTGTTATTCGCAGAAAGTTGATTCTGAGGATCAATACTTCCAGAGTAATTAGAACTTGGAGAATAAAAGGAGTTGAACTTGATGAGTAATGAGTTATAAATTGGCTTATTAGAATATGGAATAAAAGTATACTTGTGAGAGGTGAAGTAGATCTACGTACTTTTAGACAACGTTGATAAGAATATATATCTTCAATCACCGATCGATATACACTGTGTACATGAAGTAAATACTTAGTACGTACAGCCGACAGGATAAAAACTGACTTTACGGATTATGTTGCGTTGGAAACAGGATTTAATGATTTGATAACCAACGGTTTATTCCCCTTGAAAATTAGAAAAAAAGAAAAGGAAAACAATAGATGGACATATATAAGAGTGGGATATAAAAAGGCGAAGAATCAAAAAGTCGACGATGCGAAATCCTGAAAGTCAAACTACCGACGGTTGAAACCGTAGAAAGACCATAAATCCGAAAACATGACTTGTAGAAAAATAAAAATTGATAACGCAAAAATGTATAAATAAATTTATACCGACATTCTTTTTTTGAGAATAGCCAAGATTATGAAGGGCAAAATATTGAATTGCGAAAAACCGAACAGTCAAAAAGTCAGACTTGTGCCTTTGTCAAAAATCTACCAATCCGATCTTATCAATAAGAACTGACCAAAGAATCGAAAGATCGAAATTCCGAAACTCGCTGAAGACAGAACCGCCAAAATTCTGTTCCTTCAAAATTCGTATCACGAAAATTCCGGCTTTTCGACCAGTCGACTTTTTCGTCTTTCGAGATTTTAACACCCACCCGAAATACAATACGTCAACGATAATAAGTCATTAAGTCTAAATCGTAAGTAGTACAAATACAAGTACTAATAAGAATAACGATGATAATCACAAGAACATCAATCGTAATTACACTTAAAGCATGAAATGCGACTTCTGGAAGAAGTCCACGGTTACGTATGATTTTAACTTGAATTGTAGAAGTTTTCTGCAAAGTTCTGCGGCTTCAATGCGGAGAATCTGCGGAAATCTAAGAAACTTTCCTTATATTCGGGGCAAAACTACCGGACGAATGGACAAACGCTCACAGATTTTATCGTTTTATACATATAATTCTCGTGAATAATTTTTGCATGATCGGTTGTCTGTTAACTTATCAAATTCACTGAATGAAATAGTGGATTGTGCACAAAGTGTAAAATTCATCGCTGATCGTATATTTATTTTCCAAATTTCATCAATACTCAGGTTTTGTGGCGAGTTTTATATCGTGAGAAAAACACGCATACAACATGGTTTCTGAAAAGTCAGAAACACCGAAGGTCAATGTAGAAAATGACATTTGAATTCGTAAATTAATGTTTAAACAACCTAAGAGAAACCAAAAAATGCAAGACCTTGACGTATAATTGTATTTTCCCATGTTCACGATGCAGTAATTTACTCCTATCACTTACCGTTCAAAACGTGCAGATGCACCAAAGAAGTGCTGTGCTGGTCAAAGCTGCAGGTGTATTCACCGCTGTCGCTCTTTGCTGCGCTTTCTATGTAGATTCTGGTGACGAGCTTTTCAGCAGATCTGATGAAAAAGGAAAGAATGAAAAATTGGGATCACCAATTTGTGGCTATGTTTAAATGCGTATCAGGAAAGTATTTTTATCACCAGGGATTTGATTTTGAAAGATGACGAATGACGAATAAAATATTTTCAAAAGCTTTTGCCGGTATTGTATAAAAATCCAGAGACGAAAGAATAACTATTCTTGGTTATTCGCCTATTGGAGAATATTTGAAAACGAAATTACGTAATTGGCACAGAATCGGTAATTGGATTGTCACGTTACGATTTCCGTGGAACATATTTCATCGGTACATGGGATATTAATTAGAATCATTCGAACGCAACGATTTCCGGATTTGATGAGCGAGTTTAAGTAATTAAGAAAAAATAAATTGTACAAAATGTTCTTCGCATATGTAACTATGTGTAAAATGAATGCTTTTTACTAAAGAATATTATGCCGTTATTCTAACGTACTCTGTAATTAATTTGTGCGAAAAAAGAACTTCACGCACTTTAACGACAAGTAACTGCAACAAAATTGCTATACGTGTATGTACCTTGAATTTTATGCAATCTCAGTTATTGATTGAATCAAGCGAAACGGGCCCGAAGATCCTGACTAAATTTCGTGAGGATTCGATGGATCCTAGAGCAATTCGTAAGGTCGAATGGATTTCGTGAGGTTTTTTTAAGTGAACTCCAAGCCGCACAATATTTATTTTTTCGTTGGTTCACTTCAGACAAACGGGAAAGGAATGTTGATTATTCTCGCCATATGGTTACATTTTCTATGAATTCGAAGTAACTCCATTCGCTAATCAAAAGGCAATACCTAACGATTGAAAAATATGTAACAAGAGACAAAACGTTCATCTTGAAAACTCTCAGCGAAATACGACGGACAATTTATAACTTGTCAACCATTGAAGGTACAATCCTCGAGTAATCGCTTAAAATATTTTGCTTTCCTTAAAGAATTTCGCAAAAAAAATTATTAAAAGTGTCCAAGTTGTCGAAGATTCTTGGATTTTGAGAACTATCGAACTTTGGCTGCTGAAAACTCTGTAACGGGAACTCACAAAATGTTGAAGAATAATCTAGGTGGGTACTATAACGATGCGATTAGTTATGATTTTTTCGTAAAAATATATCATTTCAACAAGAATTTCCTCAACAATTTGTATAAATATTTTTTGTATAATTATCAAATTAATACAAAAACAATCATAGCTGAATTAGTGACATGCTTAATTAAAGGATGATTAGCGATGTATCAAGCTGAATCTTATTGTCAGACCTAAATCAAAAATCCGACTTGGATCGGCCATTTTGAATTTTGGAAATCTAATTTCAGATTCAAGTTCTGCGGCCTCAGAAACCGTAACACTGAGATTACAGGATAAATTTATCAAATTTTTTTTTCACGCAAAAGTGGCATGAAAATCTCATTCTCGCAACACTGCTAAAGGGTTAATTAATATTTATAGATTTAAAGAAAATTGTGTAATAATTCTCTCATTTTATAATTTTCTGAATTATTCGAACATTTTTTATACATGTATACACGTTTATTTCCTTTACCGTGAACAATGTGAGATATATTTTCGATCTCCACGGTTAAATTTTTTTTTCATTCCCCACATTCTCAAGATAAAAGGATTCCAGACTTCGTGATTTGACTTGATTAAATAACTGATGCACAGCGCGTACTCGTAAATTATGTGCGATTCTCCAAGTAATATCGCATCGTCGGTTAGGTTAAAACTATTTTCAGATTCGAAAAACCTGGAAAATTCATGGAATTTTCATCTACAGCTCTGCTAGACGCGCTGGTATTGACTTCGAGTATGCGAAAGGTCTAAAATTTTGATAAATTATTCTCATTGTCAGAAAGACATATCGAGATATCACTCACAAAATCCATCCGATAAAAAAATACGCGTCCTTTAGTTTTCAATGTTCTGAAACACACGTGAGATGTAACGGAATCGAAGAGGGACACCACACCGATGTTCCTTCTTTGACCTCCAGAAGTTGGGTGTAATTTCTAACTTTTACTCGAAGTTGAAAACGAATTTATCTCTGTATACCTTTAATTTGGAGTTTATACTTGCAGGCGATCCCTGACCTATTTCCTCTAGGAGATCCCTGAGAGGGATCTCCTGCAAATATTTTTTTGGAGAGTTTCTTTCTCTGTCACGTCCGTAGCTCTTGACCGTCTCATTTTCGTTACACACCGTATAAATGTAAAAGTTACGGGTTACCTAATCAACGAACTTTGCGGACACACCGTCAAACGGATGTGCGTAACAGCTATGCCAAAACATTTTATACTTATTGCAAAATGTAACCGACGAGTTCACATATTCTTGTTAATTTTTCGACGGAAGAATCCCCGTTGATGATTAACCAGAGATGGAATATCGGAAGACTGATTATTGGTGGAATAAAAAAGTTATAACAGAACATTGATTGCGACGTTTGACGACTTTTCAATTTTTCATACATATTTTGTTGGTCTAAAACAATTGTTGTTTTATAAAAGAAGAATAAAAGAGATGATGCTTTACTTATGTAGGTATGTGCATGTACATATTTTTATCATATTGAAACTTTCGCAATTTTTATCCAGAAGTAATGAAGGGTTGAAAAGTTATGTAATACAATTTTAACCAAGATAGTGTTTTTCGTCTAATATTCGTTCAAATTATGACTGATGGTATTTAAAAATTGGGAATTATAAAAATTGACACCGGTGTTCTCTGAAAAATCGTAAAGGTTATCAAATTTTTGATTACTGATTGTGAGTTTGCCACAATCTATTTTTATGAACTGCGAAGTAATATACTTCTAATTGTAAGCTATAAATCTGTATAAATTTTTTTCACAACTTTGCGGGCTTTCGCTCTATTCGAACCTCGATCCTCTTTACATCATAAACTTTTTACGACAACGTTCAATATTTTCAAAATCATGCCTGAAAATGAACCGTAATTTTTGATACACAAACAAAGAAATAGTCCAGTCGGAATTTCCAATTTTATTTTCAAAATTCGCAAAATCCCATTCAGACTTGGTTTGGAACAACTACGAATTTTCTCTAGGTGCACAAAGAATCAATCTAACGTATATGAATTAAGTAAAATTTGATTGGAAAAAAACATTTTTGTCTACCGTACGCAAAGAGCAAATACCAAGAAAAAAACAGAAAAAAGGGAACCTCGTGCAACCAAATTCTTGATTCTGGAAAGCAAGAACGTTAAATGCAGAGAAATGCTAGGTTACAAACTATAAAAATAACTTGACCGGAATACATTAACACACGAAAATGACTAAAAGTGTTTTGCTCACCCGTTGACATGGTAAATTTTTACGTGGTCAGGAATTTTCGCACCATTTTTCAACCACGTGGGAACCAGGTTTCCAATCGTGCGCCACGAGCTTCGGACAATACACGCAAGCTCCACTCCACTTCCTGTCTTGTAGTAACGGTCCTTCACCTCGTGACCCGCTTCGTCCAGAATCCTTATCTCGGGTGCTGGAATCAGGTTTGTTTTTCCTTTCGTTAGGGTTTGCTCAAACAATTTTACAGCTGGTATACTACAAGAAGCCTAAAACTTTGAGAAAAATCGAGGAAACGTTTTCAGGATACGTGACGCACAATTTCGTAAATTTAATATCAATAGTAACATAATAGATCGAATTTTGGTGTTTCAGCAACATCTGTCGTTGAAATGATGACGCGCTAGCCTGAAATCTTGCAACAACTGACAATGAGAAGAATGAGACCTGATTATTTCGAGATATGATGTTTAAACGTTCTAAAACACAGTATGAAATAAAATTAAAAGTGTCAGACGAGAGTTAAGGTTCTCTCATGATTTTCCGTGATGATTTGAGTATATATTTTATAGCGCTAAAGGCGGGGTGTGGAGATGATTAACAGGGTTGAAGTTTCATCTCTATTTCAGGGCCCCATAAAAACTGCACATACAAACAAAAACAAGACCTCATCGCAAGTCAATAATAACAATTTTCAACTATTCTGTGCAATATTATTCCAGTGGTGTTTATACGGTAACTTTGTCTTGTTTTCTTGATGACAAAAATCCTAGATCGTAAATGAACGTGGAATTTTTGTCTTCTCCTTCTTCATCGTCAATATCTCACACAGAATCAGTGTTGAAGCGAGGATGAATATTTTCTGTACCTCTGAAGCATGCGAGTAAACGAAGAGGTGGATCCTGCCGATTCAAAGTCGCTCATGCGTCTGTTATGCGGGTTAAATAGATGGTAGCAGACGACACTGACGGCCTTGAATTGGTTATCATTTACCTCGGTTTGTGTAGATACAATCAATGAAGAAATTAAACTATGTACAAGTACATAATCCTTCCGACAAATTTATAGGTTACGCAACAGAACAGCCAGTGGTACAAAATGATGAGTGTTATCGTCTAGAGGAAGATAAGTTATACGAATAGTATAAAAATTCATCTACGTAAGGTGAAAGATAATTTTCCATAAAATTAAAAAATTCAAGATTAAAATTGAAAAAAAAAAAACAATAATTATTTATTTCATAAAACAGTTCTTTGCGTATCACACGAACGAATGTTGTTTCTGCGAATAACATTTTACAGAGGCAGAAAAATATTCGGCAGGATCAATTAGACAGCGCAGATCTTTCGTAGCGCCAAAGGATTTGGTGAGATCATGTCAGTGTTTAATTCAAGCAACAAAATATTTTTTTCACTGACTGAAAAAAAAATTATCTTTCGACTCCCTCTCTCAATGATCGTAGATTGCGAAGCGTTTCTTCCAGAAAGACGTTTTCATTGAACCATTTATTTTCGCAGAATGACTCCGAATGGTATCACCGTCGTTTTAATACAAGCTGATTATCTTGTCTTCATACCATAAAAAAGATGGAGATGAAAATCTGATTTATCTAGATGAAGATGAAAAATGAAGTTAATTGACGGAATTCTGTTGAATGAAAATTCCGGAAAGATGTGTTTGTTTTGTTGAATGGATTTTATCTTGTGTTAAATTTAACCTACATGAATAAAGAAACTTAAATAAATCGTATTCCAAATCCGTTCGTCTTCAGGCTAGAAAAACATTGTATAAATTCTAATATTTTCTTTGAATGTTTAGCTTGACATTGTATAGAAATAACACAAAAGAAAAAAAATAATTTTGTTTTCAGTTTATATTTAAATGAATAAATTTTAGTTTTATACATATAGATTAATAAACAACATATTCATTTATTACTTGGAAAATTTGCGTTTGATTTTTTTACGTTGATGAATAAGTCTTTAATTTTTTTTTTGATAGTATAAACAGCAGGTGGCAGCACATTGAAATATAAAAAGCAAACTTCATCTAATAAAACTATTTTTTCATGCATTAGTTACGTAGAAGAAATCAAAATTTGAAATCTAGAACCTAGACTCGAAATTCGTGTTAATCAGAGCAGTTAATTCAAACTTGAATAAAGTAAGTGTGATTCGCAAAATTTTGATCGCATCGAAGCTTATAACGTATCATTGAGGTTATGTGTGTCGAAATTTTAAATATTGCGAAATGAAAAATAAATATCCCAACATCTGCAAACTAGGTGGTGAATTATTACATATTATGTTCCAGAAAAACTTTTCACGTCGAGATTACAAATGATACTGATGGATTGACAACTTATGACCTGAGACAAGAAAATGGGATGCAAGTGCACAGCTGTCAGAATCTTAAAATTTAATTTTAGATCTATGATCTGCAATCCGTCTTCAAAAATGTTTTAACGATTGTCCAATGTACTTTACAGTAACGCAATGAAATCAAAGTTTCGAGCTTTGAGTGTAAAGTGACCCGGAAAAAGCATCAGCGAGTGGCGGTTTTGAATCTAGTAACAAATAATCATCGCTAAATTTCTACGCACGGAGCTTTAAGCTCGAGTCAATGAAAACAACGTTTGCCCGTATTTTATTCGAATTTTCCCCCGTTCTCTTTGCTTTGCTTCTTATTAATTCCGTCCTAATCGAATAAAATCAGCTCGCTGCACAGCAAAGCGTAGCTTTTAATTGGGTTACTTTCGCAGGTACTCCGGCGGTTTGTGAGCATCCGCGTTTACGTTGCCGCTTCCGAATTACGTAGACAGGAAGTAGGGAGGAGGAGAAAAGAAGAGCAGGCGGAAAAAAATCTACTTCAAACTGCGTACAGAAGAAAAGTTACGGGCCTACTTGGCGATTCATCCGAACCGCTTTGTTAACGGGATATTATAATCAATAACTGGCAACTTTATAATAACGCAGGATCAAGTTCGTTTTCGTTTTCAAGTTCCCATATCTCCACCTTCTTCGTACCTTTACTCCCATCATTATCCCTCAGCTTTCTCATCTCCATTTAAAAAAAAATCCTCTCACGCACACTTGGATCTGCCATTCGACGTAGGTACAGATTTATAGAATCCTGTACGTGTATCATATACACACGTCTGTATTTACATTGCATACCTGTACGAGATAGACGTTTTACGAGAGAAATGAAAGATCCCTTCTTCCTTCAAGGCAAATATCTTTTACCATCGTCGTCGTGCGACGCGGACGAATATATTTTTTATCCCCCCGTTTTTTTTTTTTTTTTTGTAATTCGCGAGCTTTCTGTCGCCGTCTGATATTTCTCGTTCCCGAGTGATTCTGCTTCCCCTTCAGGCAGTATCTGGGCACGATATTCCGCCTAGACCGTTTCTGCATATATTCACCCGGAAGAAATGTATACCCATACCCATCTCGACCGTCTTTCTCCATTTCATTCCGTATAAGTTTCGCCTGGCAACTGTAACGCGTGTTACGATTTAACCTCTAGTTTCCATCGTTTCCTTATTTTAATCTGGGAATCCCGGTGAACATCGCGTATCTTATTATAAATATAGACAGACGATCGTAATCTGTTGGTTATGACGTTTAACATCCATCGCTATTGACCGCACATAAAGCATCCGATATGTCACGTATGCCGGAAATTGTTCGCCTTGCAATTTCTGTACCATTGCGTTCGGAATGAAATGTTTACGTGACGTCAGAGTACAGATGAGCGATCAAGACGCGAAATGTCAATGAACAGGATGTACGTTTGAGAGCAAAAATATAAATTAACGGACTCGGGACGTTCGATCGCTCTGCAAGAGGTCGTACCGTAAAACTCATGTTAGAAATGTCGAGAGAACACACGAACAATATACCTAGATACGATTTTTCGTGATTACATAAATTTCTTGTGTACGACATAAAGGAAAAGAGTCGTTTCTTGATTTACGGTAACATTATAAGATACGGATCTCAGACTCACGAGAAAAAGTCTCGAGACGCCCCCCTCCACCGCTATGGTTCATTTTAGGATATGGTATTCTTGATCGAAATCTAAGAATCACGTATTTTTTTTTTTTTTTGTTTTTTTATCTACGGTAAAACGTTTTAAAACGGCCAAAATCGCATGCTATTAATTGAGATATTTGAATGAAACCAATTGGAGGATAATTGTCGTGGCGAGTAATGAAAGATGCATTTTGTCGGTCACGGCGGGGGTTGAATGGTCAAAAATTATAGGGGTTGAAAGTTACGGATTATTTGTAAGCAAAAAACCGTTGCTCGTATTTGAAAGCAATTAATTGCATTTGAAAGAGCAGAAAAAAGTAGGAGATACGTATTTTTGCGTTTTTCGAATTAATGTCACATAGAGGGTGAACTACCTCTATATACGTACAACCAAGTTCCCATTGAATTGGTACTATTTTGATTCACTTCGTCTTATTTAATATAACAAAGCTCTCCGCAAGCAACAATTGGGGAGCTTATTCGTTTAGATAACATTCGGTTGCATTGATGACGAAAGCCACCCTCCCAAAGGGTATACCTGGTTAATTAAATAAAAAAGGTGCCAAATGCCTCTGTCTCGGGGTTGTCAAACTAACCGTTCAGAAATGTTTCTTAGGTCAGAAGAACATCTGCCCAGTTGTTCATAACTTAATAACTTCCTCCACCCTCTCCGGGGGGGATGAAAAATGACATTTCATGCATTCGATTTTTTATCTCAAGACTCGACTGACGAATCCTTATTTTATTACCGTATAATCGCGATCATAAATCGTTATCGTAGTGATTTATTGCATCATTAATAGCATATTTCGCTTCATATTATTATGAACACTACAACAGGCAGTCAATGTAATTTATTCGTTGAGTTTAATGCACTCGAATTACCATGACTGGCCTATCAAGTTGAAAAAAAAAAAAAAAAATCTAAATTTCTAATTTGACGACCAAAAAGAGAATAATTCGAGGTGACATCAAATTAGCAAAAACAGTCGAAGTTCCTACCAGATATTTATGCATGTACTCTAATGAAGCGAAAAGTGCGGAAAATCCGACCTAAATGTTTTAGAGCAAGTATCCAAGTATAGATGAAGAGTAAAAAATGGATTTATAATTGGGCTGCGAGGCCGGTAAAAATTTCCGAATGGACACATTTTTAATCGGGATGCTATCATTTATTCTGGATTTATTATTGCCCACGTGACATTGTTAACATAATCCGTGAATTTAATAAATCCAATCTCCATGTGAACCATTGGCTTTACTTTCGTTTTATTGCGTTAGGGTGAAAGGCTAATTGTAGGGAAAATATCACGGACGTACAGCGTCAGAATTCAAGGATCTGAATTTTCGGAATTGAAATTCTTATGTACTATTGAATTTTCAGCTAAAGTATTACTTTTCACTGTCCTCTCTCGAAGTGTCCGTGTCAGGTTCTCATAGTTTCAAGTGTAAACGGATATATTATCATTTCAGAGTCATATACTGTAAAAATTGGCGGTGTTAAAGTTTACCAATAGTGACCAATGCGAACTACTATAGAACAATAATTTTTGTGGTCAATTCAGAACTTGAATGTCAGATAGTGTTAGATTGACGCTAAAAAATATTCTTTAGAAATTCACGGCGCATTTTTTTACAGTCTAGTGAAGTATAAGCTGCGAACTTTCTACAATCTGATGTATTGAAGACAGAGCGAATGAAGGCACAATGGACAGAACTTCATATTTAAAAGCTCCTTATTTTGGGTGAAAGAAACACACCCCTAGAAGTTTCAGATCAATCTGTGGTCCGGAGGTCTGGTACTCTCCATATGAGTGCGGATAGGTGGTTTCACCCACGTTTAGCACTCTCGACATACGCCCTAAAAAGGCAGATCAAAAACAGGCATTGTACAGAAAGGTCAGCCTTCGGCTCTTTATCGATCGGGCTGTTTCTCGACTTGAATACCGTTTTTTATTCGTAAGGATGTATGAGACGTCATAAGAGACAGCCTGATAAAAAATGTGTTGCAATCGAAACATGAAAAAACAAAGGCTTGGAAAGTGCGATTGAAGCAAATTAGTTAAATTTAATTGAAAAAGTCCCTGTTGACCAGATTTTTTTTTTATATTGTATTTTAACTGTAAACATATTGATACCTAATAACAACTGCAGAGAAAACACATGGTTCTATTTTTGTAATAGCTCATTCTATTTATGAATGAATACCCTGTAAATTGTCTGAAACGGTTTTTTTTGAGTTCGTGAGTTGGTAAAACAAAAATCGAATACATATAGTCGTCTCGATTTACAGATGAAAAACTCGTGTTTCAGAACAAAAACAAAGCTGCCATCCAGCCCAGTTTAACTCGGATAATCGGTAAAAATTCACTTACAAATGAAATCAACTATTGGTCATTGAAATCAAACAATCAGTACGAAATTTTTTAATTAAATGCATGAAATTTCAAATGTTGGTTGCACCTATTACTTTGTAATCCAAAAGCAATTTCTGATCAGATAAAGCATAACTTTAATATGACGCAGTGTGCTTGGTGCCATACCCCGATTTTACAACTTTTTGTACTTCGTTTTTCAGTGGTATACGTTTGTCCTTTTTTTGCCATCCAGGATCTAGGTTTTAATTTTATGGCTGGTGTAATTAATCTGGAACTTGGCAGTAATGTTTTACATCTACAATGGTCTGCCACTTGTCATCTTCAATTGGAAATAACTCAAGGCATACTTGTTCGATTGCATTAAAATTTCGGGATCAAATCAATGTAATACTATACTATACGAGTTCTTGCTACCGTGTGAATCTCTACAAAAAATATTCAGTGTCTCGAGAGATTTCGCGTGTGGGGACGTCACTGTCGAGTTTGCTCGGGAACAGCTGGCAAGCGCCGGCCATGAAGTTGAAATCAGTAGCCAAAGTTAGCGGCCATACGCATTAATATTTTTTAAAAAAGGCGGGCAATGAATCGCATAAGGCAAAATTTCATTCAATTTCATGAAAATCTAAAACTTTCATCAATTCGTAAACATTGAACCGCGCTACATAATTTTATCTACAAGCTAACTATGGCTGCAAGTTTCAGTCTTATGGCATGGACTACGTGAACTTGGCTGCGATTCTTGATGATTGGGTGTTTACAGTTTAAATTAAGAATTTTCAAATATTTTCCTGTATTACGGGAACTTTTTCAGTTGGATGTAACTAGACTAGCTTCAGTGTCACTATTCCAAACTTTGTTGTATCACGTTTTAGTGTCAACACGGTTTGTCGACCCGTCAGTACGTTCCATATCTATTTAATCAATACTTCTTGTAACTTACAAATAAGATAGTGATTAAAATTTTCCGATCGAATTCTGCACCGCTAACTTGCATTCATTGCAGCTTAGGATTTCATGGTAACAGTGAGTTATCCGTAATTTAAATCGGTAGCGAACAACATCGATCCAAAAATTCACACTTCGTTGTACAATCTGCTG
Organism: Neodiprion virginianus; assembly: GCF_021901495.1. NCBI lineage: Eukaryota > Metazoa > Arthropoda > Insecta > Hymenoptera > Diprionidae > Neodiprion > Neodiprion virginianus. The sequence goes on along the minus strand of NC_060878.1, from coordinate 25,091,298 downwards.
TAGTCTTAAGAGTAAAATAATTTTTCGAAACTGATAGTATACTGAATGACTGTTATCTATACTTAACAATTTTTTTAGTACAGTAAAAGGAGAAAAAAAGGTACCGTGAAATGTACCTTAATTTCGGTCACCGGATTATGTGTGTGTATGAAAGCGAAATTGAGCTTCTCAAATTTAATGTTACATAGGAAATGATAAATTATTGTAGTCGGAAAACGGCGATACTATTAATCATAGCGAAGAATGGAATTAGCCTGATTATCTTAAGCGAACGAGATTTAATCTGCTTGCCCCTACTCGCGTGCCGTAGAACTTTGTTCAAAGGAAAATGTTCAAAATTTACGTCTCCGTGTATATTAGTCTCAGAGTAAATTATTGCTTAAGCTCTTCTAATAAGTAACTAATATGAGTTGTATATTTAACTCTGCTCCATGAGATTGTGGAAAACATACAGGAATACATATTCAACCAATAGATTCTCATTTTTAAATTTTCAATAATCATTCCATAGAATTCTTCATTTCTTCGGCAAATCGTGGGAAAATTGTTCGCATAGATATTCATGTATTTCCGTACAATTTTTCTCTCTGTGAAAACTTCCACGTACATCGGTTACATTTACACTTTCTTTATTTCTGTATAAGTTTTGTTTTTTTTTTTTTCATTTTTTCTCAATGTTTGTCTAAAACATTTATGCCCTGTACTGATAAATTTTAACTGTGTATATTTTGCCGGAAACTTACGAATAATCGAAACTGGCAAAATTATTTTTCTCTTGACACCTGTAGCACAACGAGAAGCAAAAAACTAACAGTCGCCAAGTTCTCCGATTTATTTGATTCAAGTGACGTTCATTTCAATATGTTCAATAAATTTGGTCGTTTGAATTTTTTATGGACGGATCGTATTGAATTTTTTTATTTTTTCACCAACGAATATACTTGGTGCATGCTGTCAAACTCCGAATAATAAGAATCCCCTGAAGCGTATAGGAACAAAAATCCTGCGTAAAAATACAAAAACCAACAAAATAACGACGGAATAATACAAGTAAAGAATTACAACATTTTTCCACACAAATTCGAGCCTGTGTTCAAATTAATCACATGTTTTTGAAAAAAGTATCATTGAGTTACGTACACAAAAATTGTATTTCATACCTCTTGCTCTACATAACATACATACTACTTCCTTTTCCCACCGAAGGCGTCGCAGTTTTTAAGCTTTTTACACCCACTTCCAGGAGTAAAAACCCCATTCTTTGCCTTGTGCCAGTGGAGTCGGTTGCTGTAGCAGAGCAGTAGAACAGAGAGAAGGAAAGTTAGTCTCTTGTCAAACAAAGAATGTCGCGCTCGGCGCTGGCAGAAGCGCAGCCCATCGGAGAAAAGGCAATTTCGTCCTGCACTCCTGTGAGTTTTGCTCAGATTTGGAACTTTATCTTACAGGACGGGAGCTTACAGGTTACATCAAGATGTGTGCACGAGTATGCAAACGTGAATCAATTATTCACTTTCGATAACTAGTCAGGTCTCTTCAATCGTCATGTAAAGTATGACAAGGATACTGCTGCTTCTCCATTTTGGAAAAACAAGTTATATCAGTCAGTTCAAATGATCGCATAACAGTGCACGATTAACGAAATGATGAATTATATTGGAGACTATATGTATATTTGAACTGAAACGTGGCTGCCGTAACGAGCTTTGAACATCCACGTGTGTGATCTAGAGAAACAGGCCCTGCATACAATAACGATAGAACTTAAGTTACAGGTAAGTTCGTTCAGTCGTTCAGTTCTAGCGTGATAGAATGATCTTCACAGCTAGGAGAACGATTCTTTTTTCGTATCTTCTTCTGTTTTAGTTTGTCACATTCTCGCGCCCAACTTCCTTCGGCGCCCGATTTTCTTCGCTTCGGTGAACACGTTGGTAATATTTCACGTGCTACAATCTACAGCAAAAAAAAAAAAAAAAAAACAGGATAGAAGTGTCAAAACTGCGTCACAGCGAGGCATCACCGAAGGACCATGCAGAAGTAATTCTTGTCCTTGCCGTATCCGAACACGTGTCGTTTTCGACGCGTTATTCGAATAATGTTACTGATCCAACTGGGGTTTGGATGCTTGATCCCGGGATGTCGCGTGTAGCGTGAACGAGCAGACGGGCACCTTCCCCTGTATATTCGTCCATACATGTACACCCACATAAATCCTGTAAACTCTGGAAGCACGTGTAACTTTAGGGCCAATTTAAAGTTGTCCCTCGTCGTTCGCACCGGCCAACCGACTCGATCCGTTCGGTTTTCACAGCAGCACCGGATACCCTGGCAATACTTGAAATTCATCAAATGTTTGAGAGAAATTCAAATTTATCCATGCAGGAATAGCCGCGTGAGAGGTAACGGAGTGTGAAAAGTTGCGTACACGGAAAGTTGCAGACTTGTGTGATCTGGACCAGACGAGAGCAAGAAGAGGCTAAGAAATTGATTTAACAAAGTTTCCAATGCCTGGAACACGTCCGTTTGCCGCACTGCTCTGAAAAAGATCTCGCTGATATTGAAATTGTGAAAAAATTCACATAAAATAGATTTGGCGCGTTATAAAAATATTTCGCTGAAAGAGTTTCTAGAAAAATTTAATTGCTTGCGAAATTTTTCATTCCACTTGTTACTCTGCGGTATTTTCACTTATGGATCGACTTATGAATAATATATACGAGTACAAAACGCATTCAGATATATTAAAATATATCTAATATACCCGAGGTACTTATGCCCGGATATTTAAGATCGAACTAATCAAGAAGTTGGCCGAAATTGGTAATCAGTTGGTTATTTGAAATCGGCCAAAAATCGATGCTTTTTATTGGTTTTATTGCCTCATAGTCGTGCATCGAGTGATTGCCAAAATATTATATTCGTAGGTCATTAGAATCTCTTTAAAAAGATAAGAATAGAGTTCATTGGAAATATAAATAAAATCTTAGATAAAACGTTTCAAAACGGTTGAAGATCTAGTAGATTCATTCTGTTTCACGCCAAGATGGCTCATTTTTTCAGAAGACCAGTTTCTACAAATTCACCGAAATATTTTACTTTTATCATGTTGGCATCGTTAAATACTTAATATTACCACATCACGTCGATATTAATTGTGATTAACAAAGGACAATATTCGAGAGACTACTGAAAAAAAAAGAAAATCTGTTTCATCAACCTTGTAGAAATTAGTCTTCTGAATAAAAAGAGCCATCGAGGCGTGAAGTCGAACGAATCCAGTAGATGCTGAACCACTTTCAAAAGAATTCAAACCAAGCATCGATATCAAACCCTTCGATTATCATTCTAGCATTTTTATTCTTATATTCTGAGACACCTTCGTAACCTACGAATGTATTGAAATTATTACATGAACGCTCAATGTAAGAATAAGAATATCTTGTAATAAAATTCATAAAAAATATCAATTTTCGTCTATAATTCAAACCCCGAATAAGATTCGTTTGGAAAAAGATATGTTAGTGAGTAATGATGATTAATAATTACCTAAAATCGTGACGTTCGTCGTGAGCATTCTTGGGGGATGGGTATTCACCTGGCAGACATAGAGTCCATGGTCTTCTCGTCGCACCGAAGATATGGCCAGCCTCCAGTTGTTCGGGTATTGGAAGTACAAACTGTACCGCAGATCCGAGCTGTAGGTATTTTTCGCGACCGTCAGCAGGGAAACTCTTTCCCCGTTTCGTCTCATCCACATAACCTGATTTCATACTAGAGTTACCACTAATTGTAAGCTTCGATTTTGCATGAATTATAAATAGAAATTTTCAGAATTCGAGTGACACTTTTTCTTTCAATTACGGTTTCAACTGAGATTACAGCAAAAGGAGACGAATAACGACGTTGCAAAGAAGCGAAGACGAGAGCTTGGAAAAATATTTACCGTCTTGTCGGACAGCATGGCGACTCGACAATCGAGCATTGCTGTCGTGCCTAGATGGACAGCGACGTGGCGAACACCGCCGGTGCTGACATCCTCGTTCTTCACGTTCTCGAAGTAGGGTCCCCAGTGGGTGACGTGGTGATGCCTTAGGTGCGGGATTCGTATTGGAGGAAGTTTCAGGCTCGGTTCATCTTTGAAATACAGAAAATGATTAGAAAACACGCATTTTTGACTTTATAAAAAAATTTTGATTTAATTCTGTGGCAAAGAGTTGAGATTGGTAGATCACACGGAGTCTGGCGAATAAACGGAAGATCTGGAGTCTGATCAAGTTGGCCATCCCTGCTATCGGGATTGTCACTTTGCGATGCGTCATCTGGTGGTAAAAAAATGAAACTGATGCAACAAGGCTGACAGCTGACCGTTGACCGTGTTTTGTTTGTACGTGGACGGTAGAACAGGTATATTATTGATTACGTTTCATTAATTTATGTGACATGAGTTGTTTGAAACCGCAAGAATTACGATTTGCTTTCGTTAAAATTAAAAAGTTAGGTTATGTGGTGATAAAATGGCGCCGACAACCAGACTCCGACGTAATGAGAATATTTTCCAACGGGGCGAACACTTCGCATGTAACGTGGCTCTCGCTTCCTTTTCGTAATGCGTCGTGGTCATCGGTAAAACCAAATATAAGATATGGGATAACGAGATGTGAGTAAGTAAAAAAAAATGTTCAACTAATAAATGGCGGATGATAATAAAGATGACTGATAAGTAGTTGATGCCAATGGTAAGTGTTAATTCGTCAATCGTTTTGAAAGAGTTTTAGTTCCAAGAGAACTTCTTCTTTACTTGTGCATTCAAAATAGATTTACGTATTAGCAGATATAATTTTATTCTATACTATATTATTATATCAATTACTGACACGTTTTTGTGAATATATTCTTACAATAAATGATGGCTGTTAATGGTGAAAAGACTGCGTCAGTTACATCTTGATCATACTGAGAATGCTTTGCTTCTTTCCCACAATTTTCAAAAACATCGACGTACTTTTCTTTGACGATCGCACAGTTGTAGTTCATTGAAGTTTCTAATCTGTTATTGGACCGTTACGTATGGGTCGGCTCTTTATTTTATCATCAGGAAAAATAAGTGATTTTCGCGTTTTTTTTTTATTCTTACAGAAGTTATAAAGTATAATATGGGTACGTCCGGCTGTACCAACAATTTATAGTACGCGGAAGGCCGAAATTAGGAGTTAATCATGCGTGGAAACTAATTGCGATGTTAAGCTACGATGATTCCGAATACCAGGGCTCTTTCACTCACGGGATTAAAATATACCAACATGCTACAGTAAGCGATTATTTCTAATTGCCACACCTCGTAGGAGTTGAACATAAAATCTCTTTGACAATAAACGGCGTCATAATTAAAGCAAAGTTAACGAAGCCTTGGCCTCAGGTACAACATTGTAAAAGTTGCGCGATTTCAAGAGAATCAATATGTATTTAAATTATTTCGCATGTAGCTAATTCAAAGTTTTTACTAAATTATAAGAATGAAAAATAAAAATCAATTTAAGAGGCTGTAAAACTGACGGATTTCCCTATTATCGATTTTATCACCGTAATTTACATCTTCAGAGTTGCTGTGAGAAGTGAATCCGACAATCCAAGCATGGAAATAACGAGTGACTTGCTTTTCCAAAACAATTGATTTGAGCGAGTTTCAAAATTGCTTAATTTTTGGCAAAGACAAAAAATTGAAATTTTTTAATTTTCAAAATTTTTGGACGATGAAACTGTTGCTCTTGAATCCAATTTTTATGAGTATGTCTTCAAGAGCCAACTGGAATTTAAAACTTCTAAGAAGATCAGAAACGACAATTCAAATATCAAAGGAGGATGAATAGTTCAATTGTTAGGATATAAAGATTTCTACACTCTTTGTTTGCGAATTGTAAATTTCTGATCTGTTTATAAGTGACTACCTGACGGATCTGCAATATATATGTTATTTTAAAGTACCATGCACACATACCGGATTATTATCTTTAATTTTCTCAAAGCTTCGCCAGCAGACAGGCAACCAAGCTTACATTTCAAAAATAACAGTACAGACCTAAAACGTAACTTCAGTCGCATATTTGCTAGCGCAGCTTAGGATAAATCGACGGGTGGATTACTCAAGATTGGATTTAACTGATATTTGGAAAAAAAAACCAATTAAGGTATACAGTACGGTTTGGTTTTGATAGTTCAGTGAAATATTAGTAAGAAAACGAATATTCTGAGGCACAAAAACGGGAAACATATAAAATTGAGGTATTTGAGTACATTACGATGAAATAACTTAATACTTATTCTTCAGGAGGTTTTTTATCACGCATTTCTTCAAACTGCTTCAATTTCTAAGGCATCAAGTTTCAGTCGATGATGTCTAGTTTCCACAGGTCACGTAAATTCTTCATATCCGCATAATAATTTTTACTGAACCGTAACAATACTGTGAAAATAACATTTCGTGAACCACGATAACATTCATCTAAGATTTTTTACCATGTCGATAATTTGTTTTAATGGCATCTCAAACTTTCATCTTACACCATTATGTAATATCTTTTCTACATGTTTCAAAGTTCAGAAATATTACCGATAGAACCATCTAAATTCGACAAAAAATTATCGACTGCAAACTTTTGGCTTATTTTCGCGTAGCTGACGGTGATTAGCCGAACGGTAAAGAAACGCGAAACACTTTGATGGAGTTGTAGAGAATTTTGAATTTAAGCATTTAAATTCATCGACTGGAGGAAACTTTTGGCATATCACGTATAAACCCATGAGCTTATGCCTCGTGTTTTTTGTCCAATGTGTCGCGGCTCAACGTGTAAAAATGTATGCATAACATGCGTCATGTGTAATTTAAATATTGCGAAGGAAATTTGATACGTGCTGCAGATACCGAGACCTGGCCAAAATTTTTACACCGAAATACTTTCAAGCAACGTAATTTCGTAGACAAATATATCGGATTTTCATTTCAGAAAAACTCCATCAATTTTATGTCCGAAATTTCTTCTCAGAGATTTTGCGCTTCCTGATGAACTAATTCTAAGTGAGTATCAGTGCGTTCGGGATTCTTAGTCCTCAAGAAAATTACGCAGAATTTCTATTTAAAACCTAACAACGCATCGAAAAATTTTTAGTGGACTTAGTTTTGACAAATGCGGAATTCGTTGGTTGTTACTATTTTCAGCATGACGACGATACCTTTACTGCACAATTTTTACGAAATATCTTGGGGTGAATTTTGGCTGAAGAGGTATAGCGACGATGGAAAACGGCCACAAGATAAAGTAAGTACTTAATAGTACTCGACTCAGGCCGCAATATTTGTTTGAAAATTGGGATTTTTAAGTTGGGTTCACATTTCCCGCAAATGAATTTTAGCGAAAAATACGCCACTTTCGTCCCACTTTTGATGTCAAAAAAGTCAACTTTATGGTTGAGTTGGGAATAATAGAAACTTACATACTCTCCACAAGGGGAATTCATTAAACATATTTTGTGAACTGGGCCAGTAAAAATATTCGGTATTTCTGTGTACGTGCGTGACAATGAGTTCAGGATTAGGGTAATAATTTTACTTAAATTGCAAACGTCAAGTAAACGTAAAAGAAAGCGACTGGTATTTGTCTGACAGTAGCTGATTTAAATAGCTTTCCTTTGTCGGAATCAGCATAAATATCATTAATCAGTGATCTGGTTTTGGTTTAGGAAAGTCAGATTGACCTGAAGTTGTATTTAAAAGTCAGCTACTTGGCCTGGGGAATGACTCAAAAAGAATTACGATATCAGTCTTTAATGATTAAAATACACTTAAAAATTTATTTGCAAGTATCTTGCTAATTTTACTCGCCTCTCTATATTGCATTTTACATGTGACAGTAGATGAAAAAGCCAGTACTTAACGTTAACAAGAAAAAGTAGACGGTAAGGGAACGATAAAAGCTACTGGCAGACATTGATCTCATTTTCCAAGAAAAGTAACTCCCGAAATTGAACTTTTCACAGACATCTACTGATAAAGAATCTTCATTTGCTTCAAACAACAATCACCGAAAAAAGACCCTTTGCAGTTTCTTCTGACAGAAAACCTTCGTTTTTGCTGGCGAAAAAAATTTCATGAAAGAAACTAGACAAGTCATAGATTAACAGGAAATTAATTACAGAATAATTAAAACAACGTATGTTTCATATTTAAACCACTGTGAATGTGTTCGAAATATTATTTTTCTGGTTATGCAGGTAATTGAAAAACCATCCAATTTGCGAAATAGGCTATAATTTTAATATTTCAAAGCTCTTGAATGGAATTGCAAGTACTTTATAGTACGTACTACAATTTTGAAGAAGATACTGAAAATTTGCACTACGTATTTTCTTTTCAGCGACCAGACACGGTCGTCGATTCATCCGTAAGAGGAAAGAACAATTTCAGTTACACGGCAAAGTTGTAATTAGCATGAAATTAACGTTGTACCGAAAATGCAGTTATCTCCGTGTAAAATAAATTTCAATTAAACTTGGTGGTAGTCCCGGTCCAGGTTGTAGCATCAGCTTAAGTACGGTAAGGCTTAAAGTGAAAGAGCTCAGAGCGCAACGAAACACGTCGCCGCCTCGTGTTCGACTTTATTTAATCTAAACAGGGTGTGAAATTTACCGCAAAGTTTCCTGCGTAATGGAAGGCACGTGTACTTGTATCAGCGCTATACGCCCGGCGTTAAAGATAACGTAAAGTACGCAGCCATCAGCCCAGAGCGCCACTCTTACGTTATTAGCATAAATACATTACCGGCATGTATACAAGAAAACGTCGATTGCTTTCCGAAGTTTAACCGCATGTCGATGCTGGGGGAACTAATATTTTCAAAACTCCAATTCCTCGTATATAATCCACCTTTATACCGCAACGATTCGTTAAGGGGAGTATTTGGTGTGTAATTTTTCACGAAGTTCGGTTGATGGGTGGAATCAACGTCGCAGGGATTTGGAATAGGTATAATTATTTTCTCTGCAAAAGAGTCGCATTTATCAGGGAGGGAAAGTTTGTTCGTGAAATGATAATGAAACTCTCGTTGGAGTTATGAAATAAAAATGTGGGTACTTGAGCTTATGTGGCAAATGAGTGGCGAAAAATGAAAATTTTGGGAAAATTATGTTTATTGCTGAAAACGGTGTTACTCGTTTAAAGTCTGAAACAAGAGTGTTTTTACAAGAATGCTGGTTGACGCAGCAACCTTATTCATTTTAAGACACAAGACGTTTACAAACTACTCTTATCTATGATGACTACTGGATCATTAGAAAAGGAGGTAAGACGGGTGATTTCACCCTTTGTAACAATAATTTTGGGCTTTAAAGCTTACACCATATTTCATATAATTATTACATCAGTGTTTTAAAACGTGCAATTCGGTGATAAATTTTTCTATGTTTTCTATAATATAAAAATGTATCGAAACCATTGACGATAATTCTGAAAGAAAGTTTTTTAATGAAGCTCAAGTTTATTGAATATAGTCTGTGATGATTTTGCGTAGAATATTTTTGTGAATAATTGATGGTTCGAGGAAAATAACAATTGCTAATTTTCAGAAAATTGAGTTACGGTTAAAATCAGGTATTACAATGAATGCCTATTATAGGAAAAACTATCTAGTAATCTAATAACTGAAATTGCGATAAATTACGAGTAGTCTCACATTCCAGTTCACATTTTTAGGTGTTAAATTTTCGTTATTCATTGCAGATAATGTTTAGTCCAGAATACAGAAACGTGTTAGAGTTCAATCACAGCCTTTGGACTTTTGTTTCACTATCTGTTTTGTATCGACGGTTTTTTCGGAGTTTGCGTCTGATACAAATCCATCTCTCAAACCATCAGTAGCGCGTCAAGTCTCAGGATTTGTCTTACTTGTATTTCTTTGTTCAGGTGAGCTTTTCAGCCTGAAACCTCATACCACGTCGTTTTACTGCGATGTTAACGGGTGGAGTAAATTTTATCACCGTCGTAACACGAACCGTAAGAAAGAAAGCCGAGTCGTCTTTGGAATACATCTGAATGGGTGTGATTTATTTCCTGCACGTATGGATGCACTAAAAAGCTGTTATTATTTGATCAATCGTTTCACACGGAGCTTGTGATATACGAACGGTGAATCTGTGTATCTCATCTGTAATTTGATACTGCTGGAACTTGTTGAAGCCATTTTCTTCCACTCCTCATAGCTAAATTTAATACTTCGTAAATTATTTTCGAAGATAAAATTGCATAAATATCTTGTCGAGAAATACTTGAAAACTATGAAATTATAAGACAAATTTGGAATTATCTTGCAGAGAGAATGCCAAACATTCCAATACTTAGCTGAAAATGTTCTCGCGCGTTTTATCCTCTACATTTTACATCTTTTATTCGATCCATCAAGTTATCCCATAATTATGTCTCAAGTTCATTCTAGATATTTCGTAGTTTTAGAAACCTCAAAATTGAGGTCAACTTGTCGGTTTCGAAACAAATCTATAATCAATTCTAACTACTTCATGCTAGGTTGTAATTTATCTGGCTGAAAATAAATTTAAAAAAACTTTTAATATCTGTTCCTTCGTGACCCTGACGACGATGAATTCATATTTTACCGTACGATCGTCAGGATATATCCGAAGCCGGGCTATGAGACCCATTTTCGCGCATGTATAAAACCATATTCAATGCCGATCTTGGTCATTTTCTTAGAGCATTAAGAAAGGATGCGATAAAGTGGCGAGCTTTACCCCCCCATTACAGAGCGGTGATCCTCGAATAATCTGAGCATCAAGTCTTGGCATCGGATATTGCTTCATTGACTTTACGATGAGAATTCCCCACACAGTCCGCTCCGAAGCTTTCAGAAGTTAGCTTGTTAGTCACAGACTCACAGGTTAGATCACAGTGAGTGCGTACACCTTACCCCTCTTAACTAGTCAATGCTCCGAATCTTGTTAAAAGTTTTCACTTTATCGCTGGACCACTTAGCTGCGAGCTGTTTCTCAAATTGGCACCACGTTTTAAGGATAGAAAGAAAACCGCCCGAGTAGTGAAAGTGGGGCGAAAGGTAGGGGTGTAAATGGTCCCCAACTGACCTTCCAAGCCAAGTGCTCTAACCAAAAAATGAAAGGAGGAAAGAAGAGAAGGAATGAAAGTGCCTCACACTCCTCGAGGTTCGAAAGCATCTGTGTGTCGGTGTGTGTCTGTTTTTCCTTACCTTTCCTCTTGTACTCCCCTTTTATGTTTCTCTTCTTTTAGTGACCGAGATAAGTGATGGAAAAGTCGACGACGCGGCGAGCTACGATAGTACCCAACCGGCTTTGGGTAGAGCTGCGGTAGGATCGAGCATTCGGAGTGTGAGGGTATTTCGAAACGGTCCTTTAGGTCAAGGAAGATGATACCAGGACGGGGATGAAGACGGTCTACTCGTTTTATACCGGGCCATTGTCTTCCATTAGATAATTAGACGAGGAGTCTCTTGGTTCCTAATGTCTGTCCGCACTCTCGTTCCTTCCTTCCTTCCTTCCTTCCTTTTCACCTAGATTCGAGTGACGGAAGACGGTCGAAGATTGACCTGCAACACTCTCTTCCTCTGTGTTTGAAGATCGTTTCTGGAGACGCGTTTCTGAACCAATTGGTCATTTACCATCCAATCGTCCATTATCTACTTCACTCGTCGAATTTGCTGTTAAAGCTTTCTTCACGACCAGCTATATCGCGTTACCAACTATCAGATCACGCGTAGAACAGGTAATTCGAAAACATACAAACTGCGAAGGTTATTCGTCTTCAATTTATCCGTCAGGACTGCGAGCCGGTGACACGCGAGACTTCGTTTAACTGTTGACAACTCTGAACGAGTTCGAGTATTGATTCACCTGCTTGATGTATCCACATTTCTACGGCGATTCGGTATTTTTTTTTTTTTTTTTTCATGTATCCATTGTCAGTATGGCTCACGGAATTTTTTATTAATGCCTCACATCTGATAACCTGCAACTGTGTTAGCTACCCCATCGCGTAATTTTGATGATTTCGGGCCACGTTTCATTCATATAATTTTTATTATTTATAAACGTAGTGACTCGATATCTACCTTCATCCATTTGCATAATCCTCAATCATTCCTCTAAATTTCATTGCTGACGAATCTGAATTTACTTCTCGGCCCCCACTGCACTCTGATCGGTCTTTATTGAGTAGGTAAATTATATGTTGTAGAAAATTAAAAACTAGATGACACGTATTTTTTTATTGACGAAAAAACAGGTTTGAAGAGGGAAAACAACTTCCAAAAATGGCCACCCAATGGTGTAATTTCTTAATTTCAGATAGAAGTGCTTGATGTATTTGAATGAAACTGACATAGAAATGTTTGATTCATCAATAAAAACATTTCAGAGCTGCTTCCATTCAAATACATCAAGCGCATAAAAAATCATTCCAACGAAGTCGGAGGGGAACATCAAACTGGATTTCTTGTCAGTTTTCTAGTTTCCTCAATAATTTATTATAACCTCTGACAGACTGACTCCCTGAAGGTGTTCAATGCCTTCAGTTCCTATTGTGTCCATTTACGTTGTATATAATACAGAGTAGACTCTTTCTGGGCCCGATGAAGGGGGTTTTCAATCAGTTGAGGCTCCGCGTTGATGATGATTTTTATTTCTTTCATTCACATTTCATATTGTTAGGATAATAGCCATGGCCATTCCAAGAAGATAGATAGTAGCTAAATAGTAGCTGCTTCTTCGTCAGTAAGAATTAATCCTCTTTGTGACGTGAACATATTGCACCACATGTAGAAAATATGCCCACAATACGAATCTGGAACGTTCTAGCAAATCGATATGACAATCAAGCCCATAGAAGATTATACATAGAAGCATCCAGAATAAGAAGAATACCCTGGAAGTTAACAGAAAGTCATAGAATCTGTTAGAAGGTCGTAGAAGCTTCTCGTGTCCATTCCAAAAACAAATACTTATGAATCAAAAAGTACAAACGTGAAGCAACTTCAAACGGGATCATTTTGGAAATCGTAACGCACTAATCATTCAGCGTCTCACCTAGTCTGTTCTTATCTAGATTTCGTAGCGTTATTTATAAGATGTAAGTTCTGCTCGGGACCTACAGTGATTTTTATCAATTACGTTAAGCATTCCTTTTTTACGTGCATCCTTAAGATTCCGATCATTCTTTCTACGGAAGGTCGAAAATACTCATTCGCTACTTAGAACATTTTATGATTTATCCACCAATCCTAAAGCTCTGCAGTATTGAAGTTAAAATTCGCTCGGCGGTTTTAGTAGCTATGCGTGAGTAAATCTAGTTAAGGATCAGACCGCTCGTAAAACTGACATTGAAGAGTAAATATATCGATTGCGGAGACTGCAGAGGATTAGGTTCTCGTATTTTTTCATAACTTGTAACGTTTTTATCCACACTGAGGCGATTCCTTATCCGAAACGATCTCGTCTAGGTATGACTTTTGAAAGCCCAAGCTTCCAGGAAGGCACTCAATTGTTATAATCTGTAATTATAGTTCGGTGCGGTGAACAATATTTCATTCACGTACAACGGCTATATAATTTGCCAAACCTAATAAAGAACCCGTGCAAAGTTAAAGGTATATACCCAAGTGTGAGTTAAGATCAAACCGCGTTACTTTTCAAGTTTAGAATTATTAATGTCGGATATTGCCACTATAATTTCATAATTCAAGTCATATGAATTCAGAAATTGACGAATAACAAAACACTCTCGACTCTTGTCCAGGTTAATTTTTCAGTGCATAACGATATCTGATTGACTTTCTAGAATTCAGTGAGAATAATAATTCTCGCGAGACGAATAATTCTGAAATTTTTTAAAATTTACATTAAAATTGTATAGTGGAAATCGATTTTGTCGTCAATACAGGAAAGCTCATGAAGTTGACGTAACAGGAGCCGAAGAACTGTGTCATTCCAGATCATCTGCAATTATGGGAGGCTAAACAGTTCCTCAAAGTGATTACTGGAGCCGAAATTCTTAGAACTGAATATAGTTATTGGATTCTTGTTTAAAGTTCTCGTATATTTCAAATTTCACTCAGCGTGCTTCTTGTGTAAACCTGCTTCGTTCTATCGTCATTTTCCCAGCATCTCAAAGCACCATCAATAAGCCACGACAGCATTCCCCTCGATATTCGTTCAACGTTTTCGGGCTTCGCGATATGAATGAAAAACCTATTATTTTACAAGCATCACCAGAGACAGATAGAGGAAAGGAAAGTTGAGCTTAATTTCTGGATTAGGCTTTTCAAATTTCGGAAAATATCCGTTTCTTCATAATACTACCTAAATCGATCATTTTATGGGATTTTCTCAAGAGCATATTTACTTATATATGATGTTTCCGAGTCAACGCCACGATTGGGTTGTCTACCGCTTAGGGGCACAAATACCGTTAAGACAGATCTACTGAATTATCGGCAGGTAGCGCGTTTAAAGTATTCGCGAGTGAGCTGGAAGATTCGGTTTTGCCAAATTCTGTGCGGCTCACTCGCGAGGGATTTAAACGCATTACCTACCGAGTTACCTACCGATAACTTGGCAGGTCTGTTTTACCTATATTTGTGCACCTTGGTGTTAGGCAACCCAACATTTTGTGGCGTTTACCCGGAAACACCCTGTATGAACACGGAATTGCATTTTTTCTCGCCACATGCAGCCTGAGGTTATTTACTTGCCCACAAATTGCGTCACCTTTTTCTTCTGCACAACCACGTACATTATACATTATAGCGTGAGTTTTCGGTGAAGGTTTCCGTCGCGATCGATGTGTTGGCGGCAGGTAAACGAGGTTACATCACAGGTACTTACTGCGTGTGAGATGTAACTTCGGTTGTCTACCTGCAAGTAACACATTGTTCGTGTCGTGACCGTTTACCGAAAACTCACAATATATACCAAATTCAGGCCTGCACATACACATGTGTGTATTTTTTGTTTCCTGTATGGCTTTTCCATTAGATTGACATTATTATACAGCAAGTAATTTCTTCCGAATGATTAATTTTATGAAATACTTTTATTCCACGGCATTGAAGGAGTGTTTTCTCATAG
The DNA here is from genome assembly GCF_021901495.1 of Neodiprion virginianus. Classification (NCBI taxonomy): domain Eukaryota; kingdom Metazoa; phylum Arthropoda; class Insecta; order Hymenoptera; family Diprionidae; genus Neodiprion; species Neodiprion virginianus. The sequence continues at coordinate 25,076,145 of NC_060878.1, read as the reverse complement.
GTACCAATGAATCATATTTACCACGTCTGGTCAACGATATTCTTCTCAATTAAAAGAAATTATTTGCTTTTGGATAAAAGTAAGGAATAATTTATTACGTGCACTTGTGACAAAACTAAGCTAGACTTTCTCACCTGTGACGAACTAACGATGACGTTTCTACAGACGAAAGTCACCCAGTAGATTTACGAAATGTGAGAAGCTAGAAGTGGGTCAATGAATGGCAAGAAATTGCAAAAAACTATCTTTTCACTCTCCTTTTTTTCCCGTGGCTGAGCGGCGCCTCTCTTCCCGACCCGTCTTCGGATGTCCCGTTTTTATTCACTGATCTATGCTGGGATTTCTCCACGAATCAAACAGTTTTTACTGTTTCCACCTTTTTGAGACATTCTGGCTTCGAGCCAGTTTGATCGTTCATTTTGCTCGCGGTTCGCACCAGTGTCAACACAATCGGTATCATTTTTCTATGCGTGGCGTTACTGCGAACCGTAAGATTTACGATCGGTGAAAGTGATTATACAGGAGTTTTATTATAATTTGTATGATAAGGAATTTCAAACGTCTTGTTCCCACCGCTTTCGGGTATAGCCAGCGTTGAGAGGAGTGATTTACTGTTTTGAAATGGAGGGAAAAACGACCATTGCGAGGTGAAAAAGGTGAAATGAATTGAAAATTTCGTATGCTTGTCGCGGAAAAAATTACTTGGATGAAACTTTCAACGTCCGCATCCCAAGAGTTCAATTTATGGAGCTGACAGGAGCCTGAAGATTCGTCCCGACTCACTCGATAACAGCCTCCAAAACTGTTTAAATCCAAGACAAAGATTTATAACGGTGTTTTGACTGATTGCGACATGCTGGGTGAAAGGTGTTTTCAGAATTGTTTTATATTTCTGAGTTAAACCAATCTTTAGCTGCTCACTTCTTTCAGGTATCACGTACTTATTAGTCCCTCCGTTGTGGCACGAAGTATATACGAAAAACAATAGTTCTGAACCTCTAAACGCGATAAATTCAAATTCACATTAGATGTGTCAGCCTGGAATATTTAAGATCCTTTTTACATTGAATTTTGCGACTAGCCGACAATTTGAAGCAAAAATTATGTGTAGCACTTAGATTTTATCAAATGAATTTTTATGTAACAAGTCTTACGTGACCAGGCTTACACATATTTCTTACAAACCAAGTTGATTGCGTTCTGAGAACAGATAACTTGTCACGATCAATCAAATAATTGCTGAAAGAATTTGAAATACGAGGAAGTGAGTACATTTTTTTTAGAGAATTTAATAAATTTCAATTGTTCATGTACTCGAATTTTGTACTTCACTGAAGATTTTCAATTTTTTAATTTAAGGTCTTGATGTCATTCATAAATGCAACTGAAGGTTTGTATTTTGTCACACAGAAATTTTTCTTTATGTTTCAAATTAAGTATAATATAAAATTTTTGCGACACATGCATCTTTTGAATTCTACATAATGAGATTTTGCCCGCAAGAACGATCAAGAATACACTTGAAATAGGATCATTTTGTCCCTCATAACGAATACGATTTTTTCATAAGCCGCGTGCAAGTCCTTTCGAAAAACTTTAAATCCAAGTAAATCCCACGTTCCGAAAAATAACGTTTGTTTTAAAACCCTAAGTGAGGAATCCCGTAACACGGGGGGCGATATTATTCCCATATTGGTGTTACAGAAAATAAAACAAAAACAATACAAGTATTTATAACGTCCAAGAATATTACAGTTTCTAAAGCTGGTTGAATTGCACAGGAATGTACCTTTGAATAAATATTCTTTTGCAGCGATAACTTCACGCGTAAATAATCAAAGGAAACACGTACACCTCTGAAAATGAAAAGACGAAAGGAGCCCTTGGTATCAAGCTGCGACTTGTGACTTCCGGCAAAAAAGTGTCGGCAATCACGTACAGTATGTAAGTTCTGGGGAAACTAGCTGGGTGAACTTTCGTCACCTGAAGAAGACTTCCATCTTGGTGTATATATGCGCATTAGCGTCACGCTAAACTTGGCGAAATAGTCTTGAAACTTTCTCACCCTACCCTCATACAGCCACGTTGTAAGATTTACAGCAGTTAGGGGAAAGCCGGGTGACATGGCGAAGTTAAGGCTTAAACGGATGCTACACTAAATTCTCCATCCTATTCAAGTTGATTGCATTTGAATCTACTCCTGAACATTGGTACTAATAATATTTAAAAGAGTTTTTTTTACAAATGTATCGGAACTTGTGATTAAAAATTGTTAATTGCATGTGATATAATAAATTTAGAGTTATTCATTGAAAATTTTCAGCCGAATATGGGGTTTGAAAGCTACACCATGTATTACTTTATGATTTGCCCTATACTGTAATGTAAACGAGCGTAGTTGGTGATGTAGCACATACTATGTACTTGGATATTTCGAGTGATATTTGATCTGTCGAAAAACCATCCTTCCGGTGAATTATCTACTATGTCTACAACCTCGTCTACAACTGTAACAGGAGAATCCATGAAAACCATTCGAAATAGTTCTCGAACAGAGAATTTCAAAAATGAAAAGGTGGAGGAACATGTTCGCGAAATAGGTAGTGATAGGTACGGATCAACTTTTTTAAACGTATTAATACGTACTAGTCAGCAAAAATTAACAAAAAATAAAGGTTCTTGTCGATACGAATACACATTGAAATTGTTGTTAGCATACATGTCTATAATACATTATATGCAAATTTACTAATCCCATTTCTCACTTCCATTAGTCGCTTTATCCATAGTAGTTCAATTTCCATTGTAGAAGGCGCGTGTAGAGTAAACGAATTAAAAAAATTTTTAGAAGACAGAAACTTATGACCGTATGTCTGGTTGAGCGAAGATGCAATTCGCATAAACGCCGAAAGTTCAATATGACTCGCGATCAAACCAACTTATAGCATTTGTTTTACCAACTGACAAAAACGCGATGCCTAAGGCTTATTCTTTCGTCGCAACATCCCCGAAAATAATTGAAACACATTTTGAAAATAATTCGGTAGTGATATGTAAGATCTGTAAAATCTTCGCAGTGGCCAAATTTGAGATTTATACATAAACGAAAAAACCTAACGTGAAAGTCAGGACTGGTTATAGCCTTATGGCGTGCACTGAATATATATAAAATATAAATCACAACAAGATAAGGGCATATGCTTGGTAAACTCAGGTTTTCAATCGAGAATGAACCGAAGACTCGTAGGCAATCAGTGAAAGTGGAAAATCCCAGGTAGTCTCCGTTCCAGGTAGGATCCATCGGGTGGCATCGGGAATCATTAATTATTGTCAAATTTTTTCGGTGCGATTTCTTGCAACTGGGAATCACAAGAAGTTGACGGAAATTGACCAAAATCATCTGTATTCCGGATTACCGTTATACTTGGTTTAGAACGATTTCTCACGATTTCCTATGGATCTCTTCTTATTTCTTTGCAATTTCTCATAAAATTCTTCGGTGATTCCTTGAGGGAATAACCCCTCGGCGAAACCAAAACGCGTAACCAAGCTCGAAACAAAAGTCCACGGTAAAACGGTGCTAACTATTCAAATCGATCGTTAGAATTCAACCTGAAACAAAATTAGCGAATAAATTTTTTTGTTTTTCCAACACACGTCGTCTGCTTGAGAGCGGTGGTGAAATATTTACTATGCTATAAATTTTCCCAACAAAAAACAACATTTTCTAAGACAAAAGTAAACGAAAGTTTTCAAAACAGCAATGTAATGTATATAACAGCTTGATAACCATGAAATTAATAATTCCACAGTTCTCGAATCTTTTCAGACACTCTTCGCGAGACGAGAAGATGATTTTCTCTGGACAACGTGTGATAAAATATTTCTTGTATACTGCATAATATCGAAAGAGAAAGAGTTGCTTGCTGCAATTTTACCCGAGGCTATATTCCAAATGCCACGCATACTCACATGTGTGACGTGAATATACATGTACATAAGGGGCATTCCACGCTTGATTCACACTATTTCTGTATCCTGATGATTTTGGATCTTATCTCCGTTTTTATGTACTCGTTCGCGGACCTTAGAAGGCACCTGCGGCATTCAGTCTTTTTTCGAAAATTGTTCATGAAGCTATTTAAAGCTGAAGGAAAAAACAAACCATGTTCTTGGAATCTTAGAATATTTAGAAAAATATTTCAATTGTCCATTACGTTGAACTACTTTTAAACGTGTTTTACGTAATTTGAACTTGAATGTAATTCACGTTTCTTTTAATTCACTTTATTCATAACTACCGATTTTATGTAAAAGAAGTAGTACCAATAGGTCTCGAGATTTTTTTTCAGAATGGACGAATTACCGCCGAATGGTACTTTCCAAAAAATTTTGTGAAGAAATTATCGTGGATATTTCATTTAAAAATGGACATGTTCTAAAAAGATCTTTCTCTCTTGTTTCGAAATCTCTTCCGTTCGACAATTTTTATCATCATAAACCGTATTTGTCAGTATTTCTACCATATTCCCACAACCATGGTATCGATTCGCACTATATATTCATACCGGATCAAATTTTTCGAAATTGCGAGAAGAAATGGAATTTTAAATATAGCTCACGGTTGAACGGAATATTAATAATAAATAATAATTAGCAAAAAAAAGTGCACAGAAAATGTTACTCAGATTTCAAAGTCCGAAAAATGATACGGCCAGTAATATCAACCAGCTTTGTAATAGTTCAAAATTCATGTCAGCTGATCTGACATGGAATGCCCGGTATACGTAGATAGAGGGTGAATTCTAACTGCAGGATTTATCGCAGCTCAAACGGAGCGGCGTAAAGCTGTTCTTGAATGAAATTTCGACCGCGAGGTGGGTAAAACGAAACGCATGCTATGGAAGAAGCCCGTGTAACCGTTGATACGTTTGCGAGCCTTCAGGGTATAAGTATACATATGAGGTATTCCGTGCCAACTGAGAGGACATTTTCCCTGACCCCCGCCAATTTGCTTCATTATTTTTTATATGATTCTACAACCTAAAAAAAGTACTCACCATTTTTTTCACATTTTTCATCCCAACCGTTCTTCTTTAAAAAATGTTACAAACCCTTTTATGGTCCTAAAAAAATAACGCCAATTTTATTTTTTTACAAAAATCAACATAATTTCCAAGTCCCAAAACAAACATTTTGAGACATAGTTCAGAGTGGAGAATTGATTTTTTGTATTTTTTAAAAATATTTTTAGAGGAATAATTTTTCTTATTTTGTACGTATACAAAACATATGTTATGTTTGTAACATTTAAAAAAAAAAAACGGTTGGGACGAAAAATCTGAAAAAAATGGTGAGTGCTTTTTTTAGGTTGTAGAATCATATGAAAAATAATTAAGCAAATTGGCGGGGGCCAAGGAAAATGTCCTCTCAGTTGGCATGGAATACCTCACATGTATACATAGGGGCACATATATCACACGTTACTTGTGTACCCGTGGCTTTTCATCCCATTTACCGCTCCAGGCCGTCCGCCACATCGCAAGGTCTAAATTACATATGCTCGCGTGCAGTGTCGAGAGGACTGGATGCGTCAGATGTGGATACCTGACATCCGAGAAGTTTTAATTTCAAAAGGTCGCTACAGAGCTGTGGCAAATGTAACGGAGTCATTTTTTTCTCAACGTCTGACTCGTGTGTTTTTTTTTTTTTTTTTTTTTTATATATTTCACAATATTGAATCGTGATTCGTGAGAGTTCTTCGAACAACGCCCGATAAACATTCGAATAACCAATTTAAAAACTCTTGAAAACGTTCTGGTGTCATTTAGAAATGTCGGGAATCGTCTGGTAACCTTTGAAACTGATCTAGAATGTTACATTTTTATGAGTTACCGGAGTATCCCCGAAGTTCGTACAAGGTTTCAGATCACTTTCAAAGGTTCCTAGAGGATTCTTGACGTTTCTAGATACTACCAAAACGTTTTCCAGGCTTACCCGAGTTCATTCTACAAGTTAGAAAAAAACGTTCCAAAACATTTTCAAATGTTACCATATAAAGTAAGACTTAATAACCTTTTTTACGTCATCCGAGACAGGTTATACATTTTTTCACAAAATATTTTCTAGTCTCGAATATCGATGACTCTCCCAAATCGATTTGAAATCGTTTCCACTATTCAACGAAGAGTCGGGGCATAATGTTCGGGACCTTGAAATGTTCGTAACCAATGAATCTGTCTATGAAAAAAATTCGGGCCAAATCAACCATTCTATACTTGACAAAAAAATTGGTTTTTTACGTTAGAACGAAGCGAATCACTTTTCGGGTGGTTATGGATTATTTTACCGTATTTTATCAATCTTTGAACCAAATTGAAAATGAGTATTTTATTTGAATTAAATTTTATCGTCAGGCTTCACGTTTTGGCGCTACTTTTTCTTGAAAATGTCGTTTTTAAATGTTTAAAAATGGTGTATATTGTTAAACCTAGAATTAATTGGAAAGAATTGTCTTTCATTATACTCTTGGATTGGACTATGTTTTAATTGTTTCTTCGTTTTAAATCGTCTCTCTTTAATTTTTATTTGGCTTTTGGAGTTTTTACTAGTTAGTTCTAAATGTTCTTCTTTGTGGTAAAATTTACTTTTAATATACGTTCGTCGATTTTCGGTTTTTAATATAAAATTTCGGAGATGGGAACCTCCGCACCTCCTTCATCCTAGAGAGACGTTGACCAAGAGCCTTTCTTCTTCGATTTTAAATTGGTGACCAGGTGTCCCACTCCATGGGTCTAATCTCATCCGCTCGTCTTGTGCTCATTGAGCGGTTATATTCGAATCATTACAGAGTGAGTGGAATTTCTAAATCAAATTCAAAACTGAATCCGAACAGATGCGTTCGATTTCAACTGAAATGTCCCATATGGACTAACGGCACTAGCGCCACCTGGCTGGGCTGAATTCGCAGAGTCACCGCAGGCTACAAACTAGTATAGCACCGTACTGTGGACTGAAATAACGATAGTCCATTATTGACCAGTTTCTATTACATATCGCGTCGAGTTTCACGGTCAATAAGCTTTGCGAAAATTGATCGCTCCTGTTCTATTTGGCCGAGTATAATAAAGGTAAGTTGCGTATGTCCCCGGCCATTAGCCGGCAGCACAGTTTCACCCGAGGCTTATTTTTGAATGTCTTTCGCGTACCCTTCCTTAAAAAAAAAGAATGTACGTATTTTATTTTGTCCTCGTATCGAATTTTACTGATCCAAAAATTCTGCAGAGTTGGTTTAGAAGCTATAACGTGCGAAATTTTTTCAAAAATCTTTGATTTCTAGTGACCAATTTTTCATATGATTCAGCGAAGCATGTGCCTATTAAATTTATTGTTGCAGAACATTTACTTCAAAAAGTTACAATCTTTCCTCTGTTTCCAATTTCGAAATGTATCTCATGTATATAACTTTGTCAATTTCCGATATAGATTGTGAACCTCATTTTGGTGACTTCTTTCAAATCCACATTAGGTTAAAAAGTGGTCAACCTCATTTTCGGAACTTTGAAGCAAAGTAAAGCTGGAAATTAAACTTTGGACCTATTTGAGAGTGTAAATTTATTATTACAATGTATGGGGTATTCCTTATAGAATATCGACTCGCGAAATTCCATTTTTTCCACCATCACATTTTTGGGATTTGTGTAATGAGAAATTTTGATGTGTTCTACAACATACTGAAAATCCAGCCAATTCGACCGGAAGCCAATTTCTTGTAAGGATTCTACAGGATCCCTTACGCAGAATTTACGGAATTAGAAGAATTCTGTATAAATTTTTCTTAAATTGATCACGGCATTTTTGTGGTGAAAATGATTTATGCATATTTTCTATACAACGTGAACTTCACCGACGAAAAGAATGTCTTTTTAAACAGGTAATCAAAATTTCAGACTAAACTGCGAAATATCTTTGTAAGAACCTGCTTCATGGGTCTCTGAGACTTTAAGATACTCCGAACGCTGAATCGCCAATTAACTGTAATCCTAATTTCAAAATGGGTATTACAAGAAAATTATTGATTTACAAAAATGTGCAAGAGCCTATATCTGATACTTGCAATATATAAATGAATTCTACGCGTTTCTATGTAATTATATAATATTAACTTGTTTTTTAGATTCCTTTTTCAACATACTTTCAAATCTTTGTATGTAATATATGCATGGTGGAATCCGGCGGAATTCATACCTTTAGAGTTACCAACACCAAGCGAAACAAACGAGAGACAGGAAATTGCAATTAACATGGCGTTTTATAGGGTCACAAAGAAAAAAAAAAAAAAAATTTCACCCTTTCAAATCGTTTTTATACCGTGTGCAGATCATTCAGAACTTTTTGACGCGTTAAACCTCCCGGCTTTTTTCCAGGTGGCACTTTTTTGCTGATTTTCCGTTCTAAATCTGCAGCTCATATTCCGGATTGGGTTACTTCAGTTCTATTGAGCATCGGATACAGCTCGGGTTTCATTCACGCACACTGCCGGCTAAAAGTTTGGGGACACCATGCGAAATTTCTTGCCGCACAAAATTTTTTTTGTACAAGGAAAATTTTTTCGCGTGGAATTTGGAGAATCATCGTTAATTGATTTGTTGTGTCCGGAAAACTATCGGATTTACGACTACGCATTAAAAAGAAAAAACTTGAAGCTTTTGAACTTGATTTTTAACACTTGCTCCCACCTCGTCTATATTAGTTTTTTGTTGTAAAAAAAATTTTGATCAGCACCGTCCAGCCCATATCGTATTAAAAAACGATGCATGATTATTACTTTGTGCAATCAAAGCATGTCATCTGATTATTGCAAAAAAATGAATATCACGATAAATATGGGCTGGTTGACGCAAATGCGATTGTTTTTTCACAACGAAAAATTCGTACAGATGAGGTGAGAGACGTGACTAACAATTTGTTTATTTATTTATTTATTTTTGTTAAAAATAGTGTGCATTGAAGTTTGACGGTGAATATCTTCTGAACAGTGAGGTATACAAAAAAATGGTAAGAGACCTTTTTTGTAGAGAATTCAATTTCCTACGAAAATATGATATCCATTTTTTTTTTATAAATAGTAGATACCGAGATACGTATTTTTCTTCCTCGCCATAAGAAAAAAATAGAAAACTGCGAGGCGAAGGACCTTCCTATTTGAATTAAGAGCTCATACTTGGAGAGAATGTTTTTGAGGTCTCTACCAACCAAGTTTTCGGATTACAAAGTGAAAAAAAAAAATATTCGATTTTTTTGGCCCACCCTAATGAATATGAATACTTTCAGTGCATTTGTGATTTCAATTTTCAAAGAATCGCTATGCTGGCTGTAACATACTGAATTCTCAAATTTCGATAATTTCGTAAGTGCCATTTTATAATCAACGCTTCGGCGAGAAACGATGTCAATAAAAATTACGACACAACGACGTAAAATTCGAACTGAAACGCTTTCGTGCGTGAAACGTATGAGTAAACATTAAGCGAAATTCATTCTTCGAAAATGGAAATATTTCTGTGGCAATAACAATCCTACAACTTCTTTATTGTTCAGTTTCATTTGAATAACATCACCCTTGTAATTTACTAAGGACTTCAAAGCTCGAGTAAAAACAAAAAATGGGAGAATTCTTAAGCAACTGAAAAAAGTCGGATCAAACGCAGAAAATTCTGTGAGTAAAAAAAGAAAATTACACCGCTACAGAAGACGACAAGTTGTCTCTTTTCTTGATCATCGGTTAATGATTTAATTAATTTTGGAAAACGTAGCCTCAGACGAATCGGGGAATCGATAATCATTAATAGGATTCTGAGTAGAGCTTCAATTTTTCGTTGAAATGAAATTTTTGAAACTTTATCACATTGTAGCGGTATAATTGAAGAAGTTTTAAATGCAAATCAAAGTACCTGTAAATCATTCAAGATTGTTAAATCCAACCGTTTGAAAAATGTTGGATTTCTTCAAGTAAAAATTTGAGGTACAATTTATGTATCATTTCGATGTTTTTACTCCAGAAGCGGACTCGGGGCGACCTGAACGGTTTTTTTTTAAATCTAATTCACACGTTTATACCGAAAAATTTCAAAATATGACAGCAAAACATGTAGGATTTCACTCTTGATACAGTAAATTTTCAGATTGTATGGTCTTCAAGCGACGTTAATTTGGAAAAATATAGCATTTCCGAAATGGTTGAATAAAAAAAATCAACACAATTCACACTCTCGATATAATTCTGCAGATTCAATGAGGCGGAAAAAACCTCTTAGCTCACAAAGAAAGCTTTAATTTCAGTCAAATATGTCTTATTATGTCTTAAAAAGAATCCATAAATACTGAAAAACGTAAACCATGCGTGAAATACAAACTGAATAGATCTTTGACTTTGTCAGTTAACTTTGAAAGTTTTCTAACAAATTTTCGTTCTACAGGATGTGTCGGGTAAATTTCAGTCTCATTTTTCATACCGTTAGGATTCCAAGCCTTTATCAATCATTCAATAAATTGTCAATCAAAATAAAGGTACGGGTATTTTACTCTCTCCGGCAATTTCTGTATAAGAAATATTTTTTTGGTTTGCATATATGTTATTTATTCGTACACGCACACGCGTACAGACTCGTCGTTATTACTCAAACCGAAGATCAATGCACACACTTTAAAGACAAATATTCTGAACGGGGATTACATGTATATATATATATATATATTATATATATAGTAGAAGGTAGGGAACCTGGTGCAGAACTGGAGACGTGTATTGTGGAGTACGTACGAGGTGCAGCACGGAGGGATAAATAATTCAAAGGAGTATTAATGTACACCGGGAGGATTTCCCTTCTCGTGCATGCATAATATATTCCTGTGAATAGAAATAAAGACTAGAAAATGAGAACAAACATGTGGTATATATTACGTAGGTGGGCGCAACTCACACGGCACGGAAATATTTCAGAGACGTTTCGGAAATGTTTAATTCAAACCATGGTATAGTTCAATGCGGTATTACAGAAATATGTCAGAGATACGTCCATGTCCGCATGTATAGATAACGTTGCATAGATGACATACGTCTGAAATATGTCGAAATATTTCACTCGTATATGTATATCAGAAGTATAACGGAAACGTTTCAAAGATGCTACATTCGAGTCATGCTATATATTCTGTTGCAACATTTGAGAAATATGTTAGGATTGTATCCATGTCTGAGTGTATGTATAACTTGGGAAATATTTTCCAAGTTGTAAATGCGGAAATAGACATATTTTTGACACGTTGAAGAAACATTTCTATGTTTTTTTTTTGTGCCATGCGAGTGGTTAACATGCGGAATGAAAACGTATTTATGAAGCGACAACGGGATTTTTAGATTATTGTAATCTGTCATTGGTCCCGAATGTCGATTAAAATGCCTGTTCAACGGACAGCTGTGAATACTTCGCATTAATGTTATGTCCTAGTCGGGATTTGAACCGAGATGAAAAATCATTTCTAATTTTCCCTATATAATTTCTGCCGAAGCAATAATGAAGTCCATCGATAATAAAATAATTTATTATTTAAAAAAATTCAATTCTATCGGCACAGTATGTTAAATGGATAATATATTATAGAAATATAATTTCAAGCGAAGTTTTCCAAAGTAATGTAAATGTTGGGTAGCATTTTGAATACGTCTAGAATATTTCAGAAATATTGGAAACGGCGTATTTGAATCATCAGATTTTTTAAATACTTTTTAAATAACGAAACTGTTTCGTTTAAAATAATATTTCTGAAACGCTTCTGAAGTATCGAAGGTCTTATATTGTAATTTATATATTTTAGACGCTTTTCAGAAAAATTCCTGAAATTATATAATGAATCTGAAAAGTTGTAACACTTCTGAAATATTTCCGACATCCTTCCAACCGTGTAGGAGTATACAATGATACACCTTTGGTCGCAAAGAATCCGAAATCAAAGTCAAGTACGGCTTGAATATTGGAGTGGAATGGTATACGATTTTCAAGCTTAAAATATTCTGGAAATTTGACGAGACGTGTTCCAGACTAAAATATTTATTTTTTGTAGAGATTTCAAATCTCGCACAGAATGATTTATTCAACGGGTTAAAGTAACTGAAAAACTGTTTCAACGACAAACTTATATTCGTCAAAGTTCAGAGCGAATGTTACGATGTCTATTATCAATCCGTAGGGTCAAGACTCCGAAGGCGTCACCTCGTCTTAGTCATCACAGATAAAATTGATCCGTTGTTAAACCTCGTGACTGTATGTTGCAATGTGTCGTTCCGAATGCACGTTACAAAAAGCTCCCTTTCCTTAGACGGAGCCCAAAACTACTAACAAGCATCCGAAATTCCGTGAGGGGATAATTTACACAGTATCGAATAAGATTTGTTTCAGGCTTTTTGTTTCTTTTAGTGTCGCGGATATGATCACGTGCGAGAGTTTGAAGAGGCGTTTGAGTTATTTCGTATATTACGAGTAATGTGCTACGAATTTCTGATGCGTTGAGTTTACTATTAAATTCACGCAATTACGAGTTTCTGATGAATTGCGTTTACGATTGGTTGAATTTATGATTTCGATTACGTTGCTGCATTTTGTTACCGTTGCGATTACGATTTGTTAACAACAATTCACGGCAACGATCATGCTTCGTATTACGAACATTACGATTACGGTTACTATTACGCTATGTTTGAAGGAGCTTGCGACTACGATTACGATTTCATTTGGTTACGTTTACGGATTTAGCTGACGATTAGGTTGCAGTAAAGAATTACCATTACGATTAAGGACAATTACGATGAAGATTACAGTATAGTGAATTGAATTTTGACATATCTTTGGATTATACTTGGTTGGACAATATTGATGACAGTGATTACTCTGTCTTTGATAGAATTACGATTACGATTGCGTACGTTTGGTAAAGTTTAGGAACTACCATTACGTTAAGTTGGGCTGACAATGAGTAGGACGAGTTCTGTTGAAGTTGTGTTGAGTCAGAAGTTAGTATCGCGTTTGAAACGCAAATTAATCAGCTTAATTAGGATAATTCATTATTTAGATTACGGCAGTTGATTCTGTTAATTCGCAAAAAACGAAATTATTTGTCGGTTTAATTTCTTTTGCATTGCCGTAGCATTCCGAAAACTTTTGTTCGTTTTATTATAATTTTTTTTTGCATCGCCAATACGCAGAATATACCATTTTTATTTTATTTTGGTAAATTAGCGAGTGGAGTCAAGAGTCTCTCTCTTTTCCCAAATTATCCATTCCCTCACCACCATACGGCGAAATCCAAAGCGTAGCGAATAGAATGTGCGAAGTAGAGTTAAAAATTGGTGCAGTGATGCACCTGGCAACAAAGTAAAAGGGGATCAAAAAGAAGTGTGACTGCGGAGGGTTAAAATTAACAAAGGGTCAAAATTTCGCGGGACCCCAATTCAACCATCGTGATTCGAGATAATTGACAGTCAGAATTTTGAAGTGCATCCATTGATTAATCGGCACGAACATATACAGTGCGAATTGCTAACCACTGAATGGTATGTCGTATGCTATAGATTAATGCGTATGCGTTACAATCCGAGAGAAGCTATTTGGCAGGGCAGCCAACGGTAGTCATAAAGGACCCCGCAGAATTCTTATGGACATTGGCTTCCGGTCGCATGAGCTGGATTTTCAGTATGTTATGGTACACAACCTCCAGATTCGAAGTTCTCGTGGATACAAGCCCCGAAAATCAGTAGTTTTCGAGATACAGCCTTCGGGAAAAGGGTGTTCAGAGTTTTTGACAGAGCCGGTTTTTACCATGACCGACGCCCCGAGCCAAGATTGTGTGGCGCTTCTTTCCTACAGGACAAATTAACAGCTTTCTGTTTGATCCATTCAAGCGGGTACAAATTAATGAACCGATGTGAGAATTTTTAAGACTTTCTCTCAGCTTTACCCAGAGCTAACGACTTGGACGTAGAAAGTTTTGTATCTCCTTTTTTACAACTTTATGGTATTTTTTTTCTGCTTTTAGATTGTTTCTTTTTTACAAGTTGATTCTTTTTTTTCCACATGTTTTACATTTTTTTTTTTTTTTTTTTTACACCTGTATCTTTCAAGTTCTGTTTTGTTAAGAGAATCAAGGTTGACTCAAAGCTCTTAAAGATGAGAAGAGTTTAACGAAATTTCACGTTCCGGGCATTTTTATCAGCAAATACGCAAACCAAATTAGCAAACTCTAATTATTCGGCAATTTCGTTTTCAATGAAAAGCGTCGCTAAGTCAGGAAGCCTTGACTGTGTAATTGCTGATTGTGGTAACTTTTTATCAATTTAAGTTTTAAACTGCGTTTTTCACTGGCTAACGTTACAGGAATAGCAACCAAAATGCGAAACGCTATCCCCACATTCCGATACATTTCCTGAATGTTACGCTGCTTGATAGTTTCAAAATTCAAGTGGAAGTAATATAATTGTCGGGAAGAAAGTAGTTGAGGCTTACGAGCTTAATTCACAATAAATTTCCGTCCATGTCAGAATTGGAATCAAGAGCAAGCTTTTGTTTGAGGTTAGCACAGAAACCTATAAGCTACAAGTTCTTTTCGTTCGGAGATTTTTTTAATATTGTAAAAAAATTCCATGTTTCTAAGAAACAGAAATGGCTTCGTCTCCTATGTCTTATCATCGCACCAGACAGCGGCGCCCCCATAGATTTGGCACTGCTTTTTGATATCCATGAATCTCGTGGTGTTCATGAATTAGAAAGCTTCAGGAGGACTTGAAATCAGACAAATCATTGAAAAAAACTGCACGGTTGGTCCTCAAACATAGGCAGAAAGCTGTGATTGATTCCATTAATTCCATCGTTGGTTTACTGGAAGGAGTTGCAACGTCAGATTTCGCATGAAAAACGAAACCCCCCGACTCCTGCAATAAGGATTCCGTAGGGTCCTTTAGACGACAGTTCGTCGTGATGTATGTAAGATCAAAAATTTTGACAGAAGCTGTCGGATGTTGAACACAACTGCCTGCGACAACTGTCGAAACTTTAAGGTTACGTTCACGACGGTTGGTCAACCTGGAAAACAACTGCTCTCGAATTTTAGCGCATGCGCATCGAACTATAACAGGTGACCCTCCATTATGTCGTTAGTATTTTTATCAAGAACATTACTAGTTTCCAATATTTTCACTTCGTTCACAGTCGGTTTAGGTAATTATACATATTGCGCGAGACACGTGATTTGACACGTTATCTGACAATTGCGGTTCCGGAATAATCCTCATCGAGATTCAAGGCACATATCATCGTATACACAATACGAGTGGATACCTCTACCAGTAGAGTGGCACTGTTTCGGTAGTGTATTATAGTCTGTGGATGGGGCTTAAACTGCGCCAGTAGCCAGCTGAAATAAGCTGCTGGTTCATTACGCCGTTGCTGATCATTATGGTCTTTATGCACCTCGTTTCGTTATATCGCAGTGCGCGGTATACAGCAAGGCGTAAACAGAGTTCGGCTCCAACAACTAATGCCGAGCTTGCGGGGATTAAGCCCGAATAAACCACAAAGCACATTGTGCAACACCTGTGCGACCGTTGTTTCGACATTGCTTAAACACTTGATCACGTAGCGAAAGATAAGCTCTGCAAAGAGCTTTAGTTTGTTTTTTTTTGGTATTCTTGGCCATGTTAATCATCCATGGTATGCAAATCCGATCAACGATGTTGAAAAACATAATACAGAAAACAGGTAACGTGCAAACAGTGAGAGAGGAAAGGAAAATATTGAGATGAAAAGAATCTTGAAGTATCTTGGAACGGGACATTTGTAGATTATTTGAAACCGATAGTCCTTTTTTATCAAATATTTATTTTACTCCGAAAACAAATGTCCATGACTTGTTCTTCGCATTTCTGATGGTTATTTTTTTGGTTCAAAAATCATACCTTGTGATGTAATGAAAAAAAAAGTTTTCCAAGTCCAATATCGAGGGAGGCTTTGCTCCGTTACGCTGTTGGTGTGCAGCTGCTTGTTTGACGAGAGAGAAAAGAGGAGGAGAAGAAAAGAAATTTCATTTTCTACGATACGGATTGTTTATAGTTCGATCAAAGAGCCTGCCTGTATGCAAAGTGAAATTAATGTTTACCAACGCAACGGCTTCGGGATCGTGGACAGGCTATTCACAAACTTAAGATGAAAAAGAAAAAGTACAAGCCTCGTACGGAATTAATTTTCAACTCTTTAATCGGAGGTACGTGTAGGATTTACCGGAAATTCCAGGCTTTACCAAACTCATGAAAAGTCGGATTTTTTGAATAATCGGAATCATTCCATGTTCTCAGTGTGTGTTTTTTTTTTTTTTTTTTTTTTTTTTTAGGTTACGAGTTGAACGATTGTGATCACGATCTATTTTGGGTTCGTAATCCGTCGACTGCGCGTACGTGCGAAGGATCAGAAGAAATGAGAGGAACTTGCATTGAGTAGTTGAATGTTTCAATGTATAATTGATTTATTGTCAAAGATATGGAGAGTACAGTGAGAAGATGTGGAAGAGAAAAAAGGGAAGAGCGCTGAATTTAGATGTTGACCGAACGGGAGATGATTTGACATGAAGTACATGGGAGGAAGGATGCTACTGACTGGCTAGTTGCAGTTCACTAGTAAAGAGAGCATTATGCTGATGCGTTATGGAATCCGAGGCAGTGAGGTGACGATAAGAAAATAATGCAGGGTATAAGATAGCTGTAAGAGTCCGGGAAAAGAATCTAAGGTCTGGAAGAAGTGACGTGTACGTGATGAAAAATTAAGGATAGTGATTTTTGTAAAAGTCCTCAGGATTCTGAAGAAATAAGCTTGAAAAGTTTTATAACAACTTCAAAATCCTGTATATCGATGGTGAAAATATGTGCCAATTAAAAACAATTTTGGTTTTTACGTTTCAGACAAGAATTACTTCGATACTCCAGCGGTGAGGCGCTTCAATGGTCGGCTAATAACTTCGCCATTTTGCGACAATACGATGACGAAAAGATTGTCTTTTCCTCTTTAATATGTGTGTTAAAATACACTCTAAATTTTTAGAAACTTCGTCGTTTTGTAACGGAACGCCCTTTTTCCGTTACAATACAATACATAAATTAAATTAACAAATAATTTTGTTCATCACACTCGCCGTATCTCCGTGCCAACGTTTAATAAAAGAACAAGAAAGAAGTTAAAAACAGAACGTATAACCGGCTGATAAAATCGTTTAAAATATTATTTCTTATTGTGTATATGGTAAATTCGTGATTATTTGTATAAAATGTGTAGAATATGTGTAAAAATAATATAAATAGGTGTGTAATGTAAACTTATCAATATCGATCCGAGTATGATTGTGTCCTCGTGTTTGTCCAGTTTCGTCCGTTGATTTCTTTCAATTTCCCTTATTGCCTTTTCGTAGTTTACTGATTAGATATGTTTCTCTTTTTTAATAACTCAGGTGCTTGTTTAAATTTGATATACTGGTCACTATGGTACAGACAATTATTGTTCGAAGAGTTTACTCCACTTTTATACATCTATATATTATATTTTTCTTTGATACGTGTCACCGGTTCGGTTCTAGTCGAGGAAGTGAGAGCAAGGAATGGTGAGGACGAAACTTATAAGCCTAGCTACGACGGTCAAGCCTTTACATCCACCGACATTCAAATCTTGATACGATTTAGGCGGGCTTATTCGAATGTTACAGTTTCTCTCCCAATAAAAAAAAAAATCAACAAAAATGACTTTTTTCAAGACACTGCCTCAAGCCATTAACAATAAAGTAAACCTTAACACGATTCAATCGTTCACCTTCCTGAAGATTAATTTCCACCAATTTTCTTCTTTCGCTGTATCGACGGTAGAAACGGGGAAAAAACGAATCAACGGATAAAAAGCAAAAAAGGTGACCAAAGTAACATCATCGCTGGGGGTGGAGGTAGCATCGATCACGGCTCATCGGAGCTGCTCATATATTCCGTAACAATACAACGGCAACTTAAAAATTTACTACCATTCGATCGATCGAATGTACCAGTCGGTACAAACTCAGCCGATAATACCTCAACAAAAGCTCAAGTACTTGCGTAAACCAAGTGTCGATAGTTCGAGGCTGCTTTTCTGAAACCGTACGGTAGAAAAGCATACTCTACACGACACTACAATACTACATGAATCTCGGTAACATGGTCGCTCAAATCCTGCCGCTCAATTGAAGATGCAGAGCAGGTACCAACCCTCCTACTCATACCTACATCCGTAATCGTGTTCACGGAGATAGGCGAAAAGGTGCAAGATATATACGACATCAGAAAATGGCCCGTAAAACATCTCCGCCGTGTATAGAAGCTCGACTTAGCACTTAGATCGTGCCGTTACTGTTCACTCTCCGTTCGGTGTTCGGCGTTTATACGTTCATCGTTCACTGAATCGGTAATCCGATACGAGGCACCTCTGGCTCCGGGCACGTTTCCACGCGATGCAGGAATTAAGGGTGCGCATTCGAGCTACAAGCTATTGTACTTTAACATCGGCGTGAAACCGGCAAAAGCGCAAGCTCCGTTTCTACCATTCACACGATTTGCTCCGGGAAAAAAGGCAGGGATTCATGGTTGGAAAAATTCGAGACTCCTTGGCTTCTTCGCAATTGCTGAGTATTTATGCACTTCGTATTTTATATACGAACTCAAATTGGATTGTATGATCGAGAAAGGTCTGGAAAAAGGCAGTAATGCATTGGCATATTTTGGGGATCGAATGAATCGACAAGGACTCCGAACTGACGATAAGGATTTGCTCATCATTTACTCATACTCACAATCGGTATAGGCATGGATTCTGAATTTCTGACTTCCGCTAATTGGGGAGTTTTTTGAGACAAAGGCTGTATCTTTTTAGCATCTGAAAAAAAAGTTCATATTTGTTTTTCGATCACACTTTCAGTACCACTTTATCTGAATTTTCTGTAGAATATGTTTTATCATTCTCGCCAATGGTAGAATTCAATAAAAACTCAGAAAACTGCATTTCGTGAGTTGAGATGGTCGCACATTGTAGGACTGAAATTTTTCGCTATATGTTAAAAAATATTTCGTTATAGATTTTGTCTGATGTGCTGTCAATATAGTTTGCTTACATTTCAAATGATATTTCACAACATACCATACAAAGTAGCGATAGTTTGCACAAAATTAGGCCGAAAACGAAAAACGTTTGAATTTTCTTGCAACGTTATATGATACAGGTTCTGCCATTCGAATGATTCTATTTCCAGCAATGCCGATGCCTTCTGTATTTTCGGAATGAAGAAAATAATAATGATATCTATATTCGAATATTAAAAATAAAGCGCCAAAATTGCATTAACTATGTACTATGTAAGCATATTCTTCAATTCTAAAATGCTACAAATCATTTACAATTTAATGTGAATTCTCCATTAATTTGCGAAGCTTTTGTGAAATCTGAAAGAACAATCGAAATGTGATAATGAATTGAAATAATCATTTGAAAAGATCGATATATCGGGAATGTTGAGCGATGTAGGTGAAATAAACAAAAAAAAAAATCCGACAAGCTGGTGACTTAAAGTCTGCATAAGCTTACTTGAACTGTGAACAATTGATGAAAAATCCGTATTATAGAAGCAATTTTTGAAGCACTAATTGCTTTGTTTACAATGAAATGCATTCAGGGCTACAATTTCGAAACGTATTGGTCGTATAACGGAATTGCATACAGCGTAGGCAAATTAAACCTCGTAAAAGTAGGTAATTTGTTTTACAGTTTACAAACTAAAATTGTTCATCTTCCTCTTGGGAAAACGCAATCAATTTACTGTTTGCGGAAAAAACTAATCTCGCCTCGAAGAAATTCCACATCAATTCCTAGCTAATCAGCATGCATTGCGCGATTTCTCCCTCGTTTAAAAACTGCATCGATTCGCAGCGGACTGAAGCTTGCAAGACAGGATAGTGGAAATAGTACGCAGAATAGAAAAAATGTCTATTCATTCCATTCCGTCGTAATATAGTGTGCTTGGTATCGTTTCAGCTGGATGTCAGTAATGTAAGTCAACTTATATATTGGAAGCAATGCACTGATACGTATTTAATCTCAACGGTGTGTTATTTCATGTACGCAAAGGTATCATAAACAAAAGGTTTCGATACGAAAGCTTCGAGAAATATATTTTCATATCGGAGTCACAGCTCACCGCACAATTGGTACGATATTTATTCGCCAAGTTATACGATCGGATGAACAAATCTTCACGACAAATTTCTGTTCAAATAACAATCTCTCACAGATTTCAACCTTTGAACGAGCATCCGTCATCGGTTAAAATTTGACTTCTGTTAACGCATCGAGATGTTGTTCGAAGGCGTGAAACTGGAGAAGTGACTTTGTAGCCAAATCGCGTAACGTTAAATCCCTAGGGACGTAATGAAATCCATGCTCGAAATGAGCAATTTTCCCTCCACTTTACACGCGCTAAAATCGGGCCTATTTCGTGTTGAAAAAAAAAGGTATATAAACACTGACGATAATCGTGCAGTTTTGACAGTACACCGTAATTTTGGAACGTGCAATCATACCTACATCGTTTCTGAAGTTCCAAAGGTGCGGGGTCCGGAAGTGGCGAATAAAGCTGAGCGGAGTATTTGCAATAAGCTCAGGGCGCGAAACATGCGTGCTATGCGTACCTACGCAGGTATTCGCGTTATCCGAAACCCTTACCCAGGTCTCAAAAGGCGAGTCCCGCGAGTTATCGAAAGGTCAAATTACACGACCGATTGAACCCGGTAGGATAAAGTGACCGCAAAATCGGCTGGTCGCAAGCATAATTTGTGTTTACCTCTGTCCTTCTATTCATGTTCTTGTTTATTTTCATTTCTCCCTTTCATTTTTACCCCGCTATTTACTTTCCTGTATCGTTCGGTACACATCCCCCCCCCCGTCTCCCGATAGCAATTATACGAACTGTCGTAATCAACACTCAAGCGAATTCACCCACACCGCTATTCGGTTACGGTTCGGCGTAACGCCGGCCGAATTCATTGTCCGCGGAATGATACCGCGAGAAGGAAATTATAGCCCCATCAGGGAAGGCGGGGTTATCGAAGCGAGAGAGAGATATACACTTTCTCTCGGATCAATTTCAGTATAGTTTTCATTCGTTGTTTACTTTTTACTTTATTTTTATTTTTTATTGATTATTTAACGCGTTTTGCGTCACAGTACCGGACGGTACGATGGAAATTCATTATAACGGAAAATAAAACACGGAAAACAATCGTGCCCTGGAAAATAAAACTAACGTTCATCGTGTTGAATTTTTATGTTCTACCTTTTCGTGGGGGAAAAAATATAAAGACTGCATTATCTGATGAGGAAAGATCAATTGTTAGTAAATTTAGAAGTTTCATGGTATTGTTTGACAGATTTGAATGAATAGAAGCTGAGTTTGTTTGCGAATATTTTCTCTACAAATCGATTTTCAAGAAATTTAATTATTCATTGTTACTAATGTTGAATCATCTGGATTCTTTGATTCGAATTAAGCGAGGTTAAAATGCTTTAGTGTTTTAAAAATATATCGTTGGGATTGCACTCAATTTTTTTTCAACTCAAATCTAGCTTCAGAAGTCTTGTTTGAACAGTTTACCGGGTTTGACGTTATTACATTTTGACATTATTCAAATAATCCTATGAGGAAAAAAAATACCCATCTTACTTCACTCTTCAATTCATGCTCCAGCTACTTGCCGACGAAACAACCTTTTGTCTGTAATCGGAATACCGAAAGATCATCCTTACATGTTGCACTTAATTCAAATTCCTCGAGACAGACGATTATCAGTGAAATCTGCAACCTCGAAGTTGATTTGATCGGGAACATGCGATGCTCAAACGCTATCGGCAGTGAGACGTCAAAGCCGGTAGCTCAACCGATAAATTACCATCTGGGATGCATGTGTGCGATGAATGTGCTACCGATGGGATCAGAGAAGTAAGCCCATCGAAGCCAATGACTAGATTCTTGACCACTTGAAAGTCATTTGGAATGAAGCATCGACCTCCAAGCTTCTGTTTGTAATTTCAGTATTTTCTACATTTGCATTTTTGAAGAGATCATTTCAGGTCACAAGTATAATGATTTAGTGAGTACTGAAAGTATTGATATGACGTTAGCAAATTGATTGGAAAAAAACATTGGTTTTTGGTTCACTTTTCATATTTTTGTATAAGTTAAGAGAGTAGAGCCAAAAAAATGTATACAAAATGTGGCTAACTCGAGTTTTTAGTTTCATATCTTAGCTTTGAAATCCCATCTGGTGACTGTTTTACCCGATCAGCCGTTAGGCCAAAAAGATGTCTACCAGCGATAAAAAAAAAAACCAGTCGGTTTTAACCAGCTGTCATAGCCACGAATTTTAACAACTTACAAAAATATCTTTCGTATAGTTGAATGTATGAAAATCAGTATGAAAAAAACCGGACACATAAATACGAAAGATCTGCCAGAGAGAAGCAAAAAAAATGATAACGATGTTGTTTTTTTTTTGCTCTTTTAGGCTGAGTGGACGGTCTATTTAAACTTTAATTCCTCTGAAGAAATGATTAGTTCGCAGACGAGCTGATATAAATATGTAGATGGCGTGAATTTAAGAGGTAGCTGAACTCTTGAGAGTAAAAAAAAGAAGGTTTTAGGTTTTTAATCTACCAAAATATTTCATGTGGAAAATCCCAAACAATAGGTCATTTTAATTCTTTTTGTGGTCAGGCGTAAAAATTTAAACCTGTGCAAATTCTAAATTTCGAACGAACAATCTAAATCCAACAAAGTCAAAACGTGTCGGAGGTTCGATGTTTACATTAACTCCAAATAATACCATCATAACATCTGGTCCAGTTTAACTATAATAAATAATTAGCTACGAAAACGAAATTGACGAAGCTCACCATGAGAAACAAATCGCCGACCATCTTTAATAAATATTCAATAAAAGTTAAGTTGATCGACAATTTGCTTTTCGTATTTCTATATTCATAATTGAAGCAAGAATAATAAAAATGTCACATTCTCGTTTTAACATAACTAATTAGTAAAAAACATTTCACGTTTTTTCCAAAAGTAATCGTTTGTAATTCGTCTAAATGAATGTATGTATGAATGTTTATTAAAGGGAAAAAAAACCGATTTTGTACAAGACTACCGGAATTACTGTTCGATAATTTGATTTCTATAATCATGAAACAGAATCGACAATTCACGATTGCCACAAATAAATTATCGATGAAAGAATACCTCCGTAAACGTAACTTGTGGATATTATTTAAACCCACGTGCTGGCACATTAGTGCAACAGAAACAATAAACTTTTATTTTTATTCATTGGAATAGTTAAAAGGCTCTTACAAAAATACACTCCTAAACTAACTAAAGACGATCAAATTCTGAAGATTGAAATAGAGTACCGTACCTACTAATCGGTCTTCGATGACCGATTTGAGCCCAGTTCACAGTCTTAAGGTCTTGGGGATGAACGAAGGGCAGGAAATTCCATGCGACGATGTACTTCCAGGCATGAGAGGCTCGCGGGAATAAAGTACGACGAAAGAAGATGGAAACGGGGTCAGGCGGTGATCTTTGGTGAAAACATTTGCCACGAGACAACCCCGGCGGTCGGGGTAGCTGCTTATTCTGAAGAGCGACAGGGCGTCAAGGCGACAGGGTCGAGAAGACGGATGGACCACTTCCAAAGTCTTCTCCGGCTCATGGCGGACAGCCTTGCCTGTCTCCTCGGAAGACAATGCGTAAGGTCTAAACAAATGGTCGCGAGTCACGCTCCCAAGATTAATATTGATCTCCGCGATCGCCATGCAGAGCTTTTAAAGACCGTTGCAGCAGAGAAGCGAGGAGTGGCAAGTTTGGAGGGTGAGGAGGGCGCGTTTCAATATTTAACGACGTCAACAATGAGGGTGGGGGTAAGAAATCAGAAAAATCGAAAATCAAAATGGCCAGAATTACGAATTTAATAAATTCTCGAGTAACAAATATGAGAGAACAGATATTATCAGAAATTTTAAGTCCCGGATGGTGACCAATAAAAAGCTGCAGCTTACCTGAAATGTATTTAGTAGAATGCTTTATTATCCGAAACGACTTGCTTCAGAAAACGTTATTCCAAAAATTCAGAGATGTAGAATTTAATAATGTATAGAGTCAATATTCCAGATAATGAATTTGGAGAAAGTGTCATATTCTCAAATGTCCAATTATTATGAAATTAAAACTTAGAACATGATCGTCTAGAAACTGCGGCAAACAAATATCCAGAATGTAGAAGGGTCATTATTCAGAATCCTGCAATTCAGAAAGATTGGCATTCCGGAAGTAACCGTATCGATGGCTTACCACCAGAATTTCACATTCCGAGTCTATCCAACTAATCTATTCTGAGTTGTAAAATGTTTTTTATACAGAATCAAACAAATTCTTTACTCGATAATTAATAAAGAAGAAAGAAGGCAATGCAAATGGACAACTTTGAATTCTTAAAGCTGTTGGGTTAGGCCTTCAGAGTGTGGCCAACGATGCGCCTGACTCTTCTCACACATTGCGATTCTTCGTGCTGACGATTCTGATATACTGCAATTCTATATTCCGAGCCTTCTATGAGATTACTATTCGGAGTTCTAACCATTCTGATTCTCGATCCTTCGCATTTGTGAATTCGAATAGATGACAGTTCTACTATATGATCCATCCGAAGGTTATTTATTTGTGTTTGTGAGCAATCGTATTTGCCTCATTCCGCTAATGGCCTTTCGAAATTTTCACCAGTTGTATATTCTAAATTCTATAACTTCGAATTTCGATACTTTTACATTCCATTTCCATTATTTCTCTCTTAATGAAGATTCACCACTGTGTTCTTTCGTGATCGTGAGTTTTCGATACATTTATGTTCGGAATTCTGACCATTCTGATATTTGATTTTTCTCATTTTTTACCCGCACCCCCAACAATGTCGCGGCAGTATATTCAACAATGATAATGACGGTGTGGCGGCCGTCGAGGAGGGTTAGGACCTCGTGTGGACCTTTGTCCGAGGTACAGTGGCATCCTTTACAGAACGCTCGATACCTCCGGGAAACACTTTTCACACCCCAGGCGTATCTTGATTGCAGGCAAACATAATCGCGGTTTCAAACCCCGGTGAGTCGCGGTTGTGCCAACTTTTCAGATCCTCGGTCAAATCGATGGACTCTCAGCGTCGAAAGCAAACGTGTGAAGTATGGACTGCGGGTGAGAGGCGAAGAATTGACTGCGCGTTGAAGAGAAACAGCGCGTGGTGTGCTCCCTGGTGATTTTATCTCATTACCGAGGAGCGTGTATTTGCAAAGAACGACATTTGACATCAGTTACGAAAAAGAAAATATGGGATCCCCTACTGAAAATGTTCGTATGTTGAATCATAAAATATTTTGAAAGAATTCGGCATGTAATTTATTAGACTTATTTATCTTGTAAATTCGACGAAGTATATATATAAGAAATGACCTCATAATTTACGAAAGCACGAATCATTAGATATACTAGATCACAATTGTCTGATATGAGTGCCAGAATCGTTTACTCGGCCGAACTAGCTGCTACATCGTACCTGTATAAATAATGCATCGTATTTGGAAAACGACCAGATATTTTTCGGCCAAACTTCCATAATCAAAAGTCTCACAATCGGGAAGGGCAGAGAAGAATTCTCTATGAATTCCGAACAAATGGGCCCAGTGATTCCCGATTCATTAAGCTTTAAAGATGACGAGAAAATATTCACCTTCTTCTTTTTCTCCCCATACGCAGTTCTGTACTTTGAAGACAGTGGTATATTTTGTGAAAAAACACGCAATCCAGTGCCAATAGCTGAAAGACGTTCAAGGACACAAGATTGTTAGCCACTTCGAAGTGATTTGGAATGAGACATGGACATCTGAGCTTATGTTTGTAATTTCAGTATTTTCTCCATTTGAATTTTTGAAGAGACCTTTCTAACCCACAAATATAATGATTTAATGAGTTTTGAAAGTATTGATATTTCGTTAGCAAATTGACTGAAAAAAACGTTGATCTTTGGTCAACCAACCTTCTTAAGGGAGGGTACCTGAGAAATCACCTGAGAAAGCGAAAAGCACGTTGACATCATTTTTTTTTTTGGCTGATTTGTTTTATTCGCGGAACAATTTTTTTTAACATGGATGCATATGCATTCAACAATACAGACTTTTTATTAATAATATTGATAATGGTGGCTGGGTAGCTAGTTAATAAAACGGTTTTCTTTAGTCAGTGAACAGCTTTCTGGTGAAATAGCTGGTCTGAGAGGAAACCAAAATGAATTTAAGGGTAAAATATGAGATTGGAATTTGTGTCAAAAACTGATTTCCTAATTAGACGAAAAAGGTGGCTATTTGATTTCTATGGTAATCCAAATTATCGATGTTTCACTAGTTGCTGTTCCTCTCTCGATCAAGAGTACGCGTACTCGATAATCTTTAAATCGCTCTTTGCGTTACAATATCTATCAAACCGTGACAAGTGTGAACATGAAATTGAAAAAGTAGATTCCTATAATCCAAACATCAGAGCCTACTGATTAGGAGAAAAATCGAACGACGCACAACGAAGCAATTGATTGTATAGCAAGTCGCAGTTTGCCCTTAGAAAACATAACACCAGCCAAACCATTATAAATTTAGACTAGAAATTTTGAAAGTAGGCACGTACTATCTGAAAAGAAATGGCACGGATTCTACGGAATCGCAATACTAAATTCGTAGAATTCATGCCATTTCTATTTTTCTGTGACGAGTGAAAATACGTTGAAGATTTTTTGTTCAGAATTGAGTACAGAATGGAGCTGTTAAGTTCTTTCTCGCGTTTGAGATACGTGGACATCGATATTTGGAGGCATATACGACAAAATCGAAATCGACATTGACACTCCCTTAAAATACTTTGGGAGACAACTCTAAAGTAAAGTTTAAATTGTTCGACGTTAATAACTAACTGTAATTTGATACCTCGGATAGTCAATTTTTGATCTGACGAGTAAGTTGAAACTTGCAAGGATGATTTCACCAAGCTGGTGACGTAATTTCTGAAAACTTTTGAGAAACACGTCGTAACCCGTGAAAAGATAGCGGTTTGGAGGCAAGGGTGTGACGAAATCATCAGAAAAATTGCTGCTTGTTCGAAATCTGACACTGATGCGCGCAATCCAAAGCAGCATTTTTTAAGTCAGGTTCAAACTGGCGATGATAATTCCAGTAAAACTTGGCCGGCAAGGAATTCTAAGAATCAACAAAGCTCAAGATACACCCGGAAATATTCTTTAAGCATCAGTGAGAACTTTTTTATTACAATTTTATCAATTTGACGCAAGAAGTTCCAAATTCAATACCTCCGTATTCGGCACCTGTGAAATTTTAGAAGTTTGACATTCGATATCGCCGTATTGTTCTTAAATTGTTTATTGCAAAATAAGTTCTGAGAACTGGCGCAATATCGTTCGGAAAAGGTAATAAAATCACTCAACGCGAGAACAGAGTCCGTTTTCAATGCCTACCTCGACGAATCGGTGCAGCTTTTGTCAACCGGAAATTCAAACTTCGATGTCAGTGTGTTCTGCTCAGAGTCTTCATACGTAGTTTACACATTCACTTTGCCAATTACCAGAGGCGTAACGAAGTCAGTGGATAAAAAATGAAGTCGAAATATTTCATTCGGATTCGTGATCGTGATGTTTCGCTCTTTTGTTTTCTCAAAATTTGTTTATAGTTCATTAGCTTACCATCAGATGTCAGCATGTCATTTAGCCAATCTAACAACGTGTCAGTGTGCTTCTGATATTTTCCATTTGAAATGCTTATTTTATCTCAATATTGTGACTGTTTTAATAGTTACATCGACTGTATAGTCAAAAATGTAAAATATCTTCTTTGGATTAATCGTAACTTTGTTTTACAATGAACATAATGCATAAAGCGAATATCTTGCTGTTTTAATGGGAAGAAATTTATGAACCCTGAAAGGGGAAGCTCTGGAAAAAAGTGTTTCATTATCGACCCAAGGGGCCCAATTTGCGTCCTTGTCCCGGGGCCCCTAAATGCCTAGTTACGCCTCTGCCAGCTACGGGGCAACAACTCTGGCGTATTATTATACGGCGGTGATATGACGCTAAAGATTCACTTTAGAGCAAGCTCGGGATGTAACCGGCAATTTAAGGACTTCCTCTTGAAACTAGGGTTGAGCCCGAATGCCA
Source organism: Neodiprion virginianus (assembly GCF_021901495.1). Classification (NCBI taxonomy): domain Eukaryota; kingdom Metazoa; phylum Arthropoda; class Insecta; order Hymenoptera; family Diprionidae; genus Neodiprion; species Neodiprion virginianus. Next base: position 25,047,725 of record NC_060878.1, on the reverse strand, counting down.
TCAGCCTGCTGTGTAGTTTGGTCAGGATACGACTCTGCTCATGGATATTACACATGCATGCTCGTGTATGTACACCATCCATACACATCTCGGTTTCAAAATAACCAACGATAAACCCAACGTTGTATATGGGGCATTCCACGTGTAATCACTTCACCAAAACCCTGACACTCCTTAAATGGATTCACATTTTTTTTGATTTTTTTTCTTTTGGATTAAGACGATTATGCGCGATTTCTTGTGAATTTTCGTGCAAAAACGGTAAGCTGATAAAATATCACGAGTTTCAATTGAGTATGGGTTAGAAAACTGCGGATCATAAAAAAGGAAGAATCTGAGAATCGATAAGTTTCAATGCTGGGTGAATTTGAAAACTTTGATTTCTCGAAAACTGTAAATTGTCAACGCTTGAAATTTTAGATAATACGTGTGTGTCAGTGTAAAACATTTATAAATTTCGTAACAGGCCCGGAATTAATTCAGAAACTGTCAAGTCATTTTCTATCGTGATTTTCATAGAAATTGTAATCTCACGCTGTATCGTTCGTCAAGTATTTAATTTCTTACACCGACACGGTAAGTAATATCCACTGAAACAAAGGGAAAATGTGCGATTTCCAAAAAACCCAAGGAACTCAGTTTTTTTTTCGGAAAATTCATCAACTTTCAAAGGTCTCCGTGTCTTTTTGCACAGTTACTGTAACTTCGGAATGAAATTTTCATTAGACTCGAATTTTGAATGCACGATCTATAGTTTTAACGAACATGTCCAAAAATCATAAAAAATTATCCGTCAGCTCGACGACATGTCGAATGCCCCATACATATACAGGGTGTCCCATTTTAATCTTACATCTAAATTATCTCGAAAAATATTGCTCTGATCAAATTTTGTTTGAAACAAAAGTTTTAGAGTTCAAAGGAGGACGTTCAAAAAAAATTTTGTTGAAGGTCTCAAATTTACAATAGCGGCGCTACGATGGCTGACATGGTTTTTTTTAATGGAAACCTAACTTTTTTTTATGACAAAACAATGCATTGCATTGAAACTAACAACTTTTGTAAGAAACATTTTTCGATTCAGATAGTGGTTTTCATGTTGGAACTCCATTTTTGACTATTTAGCGCTGTCCGGAAGGTACCATACAAAACCCAAACAAACCCAAACAAACCCAAACAAACCGAAACAAAAGTGTGCATGCATCTGTGTGTGCGTGTCTGAGGTTGCACGATTGTGGGCAGGTTTGTTTGGGTTTTGTATGGTAGCTTCCGGACAGCGCTAAATAGTCAAAAATGGAGTTCCTACATGAAAACCACAATCTGAATCGAAAAATGTTTCTCACAAAAGTTGTTAGTTTCAATGCAATGCATTGTTTTGTTATAAAAAAAAGTTAGGTTTCCATTAAAAAAAACCATGTCAGCCATCGTAGCGTCGCTATTGTAAATTTGGGACCTTCAACAAAATTTTTTTTGAACGTCCTCCTTTGAACTCTAAAGCTTTTGTTTCAAACAAAATTTAATCAGAGCAATATTTTTCGAGATAATTTAGATGTAAGATTAAAATGGGACACCCTGTATGTACGTCTATCGGTAAGCTACGCCGTCTCGTTATATGACTTGGCATACAGGCGTTATATTTACGGAGGTGTACATTGTACGAGTGGTGCCATCGTACACTTTACCGCAAACCCTTGGACCTTAACGCATTGCGTTACTAAAAGCTCACCTCGAAACAAGACACTGAACAATGTTTGCCTATATTTCAACAGCTCGTGAAAAAATCTCGAAAGCTTTATTTTTTGCCACGTGTCCACTATTGTAACGCGTGTTGGTGGTTGGTACTATCACAGATTACACAAAAGAAATCACGCGACGAGTATTTGTTCTTCTATTCGATTCTACTATTGTTGGGGAAAATTCAGGTTTTCTTGAGACCCTTTTCATTTTTTAGTCAGAACTTTGAAGCAGTGTGAGTATCGTTTCGATGATTACAAAGAGATTCGTAGTTACATTAATTACATAAAATGGATATGATTTTAAGTCTGTTTCAAATTTTCTTCCAGAAGTAAAATCTTAATATGAGGTTAAACAATTTCAAAGAATTTAAGGAAAAAAAAAAACAAAAACGAGTAACTATAATTCTGAATTGTGGAGAAATTGTATTTGACGAAAAGTAGGTATGAAATTTCGAATGCAATTTTTCTTAGCAACCAAAAAAACCGTGTCGATTTTTCAATTTTTATGTATTCTGTAACTGAAACATGTAGATTTGAAACTCATTGTCTGAAATTAATTATTTACCTAACCTGGTGGGTAGTAAAAAAACAGGTTAAAATCAAATTATCATTTAAGGTTTGTAACGGTAAAGTCATATTGTTGTTATATTTGAAAAAGAATTAATTAAAATTGTGAAACTGCGTTATCTGACCAACACGATAAGTACAGAATTTAGTTTTAAAAAAGTGAGCAATAATATGCCACTAAATTCAAAAACCGTGTAATGATTTGGCGTTCGCTTTTAACCGCAGTAAAGAGCTTTCCTTTTTTTTCTTTGATTCAATTGTTTCCTGAGAAACGTCAATAAATATTTTAAAGTACAGAAAAATTACTGATAACGAGTAGAGAAAAATATTAAAATTCAGTCTTGATTAAAATCTGTCAAGTTTTAATGAGTGTGACCGTTCTTTTCAGTAAGTCATTCTATGACATGGGAGAGTGATTTGAACAAAACTTTTTGACAAATTTCGCATTAATTTCACCTACTTTACGCTACAGCACCGTTCGCTCTACTTCCTCATGCATATTCATCACGTGAACTATTTATCGAGGCACGTATTTTCAAAAAAACCTGGCTGTCTCAAATCAAAATTTATGAACAAGTAAAAATGAAAAGTTTGAAAATAGATTTCAGATGAATAGAAAACATTGCCAGGTTTTTCAAACATCTTTTATTGTTAGCCGATTGTGAGTTTAAAACCAAGCGAAGAGACAAACTGTAAATTCCACCGCACTTTGCGAATGTCGGAAATTAATCCGCACCGCTTGTTATTCCGGCGACAACAATTCGCTTGCAAGTGTCTTATTTGTTGTTTCAATGCTAATTACGCCGTGTCCCGTGCTAATTCGTTCTCGTCTTAATTACCCTCTTTGCACCGCAATCATGCGTTTACCGGGTTCTTACTCTGAGATCTTACACAATTAGCCTCGTGCAATTATTATTCACTTTACCGCGGGATCCGGGGTACATAGTACCAAATTCAGACAAAGGATGAAATTTTGCCGGAAAACATTCCATGATGGTGAAACAAATAAGATAGTCAAGGGCTTTGAATTTATGTGCAGCACCTGACAACTTAAACACTTTTATACACGAATACATGAGATATTTTTTATTTTATTTCGTGTCCTTTTAATCAGGCATGGTTTCTAAAGAAATGGCAACTACTGTGACAACATTATTTTCATTCAATATAATAAGAAGAAAAACAATTTTCAAATACAAATATGATAGAAAAAACATGGAAGAATGAACAAATTTTATCTCCGTTCCAAAGCCTTGCTAATAATATTCCACACGAATTAGTTGTTCGAAATAATGAAATGCGTTTGAGAAAATTTTTGTATAATAATCCGCTGCATGCATGTTGTTGAATATTAGCGGCAAAAATAGGAATCTGCCATATCATTCGTGCAATCGAGTGTCGACCGACAAAATCAAAAAGAAAAGTTTCCATTCGTAATACTCACTTCCTGCATTACAAGTTTATTCTTAAATAGTGTATAATCTTGTTATCAATATAAATCATATCTTATCTCCGCAACCGCAACCTGTATGTGCACAAAAACATTACAGTATAATTAAATACTTATTACTCAAATGAAAAGTATTGGTTGTATTTTTTTTTTTTTTTTTTAATCAAGGCTATCATTGGTCAGAAATTACGCGACACTGTTAGTGTATTCGCTATATCGTAAGATGTAAGGAGGAAGGAGAAGATGAGAAAATTTTTCCGTCGATAAGATGAATGTTGAGAATGGCGGGAAACTTTGAAAGTGCCCCCTAAAATTAAGTGCAAATTTGAATCATGCAGATTGAGTTTCATCTCGCAGGGAAAAGCGGCTTCTTCTGATATTCTTTACAGCGCGTTGGATTCTCGGGTACATCACGGTATAATATAAGAATATCGTGAAATTCCCACCGACGATCCCCTTATACATATAGAGGATTGAGGTAAGGTCGTCTGAACTTTCGCAAAGTTTGTAGCTGGCCCCGATTTGTATCCCTTAAAAGTATTAAACCGTCTGAAGCATAGAACGTGTATACAATATAGATATACATTGCGCTGACGTGAGCGGAGAAACTCGCATCGGCTCTTTGGCGGTTGGTACTCGTTCGCAAATCCTGCAGGACCGAACAACAATATATCTTTGGAAAGTTGCAAGTTTCGAGCATCCTGCTGCGATTTCCCAACGCGTATATATACAGTTGGTTTTATTGCACTAGAGAAAAAAAGGAGTTCCTAGCTTTTTATGCTCTTTGAGCGGTTTTTATTTTTTTTTTTTTTAAGAACTTTTTTAATCCTTCTTTCTTCTGGGGAAATTTCTTTTTAGATTAATAACAGGTGAAACTATTTTGTCGGATGAAATCTTGCACGATAATGGTGAGCAAAAAAATATTATAAAAACTCAAAAAATATTTAATTTATGACAGTGGTGTGCCGTTTACAAAAAATTGATACTTATTATTAATGTTGTTACAAGATAGTCGTGCATAAAGCATTTATCGGATTATCGTATTCGTAAGCTTAAAGGATCTGTTCAAAAATACAGAAATACAAAACACGGGAATTATAAAGAGAAGTTTAAATGTGATGCCTCGTTTTGAGTTACTTCGAAGTGCTTAGAATCCCGTCGACATGTTCGATTACATAAAAAATGCATTGGGTCAAATTTTTTTTTTTTTTCTTTTTTGGTTGACAAGGAATATCGAAAGTTCTAAAACTAAGGTCCAATCCGAAAAAGTCAAAAAATTGAATAACGTCGTCAACGTCTCGTTAATGATAACCCCAAGAGACCTAAAGATTGTAGAATTTTCATAATTCAATGTACTTTGCTACATATCCAAATTCCAGACAAACCGTAATATTTCAGTGTACGACTGCGTTGTAATAAACTGACCAAAAAGTACCGATTTTCGGGATATGAGTAACTTTCCTGAATTCCGTTACAAAGTAGCGATGCATTGACGAAATTTGAACCCTTTCCGTTCGATTGGTTATTTAATATAGAAAGAAACAATGTGAGTCTGCTCGGTCGGTAAATGTCGGAGTACTACATGACCTTAAACGACGAAAAAATTGCCTCGATTTCCCGTTTTCTTATCCCGTATAAAGCTCTAGCTTTGTTCCGTTAGTGTATCGTTTCAATCAAAATTCCAGCTTACTGGTGAGCGATGCATAATTTAAGTTCTTTTGTGGCAATTGAGGGAAAAATTTGTGGCGATGGTTTTAACGTGGGTAAAAAATATGCTGCATCGCGAATGAGCATCTACTTCTCTTCAACATCGGCCGACTGTGGAGACCCCGCTGCCAGAGCTTTCTCGCTTTTGCCTTCTGTACGATTACCGAGGCAGACGTTATATCTCACTAATTGCTGAGGATACGGCCGAGGCTTCAAACTTTTCATGGGCATGTAAGTGTGCTCATTTTTCACCAAACTTTGATTCATTAGTACATGCATGAAGTAAAGAAACTAATTTTCACTCAAATTTAGGACTCGTAAAAGGGAACAGCTCCGGAAATTTTTAATTAATATTTTTCTGCAAAATTAACACCGTGATATTAAATTCACAGCTCAACGTCAAATTTCTCTTATCAATTACGTTGAGATTTAATCTTCGTTCAGCGGTATAACGTCCATTATAATTAAACTGATCTTATACATCCGCCGTGATGTGCTTCAAAAGACTCTAATCTGAACGGTAATAAATGAGTAGACGATGTTGCGAATTTTTGATTTCACGTTCACGTGAAGTGTAAGAGCGCATTAATAAAAATTTAACAGTACAACGATAGTTAAACATTATGTGCAAAAAGTAAACACATTAAAGTTTTAAACGTAGAATTTCGTTATTTTCTTTCCAATATATAACTATGTAAACAATTGATAACAGTGTAATGTGAATAAATTTGACCGTATTTGGCTGGAATTTTACCAGCAGCTTGACAATTATAGCATATTTTTTAGTTTATTAATAATCAGCTTGAAGCTCTTATAGGAGGTTTGATCGTTACTCAGTGAATCACTTTTATTCAAGCCTTATTTATACCAGCCAAGTATTTAAGCGACAAGGAAATTAGGAAGATTATAATATCGTGTAGCGAAGCTAAAATGAAAGGAAAATGGGATGAAAGAAATGTATGGCTGCGCAGTGAAAAAGGGAGAGATGAAAAAATAAAAATTTCCCTTTTCGCATTCTGCATTCACGGTGGCTCAAGGTGCGTGAAATTATTACACACGCGACGTTGTACAAAGGCGTGGTATCCCCGAGGGGTGAACAGGGTTACCCAGCAGCGGCATAAGGCTGTAAAACAAATACATCACAGTGTTAATCTTGGAAAAAGAAAGAGTGCCTGTCGTAATTGTGTCCTTGGCCGTGAAATGACGGCTGGAGAGAATTTATGAAAATTAAATGAAACGCGGTTTTTGTCACAATATTCTGATGTACGTTCGCAAATTTTTCAAACTCCACCGGAACGAATCGGTGCACACTTGTGACAACTTAAAATATAGAATTGAATCAAGCCTTTGAACGATGATCGTACTGACACTGTCAATTTATTCAAGATCACAAAGCGCGAGTTTCCTTCCGGTAATGTGAATTTTGCATCAAGAAAATGTGCCATTGAATATGCCTAAAAATGTGATACAACGCAGGACAATCAATTTGTTTAAAAAATTCGAAATTCTTTTATCAAAACTAATTAAGCTTGTTCTCTATATCATGTATCGTTCAGCCAATAGAGTTCCATGGTTGAAACAGGTAATGGAAATTTGTTGTTACAACAATATTTTGCATTGACTAAACATTAAGAGTTATTCAAGCGCACAAAACCGTATTCTTCGAGTGATATCATTTACAATTCTGTCAACTCCAAATTTTGTGGGATTTACTCGATATTAAATTGATAAATCCGGAAAACTTTTATGTTTATTTGTCGTCGGTATTAATTTCGATGAATCGAAACTTGGCATCATCCTTTCTTCATTTTTATTAAACAGGTCCGATGACGAGTTGTTTAACGTTATCCTTATCTGACTTCCTAACCAACTGCCTGATTTTATAACTATATCTGAAGTTACTTCCGTAGCGAGAAAGTTCACCGCCTAGCGGCCGTTTGTAGTACTGATATACCGGGGTTCACGATTAATATATTCTCTGCTTGCTCCGGAGCATGTCGTGTTTCTTTTACACCGTGAACAAATTATTGCAACTGATTCAACCAGTTACGCGAAACAAGCTCCGGTTGGATCAACAAAGTATGGCGTTCGATCGATGTAAATTTTTTGTCGGCCAGATTCGTGTAATGACTATAATTCAAATAGGTACCGAATTGCTTCAGTCAACGAGCATGCGACTCGGAGAAACAATACATAATCTTCAAATGAAATGATATTTAGTTGACTTAATTTCGGAAACACGTTAAAAGGTTCACTCGAATCAATACTTCACTCGATCTTTGCTCGACTAAATCATTTTAACAAAATAAATACATCGAAATTGTTGGAATGTCGTTATCGTATTTGGAACAAATAAGGGATACTACATTAAAGCGAATGGACTCCGACAAAATCTATTGTGTTGATTCCGGAATTCGTTTCCTTCCGTGTTGCTTTTCCACAGGAGTCTTGGCAAAAATCTAAATGTATTAAATGCGTTTGTTTTTCCAGAGACGACAAGAGCGTTAAACAGAGACGTCGTTTTTCGAAAGCTGTTGATTAGGGATATTCAACGAATTAAAAACGACATGTATCGGCAAAAAAAGCTCGTTTATCAAATTCTGGGTAAATTCATTGTGAATTGTAAGAATAATATATTCTTTCAAAGTTGACTTTGCAGCTATCTTATAATAATGAAAGTCACTGAAAATCAAAGTATTCATCAACAATAACGCATCTGTATAAAGACTCTTGATTTTACAATCGTGGCTAAAAGAATACAAAAAAGCACAAAACGACACATTTTTTGTCAAAATATGCAACCAACTACTAAAATAATCAAATACTCGCAATCGGTAACGATTTATGTACTTACCCACTGTTACTGGAATAATTTTTTCCACATATTCCTCAATTCAAAAAATAACCAACGTACTGTTTGCAGGATCGATAAAGTGACAGGGGTGGCAGGCACCCCATCGCATCGTCGGTTATCTGAATTATTGACTGATGGAGCATTGAGTGTGATATCAAAACTCTTACCATTATTCATTCAGATTAATGGCAGAGTTTGCATACTCTGGAGCCTTGTATTATAACTATCAAGCCAGAGCTTTTACATCTTTCTTCATGAATTTTGAGTAACAAGAAAATTCCTGAATGCTATGAAAGTTCCGTCAGCCCCAAATCTTACCAAGGAAGGGATAATGGCTGAGATGAAATCGCTTTCAATAAATATCAAAAATCGATTACGATCTAATTACGAATTTTGACAAATTTTAAAACGTTGCCTGGTACTGAAAATCTAACTCAAAGTTTCGGTTACAAGTCCTATGTTGTATTTTATTTCAAAAGACAAAAAACAAGGCAGGTTTATCGTGGGAAAAATGTAGAAGCATTCTGAATCTAAAATTTAAGTGTCGTGGGTGTGGTTATTTTACCATAGAACACTACTGGACGCAGTGAAAAACTTGAAAATAAACATGTTTCAAGTATGAATAATCAAATAATCATAGAATTACTTCTCTTGAACTCTGAAGTCGACTGTGAATCCAGATTTTAAAACTAAGCTTTAATTTGATTAATCGCGGTTGAGCTTTTGATGCGCAAAAAAATGTTGCTGTTCCGATGTAACGCGTTAAAATAAACTGCGCTGCTATCATCAGAATCTTCAACTCGGAAAGGTGGATAAAAAGTTTCCACCTGCACTTTTTTTTATAGAAAAATAGTCGAGTTTGAGGATCCTGCAGAATCCGTGGCAGAGTTGTGAAAAAGAAAGTAGAAGAAAAAACAAATGGGAAAAAAAAAAACATCGATCAACAAGGCACTTAATAGAATAAACTTTTCCCACACTCGTATGCCTTCTTTCCCCGCGTCACTCGCCATGCCTTTGAAAAGCTTTGGAAATACTCGTAAACAAACTGTGCGCAGAGCTTTTGTCAGGCTTGAAAATCGATTCAGACGAAAGAACGATCAACCTACGCCATTTTTGGTACGAAATAAGCTTGAGCTTGCAACAATGGTTATTGTGCACAGGATGGTTATTGTGCACGGAGTAGAAAGCTTTCGCGACAATACGCCGAGCGAAAATGTTCTTACGTATAAATTTCTTCCTAAGAATTTCAAGTATTTTCACTCACGGAAGTTTATTTGACGTTTAAAAGGTTGTGGAAAGTGGGTACAACGGAAAAATTTTACTCATTTCCTTCGCATAATGCGCATTTCCCAAAAAAATGTTAACGATGCTTCGCAACACAGTTCTTGAATGTTGGTCAAAATTTTTTTAGCTTAGTTTTTAATTTTTCATCTCTTGATATTCTAAGGATATTTCAAATATTTCAGACCGAATTTTCAGCTGCTTTCTTCTTTTCTTAACAACCTTGACGACCGTGAACATTTTCGTTTCAGAGAAACTCTTTTCTAGACAATTGGAAAACATTGGTAATAAATAAAATACTGATTTGAATTCTCGTCTTGCTGAAAATTTGGCATTTCATCTTGGGTGGTTATTTACACAAGCTTTGTCGATTATGAAATTTATTGACATTTATTTCACCCGATGAGGAAACAAATTCGATAATCAAGAAGGGAATTCCAAATTTTTGAAATAATCACTCCAATTTCTCTTTCTTTGAATATGTAATCAAGGAGTTTGAGTACGCGTACTTTTTTTTTACTATTTCGAAAATTTCGAATCGATTATCGACACGAAGTCATCCTTCAAACCGACATTTAACGTTCCTAGAGTTCCGTACCTCGAAACGAAAAAACGGAACCCTTACATGACCACTTTGTTATCCGTCTGTCCGTCTACCAAGACCCCTTTTTCTCAGGAACGGATACAGGTATCGAATTTAAATTAATACCAAATGCTAAGGTTTACGGCCCCTTGGAGGTGTGAAAAATTCAAGCTTCCAAGTCATCGCAATCAAAAGATACGGCCATTTATGTCACATATTTTGATACTCGCAGATTCACTCGTCAAAACCTACAGGATACTTTCCGTTGGCCTAGAATCGTGAAATTTCCAGAGAAGCAAGTGAAGGAAAAAGTCCAAAAATAGTTCATTTGTACTTATATCACATAGAAAAAAATATTTAAGTTTGTCCGCAATCCTCAGGGCGCGAGTCCTCCTCGCACTTGTCCAGTTTTTTTCTTCAGTTCCTCACTTTAGTTTACCAAAACTCGTTCTGAAGCGTGTCTTGGGTATAGCCGTCGTTACCCGCAGGTTTGCCCTCGTATCAACTTAAGTGCCGATTTGAATACTGACGAGCACCAAGCGTAAGGTTCAACCGACATTCTGCGTGTTAGCTAACCCACCTTAACTCATCCACTTCAAAATTATGATTGAGCTCATGATCCGACGTCCAGGCACATTGTAACAATTCAAATAAGTCCGCCTCAAGTCAAAACCAGCGTTCAGTTAGAATTGACTCTGAGTGTCTTCTGTCACGTGGTTTCCGCCTTCACCAGACCTCCCAGAGACAGGCGCTCCCCCTCTCTCTCTCTCTCTCTCTCTCTCTGCTAAAATCTCTTTGAAACACGACGTATTGAATCGTCTTCCAATAGAATGTCTTGCTAAAGTGCAATGTGAATAAGAACCATAAAAATTTTTCTAATACAAAGTTTATGTATGAAGGATCTACATGCTCATTAAATAAAAGATGGAGTAATATCTTGAGATTTTATGGTGTTTCTTCGGAAACGTAACACCTTTAGGTAAAAACATCTTAAACGAACCTGTCGTCACTGGAGATCGTCGACAGAGGAGCATCACAAAATTAAGTCAGTTGAGTTCCCATCATCGGATCAAATTTCAAGGTGAAATATAAATTGAGGGGAGAATTTTTTCAAATAACCGCCATGTAGCAGAGAGAATTTAAATCAAAGGAAGACAATTTACACAGACAAATTGAACTAACTAATGATAATTTATATATACAATTAAAACTAAGAAGAACGATTTATTTATATAATTATAACTGAAAGAAAGTGATTTGTGTTATACATTTTTAACATTACATGCATTTTTTTGCGAACAGATAATGGATATTTTAACGTGAATGAATGATTGAATGAACGGACATTAATAAAATATTAATTTGTTTAGCCTTAGCTTTCAATTTCATTCAGGGAAAATCACATCAATTTACTTTCTACGTTTATTCATTAAAGATAGTTTATTTCTTTTTTAAAACATTGTATATCATTCTTTTTGCAATTTGGAATATTTATAATACTAGATGTGAGTCCAGGTGTGAAGCGAAAAGTTTTCCAAGATAACCGGACTAGACTTTTCGTCATTATTACAACATCCAAAAATTCATTTTCTTTAATTAAAGGACAGTACTATTTTGAAATACAACAAGAAGTGAAACTGTTCTATAAAAAATAATATATTCATTGCTTATGATACATACAGTGCAGTAAGAAAAAAATTCAATCAACGTAAAAAAAACTGTCTAATTTGTCGGCATCAAAGCTTGTTTCAGAGATTCAATATCACAACTCGTAACGAAGTATTGAAGTAAAATAACGAGGATAAATTTTTTTGCAAAGACCCGCTAACACAATATGGCAGAAATGATATCTCGTTATTTTTCATCCTCATCAAGCCACTCGCAAATAATACTCTAAACAAAAAAGGTACCGTGAAAAATGTATATTTTCGATACTTCGCTTCTGGGGGATAAATACACCAACTTGTTTTTTTCAAGACTCGAATAGAATATTCCAGCGTTTGTAAATTACAACAAGATCCAAGATAACAAGGTGAATTAGTACCTACAGTTCAGCAATCGACGTAAAAAAGACGGATCGGATCTGAGAACTCTAGAAACCGGAGATTGTCAAGATTTTACAAATTCAGCGAACAATTTCCTGTGCGACAAATATCCTTTTCAGGATTAGAAAATTGTCACCGTGTATCATAAGTGATAAGATTTAATTTCGCAGGAACTTGTCGAGCCCTCAAGCTCCTTTTCCACAAATTTATGCAGTAAACGTACTTTAAACTGCCGGATGATGATTCGAATTTTGGAGACTTGAGAGGAATTTTCTCTCTACAAAGAATCAACAATACATCCAAAGACTCGATGTGTGTGAATCTTGCGTTGCGTTTACCTTGAAACAGCTGTTTTAAACGCTGAAAGCTTAGTCTTAGTCTAAAAAAGCCGAGTCTTAAGTCGAGCAAATGTATGATTTAAATTTTACCGCAGTATAATGCACTGCAATTTGAAGTTTTGTGTAAACAAAATAACGTCACGGGGATTAAACCGCCGGAGGTTAGCTTTATTTGCGAAATATATTTAAAGCGCGAAGAGCTTATTTATTTTAGCAGAGATATATCGCATTCGTACCTGTCACGGCAACAAGAACGATATCTATAACTAAACTTGAACCATTTCTCTTAATAAAATATGATTCAACGGCGTGCTCGACGAACCCCGCGCATTTCACGTCAACTGCAACGCTCGCGAACTTTCCGCACTGTATAGAAATACGTGTTTAGTTTTTTCACTTTTGTGTATGGAGAATTAGTGGAGAGGCGGCAAAAGGACAATAGACGCGTTCTGCGCTCTCATGGATGTATAGAAAATGGTGATTATGTGTAATAATTGCACGTAACGTCTGATGTAAAACGTGTGTGAAGTGAAGTCAAACATGAAAGAAGCAGAGTCAAGGGCATGAGGCAAGCTTCCGCTTTAAAAAAATGGACATCAGCAAATTATCTTCAGAAAAATAACACGTTGATCGTAAGATTTTAAGACAATCGTCAGTTTCAAGTCAATCGTTGAAATTTTTAGCTGTTCCATATGAAATTTCATCACATCACATTTATATATATTCTGTAAAGGACCCCGCAGAATCCGTATGGGAATTGGTCTCGGTAGAATTGGTTGAAATTTTAGTACATTTTAGTGCATACAATTTCGAATTTTAACTGAATTCTGTGTTGAACCTAAAGTCACAATTTAATGGTTCCGAAAGGCTTTCGAATTAGAAAAAATCTCAACACAAGTCGTAGAAATGTAAAATATGTACAATATTTTTAATCGTGTAATTAATCGCCTTTAATGTTTCATACGACACCGTAGCAATCTACATGGAAATGATAGAACCATAACGTTAGTGACGTCTGATAAAATCACGATCGTTCGTGCATTTAAAATTTTATTTGAAAGTTTGGTAGCATCTGTTTGGGAAAGTTAGATTCTTCGACACTCAGGCGAACGAATAACTTTAACCGGTACGAAAATTGAAATACTTGGTTCAAGATTGATAGTCAGTTCGTCTCTGTCGATGACTCTCATGAATTGTGGATTATAGGTGGACTGAAAAAAGATACAAAAAAACGTGATCCTCCACGCCCGTAACCATTTCTTTTACCCGTTCATAAAACAAACCGTTCCGAAAAACTTGATCGTGTGACTAAGTCTGTATTCTCTTCATTTGTTACAGTTGCCTCGTACTTTTTCTCCTTGAATTCTTGGATCACACTTCCACGTTACCGGCCCACATCCTTTGTATCCACAGTTGATTCGGGCTTAGCGTGCAGCTGACAGAGGTCTTATGATTTCATTGTTTATTCCCTCCGGGGTTGGTTAATAAATTAAAACGTCAAGTTACCCCCGGTTGAATTGCTCCCCTTGTTTGACGTGTGTAAGACGTCGAGCAAGTTATAGTTACCTTCGCTCCGGATGAAACATGTTACACAGAAATTCTCGACGAACGGTACACGAGATTGCATTTCGTTTATTTCGACACATAATACGCAGGGCTCAAATTGTGCACATCAATTTCTCACAATTCTTTCCTCGACCAGGCGTTGGTCGTGTGAAAAAGAATTACAAGCCTTTTAGGGTCCCTGCAACGAAGTACATTACCTACTTATTTTCTCCACCATGATCGACATTCATTTTTCTTTTGCACTTTCGTACTAACAACGCGTGAAAATTGAAGTTTAATCCAAAAAACGACGTTCGTTGTGCTCGATGTCACAGCTTGAGAACAACTTGATCAATCTTGATCGATTGACGTTGGATGCGTTGGATTTTGTTTCCTGAGAAAATCTGTATTTTTTTATCACACATTTGAATTTTTTACACCTATGTTTTTATAAGTTCTGACAACGAATTCATAATTATTACTCGTCATCTCCTGGGGAAAAAATATGGAAGAACTTATTAAACCATTTCTGAATATAAATTTACCATGCATTTGATTACAACCACCAAACGAAGGAACTTACTGAAACTGAAAACTTGAAATTCTGTACCGAAATTGACCAGTGAATCAGGTTGATTTGGGGTGAATAGTTGATTTAGGATTTTATAGGTGGTAAAAAATAAATTGGGTCCAACTTTTCAGCGGTATCATCTGTAATGGGGGAGATACGGCGGGACTTGGGCAATAGGGTGCAGACCGAAGGTTAATTTGTCCCCAGACCGAATTGCGCCGTTACCGAAACCTTTCGGTCCGCGAATATTTGTTACAGTTTTGTTGCAGGCTGGCATCAAGAGTATATTTCACGACGTGTCCTAGGCAAGATTCCGACAGGGGTCGGAGAACCGCTCTCATACTCCAAGAGTCTCGATCCTGAAGATCGACTATACCGCTGGACTAAACCGTCTGAGAGGCGGCGTTATTGACGCTTGCGTGTTTTTTTTTCTCCTGAATATCCTTGGCGGTACAAAGTGAAGGCAAAATGAAAGTTAAGAGCACGAAACAAAAACAGAGATTCACCACGACGTACGAAATATCTTCTAGACGAATTGATAATGTTCTAGAAGCTTTGTCTTGTTTGTAAAAATAATGTGTTTGAATTATTTTATCCGAAATATGGGTGGGGGTGAGAAATCAGAAAAACCGAAAATCAGAATGGCCAGAATTCCGAATTTAATAAACTTGAATAACAAATATGAGAGAACAGATATTATCAGAAATTTTAAGTCCCGGATGGTGACCAATAAAAAACTGCAGCTTACCTGAAATGTATTTAGTAGAGGGCTTTATTATCCGAACCGACTTACTTCAGAAAACGTTATTCCAAAAATTCAGAGATATAGAATTTAATAATGTATAGAGTCAATATTCCAGATAATGAATTTGGAGAAAGTTTCATATTCTCAAATGTCCAATTATTATGAAATTAAAACTTAGAACATGATCATCTAGAAACTGCGGCAAACAGATATCCAGAATGTAGAAGGGTCATTATTCAGAATCCTACAATTCAGGAATATCGGTATTCCGAAAGTAACCGTAACGATGGCTTATCACCAGAATTTCACATTCCGAGTCTATCCAACTAATCTATTCTGAGTTGTAAAATGTTTTTGATACAGAATCAAACAAATTCTTTACTCGATACTTAATAAAGAAGAAAGAAGGCAATGCAAATGGACAACTTTGAGTTGTTAAAGCTGTTGGGTTAGGCCTTCAGAGTGTGGCCAACGACGCGCCTGACTCTTCTCACACATTGCGATTCTTCGTGCTGACGATTCTCATATACTGCAATTCCATATTCCGAGCCTTCTATGAGATTACTATTCGGAGTTCTAACCATTCTGATTCTCGATCCTTCGCATTTGTGAATTCGATAGATGAAAGTTCTACTTTATGATCCATCCGAAGGTTACTTATTTGTGTTTGTGAGCAACCGCATTTGCCTCATTCCGCTAATGGCCTTTCGGAATTTTCACCAGTTGTGTATTCTAAATTCTATAACTTCGAATTTCGATACTTTTACATTCCATTTCCATTATTTTTCTCTTAATGAAGATTCACCACTGTGTTCTTTCGTGATCGTGAGTTTTCGATACATTTATGTTCGGAATTCTGACCATTCTCATATTCGATTTTTCTGATTTTTCACCCGCGCCCCCGAAATATGATCACTTGCCTTGGAAGTAGGATTCGTTCCTCGGTTTCCTGGTGGTGGTCCTTTCGTGGAGATGAACCGAGTGATTATCGAACTGATGATGTTGGTTCGCTATGACGATGGAGAGGGTGGCCACTAGGAGAAGAAACCACGGCTCCCACGTCCCGGGTCCCAGCATCGTCCCTTGGCTGTCGCATCCCCCGAAATTTTCTATCGGCTTCGGTATGACCGTTAATCACAGATCGAGCCGGCCTTACGGGATTGCACGAGGATTCGATAAATTTAATCCTTCCGCTTCACAAACTGGAAATGAAAAAAGTTAGATGGGTTTCGTTAATTTGAAAAAATCTTGATTCGTAATGAAATACTGGCCTTTTTCATCTAATGTTTTTTTTTTCTTTTGGGAGTAATTCGTTCTTTATCGTGATGGTCAAGACGTACACATGTGGGAAAAATGATTCGAAAACAAGAGAAAATGAGTAAATGTTTAGCAATAATTGAAGTGAATAAGGTGGGAAGGACTCATCATTAGCACTGAAAATGAGGACAGTTGTGGATTTTGAAAAAGAAGAACTAATAAGAAAAGCATTCGTTGGTGTGACACGAATGAAATCAAGGTAAATGATTCATGTCACTCTGTCCGGTAATTTGAAGAATCATCGATTAAAAAAAAACCAAAAAACTTGTCGGTTGTCTAAAAAAATAACCGTTTTTTTCTACATTATATTTATTTTGCGTAATTCACTTTTTCTACAAGCACTTTTCTTGCGAGACTGATGAAATAAAAGGAAAATAAAGCTACTGAATCGACTGCGTTTCTTTTTATCTTTTCATTGCTTTTCTATGGTGATATATGCAAAGGTGAATATTGGATTCGGTAAAAAATGATTTTTTTTTTCAATTTCTGTAAATTTGCGTTTTTGGGCTTCTGAATCTGAAACTCACACGACTTCATATTAAAATAATGAACGTGAGAAATTGCCGTGCCACATTTTTTTTCTGAATGTGCTTTTATCGTTGGCGTAAAATTCAAAATTTCTGTATTCGACAAAGTCCCGTGAAAAAATGTCAAATTCATCCGATTTTAGAATCGAATGATGAGCACTAAAAATTGCCGTGTCTCATTTTCTGTGACCATATGCTTATGTAGAAAAATATTCGCTAAACTTGAAAGACTCCGACACAGTTCACAGTATCCTAATAGAACATTTCATAAAAATTGTTTTGAAATGAATAAAATAATGCAATAGTAAACAATGTCATAAAAAATACAGGAACTTTATGAGAAAAAAGAATATTGGTAGTAAAATATTCGATCGTACTTCGAAAAGTATTGCAAAAAATGCTATATTTACGGCTTGTTTTTTCCCTAGGATACATATGTTGGTACAAAAGGCATTCTGAGATTGCGTTAGTAATATTGTGAAAGGGTTCCCGCGTAAATTAAATGCAAATGAACCATAGAAGTCGGACAAAGATGAATCCGGCAAATGCGATATATATTCGGAATGCGTTGTCTGCTGTTGAGATTTAGAGTACGATTGTTTTTACAATAATTTTGGCTGAAGGAGCAACCGTGAATAAACAGTTGATAAAAGAGCTGATTCAAAGAGTAGGATCTGCGGACCTAGGATTCGGACTGTGTGGAAACTCCTAATAATTTATAAGTAAGAACTTCTTATCTCTTTCAACCTGCTTTTCAATGCGGTAAGACGATATTTTCTTGTCAGATTCTTCGATCGAATACCTAGCATTTTTGGGTGGCAAACCTCGCGCATGATTCTTCTATTATAATTAACTCTTAACCGCAAGTCCCGAGCTACCGTAATTAACCCGGTTGTTAGCGGAAATTTCAAAAGTTCAGCCGTGACTTAAAGAGTGATTAAGCGGGCTTCATGGTCGGTAGGTATATGCAAACCGCGGCTTCTGCAGACCTTCGCATGCTTTGGCTAGTGTGAGTGAGTCTACCCCGGAGCGGAACTGAGTTTAAACTGCCTTGCGCGGAATATAACGTACAAATGCAGGGATTGCGAAAACAAAACTTGGTCATTTTTTTTCTTTTTTTTTTTTTTTTTACTCGTTTTCGCTTCGAATTTACAATGGAAACGAAATTTTCTTCTCCAACGTTAATTAAATCGGTATACGGAGAAGAAAATTACCGCTGGCAAAACGACGTACCGGCGCAGTTTTCTGTTGAAGTTAATATATAGTTTTTTGCAACACTTGCACGAAAACTCCATATTTATGCACCATTTACAAGCACCGAAAGTAGTCTTTTACACACATGTGCGGGAAAAACTTTCGCGCATTGCTAGGGGTGTGAGAAAAAAACCTTCGCACATTGCTAGCGGTGTGCGAAAAAGACGGTCGCGCTTTTATCCACAGTTGCGCATTTCGCAAACAGCTGCACTAGCGCCACCGACGGAATAGTTTGTCACTCTTTGCCGTGCTCTACATCGTCACTGAACAGACATCGTGCCGTGGTTTCGTGTAAAAATAATCGTGTATGTCGGACTTTCCGTTACAGGTGTAGCAAAAAATAGAGTTCGATACTAGTGCGAAAGTTGGCAATGCCTGTCTCGCGTGAATGCGCCACACTCGCCCTTCAACTCGTCTCCGGACTCGTGCTGCGCCTTCACGCTTGTGCGGGCATTGTCACCTTCGCGCACTAGTATCGAAAAACACTATATTCGCATAGTTACTGCAGAAATGCTCCGAGTTACTAGATCGACAGTCTAATTTATCATAGAGAAAAGTTGTAATTACATGAATTGTAGTAATGTCAACAACAAAAGGGCGCTGGTTGCAAAAGTAGCAAATGCAACAGACATTTTTTTCCGAATGAAAGGCAAGCCTGACAAGAATAAACCGAACCAAATTGTCTTCAGGACGAAATTCTACGTAAACAAAAATGCACGTGTGAATAAAGCTTGCGCACAGAATTGAGCTAAAATTTATTTACAAGCCACATTGATATTAAAATAGTCAAAAGCTCGCGAGATTCCAACACGCCTCAAGCATCAAACGATGAACGGAATGTTGAATTTTTATTTTAATACTTCATTTGAGAAATAGCTAAATTTTCGGTAGTATTTGACTCATTGTCAGCAGAATTCTAATACATACCTAAACAATCCTGGAATCCTTAGTTTTCTTTAAACAGGACGTACTGAATAGGAGACACTTACCTTAAATAGTTGAATTATTGATAAATCAACGCGAAATATTTTTCATTGCATTGCATTTTAAGTGCATCCGACGATGAACCTACCAAGTTTTCTATTCTGACTATTGAGTTTGAGGTATGACAGTTTTTGAAAAAGCATATTAGGGAATAAACGTCGTTAATATTTGACTTGACAGCTGATTGTGAACAATTTGAGTTGAAATATCGTATCACTCACACATACCTAGCTGCAAATTGCTTAAGTACCTTTAGTGACAGCTCGTAAAAAGCCGACCATCATCCAAAAACGAAATCGTCAAATAATTTTAACAATTATAATAATTTCGCACGGCTTCGGAGCTGCAAATTTGGCGAGCAAATGTGCACTCATAAATACGAAAATTTCCCATTCTTTTTATAACCCTCGTACATAATTTCCGACGACTTTTTCTCTTGTTGCTTTCATCGGCATACCTTTTCTTTATATAAGAAATTCTACTGTAAAAATCCTGACCAATCCTAAAAATTCACGTATCAGAATAACGAACCAATCTACAAATTTAAAGAAACTCCTATCATTACCGAAAAAATTCCCTTTCAACGTCGACTAATAGAAAGTCAGTCTTCCGCTAACTCTACAAAGTTTAACATCAAAAAGCTCTTTGAGCAATAATTCGATCCGTTGACTAATTTAAGTTTCTACACATAATAAATTCGAATATAACTACTGAAACTTTCGGTTTGGAAACTGTATTTAAGTTTCAACTTTGCCGCCGATCCAGCATATCGTGAACATTATTTCAAACATGTTATGTAGTGTTAAACAGTGTTAAAGGATATGTACGAAAGTTTTAGTTGATATCCTAATATTAGTGCTAACAATTTGTTTATGAAAAAGAATCTTTTTTGAACCAGTCACATAAAGACGATGTTGACGTGTGACTCTAGATTCACGGAAAAGAGTAACTAAAAGCCGAAATTCTACTTTAATCGTTTGTCTGTCTTATTGAAAGAGTTCTTGCACACGTGCTTCAGGTTTCAAGTCTTGTCTTAAGTTCCGTTTGTCATTCAGAGTCTCAACTTCTTCAGATTAAATATGCGGAGCGCACTTCGAACAAACTCTTATAGAAAGTCTTCGGTTGGCTTCTTTAATCATGCATCGGAATTGTTGAGTCAAATTCTCTCCTATTTATGTAGGCGGTGAAAGTTCGGGTATTACAATTAACCTTTAGGTCGAGGATACTGTTCATAAATTAGGGATGAAAGGGTAAGGAAGCTCTCGTTTATGAACGAGGATCTAATTCCATAGAGATTTCCGGACAAAGTATCTGCGACCATTATGCGTGTGTGTGTGAAAGAGAGAGAGAGAGATTGGATTCGCCATCTTGGATTTTCAAAATTCGATTTCAGATTCGTAATCAAAGGTCCTGAAAATATGCAATTCATATAAAACATGTATATGTGTAGAGTGGTGACTTTCTCGGAAATAAAGTATTGCTTCAATTTTCATCAATTTTTTCAATCAATTTATTTCTAACAATAATAATTTATATTATATCTCAATAATTACTCTCGGGTATTGAAAACCTATTAGTATACGATTAGAAATAGCAAACAACAGCAAAGAAATATGTTAAAAAGCTCTCTAAATATACAAAACATGGATATGAAATAGGTGAAAGAACCGTGCAATAAAGGGTTAACTTGACGATCTCTTGCAACCCTTTGGAAGAAATAAGAAGTAAAGTCCTTCATTTTTACAGCATTGGCCAGGTTCAATTTAAAAACTGCAAGGTCAGAATCTACTCCGGTGAACTCAGAAACGCCTGAAATACTGGGTTCCGCAATACTTCGAGATCGCGAAATCAACTCTGCACGAAGGCGGTCGGATATTTCGGAGGGTGGTTTTTGTCATTAATGCAACCAAATGTTATTCAAACGAATAAGCTCCTCCATTGTTGCTTATAAAGTGCTTTGTAATATTAAATGAGACGAACTGAAGCAAAGTTGTACCAATTTAACGGGAACTTGGTTGCACGTGTACACGGGTAGTTCACCCCCTATGTGACATTATTTCGGAATCCGTAAAAACACGCGTCTACTAATTTATTTTGCTCTTTCAAATGCAATGAATTGCAGCCAAATACGAGCAACCGTTTTTTGGTTATAATTAATTTGTAACTTTCAACCCCTGTAATTTGTAAACATTTAACCCCATCGTATTTGGACGAAATGCATTTTTCATTATTCGCTGTGGGAATTATCCTCCAATTGGTCTCATTCAAATATGTCAACTGGAAGCATGCGAAACTGCGAAATTTCCACTGAGGATGCCCAACTTTGGGGGTTGAATCTACCCCTTTAAACCGTTTTTCAGCCAATAAGAAAAAAAAAACGCGTCTCTTAGATTTTAATGAAGAATAACATATCCCAAAATGAACCAAACCTGGGGGGGGGGGGGGGGGGGGGGGGGGGCACTTCGATACCTTTCCTTGTGAACAGAAGCGTTGGATAGTTCATCAAATGTCCTTTAACGAAATATGTTAGGTACTTCAAAATCATCCATTGAACAGAGCAAGTTCTTCGTCAACCTTCGATTACAGTAGTTCACAAAAGCGTTTAAAATCTTGACGGAGTAAATAACTCTCAAGAAATTCCGTGCTTCTAATTATATCGAATAATATTATTTTTTCATAACAATATCCAAACATTATAATTTCAATTCAGTTCAATTTGAATAAAACTAATTATTGTGCTCAATTTAAATAATGACTAACCTAATTAATAACCTTCAACGTAAGTAAATCAAACTGGCACATTTACCAAACTGGCTCCGTATCCATTTTAATATCATCACCAGCGCCTGTTTCGCATTAGTGTATTCTTTTATTTACTCTACTTTTATTTGTAATAGCTCTTGTATCACTGATTGATTCGCCGGCGCCTGTTTGTCATTCGTGAATTTTGGATGTACCTGGCCCGTTGAATTACCTATCTAAATCCTTTTTACCTAATCCACCGACGCCTGCTTGTCATTAATGAATTATCCTTCTTTCTCTTAAAAACCTTTCCACAACAACCCTGTTGTAGGAAATTTATTCAGCCAAAAACAATAATTCAGTCGCCGTAACCAGAGCAATCGCGAGTAAATAGTGATAATTCTTATCGTAATCAAGCCAGAATCATCAAGATCGACGAAAAGTAAGTGGCGTCTTTTTATCGTAGCAGCTCATCTTCTCTCAACACGACCTCAACCAAGAGAGGAAAACTTTGCATTCGTTCTCAGGTAAACCGTGTTTAGCAGTTCAGTTCTAGTACGAGCGTTAAATTATTGCGGCGGGTTTGTTCTTTCGTAAATAAACAACAATTAGAGTCAATCCGGCCCATAACACTTGTCATCACGCTACAGTTCATTTACAAGTCATGTGAGATAAGACAATCATGACGTGCTTGATAATCGACAAAACAGTTAGTGGTACGAATGGTTCGGTTCGAGGACGATAATATTCGATAGCGGGAAGCTTTTTGCATATTTTTGGCACTGCCCTATTCACCGTTTACGAAGAATCCAAGCCAGTAAGACAGTTTTCGTGATGCGATGTTTAAAGTTCGAACACGCACAAAATTTAAGCTTACTTGATAATATTTTCTCAACAGGATATAGTCGTTTCTGTGGAGTATTAGCCTCAGACGTAACTTGGTCGTATTTATCGCTTTGAAGGTAAGCGAGGAAGTTCGTTACTTCCACCCTTGTGACGATCCGTCAAATACCGCCTCACACAGTGTACACAGTAACACCCAAATATCAGGTGGACATAAATTTAGACCCTTTGAAAGCTTGCCCAAGGCTCGCGTTTCATGCCATTTATATCCATTCACTTTCATTCATTAGCTACGCTTTCCGCTTTCTGCGTGAGTAGTATGAGTTTTCAAAATTAGATAATTTTTATCAGTATATCCTATCCCAATATTAATCCAATTCACCTTCAGAAATGTTCTGATTTTTTATATCCATTTTTCACATTTTCAAATATATGGTATTTCTATAAGGGCAGGGCTTCACACGAACAGATACCAATACATACGTAAATTGTTATACCCACATGCGTGCATTCAATCCCTCACATCCATTCACGAAGGAACTTCCGAAAGTAATGTTGCATGGGCACTCGACCTTTCAATTTACGCGATTGCTGTAAGCTCGCGTATCTTACCCGTGTAACGAGCACCGATCCGGAAGGGAGAGATGTGAAGAGAGATGAGAATTGAATTGGAATAAATTGCATAATTATTATGTCCTTGGATTATGTGTAGCAAAGGACAAGGAGCATACACTGTATACATTTGAAGAGATGAAAATAATGACAGTACTATTGCATGAAGAATAGTACAAGTATACAAAGTGTGACGACTTAAAGTTTATAAACAAGATGCACAATATTAAAATTAATCAACTGGATTGGAAATGATTTGATTATTTTTATCCAAATACTATTGAGAGTAAAAGAACTAGTGGTTGTATAGCAGAGTCTTGAAGGTCTTGAGAACACAGGATGTCCCAGAACTGAGTACACAAAATGATAGGAGTAATAGAGGAGGTCGAGTTGAGTAAAGTATTCTGATGAACATGCGGTATCCGAAGATGCGTTCACGAGATACGATTGATTACAAAATCCCGCTAGGCGTCGTTGTGTAGGTAACCGAGTACACACGCAAGTGTCGGTTAGGAGCAGTCTTAGGCAACATTTACTACTTTGTATAATTAATTACATATAAATTACAAATTACATTGGTAAAACGAAAATACTACAATTACAATTGTAATTTTTAATTAGAAAAATTCAAATAACGAATTAAGAATGTAATTAGTATGGGATCTTATTCTAATTACAAATTACAAATGTATTATGTATGTTATAGTTGAAATTCTTGCGATAAAAAGGGTAAAATAATTAACACAGGACTTGGGAAAAAAATTGAAGAAGAAAATATTACATTTACTGTGAATATGAGAAAAAGAAAATCATTGGGATCACCGCGTGGCGCAAGAGATTTCAGCACACTAGCACAGGGAAGAGAAACCAAAATACCATTTAGTTTGTGTTGACTTACAGCTTGACTAGGTCAATATCGGACACACAAAAGTGCCAATATTTGAGTCCATTTTTTTTAGCAGTATTTTGGATGTAATTCATTACGTAAAGTAATTAGTGGTGCCCAAGACTGCTCCTGTGTACTAGGTTACCTACATGACAGGGCTTATTGGGATTTTTTGACCAGTCTTATCTCGCAAACGTGTCTTCGGAAACCACATATTCTACAGGTTTATTTACTCGACGCAACTTCCTCTATAACCCCTATCATTTTATGTAGTTAGTTCTGGGTAGGTCATTGGCACTCCTCGTTTTACCGTATTCCCGTTAGTGTCCTCCACCACTACGTGGCGCTAGTAGTCACCTGCTCTACCCCCGACGCCTCCGACCGACCCGTAAATCTGCTCTTTGCGTTTTTTATCATTTTTGTTGCGTTGTTTCTAACCTTCGTGTCACCAATAGGAACGCATTGTGATAGGTGACTACTAGCGCCACGTAGTGGCGGGGGACATTAATGGGACGGCTTGCTATACAAGAATCTCGTCAAGTGCCAGGGGCCCGGTTCTAAGACACACTGTATTATTATATATTGCGATGTGGTATTTTATAGGTACCCCGTCACATGGGTTATAATAAAAAACCTCTTCTACAGAACAGCGCTTAAAACAACGAAGCTGTGTCAACAGCGTCATACCGTCAGTTACTAAGTACAGAATATCGCCAACCCGACTCCAGGTGGATACATGTAGCGATTATGAAAAGGTCCATGCCTGGTGTACGTCGCAAAATGCCCAAAGCAGACCTCCAATGATCAGACTTCTCGGGCAAGAGCCGAACCATAGAAATAACGCTACTACCGTTTGGATACGTCGTCGATGGGCTGAGCTCTCCGTCGTCAACACTTGTCAGCCTGGAGCTGAACCAACCATTATACCGCCTGTTATTCCGTCAATTATCAAAAGGAACGTGTCAGTTTGTTACACACATTTTATCGAAGGGCTGCAGCGTGAGGGCAAGCCCAGAGTTCGTAAGTGTTGGACTTCGTCAACCTGGCAGATTCTACATGGGTATCTGGTATGAAGGCCATCGCCACCAGGATGTTTCGGTACAATACTTGTCTTGGACCAGTACTGAGCTGCACCAGTTTGGTTTTTTCCACAATACTGTGAGGGGTAAGCCTTCCTCTCTCACGCATAGCGCGAAGCAGCTGACCTCAACCTCCTTAAGTATCGCCTAACGGATCGATAATTCAAAATATGACCACGAAACAGGAGCAGACGAGCGAAGATGGTACCGCCCGTCTTACCTGTTGACTCGTCGCACGTGACCTGCTGGTCCAATTAGCGATCGCTCAGGACACGGAGACAATCACGTGATAGCTTAGCATGACGCTGAAAATTGGCCAGGATCGCCAGAATCACCGCTCGACCCGGCAGATTCTACGTTCAACGAAATTACATCGCAGACGTGCTTTCGTTTCGCTCAATGTTACTTATCGTTACTTCAGTCTATCACATATCGCTTCTTTTAATATCTATCAGTTTCCTTCTATAATTTTCTTTTCTACTGTACTATCTCTACCTCTCTCTATATCTCATCTTCTGTTCTGGTAAGTGAGGTTTTCTTTTGTTATTTTGTGAAGCCACGAAGCTACTTGCATTATATCTTTTCTCTTTCCTTATCTTTTCTCGCAATTTGCTCGGCGTGAGCCACGTGAGCTCGTACCTTATCTTTTCTTCTCTCCTCTAATACCGGAAGCAACTTCGTGACTGGTTCGCGCTTACTTAATTATTTAATAGCGGCTATTCTTTTAATTTCTGGATCTTGCTTTGTTGAGTTATCTAATTGTCTAATACCGTTGAGTAGTAGCGCTTTACTATCCATTTGCTCGTGCTTGATTAGAATATCTTTAACTGCCTTACTTTACTTGAAATTGACTATCTATTGATGCTCATTAGTGATTAATAAATTGTTTACCCTATAAATTCTCGCACCTTATCTCCGTTTCTTATTATTTTGTCTCTATCTTTTCTCTTTATTTTCTGATTTGAAAATAAGTTGCTTTCTTATTCAATATCTTTTAGTAGTTAATATCGTAAGCGTGCCATGTACGCGATTTTATATCGCTGCGCGGCATCATACGTCGTTCTTAGACTTTTGAGTATGGCGCCGTATTGAATAACATCTTTTTTATTGTGAGTTATGAATTAATTTACACGTGTTGTTGATTGATTAATATTTATTGGATAACCATATAAAGGTCTTCGTTATCAAAAACTGAGACCAAGAAGAGAGTACAGATCGATACAAGAAATAAAAGATCTTAACCTAATCGATATCTCTCGATGACAACATAAAACAAAATGTTGGCTGGCGCCAGATTCAAATAGCATGAAAATCATATTTGTAATACTCCCACTTTTCATGGTATCTTTCGTGCTATCATTCATTTCAATCATTCCTATTACCACCAATTTCTTGTTTAAACTTTATCAGTCTTATTAACGTTAGCAGAAATACACTTGGTTTGTTGATATCGAAACTTATCTTTAAGCTTTAGGAACTGTGTTTAATAGTTTACGAATATAACAAAATTGCTAAACTTGCCAGTGGCTTTGTAAAGATCTCCGCTTGCTGTTCTTCAGTAGGATCGCTAAGCAAGTTAAAAAATTTCTTATGATACATCTTGCGAGCAAAATTATATTTTATGTCAGTGTGTTTTAATCGCTGGTGAAATTCTGGATTTTCAAGAAGATTGATCGTGCTTTGCTTTTCTATCTTAACCATAGGTTTTGCAATTTCTTCGCCAGTGATCTCATAAACCAAACGTTTTAGCCAAATTAGATCTTTGATTATCTGAACCGCAGCTATATAATCTGATTCAGTCGTTGAAAGTGCAACGACTTTTTATTTCTTCGAACACCCTGAGATAGTGCCTTCACCTAACTTGAATACGTAGCCAGTCGTTGATCTACGTGTTTCAACATCGCCTGCGTAATCAGCATTCCTGAAAGCTAGTAATTTTAGATCCACGCCTGCTTTGACATTAAACCGTAATTCACGGTTCCTTTCAAGTATTTCAGAATTTTCTTAACAGCGTTCCAGTGAATTTCGTCAGGTGATTCTAAATATTCACTTACGGTACTGAGCGCAAACAGCATATCCGAACTGGTCCCTATCGCCAAGTAAATCAGCGAATAAACGACTTCTCTATACGAGGCTCGTAATCCGCTCACTCCTGTCTGCCATGTACCAGTACGTTCAGCTCCTGATGCTTGTCAATAGGAACTGCTACAGTAATCGCATCGTCCATGCTGAAACGCTCAAGGATCTTCTTAGCATAGTCCATGTAGTGAAGGAAAATAGAGTCGTCAGTGCCACATTCTATCGGGAAATCTAAAAAAAAATTAAAGTTTCCAGCGGTTAACTCGAACTACTTCTTCAGTTCAGAGGGCAACGCATTCACGCCATCGCTGTTCGACGCTGCAACCAGTCCATCGTCTATGTAGATGGCCAAGATTAGCGTACTTTCATCCTGATTATTGGTGAAGACGCACGAGTTCGACTTCGTTGGTTGTAGGTTGAACTTGCTCAAGGAGTTGAGAGCATCTGAAAGCTTGTTTTAGTCCATACAAGTTTCGCTCCAGTTCGTAAATATGTTCTGTTCCTTTCTCGTATCCTTCTGGCTGCTTCATGAAAATGGTTTCTTTGAGTTTTTCATTGAAGAGAGCAGTTTTTATATCGAACTGCTTCAAGATCATCTTTCTCGATACTGCTAAGGCCAAGATGACTCGGATTGAGTTAAATTTGACGATTGGGCTAAAGGTGTCATGTCAATGGACCCCTGCCCTGCCTTTGGCACCAAGTCTAGCCTTGAATCTATCGATTTGTCGATCGGGGTACCTTTTCAACTTGAATACCCAACAATTGCCTATCGCGTTCCAGTTGCCTTCAGGTCTCACAATACTCCAAGTCTTATTTTTCTTCAGTGATGCAACTTTTTCGCCCATCGCGCACTTCCCCGGCGCTGCATATGGCGCGTTGGTGGCTTCTTGATAAGTTTTCGGCTCTTCTTTTTCTGCTAGAAGGACAGTCTCGGGACCGACACCGTCTTGGTATCTACTTAGATGCCTGATCACGTTTGTGTCGAACAAGGCTCTCGCAGCCGGAGGTCTGGGGGTGCTTGCTCTTGCTCTTCTTCTGGTAGTTCAAGAGCATCGTTAGCCGAATCCCATTCCCTTCCACCGTCAGACTCCTTATCTGCGAAGGGAACTTCAGGCTCCTCATCGCCAGACAGACCTGATTTTTGATGTTCTTCTAGAGGCTCGTCTTGAAGCTCATCTTGGAGTTCTTGTAACTCGTAATCCAGTGGTTCGACAGCGATTTCTTCTATAGATTCGTAGAAACGTATCTGTTCCGCTTCTGCGACTTGCTTGAAGTCATCTGGGTAACGGTAGTCTTCTCTGAACTGTACCTACGTCTCTTCTGGGTTTCACCTTGTCCGAGTTTGGGAACCAGATTCTTAATCCCTTTACGTCTTGGTCGTAGCTCACTTAGTATCCCTGCTCCGTGTTGCAGTCAACTTTCTGGCGTTTCTGCTTTGGAATGTATGCGTATGCAAGTGCTCCAAAACTGACTAGCTCATCCAGCTCAGCAGGTTGATCGGACCACAGCTCATACGGAGTCTTTCGATGAATGGTCCTTGTACCTGTGCGGTGAAGAAAGTAAGCTGACGTATTTACAGCCTTGGCCCACAGTCTGACGAAAAGATTCCTTGCGTGTATCATAGCCCTCGCAGTCTCGACAAATGTGCGGTTTCCCTCTCGGCGAAGCCGTTCTATTCCGGAGTATAGACTACTGTCCTCTGATGTCATATCCCACGATTTATCAGTAGTTCGTTGACCTCGGAATTTACAAATTCCAAAGCGTTATCTGTTCGCAGAACCCTCATGTCTCTTCTGACTTGGTTTTTCGCCATGACGACGATATCCATGATTCGCGCAACAGCCTCGGTATTGAATCTGATAAAATATACAGTTCTTTAGTGAGAGTAATTATCTTTCAACAATAAATAGTAGTGAGAATCGTTTATAGACTCCCTCTGCATAGGTCCACACAAGTCTGTGTGGACAAGCTCACCCGGAGCTATTGTTATTCAATCTTTCGTTCTACGTTTTGGAAAAGGTAGTCGGTGTGCTTTACCGAAAACGCAGCCATCGCAAAATAAATCTTCTTGATCGTCTACCTTAATCCCGTGAGTTTTCAAGTATTGGTTCGTGTGAGGGATGTTCCAATGCCCCAACTTCTCGGGCTATAACTTGAAACTTTCCTTTGTGTTAAGATTTGCTACTATCTCATCGTCCGCTGTTTAAAATATTTTATAAAGTATTTCAGAGAGTTTGTGTTTTCGTACTCCCACTGTAACAGTAGTCCCATCATGTTTGACTTGGCATCCTTTGGCATCCGAAATCTGCAGCAATGCTTTATCCAGCGCTAACAATGAGAAGGCTGAAAACAGGTTGTAGCGTAGATTAGGTATGAAAAGAATTTGAGAGAGATATTTCTCTATCCATTTGTTTCCGTCGTAGGCTAGAATATTTATGTGTCCTCTACCCAAAACACCGACAGTCTCGCCTCTCTTCCCAATGTTGACAGATTGTGGTTTATTAAAAAGCTTCAGATTAATAAACCTCGTCTTTTGATTCGACATGTGGTCGGTAGCTCCAGAATCGACGTACCATACCTCTGTGTTGCATTGGGGATGATCTACAAGCAACGCTGCTTGTTTGACAAGAGCGTGGTCCTTTGTCTTGGCCTCTCGGCCCTGGTTCTGCGTTTTGTCTGCTCAACATCCACTCGCCTAATGGCCTGGTTTATTAGATTTGTAACAGACATCTGAGTTGGCTTTGTCTTCAGGGTCGTCTTTCTGAGGGGGTTTGGAGTTTCGCTTTCCTCTTCGGTTGTTCTTCTTCATCTGCTTCACTGTCCTTTTTCTCGAGTTGAAAATCTTGCTTCTTCTGCGCGTAGGCTCTCGATCAGGTTACTCAAGGTAAGGTCAGTTTGAGCGGTGAATTCTCACGCACTAATGAAGTGATTGTACGCTGCAGGCAGTATCATAAGAATGTTGATTACTATCACTGAATCTGCAATCGACTAACCTAGTGCTTTTAAGCGGTGCGCAAGGTCCTTTAGTCTTGCAATGTGAGATACCATGCCATTCGTCTGTTGTTTGGTGATCGGGTACCATTCTTGATCAAGTATGTGGATGCTTGTCTCAGATTTTTGTCCGTAAAGTTTGTGTAAAGTTTTCTACATATCCTTGGCGCAGGTGCATTTCATGATATGATTCAGCTGAGAGTTTGCGACACTCGATGCAATAATCTTCTAAGCAGTACTGTCGGCTTTCATCCAGGAACTCAGCTGCTGCTGCTGCGACGTTGTTGGCTCGTCGTCGAGCGTAAGCCTGACGAAGTCTCCAGTAACCACCCTCATGTCAATCTTATCTCGCATTAAGACTGAGAGAAAATTGTGACCAGTTTTCCGCATCTTTTAACTTCCTGATTTTACTCACTTCAGGTTCCATTTTTGGTTATTTGCATTGTTGCACGCGGGCTTGCTAACCTCAAAAGGAATGTCTGATAAAAGTGACCGTCTTGAAGCCTGTGTTTCTCAATTTGTGCACCAAAGACCGAAGCGCTGCAATCTCCGAGGCCGGTGTATGCGTACTAAGTAGGCCTCTCCCTCACTAGCGCTAGCGGCGAAAATTCACAACATCGGTCTATAAGACAGTGGTCCTGACCCAATCAATATCTCTCGATGAAAGCCCAAGAAACAATATGGCGGCTGGCGCCAGATTCAAATAGGATGAAACTCATATTTCCTAATTACGTTTCTTCTCTGATACCTCTGTCACGTAGTCTGTCCGTAATCCCTCGAACTTGTAATATATTGTATAATAATTTTCTCTCTTCTCTTTTCTTAATACGTTACGACTATCTTTCTCTTTTCTACTTGTTCTCGCTATTTCTTATATTTTATAATATACGATCTAGTATTTATTTTCTGATTAGTTTTTGATTACCTTGTCTCTGTAAATTTCTGCTTTAATTCCGATAATACCTGATTGGCTTGTAATTCCTGCTTTTCTGTATCGTTTCTAATATCTTATTGTCTTACCTGAGAATAATCTTGACCGTTTTCCTACTGTGATAATACTATGCTCGCAATATATTAGACTACTTTTGCTTAGATTGTTAATATTTGTTTTAAGGATTTTAGATTGTGCATTAAATGCTAGCCTACCTTCAACTGATTATTGTAAGCCTTCCTTATTGTTGTTTCGAGTAATAGTATCACAGACATAGACATCTATTTCTCACTTATCACACACTACCTTTCTCGTTAATTTGTTAATTCTCATTCTCACCTTTCCCTCTGGCTATATTTGTTTATTATTCTTGACATAAAATGTTCTGAAAAAATGTTGAAAAAAAATGATAGTATGTTTTAGTACTAGAGAAACAATATGCAAAATCAGTAATTAAACCGAAGATGGGGTATGTATTATAACATATTTTTAACAGGTATGAAAGTAGAAGAAATGATTAAAAATAAAAACAGGAATTAACGAGATCCCACTCTGAACCTCGGGTGAAAATGTTTTATTTCGGAAGTGAAATGTTTTTTTTTCTTGTTTCATAAAAATCAACTTAGGTGTTTTTAAGATGGGTTTAAAAATTCATAGGGTAAAGACGAGTGATTAAAAATATTTGAAAAAATTATTGAAAGCTTTTCAGGGTCTTCTTAAGGTAGAAAAAATCCTTGGTGAAATTAAAAAATATCATGGTCAACTGTTTACTGAGTTAGCGTGGAAAGCCTCATATATACATATACATAATTACAATAAAATATACTAATTCAGAGATAATCAAGGTACGGTAATAGTCATTTCTACAATAATAAGAGATCACAGTACTTATATATGAATTATTGAAATCCGAACGAACCAGAGGTAGTACTGTAAGTTTAAAAATACTATTATTTACTGTTAGGAATCTGTGTGAAAAATTGATACAGATGGATAATAATAAGTTTTCCGAATACAATTCTGAAAGTCGGTGTTTATCAGTAACAAAAATTTTAAGAAATGTATGAAACTTCAATATTCTCAATAACAATTTGTATTGAATTAAAAGGCACTTATATTTTCTACATCTGGAATTTGAGAGCAATTCTAAAAGAGTATGCAAGAAATTCACGAATGTTTCCGAACCGTTATGATTTCAGCCGACGACCAGATCGTTTACTGTTAGTTAATCTGATGGATTGACTAATCTTTGCAATTTTATATTTAGTTCGCCACTTAGGTTACAATATACGGGAAAATAGTAATCAGCGTGAGGAATGACAACAAGAGAAATTCTGAGTCGAGTGGAAAGCATTTCTTTCCTGTACTTCAGTTCACGAAAAACAGCATACTCCCTTCATGATATATGGCATATGAGTTCGTTCCAGGAATGTTCATTTGACAGAATTACTTCCGGATTGCAGATATTTCCGTAAAAGAGGGAGAAGAGATTTGATTTGAGATAGAAAAATTGGGGAATATAATCCGAACATATTACACGAGGCCCTTTTAATTCTGTTTCCGCATCATATGCGAAAAGTTTTGTATTTTTGCCCGATAAGCGAGTTGGAAATAGTTATTCAAATGGATGAAGGTCAAAGCAAACGTTGAATACGAGTGTGATTAGATAGAATTTTTGTGCAATACCGACACACAAAAATCGATGTTAGGTTGTACTGAGAAACTTATTTCTTCGCAGCGATCATTTGATGATTACAGGTTGATCTATGAACGTGAATTAAGGTTGAAATCTCATTTTGTTATTACGATCGAATCATTCAATGTTGGGTATATTTTTGGCTCTGAAATATAGATGTCACGACGAATTTTTCAAGAACAATCGCCCTGTAACTGCCGCATGTTTTATATCAGAGACCTAATGCGTAATTTGGTGTCAACGTGATTATTTGTTAATTTAACCATGAATTTTTTCATCCTACAAAGCCATTAGATGTACATTTTTGCTGTACTTAGGACATAATCAAATTCAGCCCTCCCAGTGTCCGAAGTCAAGTACACTTTTTTTCGCTTTCTTCTTAATGAAATTGTCACTCTGCTTACTTTCATTGCCACCTTACACAGACGTTCCAACAAAGTTTCGTTTCAACTTGCAAAATATACGACGATTTGCATTTCAGTCGTTCGTCGAAACTGAAGGCCTTCAGATTACGTGGAGTTGGTAATTAATTTTAAACGAGAAGTCGACATCATTAGCTTTCTTGTGACTGACGTAATTTTTCCAAGCGATAATGAGAGAAAATCAGTATCATATAAATTACATTTTGTACAAAAATATAATTATTAAAGAATATCTAGCACTTTGCCATATTACACGAAATCGTATGAACCTCGGACAGCTTTTTTGCAAAATGGCTTTTGCCACCAAGGTTTCAAGATTCAAGTGCATTTCTCGGAAACTAGAGAAGATACGAAACAAAGTTTCATACAAATAAAAAAAGGATTTTGAGGGGGAAAGATGATGCCGATATCTCTTCGAGTACTCGAGATATTAGCCTGAAGCGATTCAAAAAGCCAACCTGTGTAATATAAACTTTGCCTGCCGTATGGCGCATCATGTTTTCTGTTCAGGTCCTAGTAACAACAATATTTTCATCCATTCAGAGCAGGAAAAACAATAACAAGTTGGAAGCTGAACGGAGAAACTTTGTTTTCTTGCAGAAGACATGATCGCGTCGAGGCTTATCAATATTAATGACTATTTCGTTAATGTTAACGATAACAATGGCAAAATTTAGTTCCTTCGAAATAACAGAGGTGTAAATAATTGGATGTCAGTTCTCATCTGTTCGACACATGATTTTTTGTCAGAAATTCATTTCAACCAGCTGATACAATTTTTTTTTCCAAATACTGTCACTACAGACACTCCAAAATATTTTCATGGTGCATGAAAATTCGTTATAAACTAGGGAAATTACGGATTACTGAAAATTCACTCCTGCTGCTATTTCATCACCGAAATTCCCGAAATGTTAAGAAGATTCGTGGAGCAGCAGCAACAAATACTTTAATGTATTTACAGGTACTCGGTTGATAGTGATCGTGTCTAAAAATAATATATAAAAATCTGCGAGGTTGTAAATTTTTTCAATAAACTTTTTTCTGTTGGGTGATAATTTTTATTTATGATTCTTTTTATTGATTCAAAAACGTGATTAATTGAAAATAAATTTTTCTTCCATATTGTCATGCTATATTTCGTTCTTAGGTGTGTTTTTCGCTGTGAATCTTGTGAAAACTCGCATTTTTGGGCGATCTTTCTGAGAAAGTTCGTAAAATGGGAATACAGAATTTCATACAACATAATACACTGTTCTAATATAATATCTAAATGTCCGATTGACTCGACGGCAAAAAATTCACTTATCATTATCTGCGACTGAGAAGCAAGACTGAGCAAAATTTGAGAACCTCGACGGGACGTGGACTCCGTCAATTAGAGTGCTGCGCCTCGGATCACGAGGGAAAGAGAGAGAGAGAGAGAGAGAGAGAGAGATATGTGGGAGAGACAAAGAGAGGAGATAAGAAAAAGTGAGAGATCGTGCCACGCGCTAAAAGGAAAAGGGGCTGTTGACACCCCTGCATTACGTGGAACGCAGTTCATTTATAATCGTTTCCCTTTTTTCATTCCATTTCTTGCTCTACTTTCTTCTTATTTTTCTCCGTCTCAGTCTCTCGTAAGAACTTGAATTATACCTTTTTGGAAATAGCCGGTAACATCATTTTTCTCAAAGCTTTAGCTTTCCACCCTGTACGTTCTCAGAATCGAAAGTCATCCCACACGTAATTTGCAAAATTAGCAATGAAAGTATAAAATTAGAAAAAGCTAAAATTGTCAACAAAAACTTGGGTATCGATACTTCGTTTCAAATGGCTTTGAAATTCGTAAAGTGAAAAACACACTTACCAGATTTAAAAAAATTTTGGAGCGGTTTGAAATGAAGGCTCGATTTCCCAGACTTTTGATAATTCCAGTATTCGAGATACTTATATTTTTCAAAAATATCTTCGAAGCTTGCAAATGTAACAATTCCTCATTTGAAATGGTGTCAAATCGAATCGAATTTCGAAAAATCTTTCTTCTGTTTAGAGAAGTTTTGTTCAGAGAACTGTCTCCCAGATCCGTGACATGACGATTAAAAAATTTATGTATTCGCTCGGTGATGTGCGAGTTCTATTGAATTTGACCTCTCACGGGTCGAGTTTTTCACCCGGAACACATCTATGAATATAACGAAATCACGTTGTAAATGTTCAGTATTGGTGAATGTTCGAAACACTTGTCAGTTGAAAAATTACGCTTTCAGCCGAAGGGTCAGATTTCAAAATTAAGAAACATTGGTGCTTTCTAGGCACGTTTGGACAATTCTGATAAATACTCTTTCCTGAAATATTGAATTGGTAGCCACCGAGAGATCAAATTATCTTAAGAAAAAGCATAAATAATTATCTAATAGAATATTCATCCAAATATCTAATCATCTAACTACATATCACTTTTTCCGAATGTCTGTCGTTTAACCGTATAGGTTTTCAACTAATTAGCTAACTGCCTGACTAATGAATCAAAAGAATTGAATCCAAACTCGATTTGGAATATCAAAAAACAACATTTCGTTAAATCCTTTATTTCTTTTAGCCATCCGTTTTTACGTATCCTATGATCCAGCTTCTTCTTTTTTTTTTTTTTTGGTGTTATATTTTTTTACAAGAATCGTAAGAACTCGTGTCACATATTTTTCAAAAATTATATTCATAACAAAATTCGTTGAGTGTGATTCGAATAAAATGTTCAAACAAGTCAGAAGAATTCAAACTTAATTAATACCTTTGACGGAGGGAGAATGTTGAAACGTGTTATTCCTTCAGGCGCCATATAAATATGAATGAACGAGTGTAATATGCAGGTATTGCTGTTTTATAAGTAGGCGAAAATTTCTCAGTATATTTCTTTCAAAGTCTGCGAATATTTCGAGCGAAACGTACTCGATTTGAAAATCAGAATTGCAAAAGTTGTGCTGTAATGTTGTCGGTGTGTCGCAGAA
Organism: Neodiprion virginianus; assembly: GCF_021901495.1. Lineage (NCBI taxonomy): Eukaryota > Metazoa > Arthropoda > Insecta > Hymenoptera > Diprionidae > Neodiprion > Neodiprion virginianus. Next base: position 25,010,953 of record NC_060878.1, on the reverse strand, counting down.
CCCGGCTCTTGACTTCGCACACTAGACTCAAAATTTGTTTTCAATTCCTTCTCGGATTCTCTTCGTGTCTTTCGATCCCGTTTCTTGTCTGCAATTATACCCGTCCTCTAATTGAATTCTAAACAAACTTCTCCCTGGCAGAATAAAACCATCAGAAGATTTGTTCCGTCCTGCATCCGTCGGTCCTATGAACTCCGTTCCCTCGCGAGATACCTAAGAGGGTTTCCATTGAATCCCGATAATTTGCTTCCATCGGTACATATATAGTGTAAATATTCCGAGAGCCAGAAGTCTTAACGACGTTTACTCAATGGATGATTTTTATCAAATCCGCTGAATAAATATTCTGCGAAAATGGGAACACGGCCAAGAAGTTCTCCGCTTAATTATTACTGCATCCAAGTTTGACGTTTAAAAAATCTCAAACATTTTACACAAAGAAAGGAAAAAACTTCATAAATACGTTTCCGTACATTACATTCGATCAACATTGCTGGTAACGATATCTTTCAGACTAGCAAACCTGATCGATTTAAGGGGGATGAGGTAAGGGTTTGCACTTTTGAAGAATTTTTTTTTGTCTTATCTTATTGTTAAACATTTCAAGAATATATTCCCAAAATTTTAAGTCGATCTGAGCACAACTCTTGAAGTTATTGTCTAGTTAGTCTCCTGCCTTTTAACACTATAGCTCTGACAGCAGGTATACGGCTTATATACTTCTATCGTTCTGGTCCACTATCCTGTTTCGAGAATATTTTACTTAGTAAAGACAGTTAAGTAAAGCCATAAAGACATTTTTTATATTTGTATATATACTATACACTGTACAATATTTTAAAACGAGAAACGAGCGTCAGTTTGTCGTTGTACGTTCGATCGTGCGCTTGTGATTTTTTCTCAAAACTACTTTTTCAAAGTCCGTGTTCACTGCAATTTGAAAACTACTCGACCGATTCATTTCAAACTTGGTACACATTTTATACATATAAAATACCTCCCCCCAACGTTTAGTTAAATTTTTTTCTTTACATCAAGGGAGTTTCCCACCCACAAAATGACGGAATTTTGCGTGGAAAATAGCAGTTTACACTTTGGATGGCCGCCAAAAATTTTTAAATGAAAAAAAAAAGAATCAAAGAACGTTGGGGGGAGGATTTGATGATACTTTGACTAAATTTTAATGGTTTTTGATATCGGATAATTTCCGACCGAGATATAGTGAACATCGCAAATTGTTTTTTTTCTGAGACGTTCTGGGGCAAGCTCTGTCACCAGTTTGTTTTTCAATATTTCCGCATGAAAAAATTACAGAATATTGTTAAAAATATACTGAATAATGTACAAAAGATTTGACTAAATTTGCTCAATCCATACTTTTAAAAAAAATTCACAAAAAAAGTATTTTTTTTACGCTGAAACCCTTATCCCCCCCCCCCCCCCCCCTTAAAACTTCTGTCAAACATCAAATAAGGGTGAACGTAAAAGAAGTCGTTATGATTTGATGAATTATTCGATGAAAAGCACGTTCTCTAGATTCTGTAGAATTGTATTTCTGTACAAATGATTTCTGTAGGATCGGTTCTTTCTCAAAATTATGTGTATTATACACAGCCGGAAGAATTTTTATCAAAGACTAAGTCAGTAATTTTTTTTTGAAATTGGCTTATAATCCACGGTGAGTCTTAATATTTTTAAATGAAAAGTTCGAGGACCCCAAAGCTACGATTGGGAATTTGTTATAAATCGTCTCTATAATACATTTTTCATCAACTTGAAATAATCCCCTGGGCCGTTTTTTTTATTTCTTAAAAATTCGTCAAAATTGCTATGTATAATAACTTAAACGCTAAATAAGCTGGTTCATTCTTATGATACGAGTTTGAATAAATATTTAAGTAAGTTAAAGTACTTGCAAATCATTATTGTAATAGTAACATGAATATTTTATTCAAGTATTTTTCAACAATCACTAAAAACTAGCCATATTTATAAAATTAATAAAATAATTTTTTTTTTTGAAAAAGAAATTTTTATTTGAAAAAAGTTACACGAACTTACAACGTGTATGTATTTTGTTATTATTTAGCGTTTAAGTTATTATACATAGCAATTTTGACGAATTTTTAAGAAATAAAAAAAACGGCCCAGGGGATTATTTCAAGTTAATGAAAAATGTATTATAGAGACGATTTATAACAAATTCCCAATCGTAGCTTTGGGGTCCTCGAACTTTTCATTTAAAAATATTAAGACTCACCGTGAATCCGTCGCATATCGATGATAATCTGTACTCACCTTTATTATTCACACCAACTTTTTATATTATTATATTAATTCCAGAATTTTTTTCAACGTATTTTCTCGGGCAAGGTTGTAACTTTTTTTTACCACTATAATCGAGTTTAGGTAACTCCGTCACAGAATGCCGGCACGCAAGTAGCGTGAATAATTTTTTTCGCTCTTTTCACAGAGTCTATTGATGAAAGTCTGAAGGTTCTTCGACTTTAAAATGTGTATCTTTAAAATAGTCTCGAGTTTTGACCCCCAACGCAAATCTATCACGATAGTTTACTATTGTTTTGAAGTACTCGTACATCTGAGTGAGAGTCAGGATCACGTGGGGTTTGTCCCGAAGATTTTTATGATTCGCGTAAAAGATTCTGCGAATTTCCAGAACAACTGTAAATATATTTGGAAGATAGGAAAACAGAATCTCTCATCGGTGAAAAACACGTTCCAATTTTACTACCGAATGAACACTGACTAGTAACAATGAATAATATCAATGTATTCATTCAAATCTACCTATTACGTGAAAAATGTACAAAACCAGTTTTAAATAACCACTTACCATAAGTATAAAAATGAAAAGTCGTACTGGCAGTAGTGTATCTTAAATCCTGCTAGGTACCCAAACATATCTCATTAAAGAAAAGATGTCAGCAATTATTTGATATGTAGAGTGTCGCTATTCGAACCTCGAGATTCTTAATGGAAAAATCAATCAACGTATCTATTAATGCCTCTCCTTAATTATTAACGCAGCTAAGAAACAAACGTATTGACGGCAAAATGCCGAAATTTAATGTAACTCTTGGGATGATGTTTCGATAGCTCTACACGAACAGCGAGGTCCGACTTTATGACGTATATATATGTGCGGAGAGGTCATGCTTGGCATTGTTCCTGATTTCACGACAAAGATTGACGATAAGTTTTTCATTATAATGTAGCTATGGTACTTGGCGGCCTTTTATACATTACAGATGGTTTCGATTCAGTTATTATAAAACCTGCTGCTGTTGTCAATTTCTTGTTACAATGATATTAGTGTCGTCTTTAATAAATGCCAATTTACTTGTTGATATATATACTTGAAATAAAAATCTGTGTCTCAGTTTCTTGCATTACCATACCCCTAAGGTAGATAGTTGTGTATATATTAGGGTGGTCCTTATTCAGGGTGTCGACGAATTTTTGCCAGACCATCCCCCAAATCAACTTCAAATAATTCGAAAACAATCGCCTAATTTTTTCAGATTTTTACATCGAATCTAAGATGGTCCGCATTGTGATCGAAGTTTCTTATGGAAATTAACATGGGTAAAACTTTTTTTCTCAGTATATATTTTATTGCAAGAGTAATAATGTTCCAAATAATCTGTAACCGCGAGGTTTTGATGAGAATTAGCGCTACTATGTGGGAAAAAATACACATCATCGTACCAGGCAATCTAGACGAATTGCACAACCTCGAAACCTGACTTTTTTTTTATTCAGAGGAAGTGCAATTCGTCTAGATTGCCTCGTACGATGATGTGTATTCTTTTTCATATAGCATCACTAATGCCGACTAAAACCTCGCAGTTACAGATTTTTTAGAACATTATTACTTTCACGATAAAATATATAGTGCGAAAAAAAGTTTTTCTCGTGTCACTTCCATAAGAAACTTCGATCATAATGCGGGCTATCTCAGACTTGCTGTAAGAATCTGAAAAAATTTGTTGACTCTTTTTAAATGATTTGAAATTGATTTCAGTAATGGGGCGATAAAAATTCGTCAACACCCTAAACAAGGACCACCCTAATATATATGATAATAAATGAGTTGTAGAAAAGTACCTATTTTTATTCTCTGAAGGGCACATGCCACTGATATACCGAAATTTTCGGCCGACTTGAAATTTCATCTGGCAACAAAGTTTTATAAAGCAACTATTTATAACCTGTCCGTTTGAATCTATTGTGTTATTTTGTTTCTAAATCATGTTTTTCAAATAACGTTAAAAATTGGTGTTCTTCAAAAAGCCATTAGCCTGCGTCGTGCTTTTCCTCCGGAAAATTTGAAAAAATTCTACAGTTATTCTGCAAGTCATTGCATTCAAAATAAAAGTTGCTATCCAATTTCACAACAAGTGACTTATTGTCGAATTACCTCATTGATGTACGATTGAGAAAATCTACGTAAATTTTCAATTGCGAAAAAGTTGATGATCTGGGAAATTTTGATTTCAAAAGAAACTTTGATACCAAACTTTAATTAATTAATGGATTGTAGGTATATTTCAGTTAGACTCTGTTAATTGCTAACAGTGTATAAAGATACTGTTGCTGCAAAATAAGGATGTGTAAGTTTGAACGAAAGTATTTCGCACTCATCACATTCTCATTTCACTCGTTATTTGAAATCATCCTCACATATGCACTCACACTCGCGTGCAATATTTACCTGTCCGTCTCAAAGCAAATCCGTTATGTATCTTATGTGCTATTATCCGCTTTTGCGAAGCCTTAGATATTGCGAGAAAGTCACGTAGGAATGTAGTGAGAAGTTCTAATTCTGAAGGTATCATCAAGATTATGACTCAATATTTGCTCGCCAAATGTTCAATCGTCGCTTGAGCCTTTGCATCCAGGGTGCAATGTATCGCACGCTTTTGCGTTTATCCGTGCCTATTGACTATGAAAATAAACTGATAAAGAAATGGATGATTTTACTTTAATTGAAGACGCAGGAGATACCGAGTACCGACGAGTACCGCCGAGTATCGACGAGTATCGACGAGTACCGACGAGTAACGACGAGTATCGACGAGTACCGCCGAGTATCGACGAGTATCGACGAGTACCGACGAGTAACGACGAGTAACCGCCGAGTAACGACGAGCACCGCCGAATATCGACGAGTATCGACGAGTACCGCCGAGTAACGACGAGTACCGACGAATATCGACGAGTAACGACGAGTTTGTGGATAAGGAACCAAACTTGCCAGGTTGGCGGTTATGTTCCGAAAATTATACGTTCAGTATCAGAAAAAACCCACATTTATCTTGCAATCTTAAAAAATCATTACCGAGCGTCAAAAATTTATTCGGGTAATAATAAAATACACGTGTCGGGGTATTTTGGGCGAGGAATAATATACTTCGGTTACGAGCAATGATGGAATACTACCCCCGCTGGCCTGAATGACTCGAGATGGATTCAGTCAAGACAGTTATTCCATATTATCATATGTCTACATAACAAACCATGGTTTGAACATTATGACAGTTATTTTTCTTACTTACATAAGTCCTGCGGTTCCAGGGCGTTAGAATGAGCTTCACATTTTTACATAATAAAAAGCTGCAGATCTCCAAAACTAAATGTCTCTCACTCTTTAATGTCGACTGCAGCATATAATCCTAGCTGCAGTTATCTCTAGTTATCCCGAATCATGAGTAGGTATGTGAACAGTGTTGTCGATAAATATGTAAGGTGCGCTGCGTTGGCAACTATTTTTTACAATAAACGCAGATATCCCATATCCTCTGCAAGATACAATATTAACTATAAATCCGTGAAACGAGTATTATATAGCGACTTAAGGGTTGATTCGGTCGACGGAATGGAAACTCCAAAGCAAGGACTTGTTCGCGTCGATGAATGGAGCGCAGGATTACGTTGGGTTAGGAAATGACCAATAGTGGCGCTACATCCGCGCTCACGGGCGGCCGTTTTTATGATAATACTTATTCTTTCGATAATACCGTCTAATTAGGCGTTCTAATTTACTTCAAAATTAATAAGAAGCAAAATTTCGATGGCATTTACTACTTTTTCAAAATTGAAGTTTATTATGCATAGCGGTTCGATACATAGTGAGGTCCCAGGCAGCGTTTTATGTCTCAGAATTTCATTAATTATTCCTGTCCGAATGCGAGTTCAGATTCACTTCAGATTCAAGAAGAGGTGAGGTTTCTATGGCATTAACCCGTCTTATAATTTTAAATTCAACGCATGTAGCCGTTTATCACTTATTGAGGTCCCAAGCACCAGGGCCGAAGGAGAAGAAGAAGAAGAAGAAGAAGAAGAAGAGAAAGAGGAAGAAGAAGAAGAAGAGGAAAAATTTTCATTTTACATCAACTTTGACCGCCAATATTATCAAAACTGTAGTCCAGATTTCAATCAGATTTATAAAACAATAAAGATCAGATGGGGAAGGTCTCTGGATCGTGGGAGTTTTGTTTGAAAATATTTAATTTTTCCAGAGATGTGGGACCCTGATTGTGGGCAGGAATTGGGCTGACTTGATTCTCGGCTAGCGCTAGCCGGCCTACAGGTACTTGGCAGTGATATTTAATCTTGATATTGACCGAAATTTTGAAACAAAAAACACTAGAATTACTTGAATTTTAATGAAAATTAAGAAAAAGGGACAGGGTGCTTTTATAAATTTTTTAAGCAGATTTTTCCACCAGAGTAAGAGAACACGATTGTAATATTTTATATAGAAACTTAGAAAGCTGGAAACTGATTCAATCAAAATTACTTGAAGAATTAACTTGCGGATCCTTAAGGTAATCTGCAGTCACTATTGAAATACAGCTGTTTTTTTTTTTTTTTTACAAAACTAAAAACAATCATCGATGTTCACCAAATCAAGACGATTAGTACAATAATATGACTTTTGAAACAAGTCAAATTTTGGTGGTTTATCAAATGCAAGAATTTGAAACTGACGTGATCTCGGGGTCAGAAAATCGTGTCAAAAAACAAACGTAATTAAGAAATTTATCTTCAATGCAAATTTGAATGACAAAAAATTTGGGATTTTACGAAAAAATTTTGGCTACCAGAAACTGATTTAAAAGAGAAAGATCAAAATTCTATCAATTAGATTCGTCATTTTCGAAAATCTCGAAACTTGATTTTTGACTTTTATGGAAGAAAAAGGACTAGCTGTTTCATCGAAAAATTTCCTGTGGTTTGATTTGGGTAAATAATTTCATAGATGTAACTGACTAATAGTTTCTCAAATTTTGCTCTGTTTTTATTCATTAATCAATCGTACATTTTTGTGACGACTTTTCCTTCAATTTTACTCAAGAGACCCAAAGGATGGAGATTCCATGAGGTACAAGGAATGCAATTCTCATGGTAGGATCAGAAATTGTGTTAAAATTCCAAGAATCGCCCTGCGGGAATTTAACGAAACTCCCACAAGATTGCACCTCTTTTTGTGAAATTTTAGGACATTTTTTAATCAAGCTTCAGTCATATTTCTGAAGTATCAAGAATTCCCATGAGGGTTTTTATCTATATCCTATGAGGATTCTGAAATTCCATTTCATTTCGAATCTTTTTCACGATTTCATTGTCACTGTCTTTGCATGCTACATGCACTAAACCTTCAATTTTTATTGTTATTGTTGACGTCATTTGTCAACGAAAACTAGTACACATCAATCTTTCAAACCATCAACGACTAACTAACTAACTAACAAGTCTCAGTCACATTATCGGCAACTGTCTAATACATAATTTTATACCACATCAAACTTCTGTTCGAAACTTCAATCAAATTTCGTCAAACAGACTATTCAACAAACAACATCTTACATTTTAAAAAAGCTATATGCAACCAACTAGTATTAACGACAGTTTGTAATTTCGTAATAAAATCTTTTAAATTCAATCTGTAAATATATAGTTATACTTTCGCAAACTCGAATAATCAACCACTTTCAACAAGAATTCAACCTTACTCCATGTAAAGTGTAGTTTGACCTGTGGAGTAAAACACTGTCCATCAAATCCTACTTCGCAATGATTTCAGAATTAATTTTCCTCCAGTCTCAAGTTGGAATATCTAAAAGTGATGTGCCTTCCAAAGTGTGAACTCGATCCTGACCGAACTGCTAACAAAATATGCACAAGGCAATATTCCCCTAATGGAGCCAGACATCGCTATAACGTTTCTGCGATGCTTATTTCTTTCTATTCACAATCAATTAACACCGTCCAACCCACTTTAGCTACAGGCTGGCGTTACTTTACCGGCCTTGTCTCTAAAGTCATTTTTTTAAGTCCACCTTGCAGAGGAGAGCCGGTGTGAAGAGACGCGACGCGACGATACTGCGGAAAATTTTCACAGCACGGACTCCCTTTTTCGCATATTAGACTCTAACTCAATTTTCGCCTTATTTTATGCACGAAGTATATTCGCCAGTTTCTGGGTAATAATAATCACCATAATAATCATAATAATCATCGTAATGGCAATAATAACAATGACAATAATAAAGAAAACGGTAGCGGCAATGACTAAGTACAGTAATTGAGCAGGGGCACCGAGTACTTCATAACATTTATCCAACTCGTCACGATGAAATTTCAGCTTCTTTCGCGTCGGTTTGTGACTTATTGTTAGCGAATTATGGTACCTATCCTAACTTTACCATAGCTGATTGAAAAATTTACGATCAGTGAGACATTTTTTAAAAGATGGCTTATGAGTCTGTCTGAATTAGTTTTCTGCAAGGTTTTAGCCAGGGTTAATTCACTAGTGAAAATTATCCCTCGGGAGTTACGTCCGGCGTACCGACACATGCCTTTCTCGTCTATCGGTCCTATTTGCTAACTTTCCCGCATTTATTATATTAAAGCTGTAGTCTCTATCCTGGTCCTCCTACCTTCATCCAGCCTGACACTACTCGCTATCGCCTTTACTCAGGTAATTCTATTCCCCTCTACTTTAGATTCTCACACCTTTCTTGCACTCATTCGCTTTGTCTCTAAGCTCACTAGTGTTCCAACTTTTAACAACCACACATCTCACTCTAAAACCAAGTCTTTCTCAAGACACATTTCTAGACTTTACATTTAATTCTGTTCATAACATAATCTGCAGATCAACTTTTTAAAATAAATTACATTTCGACGAACATTAATTCTCAAACTCATAATAAACCAACCATACCGTTTAAACCGTCTTTTCAATCACTTCCTGCATTGGGAGTAGTGGCACGTTAGCGCGTAATCGACGTTTAAGAATCCTAAAATAGCCAAATAACACCTTGGCTTGGCGTAGAGTAGGTTTCGTTTACCGCTCATCAACGTCTACGTGTTCTACCCCGTAACACTCTCCCAAAAAACTTCTTGGTCGATATTTTTTTATCGATTTTTTACGACTGATTGTCAGTTCCTAGTTTCCAGTGAACACTAATGTGTAGTTAACCTTAGGACCCTACACATGGATACCCCTAACCCCACATAATTCTTACGGCCTGCAAAAATCATTTTTCTTACTTCGTTCGATCGGATTTTTCACTGTGCAAAATTCATATTAGGTTATTGTCGCATATACTATTCTACTATTCAGTCGTTTACTTCTCAAATGAAAAAAAAAAACAAGACCCTTTTGCGACAAACGGTTCGTTAGTAGCGTTGATTTGCAGTTCTGGGGCGCGCGTAACCCTTGTGATGGGTTATTTGTTTCGCACAGAAGTGTAGGGTCCTAGGGTTAACCCGTAGTAACCGCACCTCGACTGAGGATACATACAAACCACACGAGTGCGATTTGGAGTAGTCCATTTTCAAAGTACTATAACTCTCGTATATACAGTTGGGAAGTATTCGATAACCAATGTTTCTTGGGGTTTGAATTTTCCCAGGAATCCAATGATAATAGTCTCGAATGCGAAAAATGACATTAATTTACTGAAAATCCATCAAAGTCAGAACAATTCAGAATCAGAACCACAACGAAAGAAAATTTAGGTGGTGCGAATTTGCACCGATCTGGTATTTACGAGTTAATTCTAGGGACAAATGTCGAGTAATCAAATTGATTCTGAAGATGAATCGGCAGAACGCATGAATAAAAATCGCGATTACAATAATAAAATCTTCAGATATTGCACGCGGTGTAACTATTGGATGCATTGAAAATATAGTTACAAGGGTATAAAATAAACATTATGCTATATTTATATCATATACCGGTAAAAAAAATCGGCATTTACACAAATCAAACATTCAAGATAAACGTAACATTAAATATTTTTAAAGGTTAGATTCGACGGTCATGGGTTATGTTACGTTTAATGAGATTGAATTTGTTTCGCGCTCTGCCGACCATGGCGCTGTAGGTTTTTCAGTGTTGCCAACATAACTGTCTAGTGTAAAAAAAAACTAGACATCTCAGATTAATAGTCCCCAAGTGTACATGTATCTATGCCAATGAAACACAGTGAAATCAACGATAAATTCACCGGACGACGACATGGATCGATTTCCGGATTCGATAGACTTCATGTTTTTGATTGTTATTACCCACAAATCGTGAAACATCGCTATCAAAATTCATAATTGTTGCAAAATTTGAGCCAACTTCATAAGATTTAGCAGGACTACTAACAGCAGAATGAACTGTGACGCGCATTTATCGTGTTACATCCCGACGTATGTTTTTCAAAATTCCGTTTTATTCACAATAGTTTCGCACGCTGCATGTTCTTACGCAAATACTTTCAACCTCATATTCTTATAACAGTCATAAGCACCCCTCTCACTAAAGTCACGTTGATTTATAACGAGGTAAATTTTGTGTGTTTTTATGTAGGGAGTAACGTCTTGAACTACTGAACCGATTATGAAAATTCTGTCACTAATAAAAAGCTAAACTATCACTGAGTAACATAGGCTATAATTCATTCTGATAAAATAAGTTTTTAGTTTGAATTCTCAATATTAGTAAATTAAGTCGGAAGAAAAAGCAATGCTTGACTGTTATATCAATGTGCGCTAACCAAATGGTTGGACATACGTGAAATATAACATTAGCGTGATGTGATGGATAACTTTACATTTCAGGGTTGCAAAGCCATCTTTTGTGCAAGCTTCAAGCGGAGAGATAATTACGTGATTAAGTGTACATTTAACTTAGATTTATCTTTCCGTGCGAAGCCGGGACGGGTTAGCTAGTATGTCATAAATGGCCAAGTTAGCCAGTATTAGTTAATAAATGCGAAGAACTAAACTAAGAAACGTTGAGATAGCTACCTGTAGCTCAACTACGAGATCTCTCTTTCACATTCATAATCAGGACTAACTGTTTACGCCAGACGCACAAAATTAAAAAAGAGTAATTAGTAAACAGTGTGAGTGCATATATGAAAGTTATAATAGAATATCTTTCGTCAATATTCTAATTATAAAATAGGCGAGACTGAAAACCGTTGGATTATCCAGATTAGCGAGCAGAGTAGCGTTGGAAAATCCTAATTGTGACTGGCATAAGTTTCGTGTATATTTGTCAAGCCGAGCCTTCAGTTTATTCTGTTAATTGTGAAGGACTCACGATCACTTTCATTTCATCTTTTACTGTCCTCCTTCACCAATTATGAGATCGTTTCGATGAAAAAGACACCTTGTGATTTTTACAATTTCCGTAACTAGATTCAACAGAATCGGGTTATATTAAAAGTTGCTAATAACAATCAATTATGTTAATATATTTAATTCATAATACTTTCATTATTTTCTACTATACATATACGTACACCTGACGGCTCTCAGTCTCGACAATCCATCCATATGAAAAGATAAGGTAATGTATGTAGTTTTCTTGAACATTGTGCGAATCATTGTTTTAACCATTTGATAAACTTGTGCATTTTGAACAGAAAATGACGAGTTTTTCTTTTCACCAACAAAGATAAAACATTTTATTCTCTGAGTACTTTCAGTATTAATCCTTTCTTTTGTAGTTGAGACGAAGCCGCCGAAGTCTATCGTCGAATATGCAGCATTCAAGAAATTGATCTCTGGTGAATGTAATATAATTGTATAATCGAAGTAATTCAGCCATAACTATGAAATGAAATGAAACTCTATGCAACTGTAGACAATGATCTAAATACCTGTGATTGAAGTATTTACAACTTTTTCACAAGTCATCATTAATTCACTGAAAGTTCTTATTTAAATATTTCTGAAGATTGATTTATTGAATATTGTATGTATTAATAAGCTACAGATGGTCTGGCAAAAATTCGTAGACACCCTGAATAAGGACCACCCTAATGTATACCGAAATGATAAGAACTCTTTCACTAATATATGTACAACCGCAGACATTTAGTCATCGTCAGAGCAAAGTTTTCTCAAAGTTACTGCACACTGGGTGAATCTCCCATTGCGAGCCGTATACTAAATCTCATAGCTTCCGTGTATATCAAAGCTGTTATAATAGAATCCAACGTTGATGGTGTTTTCGATAATAAGAGAGTTCAACATTCTGCATTTGGAAAACATTCTGCAATATGGAATCGTACCGCAAGATCTCCTGAAACAGTTGAGAAGTACAAAGAAATAACGGGAAAAGCGTCAAGTTTTCCTTACGCAACTGGTTGAAGCTTTAGATAGGCTACAAGGGAAAAAAATTGTTTTTACGGCCAACTGTTTCCGATACTGATCCAAATGCAAAAACAGCTATGGAAGTTACATTTCCGAGATTTGAAGTATTGTTCACATTTGGTGACGATCTTTTAAGAAAACTTAAAGAAGTTTCACGATTTTCATTCTTTTTCGTGACAAATCAATGATGCCATACTAGCTTCAGTCAACCATCCTTTCTTTAAATTGCGGTGGGTTCCAAAAGAACAAATTAACCGTGTGAAAGAACTTCTCTTCAACAAAGCGGAATCCTTCTGTTCCTGAAATACTGTGAAAAAATCTAACGATACCGCCAGCTTGCGGTACTTACAAAACGACAACGCGTCTTTATAGTCCTTGAGAAAAGCCGAAGGGAAATGGATTCGCCAAGAAAAACGACAGAAGACCCTGAGGATTTGGTAACAGCAGTGAAGGGCAAGATAGAGGCACCTAGACACGCACGCTAGAACCGGATCTAAGGCGATGGCATAAGAGAAAACAAAATGTCATGTACCCTCTGACACAGACGTTGAATGGCCATGGCTGGTTCAAAGCCTACCGCTACTGCTTCGGAAGAGTATGCGGAGAGTATGACGATGCTAAACATTCGATATTTCACCGTAGTGCAGCGGAGGCGACCAGAGAGACAGCATTCATGGACTACTGGGCTCAAACGACCTGATGGACGCGATAACGCAAAGCCGGGAGTCCTGAAGAGAGGAGAACAATAAACACAGAAATTCAGCAGGACAGAAAGGAGACAGTACAGACAATACGGGATAGAAACTGATAGTGATTGTGAAACAATAAGCCACTGGATAGTGAGACCCTCATAGTTTAGGCACCTTACGCCCCCTGGAAGGAGGCGCACTAACTAACCAGGGGTCGCCACTGTAGCTGGGCCCAAGTCCGCGTTGAGAAAATGCCGAGGGGCCTGATCTACCAAAACTTTTTCACTCGCAGCCACGCCCTGTAAAGTGTAAGCAATTGAAGCAATGCCGTTAAGTGATACACCTCGCACTGGGTGCACCCCAAGCCCAGTGGATTAGTGTCATGAATAAAAGGAGGATTGGAAGATGTAGAGCTAAAATATGTTGTAGTAGGGTATCGAAGAACGTAGTAGATATAAATAACGAGTAGGTAGGTCGGTCTCAAGGTTCTGAATAGGACCAAGGACCAAAAAGGATTCAATGAGATCTTGGTACATATAAGTGCATGTCTACCGTTAAGGCCAAAATCTAGACTAGGGCTGCTAAAGTTGAATGTGATTTGAATTTGAGATTGAAATATTAAAGTACACATCAGTGATGATTGTTATAATTTCTACGGTGATAAATTTCGATTTGGATTCTGAACATTCAGCAGTCAATTCCTAACTTGCTTGGTTTTGAAATCTTCGTCTTTGAATCTAATAAAAATTCTTGTTCTTCTTTTGAACTATTGATTACTCATCACACTTCAGTCTCACTCAGCTTCACCTAATGAGTTTTGAACGAATATATGATATGATGTGAGATAAAAACTATACTACACAGACCAAAAGATAAGAATCGTTTACCTACATAAAATTAATGCTTTGGATGAACAAGTCTTTCGTAGAACTCACCAAATTGTTCAACGTTGTCAAAATTTTCCTTCGAATTCCCCTGACGAAGTGCGTGAGAATTATTCCTGGGGGCAGGGTTCACTTTACGCGCATTAATCTCGTCGGTGATCACAAAAGTCGAGTATTGTGTGTACCGTGTCAAGCAAATTGAGAGGATAGCGTCGACTGGGCGAATAACTTCATCGCTAACTAAATGTACATCGTATTTCATCGTCCTATCTTCGTGGCATCAAATTATGCGTGAGGTGAGGACTTTCCACGCGGGTATAATTTGTCCATCTTTAACATGTATATGGATACAAAACAGTATTTTGTCATTTAAGGGGATATTCCAATCTACAGTGTTCAAAATTCCTGTTGTAAATTTACTAAAAATTTATAGTGAACATTATTCGCCTTTGTTATTGTGAATTTACTATACAATTTACTACACATCGTAACGGATCGTGTGTGTTCCCCTTTTCGGTTCCGCTGTATCCTCGGATGGAAGCCATGCTGGCGTTGTATAGACGTTAGAGTTTAAAGTGCAAAAAAATTGTTTTTCGATAAATAAAACTGATACCTGACAGGTTGAGTAGATTCACAAAAAAAAAACCGTGATTCCCAAAAACTGTTCGCCAATTTTTCAAATGATTTACGTTTAATATACACTATGAAGTAAAACTAAAATTCTTCGTGGTGATTTTGGAATTCAGTTTTAGGAAAATCGAAACCAGACTACGATGGAATTCAAAGTTCACCATAAGTGATTCCTGAATCTAGTTACGGGGTATTTGAAATCGCAGAGCGAAATGAATAGGGATGAACTGAGTACCATTAGTAGAGATGTATTCATTCTTTTTGCCATGATACATTATTTATTTAAATAATAAAAAAAAAAAATAATAAAAAAAAAATAAAACCTGATATTGCGTCTCTCTAACCAAGTTGAGCAAAATTAAGAAAACTGGTTGCAAATTTAATGAGAATGCTTAGTAATTCACTTTCAAATACTAAATATTCACTTTTGACAGACTTTTGTGTCGGAAGTAATGGAATCATGTCAACCGCCACAATCCGTCTTTTACTAATGGGAATATTTAGAGGCGGAATCGGGAATCGGTGAAATTCAATATATTTTTATATATTTGTATTCCCATGTCTTTAAAAATAGCACTGTAACGAACATATTTTGACTCTTCAAAATTTTCACCAGCCAAACTCATATTAATTCCACAGTCATCGTAGAACCATGAATAGAAGCTACTATCCAAAGTTAGAACTAACCACTAATCCCATTCTGAATATCACTATATCACTTGCAATTGTCATTTTTTCCGAACGAATATCATTGACTGTACACAAATACAAATTATTTGTGATGAATGTGAAATTTATACGACTATATGCAACTAAAATTATGATGTACGATGTTTTTGTGAAAGGCTCCTCGAATTTATTGGGATTGCCGTCTAGAAATATATTGAGTACGACGAATTCAAACAGAAACAAAGAGCATACTTGATTTCATGAGCATGGTTATTTATTAAAATTTTTCAAACAAAGTTTGTATAGTTTTTGCGACGTGTCGTTTTATAAAATCACAGGTGCACAAATCGTTTCAAAGCGTAGCTTTTTCATTACCAGATACGGTTGAAACAGATATTTTCACTGCCGTCATAAAATGTTATAGCACTTGCAACACGAGGTTTTATCCTTTTTCTCCTTTTCTATTTGAAAAGAAAGGCAAGTGGAAGAAAGAAACTTCAAGCTGCCATACAACCCGTGAAATCTGAAAATTATTCGATACTCGCAGATATGTGAGAACGGTTGGTCGACGTTCGGGCGATTTGAACTGATACTCATTGATGCATACAAATGGGAAATTCTTGTTCTTCGTTCACCGATCGAGTTTTTATTTATTTGGTGGGGAAAGCCGTGCGGTAGAAAATACTCTTTCTGCATCACCTGAACAAATTTCAATAATTTCAAGCCCCGAAAGTCTACCGCCGATAGATGTAGAGTATAAATTTTCACCACAGAATTTCATTCATTTTTATTCCCGCAATAGCAAAAATCATCCGAAATTGGAAGAACATTTTTACCATCGATATTGTATGTGAACTATTCCATGCAAAATGGATTGTTCGAGATTTGAATTGTTTTTGAAATTTCGCCTACCTACCGATAATCTTTATAAGGGGGCTAGATTTTTATGCGAAATGACGAATCGTATTGTAAAAATTAGTCAACATACACGTACCAATCGAAATTTAGGTATCACTGGATCCTTCAGATTATCGTACCCACTTGACGAAAATTCGAAACAACTTGGGACTAAAATTTGCTACTATTTATGTACCAGCTTTGACCCCAAATTTTTTTTTGCTTTCACAGATAAGTGGGAAAATGCGATTTTCGGTGGGGGCGCTAAGTGAACTTTAGATAGCATCCCACCACCAACATCTGGGAGGGACGTAACCAAATCTTACCATCCTAAAAATATAATAAACAATTTTACACCAAGTAAAAAATAATTTCAAACAGAAATAAGCCGCGTTGCTAATCAACAGGAATTCATCGCTATTTATGCTTTGTCGACTTTTCTCCGTCCCGATTTTCATTTCACAGACTTGCCATATCTTCAAAGCCCTCATCTATACAATTCATAAATGTAATATACATAGAATACACGAATTTTTCCGCACAGTATAGAAACGACTTGTTGGTGGTTGAATATTTTCAAAGCACACGAATCGTACATGCATTTCACAAAGCATAGCCACACAATTTGCAGTTTTTCACATAGCGGGGACGAATTTTTACGGTGAGGATTGCAGCCCAAAATCTGTAGTTTAAACGTTTTAGGATCACATAAATCGCACGTGCATCTCGAGTATGAGACTCGATAAGACTGCTCTTTTGTAATAAAATTTCTAATCTTTCTAAATACGAAATACAATTTCAGATAATTCAGTGACAAAGGGAGGGGTCTTTGTATTGGACAGAAGATGACAAGAAGGGGTCAAAAACCCTCAAAATTCGACGACGTAATTTATGAACGTTCCCCAGTCCACGTTTCCTCGCTGCCGAATCTAACCTTTTATCATTTATACTTTCAAATTGTGAACTTGAAATTATCAACAATGTTTTTTCGAAAATGAGTATCACGTATTGTCGAGACGGAGTGTTTTCCATTCACGTCAGAAAAGTTTGAATCGTAGGAACTCAAAAACGGTTGCGCCCGCATTCTTGAAATCTCAGTATTATTCGAATTAGTTGTTCAAGTGCGTACAACTTTTTCCATTGTTTTGAATTGTTTAGGACGCTCTGAAAATCAATGAAACTTAGCGTGCCAGTTATGGCCTGGCGCGATCTTTAACATTGGTTTTTTTCGAAAGCTCTTGATTCTCGAACTTTGATGCATCTTAAAGTTTATCGGACCAAATTTTCCCCGATTTTTCGAACGTCCAGCTCAATGTTTAAAATACTCTCGCTCAATGATTGGCTGATTAATGAAAATTTGAAGAATCAACTTTAGGATACCGCTCTTGAATCTATATTTTTTAAGTATTTCGATGAATCTTGTGGCATCAGGTTTGTACTTTGACGCAGAATTTGACTCATGGAAAACTACCAGCTTGCAAAATTAAAAACATATACTTGCGACGTCTCGTAGATTCAGCTCAAAATTGTACCATTGAAACGATATTCTGTGTTCACGAACTTTTATCACATAACAATTATACCAAATATATTACTTTATTTATTATATTGCACTGAATATATTCTACTGGTTAAACCATGAGAGTAAGTAAAAATTATTATGCCAAAGATTTAGGTTTGTGTTGTTGTAAAATATTGATTTTCTTTTAAAATTTGCTGCATAATTGATTCTACTCAAGAACCTACACATCCAGGATAACTCGCGTCTCTTTCTTATCGCGTTAAGCAATTCTCATTCCGACGAAGAATGTTGCTCGTGAATGTGAATCGAGCACGAGCCAGGCAGTTACCTTTTTTACATCGTTGCTAAAATCACCCATTGTGACGTTATATGCAAAATTGAGAAATTCAGTGAGCCATGATTACCTACGGTTGTTATTGAATAACGAAATTGATATTAAGCCCCCTTAATTAATACTTTGATCTGTTGTTATATCGCAGCAGAGCTGTAACTTTGAGAACATTTTGCCCAGGGTTACGAGCGCAACGGTAGGTACGTGGATATACGTGCAATATGTATAACGAGCCCGAGTAAATTTGTTGGTAACTTTTGTTTTCAGATTTAAAATCAACTGATGAATAGGCAAACGACGATCCTGAATACTCGACTATCGCAGTGTCGATACGCTGGAAATTCCACGTGAAACGGAACAGATTTTGAAAATTTTGGAACTCATATTTTTCAAAACGATCAAGACTTTTTCAGAATTCAAAATACGACCGTGAAGGGAGCAGAAAAGCAGTAGAACGTATAAACACGAGGAAGAAATCAAACAGAGTAAAACAAGTAAATTAAATTCTTTGGGATCCTGCCTTAAAAAAGAAGAAAAGCGAAGAGCGAATGTATTAGATGAATTCAAAGAAATAACAAGTAACAAGAGGAAACAGATGGGTCCGGAGCAGGAAACGCATACTAGTCAATAGAGGAAAGCGTTAGAAGAAGCAAAGAAGAGGATATACGACGTAGAGAAAAACAGCAGTATAGAAGAGATTCCAAGATAGTTAAAAAAAAACGAGAGATGCAAAACGCAAGCGTCGCGAAGAAGGAAAACTGGAGGAAACAGGAGACTCACTTGAACCAACAACGAGACTTTAACAATAAGCAGAAATAAAAGTGAGAAGAAGTAAAAAGGCAATAAAGTAGAAAAAAATGAATAACAAATAATAACTAAATGGAGAAAATTTTAAGCTATGATTGACGTATTAAGATAGAGAGAAAACCAGAAATAAATCATTACGATAATACAAGCAAAATGGAAGATAAACTGAGTGTAGTAAAAAACAAAAACGAAGTATAAAGAATAGTTAAACGGTACAAAACAGTTGTTATTTTTTTTTTATTTTTTGCTAACGTAAATAATATAAAGAAAAGTGGTAGCCCGGTAAGGTGGAAACACCGAGAAAGAAGAAAGAATGAACTTCAAGGTAGAAGATATAGAAAAATATTAGGAAAACCTAAGCAGGGAAAATGCAAACGAGAAGGATGCGAGATACTAAAAAGTAGGATGAACAAAGCGCTGATTAATAGAGAATACGAGAGAGAGAGAGAGAGAAATTTGAGAAGAAAGTGTCCAGTCAAAGAATGTCATGATGCGAAAATAGAACTAAAAAGAAAAAGGGCAGCTTTTATAGAAGATAACGAAAGAAAAAAAGGATAATTTTAAAGTAAAGGAAAATGCAAGGAATTAATAGAAGAGAAAAAGCAGAGGGTGACACAAGAAGAATGGGAAACAGCAAACAAAGACAAAGCAAGAAGAATATTCGGTAACATGAATAACAAACAGAGAGATAGAAGATCAGGAATCTTGATGAATATAAGTGTGAAGACGTGGAGGAAACGTTTTTGAAAAGAAATGAGAGCGGTGGGAAACCAGGCAGAACAGAAAGGTGGAAGAAGGAATAGGAAAAAGAGGAAAAATACTTAATCACAATGCAAGAATTAGAAAATAGGAATAAAAAAGTTGAGCAGAATAGAAAAAAGGGTTAATGCTTGCAGTAATATTAAGAAATACTATTTTTTAGTACGCTGTCTGAGCTTAGTGCGGCAAGAAATTTCGAATGATGTACCCAAACTTTTGGCCGACGGTGTAGTTATAAACATTAAACATAATTCTTTGCTGTAAATTCATTAATTCGGTACAGTTCTGAAGAAAAGAGTTCCAAATACATGTTGGTAAGTTTCGTTCAAATTTCTACCTTGCAATTTGTAGAAATTACATGAAAATATGGACCATCGGTGTTGAAAAAATCTCATAGTAAAATTTTTTTTCCAACATTTTTTCGACGCGAAACAAATTTGCTCAAGAAATAATTCGATTGTGTGAAGTCTTTATTTTTTTTTTTTTTTTTGAAAGTCGCCGTATTGCTCCCTTCAGAGTTTCGATAACCAAAGTTGAGAAAATGATGGAAAGACGACAAAGAAGATAAATTTCAATTCAATTTGGGGGCGATTAAATTATACCCGTCAGAGTCCCTAGATTATTTCTGTGAAATTTAAAGTCGATTAAAGAATTATCAAATATAAATTATACGCTGTTTAAAATTTCCACAGCAAATTCAATCCGGCTTTCCGACCCGAACGTCAAACATTATCGGAACGCATCTGGTATTTCATCGAAAATGATTCTGAGAAAATTACTTTTTTCCCGATTTCTTGGGTGAAAAAGTTTCAATTTAAAAATGTGTACTCATAAAATTTGGCCTGTTCGTTCGGAACAGATTTTCGATCAAAAATAAATTGTGCAAATTCTGAAAAATTGAAGACGAAGATGGAATTCTTATTTCGTATTAAGTCACCCGAATTCTTTATTCATAGAAGCGCTAAACTGCTCTTGTAAGTTTACGAATAAGTTTAGTATAGTTGTGTTTTTTTCTTAATCTTTTTCTTTTCATCTGTGTCTAGTCTACGTAAATCGAATTTACTCTAAAAATCCTCCGAGCTAAGGCTAGCAATGTTTGTTCACGGAGGTTATATTCGAGTAAGCCAGGAAAATAGGAACACGTATTTGATTGTAGTTGCCCCGGCGTCGTGGGTTGAAGTAAATTTGCAACGTTAACCGCATATTGGAAAGAATATATCCAAGCTGCAAAGCTTTTAAATCCCTTAATCCAACTATTTGTATACATTTTATCCTACTTAAAGGGGCGATGTCACGCCATTTTACCTAATTTTGTTCGCCGTGATCACTTTTGTTTGTTAAAAACCGCCGCATATTCAATCGTAATGTTATCATTTTATGCTTCTACCGATAATTCATTCAATTATATATTCACAGAGAATCTTAAAAATATACAAATTTTTCTTCACGTGAAGATTTCGTGACGCGTCAAGAATTGTTGCAGACATTTTTTATAGAAGTTGTGTGAAGTTTTAGAAGATTGGTATACGAATTTCATTGAAAATTGGTAATTTTTACAGTGTTTTTTTAAGGGACCTTTCTGGGGCAATGGAAAATTTTATCGGGAATCCCGAGATGTGAAAAATTCCGGAACTACTGACTTTGTTGTCGATTTGTTTTTTTTTTTTTTTTTTCTTCTTAATGCAATAAGTTTACACTCCAATTACCAAATTTCTGAACGAACGAAAATGAAACCTATAAAACGTGGATCATACGATGTACAATTTTGATGTTTTTCGTTTCGTGGGTCACAAATTGAATCATCGGCCAGAAATCGATTGTCGGATATAAAGTAGGTAATCATGTGAACGGGAACGTCGAAGTTTGGCTCAATCTAAAATCAATTCAGCTCCTCAAAGGTTTCCTGATACCTACTCTGGTATCGCGTGCACAATATACATATATATGAGGTGCCGTTAAAGTCGTGCCAAATGTGCGACGTATTGTTTTTATCGGGTATCGAAATAGAACAAGGGGATAGATTCTCGCGATATCCACGCTGCTCTTTCTCTCGTTTAAATTTCCGATCATTCAGACGCAAGATTGAACTCCCTCATTTTTTCGGTTGCGTTGGACTTTTGCTAGAGTTGCTGCACCGGCACAAACAACAACTAACCAGAATTTTACACGTCCCCAGATCTCCGCTTAATCGCTAAATCAAATCGTGACGATGAGTAAATCATTCGCTTCGCCAGCATTTGTATTTAAAAAAATATAATACCCAATTTTAGCACCGATGTTTCTGTATGTTCACCTTGAGATATTTTACTTATAAGTTAAATTGAAAAAGCATTCGAAGTTTCATTCCTGTTTCATGGTTTCGATAGGGGGAATAGGATTTCCAGCGATTGTTTTGCATGGCTGCCGGTAAAGGCAGGGGTTAGATAAGCGAAAAAAAGGAAAGCCAAGAGAAGATAGAGTTCGAACGCGCTTTTCATAATTATAATTCATTACAAAAGGCTCGGCTTTTCAACCCCCGGGTTAACTCGCTACGCTAAAAACTTATACTCCGAGTTAGAAGAAACGATTTTTCCTGATTTCTCGCCTTAAGGTTACAACTTTATGCCAACCTGTGTGCGTGAAGATATGTCTGTGAATTTAATTGCAAAGTTGTAAAAAATCGCCCAGCATTTGTCAATTTTATCGTAATCATTGCTCTTGAGATTTATTCCGCAAGAGTCGCGAAAATTTCTTTGGATCTTTTGCTGGTAATTTCTATTCTTTGTGTGATGTAAGGTCAATTCGATATTCTGGTCATCATGTGAGATTTTCATAACTTGAGAGATGAATTCAAATCCGACCCGTCATGCAAAACTTTTGATAAACCTTGATCGAAATAATTTCTATTAGAATGTTAGAAAACACGGAAAACTATAAAATCGTTGTTTTTTGTCAATTTTTCGTAAGAAACGATTAAATATCATGCCAAGTTACTATCATTTACAACTACACAAGTTGTAATTATCTATATGAAAATGAAAAATATTCAACTGCCTTAAGAAACTGGAACTAAATTCGGTGAATTTTAGAAAAAGTGTACAAAATTCTACAAAAGATTACGATAACCGATAGTTTTCTACGACAAAAAATGACAAAATTCGCACAACGTTAATAAGATAATTATAGAAAACTGTGAATTCTTACAAGGGTTGAAAACTTACCACTCAAACATAAGGGAATTATATTTTATGGAATTTAGCAGCTTCTGAAAATGAGTTTCTGCAAGATTTCGAAACTTTCACGAGAAAAGCGCGTGTACATATATATATTAGGGTGTGTCATTTTAGGGCGATGTTTTTTTTTTGCTCATCACCCGAAAAGTCTTTAGTTCGAATCTAAAAACAAATCCTCGCGCAATCGGAGCGCTGTCAAAAAATATTTAGACGTAGCTGAACGGCATTCAAGTTTCCCCATTTGATTAACATGGGAAATTTTTTTTTTTTTCCACTATTATTGGTTCTCCCAAGTCTGATTAAATCGTACGGTATTTTCCCTATAGGGTTTTATAGGAAATCGAATTCTCTACAAAAAATGTCTCTTGACTTTTATCTGTAAAATCAAAGGCTTACGAGTAATTGATGTGCAAATCGCATGATGACGCCAAATAAATAATAATCTAACAGCTGAAGTTTGTTATTCATCAAATCCAAGACAACATTTATTCTTATCGACGTTTCTTCATAAAAATTTATCGAAAAATTTGTTATTTTTATAAAATCATTGTTTGACAACAACTCTAATATACATATTTTCGTGGAAAATTAGGTTTGCACATCAATTACTCGTAATATATATTATTTTTGATCGTATTTAGGCTTGAAACATGAAAATATGGACAGAAAAGTTGAAATTCAATATCAGTTTAATCTGTGCATTGGGAAAATAGTTATTCTACTGGATGATTTAAGGAAAATCCCAACTTCGATACGCTTTTCATTCGTTGTTTTAAAATTCGTATCTCAAAAATTTCAGTTTTCCAACCAGTCGACATTTGGTCTTTCGTGATTTTGACCCTCACCCGCCTTTTAAGAAAAAAATATTACAAAATAATTTGATCGAATTGGAACCCTTAATTTTTCCATACGAACACCTGATTTTTTTTAGGTGTGAATAAAGGAGGTCTTAATAGAAACTATAAACGTTTTTCGATCCAAAACTATTTACAACTACGAAATCAAAGTCGTCTTTGCTCTCGCCCTAAAAATAATTCACAGCTTCACACGTATGAAGTGTTCGACCAACATCGTCACCAGAGCGTCTCGCCATTTTTCAATCTAAATCACGACCGCACAGGGACATGATTTTTTAATTTGAATAATATCCGATGAAATTGTACTATCACTAGTACAAAAAAAAAAAAAAAACGAGATATGACAAACTTACCTGAACTATTGTCTGTCACAATGTAACCGTTAACTTTAGGGGGTGGGGGGTGGAATCGATCCGAACCGAGATTCGACCGCTCGCTATGGCTGACTGATAGGGGGTGGAGAGTCGAAACTCTGCCTGAGATTTCTACCCGAGAGTGTAATTTTTTTAAGTGGAAGAAAACGCCCGTCCCCTTGCTCAATCTGACAGTAGGGGAGGTTTGCGATTCCGGCCTGGAT
Source organism: Neodiprion virginianus (assembly GCF_021901495.1). Taxonomy (NCBI): domain Eukaryota; kingdom Metazoa; phylum Arthropoda; class Insecta; order Hymenoptera; family Diprionidae; genus Neodiprion; species Neodiprion virginianus. The sequence goes on along the minus strand of NC_060878.1, from coordinate 24,986,426 downwards.
CTAATAAACCCCCCCTCCCGCTGGAGTAATCGGATTAACGATTTGCATAATTGGCGATCAGAAAATCGAAATTCTCACGGTATAACTTAGTTAGTTTTCAGAACGAACGGTGTAAAAAAATATTATACCCCCTTTTGTCACTAGAATCGCATTTTTGGTGGTTACGACCTTGTGCCATTAGACACGCGAACTATGAAACAGTGTTTTTTAAATACCTCTGGATAGTGTATCTCTCTCGTAAGAAAAACTTACCGAATGGAAGCACAGTACTTGGCGGACAGAGCGGAACGTCATTGAAAGACTGTTACACTTTATATCTTTTGAGTATGATCTTGGCGTATTTAGACAATATCTATGGCATATATTGTTGAATTCACCTTTATATGAATAGGTGATTCTTAGAAGCAAAGACTAATTGTTTGTTTTTTTGAACACCTAATTCTGCAATATTATACAAATGATTATATCTGTGGTAACGTTTTATGTATGAAAGAAACGATGGCGGAAAAGCAAAGGCGTGGTGATTTTCATTGGAAATTATACGAATTACTCACGTCGGAAAGAAATATATTTCTGTAATTAAATAAAAACCGTTGTGCAATTCCTTTTCTTGCAGGAAAGGTGTGCAATTTTTTTTTCTGGTGTCGGAAGAAACCAAAGTTCTTTGAAATTGATAAGATATGGAAAATGAACTTTATTTTGACTGATACGAAATTCAGGCTATTATTTGCTGTTCTTTTATTATATCCATCTTCTAATAGGTGTAAAAAATTTTCTTACATTCTACGAGATTTCTCTAAATTTTTTTAGATTTTAGAAAGTGGGGTCTTTTTTTGAATTTTTAAATCGTACTTCAGACTGGGTCGAAAAATTCTGAAAAAATGACGATTGCATTTTTCGTTACGTACTTTCCTACAGAAAATTATAAAGACAAACTGAGACATCGACGTAGAATCTTGATCGAGCTGTCATGGAATACCCCATATGTATATCTTCATGTGTTGCATATTTTGAACGGTACATTTTTGAACGTAATTAATAAGTTGTGCAGTCGTATTCAACTAATCGCTCCATTTTACGATTATCTACAATTATCAAATTGGATCGCTAACAAAAAAAAAAACCTCTTTTGGATGTAAAATATTTAGTCTATTATATGAATCTTTTTTATTCATTGAAATTTGACTGATTATCGATGCGATGAAACATATCGGATTTCTTGCGTCCGGTGCAATATGTGCGGATTCGTGCAACGGACCTCACGAGATTAAAACCAAAGTGCAAATCACGGTATCGACGTTACATCACCTCGAGCAGTAACATACATGTACCTATAGGGCGTTAAATGTCATATCGACCTGGGTATAAACTTTGACCTTTCTGATTTGACTCACGATTTTTTATACGATTGTTTTGACACTTAAAAGCGCATTCTTTCGAAATTTTTCGAGTCCGTGGAATTTAGTTACAATTTTTGATGATGACCATATTGATTGCCACAATTTGAAAATCTGAAATAATTCTCAAATATCAAGTGTCAGAAATATGAAAAAGTTCTTATAAATCCAGTGTTGCGTGTACAAATTTTCAATCAACAGACCACGGTGACTCTTCCTTCTCATTGGAGAAAATTTTGTAATTTTTGTAAATTTTTATTCGTAATTTTTCTTGCGTGAAAAAGAAGAATCCGCCATGAGTTGCTGATTGAAAGGTTGTATATATACCCTGAATTTTTAAGAATTTTTAAAAATTTTTAAATTATGCCGAAAAATATGCTTATTTTTAAAAATGGTAAACAATTAATCAGTTTGGAAAAATTTGATAAAAATTTCAAAAATCTGGTGTTACGTATAAAAATATTTGAAGTATTTCCGATTTTAAATTGTGCTGATCAATATAGTCATTTTGAAAAATTCTAGCTGATTGCAAAGAATTGTTAAAAGTCCGAAAAAATATAAGTACTTTCAAGAGTCAAAACAATCGTACAAAAAGTCGTAAGTCAATTCGGAGAAATCGAGTCCCAGACCCAGGTCAATTTGACGTGGAATGCTCCATACATGTATACACACATCCCATCTCACGGACCACATGGTGAAATTGCAAAGCTCCAGAAATTTGTGTAGGCGAATGGAAGGGCGAACCCCCGACCCTGGTATTGAGAAACGAGAAATTTGTTTATTTTTTGCCGCTTGAGAGGGTGGAAAGTAGAATGAAAAGAAAAAGTTTACTGCTGGTAGCAAAATGGACGCCGTACCTCCGTCGAGCAGGGATAGAGGAAAACTGAGAGAGAGAGAGAAGAAAATCGTTATCGTTAATTTCTACTGGTAAAGTTTCTCACCCTTGCATACATACACCTGTAATAACCCGAAGGTCGTTTATTCCCAAGCGGTAAGGAATAGATAGCTGGTTCGGTTTCGCTTTTGGAGGTTAGGATAAGGGTTGAATAAATAACTCTAGGTATGTTTAGAATATAAATTATATGTTTATTGTAAGGAAGTCTACGGAACAGTTGAAAGGAGGTGTGCTATTCAAAGGATAGGTTAGTAGAGTCTTGGGACGAGTGAAATGAAGCGTTGGGGAATGCAAAGAGCAGAGTGCAGGATCAGGATTCTAGGAATGTAAGGCGATAGTCAGGTGGAATGGAGTCTATTAGATAGGAGAGACGAAGAATGAGTCGTGACTCCGAAGAGAGACTGAGCATGTTTCACACCCATTCGTACTTTTTTTTTCCTTTAGGTCATTGGTACTGCAAATTTTCGCCATTTTGATGAAAACTTAGAATTTTTTTGAGTATCCGAATAACGATTTTTTTTAAATAACCAAATATACCGAGTCAAAGAAATCATTCGGCTCATGTATGTATGTTTTGGTCGAATATAATTAACACTGTTGTTGCTCAATCGACGATAGTAATTATTGGACTGTCGACATAATTTTTTGACTGTACTTCTGCTAGGTTACAATCCTTTCTATTGTATAACCTGCATTCCTAGATCACGACGAACTTGAAACCTCGTATGATTCTTTTCCTATGTACACATGTGGACAGTGATTCTGGCACGGCTAACTTTTCGGCCCAATCGGTAACGTTGGCAATGCAGAATCTGCCCGCAGCGCTACCGCCGGCCGAATTTTGCATTTTTGCGTTATGCTATGTTTACGAAGATTGAGAATATTTCACGATCGAAACCGGCCGGTGGTGGCGCTGCGGGCAGATTCTGCATTACCAACGTTATCGACTGGGCCGAAAAATTAGTCGTGCCAGAATGACGGTCTATATGTGTACAATAAACGAAATTACCAAGAAGATCTGTGATCTGAGGGTTACTTTTGAACTTAAGGAATCAAATATTTTGAATATATTATAAGAAATTTGTAGATTTTTAGAACTTGATTGAAGTACAAAATTATGTGGGTTGAATGTGGACCTTAAATTCGCTGTGTTTCATTGTTAGAAGTATTTTTTAAAACTAATAAATGAACTCCGAAATTGAAGGACATTTACGAATGACTGACAGGAATCAAAATACTATAGTGAAGATAATCAAGTCGAATTGCATTGATAATTTAGATTTCACATACTTCAGTTTCCAATAATGTACAAGCAATTGAAAAGCTTCGAGGATACCTTCAACTTTCATGATTCAATTAAGACTATTTTTTGAACTAACCATCTACTTCCATATCGAATCTACGTTCCACTTAATTCTTACCGTGATATGAGTTTTCCAAATCACGACAATTACAATGTGTATTATTTATTCATGAAATATGCGACGAGCAACTTTAAATTTCTTTCAAACCTATAACTTTTCAACAAACTTAATGTAATCAGATACCTCCTATGTTACTAAAAATACGTATAAGGTTACCCTCGAAACAATACGAAATTTTACGAATATTAAAGAGAAAAATAAAATATCATTGTCGAATGCAGAGAAATGATAGGGCACGTAAGGGAAGCTCAAAAATTCTCCGAGAATTTTTTACATTATTAACTTAGCAATATTTCTCCGCAGTTAGGAGTCTCACTACCCAAAATTATGCAAAGATATTTCAGTGGAGTTATTTACGGAAAAAAATTTCAACAGGCATGAAGATTTCGTATAATTTATACGGTGGTTCTAAAGTAAATTTTGCTGTTTTCCTAAGTAATAATTCACGTTTCATATTGCGGCTAAGAAAAGGGCATATTCACTGTGGATCTAAGGTGTAATTTAACAGAAACCATTGTGCGGCATGAGATGTAAAAAAGAGAAATGCCCAGTGAAAAATTAACTAGTTTTAGTTAAATCTGTTCAAATACACGCATTTTCGGAGATTTTAATATCTTAGTGGTTTTCTCAAATGGGCCTCTTCAATCTATCGATTCATTTTCACGCGTGTTTTGTGAATGCTTCGAAAAGTCGACAAATATTAATAATATAAGTATGGGAATACTTTCATCCAACACTCTGTACGCTTGGGGGTGTTCAAAAAAATGTGCCTTACCAAAAACAGTTTTTGCAAGCCAATATACATCAACGATTATACGGTCCCGAGCATAGAATTTTCTTGATTCAGAGTTAAAATATTAAAAATATCACATAAATGACCCTTATCAAAACGGATTCTATTAACGTCAATTAGACATTTTTTATTGAGGCTTAGAATTAAAAGCTACTTTTTTATTTTATTTTCAAACGAAGTGATAATAATCTGTTTGCTTTTTATTTTGAAGGAATTCCTTCTGGGTATGTTCCCAGATGGATCTTACTTGCAAAGAAGTTCGTAGAGAAATGACGTTTTTCCGATTGGTAGGTATAAGCAAAATGCGACTTCCCAAAAACATAAAGCGCGGTAAAGTTTCGAAATGAAGTCACAGAAGAGTACAGAATAGATCTTAACGTTTCATAAAGTGCGTCTTGAAAAAAAAAACACACATATTTGTATACAGATACGGATTTACAGCAAAATTTTCACAGACGAAAACAATGCAAATTTTTTTCCTGCTATCGGATATCACTTCAGACTTCTTAACCCTCGTATATTTTACCGGTTTCTAGTTTTTTGCAAATTAAGACCATCGGAGGCTCGGATAAATGGGACGAGTCGTCCATAATTAAAGAAGTTCACTGACGTATATAGGTACATATCCAACTTGCTTTCACCGGGATTGGTTTGATTGGCAATAAAACAACGGAGTTCGCCATGTTGTAAGTAACGGCTAAAGCTCTTCCAGCCAGTCGGCGAGTATCGATAAAGTAATCCCCCGATGCCAACGATTCGCCAATTATTCTAGTTACGGGGATCCCCCTTTCGTACTTTTCTCCTCTCGTTCCAGCTTGAGATTTAGCAATTACTTTTTTCCTTCTTCTTCGTCGTTATATTTGAGTGGAGGCAGTACGTGATAGCCTGACTTATTCAAGGCTAGTTAACTGGATCTGCCAACAACTAGTCGGATCGAAAATCCGTAACCTCAAAACATTGGAGATGTTGGTGGTTTGTGTTGCCGTTAGCCGTCAACTTGCGCAATGACATCCACCGGCTGATTCCTTGGATACGAAAGAGACAAGGTCGATACATTGATAGATTAATGTCCAATTGTTTAATGCAACGGGCCTAGTGATCTCCAATTTTAATTACCCAGAGAAATCATTGGGTGATGCCAGAAAAGAATAAGAAAATACCGAGCTTGAAACTAGATTATATCGTAATGAAAAAACGGCGACTACCCTTCCAGTTTTGAATTACAAATATATGGTCTTAGAAAATGAGGGGAATAGGGTGGAGTGTTCGCGGAAAAAGTACGTAAGAGTGTTAGCGAGGAAGGGAAAGTCCAGAATACATGTGATGCAAGGACAACGTTGGGCATGGTGATAGGAAGGGTTCGTAGGTATAAGGGAGGATTAAAAAGAGTGATTAGTTTCAAAAGTGGAGGTGCGAATATTCGAAAATATATGAATATAGAAATGCATGAAGAGAATGAGAACAACTTATTGTTAGCAAGGTATTCAATAGATCGTATTGTGGCGGACGTAACACACGCTATATTAGAGAATCGACTACATTAAGTTTTAAACCACAATTTCCAGGCTTCATTATTCGGAAGTGGATAAAAAAATATCCCTAGCTGGTGAATATTCATTATTTGGAAACATTTGTTTATTCCATTCATCAGACTTCTCGCAACTGAATACTCAAGAATGCGCATTGGATGCTACAAAATGGAGGACAAATTCATTGCCATAAAAGACAAACCAGATGATGGAGTGTCGTTTGTTAGCCAGCGTCGTGGTGAAACGATTTCCCAGGCGTGAATGCAAAGTAACAAGTTACGAAAGAACTGGATAGTAAGAAAAACTGAGTAAAATTTAAAAAAATAAATCGAAGGGTAAACAGGGGAAAAGCGTCAGGTTGGATGGGCTACTTAGAAAAGCTCGAGTCTATTCTAATCAATGTGAACCTCCCCTTATATTAGATAGTCATTTTTGGTGCTTGAGTACGGCGCTCTTCTCCTTTCATAAATTATCAATAAGCTGGTTGAACAATCTAGGTACCGGACCGACCTGAAATTTTTTATTCCAAATTTGCAACATCTGCTGTGCTCTATTATAAGATATCCATCACTTTGTACCCGATAGTAACAATTGAATCGACAAAATGGATGAGGGATTCTCATTACGTCGTTTCAGTGACTCTGACAGAATTTAGAAAGAGTGAAAAAACAGTTTTTCTTTGTGTTAAAAACCATGAAAATAGCCACCCACAAAAATACTTTCTTGCTGTAGAAGATATTGACATCGATGTTTGTTGCCAAGTACATCGTTTAAGCATAAATTAATATACCCATACGGAAGACTACTGCATTGATTTACTTCGAATTTTGTAACCTCTTCATAGACGAAAATTAACAATCAAAAAAACTAGTCGTAAAACGAGAAATATTCGTAATCATGCATCGTTGCATTTTTTATGACTGAAATCGAGTGATTTTGTCGTCAAAAATCGAAAGTTTCAACTAACAACACCCACCATTAAAATTTGGTCCCAAATCGAGATTTCGAAAAACCAATCATACAAAAACAGCATAATTTAATATACAAAATAAATATCAGTCATTTTATTTTCAGATCAAAATCTGAGCAAAGTTAGTAATTGAAAAACTGGTTTTTTTCAAGGACCTACGGAAGAATGGCCAAATTATGTTTATTTTCGATGCTTCTCATTAAAGATCTTACATAATGTACCTTTCACGTATTTATTTAACACTCGTAGAAGATCTCGGAGTTTAAAGAAAAAATATCAAAAACAAACTTACTTTCCCCTCTAACTCGTAATGACCACTTACCTCTAGCTTATTGGGATCTTGAGATGATCGATTTATCATAGAATCTCTCATACGTGTATCCATCGATTAGAATTACACAGGCGCCCCACGGAGGTGACAAAGTCGTGGAAGCAGTCACCGCATCTTCCCGACAATGGCGTGGATTTGATATAATTACCAAATTTTGGCAGCGCTCCTAACTCGTGAGCGGCATTTTCATTTCATCCCCGCCGCACGTTCGTGTGGGTAATTTCGTTACCGAACGATGACGCGTAGCTAGTCGCTTGACAGATTACCCCACCTCGGCACGTCACCCTCGCTCAACGTCTTATCCGATTTTTGAGATATCAGCATGGAAATTATACTCCCGTAATCCTTATTACTCCTGTAAGTATTCCTGGGCACGTGGCTGTTCGAAAAGCAGCAAGAACATCGGGATAGCGGATCTCAAATTTCGTGTTTTTCTTAAGAATCTTGCAGGCTTTTTCAAGAAATTTTTTTTGGTGTCCATATTGTACCCAGTTCGGAGTGAAAAATCAGCGACAAATCAAGTAGTATAGCAAGGAGAGTTCTACACGCAGATTCCTGTTACCGACACTTACCGACATTCTCCCCAGACTCAAACCCTTCTCCACGATGACGTCACAGTCTGCCGTACCGACTTGAGGTCAAAAACGTGCAACCTTACCGACAGTTGTATCGGTCGACGGTAAAAATCGCGGAAAAAGAGTTTGAGTCTGGGGAGGATGTCGGTAAGTGTCGGTAAGGCTGCACGTTTTTGACCTCAAGTCGGTACGGCAGACTGTGACGTCATCGCAGAAAAGGGTTTGAGTCTGGAGAGAATGTCGGTAAGTGTCGGTAACAGGAATCTGTGTAGAACTCTCCTTGCTATACTACTAAATCAATTCGAGAAACTTTCAAGAATACGTTTTACCGATTTTCCCTGGATACTTCAAGACTTTCTTTCATTATTTCACAATTTGTGACAACATATACTTCGATCTCATCGTTTTTGTAACATTTTTCAAACTTACATTTTCGGACAAATTTCACGTATTCGGATGAAGAAAATGCGAATGAAAAATGAGACTTGGGAAATACGACACGCTTGCTTTTACACGAGAGAAATGAAAATTGTATAAAACAAATGAGGAAAAGAAACTGTAAATGAGTTTGAAAATGGAAATGAGTTTTGCAATTGATTGGATAGTCTTGTTTTCTTGAAGAATTTTCCCCATGTGGGCATTTGAAAGCAAGTCACCCGACTGGTGTTTTTTTGAAAACTTGTAACGCTTAATGATGTATTGGCTGTACATTCTCAACCGAAAATGAATCTCTCATCGACAATATTGAATACTTTATGATAAGATAAAAATCTTATTGCTGACTCTAATTACGTCATTCCTGGTGTCATAATAATTTTCAAAGTTTTTAAAATTTTCGACTTAACATTTTATAAAGTTGACCTACGCCAAATTTTAAATAATAATTGACCAATATGTATTACTTTGAAAATTATCTCGTTATATTTCCGCTCTTTAATTGTTGGCGGATCATCCTGTTTTGCCTTTTATTCTGCGATGCTCGTCTGTTCTTGGCTCCTTTTTCATCCAACACACATCTTCAGATAAGATGTGGGCAATAAACTAATTAATTTTCGTTCTGAAGAGGGCCCCCACTCGGGCCGAAACGTTAACAACTATCCGATTGTTTTGCTTTCAACGACATCGATAACCACGATCAACATTCATTATTATTATCATTCAAATTGAATTTTCTTATTGTTATTGATTTTTTTCAGATTTTTATCTTATCATAAAGTATTCAATATTGTCAAGGAGACTCACTTTTGGTTGAGAACGTATAGCTAATACCTCTTTAAGCATTTTTGAATGAGTCAGTATCCAAGATCGGCAATTGAAATTTACGAAACTCAGAAGTTTGCAAAATCAAAGATGGCTGATTCAAAGAGTTTTCAAATGAGAAAAATGTTTCCTTGAGTAATAAACCACTGGAATAAGATCCCAGCTTCATTTATTCCAATATCCAGTGTAATTCTGATTCATTTGTATTATTTTAAATTTTTTCTGTTCGCATTTAAAAAACTTGCATATACCTCAACTATTGATATGCGTTTATAACGGAGTGTGAAATTATTTCAATAGGAAAAAATTCACGGTATACATATGCTTGTGCCTTGAGAAGAGTAAATAAATATCCTCATTGCTTTCCTGGATCGGACTAATTGTGAAACTTTGGATGCTGTGAACCACGGTAAGCTTCTACGGAAGTTGAACAGAGTGGACGTTAGAGGTATTGCTCTAAAAAGGAGACCTTACAGTCCGTCGCTCACCGATTTCAATGAAACTTATGTCTCGTGTGGGCCATGACTCAAATTTCAATTGCCCAAAGCAGAAACTCCGAATGGACAGCCGTTTCCGAGAAAATCAATTTCAAGTCTACGTACTATTTCTTCTTTTTTTGATTTTTTAGTCCATTCTTAACTCCTAGATTACTTACATTATAGATTTATGAAAATTATACGAATGGTTAAGCATTTAATTAGTATTTTTTTCCCAAAAACACGCTTTTCAACATTTTTTTTTTTTTTCAATATTACGTACGAAATTAAACAAGAATTATTTTCGACATCTTTCATTTAATTTGTAATATAGTACAGATTAAAATTGAGAAAATTTTCACGCGGTCATTAGAAAATGCAGTTACAATTCTTAGCAATGAAAATCACTGTTCCGTCGAAAGATAAGATAATATGTAAAAAAAAGCTTCTGGGAGAAACCAATCGTTATTACAACAAACTAGCTATCACATAGCTAAATGACTTCCGTAATTCCGGGATCTAGACTTTCAGGACGTAGTCGACGTCTATAAACCTGACACGACCACTCGAGCATAATCGATTCAGATTTATACAGGCAATTAGTCCTCTTTCGTTGCTAATTAGTTGCCATACTCCGGAATTTGTCGCTGCTGCCGTTTCCCTGCAATCGTCGGCAATTCTGGGTATTAAAAAAGTTGGAAATACGATGAAAACGTGAGACTCGGAGGTAATTTTCAATATGCTATATTTTATTGCCAATGAATTGCTCGTGGCTTAGAGTACTTAAAAAAAACCCTTAGCCTGATTTTAACTCACAACTCTCGATTTCTGTGGCCCAAAAACTGAAAATTGACCAAACAGCTGGGCAAAGTGTATGAAATTACATTCTTTCAGAACTCAGAACAGAGTTGCGCCTCGAGCAACGTCTTTCAGAACTTGTTGCTCCATCCCTTTCCACGAAAAATCACCCCTAAGACCCTTTTACGGATCTTGGGCCGAATAAATCAGCACACTGTGAAGAAAACTATTGATTTATATCGCATAATTAGACTGCTTGAAAAATAGCTGTCGATAGATTTTACTGCTGAATCTCATTCCGTGAAAAACCACCACTTAGTCGCTTATTTTGTTGCGATGGCCGAACGCTTTAGCATACCGTGACAAAACAGTTCACTGAGAGAAGAATTAACCGGAAATATAACTACCCGTATACAAATAACGTTTTGATGATTGAATTCACTAATGGATGATAAAAACTAAATAAATTTTAACTATTTTCATTCAGTAGTTTCAACAGCGACCAAGCTTTGTTATAAGTTGAAAACAGGAACTTGGTTTTGAAGAACTTACTGATGGAAGGTTTAAGGGCATGAAAAATTCACGATTAGAACAAATTTCGAATCTGTAAATTGTCATAAATTGTGTAAAATACACTGCCGGCCAAAAGTTTGGGTACACCAGTTAAGATATCTTGCCGCACTAAAAAATTAGAGAGTGTACTCAAAAATGAAGGTAATGGCCGGCAGTGTATTCGTTGTGAATAATAACTGCGTCTATAACTGTAGTGAACATCGTTGTGGCAATAATTTTAATTTAGGGTATGTCAGAAACTTCATACAGAACCGAATGTGCGTAACTGAAAATATTTGCTGACACAACTATGCAACGTTTAGTTACTCCAGCTGCAAAAAAAAGTCACTATTTGGCAATTTTACAGTGAATTTGAAGTGGTAAGTTTTTGAAATATGAATTTCTTTTGTCTTGTTATAATTTACTGCAATTCAGACATTCCTAAAATTGAGGAATAGCGATTTCTTGGAAACGTGCATTATTACGATAATGTCATTAACTTCAACTTCGTCATTTACAGGTAAATCCGGCTATATATCGCTACATATAGCTTCTTTTTTCCTTGGCAATAGATCTTCTGATATGATCGTATACGACTTTAAGTTTCAATACATGTTCACGTCCGGAAATGTCGATGAAAAATCAAGTTTTGATACATACAGCCAGATATGTCCGCATGTGGTTTTGTATATGACTGCGAAATATTTTCTAATATAGAAATGTATGAGAAAATCAAGGTATATATGTCCATATCAGATCATATAAAATCATCCCTGGTGAAAAAAAATTCTGCTACTTATTAATCAAGAATAAAAAAAATTTGACTAAAAATAATTTTTCCATTGTCCGATCGGGCCAATTTTCATATCGTGCCCATCAGGAAATTTTTTCATGAGATGTATCTTCATATTTCCTCGTGTACGAGCTGATACGACCATAGAGAAGCATCCATTGTTTAACTTTTCGTACATGATCAGATATGATCAATCCACATATGATCAATGTGATCATATCCGATTATTTTTTCTTGAGTCCGCCGGAGCTGACAATCAAATACATGGAGTAAAACCGGCAAGTAAGTGGCATAAATTGTGGATTCTCTTTCATGAAAAAGTTCAATATTTTGCTTCGAGTTCTCGAAAGTGCTTTATAACTTCACAATGAACGTGAATCGCAGTCTGCTTCATTAATTGTGTTTTCTATATACTTCTATATACCCAGGAGAGGGTACAGAAATTACTTATTTATTAATATCAATTAGCATCCACGTTTTCCACGTACGTAACCCGACAGATATACCTTATATGTATATAATTAGGTTTGCAGGAGAAAGTACGTCGCTGAGCTCAGCATGCACTGTGGAACAAAAATCACTCCAGAGCACAAAGTGCGTCGCAAATCAAAAGTCGGAACATCGATGGCGGACAAAGGTCAAGAATCAATAAAATCTGCCGAATGTCACGAGTGTGCGGTGACTGATGGTATGTACAAAGCTATACGTTTCGGCATAAAATATGTGTGAACTATCATCAATTTAGTATCTTATTTGGCGGGTGGATGCACGCACGCTATCGCCTCTTTCATGTGGGTTCACCGAAGAAGCGTAGATCCGGCACCTACAGAAGTCAGCTGATACCGGCAAGAAGCGAAGGACAAAGGTTGGAATGTACAGAAAACTATGCTCTCATAGAACAACGCATTTTGTAAACAATCCATTAGCTGCGTGACACATAATGCAAACGATGTTCGCCATTCTGTATAACAAATGAGTTATCGTACAAGTATTTGTTGGCCTTGGTGTCTCCTTTCTCGGCCTTGTAACCTCAAAAAGTTGATTGTATTGTGTTCTGTGCGAGCTAGTCCCAGGTCTGTTCTTGTTCAGTTTCTGTTCATTCATTTATCATTATAGGGGTTGGAAATTTTTGTGCTACACAATGCAAGCTGTAAGGTCGGCAGATGATTACTTGAACACTATTCATGGTTTGAATACATTCTTCAAGACATAACTCTGAGTGAAAACATGTATGAAATGTACAGTGCTCTGTTTTACGTAGTCTATTTTTCTATCTATCCTGAACATTAAAACATTCCTTCTATATTATAGATGCTAAAAGCTTCGACTCAAACAGAATTTGTGTGACATGCGCATGGACAGCTAGGATCAAACACCAGCATCGAGAGACTATTTACTTGAGGAATTAGTTAAATATCACTGGAAATCACTGCAATTCGAAACATAGTTTAATATTAAACATCACTTGGAAATAAGTAATACGTCGAACATCTTCGAACGTTTGAGAACCACTTGAAGGCTAGTGAAATTTAAATAATTCTTTAATATTAGAAATCATCGAGAAATCACTTGTCAGTCGTTGATATTTTCAAAGCGTGTTGCCCCTTCGACCATCACCGTAGAATCAGTCCACAGATTTCTTCGTACAACTTTAAAGTGCATCAAAAGTAGCTTTATAATATCGGTTTAGGAAAATTTGGAACTTTCGCACATTCGGAAATTGAAGTCGAGTTTTTCAGAAAAATTATAGTGTTGATTTTCATGTAATTAAGTGTTGGTCTCTTTAAAATAAAACTTCACAGGATTGAAGTTGGTTCCAACGTGTCTACTCTTGATGTTGTATAGCTTTCAACGATGAAGTCTTGTACTATGTGACTTTTGTTATCTAAATCTTTTATTTCACAGTGTCTGATTTAGAAACGAGATTTACCTTGAGTTTTGATCGATAAACTTTAATCAAAAACTCAATTTGATGTTGATATCCAGATTCCGTGATAAATATTTGAATAATGACGGAAACTTGGGTAGCTTGAAACTCTGCAAATAAACTTGATCGATCGAAACTTGAAGTATACGAAGCGATATACGTAGCACTGAGTGCTCAGTGTATCGAACATAGTCAGGTGGATAAAGTCGAACTAACAAAGTATATCTTGCCAATTGAATTTATTTTCCGGGACACCGCACAAATAAAGTTTCGAACAAGCAAAGTCAGCAATATAAATCTCAGCACAAACTTATAAATTTCATCGAAAGAATTGTTTCGATACAATATAAACAATATAACGAGCTGATAGTCTTGCAAAACCTAAGATTACATTCATGTAATCAGGTAAACTTGGTTTGACTATATATAGCACCTTTGAACCAACTAGATGCTGCAATGAAACTATCTTAAAATAACCATGATTTTTTGCCAAAACAATTCTCTGGATTTCGAAGTTATCAATGTCTGACAAAAGTAGTTTATACATAAGACTAAGGAACGAGTGACAAATAAATTTATACAAAAAGTTGTGATATCCTCCCAAAAAGCACTCCTGGTGCAAAAACATTTCACCAAGTATATTAAAAATGTGTCATCTCATCCTTTATCAAAAAATATTCAAATCACATACTACTGTCAAGTACATGTCTGTTGATTCTCAATAAAAACATGATTGAAACTTGACCCTTAGCTTCTACATCTATCTGGAATCATACCACTGCCACACTGGGGTCAGACTGACCCCAAACTTTTCCCATTTCAAATGAAAAATAAGTATAAAAAGTAAAGAAAAATACCTTCAGAAATAAATCAAATTCTACCATTATTGCTTCATGTGAGTCTCATACCTTGAAATAGGCCCGCCAAGTTTTCTCTGCTTTGGATTTTCAATATTTTTACGTTCGGAATCCTGGTCATTCTGATTTTCGGTTTTTCTGATTTTTTTACACCCACTCGTTGTGTGAGTATATTTCAATTTTTCCAAATTTTACTCTATCGAAACTTTATTTTTCACAATTTTCATCTATCGTAACTTGAATTTTCGATATCTCGCATTTCGGAACCTTGAGCCGTCGGGTTTCTGACCATTCGAACTTGTTGATTTGTAAAAGTTTGATTTCTTTACTTCAAGTTTCACCACCAAATAATTAGGAATCAGACGCTTTGGGAACTTTTGAAATTCGGAACTTCAACCCTGCGCCCAAAAACTTTCCACGATATTTAAAGTCGGCTCAATTGTACAGAATTTTGTACTCCGCCAAATAATTCCCAGTATTATCGTCGAATCGATCCGACGTTCATTCATCGGTAGAAAAATTCATCAAACAAAATACCATAGTAATGAAATTTCATACAAATATTCCTTCAGGAATTGGCTGTTCAAGTCGCACGCGTGTTCGTCGAATAAAAGAGTTGTTGGAGAAATAACTAAACGGCGGACACGTTTGAATCCGTTTGTTTTTCAATGTTCGTACGTCATACGAATCTATATATCCGCATATCTGCGTCGCAATGCATCAAACAGCGGCGTACATTCGATCGCGCCAACGTTATCAAATCGTTTTCGAAACCATCCTATCGAAATAAATGACACATGCGGGTGGTGCATATCACTGAATGATAACAGTGCGTAACAATGAATTCGGAAGTAGGGCGGAAGAGAGAATGACGGCTGGGGCGACAAGAGGAGCGTAAGTCATTCATATTAATGGCGACGCCTTGATATCCGGACCTTGGACTGTAAGAGGTTTTTTTTTTTTTTTTCACAAAGCTTCCAAACGAAAAATCGCTGTACCTTCGCGTTTGTAATGGACAACAGAAAATCTATCCTGCTGCATGATTTTCAAAAATGAATTTCAGAAAATTTAGACACGGAAAACTTTTCGCAGACGACCGTTATCGGTTTGTAATTGTGATGTTTCATGATCTTGTAGCTTTTTTCTTCAGCTTGTGGAACTGCAGTGACAACTTTTGAAGAAAGTAAAAATAACGAGTGTCGTAAAGTTCACAGTTTCGCCCGAGCATAGTGATTTATTTGAAACGTTCTTAATACTGTAGTGGACTCGGTGGAAGAAAGAAAATAACCGTAGGCATATCCGGGGAAGTTGGGGGACATTGAGGCGAATCTGTTGGTACTTGCTATCTTGGTTAATAAACTTGTGCGAGAAAATGGAGATAAAACAAAAATCTTAGAAAGTATCTATGAGACAATCCAAGAAAACTTTGACAAGTTTCCGATTCTCGGTCTTTCCAATTTTCGAATTGGTTTTCCGTATGAAAGTCCCAAAGTACTGAACAATTTTTTCAGAAATTTTAGTGATTTAGTTTAAAAGTTATGATAATTCCAAAATCTGTACCTTCGGAAGTCGTTTGTATTTCGAACGATTCTAACTCGTTACCGAAACGTCAGATGGAAAAATGTCTTGTATGAAAAATCTGTAGAGTCCTTATTTTTTTTTTTTTTTTTTTGTTTTATTCAATTTTTTATAACGATAAGGTTCAATGGCTCCAAAAAAAAAAAAATTGGGTTCCAACGATACCTCGTTTCAATTTTGCGAAACTTTTTACAAAAAATTCTGTGAATGAACGTAAAGTTCTCAGAAGCCCAGCAAAGATGGGCCGAAATTAAATTACGGCATTACAATCATTTCTTTATATTTCGCACTACCGCCATAAAATTTACGGATATTCTCAGGTTACATTCTGTACAAAAATATTTACAATATTAAATATCAAATTTAACTGTTTAATTAGATGAATAAACGAAATGAGAGTAGGCGTCAATGGTTAAGATTTATACCCTTAAATCGGAGCGATTCGAGTTTAGTTGGGAATATTACATACCTAGTGTGATTCAACTGGAATTAGCATTCATGACATTTGTACCAAAACACCAGTAGGAATTAAAATCGATTTCTTCTAATCTCGGAAATTAACCATTAAGTTACTAATAATGCCATATTTTGCATTAATGTAAGACAATTGTCCCTGCACGTAAAAGACATCATTCCATCTTTTTCAGGGATGTTATACCTATAAACTGATGCAGAATATTACATTGTTCCATCTATTTCTGTATTTTTCAATGAAATTTATCAATTCGCAACGACTGGTTACGTACGCATTATATACACGTGAATCACAGAGGGTGCAGAAAACTCGAGGAATAAATCCATAATTTTAATGTGACCTCCTAATCCTGGGCACTGGGCACGAATCGATACGAATTTACCTTTTGTAGTTAAAAGTTTATTTCGGTGTGAACACATCGGTGAATTTAAGTTTGACCCCAAAAATCTTCAAAATGCTGATCCATGAAAATGAATACAATAAGTGCAGTGAGAGAATCCGCAATATTGAATTCTGATTATTTCCCAGGAAAATGTTTTTGACTGTGAGATCAACGTATCGTATCGTATTGCTATCAATTTCGTCAGGCTGTTTTTCTGTTTAAAACACACGCTACTGATATCCTATCCCGTTTGTCAGGTTGACAAAACGTTTTTCTATTCCATGCAGCGAGTCTATGTAGTTGACACATCGAACTCGAGAATGAGAATTTTACGGTGATTGCGTTTCACGTTTAACCCATTCGCTTTTTTGTACACTGTAGTGTACAGTCTTGATTTTCGTTTTTTACGAATTTCCCGAGATTTACTGCACATGAGATAATTGAAAATTGTATGAAACGAGGATAAAATTTTCCTACAAATCAATTGCCGCTATTTATTTCTCAGAATTATTCTCACATTTGCGAAAAAAACCCAAAATTTGGACAAAAAAAATTCAATTTCTGAAACATGATCAAAACATTTAAATATCGTCCAAAAAGTGTTTACTGAGATAAAGGCGTTTTGAGTCGATATTTTCATTTTAAATTGAACGGGCTAAATCGAAACGATCTCGATAATGTATTTACATAATTTCTTCTTTCATAAAATTTTCATATAGATTGCGACGAAGACAAATTTACTAATAATCGTATCTCACCTTGCTTCTCTGCCAACTAATTTGCCGGATTTGGGTGACAGGATGTTTTGTAACGAAGCGAAGCCGCCCACTCGGTGTATTTCAAACGAGGATAACGAACTCTCGTGATTAACGGCTAATTTTCACACAATTCATCATTTTATTTCGAATGAATTCTACGTTCTTCCCCCGAGAAAGCTTGATTAATGCAAATATGTTTAACGTAATTGAATCGGGTTTCGTGTCTCGCGGATGAGCAGCTAGCTGCGATACAGACGTGACAAACATACAGTCGGTGTTCCTAACGAGTATAGTCTGACTTTCATCCGATAGTGCATATAATAAAAAGCTAAACAATTAAAAACTCATCTCTAGTCTGGATGCAGTATAAATTATGCAATCAGTTTTAGAGCAGATAGCAATATCCCAATTTTTTATTTTATAACTGATCTTTCGATGTGGTTTCGATCTTTATCAATATTCCGACAGAGCTGGCTATCAGTTCTGTTATCAAAATATGGGATAAAAAGAAAGATAATATAGAAATTCCTTTAGAAAAGTTTCTGCAATCCTTTAAGCTGTGTTTTTATGCAGCTGTTTCGACATTTGACAAGACAACTTACTTAAACAGATATTCGGCTCGGCGATGTGATTCCCACTGTCGCCAATTTTCTTGAACTTCGTCACAACTGGAATTAAGATCTTTGTAGTCTTTGTGGTTTTAATGGCATTTTATTAAACACGTGTTCATGATATTTTGATAACAATCCCAGCTGGCCGTTTGGATTTTTTTTATTGAAGTCCTCAATAGCTTTCATGATAGGCTTTAATGTACGTCAGAAGTTGAGTCGAATGATAAGATCAGTTTCCTAGAAGTATCTATAATGAAACATAATTGTTCAACAATTGCTGATTGGTACCAAAAAGAAACACAGTGACAAAGATATTCGAATTTCGATTTCCATCATCCTCCGAAACAAAAATTAACTATTATTTGCAGTATAACGGAGGGATTTCATTGGCAAGTATCTTCCATGACAAAAATATCAATTTGATAGGTTATACTAACCAAAAGTTATCCATTATATTTGATTGGCCAATGTACCGAATTACGATTAGACGGATATTTTTTTTTTTTTTTTTTTTGCGTCACAAACTCCATGCTAAGTCTGGTATCATCTGAAATGATGATGATGATATTCCCGCGATCAACTCTGTCATGAAGTTTCCCCTATGTCTAAGGTTTATCTCATCGGCAGTGAATAGAACGAGCTTTAAAGACATTCGATAACGAATGTGTTTGTATAAAACGTTATTAACTTGTCTAGGCTGTTTGATCTTTCAAAAGATGAAGTTCGTTAAGAAGATCGTTCCAATTTGGTATATGAAACACCGTGTAATGACTGTGATAAATGCTACAATGATAAACTAGAACGCTTTTAAAAATTAAAATCAATGATCATGAGCGAAACATTTTTGCAGTTTCGGAACAACAGACAGCTTTAATTAAACACTAGGGTGTCCGTTGATTTGGTTGTTTTGGAATTTTTTCAGTTCCCCCCCAAAAATATTTTCACGTTGTAGATAAAAAAAAAAACTGTGAACATAAATTTTTTTGGATGATATTAACACCATCAGCCCCGGTGGATGGTTCAAATTTAAATTGTAAAATACATTTTAATTTTCGATGTTTTTCAATTATTATTTTTCAGAAACAAAAATGGACTGAAAAAATTAACTCGACGCTTCAGAACAATGCTTATACTCCCAACTCAAGAGAGAAGCAAAAAAAAAAAAAAATTCACTTAGAGAAAACTTTTTGCTTTTGTAAAAATATTTATTCGTAAACTCATTTTTTAGAGAATTTTCTCACGGGAATACAATATTTTGTTCTAAATACTAAATTTAATGAAGCAATTGTTTCAAAATTGCAAACAAATTCAACTGAACAAAATATACTTATAAAAACGAAAGCTCGATTTTAATACCTGTGTATAGTCAGTTTAATGAAATAATAGTTTCGTCACGGTATTATCAAAATATTGAATACGCTCTAGTTGATTCAACTAAATCGCTTCATACGGTTGACTAAATTGGTTCGGTGGATGAAGATTGGTAAAATTTACGAAATTACGAGATCCACTAATTGATTACCGCTATCAAACAATACATTATGTTACATCGTAAATCTACAAAAATTTTTCACGAAATGGTGAAATAATCTCTGTAACGCGTTATCATTTTTCGATCTTTTATAAAATGATTTCGCTGTGTAGATCTGATTTTGCAATCGCAACAGAATCTATGGGATAGTGCTGGCAAACAGCTTCTTAAAAATGACTAAAATATTACGATTTCTGCGCACTATATAAAATAAACTGAACTTTTTGGTTGGGTGAAAAAAATGTTCGGTCCGACGTAAATTAATCCTGAAATTTCGTTGCCAGGAGTGCGTTTTTTCTACCTTCGAATCTGAAAACTTTCTTATGCTTCACAAATCTATAATGTTTTACTTTGGTTTGATTGAGTGTTGTTATTTACGGAATATGTGCGTTCATTCTAAAGTTTTTTTTCTTACGTTTAGTTGGAAGTCTAAACATTGTTTTCAAGTATCGATTTGATTTTTTCAGTTCATTTTCGTTGACGAAAAAAAATAATTGACAAACATCGGAAATTTTTATGTGTTTTGCATTGAACATTCTAAAGGATGAACAGCACGTGTTAATATTGACCGAAAATTTTTATATAATTCACAGGAAATTTTGTTTCTATAATATGAACATATTTTTGAGGGGAGTCGGAAAAATTTCAAAATGACTAAAATAACGGTAGGATTTAGGCCACTATACTAGCGTTAGGTTTAGCTAAATCTTAAATCTAACACTGATAATCTTATCGTTAGCAGTTTATAACACAATTTAATCTTTAAGAAACGAAAGAAATAATTTTCTCTCTCTTTTTGATTTTCTTACTCCCTTCATAACCAAAAAATGATTTTCAAAGATCCCGACAAGTAAATTAATGGTGTCCTCTTTTCTTGGTAAATTTTTAGGATAAAAAACATTTCCACTAAGGTTATAATAACGAGATAGACGATCAAATGATTGATTTTTGTCACTTTTGTCGTTTCGTTCATCTATGTCGAGTACAGATAGATTCGCACGCCATCTTGTGATGTTATATATTCATCTTTTCTTTTCTCTTTTTTATAACAAAGGCATGCTTTTTATATTTCTTATTTGAATAAATTGTTTAACTTTGAGGGAGGCTCCCTTCAAAGGGCCGAAAAGTCGGCATATCTTGCCGTGTCATTTTCAACCTTTGACTCAAAAAACGTTCACATTTTAATTGGATATGTAAAGGTCAGGAAAAACTGTCTATACTTATAATTGAAACTGTTGCAGATAAATTTAACTAGAATGTCTAGAAATTCTGCATGCAATACCTAGTCAGTTTTATTTCCGAAGACACACTGATTAAAAAATGACTAATAAATCAAGAAGAATTGGATGCGGGTCAAAACTTGAAAGGGTCGATATTTCGAATGACCGATATATCGAAAATTCAAACATGCGAAAATAAAACCTCTTCAATAAAGCAGGGGTGAAAATGTTGGTTTTCCTTTAATTTTTTTTTTTTTTTTTAAGAAAAAAATACCGAAACGAAAAATAGCGTATTTTGTAAATCTTCCATTTTATGTTTGAATTCGAAAGTCTCTAGTCACTGCTTACGTTGGGAGTTCAAATTATTTGTTTTCGATAACTCCAAATAAAAACAAACGTTTTATGTCTTGGAAATTTTTTCCTCACACTGAGTCATCTTTGGAAAAGAAAGTCGTGAGTGGTCAATTGTCGGTCATTGATTACCTGAAATGTGTAAGTCCGAAAAAAATGGTTTTACGTTGAAAAAGTAACAAAAAACAAAACTTTTGTCAATGTGTCAAATCCGAGAGTACACTGAGAGAAATTTTTAATTCCGGTTACCGCTCAGCGCTTGACTTTTTTCATTTTTTACAAGAATCGAAAAATATAGTTCCGGGTAGAAAATGAAAATTAGTTTTCTAGCTGTTACCGGAAAGTCTAGTATCCGTTACTACTCTTTTTCATTACGATCACTGTTGCTGTATTTTCTTGTAACTGTTGCGAAAATTTAATGCTTGTGCAAGAATAAATTGACGTTAAAGCCTTGTTTAGCTAAAAAAGTAGAGTAAACCTCAGAAACTGATTTTGCGTTGCACTTACCAAAAAAGGATCGACAATAGCGCAAAATGATTAGGCGTACCTCGTTTTTCGGAATTCCAACAATTATCAAACAGTTTTTTTAACAATACCTGTTTTACTGAATTTTTCTTGTGACAAAAATTACTCGTGTGTTCCCACCCCCCCCCCCCCCCCCCCCCCCCCCGTTGGATTTCCGATCCACCCTGAGTTATTTCGCATCAAAGGTAACGCTTGATTAATCTGGAAGCTCCCGAGTCGTTGGAATTGTTGGTGGTGGAACCCTGCCGTGCCTTTCACACGTTTCAATACACTGGCACGTTAGTGACGACATGGAACGTACAGTCAAAGAGTATCTCTCTGCTACAGCGCAACCTCGTTAATGAACTTCTGCATGATCGGTAGGTACGAATTTGCGCTTGCAGGAATCCGCAAGCTCAAGCGCTTGGTGAATCGCGGCAACTCAAACACGAAAGTAATTTATTGATAAAATGATCTGACCTGAGCGAAGTTCGGACGGAATGATAACCAGAGTTTCATTTTCAAGATGATAGGGTAGACGTTTGGGGATTTTTTCGATGGTCACTCCGCAATTAAACACAACTAGGATCAGATCGTGGTATTCAATACTCCTGGTCGAATCTTGTATTTTATCGGTTACTGAATATTTTTTATTTTTATCGTAATTGTTGTCGTATAGTAGCTCGATATTCCTATCCATGGAAAATAATAGTCTTGGTTCCTTACGAAATTTTGCTTTCTAGGATCCACTTTTATTTGCTGAAAAAAAAATGATGAGCAGAACCATTGATGCCTCTTATTTATACATCCTTGCGTCTATAGGCGTGATTGATAATGTTACAGTGCCCAAAGTCTTGTATTTGTAGTCTAATGACCTAAACACCTAATATAAGATACAAACAATAAATGAATTGAAGATTCAAGGGAATCAGATTAATCAACTTATGGGGCATTTTCCGTCAAAACGTACGGAAATAATAATTCGAAATTTTTCACTCCATAAAAACTTTTATGGGTGATTACGCCTAATGATAGGAGTTTTCACGACTTTTTTCGATTTTTTTTGGTCATGTGTTTTTCAGATATGAATTTTTTAATTTTTTTTTTTTTGACAAGTCACAACTTGTTGAAGAATTGACCAAACGAGGTATTTTTTTCAAAATTTTTCTTATTCACTATAATTTCAGAAAAAGAGACACGAAAAACGGTATACGAAATTGCATACAATTGTTATAAATTATGGAATGGTTTTTTTATTTAAAGGTGTAATTTCACGATATCGAGATGTCCGATAATTGTATTATTTTTTTTTTTCAAACTCATATATAACCTTGTTTTTTTTTTCTTTACAAATCATGCCGTCGTATTTATCGTGTCACAACTCAGTCTATTTTTTTTCAATTTGAAATTTCTTTCTACAGAATAAGGTTTCTGTATAAAGTTAGACCGAAAGATTTCGTTAAATTTTGACTCCCTCTGAAACTAATTCGAGTAATTTTACTATTTTACGAAATAGTAAAATAAAGTTAATGAGTGAAAAATAGTCCCTAGTCTTCAAAACAGTAAAAATAAGTCGAAAGAGTTCCAGAGGGAATCAAAATTTAACGAAATCTTCGTTTTCTGATAAAATCTGATACAGAAGCCTTATTCTGCAGAACGAAATTTCAAATTGAAAAAAAAAAAAATAAAAACGAAACGAGATGTGATCCCACGATAACTCCGACGGCATATTTTATGTAAAAAAAAAAAAAAACAATATTTTTTTTATGAGATTTATAAAAAAAAATTTCCAATCTCTCGAAATCGTGAAGTTTGAGCTTTAATTGAAAAGATCATACCACGATTGACGATAATCACATGAAGAAACTAAACAAATACCTCCTATTTAAGACAACAGAAATTCTTAATCAATATTTTCAAGTAACTTTACTGAGTCTTTCATATACTCGGTAATAACTCCAAAACTTTTTGAACAATGCGTCTTGATACATTTGTTTTTACTATGAAATGTGATTTGGCACTCACAATCAGGGTGATATTAACTCCATGTTACGTCCTCGATTAAATATAATTTTTTCTACACGTGTACAAGGATGCCACGGAAAAATATTTCTTCGAAAAGCAAACTTGAAGTGAAGATTATGGTACAAGAAAAACAAATGTTTAATACAGTAGCAGCGATACGACAAAAAGATGCGATTTCTTTGCGACTTCTATTCCTAAGAAATGGAACTCGAAGAACGATAGATCAATTCAGTTGTTTTATCATTTGTATTCATTAATTTCTTGATATTACTTTCGAAAAAAGTTTCGTTTTGTAATACATGCACGATTCCGCGTTTCTTGTCTTACCTGAATCCCAGTTTTTCTTTGTGAATGGCAAAATGAGTTTATAAATCCGAGAATCGTTTTCTTCTGAATTCCAAGTTTCAGCAAGCACAAATATCATACTTCAACATCATTCGAAGCAAAAGTGTGTGACACCCTGAATGAAAAATCAGATTTCATACGGAAAAATAAAAAGGAAGAGGGGGATAAGGTCAATATTATCACGCGGCTTTTGCTGTACAAATTATAGAAAATTGACCCTCGTAAGCCTTGTCGATAGGTGAAAAATATTACCAAATACTCGAATGGATAAGATTTGAAAATAAATCAACTGAATTTTTCTCAATGATCAGACGCTGCTTGATTATTTTTTCATTTACAGGCATTTACAGTTTTTCACGTGGAATAGAAATTACCATCTCTGTTTACGAATATTCAACATTGTTAAGTGAAAAACCTGCCACATTCGAAAGCTGCACAAAGTGAAATCGGACACTTGAACGCTCAAAGTTGAATACAATTGACCGAGTTGTTCCTTGAAATAGCTGGAATATGATGCAAATATAATTACTAAAGTCAATTATACCCGAAATAGAATCCCTGAGCGACGTTTGCTGTTCGTTTCAGTTGCAATACTACGAGTTCCTCAACTGCGACAGCTGCAGTTAATTATCACTTGGTCGTTTGTTTCGCACATTCTTTTCTACTACGTTTAACATTGGATTACTTTTCCGATGAATACTTTCCACGAATTTAGACTATTATTGTCCTGCTTTTGCCGACATCTTCAACAAGTTCTATTAATTATAAACATGGCTGCATTGTAGCTGCAACTTTTTTGCATGCATTACAAGTTCTTGAAACCTTAATGTCGAATCGTGATAATAAAAATTAGCATTCTCATTGTCTGATATCCCAGGAAGAATTTGCCAACTTAAAATCACGAATCATACCGCAGATCAGTTATTTGCTCGAGTTTCACGATCAGTGACCCAATGCACGTGATACCACGCGCAATTTAGACGTTTGCACATCGACGACTGATGCACCAGCGCACCTTGACAAATTTCGTGCTGGCTGCGGTGTCTCAATGTGTGGATAACAATGTACATGAAGCTCAATCTGCGAATTCATGTGGGCACACGGTACAGTTTACTTTCACAACATTGGAGATACGTCTTCTAAACAAATACCAATACTTGGCTCAAGCCATTGACCGTTCCACACTGAGAAAAGAGTCGTGGAATAAAAGATAAATATATTTCGTTGACTATTTTCAGGAAACATTTTTTAACTGTTAGAAAACTTATTAACATGTAATAAATATGTGTGCTGTCACAACTAAAATCGAAATTTTGTAGTATTTGAAGCAAATTGAATATTAACCTCTCACTAAAATATGTATATTATTCAAAACATAGTGCAAAATTGTGGCGAATAAAGTGAGAATTGATTCAAATTTTTGTTTTTTTCTCTTACCAAATAATTAGCACTAATTGTAAGGAATTTCACACCATGTTATCACAAATGAAGATTTATTAACAGTCAACAAATCTTATTTGAAGATTCAAAGTTCATAAGCCCACCAATCGCACCTTCCAAGCACATTCTTTACATTTTGGCCGCAGTTCGTAGGCCAAGCAGTTGATTTATAATAAAAGCCAGTCCGTCAGTGCGACAATAATGTTACGGAACTGATATTGCAATCTTGGGGCTTATCCGAGCTGCTTCCAATATTTAAATGTTAGTGCAGGGTGTTTTTATTTATAAATTCCTGATCCGGATATGCGAAATTATGTTCGAGGTTAGGTGTGTGCGATGTAAGATTTATTTCCGACTCACAGGGGGACATTCGGACGTTCGTCTCACCGATTCGATTCAAACGTACACTTGGGGACAATGAATCCGAGACGGCTAATTTTTTACACTAGACAGTTACGTTGGCAACACTGAGAAACCTGCAGCGCCACAGTCGGCCGAGCGCGAAACGAACTCAATCTCAATAAACGTAACGTAACCCATGACCGTCGAATCTAACCTTGG
Organism: Neodiprion virginianus; assembly: GCF_021901495.1. NCBI lineage: Eukaryota > Metazoa > Arthropoda > Insecta > Hymenoptera > Diprionidae > Neodiprion > Neodiprion virginianus. Next base: position 24,960,068 of record NC_060878.1, on the reverse strand, counting down.
TTAGATCATGGGTTGTGTTACGTTTATTGAGATTGAGTTCGTTTCGCGCTCGGCCGTCTGTGGCGCTGCAGGTTTCTCAGTGTTGCCAACGTAACTGTCTAGTGAAAAAAATTAGCCGTCTCAGATTCATTGTCTCCAAGTGTACGTTACGTAACGTTCGTGCTCCAAGAACGATGTGCGCTTTCCGGCCGTTTCAGAGTGAATCGGTTTGAAAAAAGTAACAACGGCTATATCCGTATTACGGTAACGAGGCAACGAGCATGTAGTTTGCCATCACTGAATAGGATTTTCAATAAAATAGATGATTGATTAACTATTAATAAATATTCATTCGGTACCAATATTTAAGTAGTCGAAGATTGTGTTCGATTGTTTTGTATAACAGGATACTGTTCCCAAAGAAACTAATGACTTATTAACTATTAATAATTCTTCGTTTCACACAAAGACGTATAAGCAAATCCGCGATTTCTTATCCATATCTAAATATTTATTTCACCATATTCAAATATACGATTTTTTTAACAGTAAATAAATCCTGTTCACTATAACAAGACTCTTTTCTCAGTGCAGTTTTCTACCACCTCTATAGCTTTTTATCACACTGCAGAATTTATCAACGAATATATCAGGGCTTTCAAACCACGGTACGTTGCCCCAGCTGTAATGACACAGCCACTTGAATCATTGCAATTAAAATTGTGTAAATATTGTGAAACCGCAAAGTCGAATCACAAAGTGAGTGTTTGTGGTGAAAATTTGCCGCAGAAGGTTAAAAAATTGTTGAATGTAAGTTGTACGAAAAATATGTGGAATAAATTCAGAAAATAAGTAATGTCAGAAACTTGTGAGAATTTTGATCTGCGTAGCCTCGATAATGGAACAAAAAGTTTTGTACCGTAATTTATTAAGCTAAATATCAATTGAATACAAGAAACTAATGTGGGAAGAAATGAATCTCGCAACTGGACTTCACGGCAAGACGAAAAACAAAACAGGTTCAAGATGAATATAACACGAATCGAAACAGAAGTTGTCTGCAACGAATTTAGTTTTGTCGACCAAAATCAGTGAGAGTATTTTGAAATCAAATTTAAAGACAATGTGTAAATTTTTTTTTTTTTTTTTTTTTTGTACACAATGCGCGTTTGACTTGCTACTTCTTTACAGTCAGAGAATAGAAGAAGCTACAATATTTTAATCTATCGGAAAACTTCTTTGCAAGGAATAAGTTTTCATTTGCAAGGGGAAAAAATATTGTAAGCTGTAAGATATTGTACTTCAATGAAGCTGGTATTTCGATTCCTGTAATGGAATAATAAATGTCACGACTACCAAACAACGATTGGTTATTAATAGCGACAAAAAAAAATCGTAAATAATGCCAGAACGCATTTTTCACAAATTGACATACAATCGATAAACTATTTTTCGAGGTGAAAGATATCAAAGGCTAGAACCAAAATAGCGTTTCTAACACATGGTTTTTCAACGATCAATACATTACTACCATAAAGGCGTACTAACAATATTCAAGAAAAGCGGACTTGTCCGGCGAATACAAAAAAAAATAAACAACAGTGAGTTACGCCCCTTTAGTTTTCAACTCTTGATGTGATAAAACCGTTTTCATGCAGCTATCGAAATTTCATCTCATACCGGGACAATCTCTTGAAACTTAAAAATCAACTGCACATGCGCGAGTTGTATCGGCTGTTCGTGCAGGCTGGCCATCCCGAGTTTCAGCTGTCAAACTGTTTCTGGAGGCAAAGTAGTTGATACGAATTATCGAGGTTAGAATCTCAAATAATTGAGTATTTGACTGAAATTTTTTTATTTCATATTCTTGTAGATTGGAAAAAAAATATTTTGAAATTTCAAACGTGCATATTTCGTGTACGTTGGCCCGCCTGCATCGCAGACAAGAATATCGCTGCGCGGCTGCGGGAAGATTTCGCCGGCCAATGAGATCGAATTATTTGGCGCATGCGCGGCTGATTTTCAAATTTCAAGAGATCGTCCCGGTACTTGATTATAATCTAAATTTGTCATTGGTCGATTTGTCCGAATCCATTTGAATAAAAATCAGAATTGTAAAAATCCGATTTATTGCCATCGACAAATAATTGAAGTAAGTGAAAAGCAGCTGGTAAAATTGGAAAAATATTGGTTCAAAACTTGGTTGTAAAATAATTAAGAACGCTCGAGCGAAGCTTCTGAAAGATTGTACATTTCGAACGAAGCTCTTTCGGAAGGATGGAATTCATTAAAACACGGTTCTGCCTACTTGCCCGAGAAATATAATAGACGCTGGTGCTAGATGAGAATTTCCAGTATTTCAAGTAAACAGAATTCCGCAGGGATGCGAGCGAGCGGCTCGAGTTGCATACAAGTTTAGTTCTGACTGGCATCGCTCACGTTAGATAGCTGTTAGACGGTGCTGTAGTTACATATCCAGTTCGCGGAACTAGCCGTATATATCTTGTAGTCACATATGTACAAGCGAACCTTCCAAGTTGCGTATGTACACGTAGGTACTTATGTAAGTACTTTGGAAACTCGGAGTAGAATTGTTCGCGAAACTTAATCATTTATCGTCAACCGTATTCCTCTGGTTATCCCACACTTTGAGCGTCATACTTCAACAGGACACTCCAGGACTGGTGTGAGTTTTTTCTGTGGATATTAAATTTCGACAACCTACAATGATTACGAAAACAAGCCAGACTCAGCTTTCACGGAACGGACGCGATCGCTTCACACTTCATTGAAACAAGTAATTCGGTTTTTTCCACGTGAAACGCCAAACGCAAAAATCAACGATAATTTTTATAAAAATAAATGTCCTGTTTGAATTACTCATGTAGACAACATTCTTAGATGTTAGTCCTAATGAAGTTGAGATGTGAATTTACCAAATACTTTCTTCGAGCTCAATCTTACGGTCACACTTGTACGGGCTGATCAATCGACTGAGCTCGACTTTTAAGGTAAAAATTTTTGATCCGACTGCAATTTGGATACGTCATTTACAAAAAATACGTTCATCATTTTATTACGTTTATGAATTGGAACTTGGTCTTTGAATTTTTAGCACTCTGCGTCGTAAAAAATATGACTGTATGTGTTTTTTGCATAAACATGTCCGATATTTCCGAATATGAAATTCATTCTCATGTAGATCCTTAGGTAATGGCAAAAAACACTATTTTTTATATTTAGAGTCACGTGTACGCCAAGACCCAAAAGACTGAATTATTCAATTTTTGTTTGTTTGAAAAAGCAGACATTTCGAGGATGCCATTAAATTTTTAAAGCATATCGAAAATGTGGTGACTATTAACAATAAAACGGCATATGGAACCTTCCGCGTGAAATGGGCCACCTCCAGACCTCGACACCTTCGATTTTTATTCAAGGGTTGTTTTTTTACACGAAGTAAGAATAAATTTTAATAAAACAAAAATGAAAAAAAAAATTATTTGATATTAATTAAATTTATTATTATTATTACTTAATTGCTAAAAAAAATCGTATATATTTAACAATTACTAATTCGCATATTAATCGAGATAAGTATTTTAATCATTAGAAATATGCCGTATAATTAATTTTATGTTATTAAATTAAGATCATTCATGCAATGGCCCGAATATTTTTGGTCTCCGCTTGTGAATTATCAAGAGTCAAAATTTGTTGGTTTACGATATCCGATAATTTTTTATCCATGTTATCTCGGGATTGAAATGTCGTATCTACGCAAAAAGATGGTCAACAGATTCGTCTGTTTTGTTTTAAATAATGCCCCAGGCTGCTTCAAAGCAAGTCTTTGCGCTTTTACGACATTACCCAGTCTTTTTTCTAAGAGTTTGGAATCCAACTTTATGAAAAAAAAAACTTTTCAAATTTTACGAAAATATTTCAATTTCCAAAAACTAAATTAACGAAGAAAAACCAAAATTTCGTATCTGTTTTTTTAATATTCTACACATTTTCTGGCATTTAATGAAGTTTTCGAAGAGATGAGGGATATACTACAAAATGTCTACTTTTTGACAGAAGAAAATTAAAATAGTATATTTTTCAGGGCTTCCTGAGCATATACCTGAGAATGAATTTAATAAACGGAGAGATCAGATTATTTTTTTACATAAAAAACTCACGAGGTTTTGCATAGGGTGTCCCAAAAAAACCAGACCAATTTAAAACGTGAATAAAATCCGAACGCGTGAACCAATTTTCAGAAACTCATCTTCCTTAAAATTAGAAGAATAATATTTTCATTTTGCGTGTGAAAATCCGAAAATTCTTTATTTATTGCTCAGACATAAACTTTAGGGAAACCGATTTTGAAAAGTCGTGTTAAGGAATTAAATTAAGGAATGTTCAACTTAATTTCCATCTTAAATTGTAATTTGAAATTTGATTCTAGGATTTTAGTAACTCTCCTAGATTCTGTTCACGTGATCTGAAACGAGATGTGAAAAAGTAGAGCATAAATGCTGCTCTTAACAAAGTTTCACTGAAGAGTAAAAACAGGCTGCGTGACTTCAAGTTTCCCAGATCATTGAATAATGCTCTTCCTCGACCGCAAATGTGATGCCCTAGATATTTCACCAATATTAAAAAAAAAATTAGGCAAAACACCGTGACAAAAAATCTTAAAAATGTTCGTTTCGCCTGCCCGGTGGTTACTCGTTCTCAATTTCATTCCGATTGAATTTTGATTAACTGTTGGCTGAAGTATTCAAATCATTAATATGAGGCGTATCGTTTTTGGTAACTTCTCGACATCATTTACAGTCGACGTTTTTGATAATGTCCCAAAAACAAAATCTCAATTTTAAAGCGTGTGTTTTGACTCTGTTATTACAAGAAACGTTTCATGTCATGTCAATAGAATCTAGAAGAATTGCTGACATTTCAGAATTAATTTTCAATTCACAATTTAGGGTGGAAATTGAGTTGAACGTTTTCTAATATTAATTTTTTTCATCCTCACAAGGAATTTTCCAGATCCCGTTTTTTTTTTTTTTTTTTAGATTTTCACTCGTGAAGTGAAAGGCTTATTCTTCCAATTTCGAGCAGAGAAAAAGCTTCTAAAAATCGATCGACGCGTTCGGATTTTATACACGATTTAAATCGGTCAAGTTTTTTTGTTTTACTCATCCTGTATAAATAAACACATATTTGTCCGGCCGCAGAAAGTGTTAAGAAGCCGAAAGCGAAAGTCCAATTTGATGAAGCGATAAAATCGATCAACGTGTTTCTCGTAAATAGCAAGGCTTAGAAACCTGAAAATTACAGGATTTTCGCGATTCCGCGTATGCCTACACCGTACATATCCAAATTTATTATTTTTAAATTATTAATTAAAATTATAATAAATTTATTAAAATTAAAAAAAAATATAAGAAAATTTAAAAAAGTCAAAGATTAATCCTGCAAGTATCACACCTTTATCTATTTTGGTTTTTGAATAAATCGAAAAAAACGTAAAATCAAAAAATAATTTTTGTCCCAAAAACGGCTCAGCCAATTTAAACGAAATTTTGATACATTATAGAAATATATGAAGGATATACTCGACAAAAATAGCAGCTCATAATCTTTAAAACAGTCATTAGAAACAGGTGATTTTTTTCGAAATTATTTTTTTTTCTTCATGACAACGTTCTAGTACAATTTTGGAACTAACTTTTTTCAGCTTTTTTTTTTTTTTTTTTTATTTAGAATAACCCCTCAAATCTTCAAATTGATCAGAAAGCTACGCCATATTGGAAAAGAATAAGAACCAATTTTTTTATATAAAAATCGATTTACTTGAATCCTTGTATCTTTGAAACAACAAAAACAATGCTTATTTGATAAATTTATAAGTGCAAATAACATTAAATATCGAAAACAATTTTTTATTTTTTTATTTCTTTAATTAGAGTATTGAAATATTAAAAAATTTATTTTAAACCATATTGAGATGTTAATCATTTTTTTCGAAATAAGTTTCCTTCCTTCTGCGTATGAAAACATTAATATAAATATCATTTATCATCATACTGATCCAATCAGATCAATTTTCATTTCTTATATAATAAAACTACCTTTAATCTTCGTGACTAATCTTCGTCGCTATCTTCGTCAATAACGGTTGAAATATTATCTCTATTACGTAATGTGTTGAGTAGGTATTGCAGCTGGTCTAGAGATTTTAGACAAATATCGTTCCTATGCTAAATGAAAAATTATTGCAGCAACGTGTGAACAACAAGGTCCATTTGCACATTCACACCAATATCTTGATATTCCACTCCACCCAACCGTATTTAGTGTATATTCAATGAAACACCTATAAACCTTTCCAACAATACGACTAGATTGTACTTGAGCCTTTGGTATATTGGTTTCGTCTGTAACAAACATAATAGTTATATTATCCGATTCGTCTATCATTTCTGCTCAGTGTGATATTGCCAATTGTTTATGTTGATAAGAACCAGTTATTAAAAGTTTCACATTTTTTTCTGCCATATACTTTCCTTTCCTATCCCATCAAATCACAAAATGAGATTGTCTCAAATAGAAGTTTTTTTTCACTGCCAACCATATTTCGCTGCTTCAACAGCTAGTGTATTTCATCTCAATACTCCGAGTCAGGAGTGATGTGGAATTTTTCATCAAGTAGATGATATTTTTGTATCAGCATTCTGTGAGTTGCTTCTCCTATCCAACGAATTTTATTCACATATCTTGAAGCGTTTAATTCAGCAGTTTTTTCGCTTTCCTCTTAATGCTGACATTAGTATTCGATAACCATTTTTTTCCAAGTGCTCTTGAACGTCACGCGATCCTCGGTCAACAACAAAAGCGTCACCCGGTTCCAATAATTTTTTTCATTATAGCAGCATCATTTAGGTTGGCGTGATATGGCTTTAACTTATCAACTATGTATCTACTTGTTGTACAAATATTAAAAGATTTACGTAGTGGTACTTTTTTTTTTTTTTTTGTCCAGAAAAAGACTTGCTTTAATATTCGATATTAGAGTTCTTCCAATGGCGAGCATATGTTCCATCACAAATCAAAACAAGCTTATCATTAAAATCATCGTACACACGTTTTACTAATAGTGTTGAATTATCCTGAATGAGATCGTTATTTTCTGGACATAGATCGAAAACCGAAGTAACGAGATAATGCATCTATTTCGAATGATTGCATCACTTGTTCACAATATTTTGAAACCAACTGCTCATCTCCTAATTGTAAAGTCACTGACATAAACTTGTTTGAATTGCCGGCACGAAGTTTAAATAAGAATAGAATTAAAGCTTGAGTTACAGTACGAGAATCTGCATTTTTCATTGCTGTTAATAAATCTCGAATTGTTCATCAAGAATACGGAAATCATCCATCTTATCGATCAGCGTAGAGTCACATTCAGCAGGAAAGCTTTCCATAATTTTCGTCAACTCCGTTGACCTCAAAATGCTCAAATTACAATGAACTTTTAATTGATAGAGATCTTCATAATCCGTCGTATAATCATGGATCGCATACGAGCAATTTGAGTAACAACTGCTAGATTTCTATTTGGAGCAAAACATACACGATAATATTTATGAGCTATAACAATTCTTTTGATTTGAACTTCAATACACTCGGTATCATTTCGTACAACATTCAGATTAAACGATGGATCATCGGAGCTTCACTCATCGATGATAAGCTTGATTCAGTTTTTTCTAATAACTCAAATGTATCCGAAGATGATTCATCTCCCAAAGACTCTGCCTGCTCCTCATCATCAATTTTTATTCTCTTGCACTTCATTACCCAGCCATTTGGTCACACAACATCACCAACTACAATTGCACGCTTAAAGACTGTCGAAAAATCTTTAGCATCTATATTTTTCGAAGTACTCGATACTTTTTTTTGTCAATTTCGAATAAACGGAACGACTCGGATTATGAACTTTTAAACGTGGATATATTTTTATTCAAACAAAACTTGTATTTAATGTCAACAATTAGTAATCATTAAGAATTAGATTGTAATATGTTTATTTATAACCGCGATTCCGGTTCATCAGAAAATAGCGGCCAAAATGGAGGCGATTGACTGGAGTCTGTTTTCCTAATGCTGGTAACACTGTTTATACACACTAATGCTGCAATATGTTTATTTATTAAAATCAACGTTTCTACCTACTTATAAGATTAATATCTTTATCATATAACATCCCCTCGTCTATCTACTTATACGTGTTTAATACTTTCTTACGGTTTTCGAACAGACTGATAATTAATTATAATCGAGTGGGAATCCTTATAATATTCTCTAAATCGTAGTTTAATTGAATAAAAAATTAAAATTGAATCTGATTGAAATAATATTTATATTCTTGTTTTCAAATGCAAAAGGTTATTTATTTCGAATAAAATTATTAACATTTCAACACAATTTATAATTCATTTTTGAATATTTCAATATATTGATTAAAAAAAAATTGTTTTCACATCATTGTTTGTAATATAATATTTAATGTTATTCGCACTCATAAATTAATCAAATAAGCTTCGTTTCTGTTGTTACGAAGTTATCAACAGTGGAATAAATGGATTATTATAAAAAAAAATTGGTTCTTATTTCTTTTCGATATGGTATACCCTTCTGATCAATTTAAAGATTTAAGGGGTTATTCTACACCAAAGAAGACAGAAAAAAGAGCTAGTTTTCAAAATTGTTCTAGAACGTTATCATAAAGAGAAAAAAAATAATTTCGGAAAAAATCACCTGTTTCTAATGATCGTTATAAAGATTATGAGTTGTTATTTTTTACGAGTATAACCTTCGTATACCTCTATAATATATCGAAATTTCATTGAAATCGGTTAAGCCGTTTTTGCGAAAAAAAAATTATTTTCTGATTTTACGTTTTTTCGATTTATTTAAAAACCAAAATAGACAGAGGTCCGGAATTTTTGTAGGATCAACGCATCTTATTAGTATCAACGTGTCCTCAAAAGATGATACAGATATCCTCCTCGGACCGATTCACTATGCTTATCGTAGCCTTCCAACGAAACCGAAATTTTTACTTACGAAGCTGACCCTTATACTAAACATACAACCTTCAATGTTGATAAAAAATGATCCGTGTTCTCAATTTTACGAGTCACCCCCGTTCTATGACAACTTTTTTCATCGATACAATTTTCGAGGGCAGGAAAAGATAGCTTTGTAAAATTAATGATTGATTGTAAATTGGGTCTAAATTCTTATTCCGCGGTAACAACGAATTATTGTTACTTGAAAACACTTTAGAATATAATTTTATCGACAAAATACGTCTAGTCGCAAACTCTGTACAGTTTTTTGATACTCAATCCCTGCCATTATTTAGAATCGAGCCAAACGCGTTCGTTAACCTAGAAACGAATAAAATGAATGATTTTCAGTCAGAAGAGAATTCTATGCATATGGATGATAATAAATTGTTCGAATTCCTGTTTCCCTGTTGTGACCAAAAAAAGTACCGGTATTATACCCAGCGTATACAACATGTAAGTTATCAACGAAGAAAGGCATATATATCTGTCTCTGAAATATAGATGAGACTGATACCTACATACCTTGAAAACTGTATCGATCGCAAACGGCATGGCAGTGTTTTTTTTTTTTTCCCCCACTTCCCGCAATGTCTTTTTCTATTTTCTCATTTCGCTTAATGTTTCCATTTTTTCCCTTTCTCATCCTTGAATATTTCAGGCCCCTGTGCCGCATCATTCGGAACATCCACTTCAATATGCTCTTTTCTGTGCTTCTCTGGTGGAGATTTGAGTTCTGATGCGAAAACAACAGAAATATGCATAAAGCGTTTGTTCGGCGTTTCGAAATCAGTTTCATGAATAGAAACTGAATATACTCATACAGATACTTTTTGCGGATACGATTACATCTTGTGGTGGATGAATCATACATTTTTGACCATCGAGTTTATCGGGTTTAGTTTCCCCTAAGAGGAAATTCTCAACGTTTGATATCCGAACATTTATCTATTGGAAGTGGTACTCGGAAAGGATCTAAGAAACGATATTCGATGTGGATAGATTAGGTCAAAACACGCAAATAGTTGCATAGAGGAATCCGCCGGTGAGTATTCTTTTCGATTCAATCAAACCGCTAGGAAATATCGAATGGCAATCTTTATTTTATAAAACATGTCGCATCATGCAGCTTGGTACGCTTAAAAATTATTAAAAATATTTCCCCTTAACTCCGAATTCTGTTGTCTAGATATCCGTGTTCACACCCGTTAAGATTCTCATTTCACAATGACGCCAAGGTAACGTGTCTGCGGTATCAGGTAGCAAGTATCGCTTATCGACGTAAGAATCAAGAGCTAGTTTGACTTGCTTGACGGTTTGTGTTACACGTAAATTAGCAATAGACCGAATGATAAATTAAATTGGCCTCTATACCGAGTAATCATATTTTTTAAACGATCTGAGTAGTCGTTAAAGTCTGTAGTGTTTTTGACAACAGTTGCCTTCAAGCACTGAGCTTTTTTCCATACGTTCCTTACTTTTGACACACGCACATTTTGTTGCGCAAGCCTATAAACACTGTCATCATTTTTCCGTCACGTTCAACTTTCACAAGACTTTCCTCTACAAAACCTTCCTGTTTACTCGCGGTGTACCAAATATATTCTATGGATGATATTCTGAAGTGTCGAATTGACGAACGTAACGTTTCATCTTTTTCTCTTCTCTTCTCAACGTACGTAAAACCGTATGTTCGCTTATAACTCCAAAAATACTAAACCGATTTAGACATTTTTTTTTTTTATTTTCTTTCTTCCTTTCATCAGATCTACGGTGGCTCAGAGGCTAGACACGCTGTCTCCAAATCTGGAGTTCGCGTGTCCAAACCCCGGCCAGTACCTAGGATGATGTACGAAAATTATTGATTTGGTTAATGGGCATTTATAATTACCATAGAAAATTTTATAAAAGTTGCTATAATAACGAATGAAGTAATGTAATAGGAAACAATTTCGTGGAAAATGAAGCAACCACTTGATAAAAAAAAAAAAAAAATAAGAATATTAACCATAAAACATTGTAATCAAACTTGATGGTTCTCCGAGTAATGAAATTGGTTTGTGAAGTGATTAAAACTAACAGAAAAAATACTATTTTTCCGGCTTGTTTTCAACCGGCTCGACGTTTGTTGGTCGTAATCAACAGTTGATTGATTGGGTTTCACTCAACTGTCAGAAAAATACTTCGCTTCTAGACTGCTCCGAGAGCATTCGTATTAAAAGATTCAGATATAAACAAAATCCCAAGAGGATGCTCTCGTGAAGAGACGAGAGTAAATGAAGAGACATGCTGGTTTGGAACGTCGGAAGAAATAAACTAAACTTTACTTGGAAGATTGTTGCAAATGAATTTTTCATTTCATCTATTACAATATAAATGAATAAACACTGTATTTTTGCATTAGAAATTTATTATCGTTAGGGAAATTCACAATCACTTGTAATATTCGGAAGAGTATTTTCCACAAGGTCATTGAATGTGAGACACTGTTTTATCGTAATTGAATCGTAAAATACCTCATTTTACAACATTGCGCTGATATTGATTACGAACAACACGTCATGATTTTATTCGTAAATTCTTCGTCCTCAAACGGCAAAATTTTTTTGATAGACCTTAGATATTTAAAAAAATCGAATTCTTCATCTAAATATTGCTTTTTTGAGTCATGTATAAAAATGTCGATAAAATGAATAACTAGAGCTAATTTAAGGAAACTATGCTTACTCCGAGGATCGTTGAAATCAATAAACAATAAGGCCACACAAATATCAAAGGCAACAAAACCACTGTTAAATAGTATAATTGATAAAAAAGAATCGATTTTTGCCTAAGCAATCTTTTTGACACAAAATATTTGATGTTTTGAATAATACAAATACATGAAATGAAATTACTTCCGACATAAATAATATATGCTCAAGGTGCTAGACATTTCTGTCCACACAGCAGTCGATTTTCTGTAATCCAATTATTCAATCAGATATAAATCTATACCTACGTATTAGTTTTGTGGTTATTTTAGGGTCTTCTTAACTACTGTCGACCACGCACTTGACCGCTGTCTCTGGCCCTGTTTTCCAGATATAGAATTACTAAGTGAACGATCGTCAGGATCAGCCATAATTGGTCCGCAAGTAAGTTAACGCCGCTTTTTGGCGGGCATTACATTACTGCGTGTCTGTATTTAGGAAAACATGAAATAAGGAAAATTTAGAGCGAAGGGAATGTGAAAGGTTTCGCTGAACGGGATTAATCCGAAGAAGGGAAATGAAGAAATAAACGATAAACTGCAAAATCTTACTATATATCCATAAACGTACAATATGTACACTTGGGGACAATGAATCTGAGACGGCTAATTTTTTTCACTAGAAAATTACGTTGGCAACACTGGGAGACCTACAGCGCCATAGTCGGCCGAGCGTGAAACAAACTCAATCTCAATAAACGGAACATAACCCATGACCGTTAATAATTAGATCATATAATTCCATTTCTTTGAATAAAGATGATAGCTGACAATAATTGAAAGGGAAAATGTGGCAAAAGTTCATGACGATTATTAAATCTGGGAATACGCTCGTCATTGTCTAAAGAAATGACGATAGTGAAAAATTAGTTGACGAGGAGAAAAATAAATAGAAAAGGAAAATTGGTGAAATGTTGAATCGCAGAAAATTTATAGCTCGAGAATGGTTGAGCGTGCGACACGTACTATTTCTTCCAACACCTATGAAGAAAAGTTTGATTCAAGAAGCATTCAAGGTGTCACTGACATCACGTAAATTGGGGTTAAGTAACTTACGTTCAATGACATCAAATAACGTAAAATTGAGATATTCGAAAGTACGCGTGTATCAAAGAAAGCCATAGTGTGTAAAATCGAGCTCTTCCCTTGTGCACATGCGTCAAAGTTGTTTTATCGCACTCTTTGGAAATGAAGCACTTTCCGCAAGCTGCACAGGCTTTGAATGTCGATGCGCGTTCATAGCGTACTTCAGGCTCGACAACTTTTCAAATGATCGGGTGAAGATGTTAACATACACGCAAATTTTTAACAAGCAATAAGCAAGAATAACATTATGAGAATTACAATTGTTATTCACAATAAAGCCTGGATAAGATCATCGATGTCACAACATTCAAAGATGTGACTCAAAGTTGCTGCTAATTTTTCAACCACAGCAGCTGGAGAAATTCAGAATCTTATGTTACTATCTGTAATAAAAGCTACAAAAAATGTAAAAAATAGTAGCTCATTGGATCCTAATGTTAAACCTCATTCGGTGTTTGTGCTTACGGCACCTCCTCAAGGCTGGCATAGGACTATAATGCGAATCAGTGGAAATGAAACCATTGATAAACCTATAAGCAGATCAGTATATGTGAATACATGTATACGAACTTAATTTTTTTCATTACGAGTGGTGACTATTTCAACAATCAATACATTATAGTTGCATAATATTATACGAAAAAGATGAAATAGAATATCGGGAAAGTCACTAGAAGGAACTAGATTTAGAATCGTATTAAGGCTTTAGAGATTATTTAGAAAAAAAGTGCAGGTAATGTCAACGGTGAGGTTGGAAATATGATACATTCATTTTTACATTATCGTTTGTAGATTGACCACGAAATACGAGGCAAATGTATCTACGTAAATATGGAAAACCTGATTTATTCATCGAAATTGCATGTGATCCAAAGTGGATTGAAATTAGGGAAAATATTTGACACTAGAAAATTGACAACCTCTGATTTTCAGTTTAGCATAACTTGAAAGTTTTACATCGGAGAAAAAAGGTTGGAAATCAAAAAGTTTTAGCCTTGAGTAAATTTTGAAGTCATAATAAGTATGCAAAACAATACGGTAGCTCTTCAAAGTCGATAAATAATCAAAAGTGTATAAATTTTCAGAGTGTTCGAAAACCATACATTTTTATCTTTGGAAATTTCGGATCACACTTTTTTGTCAGGCCACAAAAGCGGGTGGAAATTTCCTTGTAGACGGAGAGCTAGTGACCATATGACATACGTCAAATTATAAACAAAATTTTCCATCTTATCTAACTCTCTTAATATCGCTGATAATTGATTCGGAAGTTTGCATGGCGTCCAGTGCTGGAGAGCGCAGCGGATGTCCGCTAAGGGTTAAAAAAAAATCAATTGAAAAACGTAATTTCATAAATTCTGGTTTTTAATGTGGCAGCAGAGAATGATATTCCAAGTTGAGTACTAAGAATGGCAGACCATTTGGTTTCTGGAAAATGGCGGCAGACGGCAATAAAGCCACGCGAAAATGTGTCTAACTTACTACGTGCCATAAGGGCTGGAACAAAGATAAATATTTACAGAAAGTTATACAAATTCTATATCCGAAAAGGTGGACCAAAATTCTGACTCGAACGCTCTGGCATACGCCGACAAAGAGCGGTAAGCCGAGTAGATTTAGTCCAAGAGCCAGAGCAGAACAAGTAGGTGTTCATAATGGAATCTTCCACAGAATTGATTTTCTTATTGGAAAATGTTCAAGGGTGTCCCCAGAATGTAAATTCAACTTGTTGAGAAGGGGGGAAGAAGCGGAGGGGGGTGAGCTTCAGCCGCCATCTTGAAAAAAAGTGTTTCATCGAATATCTCGTGAACTGTGCATCGTACGACACAAAACGGCAAAAATTGTTTCCGTAAATAATAAAATCTTCTACAACTTTTATTGGAAACCTTTTCTATACAGTGCATAGGGTTTTATTTATAGCACACGAAACTTTATTTGACGTGGTTAATACTAAGTATACAGTGAACGATCGATGAAACATTAAAAATGGTAATAACTAAACTTGTAGGACATAAAATTTCCAATAAGCGTTGTTTCAAGTTTTTTTCCATAAAATTGATACTTTGAGAGCTATAGCTTGGTAAACGTTGCGCCGCGTTACCCCCTTCGCCACATTTTCTTTCGCATTATTATTATTGTTATTATTATTATTGTTATTATTATCATTATTAATTTTTACGATGTAACGTGATGTAAAAGCATGATGTATCTTGATACATTGACAATGTTTGATGATAATACCTTCTACCCTTGCAAGTAAGAAGGATCTATGTAAGTTATTAGTAGTTCTACACACTATTTATAATTTTAATAGATCCACTACACAGTGTTATCATTTTGCGCAACACTTTTTGCCGTTTTATGCGCTATGAAATATTTTTCGTGTACCTACTCCGAGCAACATTTCCACTAATAATTCACGCGGTTCAACGTCTACCAGGCTATAGCTCTTGATTAGGTATAAGAATTATATATGTAAATAAATTTTACGGAAAAAAACTTGAAACAAAGCTTAGTACTGGAAATTTTATGTCCTACAAGTTTAGTTATTACCATTTTTAATGTTTCATCGATCGTTCACTGTATACTTAGCATTAACCACGTTAAATAAAGTTTCGTGTGCTATAAATAAAACCCTATGCACTGTATAGAAAAGGTTTCCAATAAAAGTTGTAGAAGATTTTATTATATACGGAAACAATTTCTGCTGTTTTGTGTCGTACGATGCACAGTTCACGAGATATTCGATGAAACACTTTTTTTCAAGATGGCGGCTGAAGCTCACCCCCCCTCCGCTTCTTCCCCCCTTCTCAACAAGTTGAATTTACATTCTGGCGACACCCCTGAACATTTTCCAATAAGAGAATCAATTCTGTGGAAGATTCCATTATGAACACCTACTTGTTCTGCTCTGGCTCTTGGACTGAATCTACTCGGCTTACCGTTCTTTTTCGGCGTATGCCAGAGCGTTCGAATCATAATTTTGGTCCGCCTTTTTGGATATAGAATTTGTATAACTTTCTGTAAATATTTATCTTTGTTCCAGCCCTTATGGCACGTAGTAAGTTAGACACATTTTCGCGAGGCTTTATTGCCGCCTGCCGCCATTTTCCAGAAACCAAATGGTCTGCCATTCTTACTACTCAACTGGGAATATCATTCTCTGCTGCCACACCAAAGACTAGAATTTATGAAATTACGTTTTTCAATTGATTTTTTTTTAACCCTTAGCGGACATCCGCTGCGCTCTCCAACACTGGACGCCATGCAAACTTCCGAATCAATTATCAGCGATATTAAGAGAGTAAGATAAGATGGAAAATTTTTTTTACGACATGATGTATGTCAAATGACCACCAGCTTCTAGACAATTGCGGAACTGAATGCAGGTAGAGGCTTTGATTTTGTTTTAATTTAAATACTAAGAAAAAAAGAGAAGAAATATTCAGCATAGGAAGAGCATTCGGATTGTGAGACTTCAACGAAAATACAGTTATCAAAAGTTTTAGTTGGCTCATGACTTCTGAAGATTTTACGGATAGATACAAAGTTTGAATCCGAAATGGGACTATTTGATCAGGATTGCATGTTCTTGAGATACAGCTGACCTTGTCTTGAAACACGACGTTCTCAGGAAGTGTGAAGTAAGCACAACTTTTGATTGTGTATTTTGTTTCCTTTGAGACCTTCACAGTATTCATTCTCTCGGAATATAATTCGTAAAAAAATTCATAATTTCTGAACTAAATTCGGCCCTATATGACAAAATTTATACATACGAATATTTTTCAAAGTTTAGCCGAAAAATAGTATTGTTTTTTGGATATCTAACAAAGCTGAGGTATTTTTTCATTCTTTTATTCACTTTCAGGAGCAGCGGTTTTTTGGCGTATTATGACTTCCAAATTAATTTGAAAACAAAACTTTTATAGTTTTAACTTTTTCTTGTATGATACATAACCGTCCGCAGCTGACAAAAACATTTTACAAAGTTGGAACTAGTTCTGCGAGGGTGAAGGCTTCGGTCGGAACGATCACACGTGGAATGCCGCATATATCATACTTATATGCTTTCACGGAAACGAGAAATTTAATTGCGAACGAGCGAGACTGAAAGCGACGTAATTAATTTTGTCTATCAGCAGACTGGCAGATTTTAAAACGAATGTATAAAAACGCAAGAAAAGAAACAAGAAAATCGAATAAAAAAGCGAGGTATTCCAAAGTGCCAATAGCCGTATAACAAACCCGATAACTCAATTCAACCGCGTTACCTCACGTCGCAGCTGATTGATATACCGTATACATTAGTTGCCGAACGTCGTACGCTCGTGGTATATGTACATGTATTATACATACACACTGAAATGTTTTCACTGCCTTTGAAGACACCGGCTGAATCGATAAAAGCTTTTACATAGCGAACCCGGCACTTGCGGGAAGAGAAAGTATAAAAAGAGGAGCCTAGAAAAAGAACAAAGGATACAAAAACCGAGAAGAGAGTTGCTACAATAACTATGAGTCGAGTCGATTACAGGGTGAAAGAACAAAGGCTGCGAGTACACGGAAAAAAAAATTCTGTTCGTCGAGCTGTATTCTACAGCTCCAGTAACTATACGCACTCTACGGTCTATCTTGTAGTTACAGCAACTATATATTAGTCAGCTCTGATAGCTGCAAGTTGTTCAGCTCTCACAGCTGAATGGTTTTGCTCTAAGAGCTGTAAGTTGCGCTGTGCTCTGGTGCGTTGACATATTTCATAACCTTCAAATTTCATGAGTATGATTTAAATACAGTTGATAGATAATTGTTTAAATAGTCCATTCAAATATGTAAATGACACTGAATAAATAATGATAATAAGGATGAAAAATAATACTAATAGCAATATAATTGTACTATTTAATAATAAGCGCTGTGAGCGGAGCCGAAAAATTCTGGTCTAGCTCTTCGAACGAAGCTGTTTAGCTGAGAGAGCTGAACAACGTACAGCTATGACAGCTGACTAACAGTCAGTTATACGAACCATGCAGTGCTCTTCCAATAACAGAACGTTTAGTTCGACGAACTGTTTACAAGTAACTATCTAATATTTAGTTCCACGAGCTGAATTTTTTTTTCCGTGTAGGGTAGGTCAACTAAAGTCGACAGGGTCAGCTTGGGTTAGCGTGCCTGAAATAAAATCTGTTCATGAACCGTTTGTACCGGCAGCGTGGTTTCTGCTCTTTCTTTCGGGACTCGAAATATAACCACGTGCCTGACGGTCTAATTGTCAGTTGAATAGTCCAGTCAAGATAGGTCTGAATTGAAAATATTCGTGATGTGGCTGCGTTTTTGTGTAAAGGAATGTTTCGACCCTAAGGAACTCAAATCTAAAGTCATCACTGAGCTGCATAGCCGCTGTTTCGAGAAAACAGTTGAATTTGACATTTTTTTGGGTATTCCGTAAAAACTACTATCCATATATGAAAAATGATTTGATCTTTGTGTAAAACGGAAAATTCTACATCGAATTATGTCCTCGTATGTCGGAAACGGAGTCGGATTAACAAATTAAGAAAAAAGAAATTCTACTTATCGACGGTGTCCTAGGATATTTGGTGAAATAATTTCATAATTTTCTTAATAAAAACCGATTCACTATCGGTATGAACGCCGCATCTCGCTTCTCAGCTGAGATATAATTTTCGATATGCGATAAATACAACTTTCCTCTCGTAGTACTAGCCAAATACTTTTGTACCCCGGAAGTCAAAATTCCTTGCAAAATGAATATTACGTATTATGTAGTCCAAGTATTTTTTTTTTTTCACTTTTTAAGATAAGAACAAATTACAATTGAATTTTTCACTAAAGACCGTACGTATATCTAAAATATCACAAGTTCTTTTACGGACTATATAATTTCAAACTGAAGTGAAAGCCGCAAATTAAAGGCAAAAAAGTTTTCATTCGGCGTAATAAGCTGGAGTGATCAGGCAGATAAAGAAAAATCCAGGGTCGATTCAAGCTAGAATGTGAACATTCGCTAGAATAAGACCTTCGTCTTTGCATCTTTTGTATATCAGGTGGTGAGCCTGAACAGATCCAGCCATATGTAAAAAAATGTTAAGCTTGCTTGCAGCATGCATGGCCGAATACTTGATCTTCTTGCCAAATTTTATTCGAACTTATTTGGCCGTTTTCTCAATATTGAGAATATACGCAACCGAGAGTCGTAAAAGTTTAAAAATTTTCGCGACAGATCTATATCGAATACTTGATGACCCGTTCAAATTATTTCAAAATCGGTAGAGCTATTCCTCTGTAATTTAAATTACACCAAAATAGTTATTGAAAAATTCCCAAATTCGCCATACGGTAACCGAAAGCGATGAAAGCTTCGCAAGTTCCATGAATCATCTAATCCACTAAGTACTAACCTTTGATTTTTCATCCAGCTTTCATTCTAATTGGTGAATCTGCTTTCCCGGCACTCAGAATTAAACATTTTCTGCGTACACACATACATACACGCCCATTCGCATGTTGGACAATGCTATTAAACAATTGTGAGAGTGATGAAACATATTTCCAAGCCGAAGAGAATTCTCATTTTTTCCAAGCGACATTTTTCCCTGTGACAAATACGATAGGCACTCCGCTTTACGATCGTGCATAAAAAGTACAAATCAGCATTCGACTCTCCTCGGTGTTAATTTTCTGCTTATCGTATCTGCAGATAGGCTACCCTTGTTTATAAAATAGGTAAAGACGATGTCTTCAATTTTGGAAATATACACTTGAGGACTTGAGGACAATGAATCTGAGACGTCTAATTTTTTGCACTAGATAGTTACGTTGGCAACACTGAGAAACCTGCAGCGCCACAGTCGGCGGAGCGCGAAACAAATTCAATCTCAATAAACGTAACATAACCCATGACCGTCGAATCTAACCTAAGAATACCGCGGGGATAATGACTTGTTGGATCGACACGTATTCTAAGGTTAGATTCGACGGTCATGGGTTATGTTACGTTTATTGAGATTGAGTTTGTTTTCACGCTCGGCCGACTGTGGCGCTGTAGGTTTCTCAGTCTTGCCAACGTAACTGTCTAGTGTAAAAAATTAGCCGTAACAGATTCATTGTCCCCAAGTGCATGTACGAGAGCAGGAAGTGAGCGACAGGAGATCAAAGGGCGAAAGCCCGGTTTTGAAATTATCAATTTGAATGGAACCGATGAAGCGTAAAGACGACAGAGACCCGCGTCGATTCTCTGGAAACAATGGATGAGATATACGAAAATTAGGGCCGACAATTTCGCGTACTGATTCGGAGCGTTACAGTCGCTGAACAATGCGCAGTAAATAGAACTCGGAAAAATTTTCGCGGGTTTTCCATCTACGCGTATGTAATGTACAAGGCTTATACCGGATTCTGCTGCTCGCGCAAGCCGTCCTGCGATTCATTATCCGCGTAATCTGCACCGTGAAGAATCACCCAGGACTACGGATAAATTAATAATCCCTCATGCTCGGTATAACTGCAGCTACGCCAGGAAAAACTACACGTTCGGAACATGCACAGAAGGGATGTTGAAAAATTTTCTACCGATACGAGTGGTAAAATTTTTGCGACCGTGATTTCGAACAATGTTGACATTTAACTGTCATTATTAAAATTAGTGATATTTTTATTAAATTAATTATCGACGACGGTAACGAGGTATTTTCATCTCGTCTAGAAAAATTGACAAATTCTACGATTCTTTGCTCATTAAGCTCGATCAAAAAGTGCTGAGTTTTAACTCGACTCTGGAAGTGGGTATTACGCTTTAACATAGTAATTCACAAAGTCACCAACGAGGTACACAATCGTTTTTTCAATGTGATTGTTGCGGATATTCAAGCTTGATTAAGTTTTTTTCCAGAGATGGAATTTCCATTGTTAATTGCGCGCTTGTGAATATAGAAATGATTATTCAGGTAGATTATTTAGGCGTGTGAATGGTACTTGCGACGAAGGGATTCTTCCTATGCCTTCTTCTTCTCTCCAGATTTGTATAGATATACAGTCTGTACACCACTCTGCATATTTCTTTGCAAAAAATGACCCTATCGCGATGCCCCTCGTCAAACTCAGGCAGAAAGGGATGAAGGTGATCATAATGTCCATCTTTCGGACGAACTCACATCACACCTAATTCCTATGCACGTACCACTCGTCGAGATATTACTTTCCCATGACTCGGCTCGATTTGGCTAAAAGCCGTTGATAAGATCTAATCTTCGGATGCAAGTTTTGCACACGTTCTAGAATTTGCTAAATAAAAAATGTGCCAATTTTTTACCTTCTCGGGCATGATCGCAAAAAGTAAAGTGTCCATTAACTCTTTGTGTCGTTACGAAAGATGTTGATTTGAAAAATTAATCAATTTTCCGTTTGTTGACAACGTTTTAGTTATCACTGGTAAAATTGTTTTATAGTAGGTATTTTCCAATGAACGTACGCATGTGTGTGTTTGTGCGTGCATAGAGAATGTTTAATCATCAATTCCAGGAAAAATAGGTTCATCGATTCGAATGAGAATTGGGTGAAAAATCAAGGGCTAGAGATGATCTACAATATTTGCCAAGCTTCTACCGCTTCCGGTTACTATTTGTTGAATTTTTCAATGTTTCTATAATTATTTTTCTGTAATCTAAATTATAAAGGAATGGCTCCGCCGATTTGAGAGTAATTTTAATTGCACATCAAGTATTTGGTGCGACAATACTTTTTAAACTTCTAAGACTCTCGGTTGCGTAATATCGTAAAACTTGACTATACTGTTATTGTTGTATAAATAATAATAAAAAGTTGTATAAATCGTACCTTTCATATCTTTTACTAGATTTTGTTATTGTCTTTATTTTAATTGACTAACTATTACATTGCTGATCCGAAGAATCTTCTAAATAGTTGTTTTCGCAAAGCGAGTTACCTTTTGTAACAATATAAACAAACCAACGAATCTGGTCGAAGATTTTGCACAGCGTAAAATAATATCTGCAGAAATCAACGCGAGTTTCGAATATCTTTACAGGAAAAAGGAGCAGCAACCGCAATTACCGCAAAATAAAAAAAAAAAAAAAAGAAAAAAAAGTGCACGCTAATTTCCGTCAGATTTTCTTCACCACCTTCGTAAAGGAGCTAACTAAACCTGAACGTAGAAAGAAAACCGATGAGCATGCGGTATATTAAGCCTTTGAAAATTACCACGGGACAAATTCTAAAGCGACAAAGTAGAACAAGCAATTATCTGGCCTGGGAATTTTCCCTGCGGGAGGATAAAATTTTCTCGGTAGACCAAAATATCTGAAAGTGAATAAAAGACGCGATAAAAAACGAAAAGAAAAGAGAAAAAAAAAAGAAGAGCAACTGTTATGACAAAAAGAGGGAAAACAGCGAGAGCACGTAATTGCAGGGAGACCCGCGAAGACGGAATCCTCCCGTTCCTTTGTCCTAGGGACAATTAGCATTCTGCAAACTGCAGCTAGGCGGTTCCCGCGAGGTTGGCTACCCTTCATCTCCGTCTCCGCAGCCACCACCACCACTTCCACTTCCGGTTTTCTCTTCGTCTTTATCTTGGCTGGGAAGAAAGAGCCGCTGACTGGGACGACGACGAGGCAATAAGGAGTAAAGTGAACCTCCGACTGTTTTTGGCGAGGTTTCACGGGTCGGGTAAATCTATTACCCATCCGGCCCGCCTAATCCCATCGTGAGGTAATCTAATCTCGTGTTGCGGCCGGCCCAACGCGAGTCCGACCGACCGTATGGCCGCAGGAAGCGCTTTGGCTCACGGAAAGTACCAAGGATTCCGATTGCCTTACCGCGTCCGGATTCCACGGCCAGTTTCTTACACGTCCGGAATGAACCGAAGGGCGTGATTCACGGCTTCGGTTCATTCGACCCGGCTAACTACAACTCTGACCTCTGAAAGAAATTACACGCCTTTGCAGAGATCGTTTTGATTGTCGGAGCTTTCGCGATGATCGATCTTACCCGCAAGACGTGTTACCTGATTGCATTTGTCGTCGTTATTAGAAAATTTTTAATGAACTAGGGATTGTATGTTGGTGTCAAAAATAAATTTGGTACAATCGACTGTTTGGTTTGATTGTGTACGGAGCTTCCCGTGCCAACTTGGTGAGGATTTAAAAGTTGATATTTACGATATGGCTGAAAGTTGGCTGTCCTGTTGCATTCTGTGAAATAAGACTTCTGGATTTTTTTCAAAATCTTACCCGTCACGCCTTTGGAGTGATGGATTTTTTTTAAACTCATATCTTTCATGATCACTCATTTTTCAAACATGTATGTACGATGTAATGCAACACGAGGAACTTATTGACTAATAATATATAATGTATTAAAATCTTAGTGAATTGATTTTTTATTTTCTACAATAATATTTATTATTTATTTATTTTTTTGTTCAATTTTTAATAAAGTTTTATTTGCTAATAAATAATATTATTTAATTAAAAATATAGAATCAACGGCAAGAAAATGAGACGGGCAATTGTTAAAAATCGATCTAAACATTTTAATTGTTTATAACAATATGAATTTATTAATAATTTTCAATAAAACTTTTTTTGTATTGAAATTCATTCTTTTAGCTTTAAAATGTAAAAAAAAGAATTTTCTAGCTCAATTAGAACCGGAGTTATGAAATTTTTGAAAATAAGTCTCCAAGCCGAAATTACCAAGTTCTCAAATTTTCGATACCCTCTGGTTTCCAAAATATGTGGAAAAAAATCCTCGAATATGTATCTCTTTTTTTTCGATACAGATCCCGTAAAAAAAAATTCAGCTAAATTAAGAATGTGTCGGTCAATTTTTATCGAAATCTGGCGGATTTTTAAAAGAAAGTCCCATTTATGTAGTTATCAGCAATTCGACAAAACGTAAAGAATCGAAACTTTAACCGAATATATTGATTTCGTCGATTTCTTGACGATTCAAAGTTCTGAAAACCAGTTTTTTCGTACACACGCACCAGCATTACTACTTGAGGCGCTTGCTTATTACGGAACATTGAGCTGTCGAAGCTGTACAATTTCGAAACTTTTTCGTTCGGAACTTCGAGCATTCGGCATTTCCACCGGTCGAAGCTTCGTGATTACGGGACTTTACTTTAAGAAATTTATAATACCAGGGATTTGAACTCTCGGAGCTTTTTTGGTTCGGAACTTCGACTCCACCCCGAAATTTCGGCGAAAAAACGATTTTTAATACTTGACTGATTGAAAATAGTTGTATAAGAAAATACTTGCACCAATTTTTCAATTGGGGACAAGGAACCTTTCCAAAGTGATTCTGCCCACCGCTGATAAAAATTCCTTGCTTATATACTTTCATTGCAGGAGGCTAAAAATTTAATCCAAAATTTGGTGGAAAGCTTTTGTTATACGACAATTGTCAACAGATAATTAAAATTTCACCATACTCGTCCCTTGAGTATTGAATATGTAATAACCACAATTAGATACTTCTGTCGGTTCATTTGATTCATTTCACTCAATCTAGAAAAAGTGCGCAGAATTGGGTATAACTCTTCAATATTGCGCATACTTTTCGATGAGACCTTTAGGTATCACTTAGAATTATGAGCCGAAATCTTATAAAAGCCAAAGCATTCTTTGAATGCGAAAAGAAATGATTGAAATCGTGTCAAATTGTTGCAAATCATACAAACTTCTGTAAAGTTCGTTGAAAATTTGTCCAATACCATTGAATGTTTGAAAATTTAGAAAATTACGTAAATCAAGTAACACCTTTTCAAAATGGCACAAAATATTGAATTTTTCTTAAATTTTCTAAAATCATTTCAAATTACTGACACCACCCGAAATCTTCGTAATACGAAAATTTATCCACCCTTGGCAGGCGTGGATATTTGCGTCTGTACGGCGGAACTGTTCGCGCAATTATTTTACTGCTACAGAGAAATCTAGAATATATATTAGAACGTCTACCGAAACTGTTATTTTCGTGGCCGCGATCAAGAATTTGATTTTGTCGGAGAAAAAAAAATGCATTTATATAAAAACGACTATTATGTTTGTACGTAACGTTTTTTTCTACAAAACTATACGGCTATAACTAAAAATTTATCCAATCTTCAACCGGTTATATCGCATATCAGACTCACGTCCTTTTCCAGGCCTCTTACCAGTTTTCACATGAACCAATAATCTGAAAGAAACCGAGTTATCCATAATCTTTCATCTCGGATCGATGCATGGATCTAACTTACGATGCGAGCCATAAGGTATAGAAAACATTTTTGTCGAGTCACTTTTGAGTTATTTCTTTGTATAGATTTGATTTTTCACGAACTAAGAACGTTTTTGAAAAAATAATGTTTATTTTGACTTTGAATATGACTATGAAAAGACTATTATCTAATGAAAGTACCGATGAAAAAGGCCAATACGTGAACTTTAAGATGTGTGTAATCCCTTTGAAAAGTGTATCCACTATATCCCGAAACTAATTTACAATTATATCACGAAGTGTTTCTTCCAAATTTAAATGACTTTTCTTATCAGAGGTGAGATATCTTTCTAGTGCAGTGTAGTCTATCATAAACACCAAGATAGAATGATACAACTTTATGATAATGGAGGGAGTTCCCTTTTTCAAACAATATTTTAGAAAATTTCTTTGAATGGCAGTGAAACACCTCCAGGAAATCGACGATTTAAACGTGGCAATGAATTCTTCAACGAAACATTGTAATTGTGCATTGAACTACTTACAGGGAGCACCAGTTTGATGACACCCATCGAATTCGTTATAACACATGTACATTGTGGAACATTGAAAACTAAAAGACTCGCATATTTTTTTGTCGGCGAAAAAACGGTTTAAAGGGGTGAAAACAACCCCCAAAAATAGGCAATCAACCCTCGGGGAAAAAATCGTTGGGATTCCATTTCAGCTTTCGCGATACTTGTTTTTTTACCGAGGAAAATACTTGAAGCTACTAATTAAATTTAGTATCGCGATGTACCTTGAAATTGCACTACTGCATAATGAAATCGATTCGTTTTCGTTTAGAAAAGGGTTCCATTCATCGATCCGTGTACCGTTAATTGGTTTACGCTGGGTAAACCCCCCCCACTCAATCACGCTTCAATCAAAATAAACGATCCAGTTTTACGCGGAGTATATTTGCCAAGCTGCACCAATAGCCGCATGTATCGAGGTTCGATGTTTAGACCCTCGCCGTGCCGCGTGTACAATTCTCATTTTCGTGAAAATGTTTTTGGGGAATTGCGTGCGTGTCTGGTTTCGGGGGGAAAAAAGTTAATGAAAAAAACTCAACCCCCCCCCGACAACGGCTATGATGAAAATACTAAAATTGAAACAAACGACTGATCACTGCGCCTCACCCTCGTTAATTGATTCGTTCGTTTTATTTTTTTTTTTCATTTTTTTTTTTAATTCATCCTTTACTGCACTCGCCTTAAAGTTAATTGCGAGTTTTACTACATCGGCAGTAAAATTGAACGCGAACTTGCGATGTATGAAAAAGGCGGTCGCGATGTTCGTTACAGTTCAGTGCATTCTGCTATTGAACAAAAATAAATACAAATAACGGAGGCTGATTCGCTGAAATTCCATCATTTTTATTCACATTATGAGGCAGCCGTGAACCGGACATTTATCGAATTATTAATTTCCTGATATTTTATCTCGTCATAGCTACGAAAATACTGAAATAGTAATAAAAAAACTCGAGATATCGATGCTTCGTTTCTAATCACTTGAAAATGGTTTAAAATCTAGTAGAGTTGTTCGATTTCACATTAGTGCAGTAAGTCTTATAAGACTCATTTTATTCAGGAAACTACTTTTTCTATATTTACTGAGACACGTTTCTTCTATCATGTTGGCATTGCTGAACAATTAATTTGACAATATTGTACCGACATTAGTTCTGATCAACAAACCGCCATATTCGGTTGACTCTCGGCTAGAATCTGCCTTAGTGAATTTATAGAAAATAGTCTTCTGAATAAACTGAGCCACCGTAGAGTGAAAACGAACGAATCTACTAGATTTTTAGCAATTAATGAGTTGAAATAGGGCGTGGATATCAACACTTATTCGTAATCCCAGTACTTAATATTTTTGTATTTTCAAAGAGATCTTTATCATTTAACGAATACTGATAACAGTAAAAAGTATCCATTTCCGACCATGTCAAATGCATATTTGTCGATTTCGGAAGATCAATAATAACCTGACGAATGATAATTCGGAGAAATCCAGAGAACGACGGAGTCGCTTGAGCGTCGTTCCTTATCTGAGGACGTCAATTTCCATCGTCTGTTGAATTTCTAACAGTTAAACTGACAAACGGAATACCTAATCTAATTGTCTGCTCTAGAACGGTAGGTACCCGCGTGGCTTCCAGTCAAGCTCACGAGCCGATTATATTCAACAAACGTCTTTGTCCTATTACCGTTAATGGTGAAAGCTTTGCGCAAAAGCGCTGCGAACCATGCGTCATTCAAACATTTCACGACTAAATCTTGGCCTCTGCCAAACAACTCATTTCAGATTATGCGAGTAAAAACCTGTGAACGAACAAAAACAAAGAAGAAGAACGCTCGAAGACGGGAGCAATCAAAAATCCTCTTTTTCACAGGTGAAAATTGTTGATTTCCGGAAAGTTCCTTGGACATAGCCAATTTTCAGATTGCAAATGACGAGGATTTCAAAACATTCGCGGCAATTTTGGTTTACCGAACTTCTTATCCGACGTGGATGATTTTATACACGGGCAATGAATTGATATTCTGTCAATACCTTGGAAAGACACAAAATACTGGAAAATACGTTCTCAAAATTCCGTGACAGTTCGATGTAGAAAACTATGTCGATAGTGATTTTTTTTTTATATTTTGCTGGTCGTTACAAGTGGAAAATATTTCCGTATCTCACAGGTTATTTGTCCAATTTTTACAGCCGTAACGTCAGAGACGCGCTCCGCTGCGTGATCGTGACGTAAGACGTAAAGAGAAAATAATAGATACGCGAAAAAGTCGGGAAAGAAAAATAAAAAAAAACCGAATTAATTGAGGAACATGGCTCAGGAGTAAGAAACGAATTAATCATGTACGCGTGCTTTAAATTCCGGTGTTTTTCAGTTTCTCAAACTCGATTGCTGATCCATTTTCGTGACGTCTTTCAGCAACGAGGCGTTATACATGTAAGTGAACGTATACCTGGGTGGAAAATTGACCGGAAAACTGGCGTCTGTCGATGAGGGGAAAAATGCGAGTGCCCTAGGGCAGGTGCAGGATGAAGGTATACCAGAAATTGAAAATCCACTGCAGCTTGGGGCGAGGTGAAAAAAGAATTTCCATTTATGCCCGACGTTTTTGTGCTCTTTCTCTGAATTTCACACTTCGTTATTCCACCCCTTGAAATACACGAGTGTCAAAGAAGCCTGGGCTGATTTCTCATTCTGTAGAACCATGAATCCCGGCTGTACTATTGCGCAAGAAAATTGTGAAAGAAATAAATTTCCATTCGATGAATATTGCCAACTCGCAGAATATTTCCCTGCACGTTTTTATACACCTCATTACTATCCGGGGTGTAATATTGCCGCGTGCGGATACTTTGGTGTTTCTATTGTACACTGAGAAAAATTTCATTTTTTACAACGACTAGAAAAATTCGGTAAAACAACTAAGAACTGTATTTTTCGATTGTGGTAAAAAATGATGATAGTCAAGGACTGAGCGGTAACCGGACTAAAAATTTCTCCCAGTGTTCGATTTTATGCACATCATTTTTCACGGCCATAATTATTTCCGAAGAAGTATCATGATGAAATTGCGAACGTTTATTTGAGAAATATAGAATCTTGAACTGACTTGAATTTGGGAAATATCGTCGAAAAAACCGAGTTTTTCAATTCCGAGTATGACTGAGGATTGAAATTCATTGTTAGTGATTTGCCGTTAGGGAAGAAAAATCGTTCACACTCAGCGCTAACGGATATAATTCACGCTCTGCGAATTGAACTCCATGGTATAACCGTTCAATACTGTGCTATCGCCATAAATCAAATAATCCACGGTGAAATACGGCGATAAATTTACGGCGTAATTTTATCATTCTTCTATTCCAGTGCTCTAGGATATTTGCAAAAATGTGTAATGAAAGTGCAGAAGCACCGAATTTTTACGGACAACAGAACATGATACGAGTATGTGCATCTATTTGCGAATCCGCCCGCATTGAACTAATTCATGAATGCGGATTTTCTGCAGAGACGGAATTTCGCATGCTTCTAAGATTGAATCTTCAAGTGTCAGATTACTCTTGCACAATTTTGTTAAAAAAAACAATGCAGAAGCGAATTTAAGAAAAATTTACTAAATCGGAGTAGACATTGTTGGTGCAATTTTGAATGTAACTCGTAATTTTTTACAGAACATTACAATAATCCTGCAATACCTGGAAAAAAGAACCGAGCTCTGTAATTCAAGTAAAAAAATAAAATATCTTCTGTTCTTTATATTCAGGCTAACATTGACCAAGATATTAAACTGTTCTCAGTTCCATTTAACCGATTCACGAGCAAAGCTAAATTAATCCGATTTAAAACTGCCTGGTTTAAGCCGGAAGTTGATTCTAAGTTACCTTCGGTGAGAAATTAGTCACCGATTTTATGATCATCGAAACGCGTATTTAATGCAGAAATTAATTTTTAAAAAATGTATCAGGCTCCTAATGTATCGGAAAACGTCTGTACTTGAACGAAACATTCGTTCCGTCGAGTGGAATATGTTTGATCCTCCATGTTGGTGAACAAATTCAATTCTAATGAAACGACAGATCACGTAGTATCAAATAATTAATTAATATTTTCGAACTTTTAAGTGTAGGCGAGACGAACAGAAAAAGTTTGCTTATCTTGGAAACAGATATGATCAAACTGGGGTTTCTCCAATTTGTTTTTTTTTTTTTTATTTACTCGTATTGCAATCTTACGCTGAGTGTAAAAAGACCGTGAAGGAACCTCAATGATCCGAAACCTACTAATTTAGTGTTATTATAATTATCAATGCTACATTTTCTGGTTAATGCGACATTCGATCTCTTTGCTGAGTTGGCTAAATTTTTTTACGTCAAACAATGCCTTGACGTCAATTCATTGATGAACTAGCAATAAATTATATTGCAATAGTCACAAGAAAACCTACCACAAGTGATCATAATGCAAACAGTAACGCGCGCCAGATTTCCTGTTAACATCTAAAAAAACTCGTTTTTATTTCGTTACATTTTTCGTTTACGGTAAAACGTGAAAATAGTCAAGAACCGTGCGGTAAAGACATTTAAAAATTTCTCACGGTGCGTGAATTTTTCAAGACGATATTGTTCGTAGCGAAAAATTTATTACACCTGCGCTATTTTGAAATATCAAAAAAGCTCTTCCCGCAAATCCGTATCTATTACACGGATCAACAAAAAATTTTACCTAGACTTTAAAGTATTAGATTTCGATTCTTTAGTTCGTAATTAGACGAAAAAAAAATATATAGCTTTAAAAATTTTGGTTTTGTATTTAGGAGACCGATTGAACGATATTTTTCAAAATCTGTGGTTTTAATTATCAATTAAAGATGAAACCATTTAAATAAACATTTTTATTATTTTTATTAAGTTTTACTATCAAAATAAGTTACAAAAAAGTAGAAAATAATTTAAAAGTGCACGCTTTTACTTTTTCCTTTATGTTCGTAAGTACTTTCTCTCAATAAACCCCAAATGTAGTCTCCGATCATGTTTCCATTGCATTGGCCTTGACAACGTTGTTCGAAGCTCAAAATGTCCCGATGAAAACGTTCTTCTTGCTCTTCTGAATACGCTCCCATGTTGTTTTTAAATTTATCTAAATGAGCATGCAGCATATGTACTTTTAATGAGAACATTTTCAGTTATTCTGGACTTCTACAAAACACCTGATCGTTGTTTATCACTCGAGTGCCATCTAGAAGCACTGTCTGAACGTTAAAACCTAACTCTGATCGCGCGGTATTTTTTAATGTATTTAAAATAATTAATATTTAAAAAAAATAATTAAAAATGAGTATTTTCACTATAACTATTACAAAAGCAAACTTTATACCAAAAAAAGGTATTTTATTTTCGTTTTTGTTCATAATTAACCAGAATATCATAAAATAAACTTTAGGACGAAAAACAAAAATTTTTTTGTAGAGCCGTGTTATTCAATTGCGAAACAATTGGGATACGCATCCTGTCCAACTTGCAGTGAAATTTTGGTCAAACTGGATCGGTCGTAGATTGGCCTGATCGGTCGAAGTGTTAATTGGTTGAAAAACAGTCGAATTCAATGTAAAACAAGAGGATCCGGTCTGCTGTATATCGATTACGGCAAACAAATTTCGAATCTGACTGTCCGCCGTGCAGTGAGACAAACGCGTTCCCAGATTCAGGGCTGCTGCACTGCAGTCTGCAACGAGTACGAATGTTTTCCGTGTTTATTCAGCCGAACGAGTTTAGTTAGCGGTCATCCAATCCGAGTCAGTCAATAGGTGAGCGAGCTGAGTTAGCCGGCTTGATTAAAACGAATGTGTAGCTAGCTGGGCCATTATACGATAAAACTACCAACGCGAAGCTCTTGGCGTAGAAAACGTGAATGTATTAATAATGGGCTTAGGAAAAACGGAACGAAAACTCACGGCAAAGAGAAACTTTTTCTCAAACGGTGTATCGACGTCCATCCGACAGCTCGACGTCATTCGGTAATTTCCGGAAGTTCATCGCGAAAACGCGAATTCGAAATTAGCTTCCACATCTACACGGACCTGAAGGATTAGACGTGCAAATCCCCGGGACGTAAAACGTGAGACCTAACCAAACTGTCCCGTTAGAGCTAACGCTTTCATTCTTAGTCGGATACTCAGCGTCCCAACTCAAAAATTTCCATATCCTAGCTTTATAACAGTTTATTTACAGCTTCAAACAATATGAAAATATGGCATTTTTTGCTAGAATCATCGAATTTTGATAGCTTGTTGATTTTACATTCTCCATATTGGATCCGCCGTCTTGGATTCAGAAATCATCAAATTCTGACTTCAGATTTCTGACCAACGACCCCAAAAATCACCGTGCGACGGAATTGAGGCCAAGATATTGAGTACAAAAACGTATGAGTGAAATCGTTAAGCGCTATATTTTGCACCCCTGTTTTCTAGATCCGTATTCTGATCGGTAACGATGAATTAAAACGACAGAGTTATACGGAAACACAGTAAAACCGCCGGACTGAAAATACATTACCACTGATTTAACTGTTTCCATTTTTCATTCGCTCTAAGCTGACCGTTCATTTTATCCCCCAAGTTCTTGCTTATTATTTGTTTCTGGCTAACTATACAGAGTTTTCGTCATGTTTGCATATTTTTAAGTTTTGCACTGTAAAACAGCCTCAAAAGCCTTCAGTATCATTGTCAGAATAGAGTCAGAAGTCATTTCGACATTTTTACAGAATTATTTTACATCGCGATATGTTGGTATATTATATGTTGATATGATATATAATTGAACACGTTTTTTTTTTTTTTTTTTTTACATGGTGAAAATTAATGGGGCAATATTCAAACGATTCCATAATCATATCTCATTTCACTTTCGAAGCTCAAATATTCTCATCAATAGATTCAGAAAAATATAAAGCTAAACGTAATTAGACTTTGACAATTTCTCACGCAAAACTTTCTAAACTTACAGGTTCGAAATTTATCAACCCTAAACAGTGGTACAATTAATACAAAGTCGTGAAATTCTGACGAATGAGATCGTTTATTTATTTATTCCTCTGTAAGCCATTACGCAGAATCTTAGTTTACAATAAAATATAATAAAATGAGACAATAAGAAATCGACACAACTTTGGTATATTTGTAAATGCATATACCGATTTTCTGTTTTACACTAATTGTAAGACTTTGGAATTTTATAGTAGTAAATTCTAAGAAGACGTTGCTTTTCGGCTTCTCAACTAAGAACTACGTAAGAGAATTGAAACTTTGCTGAATAAACAAATAATAAAAATGGTGTCACATCACTCGACTGACTTTCGTTTTTTCTTTTTAACATCTAATTAATTTATAACATTCTTCGACGAAAGATGATTTATAGTTTTTTACCGCCACGGTGTACACGTAATTTTCAACTGCGATACACGCAATTCAATACTCTGGGCATATTAATTCTACTTGCATCCTTGTTCACATCACGTCTAGCTCTTACAATAAGATAGCGCGCAGTGAAGACAAACTCCGTTCAAATTAGTTAGTCTTTGGGCCAAGCGTCTGCTACGGGTATCGAAGTAATTTGAATTCGAGGCTTCGCGTGTAAAAAAAATCCATTCGGAAGATACGATGTGTATAAAGCAGAAAAAACGTAAAATCATGAGATCATATTTTGTCTTTCACGTTGAAAAAAGTATTTTCAGGTGTTGTACAAGCGCATTGTTGCAGTTTTCAATCTGCCGTCTTTGCTTCAATTATTGTTAACTCGTGGAGAAAAGAAGAAACATGTCCTTTTAGTTTTTATCTCTCTGCATAATAAGCATCTATAAAATATTCTCATGCAAAGAATCAATTATACAATCATTCCATTTCCACTCATTTCCCGTACCTACTCAAATTTCTGTGCCGAGATCGCGCCAACTTTTTCAGCAACAACACCGTATATGAAAATAATTTATCAGTGCAATCTCGCTGCAGGCGTTGCAACTATCGGGAAAAAATTAAATGTAGGCGAAATGTTTTTTCCACCTCTCGGATTGATTTTTTCTTTCTGTTTCACGTTTTTCTTTCCTTTTTCTTTTTTTGGCCATTTTTAGTATTCCGCTACGCAATTTGTGTATCCATCTCAGATAAAAACAATGCGCAAAGTTTCTGTTCGGTCGGATTCCACTCGCGTGAAAAACACGTAAAATAATTATTAATCGAGTGAATATTTTATTCTAGATTACGCTTAATTTTTACAGGATGATTATTATTTTGCATACTCCGCACTTGATTGAATACGTATAAATGTGGACGGATTTAAATGGATACGGCTCGGTGTTGTCTTTACAACCATAAAGAAATATCGTGCATTCAAATAAATTTTAACCACAAAGAAAAAAAAAAGGTCAGTATATGAACCTGATAAACATGTATTCATCTCATTGCTGTGAAGATCTATTTGAAATCTCTTCTATACGGTAAATAAATGTTTAGTAGCAGGAAGTCGTGATACGAAATAAATATTTTATTTATAGTGAATGAATATTTTTGTTAATGGAAAAAATATTGCATTTGAATACCCTGAACGTAACATTAAAGGGAATTGGTTTCATTGAATATAAAATTGAAAATTCCGACCTGATTGTTGCAATCGTTACTTAATATTCGTCGTACATGCCTTTTGACTCGGAAACTACTTATCGTTGATCGAAAAATGGAAAAAAATACCATTTGAGTTCCTTAGGAAACTTTGCCGATTTCACCAAACTTTTACACAAACTCCGCGTCAAATTTTTCTCATTCATTTTGCGAGTCGTACTTATATCGATGATACGAAGCTGTCACGTGAAGATATTCGAGGATTTCATAAAAAAAAATGCTCGGATGTTAACGTGTCGTCAGTTTCTTCAACTATCTAAAAGCTCTTCGACAAATGGTAGATATGCTTTCAGTCAATGAAATATTATTAATTTCAATTATTTTTGAAATTCACGCGAACCTCGTAAAAAATACAATACCTTTAAGAAAGGAATATTCGATTCATTCATTCCGTGCATTCATGAATTCAACGTGAAAATAAATATCTAATTCGTGAAAATATATTTCTCACTAATTTATTTGATTGTAGTTAAATGAATTTCGAACAGATTGTCTGACTTGATAAAAAGTGAATATCACTAATTACGGGAAATGAACATTGGTGTCCCACTTGAAAACGATCTATTTGAAGCAAATAAACACGTCTGAAACAAACGTTTTTCTTCAGAGGTAATAAATCATTATTCGAATGTATTATTTGAGACAAATAGGCATCTCAGTTGCGAGAAATCAATATTTATAATTCCTGCTCGAGAATACTTTATTTTAATCAAACAAACACGTTTTAAAAAACAGTATTTCCTGATGAAATTATTAAACCGTTCTTCTGGGTTAAACTCTTCGTTTTTTATGCTCATCATTTTTCATTCATTCTCTTTCTAAAATGTTATTATATAATTCGCTAATGACTTGTAGGACCACGAGTTCTCGATAAGGCCTATTTAATCAGTCGAGGAATAAATTCATTGCTTTACCGCTGTTTCCACATTTAAGAATTTACGCTCGTGATTCTGGCTCGGCTGTTCTGAACGTATATCATACACCGAATTTTTTTCCAGTACAGTACTTCGAATATCAATTGATAATCTTAATGGAATAATAATCGTCGTTCAAACGTCAATATCGCAAGCATGTCAATCCCTGTCAAAACTCACAAACACCGTTCCATAATTAATCCTGAAATATTTGCTCTTCGCATACTTCACCCATCACGTCTACGATCTCGGGTAAATTATATACTTGGTGTCACGATAATCACAACTCTCGTTATCATCGTGTACTCAAGGCGATGACATTCATCCGGATCAAATTTTTACCTCAAATTACGACGTACGATTAAACTCACCAGCTTATCCCGTCCGCGGACGATTATCGACGTCGAATATTTGACGGCGCAGGTTGTTTTCTTAACTTACATTTAAAACCAGCGAACTTTGAACGACAAACTTGAGACCCGTGTGACGGTCCGCGGACTACTGTCTCCCTAGGAGCTTGCAAGCTTCGTTCTACCCCACGTGGTCAGACGGCAGGAGCAGCGCTTCTCTCGGCAATTATCAGAACTTGGCAAACGAGTTGATACGATGTGCACCGGTGTGGTTCTGAAGAAAGTCGTTTTTGGACTTAAATCTGCTCACCCTAGATCGGTTGGAAAAAATTAGTAAACGAGTTTCAGCGTTCTAGCTAGAATCAGAAAGGATGTCTGTGAGGATCGAATCATTTTGAGTTCCGAATCCGGGCAGAAACCACTAATTATCACAAACGATTATGAGTTGCGTTAAAAAATGTAACATTACACCAGCCGTTTAAACCGTACTTCCATAGCAGTAGTGCACAAAAAAAAAAAATTAAAACGGATCAGAGAATCGATTTTTAAAAATTTTCGCTAGTACTTAATCCAATTAAGATCTTTTAAGCAGATGCGTTTCGAATAGAAATCGGATTAGGAGGTGACTCGTCCATGTTTTCTTAAGAATCATTTTCTCACACCTTTTCCCAACCCGTTCACACATGCATCGTTCGCGATATTTACCTATTCAATTCGTACCGATTTTTGTCTAATCTTCAGAACCTTCTACTTGAAACTTGACTTGTCTACGATACCCATAAACATACTTCATTCTGGACGGCTTTAAAATTATCACTAAATGAACGAAATTGTCGGAAGGTGCAGTGTTATGATAATATTCGAGCGAAAACCCAATAAACGAGCTTACTCTCAATAAATCAGAGTGAAATAGAATGATCTCAGGTAGAGTTTTTTCTTCCAAATGTATATCGTAGAAAAGTTTCCCGACCCCGTAAGCAATTACAAAACCCTTTGACGTATAGATTGTCCTTATAAAACTGTGTAAACTAACGTGCAAAATCGAGTCGCAGTTTATCACTCTATTCCCCTGGTGCCAGTAAAACAGTTCACCAGCTCCAGGACGTCGAAGTAAGATTGAGAAAAAGAGGTAACAGAAGCACAAAGGGTTGCCAGACGAAAAAGAAACAGCAGGACGGCCGCAATGTCAAACCATTGTTAACAATTATTATTTCACTCTGTGTCGACTTTTGCACAGGTATAATTATCACCTAGATTTGATTACTTTTGCACCTTATTCCCCGCCAAGGTTGCTTATAAATTTCCTTTCAACCCTTCACGAACAAGTCTCTTTTTCCGAGCATCAAGTACACTCTGGGTCAAAATTACCCTGTCTCATTTTTCATACGTTTTCACTCCAAACATGCGCGTTCGATAGAGCTGAAAAAATTCAGCGACATACTTTCACCATCTTGGAATGTGATAGAGTAGTTTAAAATTACGAAGAGAAAAAGTATTCTAGAAAAAAATTTGCATTGAAAAAATTTTAGTATTTTGTAAAAATTTACATAAATCTGCTTAAAAGTTATTTTCGATTCATACAATTGAGGTATAGGTCCAGATCGGCCAGTGTTTGCTTGAAGAGTTAATCGAGAAGCAAGAAGCTAATCGCGGAGAACAGACGTAGGCGATTAGAGAGGGGCTATTCACTCATAAATCGGGTGACAAGCGGTTGCAATGATTTCCATGCTTTGATACGACGTCAACTGTGATTTCAAGCGAAATTTCACGCGATTTTAAAACGACTGTTTTCCAAAGTGGTTTGCAATTTTAATAAGTTCAATTTAATAACCCCCTCGACCAATAGTTTGGATCCGTGACTGGTCCTACCACTGGCATCGGGACAGCGAGTGATTAACATTCGAAAGGATTCCTTGTTGGCAATTATTTCTATTGTTTACTCAACATATGTTCGTATTTTATCTGGTTTATGAATGTTTTTTTCTTCTAGCTCTTTGGTTTCTATATTATAAATATCTTTCGGTTAAGTTTGGAGGATCTTGTCGTTTGATACGCTTTACATGTTTGTGAGTTGGTAATCGTACTGCTAACCGTTTACGACTGTTTTCAATTCGTACCAGGCATTTTCCACTGTAATTTTTGATTTCTTACGCGAGTCTTTTCTCAGTACTTGGTTGAGAACGTATTTCAGAGTGTTGACTATGGTATTCAGGACCTTCGCCCGAAAGCGTTCCAGGATTTCTGTGTTGGAATTGTTCGGGGTGTACGACAGTTGTATACGGCAGGTCCAGGCGGGCTTCAACATGGCTTGGACACGAGGGGTTTATTGTCGATTGACAGTTGAGGTTTTCAACCGAGGAGACAGTACATCTGTAGCAGTTTTTAGTCAAGTTGTTTCCTCTTCTTCCACATGTATATCTTACAGGTTAGTCTTGTATCCAGGTGTAAGCCTAGTCATTAATTAACGTGGTCTTCTTCTGGGTGTTGATGGCTGCTAAGATAAACTGGTGACATGTTTCCCTTTTCACGGTGAAGGTTACGGGCGTTAATTTCGTTTCGCTGATTTGAATGCGCCATGCTTTTAGCCAGGCTTGGACTATCCCATATAAAATGAAAACTTTCTAAGAAACTTTCAATAAAACATTTTGTAGAAAGATTACGAGAACCTTTTCAAGAACAACAACAATCAAGAAATCTTTTGCAAGTTTCTGGCGCGGACATTTTCAACTTACAGCAACCTTTTTTTTTGAAATATTTTTGAAATGTTTCTTTCCTTTCGTGAAAGATTTCAGAAAGTTTTCTGAAATATTCATTGTTACGTGGGTAAGGTCGAGATTTTTCGGATGTAGTTCCGAAGAACCCATACCTCCGATCGATTTGAAATTTGATAGACCCATGTATTTTGACGCATTAATCACGAATATGATGGTAAAAATACCCGCGAATTTGATTTCCAACGTCAAAACGTACTAAAACTGATTTTTAAGCAGTTTTTCCACGTTATTTTGGTAAGTGTTGATCTTAGAGAAAAATATTTTCACAAAAGATGCAGCTTACAAAACGACTCATCTTTTATGTTCCGTACAGTTTTTTTCTAAAACCATTCTGTTTCGAGAAAAATGGGATGATGCTCCAGTAACTACATTTTGCCAAAACTCCAATAGTTTCGATACCGTATACTTATGCACCTTACCGCGGGAAGGTTTGGCTTTGGTCTTTAGTCGAGAGGTTGGAATAAGTTCGGCATTCGTATGACGGGGGCATAGTATCATGTCAAAACCTTTTCATCTTAAAAGAGTCCCTTAAATGAAATCATCTTAAATCATCTTAAATGAAATTTTTCTCAGTGTATAATGGATCGAATTTCGTGATAGAACCCTCCAGTGGTTACTCAACATGGAACTAATTCCAAGCACCAGACATTGTGGAACACGTAAAAAAACATGACTATACACGAATCGCGATTGATATGTGGTGAATTTATGTGTAAAAAAAGGCAAGCACAATCACTGTGCAAACGCGGCTGAAAATACTTGACCCGAAAGATGTCCCATTACGTACAGCTTTACTGTCAATTTAACGATTGAACTATTGGCGAAATAAGTAGTGTTGTAAGCGAAAGATCAACAAGTATCCATAGAAACGATTACCGATCGCGTTTGTTTTTGTCGAGAAATTTGAAGGTTGCCTTTGGCCAATAGTTTGAAAACGAAGATAAAACATGCGGCAATGGTGAAATCGTGGAAATCGCCGAATGCAAGATAAGTCGTCGAAAGTACGAAAGGATCTTGAAAATGATTCACAGAGGACAACAGTTATCGTATTCAAATTTGCCAAGATACCAAAAGACGCCAATTACGCTCTTTATCAAAAAAAAATGTAGGCTTAACATATCCGCATAAAACGCAACAAATCACAAACGAGTGAAATTAAATGAATTATAAAAAATTCTGGAAGTAAAATACGATGCAAGAAAAGCCAAAAATAAAATGAATTGCAAAGGAAAAAGCTAAAACAAGACAAAATACAAAACCACAAACAAGTAAGAAAAAAAAAAACCACTTCAAAGACCAAACTCCAACCTTCCCGCGGTAAAGCACGTCAGTGCAAAAGATCGAAACTGATGGAAAGTAATGACTTTTCTTTGGTGAAACCCATTTTTTTTTTTTTTTTTTTAACAGAATGGTTTTAGGCAAAAACTGTACGGCACATAAAAGACAAGTCTTTCTATAAGCTACAACTTTTCTTGGAAATATTTTTCTCTAAGATCAACACTTATCAAAATAATATGAAATAACTGTTTGAAAATCAATTTATTTCCGACTCAACCATAAAGTAAACTTTTTTTACTTTAAAAATAAAATGAAAGCGCATTTGGAGATCATATTTCACGCAGATACAAATTATTGGGAAATTTGAGGTAATTTTTTTAGGGGGGCTCTCCACAAAATTGTAATTTATTTTTCGTGTCGTCTGAAGTTAAAAAAACAAAAGAAGCGAGCCCAAACAATTGCCCACAAGACGCATCGCAACGCCTAAGCCTCAGTCAATTTAAAAGTCCCAATTTTCGAATAAATATTACGGCCAGAGTTGAGTCGGATATAAAGTTCTATAACGTAACAGAGGAATAAAATTCGACTTTATTCCCTTGTTACATAATGAAATATTTTGTGAGTTTTTACCTTGAAAATCAAATTTGCGGTTATTTTCACTATCGTATTCGCGATCGGAGCGTCAAAATACGTGGACATGCCAAATTTCAAATCAATCAGAGTTATGGACTTTTCGGAACTTTATCCCCTTCCGGTGCTTTAACTGAACGTGACAGTCCTTGAGGAGAGATTTAGGGATCCTGTAACAGTTGTCTGGCAGGATTCTCTCAATCTTGAAGTTCACGGTTTCCATCCTTATTAGACCAATCAATCTAGGAAATAATAGGCGGTTTCATGACCTCAACCCCACCCAAATACTGACTATGCCACGATTTGAAGCATGGTTTATAGATGAAAAAAAAAAATAATTGCAAATACTGAATCTTTCAATTTCTGTGTTGCGTTGAGATGCATGAAAGTTACTAGCCTATGAGCAGGCTGCAACGTCCTACGCCAAATAAAAGGATACTCAGAGGATGATCAATTATTGCCGCAAATAAAAGCTCTGTGACATTGTGTTTTGATGAGCGTCTACTTGTTCTTCAGCGACTATGAATGAAAAAGTTGTACTTGTATAATCGTTGAATATTTCCTTTGGTGCAATTTTGGTAAATTTAATGGGAAATTCACCCGACTTTCTTGCTTCACGTGGAATAATATGCTACACAAAAGAGCAATCTTCTACATGATACTCTCGTACGTCAGAGAAGGCTGCGGAATAGGAATACGGAGCAGATTCTTGACGCGAACTTTCTTCTATCCCTTTCCTTTTTCGTATTTATCTTCTTTTTCCAATTACCTTTGATGGATTGAACCTTCTATCAATTCGTTTGCTAGCCAGACGGCCAGGCCTGCTGCTCATTGCTGTTATATGAAGGTATTCGATCATGTGTTGTTCTTTTTCTTCTACCATTGGTCACTTTATCATCATCGGAAATTGTCTGAAGTATACTCGTCAGCAAATAAGCACCATTCTCCTGGAGGTAGTCGTTTAAAAAATTCTAGTGAAAGTTAATTAAAAGCGTAGCATTTAATGAATTATCATGGCTGCACTGGGTTTCCATATGTTTCATTTTGATTTGCGAGAAGCGCAAAATTATAATGACTAGGCGTGATACGGTAGGGCTATAGTAATTACTTAAACGCAATTTCGAAGGAGTTCGAGACTGTGATTAATGTACATAGGTCTTCTGTTTTATACCGTCAACGATGTCCTGAAATGTTACAAATCATCCAGCAGTAGCCTGACTTAGAGATCTTCTATTAATTGAATATATATCACATTAATAAAGAATTTCATAGACCACGTGCAGTCTCTGATAATAAGTATTGTGCGCCCATGTATGCAAATGATCTACCAACAATTAACCCGGTACGTTTTTTATTTTCTCTTCTTTCGATAATTTTCTTTCTTGAGACTATGATCGTGTTTCGATCTTTTAGTCCCGTCAAAATTAGACATGAGTTCTGTTCCGCAGCAGAGTCACAGGTAGTGCGATTTTGGTGAGAAAAAATATGACCTGGACGACCACACCCTATAGATACTTGTCGATTGAAAAATGTGACGAATTTGTCGTTTGAATTTTAAACAAATGGAAAACCGGGTTTTGACGTCGCATCTTTCATCATTTGACTGTTTTCGGAGAACGATTTTAAGCTCAGTTTGTTCGTCTTACTGTCCACTACAAAGAAGGATCTTGCCAGTTTCTGATATCTTTGTTGGTGTTCGTGCAGCTGCGGAAAAAAAATGAAATACATTTTGGTTTAAATTGTGATTCCGGCCCTCAATTTTTTGCCCACCTTTGAACTCGCTGTGCGTATAATCGGATCCATATATTACGTCCTAAGTGTAAATTTTCCACGCGCAATTCAAGAAGTCGTTGATAATGCCATGAAATATGAAATATTATGTGGGAAACTTGAACATTTTGAAAATTCACAGCTCGTTAACAACTTCGACTCCTAGTTGGAAATTTTCAGCGTTGTTTGGGGATAGAATGGAGTATTTTCGCTGAAAATTTCAAGCGATTTCGAGTTGATAGAAAAAAGTTACAGCTATCTGAAAACAGCGATTTTTCAGAAATCAGTTGGTTTTGCGAAGCCGTATATAAAAAGGAACGCGATAATTAATAATAATTCGTGTAGATAGTGACAAAGTATACCTAGAAGAAAAATTTGAGCCGTCGGTTGGCCGTCTACTTGGAAAATTCTTGACTTGGCAGGGTTTCAAAGTTATGCGAAATTTTGCTAAAATAGTAGTTCGTGAAAAGGGTCCTAATTAAACTGGATTTTTCTTTGGAGTGAAACTCTATTTTTTTATTAAAAATACAAGGTCAGAGAAGGGGAATGCCGTTTGATTCGAGTCTTTAAGTCCCATAGAGCTCCCGTGAAAAAATCGTAAAAATTATTCAATTATAATAAACAGTCTAGAGTTTGATAAATTTTGAAATAAATACATGCAGTCACCAAAAATATTTCCAAAAAGTTGAAAATTATTTCAAATTTATAAAAATTAAATAAATTATCTGTACTAAATAATGTCAATATCTTCAAAAAGTTGCTTTGAAACGATCTTCCTTCAAATGTACCAAGTAGCAAGTATTTGAAGCTTAAGGGAAACCTTGCCCTTGGAGTGCCATATTTCAGGTGTTTACATTTTTTTTTTTTTTAAAGAAACGAGTAAAGCTTTTTGAGTGCGGTTTCTTTCTCGCTTTTATTCATGATATACAGAACGTAATAAAAAATTAAAAAAAAAAAAAAACCAAAATGGCGGCCGTTGCAGCTCCGCGAAAACAAGTTAACAAGTAAACGGCTGCCATCACTGCCCCCTCTTTGTTGATCTGAAACCCAAATTCCAAGCATATTATCAATGTGTGACCCTCTGGTCATGGAATGACGGATAGGTTTTTCGTTTAATACAAATTTCGGAAAATGGCGGCAATTAAAAGCAAAAAATCGAATTTTCGCGTTATTTTTCGTATAAAAAGATAAATAATAAATGCAAAAATGTATCTATCGAAAAAACGATCCGTCATTCCGTGAAGACATATTTTCTGAGTATGCTCTCCAAATTTCAGGTCGATATGTTAATTACAGCGATCAGGAGAATGGCGGCCAATTTTAAAAACGTGTTTTCGAGAAAAACGCGTTTAAAGTTTTGTAATGTGTTTACACAAATGTGTTTATAATTACCGCTAATCGGCAATGCCTGATCCATAGAGGCATCCCTCCTCTTCTTCTAGCTGCTCATGTTGAGCCGCTAACATCTCCCGCTACTCAATCCGGGCCTTTTTTGCTGCGTTGGTCACCTGCCTCTGCTGAGACGGTCAGAGCGCGCTGACGGTGTCAACTTCAAACGCCTTTAAAATATCGTAAACGTTCGAAATCCGGGAAACGCTTCGACAGATTTATTTCTACTTACATATAGATTAAGAATCCGTAGTAAAAAAAAAATTGATTTTTTGAAAATTTCAAGGGCAAAGTCTCCCTTAATAACTTTTTACCCGTTAGGATTACGAAAAAACTACTTCAGGACTGTTTTGTAGAAAATTAAATTTCCTACAAGAATCATTCATGAGAAATTAAAAAAAAAAAATTTTTCGTAGTTTTACCGGATAAAAACGAAAAAAAATTTTATACGTGTTATTTAAATGGGAAAATAAAAATTCATTGAGCTTAGTGGAGAATTGAGATATCGAGCTGCACTTTTGAGGGAATTTTTTTATACCTAAAAGAAGGTTTTCAGGAAATAGCACTTGAGAAAAAAAAAAAATTTTTTTTTTTTGGACCACTCTAACTGCTACCATTGCATAGCTACGAGATTAGTTTTTCTTACTAACGAATGATATGGTGCATCATAAGAATTATAAATGCAAGAATGCTTTACGCTGTGATGGTAACTGCGCAGATCGATACGGATCTAAGAACTAATGGTAACAGCGTGCAAGACGCTGTTATGGTAATCGCACGTCGGTAATTAGTGGCACGAAGAGGATGCTACCGCGATTACCGGCTGAAACGTGGCATAACCACTACTTTGTTTATTTTGTTACAAACGCTTTAAAGACTACTAAGATGCATAAAAAATTAAAACTAACAAAGTTATACAATGAGGATGTCAAACAACAAACGTATGTCGATTAATATCACCGCCCACAAACGCCGCATTCACTAGATCGTAACATTTTTTTTTTTTTTTCAGTCAACGACTTTTTTCTTTCAATGTAAGTATTCTAGAGGAGTAAGTCTCCGGCTAAGTAACCATAGATGCCGGGTACTTTTTCAAGCCACAAACATTTCCAAATATACTGGTTAGTATCATTTATTACTCGGCTATATTCATATACATATATACCACATAGACGGCAGTGTACGTTTTTTCGGCATAAGGTAGTGCAGAGTGTTGTACTTCGCTGGCTTCAAAAATTCAACGATGGTTCTAAAGTGACGAACTATTAACCGATATAACTAAGTACAGTTTATTTTTATTTCTTTAAATACTGTGAACAAACTTGCAACACAAGTGCTACAACCATGTGATCTATTCGGAA
Organism: Neodiprion virginianus; assembly: GCF_021901495.1. Lineage (NCBI taxonomy): Eukaryota > Metazoa > Arthropoda > Insecta > Hymenoptera > Diprionidae > Neodiprion > Neodiprion virginianus. Next base: position 24,915,166 of record NC_060878.1, on the reverse strand, counting down.
AAGATATTTTATATAATTACGATCGAACTTCATTCAAGATAAGTTCGTTCGAACGTTCAAATATTTCGCATTTGTTTGAAATTTCTTCAGAGTTACTCAATGAGTTATAAAACGTAAAAGCACCCCAGATCATGTGAAATAAACTTGATGTTCATCCACAGAATACTCAATTTTCAGAAATGCATCTTTTACCTAATATGTGAATCCGTTTTCTAAGCGGCTTTTCGCTAAAAAATTAATATGAAAGCGTATTCTTTAGATTTTTATTGACAAACAGACGAATTTTGTCTCAGTGCAATGTTTTCTGTGAAAGAGCACTAATTCTGAGAAATTTCATTTAATAACGTCTTTGTAGCTCCATTTGGTCATCTCGTAATCATTTCGCATAGTTATTTTAGTGCACAAACGTGCGTGACAATCCACTGAAATCAATTTTTCTTTCACGCATGTATAGCTTTTAGTTCAATGAGTGTTTATAAATACGTCTTATAGCAGGAGAAGCAGTTTCATAAATTCGTATTTTTATAATATAAAATTTGCAATATTTAAAAAGATTGTGAAGTGAAACTGTCTTCACCTTTTCAATTTTAATTTACTATTCTAAAGTATGTGGTTATTTCTAGTAAATAAGAAAATTTTCACAATATAATTGCAATACAATTTTTGAAAGATGCCTTGCATGTACGTGAAAATTAATACTGACGAAGAATTGATTAAATAAATGTAGCGTCAAATAAGCGCAATGTTTTTTTTCAATTTCTTGGTGTATGGCATAAAATAAATTTCACACAAACTTTACCAAAAACTTATCACGAAAATATCCTGATGAATGAATGAAATTTAAAGCAAAGAAAGAAAAATTTGATAAAATGTATCACGCATATCTATCCTAAACTACAGCTGACATGTACGTTGGTATCCTCGCTGTAAACCCGTCTGACAGAGATATAAATTTCTTCATAGCCTGATATGCAAGCTTCAATTATGCAAACATAATTTTGGGCTCTGTTCTGGTGTAGATTGGATTAAGTTGATTTTGAAACTACAACGACTATTATTTCCACGATTATTTATCGGTGCCTGAGTAAAATGCATGCCTGCGCCTGCACATACTGATTCATTCATTGTGATACATACAAGGAAATATACAATACGCTGAAATGAACGCAGCAAATTGAGCCTCTAGTCAGCACAGGCGTCTGAGGAAAAATGAAAAAGCAGCAATCATCTCGGAAAACCCTGATAATGGACGGCGACGTTGAGGTTGAAAAGTCGACACACGCTTCCCGGGATAATCGCTTTGATGATCACAGCTTACAGAGGTAATGGACTATTACAAAAATGGGCTTGAATCCCAGCCCGCAGAGATGACTTGACCCTCCGAGGCACCTGCAGCCTCGAAAACAATTTTCGGTAAATAGAAACGCCGTTCCAGTCTTTCCTTAGATACTTCTCTCTTTTTTTGTACTTTGTATCTTATTATTCGTCATACTTTTTATTTAGTTCTCATCATCATCAGAAAAAGGAAAGCAACAGCTGTTGCACCTCGCTAGATCTCCGACCACTTGTGGGAGGTGGTAAAGGATGTGAATCCTTAACCACAAGGAATCGGGCTTGGATTGAATGTACAATTTTAACAATTTCCTCGCTGCAATTTCATCAATGGATGATACATAGTGTCTTTTAACATAAGGATAAGGATTATGGACTTCTTGGGCAAACAGCAAAACAATTACATTATTATCATGTTGCACAAATTATCTTCACTCTTATGTGCACTGAATAAATTATGGGTTTTTGTAGATTATAAGAAATATTCGTGATTTAATTTGAAAGTTGTTGCCTAGTAGTTGCTGAGAGCAAAAAAATCTATTTCTGTCAAGGACTTATGTCTAGACTATAGACTGGTTAGTGGATAAACTACCCCACTCAAGCTGGGAAAAGTACGTTGATCCTTTTCCGGTAGCGTTCCTGAAAAATTTCCATGGCTTGTGGAAGTTGTTATGCAAGAACAGTTGCAAGAACGACTCAAACTGTTTTCTGGAATCGGTGACTGCACCTCTTCACATTCTCCGATTTCAGGTCAAAAAGATCCTATCGAACTTTCACAAATCATGAGAGACATGGTCGCGAATTTATCAGAATATGATTGTTACAGAGAAAAACTGTCCATCTTGGCGTAAACACGTGGGTCGCCAATATTTTCGAAAGGACTGGCAGGGCTGCCTTCCCTTGTGCCTGGCGTTGACGACAGTTAGAGGTGCGATAAAGGATAGATATGATCAACACACCATTCTGAACGCTGCGGGGATAACCTGGATGATTTCTCGCTTACAATGAAAGTATATCCGGAAGAATCTTCGCTGAAACAGGAAAAAAATAAGGCAACGGTAATGGCTTGGGTAAAATTCCGAATAATATTCCGACGCAATTCTAGTCAAAGAGATCTTCCTGAAAGACTTTCTGTAGTTCCACTTTGGAAGGATGCGGATTCAACAAAAAGCGTGCAAAGACGATGCGGAAACAATCGGTTTATACTATTACCCGTGTGAAAGTTTACAATTAGGAAAAGACCGGTGGGTAGTAAATACTTGACCGGTACTATCTCAAAAGGTCGCCGGTCGGCACAGCATTGGAACAAAACGCTACCGCAGTTAGATACTCTCGCGGAATGTTGATAAAGTGCTGGGCTAAAATGTTGACACGATATTGTAGTGAATCGTAAGCACAGTTATAGATACCGTAGCTCGCTTCCCACTTGTTGAGAAGAGCAATACAAAAGTTTTCTGTTACTATAAAATAGTCGGTAAAGTAGAGTACGAATAGGAACTTGGAACAGTGTAGAAAGATGTAGAAAGAAGAGATGTAAGAAAGTTCTGGATGGAGGGATGATATATAAAACAGAAGGAAAGAGTAAGCTAGTCAGTCGGTCAGTCAGAGTTCAGTTGTGTCACAGTACGTAAACTAAGAAGGTATAAAATAAAGAATAACATACAAAAGAATAAGTGATCTGTTTTTGTTGATATCCTACACTAATATCCTAATACCAATCGTAGTGCAGCATTGGTACTCTATCGCAGACCAGCTGTATGGATGCTAATCCTTAGCCAATAAAATAACTCGGAAAGACGCGCAATCACATTTTATACGTTATATAGAGGGTAGAGGTAAAGAAAAGTATTTCATATGGGTTAACAACTGAAAACGTGCCCGAAAAAAGCAGCAAATAGTGCTTTAACAAGTCACCAGAATTGCGCTCGTAAGCAATAAGAGTACCAATCTGATTGGCGCTCCGTGGAACTTTTGCTGCAGCAACACCATCTTAATTTGCCTCTACTTTACGGACACGTTACATACATGGAGACAGTCCTCGTTACCTCTACTCTCCATAATACGTGATATAGTAGTTCCTAACAACTTACGGTAAAGAGTCAATGGATGAAAACGCAGTCTCAAGTTTAGCTAAGGTGCCGCTGACCTGGATCTGAAAGTTGTAATCGATCGAAGCGCCCTCTGCGTAAGTTTCCTCGGTTCCGAACCATTCGAAGGTGGTACTCTCCACCGGGGAGTAGCGCAACACAATATTAGACAAAACGCGGTCGGTAAAAGACCTGAATCTGAGTCGGTAACCATACCAACAGGATTGACCCGAATTTTGCATGCAAATGATGACGTTATGTGTGTAGCGATTGCATCACGACCGAACTGATTATTTTGATAGTTTTACGGTGAATATAGCAAATTCAATTTATTGTTCCGTGAAACACCCTTGAATATGGGACATTCTTTGACGAATCGGACAGATTTAGTTAAAAATCGACCGACACAATTTTGATGTAGCTTAAAATTTTTTCACGGGTTCTATATCGAAAAAATAGAGATACGTATTCGAGGATTATTCTATTTTACATATTTCGTAACATAGAGGGGATCGAAAATTTGATAATTTGGTATTTTTTGGCATGGAGAACTCATTTTCAAAAATTCATAACGCCGATTCTGTTTGAGCTGAAAAGTTCGTTTTTTCAACCCAAAGCTAATACAATGAATTTTAATGCAACAATTGTTTCATTTACGATTATTCCGAAATTTATATTATTATAAATAATTAATATGTTTAAATCGATTTTTAGCAATTGCCTTCACCTCGTAGCGAGTTCTCAGCACGATCATCGTATTCTACGTCAAATTATCTATCAATAACGCATTTTTATTTGGTGGAGAAATTATTATTACTGTAGGAAAAAATTAATTTATCCAGCGCGGCACGTTACATCGGCGCGCGAGTTCCATTGCATGCCTCATCATCTTGCCTCGTATCGTTTTCTTCTGTAATATAAATGATTACTGTATATTCTCAATTGAATAATAATATTCAATAGCAAGTAAGACTTTATAAAAAATGTAACAAAAAAATAATCAAATACAAAATATTATTGTGTCAAATAAAAAATCAATTTATTAAGATTTTAATACATTATTTTTAGTTAATAAGTACCTCGTCCTACAGTACGTCGTACAATATTTACATTTATTCTTGAAAAATTGTATGATTCCAACCTCTCCTGAAGAATTGGAAGCAAAGCAATTCTAATTGTGTCAAAAAAAAACGGTTGTACAAATTTTTAAACGAAAAATACTATACATATTAAATTTGAATGTAAATATTGTGAGACGTAATGCAGAACGAGGTGTTTATTAACTAATAATAATGTATTAAAATCTTGGTAAATTAATTTTTTATTTGCCACAATAATATTTTGTATTTTATTATTTTTTTGTTACATTTTTTATAAAGTCTTATATGCTAATAAATAATATTATTCAATTAAAAATATTGAGTAATCATTTATATTACAGAGGAAAACGATACGAGGCAAGATTATGAGGCGTGCAATGGAACCCGCGCGCCGATGTGACGTGCCGCGCTAGATAAATTCTTTTCCTCCAGTAATAATAATTTCTCCATCAATTAAAAATACGTTATGGTTAAAATATTTGACGTAGAATACGATGGTTGTGCGAAGAACTCGCTACGAGGTTGAGGCAATCTTTAAAAATCGATCGAAACATATTAATTGTCTATAACAGTATAAACTTCGGAATAGTCGTTAATGAAAGAATTGTTGTAATAAAATTCATTTTATAAGCTTTGGGATAAAAAAAAACGAACTTTCCAGCTCAAATTGAACCGGCGTTATGAATTTTTGAAAGTGAGTCTTCCAAGCCAAAAAATACCAAATTATCAAACTTTCGATCCCCTCTATTTTACGAAATATGTGAAATAAAAAATCCTGGAATACGTATCCCTATTTTTTCGATATAGAACCCGTCAAAAAATAATTTCAGCTAAATCAAAAATGTGTCGGTCACAAAGGTGTTCGCTTGTAAACGAATGTCCCATATACATTAAATCATATCGCGCAATATTAGTTTTACACAGCACGACGTAATTTTAAAATGATCTCATAAATATCACCATTCACCATTTGTAGATATTTGGAAATATGTTCGAAAAATACGATTGAAACAAAACGGGTACGAATCGTTGTGGTCTCGTTTTACGAAGTTACGCCATCGGTCGCCCCCCCCCCCCCCCCAAACACCGCTTCTCCTTGTCGCAAACTTGAATAGACATGTTTATTTTCCGTCCGTGCATAACATTGTATTCGATTATTCGCTCAGTCCACGGATAGCGGGCGGCTGTGCGCGAGAAAAAAAAATCTTTGTGTCGTCAGACGACTGTGCTCGAACATTTTGTATTTCGAAAATAAAGAGTATTTCTCATTCTTCTTCAGAGGTTTTCCATGAGGTACATACATGATTATCTCTGGTGAGTATTTATACATATATATACATTATACAGTCGTGGATGTAGACGGTACGCGAGGAAACGCAGAAGTGACGGCCGTGCGGATAGTGGGGACAGTGGCGTGTGTGAAGCGCAAGCGTCGACAAAAGACTCAGAAGAGAGTCAGTCGTTCACGAACCACCGGCAACGATGAACCGTAAGTAATTTGTCACCAATCATAATATTTGGCGCGTAAATACTTTTTTGCACGCAGAAAATGCATTCTTTCGCATTATTGGTGTTATCGAAAAACATCAATAGCGTACAAAATATTTTAAGTTAGTAGGTCTGGGCCCGCGAGTAACGGGCGGTGGGAAATGAGCCTATGTTTATGTATGGCAGCTCCGGCCCAATACCACTCGCAAAAAGCCAAATTCCATAATAATCAAAATTATGTTAATCCTCACATAATACGTGAAAAACGTTGATCCTACATCTTTTTAGGTTTTTTATTTATGTAATGAATGTATATCATTTAAGCTATAAATAACAGGGTCGCTACTGGTCAGGGAATTCTGGAAAACCTGTAAAAGCCTGGGAATTCGGAAATTCTGGAATAGTCATGGAACTGTCATGGATTTTTTTTTCGGAAACTCAGGGGATTGTTAACTATGTTTTTTATTATAAAAATACGTCCCACTGTTTTCATTGTAAAATTCAACATTTTTTACATCGAAATCCACGCGAAATTATCGAAATCAATAATTTTGTACTCGTTAATCATTTTTTTCGCATACCTATTCTACGCTCTCTGTTGTTAAATATTTATTAACATATGACAAATGTTGATTTTCACACATGTCTGAAAATAATTAACGGCGAGACGAATGGTACGTGGGTACGATCAACGATACACATAAACATTGTAAATAATTAAATGACAATGAACTTTGCAATGTACCATCGCAGTGTTAGCAAAATTTGCGAATAACGCGTAATATTCCGTTACCGCAGCGTACGAACGCTGTACAAGCCGCTCGCGCACCGAGCGTTTTTTTATAAAATCATTCATAGTTATAATATTTATAATCCGATTACACTGAAACTTTCGCAGTTACCTTCTCTAGTACTCTGGTTCGCTTTACTCACAGCAACAATACGCGTTGCAACTTCCCTTTCTGACGTTTCACTTTTCGTGAGTTAGATCCCCATTACAAACGTGCGTAAGAGCTTTAATTTGGAAACCTTCGCTTCAAAAAGATCTTGCGGATAGAGAAACGCGATCTTAGTTTATTCAGGTTTTGAATTGGGTCGTTAATTTTTCTGTTTTTTTTTTTTTTTTTTTTTTTGAGCCACCCTCTATTCAGCTTCAGCAGCTCGAGAATATTTATAAACCGCTCTAAATTAGGGATTCGAATGCACAATTTCAATAAAATATCAAATGATCGATTAATCGATAAATTATTACCGATTCAATCGAGTCTTATTCCATAATTTTTTTCGACTCGATTAACCGATGCATCGATTATTTTTAGCTTAGTGGCCATCGCGATGCGGTACATAGGCTGGGAATTCGGGACCAAGATTTTGAATGAATTTTATTATTCGTGAGCGATATATTTTTCTGTATTTCCAAGTACTGTATGTATACCTAAACACCTGGCAACTGCCGCACTAGCAAAGCGGATGTAGGGAAGGTCGCTCGCGTTGATTTTGATAAATCGTTGATTTGGCATAGGACTAATTTTGCGAACTTTATTTTTTAGTAAACAACAATCAAGAAGGAATTTTGAATCCAGCGGGGATTCGGGTGGATCCGAACCAGCCACCACCTCCGGGCGTTGAGGCGCAACCTCAATGTCCCGGAGGTGTAAGTGTGCGGCTGAGGCCCCCGGTCCCGCTACAGCAGCCGGGGGTGGCGTGGGGGGTCAACCCAAATCCCCCACGTCCGGGATACCATTGGGGCAACGCGCCGCCCCAGTGGTATGGATGGCGGCAGGAGCCTCAACAGCCCCTAACGCCGGTAAGTAATCTTGTGTTTTCGTACACAATTATGCGTGTGCTTATGCATTTTCTTTGCCTAGATTCCGGAACTCTACGGCGAGCGACAGGGGCTGTTGATGGCGGCCGCTGTTCAGCCGCCACCGCCGCCACTCCAGTCCCCGATGATGCTGTTCCGCCGCCCTCTCCTGCTGCCTCTCGGTGGCGAGGCCTGCTCGCGCGGCTAGCCCGACGCTAGAGGTACGTCCTCAACTACATATTTGATTGTTTCCAATTTTTTTTTTTGCAGTTATTGAAAGAGTCTGTCTAAGAATTGAAAAGTGGTTTAATTGTGTAATTTTCAAAAACTACGCAGTAGCCAGTATAATGTAACGATGACCGTCAGTAGATATCTTCGCGAAGCATACCATATTTTTCTGACACATTTTTATTGCCCAAGGAGTTGGGATGTTATACCCTCGCCGCGTGTGAACCGCTATATACTGTTATTGCCGTGGCGAAACAGTTTTACTTTTCACTGTTTTCGTATTTTATAATTTCATATAGAATAGTTGCTCATCGGTCAAATATGCTCGTGACATTGGATCACAATTATTTGGTTGTTGATAGGAACGGATCACGGAGGCTGTCCGGGTGGCGGTGGCAATCGCTATGACCACCGGCGGTCCCGTTCCTCGAGGGGAAGGCAGCCGCCGAAACCGGCACCGCCGCCGTCGAGGAGGTGGTAGGGGAAACCGCAGGGCCGGGAGTGGGGGGCGCAACCAGCGAACGTTCAATTTTTATTAAATTTTATTTTTTCAAATAAAATATAATTTTGTAAAACTAGATTGACACCACTGAACTTTAGAGTTCAGCGTGATTCACTCATTGACACATATCCTAAGGTTGGATTCGACAGCCATGGGTTATATTGTTTATTGAGATTGAGTTTGTTTTGCGCTCGGCCGACCATGGCTCTGTAAATTTCTCTGTGTTTCCAACATAACTGTCTAGTGTGAAAAATTAGCCGTCTCAGATTCATGGTCCCCAAGTGTACCAACATTTCATGGAATGATTGAACGGCCTAGATTCATATTTGTGCTATACGGCTTCGGTTGCCTGTTTCGATAAAGCTAGATTTATCTAATTAGCTCTTATGTAAGATAAAATTTTCCAACTATGATTAATTATTTCATAGAATAAAAGTTGATACTCTGGCACACCGTTCCGGAATCTGAGTACATGAGAGTTTAGGGAGATGCAAATAGACGGAACGGAACACGAAACTTGTTGTATACACCTACGTATACAACAAGTATAATCGTAAACATACTGAAGACGGCATTCGTTAGGCGTCGGAGGGGGCTGATTCGACCCTTATACATGGGGCGGCACCATTAGGTAATCCAGTTGCGAGTTCGGAAGCTTTACGGTTGTGATTTCTATATTTAAGTATAGTACGTAATATCTTTATAATATAATGCTTATAAATTTGATACTGTTAGTTAGATAACACTCTTGGCGTCGACTGCTTTTGACGGTCACAGTTCCAGTCTTATTCCTAAGATTATATGGCGCGATATAGGTTGCCTATAACACGGCTCTAATACTCCGTGTTTGCAATCACAATTTATAGATATTTGTAGTTGGATATTGTTACGTTCTGAGAGGAACGTTTTGAGTCGATTCTGATTCGCTGCGTGATTTAAATTATTCTCCTAACTTACGTAGTTGGTATATCTAAATCTTGGGAATCCGCTGATCAGCTCCTCAGATCTTCGTTCAACTCGCCTACAATTCTGACAGTTTGTTAGGTAAGGCTCGTGCCAACCATCACTACGCGTGATTGAAATAATTATTTATAACAACTAGGGGCTTCGCCCCTGCGCGCTTCGCGCGCCAACCCCATCTCGGCGCTACGCGCCTCACTATTTCCTTACGCATTGTCTAGTAGACAGGCGAATTCCTTCATGTTGATTTGATGACAGGTCTGCACTTGCTGTCCACTTCAATTCCTTCTGTGCTTACTTTTCTTTTTTTCATCAATCTAAGCTTCCATTCGCTGGTTGAAAATTGGTGTTCCTTCTCTATTGATATCGATCTATCTCCTTGACTTGCTGAATTATTTTTGCTACCGCTCTGCCCGTTATTCTCCAAAATCACCTTCTTTATATTATTTTTTTCTCTATATTTGCGTTGCTGTAAACTGTTAATTCCGCAAAACACCTCTTTCTCTTGTGGTCAACATCGATCCTGGTCGTCCTCTTGCCTGGTTATACGAATATTTGATGGATATTATTCTATGGCTTATTTGGTTCTTCGCACTTACAATTTTATTTTCCTCTTTCTTTTGTGATACTTCCGACCATCCACCATCTTCATCGCCTTGTCTGCTGCTTGAAACTCCTCCTTTCTCCATTGTCATCGTAAACCCTGGCTGTCGTTTTGACTGTTCGGTGATATATTTAGATTTACTATCATTTGATTGTTACTTTTCATACTTATTACTCACTATCTGAATTTTATTTTGGTTCTGCAAGACATCAAAGTGTCCACTGTCTCCGTCGCTGGTGAAGAGTAGCGAGAATTGTGTTTCATTTTGTGATCCGATCCGGTGTGGATAAATTTGTTCTTCGCGATACACGATTAAACATATCTTAAAAATGTCCGCACCTGCAGCTAATTCTGCTTCTCCCCCGAATATTCCATTTTTATTCATATGTGATTTGTAATCACCAGGTGACCTAATCACAGCACCGTTTGACTCATTACCTGTAATAAAACCCGCAAATCTAGACCAATTATCCACTATATTTGAAACGATACTCAGTCTCACCTCTGCGTGTCGATCTTGAGTGCCGTATACACGATACGCCAACGCGCGAAAAAGACAATTCCCGTCGGGAATCATCTTGATAATTTTCGTTTGCATGTTCATTTTTTGCGCGTCAGAAACAGATACCTATAAAGATATTTGTCAAAGACTGTCATAAACAGCCGATGACAGCTGTCAAAGGGTTTGCTAGATGCTTTTTGTTTTGTTTTCGGGATCTCACCCCACCGCCAACTTCATGCGTATACTATTGTTATTATAATCTTTTTTATACTATGGTTATTATAGTCTTTTTTTTACTATTGTTATTATAATATTTTTCTACGTTCATTTGTTTGAAACTTTTTTATTAGATAGAGAGACACTTGGGTTAACTACACATTTATTAACAATCTAATTCTTCTAATTCTCAATGGTAGGTTTACAGTTGTGGTACAAACTAATGTTAGTCACTATCGCAGTCACAAACTGTTAATAAGTCTCGGAGATTCTGAATTAATTATAATATGATTTGATTCTAGGATTTCGGTAAAGTTCTGATCTGCTCTCTATGATGTCTAAATCTTTTCTTGTGTACTCTATGATGTCTGAAGTTCTTCTCTTCTATTCTGTTCTCTGGAAGGGTTGAATTAGAGGGAAAGTAGGATGAGTTCAAACCGCGTCGCGGTTTTTCGCGGGTCTCGGATGATTGGTTAAGGATGAAGAAAAAGTTGAGGGTAAGGTTTTTGGTTAGCAAATGAGATCTCGGTGGTGGATTAGCGCGAGGTGGTTGGTTTAGGGAAGCAAGCGGCGAAGCGCTAATTGGTCTTATCGTCATTAAAATGAAGGCGCTATCCTGAATTCTGAGAATAAGGGTTTCTTTCTCTGTGAGCTATCCATGATTTCTCTTCCCACGTTTCCGGTGTTTAGTCTACTCGATTATCTTAACTATTGCAGGTGTTTGTTACTTTGGGTTATTGCGGTTGAGATTGTAAATCAAAGATTTTACGTGAAAGCTAATGTTGAAAGGTATAACGGTTAAATGGGAAATAATATATATACCATATATGTTATGAATTTGACTGATGAAATAACGTTTAATCTAGCGTATGAGAACTATCGATATAAGAATTTGGACGTTACGATGGTAACTATGTGTGTTGGTATTGATCTACGACTATTGGTAGGAGCACGTAAGGCTCTCTTATGGTAACTTCACGCTGATAAGGTAGGGCACAGAAAGGGTGCCGCCGTAGATACCGGCTGGCACGTAACAATATCATAGGTGTATGGTAATGAAGGTATATTAATATATATATAATATATATGATAGATCTCCGTGATGTTAGGATCTTGCGAATTTTGATATTGAGTTCTTAGTTAATGTATTTTAATGTCATCGCATCTAGGGATATTTAACTAGCTAGACGATTTTGTCTCGATACTAGTCGGAGGATTCTTACATTCAAGTTGTGGGGGTCAGTATAATTATATAGGATAATGATAATCGTAATCATATGAGCGTTCTGGCAGGATATTACACTGCTGCTTAGAGCATATACTACTAGAGGTAGTTACTCTCAGCCAATCAAATCCAAAGTGAGAGAGACGAAAAATCCAGGTTAACCTGGGGATATTTCAGTGGGGATCTATATCTCGCTCTCATCACTACGGCCACAGTTTCCTCATGGTTGACGGCGTGGGTAACTACCTCCCGTAATATAGAGACCGTGCGCAAAATTCATTGCTGCACCAAATCGATTCTATTTGTCCCAACCGACGGGCATTTTTCCCTGTCTACGCCAATGGCTCCAGTGTTGCCAGTCTTGTACAATTGTACAAGATCTAGTAGGATTCAGGGGAATCTAGTACGCTGATACGACTTTCTCCTATCTAGTACGTTTTCGTAATTGCGTTAAAAATTTGTTTTTTTAACTAGACTAGCCCACTAGCCATTTAAATGCGTCCTTTCCAACTTGAGTATAGTGTGACACAGTCATGGACGTTGTCCGTTCATGGTTGTACTCCATATGGGTTAACCTGTAGACTTATAATAGGTGGCACGTACCTCTGTATCATGTATTTAATTGATTTATGTTTTAGAGAACATAAAGGATATTATTGACAAGTATGGGTATCAATATGGTCGATAATTATAGTATTCCATTGTCATAATTATAATTACATTTCTTGTACGAAATTTTCCATTCTGGTACGTTTTGTGGCGCCATCTAATACGGCGAAGAATTTCAATCTGGCAACACTGAATGACTCATTCAATCATAAACTTCCGTGGTTATGCCATGGCACAAAATTAACCAATCGTTTTGAACCGTCCAGTCGCATAGGGATAGCTAATAACAGTTTACTCGGTACAACCGATAGTGCAACAGCTAACCTTCACTTTTCTTATACCGGGAGGAGGCATTTTTTCGGTAAAAATATTTGTTTTTTCGGAAAAATGATGACAAACAACCGCCGGACCATTTGTCAAAGTTAACGCAAGTCCCGTCGATAAGGACAATTTTGGCCACTCGCGGCGCTAAACATATTCACGCTCGGTCCCTATATGCTCTACGCACTTCTGCTACTTTTTGCTGTTCATAAAATCTCAGCTTTAGAGTGGATCAGTTGGCAGAAATGACATTTAATGATAATAATCAATAAAACATACGGTCTTTCCGGTTGGATATTACAGTAAGATGGCACATGTATGTCAGCTGTTTAATACGTGAGCGTGTCATCGCAGCGGTAACGATAGCTATTAATGAAAAGAAGAAGTACGAAAAGTCCTAAGTGCAGACGGTGGATTTCATACTTTCATTAACCCGGAAATTTTGCGTAGGAGTGAAACATGCCACCCAAAAAAGTTCCAGCCCCGAACAAAAAAACGGAGATGAAAAAGAAGGAGAAAGTGATAGAGGTGAGCTGCTCGGGCAGAGGCATGCCAGTAATGAATTAAAAAAGACTAGACAAATTTGCCCCACAATTTTCGCTGTTTGAAATCTTTAGTTATTCTGAATCCCAATTCTTCCTAAGAGCACAATCACATTATCATGGTTACTTGTATAACGATATCTTGAAATAGTAATGCATATCCATTAAATTTTCAAACATATATCTATGTATGCACACATATTTGTAAGTCTACATGAATATCGTTTTACGTAGGCTGTCGTTGGACTTACACCATGTGACTACTTGATCTGATGCTGCTATGTGCGTTCATATGAACTGTCCGAATTCTGTAAGATCGAGCGAACACCCGATAACGTGGGGTTGACCTCTTGAAGCTATATCCACTGAAGTGAAGTACATTTTAACATTGTTACTTCTCAGCAATCTTCGTTTTCTCAATTTTTTTAACTTTCTATTCTCGTATGGTGAATAAGTCTGCCGACAGTGAACTATGTCCGCTCACGTCATCAACCGGCGTTGAATTCACGGACTCAATACTCTTATCTCGCAACATGAAAAGTAAGCTAAATTACAGACCTTTTCTCTGTTATATTATATCAATCACTACAAAACACAAATTGAATGGGCTTTTCCATTGTGTTCATCCCTTGACATGTTATGTTAAGCAATACAAGTTTTACAAAATTCTATCCCTTGATAAATAACGACTTGGCTAAGTAAGTAGTTGAGAAATGGGAACTTCTTGAGATTCTTATGTCTCGACACTAAATGTACGATTAACAAACTCTTATTTCTTTTCGTAACCTTAAATTGACACAGAAATACTAAAGATGGTTAGCCATAAAAAGACTGCCTAATTTGACCAGTTTTCCAATTTCAGACCTACTTGGGTAATACTTTGTGTGAATTGAGTTAGTATTTTGATTTCAACAAGAAACTTCAATGTTCATCACCACTCGTATTTAAATCACCGATCACAATAAGCTGAGTAAGGTTGGCTAACTGTACTAGTCTTCAGTTAATAGATTTCGGATATTAAGGGAAATGTGTGGTTTTTTCTTTTTCTCAGGCTTTTTAATGTGGTTTAATAATAGAGAAAGGTAGAGATAATGTTCATTAAAAAAAAAATTTGAGGTCAAATAGTCACCAAAATGTGATTACTTCCAGTTGTTAGGAATAGATTTTCGGTATTCTTCACATGTAGGTTATGTAAAATTTATGAGGTATAACCTCCAGATTCTATTGACAAATATTTTAGAAAACCCAGTTCCATTACAGCAAATTACTTATGCTTTTAATTGTAGTTTATCAAACCTTTTGATCAATAAGACGTGTATTCTATCATACTTGTACTCGTACTGATGGTAGTCACTTCAGAAAATACATTCCACCTAAACTTCTTCGTTCCCTAAAAATCTTTGACATTTTTTAAAAATATGCCAATATAATATGTCATAGTCACTCTGTGAGAGTTGTATAATTTTAATTTTGATCTTTCAATAAATAAAGATGCTTGTATAATGTCAGGTGAAATATTAGTTGTATGCTTTGTAAACGAAAAATTAAGTCTTCTACTTGTGAATTACTCCATTTGAAATTATATTATTATACCATATTCTTACCCAATTTTACAATCTTCATATGATTGATTTGGTTTTAAACTTTTGAAATCGTTAGCTATTGTGAGAGATGTCTCGTGAGTCATGGCAAGGACTAATGCGACCTGGCGCAATCACACAGAAAAGCGACTGTTTTACCTAGTGTTAGGTAGACTATTTTGCCATCAAGCATAACAGAAATTTTGAGCTGAAGCTGAAGTTATGTAAGAGGCTGCAGTTAGTAGCAATATGCATTAAATTTATTTCTAATTGAATACTGCAGGACAATTCGATTCTCGTGATTGTATGGAGATGTTAAATTTGTATAAGATTCAACAAAATTATCAATTTTTAGGATTCGTTACTCTTTTCCAAGCAACAATAATGCTTATAGCTACTAACTTCCGAGTCATAACTGAAGTTTGATCGCATGTCACTTCTTTCCATAAGAAAAAGACTAAAGAATACATATATAGTTATTGCATAGAAAATGAACCCTATACTGCGTCGATTCTACAGTAATTAGGCATTCTAAACCATTTTATATACGTTCATCTCGTAGTCTAAACATGTTTCATGTATCGCAAGCATGTCCTACGTGTTTTCTCGTGCCTGCGTTTCATACTCAAAATAACAGTTTCTGCAACAGTAGAAAAAAAAAATGTCCTAGTACTAGAAAATGCTTAAGTTTGTAGTCTGCGTGTGCACATTTGCCATTAAATGAGAATCTTTAAAAAAAGTGTGCGAACCATACTTGAGTTACACGAAATATCATGTGCACCATAGAAGCACAGATTTGTACCCCTTAACGTCTTTGCAATATTCATTTTTGGCTTCATCGTCAAGGGCAGTCATCAGTAAAACTGATTTGATCGAAAAATTATAAAGTTTCACGTATGTGTCCTCTTGATGCACAATTGACTAAAAATTGACAACCAGCACAGAGTGGGTTTATCCTTATTTTCATTCGAGATTACAATATGTAAGATAGCACTGTGCGATGTTCATGTAGCAAATAAAATTCAAAAGAGCGGATACTTTATAAAGATTTCTTTCCAAATATTTATGGCTTTCAGGTGCCCCTTGGTTGAAGGCGTCCCGATGCGAACCATCTGACTATACCTAGCCACGGCAATGGATGTCTCTCAAATCATGCCAATTTTGAAATAATTATATTGTAAAACTTGAGAAAATTATTTTAGAAAAGTTGAATAGCAAAAATTTTAATTGTTTTGTAATCATGTACGACCCCTTAGATTGATTCTAACACATTCAAGGCCATGGGTGGCATCTGTTTCATATGTTAAACATGTGGCAGCAGACTACATCGGTGGCTTTGAATGAGCCAGAATCAGTCTAATGTTCCATAAATACAAGTTCATTCTGATACAGTAAGAGTAAAAATTGAACCATTCCGTCAGGAACCTGGGATACTCTTGTATGTTTCAAATCTCACAATCAGTTATCATGCCTACTCCTATTCAATTGGTCTGTGAAGGCACTTTGAACCCTGTAATAAATTAATTGGTCAGTTTTGTTGCCTAAAAATTTATAGGGCTCTAATTATGGGTATATGTTTGTTTGCATTAGTTTCTTAATGGAATTCAAGTTTAACGTATTTCACTGTTTGCAATGTTGCAGGACAAAACTTTTGGTATAAAAAATAAAAAAGGAGCCAAACAGCAAAAGTTTATTCAGCAAGTAGAGAAGCAGGTTAAAACTGGAGGTCTCAACCCGAGAAAGATCGAAGATCCGGCTGCCAAGAAACTCGAGAAAGAAAAGAAGCTCAAAGAACAGAAGGAACTTGCCCTGATATTCAAACCTGTTCAAGTACAGAAGGTAGACAAAGGTAATTTTCAACGAATACGAATTTAAACATCCTTAAAGATATTCGACATGAATAGATTGCCAAGTGCCTTCCGTCCCCAGCCAATTAAGGTCCAAAAGGCTACTAAAACATAACTGTGCTTGTTAGTCGTAACTGTTTTAATTAATCAACTCCTGGTTCGACGAAACAACTGAATGATTGTACTAAACTAAAAGAAAACTTTAAATCGACACTGTAACTCACATTTTAGAACCTTCCGAATAATTTCTGAATATGTTTGAATGAATGTCTGTTAGCGTGTTTCGATTTATTTGTTCTTTCTGTCCAACGTCCTTCATAAAAAACTAAGTTTCAATCTCCCGGAATGATCATGAAAAATAACAGTTCTGCAAACTGTGACGATCTTAGATTTGTTAATTTGTTTCTACATTAGGGGAATAACCTGGATGTTGAGAAATAGGGTTGAATAAATATGGGTATGATTAGGATATCAGTTTAATATTTAGTATGAGGCGATTTGTTTGAAATGTGGAGACCAAGTGTACAGTTCAGAAGGTAGATTAGAAATGACTCGGTACCCGCTTAATAAAGTGAAAGTGACGGCAAATAACAGACTGCAAAATCAGGTCTCTGGGAATGAGAAGAGATAGGTGGAGAGAATAAATTTTAAAATGGCGTGCAGTACGATTTCATTTCCATTTAATTATTTTATCAGTAAGTAACTAAAGTTCCGTCATAATTATAATATTTTTAGTAAATAGTTAACTTTATAAAACGTATCATGTATTGGATTCCACAATTAACCTAACGTTATCATACATACAGCTAGAAGCTTCGCACTCTTTGCGCTCTATCTCACGAACATTTAATTGTATAAAATATTGCTTCGGACCAAATTTGTAGAGAATTTTGTGCTCTACAACTTTCCTAATAACACCAAATGTCATTTAGAGCAAAAGAAACAAGATATTTACAAAAAAAAAAACAAAAAACAGTTTTTGCAATCTTTGATCTTAAATATCTAGACTCGCGTACAGGAGATTCTATGACTTTTGAGCTAACTTATAAAATGTCAAAAGAAAGATTCATACGAGTTTATAGCTTGTTATCTTTTTTTCTGAGGTTCAGCCCTTTGTTTATCTCATATGACTGTACTAAGGGTACTTTTAGGGTAATAGGGGACCCACTGTGTAGCCCGAGAGTTTCATACAGATAGATCATATCCGAGTACGCTCTAACAATAAGCAAGCATAGGCCTATAGCGGCACCGACCTGAGAATAATTATGACCAATAACAAATAATGGTCTCCCCATCTTGAAGGGAGCTTACCTAAGAAATTTACGTTGTATTCATTCCAGAATGACAGCATGCAATTCAAAGTAGAAATACCAAATTACACTGGCGTACATCATTAGTTGATGGACTAAAGTAAGATATGGAGTCCCAAGTGTATCCACAGATTTAAAGGATTTAGAGCAAGTCGATACAAATCACAGTTTCTTAAGAGTAGAATTCTTGATGGAATGAATGTGTGAATACAGAGTAAACCGAGAGTCGAGTATCACTCCCACATCCCTGATATTATTGATAGACTCCAGATGCAAGGAGTCATGAATGTAAGCCGAGTCAGACCTAACAGGGCTAGAGAAAGATATCCCTTCAAATTTTTTAGCATTAAATTTGAGACCATTCTTGATGCACCACTGAAAAACATTAATGTTTGCTTATTTTAAAAATTAATATCTATTATTTCCAAAAGGTTTGAAAATTAATTAATTTTCAGCTATATAATCTTTTCTTCCCCATGTCCATAAAGTTGGTGTTTCTGAGTATAAAGTGTAAAATCGTCACTTTACAAAAATGCGTGCAACAGCTCATTTTCACTCAGAAATCGGCACTATAGATACAAACTTTATTCACAGGGGTCGAAAAATATTATATGACACTCATGTGTGAACCATTCAGGCGAACTCCGTCGCTCTTGCGAAAAACCTTGCGTCACGCTGTTGTTGCGATAACCACCATTGTAAAACAGAACTCTGATTATAGAGTAATGATAATTGAATTGTTCAAGAGCAAATCAAAGAGAAGATTGCAAGTATAACAAAGTTGGTCTAGATTTATTATGGCAGTTTGAAATTTTCTTCAGAAAAGCTTACAACTTGTTTTATAAAACTTCCATGCCATTTTTGAAACGATCACAATATCATTAAAGTACAATATAGTTTTCTGAATTTATTGAAAGTGAGTTGATCGAGTTAATATTACACATTAAAAACAAGTTTGCGAAGCTGCGCTCTCTCTGAACAAAAGGTGTTC
Organism: Neodiprion virginianus; assembly: GCF_021901495.1. Lineage (NCBI taxonomy): Eukaryota > Metazoa > Arthropoda > Insecta > Hymenoptera > Diprionidae > Neodiprion > Neodiprion virginianus. The sequence goes on along the minus strand of NC_060878.1, from coordinate 24,895,918 downwards.
ATTCCTACTTTCGCTGCCAAATGAGCTGTGGAAGAATGGGAGTATCATCATACAACAAACTCACCAGACACTTGCCTTCTAACGCATATTCACTGTACCTACCTTTATTCTAAATCAAGGGTGAGGCAAGACAAACTGTTGAGTCTTATTGAAATGAAAGAAGTTTACACGTAATCCAATGCACACATGTGGACATTAATTCAGAGATGGCTAGTTTTTGGTAACACATATTCACATGTGTATATACATCGTTCTATATTCCATCGAAAAAACGGCAGAAATGACTGAGAATTTTCATCACCAGTGCTAATCTCTACTCTATGGCATCAGTTTGGTTTCCTTCAATTTAGAAATAATAAGATTTTGAAGAAAATCGACTTAGCTTTCCCCAAGTTATTCATATATGTCAAAGAATAGAAATAGTTGCAAGTTTTAAATCTGGTCCGTTCTGGCTGATCAATTCCTCCTGCTTTTTTTTTAATGCACTCAACCACCGATGCACCTGTTAGGGAATGCATCATTTCGGCAGTTAAAGTAAACCCAATCTACTATTCATTTCTTGTGAACCAATGGCCAGTTGTTTCCCATTCTGGAGTTGCGTCCTTGTGTGAACACAGATCAATCCCCTATACATGTTAATCTCAATCAGTACGTACAGCTCGACACTCTTTCTTTGTAGAGAAGAGGTATATAAAAACCAGTTAAGGACTAAATAACAAAAAAAATTACTAATAAAAATAAGTTGAATCAAAACAGCGGTGATATTCTATTTTTCATTCGATTCAATCTATCATATTTTTTCAGGAACCGATCCCAAGTCTGTGATCTGCGCATTCTTTAAGCAAGGTCAGTGCACCAAAGGGGATAAATGCAAGTTTTCCCATGACTTGACAATCGAAAGGAAGGCAGAAAAACGATCTCTTTACTGTGATATGCGTGACGATGGCGACGATAAGGAAGGTGATACCATGGACAACTGGGATGAAGATAAGCTCAAAGAAGTTGTAGAAAAAAAGCATGCAGCTGGAGCTAACAAGCCTACAACTGACATTGTAATATTACTTTTACGCTATACCAGAAAAATAATTTTTTTATTGATTGACGAAATTTGACATGATCAGTGTAGCTGTATGAGCTTACTTGTTTTTAATATCCAACTAATAGAATGTGAAAATAGTTCACACTTTTATTTATAATTTTGGTCCCTGTAGACAGTTTGATACGTCTATTTAATTGTATTTAGATTTGCAAACATTTCTTGGAAGCTGTGGAGAAGTCCAAGTATGGTTGGTTCTGGGAATGTCCTTCTGGCCTAAAATGCATATATAGGCATGCTCTGCCCCCAGGATTTGTACTGAAAAAAGACAAAAAGAAGGAAGAAAAAAAAGACGAAATCTCCCTTGAAGATCTTATCGAAAGAGAAAGGGCTAACTTGGGTCCAAATCAGGTAAGATATTGCATAGAAATGTTTTAAAAAGGCTCTCTCCCTCTCTCTCTCTTGCAATTCTGAAATCGCTTATCGTTAATTTAGGATTGAGTTTCGTAGAGTCTGGCATGAACGTTTTAAGATAACTATGTATTAGTATTTCTGTTATGACCTTGTTATCAGCACTGTCACTGTCTTCATCATCCTGGGATCCCCACATTCCGTGCGTGGATCTGCGACCGTTTATCGAGATATATTAGCAGTTACCGCTATGTATATACAAATACCCTGTACCATACTAAAGCCGGCAAAGCTGTATGCCATGTGCGCAGTAGATGACGGTATGAGAATCATCAAATAAGTCAGAAATGAACGCAGTCCCCAGTTCACTGACATATAGTATCGTGGTTATCTCAAAAAAAAAAAAAAAAAATTTGACCAATATCCATACAAATCTATACAATACATTTTTTTTTTTTTTCTATTCACAAAATTACGGCGGATTCCAAAAATTGTTTATTTCCAAGGCCCATTTTTTTATTCAGCCGTCGTCATTTTGTAAATAATAATATTAAAAAAAACTGTCACCGATATTTGACATACCCCCTTACCTTATACTATAGATAACCCTTCACCGAGATATCAATTCCAGGATAGAGGGGAAATTTTTTTATTAGTCGTTGAGTCAAGGCCCATATCTTTGTTGACTTAAAATATTTTTTAATAAAAATTTATATAAAATAAGTTTAATATACACTTAATAAGATATTAACAATTCGTTCTCTTTATCAATTAGTTATTCCTGTGGAAAAAATTCTTAAAAATCTTAATTTTTCGGCCGTCACAGTGGCCTCCCCCTTAATGTGACCCAATGAATAAAAAGTACTAGATCCAGCATTCGCGGAATAATAATTTCTTTAATATTTATTTTCCAACTAGACGAAAATTACTCTAAACAGTTTCTTGGCCTGGAAAAAGAGGAAGTTGAAGCAAAAGGCAGATCAGGCTGTCAAAGACGAGGAAAAACGTCGCAATGACTACAAAGCTGGTCATCAAGTAGGCATTTCTGGTAGAGAAATGTTCAGCTTCGATCCTACGTTGGCAGCTGGTGACGGTGAGCATGATATTCAGTCATTCTATGTTGAACCTAACATTTTACAGTTGAAATATCGATCAGCAAGTTTAATAAGCTTGAATTTTTTTTATGTATATAATAACAAAAAAAAAAAAGTAATAAGTGGTTGACGAAAAAAACGTAGTTTGTGTCAGAATATAATAATTATTCTGTGCTCCTCTATCAACAACTCGACTAATTTGTACACAATATTTTTGTGTTTGACAGGAGGTAGCGCAGAAAATAAGATTTACGGTATGTGCGCATACAGGGACTTCTTGACTCGTGTGAGTTTTCCATTAGCCTTCAGCTCGTGCACCACTGAATGCTTGTCAAGGAATCCCCATTTTATGTGCACTTGCCACTAAAATAACTATTGTATAACAGCGTGCGAGTATCGATACGACTCCACTTTATGCACGGTATGCCAAAAAGTAGCACTATACGCTCACTGTTATAAAAAATACGTGAGATATGCGTGCGTAAGTTTTTACGACCACGTACAAATGTGGCACCTGAGTGTCCAGCTGCGTCAGAAGGTAATTCCAGGGCTAGCAGCAAGTCACTTTTTCCACTTTCTTTATCTATTGGTCATTTTCTTGTTCTTGAAATTCGAATCCTAAATCAAGTACACCTTCTTCTTGGGATTTGATTGCTTTGTAGAGATATTGATAGCTTTAAATTTCGCGCCATAGTGCCTGGCTAGTGTGGCATAGCTTTACTAGACACGCGCAACTCGCACGCATACCCTGCCACCAAAATGTCAGTTATACACATATATATTCATACATAAACATTACGTCATGTGGTTTTTCAATTGTGCTATTGTCGTGTCAACAATTGTCAGATTGCGAAAGGTACGTATACAGGTTAAAGTATATCTTAAAATCCTAAATTATTCATGTATTTTATGTGCACATGGTATGTCCTGGTTTTTTTTTTCACAAACTAACCACATTACAATTTTTGTCAAGTCAACATTAGGTTAAACCAACTGCCGCCGCTTACCCAATTTTTTACTTATATTTTAGTAAAAACTTGCATTGGGTAAATTATTGATTATGAATATCGATATTTTTGAACTAGGCTAATGAAAGTAAAATGAGGAAATGTTATGTGAACAATGACTAGTTCAGAATAACTGACCCAAATGATAGAAAAGTTAGCGAGCATACTGCTATAGAAAACAAACATGCTGTTTTCTGCAAAGTCTGTGAAACGTCTCTAACTTGCAACGAGGGATTCCAAGCTATTACACAGTGTACCCAAAAGCGAAAGGACAACAAAAATGTAAAAATAAAGTTGAACCCGACTCAGTTTCATCTTGCAGCAAGAAATGCAGCTACAGTTGAACAAAAACAGTAACATGCAGGCCCAAGGCTTTTAGATATCTACTCTGGAAAAGATGAAGCTATTAAGACTGAACTAATATGGACCATGAATGGAGTTGGCCATAATAATTCAAGTTCAGCATACAATAACATAACCAATGTCCTGAGAGCCATGTTCAAAAATACTACAAATTTCAACTTGTGTTGGACAAAAGTTACCAACTATATGACCGATGCTATAGAACTGTTTTTCGGACAGTGACTACTGAACGATATTCGTCTTTTACTCAATAGCGTTTGATTAGTGTATGTCTGAAGAAGAAATGGAAGAATATCAGGTCTCCATAAGGTGTGATATGATAACAGTTCACAGT